>NC_082694.2:21736457-23147082 GCF_949987515.2 Delphinus delphis | reverse complement strand
CCCTTAAACATTGTTGGGAATAGGTCAGTACAAAGCTATAGGATAGAAAATTATGAAGTGGTGTTACCAGGAGATAACATTCCAATGTGATGTGGTTGCAAAAAGTGAATGATATTCCTGGGAAGAGGTTCCTATTTCTCTCTCATACTGCTTTGAATAAGGGGAAGATATGGTGGAATAGATTATTTTAGGAAATTAGAGAATATTTTAAATAGGTACTGTATTTAGATTAATACAGAATGATTCATGGGCAATATGTTGTTACCAGCTTACATAAAGATGTGGTTTTCTCCAGCAGCTTTTAAAAGATGGGTTGAAAAGCTGAGAACCCAATATTTAGACTTTTGCAAAATTGCAATTTTACTGGCAGCATGTAATAGAAATGCAAATAAGGAAAAGAATTTGATGATGTTGGCAAGAGAATGATTAAAATGATGTACCATACAATTTAGGAAAATAAGGAAGTTAGAAAATACAGTAGAGAGGATTTGTGTAGGATGCTAATCAACATGGAGGCATTAGAGAAGTAATAAGATTGAATTCTTGGTAAGATTGCAAAACAGATGTATTGGGCAGTCACATGTGAGAGCTGCAAGGATGGATTTGGGAGATAGACTGAGATATTTGATTTCAAGAGTTCAGAATTGCAGCAATATAGATAATTCTGGAAACTAGTTGTTGAAATAGAGTCAAAGTGAAGGCCTCAGGAGTTGAAAATGTTAAGGGATGAAGGAATTCTCATGTTGGATGTCTGTTTGGGTGTTGAATTTACTTTGTAGGATAGATTACTAGATTTTAGGTGAACAGAAAGACAAGTCAGGTGACAAAAAACAAACCTTAAGTTAATGACAAAGCCTGGCTAAAAAATCTATAGGTGGGGGCAATCAAAAGGAATAGTGGTTGGTTTAAATATATGACACAAGTGAGCAGAATAAAGTGAGCATGATAAACAAACAAAACAACATAAAAATCTCAATTTAAAATCTCTCATATTCTCAGGGCTTGTATGGATTAAAAGGTACAACAATGCTTTTGAAATATATGGGACTAGGGTAACTTTCTTTCAGAGCTTGGTTATAAAATGACCATTGGATAAATAACTTCAAAAATCAACACCTATGAATATGATTTATTATCTATAGAAATGCTTCATCCCAATACATTTTCTGGAAATAGATTGCTGACAATATATCAAAATCTAATCAAAGACAATTACTAGATAATCTTAAACTAACTAAAATTAAAAGAAATTTAATGTAGATAACTATATGAGCATGTAAGTAAACAAAAAAGACCATGAATAGCCAAAGCAAACTTGAAAAAGAAAAATGGAGCTGGAGGAATCAGGCTGCCTGACTTCAGACTATACTACAATGCTATAGTCATCAAGACAGTATGGTACTGGCCCCAAAATAGAGCTATAGATCACTGGAACAGGATAGAAAGTCCAGAAGTAAACTCACACACTTACGCTTACCTAATGTATGACAAAGGAGGCAAAAATATACAATGAAGAAAAGACAGTCTCTTCAATAAGTGGTGCTGGGTAAACTGGACAGCTACCTGTAAAAGACTGAAATTAGAACACTCCCTAACACCATACACAAAAATAAACTCAAAATGGATTAAATACCTAAATTTAATGCTGGACACTATAAAACTCTTAGAGGAAAACTCAGGCAGAACACTCTTTGACATAAATCACAGCAAGATCTTTTTGGATCTACCTCCTAGAGTAATGAAAGTGAAAACAAAAATAAACAAATGGGACCTAATTAAACTTAAAATCTTTTGCACAGCAAAGGTAATCAGAAACAAAACAAAAAGACAAACCTCAGAATGGGAGAAAATATTTGCAAACAAAGCAACTGACAAGGAATTAATCTCCAAAATATAAAAATAGCTCATGCAGCTTAATATCAAAAAAACAAATAAGCCAATAAAAAAATGGGGAGAAGATCTAAATAGACATTTCTCCAAAGAAGACATACAGATAGCTATAAAGCACATGAAAAGATGCTTAACATAACTAATTATTAGAGAAATGCAAGTCAAAACTACAAAGAGGTGTTCTCTCACACTGGCCAGAATGCCCATCATCAAAAAATCTGCAAGCGGGCTTCCCTGGTGACGCAGTGGTTGGGAGTCCACCTGTCGATGCAGGGGACGTGGGTTTGTGCCCCGGTCCGGGAGGATCCCACATGCTGCGAAGCGGCTGGGCCCGTGGGCCATGGTGGCTGAGCCTGCGCGTCCGGAGTCTGTGCTCCGCAACGGGAGGGGCCACAGCAGTGAGAGGCCCGCGTACCGCAAAAAAAAAAAAAAAAAAAAAAAAAAAAAAATCTGCAAACAATAAATGCTGGAGAGAGTGTGGAGAAAAGGGAACCCTCCTACACTGTTGGTAGGAATGTAAACTGGTATGGCCACTATGGAGAACAGTATGCAGGTTCCTTAAAACCCTAAAAATAGAACTACCATATGATCCAGCCATCTGACTCCTGGGCATATCCAGAGAAAAACAGAATTCAAAAATATACATGCACCCCAATGTTCACTGCAGCACTATTTACAATAGCAAGGACATGGAAGCAACGTAAATGCCCATCAATGGAGGAATGAATAAAGGAGATATGATACATATATACAATAGAATATTAGTCAGCCATAAAAAAGAAAGAAATAATGCCATTTGCAGCAACATGGATGGACCTAGAGATTGTCATACTGAGTGAAGTAAGTCAGACAGAGAAAGACAAATATTGTATGATATCACTTATATGTGGAATCTAATAAAAGGGCACAAATGAACTTATCTACAAAACACAGTTACAGATGTAGAAAACAAACTAAGGGGTAAGTTGGGGGAGGGATAAATTGGGAGATAGGGATTGACATATGCACACTACTATGTATAAAATAGATAACTAATAAGAACCTACTGTGCAGCACAGGGAATTCTACCCAATACTCTGAAATGGCCTATATAGGAAAATAATCTAAAAAAAGAGTGGATATATGTATATGTATCACTGATTCACTTTGCTGTACACCTGAAACTAACACAATACTGTAAATCAACTAAACTCCAATAATTTTTTTTAAAAAGAAAGAAAATAAAGAAAAAAAAATCAATTAAATAAAGTAAAATGTACTTAGAATAAGTATTTTTCAGTGTTTCTTGAGCTCTCTTCAGAAAATCTTGTCCTCAAAGATGAGTGTTTTGAACTAGACTGCAAATATTTCTTTGCAGCAACTATGGGTATTATAGGCTCCATAGCTTGTTTCCATCAACAGCCTCCAGGCAAATTTCCTTGCTCTGATTCTATATAGAAAAGAAAAAACTATAACATACATCATTCTTTTAAAAACTTGGGGAAAATGAGGGTGGGAAGAAAATCATGTACCTAAAACTAAGGATCAGATTTCAGCCTTCAAGTTTCCATCTCCTTGTGCTGTTTTACATTAGCGATCAACCTTTCTCCTTGATAGTCTCTATTCTGTCACCTTCGGCATTTATGCAAAAACGAGTATAAAAGTATGATGTGTGAAATATAAGAAACATATATGAAAACACTATACTTTTATCCCTATATTATTTGTAGGTATGGATACAGTCAAATTCTTCAGGTGTTAAGAAAGATACACTTGGGGCTTCCCTGGTGGTGCAGTGGTTGAGAATCTGCCTGCTAATGCAGGGAACATGGGTTCGAGCCCTGGTCTGGGAGGATCCCACATGCCGTGGAGCAACTAGGCCCGTGAGCCACAACTACTGAGCCTGCACGTCTGGAGCCTGTGCTCCGCAACAAGAGAGGCCACAATAGTGAGAGGCCCGCGCACCGCGATGAAGAGTGGCCCCCGCTTGCCACAACTAGAGAAAGCCCTCGCACAGAAACGAAGACCCAACAGAACCAAAAAATAAATAAATAAACAAATGTGGGGTTTAAAAAAAAAAAGAATTAAAAAAAAAAAGAAAGATACACTTGCAGTAATACTAAGCTGAGTGATAGATTGCAGGATGGTCGTTTACCTGTTGACAGGATCAAAGTGTGCTGAATACGATGTGCCTGGAGGTGGCTCTCTCTCTTCTTCCTTCCTTTTCATACCATTGTGGCATTGTGAGATATGGTCTAGTATATAAGATGAGGTCCAGATATGCCTGCAGAGGTTTCCTTTCTCTCTTGCACATATGCTGTCTAAGCAATAATGGGTTCTAAGGCATGCCCCCTGTGAACAGGCCCAGCTGTCTCCTATGTTTTCGCTCCTTCCATCTGATAGCCAGCAGGGAGACTAACCAGCACCAGTTTAGCAAACAAGGCCAAATCGTCACAAGGCACTTGAGACAAATGTGAAGTCCCAAGTTATTTTGTTGCCTTTCTTTAATTGAATGTACTCCACTGCAATTGTTCGGTGTGTTTTTTGGTGTTATTTCGTACAGATAGCTTATCAAAACCACACTGATGCATGCAATTCAGATACATTTCCCAAAATTATGGGTTTGGGCGTCAATATAAATTATAAAAGAAAAAGCATTAATCCGCTTTTTTTCTTCATTGCCCTTTGTGACTGTATCATCTTCAAATATTTAAATAGTAAAAATGATGATAGTTTAGGACAGATACAACATTCAGAATCTTTAACAATTGGTTGGCAGCAACCCATCAGAATAGATGCTGGCTTTACACCTGGAGCAGGATCCTCGAGCAGCTAGATATGCCAGGAATTGTCTTTAGTTGCCTAACTGAAGAGATTTCTAGGGGACCAACTGGGTATCCAAGTGGTGGCATGGTTCAGGTGGGCTCCTTGCAATTGGATTTTGCCCACTAGTAATTGGAAAACAATGTAGCTGCATAGTTTGTTCCACATTACTAAAAACTCTGATTTAGTGTAGGTTTTGATGGTATTATTTCCATGGCTTTCAAGTTATTTTAACAATATAGAAAAACCCATGCTTATGTTTAATAACATTCAAAATACCACAGTGAATATTTTAAGATATAACATTGTGACACAAGATCCATCTATTTGATTGATTTCTTGTGTTGAGTTAAGGAAATTAGTAGTGAATAAACTTAGGTTAGCAACTACACAGTACTTAGTGCTAGCAGTAGCAATTTTTCTATATTTCATTTTGTTCTTTATACACTTTAACTACATGCATTTGCCTGTCTTTATTACCTCTGAGTCAAAGAGCATCTTAGTAAATTTTCATTTAGGTATAAATTTGTAAACTAATCAAATTATTGTGAAAAATTTGGTAATTCTTTAATCACTTGATATTTCTGTGCACAGCAAAGGGCACTGCAACACTCTATGGCTGTAATATCACAGCTCAGTCTTGCTTCAAAAAGTAGATATGTCAAGGAAAATGTCCGGGGATCTGAAATAGCTTCAGTAAATTTAACTCTTAGTGCCTGACCTCCTCTATTTCAGTAAGCCCATCACCAAGGTAGCCAATAATAAAAGAAGTTGTAGACTATACACATGTAATACTGTATGCATACACCACATACATACCCCAATTCTCTCCTTCCCTGTTTTTCCCTCTTCTTCTCTGTCTGTCTCTCACAAATACACACACACACACAGACTAAAATATGAGGATATTTTTTTTATTGGAGTCTAGTGTAATCCGAAATTCTGGAGCACAGTGGAATCCTTCTATTAGCAACTCTAACCAAGTTGAATGAGATCAATTAACTGTTTCAGTCTATGTTTTTTTGTCTGGAATGTTCTAACACTGAGGAATTAAAATAAGGAAAAAGAAAGAAAGCTCTCTACAGCTGATATTAATATTTAAAACACAGCTTTCATTACATACTATCCAATGTCTTTCAAGTCCCTAGATTTGTGATTTTGATTATTTTCTGTTTAATTCCTTATAAATACATGTTCTCCTCTGCTGCAAATAATCAGTCAAACCTCATGTTTCCTTTGTGCAAAACAGCTTCCACGGTGAATACACTTCTTTCCACACCAGAAAGAACTGCAAATGAAAGGACATGCTAATATCAATTCGTGACCCATTTGAAAGTTAAATGGAATTGCTTTTGAATTTCTGAATTTCGGTTTCCCTTCCAGATGAAGTCATGGTTGCCAAACTCTTGAATTTTAGTCTTATATAATCCTGATCTAATTCTGAATAGGAAAAGAACCAAATAATGCACTTCCTCATAATAGTAAACAGAGTAGGGAAATAAGTCTGGATTTTGTCATGCTGTATTCAGAATGCGTATTGGTCTTGCCAGGGCTCTCATAACAGCAACTAGTCCCATTCTCTCTCTGTTCCCTGCTATATTGCTCCAGAAGTACAAATAGGCCTTATATCATTCTTCCAAAGTATTCATCTTACTTCCTTTAAATAAAAGTTCAATACCATTCTAAGCTTCTCATTTTACCAGTTGACTTCCTATGGACAGGGATGGGGCAATGATGATAGTACAAGAATTATGAATTAAGATATTTTGGGTGTTCTGGAATGCCGAAAGTTCAAAGGCTGGTGACATTAATCATGAACTAGACATACCTATTTGATGAAGGAATATTGAATAAAACAGTGGCTAGTGGCTGCTCTGTAGAGCTCATCCTTTGTCTTTGAGCATAAAAGCTCAAAGTAAAATTTTCATCTCTGATTCATTGGTTTCCAACTTTCTATCCACATGGGTTGTTTAATCCAGTCATGTCACCTAAATAAATCATATCATCAAAAATTAGCAAGGCTACATACACCTATTTAATATTCTTTTTAAAAATGTTTTCTCTTCATTCCAACATTTATCAATTAGGTCTAAGTTTCACTCTTTTAGAATCTTATCTTCACTGTTTTACAATTTTCAAACTCCAATTAACTTCACCTCAGCATCTGCCATGCCCTTACTGGTCATAACTTTTATCAGTGATTATTTCATCTATGATTTATAAATAATCATGGACCCAGGAACCTACATAGTTATAAAAACTCCAAGCAATTCTGATTCAGGTAGCTCTCCTGATCACATGTTGGAAAACAGTGACCTAGGTATTCTCATCCCCAAAGGCTTCTTCACCATATAAATATTAAAATCCAATACTACTGGGACTTCCCTGGTGGTGCAGTCGTTAAGAATCCGCCTGCCAATGCAGGGGACACAGGTTGGAACCCTGGTCTGGGAAGATCCCACATGCCATGGAGCAACTAAGCCTGTGCACCACAACTACTGAGACTGCATGCCACAATTACTGAAACTCGTGTGCCTAGAGTTTGTGCTCCACAACAAGAGAAGACATTGAAATGAGAAGCCCGTGCACTGCAATGAAGAGTAGGCCCTACTTGCCACAACTAGAGAAATCCTGTGTGCAGCAACAAAGAACCAACATAGCCAATATATATATAAATGAATGAATGAATGGATAAATAAATATATATTTTTTTAAAATCCAGTATTACCATCTTTGGCCACAACATCATAACTTTGTTTAATTCTTCTTCTCACTCCCAGTCATTCACAGATTCTAAACCTCATAAAATTATGCTCCTCTGATTCCTCATTGTTTCTAAGAATATAAACTAAACTCCTATTCCACTTGCATTCCATATTACATGTACATATTCTCTGGCCAGTCTCCTAATTACTTTTCATGCCATATCCACCCAGAAAAAGAGAAAAAAAATAAGAAAAAGAAAACTTAGGTAACTGTTACAACCCTATATCTGCATTACTAAGTGCAAGTGGAAAAAATCATTCAATTAGATGGTCATCACTAAAATTTCTGCATTTCAAACTAGAGAATGACCTCAGAACTATTTATTAATCATGTATTTTACCCCATACCCTCCTTCACCCATTTCTCAAGCACTATTCCAAAGATAAAACCTAGTAATCGAAGTCCCAGCTATACTTTCAGAAGAAAACTGTGCTGTTTCCCACCTCTATAAGATAACTGAAGCAATCCTGTATAATTTCCCACAAATTCCTGTCCCCTTTACAAACTTAGAAACATTACCATAAATGCAAGCTTTTTAAAAAAAATTAATTTTATTTATTTTTTTATATAGTAGGTTCTTATTAGTTATCCATTTTATACATACTAGTGTATATATTTCAATCCCAATCTTCCAATTAATCACACCCCCCACCCCCAACGCTTTGCCCCTTTGGTGTACATACGTTTGTTCTCTACATATATGACAATTTCTGCCCTGCAAACCCATTCATCTGTACCATTTTTCTAGGTTCCACATACATGCATTATTATATGATATTTGTTTTTCTCTTTCTGACTTCACTCAGTATGACAATCTCTAGATCCATCCACGTCTCTACAAATGACCCAATTTTGTTCCATTTTACAGCTGAGTAATATTCCATTGTATATATGTGCCACCTCTTCTTTATCCATTCATCTGTTGATGGACTCTTAGGTTGCTTCCTTGTCCTGGCTATTGTAAATAGAGCTTCAATGAACATTTTGATACAAGACTCCTTTGGAATTATGGTTTTCTCAGGGTATATGCCCAGTGGTGGGATTGCTGGGTTGTATGGTAGTTTTAGTTTTTAAAGGAACCACCATACTGTTCTTCATAGTGACTGTATCAATATACATTCCCATCAACAGTGCAAGAGGGTTCCTTTTTCTCCACACCCTTTCCAGCTTTTGTTGTTTGTAGATTTTCTTTTGATGCCCATTCTAACTGGTGTGAGATGATAACTCATTGTAGTTTTGATTTGCATTTCTATAATAATTAGTGATGTTGAACAGCTTTGCACGTGCCTCTTGGCCATCTGTATGTCTTATTTGGAGAAATGTCTATTTAGGTCTTCTGCCCATTTTCGATTGGGTTGTTTGTGTTTTTAATATTGGGCTGCATGAGCTGTTTATATATTTTGGAGATTGATCCTTTGTCCATTGATTTGTTTGCAAACACTTTCTCCCATTCTGAGGGTTGACTTTTCGTCTTGTTTATGGTTTCCTTAGCTGTGCAAAAGCTTTGAAGTTTCATTAGGTCCCATTTGTTTATTTTTGTTTTTATTTCCATTACTCTAGGAGGTGGATCAAAAAACATCTTGCTGTGATTTATGTCAAACAGTGTTCTTCCTATGTTTTCCTCTAAGAGTTTTACAGTGTCTTGTCCTACATTTAAGTCTCTAATCCATTTTGAGTTTATTTTTGTGTATGGTGTTATGGAGTGTTCTAATTTCATTCTTTTATATGTAGCTGTCCAGTTTTCCCAGCACCACTTATTGAAGAGGCTGACTTTTCTCCATTGTATATCTTTTCCTCTGTCATAGATTTGTTGACCATAGGTGCATGGGTTTATCTCTGGGTTTTCTATCCTGTTCCATTCATCTATATTTCTGTTTTTGTGCCAGTACCATATTGCCGTGGTTACTGTAGCTTTGCATTATAGTCTGAAGTCAGGGAGTCTGATTCCTCCAGCTCCGTTTCTTTCCCTCGAGACTGCTTTGGCTATTTGGGTTCTTTTGTGTCTCGATACAAATTTTAAGATTTTTTGTTCTAGTTCTGTAAAAAATGCCATTGATAATTTGATAGAGATTGCATTGAATCTGTAGATTGCTTTGGGTAGTATAGTCATTTTCACAATATTGATTCTTCCAATCCAAGAATATGGTATATCTCTCCATCTGTTTCTATCATCTTTCATTACTTTCATCAGTCTTATAGTTTTCTGCATACTGGTCTTTTGTATCCCTAGGTAGGTTTATTCCTAGGTATTTTATTCTTTTTGTTGCAATGGTAAATGGGAGTGTTTCCTTAATTTCTCTTTCAGATTATTCATCATTAGTGTATAGGAAAGCAAGAGATTTCTGTGCATTAATTTTGTATCCTGCAACTTTACCAAATTCATTGATTAGCTCTAGTAGTTTTCTGGTGGCATCTTTAGGATTCTCTATGTATAGTATCATGTCAACTGCAAATAGTGACAGTTTTACTTCTTCTTTTACAAATGTATTCTTTTTATTTCTTTTTCTCTCTGATTTCTGTGTCTAGGACTTCCAAAACTATGCTGAATAATAGCAGTGAGAGTGGACATCCTTGTCATGTTCCTGATCTCAGAGGAAATGCTTTCTGTTTTTTGCCATGGAAAATGATGTTTACTGTGGGTTTGTTGTATATGGCCTTTATTATGTTGAGGTAGGCTCCCTCTATGTCCACTTTGTGGAGTGTTTTTATCATAAATTGGTGTTGAATTTTGTCAAAATCTTTTTCTACATCTATTGGGATGATCATATGGTTTATATTCTTCAATTTGTTAACATGGTGTATCATGTTGATTGATTTGCATGTATTGTAGAATCCTCTCATCCCTGGGATAAATGCCACTTAATCATGTTGTATGATCCTTTTAATGTGTTGTTGGATTCTGTTTGCTAGTATTTTATTGAGGAATTTTGCATATATATTCATCAGTGATATTGGTCTGTGATTTATTTTTTGTAGTATATTTGTCTGATTTTGGTATCAGGGTGATTGATGGTGGCCTCATAGAATGAGTTTGGGAATGTTCCTTCCTCTGCAAATTTTTGGAAGAGTTTGAAAAAAAAGGATTTTAGCTCTTCTCTAAATGTTTCATAGAATTCACCTGTGAAGCCATCTAGTCCTGGACTTTTGTTTGTTGGAAGATTTTTAATCACAATTTCAATTTCTTTACTTGTGATTGGCCTGTTCATATTTTCTGTTTCTTCCTGGTTCAGTCTTGGAAGGTTATACCTTTCTAAGAATTTGTTCATTTCTTCCTGGTTGGTCATTTTATTGGCATAGAGCTGCTTGTAGTAGTCTCTTAGGATGCTTTATATTTCTGTGGTGTCTGTTGTAAGTTCTCCTTTTTCATTTCTAATTTTAATGATTTGAGTCCTCTCCCTCTGTTACTTGATGAGTTTGGCTAATGATTTATCAATTTGTTTATCTTCTTGAAAAAACAGAATTTAATTTTATTGATCCTTGCTATCTTTTTCTTTATTTCTATTTCATTTATTTCTGCTCTGAGTTTTATGATTTCTTTCCTTCTGCTAACTTTGGGTTTTGTTTGTTTTCCTTTCTCTAGTTCCTTTAGGTGTAAGGTTAGATATTTTATTTGACATTTTTTTGTTTGTTTCTTGAGGTAGGCTTGTATTTCACTAAATTTCCCACTTAGAAATGCTTTTGCTGCATCCCATAGGTTTTGGATCATCATGTTTTCATTGTCATATGTCTCTAGATATATTTTGATTTCCTGTTTGATTTCTTCAGTGATCTCTTGGTTATTTAGTAACGTTTTGTTTAGCCTCCACGTGTTTGTGTTTTTTTACGTTTTTTTTCCCTGTAATTGATTTCTAATCTCATAGCATTGTGGTCAGAAAAGATGCTTGATATGATTTCAATTTTCTTAAATTTACTGAGGCTTGTTTTGGGACCCAAGATATGATCTATTCTGGAGAATGTTCTGTGTGCACTTGAGAAGGAAGTGTGATCTGTGGTTTTTGGATGGAATATCCTATAAATATCAATTAAATATATCTGGTCTATTGTGTCATTTAAAGTTTGTGTTTCTTTATTAATTTTCTCTTTGAATGTTCTGTCCATTGGTGTAAGTGAGTTGTTAAACTCCCCCACTATTACTGTGTTACTGTCGATATTCTCTTTTATAGCTGTTAGCAGTTGCCTTATGTATTGAGTTGCTCCTATGTTGGGTGCCTATATGTTCATAATTGTTATATATTCTTCTTGGATTGATCTCTTGATCATTATGTAGTGTCCTTCCTTGTCTCTTGTAATATTCTTTATTTTAAAGTCTATTTTATCTGATATGAGTATTGCTACTCCAGCTTTCTTTTGATTTCCATTTGCATGGAATATCATTTTCCATCCCCTCATTTTCAGTCTGTATGTGTCCCTAGGTCTGAAGTGGGTCTCTTGTAGACAGCATGTATATGGGACTTGTTTTTGTATCCATTCAGTGAGCCTGTGTCTTTTGGTTGGAGCATTTAATCCATTCACATTTAAGGTAATTATGGATAGGTATGTTCCTATTATGATTTTATTAATTGTTTTGGATTTGTTTTTGTAGGTCCTTTTCTTCTCTTGTGTTTCCCACTTAGACAAGTTCCTTTAGCGTTTGTTGTAGAGCTGGCTTGGTGGTGCTGAATTCTCTTAGCATTTGTTTGTCTGTAAAGCATTTGATTTCTCCATCGACTCTGAATGAGATCCTTGCTGGGTAGAGTAATCTTGGTTGTAGGTTCTTCCCTTTCATCACTTTAAATACGTCATGCCACTCCATTCTGGTTTGTAGAGTCTCTGCTGAGGAATCAGCTGTGAACCTTATGGGAGTTCCCTTGTATGTTATTTGTATTTTTTCCCTTGCTGCTTTCAAGGGAATTGTCTTTAATTTTTGACAGTTTGACTACTAGATGTCTCTGTGTGTTTCTCCTTGGCTTTGTCCTGTATGGGACTCTCTGCACTTCCTGAACTTGGGTGGCTATTTCCTTTCCCATGTTAGGGAAATTTTCAACTATGATCTCTTCAAATATTTTCTCGGGTCCTTTCTCTCTTCTCCTTCCGGGACCCCTATAATGCAAATGTTGTTGCATTTAATGTTGTCCCAGAGGTATCTTAGGCTGTCTTAATTTTTTTTCATTCTTTTATCTTTATTCTGTTTCACAGCAGTGAATTCCACCATTCTGTCTTCCAGGTCACTTACCTGTTCTTCTGCCTCAGTTATTCTGCTATTGATTCCTTCTGGTGTATTTTTCATTTCAGTTATGTTATTGTTCATCTCTGCTTGCTTGTTCTTTAATTCTTCTAGGTCTTTGTTAAACATTTCTTGCATCTTCTCGATCTTTGCCTGCATTCTTTTTCCGAGGTCCTGGATCATCTTCATTATCATTATTCTGAAATCTTTTTCTGGAAGGTTGCCTATCTCCACTTCATTTAGTTGTTTTTCTGGGCTTTTATCTTGTTCCTTCATCTGCTACATAGCCCTCTTCCTTTTCATCTTGTCTACCTTTTTGTGAATGTGGTTTTTGTTCCACAGGCTGCAGGATTGTAGTTCTTCCTTCTTCTGCTGTCTGTCCTCTTGTGGATTAGGCTATCTAAGAGGTTTGTGCAAGTTTCCTGATGGGAGAGACTTGAGGTGGGTAGAGCTTGCTGTTGCTTTGGTGGGCAGGGCTCAGTAAAACTTTAATCCACTTGTCTCCTGATGGGTGGAGCTGTGTTCCCTCCATGTTAGTTGCTTGGCCTGAGGTGACCCAACACTGGAGCCTACCCAAGCTCTTAGGTCGGGCTAATGGTGGACTCTGGGAGGGCTCACGCCAAGGAATACTTCCCAGAACTTCTGCTGCCAGTGTCCTTGTCCTCACAGTGAGCCACAGACGCCCTCCACCTCTGCAGGAGACCCTCCAACACTAGCAGGTTGTTCTGGTTCAGTCTCCTATGGAGTCATTGCTCTGTCTCCTGGGTACTGATACACACTCTACTTTGTGTGTCCCCTCCAAGAGTGGAGTCACTGTTTCCTCCAGTCCTGTCAAAGTCCTGTAATCAAATCCTGCTAACCTTGAAAGTCTGATTCTCTAGTAATTCCTCCTCCTGTTGCTGGACCCCCAGGTTGGGAAGCCTGACATGGGGCTCAGAACCTTCACTCCAGTGGGTGCACTCCTGTGGCATAAGTGTTCTCCAGTTTGTGAGTCACCCACCCAGCAGTTATGGGATTTGATTTTATTGTGATTGTGCCCCTCTTACCATCTAAATGTGGCTTCTCATTTGTCTTTGGATGTGGGGTATCTTTTTTGTGAATTCTAGTGTCTTCCTGTTGATGATTATTCAGCAATTAGTTGTGATTACAGTGCTCTTGAAAGAGGGAGTGAGCGCATGTCCTTCTACCTTGACATCTTGAACCAATTTCAAATGCAAGTCTTTTTATCTGTTCTCAGAAATTGCAATATTTAACCCATTTCCTCCTAAATCACACCATTGTCCTTCTCCATGACCATTTAGTTTAAGAATTTCTTTTATTGAATGTATCTTTTCTCCTTTGTATATTCAGTCTATTCCATATAGTGCATTGTCCGTAAAGAATAATATGTGTAATATTCCCATTTTATAAAGAGATTTTTATGAGCCTTGTTTATTTCTAGTTACTGCAGTATTTTAAACTTTTTAAAACTGTGGAGAGTAGTTCTCCTTTTGCTAAGTCATGCTGATTATTGCCCAGATGTTTCCAACCATTACCATTTACTTTCTAGACCTATATCTTCTTTTATCTTCTCTAAGTAATGTTGGTTCATAATTCCCTCTAACTGCTGAATACATTCACCTTGTTCATTCTATATACATAATATCTTTCTTAGATTTTGCAGCCATATAGTCAAAAACCTAAACTAAAAAAATTCTATCACTAACCTGTTATATTAAACAAAATAATACAATGTATTTATTGCTAAGTTTTTTTGTGTCTTGTAGATTTTCTTCTTCTAGAACTGGGTCTCTTAAATTCATTCTTTTTTTTTTCTTTTCCTTTTATTTTATAGTTTTTCCTTTATAATTTTGTGTTGTAATGTAGGCAAGGGTCTTTACATAATATTTTAAATGTTTTACAGGAAATTATTTTATTTTGTCTTAAATACATTTATTTATTTATTTATCTATCTATCTATTTATGTATCTATCTATTTATTTATTTATTTACAGCTGTGTTTGGTCTTCACTGCTGCCCACGGGCTTTCTCTATTTACGATGAGTGGGGGCTACTCTTTGTTGCAGTGCACAGGTTTCTCATTGCTGTGGCTTCTCTTGTTTTGGAGAATGGGCTTCAGTAGTTGTGGCTCATGGGCTGTAGAGCACAAGCTCAGTAGTTGTGGCACACAGGCTTAGTTACTCCATGGCATATGGGGTCTTCCTGGATCAGGGATCAAACCCATGTCCCCTGCATTGGCAGGTGGATTCTTAACCACTGCACCACCAGGGAAGTCCCTTAAATACATTTAAACTTAGCTGTAATTTTATGAAAAGTTTCAAATAATTATTAATTTTTTTTATGCTTAGTAAGTTTCTCATATTTTTTTATGTTTGCTTTGGCATTAAATCTGTAGGAATTAATTTCTCTGTTTGCTCAGTGTGGGTTCTCCTCCAGTTTGTTAATTTTCTGGTAATATTTAACAACCTTAAATAATTATATATAATTGTTTATACTATTCAAAATTGAGAGAAGAAGTGGGTAATCAAGTTCCTTTCTTTTCAATTAATCAACTTTATTTCTTATAATAGTTTTAGGTGTACAGAAACTTCAATAAAAAATAAAGAGAGTTCCCACATATTCTCTCTCTTCCCTGTTCAGTTTCTCCTCTTATTAACATCTTGCATTGTGTAGCACATTTATTACAATTTATAAACTGATATTGATACAATGTTATTAATGAAAGTCCTTGGCTTATATTAGGGTTCACTCTTCGTGTTGTCTAGTTCTACAGGCTTTGACAAATGTACAATATCTTTTATCCACCATTACAGCATCGTACAGAATACTTTCACTTCCAAAATATGCCCCATGCTTCACCTATTCATCCCTATCATTTTATCCAAAACCACTGGCAACCACTGGACTTTTCACTGTCTCTATATCTTTGCCTTTTCCAGAATACTATATAATTGCAATCATATAATATGTAACAATTTCAGACTGTCTTCTTTCACTGAGCAACATTGATTTAAGATTCCTTTGTGTCTACTCATGGTTTGATAGCTCATTTCCTTTTATCAATGAATAACATTCCATTGTATGGATGTGCCACAGTTTTTGTATCAATTTACCTTTTAAAGGACACCTTGGTTGCTTCCAGTTTTCGGGTATTGTGAATAAAGCTGCAAGTTTTTGTGTGGACATCACTTTTCAACTATTTTTGGCTAATACCTAAGGGTATGATTGCTACATCATGTTTTAAAACTATGCTTACCTTTAAAAGAAAGTGACAAACATTTTCCAAAAAGGCTGTTCCATTTTGCATTCCTACAAGAAATGAATAAGAGTTTCTGTTGCTCCACATTCTTATTAGCATTTGGTATTTTCAGCTTTTTGGAATTCAGTCATTCTAGCAGATGTGTAGGGGTACCTCATTGTTTTAATTTGAAACTCCCCAGTAGTATAAGATACTAGCATGTTTTCATATGCTTCTTTGCCACCTATATGTGGTCAGGTGTCAGTTCATATAATTTACCCATTTTTAGTCAGGTTGTTTGTTTTGTTACTGTTTAATTTTAAGAGTTCTTTGCATATTTTATATATAAATCCTTTATCAAAAATACTTTTTGTGCAAACATTTCTCCCAATTTGCATTCTGTAAGACGATCAGTTTCAAGCAAGCACTTCTTAGCTTCAGGAACATTAAATAAGACTTCTGTCTTTTATACATGAACACTAAGGCATAGGGGATCTACATTCAGGTTTTCTTCCAATTATTTGGAGAAAGATAGTCCCAGAGTCTTAACTGATTAAAGAAACGACTTGGAATTGTTAATTCTATTTGTGTTTGTGTGTTACATACCTGCTAAAACAAAGGAGACATCCATGGCATATAACTTACGTCTGTATTAAAATGATAAAAAAAATCTCCATTTTTCTTCAAGGAATTTAAAGTTCAAAGCCAAGATTAAAATAATAATAGCCATTATGCATTAAATATAATGAATGAGATACAGTGAGATAAATATAAGTACAAAAAATTGGTGATAAAAATTAACTGTTTTAAATCCAGCCATTCTTCCAGAGAAATGAGAAGTAATGAAGGTGCCACACAGGCAGTAATCTTAAAGTCTTCACTGAGCAGTCTCTATTTTCTTTGTGATTTTGCATATATTTTATAAATTTGAAAATGCCTCTGGGAAATTAATTCTGATACTTCAGCATTTCACCTGAATATATAAAATTAGACAAAGCCAGACTTAGCAATTTATATGGGAATTAAGCCACATCTGTCATTATCTATTGGAATATCCAGACAGAAACAGACAAAAGCAATGTTTTAAGAATATAAGTAATAATGGAAGCACATACTCTAAGTGAAATCTAGGTGCAGCGTCTGCTAGATAATCTAGAAATAACACAGATAAATTTAATCCTGTTAAAAATATATGTTCTGTTAAAAAAGATAATGTAGAAAGTTAACTTAAATTGACAAAATGATAAATGAAAGGGCTACCTTAGTTATTTTAATAAGAAATTTAAAATATAACACTACATGTACTATGGACTGAATTGTGTCCCTCTAAAATTTACACCGAACTGTGTCTCTGTAAAATCCATAAGTTGAGACCCTAACCCTCAGTGTAATGTTTTTTGGAATGGGAAGTTTAAGAGATAATTAGGTATAGATGAGATCATGAAAGTGAGACCTTCATCATAATATTAGTGCTCTTTCAAAGAACATCTGATCTCTCTTTCTGTTTACCATATAAGGACACAGAGAGAAGGTGGCCATCTATAACCCACGAAGAGATCTCTTACCAGAAATTGACCATTCTGGCACCTTGATCTTGTACTTCTGGCCTCAAGAAATATTAGGAAATAAATTTCTGTTTTTAAAGTCACCCAGTATTGTATTCTTTTACAGCAGTATTACAGCAGTATTACAGCAGTATTGTATTCTTTTACAGCAGTATTACAGTATTACAGTATACTGTACAGTAATACAGTATTACAGTATTACAGCAGTATTGTATTCTTTTATTGTATTCTTTTTACAGAGGTGGACTAAGGCATCTTGCTATACATAATTATGATAAGCAAGAAGGTGTGTGTGTTTGTGTATATGTGTGTGTGTATGTGTGTGTGTGTATGTGTCCACACACAAATATGTAAAGATAGGGACAACAGACAGTAAAAGAGAAGAGGAAATATTTGCCAGTAAGTTACACAAATATATCTTTTCTTTCCTGTATTCTCTGAGGTGGTGACTCTGATACGTCTGTATGCTGTAGAGTGGAATAAAAATTAAATTTAAGTCAGAGTTCCTCACAACAATATCAGATCTATTATCCTTGCTTGCTCTGTGTACAAGGTAAGTGCTGGCCTAGTGAAATCACTGCATCCTGTTAAGAAGACAGCATGAAATGAAAGTTCCTGCCTTGTGCCCAACAAGAGTCATCTGTTATTCCATTGATTACACTGTATTATTTGCAAAATGCAAAAAAGATCGGAAGCTAAACTTTTAGATTACTTTCTATTTTCCTTAACTCAGCATCCTAATTGATATGTCTCTTTGGTTTTAGATAATTTCTTTGATTTGAAGCCAATGAACAAAGGATGTGCCTTTCTCACAAAGCATATTCCATCATGCTATAATGAGGTCTCTTAAAATACCACCTCCCCAAAGACAGAAGCTTTTGGAGTGCTATAGAAGAAAAGTGCACCCCTGTTGACCTGTACCACATAAATATTTTGGAAATCAACCATTTACTAATTTTATTCTCAGGTTAGATTAAGTACCAAAAACAAAATAAAATAAAAATCTCATTATTATTACTGACTAGATACCATAGCCCAAAGTTTACCAAGTGCTGAGGTGACATTGCTGCAGGAAGGTGGGATAAGTCATTAAGAACTGTATCTTTGGAGGCAAATACACCTGAATTTGAGCTCTGCTACTGCCACTAACTGGCCATATGATCTTTAAAGTTTTAATGAGAAATTGTATATAAGGCGCAAGCACAATAGCTGGCAGTTAGTCATTGGTCACCCAACATTGTCTGACAGAAGTCTTTTTGAATTTGTGATTGGAAAGGTTTTATTACATTGTTTCTATGCATCAGAATGTACTTTTAATATTCAAATGTACAGTTATAATATTTCTTATTTATGCATTCAATAAATATTTATCGTTAACCTACTATGCTAGATATGCTTTTAGGCACACATAGGCAAATCAGCTAATCCTCATACTGATTTTATGATGTGTCCCTAGATTATCAAAGCTTCCTACTTAATGTATACAAATGATTCTTTTTCCATAAAATAAAAATAATGTATAGCCTGAGAATATATTTATGTATTGACAAATTTCAAGATTTTCCAGAAGAGTTGCAATTTTATATGTTATGTATGATCAGGCCAAACTTTGTGTAAGTCCCAATGTTCATCTATATTTCATGGTTACTATACTCCTGTAGTACAAGCACAATACAAATTTGAAATGATTCCTTTGTTTGAAAAAAAACCAAAACAAAACAGAAAAATCCTGAGCTATATAGCAGCAAAAAGTACAACAATTTCAACATCCATAGTCTATTACAAACATTACAAATGAAAAGATTTTTTTCTTGATTAGAGTGTCCTGAGCATTTCCTCCTACATTTGGTATCAAATAAATTTCTTAACCTAGTATAAGACATATATGTGTGTGTCTGTATATATGTATATGTATACGTATACACAAACATACACTGAAGATGAGAAAATCAAGGTTTAAGGTGATAAACATTATAGTAACATCCAATGGTATGCCCATTTTTAAGTAATTGTCTCTTAGCTCCAGTCCTTTTCCTCTGTGCTCTGTTTTGCAATAATGAGGTTGGAACTCTGAAAACCACATTTGAACATCAAAACCACATTTGAACAAACATCTCAGGTTTTCCAATGTGTAGCCCTGAAGGAAACTGGAAACCTGGAGGAAGGGACAGGGACACGTTCTTACCTGTGTCTTTCCTGTTCTTATTAGTAACACCTTATCTCCTTTGCCAGAAAGGCAGTATATTTCCATCATGTTAGTTGCACTATATTTTCTAGAAAGGCCCTGAAGTTTTATGGACCTTAAGGCTGAGGACAGGGAGAAGGATTCAAAGTGTAAAAGAACTGAGTGCTGAGTCAAAGTGGAGAAAAAAGTGTCTTTAAGTTTCCCTTCCCACGCCTCCTCCCCTTATAAGGAGTCCTTAGCAGAAGTATCTGAAGAAGGCCCCAGGTAAAGATGCCCCCAAATGAAGGCATGAGGACTAGGAATTCAAATATGCATAAAGGATGGCCCAGCAGGGGAACTTGAGTCCTTGACTACAACTCCTCTCATAGAATGCAATGCACTGGTCATGCAGCAAATCTGATGTGGGAATGGCAGCTTTCCCTGTGAGGCCTGACATGTAAAGCCTTTTTGATCCCCTGTGGTTGGGCATGAAATAGCACCAGTAAGATTCTGGCCAGGAACTGGACTACTCAATTTCCTCACGACTGGGAAACTAGTCTATGCATAGACTCACTCTTCTCCCAATATCATGCAATCATTATTCTTACTTTTTCTTCATCGTGGTTCAATTGTCTTTTGTAGAACTTGATATTATACAATGATAAAGTCAATAGATAAGGATAGCATGTAATTACAGAAGAGGGGAGTAGAAAAATGGACAAAGTTCATGGGAAGGCAAAAAGAGATGGTATCTAGAACTCAGGTAGAGGGATTCACCTCAAAAAGACTAACAGCAAGATAGATAGAGGAGGTGGGCAGGGTTGAAGATAATTTCTACAGAGGAAATAGGTATGAACTGAGATGATCATATGTATTATTTTCATGTTCAATATCTTATATTTTATTAATTATTTCCTAATTCCAATGCATTCTCTTACACCCTATTTGGTAATGAAATATTTGTATTTTAACATCTGGCCTTAAAGGATAAAGGTCTATTTAGAAATATTTACTAAAAATGTAGAGCAGGAAAAAAAAATTGAATACTCTATCAAAAGCATGTAAAAACTATGAAGAAAAGGAATTTGTTTTTGATACATAAGTCTGTTTCTGTTTTGTAAATGAGTTCATTTGTATACTTTTTTTAAATTAGATTCCACATATGAATGATATCTTATGATATTTGTCTTTTCCTGACTTACTTCACTTAGTATGATCATCTCTAGGTCCATCCATGTTGCTGTAAAACAAACTTATGGTTACTAAAGGGGAAACGTGGTGGATGGGGGAGGTATAAATCAGGAGCTTGGGATTAACATACATACACTACTATATATAAGATAGATAACCAATAAGGGCCTACTCTATAGCACAGGAAACTCTACTCAATATTCTGCGATAACCTATGAGAAAAGAATCTGAAAAATAATGAATGTATAACTGAATCACTTTGATGTACACATGAAACTAACACAATATTGTAAATCAATTATACTCCAATAAAGTTTAATAAAATATATACATTTCACATTTAATTCCATTTAAAATACAAAAAAAGAGAGAAATTTCAAGAAAAAACTAAGCACATGAAAAAGGCAATAAACATTTCTAAATAATGAGTTAACACATGCAATGTAAACATCTGAGTGGATAGTAATAGTAGAGATGTTGAAAATGTCAGTATTCCATATGAGTGACAATGATTATGCTTAGTTGCAACCTATGAATGTAATATGAATTGATAGAAAAATTGCATAGAGCATTTCAGTATATATGTATACTGAAGTAATACATACATGAATATATATACATATGTATATATATGTACACATGTGTGTATGTTTATGTATTTATATTCCTCTTGTTACAGAAATTTCACATTCAGGAATTTATCATACAGGAACAATACATGTGTGCTCATGTCTTTACCTACAAGAATTTTGATCCACATGCACATGTTAATTAGTGATACAGTTCATTAGTTAACTAAACTAACAGCTAATTAAAACTCTCCTGAGTTTGACACTAAAAACGTAGTTATTAGTATAGTAATACAGATAAATATATAAAAATAGATGTTTACAGTTAACTGGGAAAAACTTCTAAAGTTATGTGCAATATAAATCTATTTGTGTAAATGTAAATGTAGAACAGTATTGAAATCTTATAGTGTATGTTTACCATTGCCATCTGTTATTTGGTGGGATTACATGTGAGTTTTTTTTCTTTTTCCATGTGAGTTTTTGATGTCTCTTTTGTTTCCTTATCAGAATTGTCTAAATTTTCCACAATGAGTATACATTATTTTTATAGTAAGAGAAATAATTTGCATTCATAATATATTATAGTTTGTTTCTACCCATGGTTTAGTTGCTATTTCATGTTGTAACTATCAGACAAAGCCCTTTGAGACCTCACTGTAATATAGCAGAACAATTTAGCAACTGATCTTCACAATGTTCAATTCTCTCCAGATTTTCTGAGTTTTATTGCTTTAATAGTTTAATTTCAACTATTTTTCATAAGAAAAATAAATCTTGGGTATTTTGATCATTATATGAAAAAAGAAAAGCATATTGTATCATGAAGGATTAAAAATACCTGGCTCTATATGAGATCATAAACTTGTTATTTTTTATTTTACATTTTTTGTGTGGAAAAATGTAGTAAGAAGACTAAAGGAATAAATTAAATTGCAACTGTTATAATAATGTAAAATATATTACTTAAGGCAGAATAATATAGTGAGAGCTATCAAATGAGAAAAACTTGGATTTAAATCCAAATATTTCCAATGACAATTATGTGATCTTGAAATGATTACCTAACATATCAAAGTCCCAGAATAGATCCTGTAAAACATAAATCATCCCGTTTTCTTCATATACTTATGTGAGGCTTAAATACACAAGGACTGATACATGATAAGAATGCAATTATTATTAGCCATTAGATTTTTAATTGTTCAACCAGAAAATATATAATTTCAGATGGTGTTAATATTCTCTGAAAAAGAAAATGAACAAGGCAGCATAACAGATAGTGATCTATGTGGGATGGAATACTTTTGATTGAGGAACAGAAAAGAACTACATGATAAGTTGGCATTTGAAAAGTGTGTTAGTTCTCTATTTGTTATGTAAAAATATTAACAACAAACAAAGGCTTAAAGCACCATGTATTTATTTTTTCAAAGTTTTTGTAGGTTAGGCATCCAGGTATCCCTGACATGATCCTCTGTTCAGTCTCACCAGGCTGAAATAAAGGCATCAACCGGATATGCTAGAGCCCAGTGTCATTTTCCAAGATTATTTATGTTGTTAGCACAATTGAGTTTCTCTGCTGTAAGACTGTGGTCTTTTTTTTCTTCCAAGCTGCCTGATGAGGATTTCTCTCAGTCCTGTAGGGCACAATCAAGTCCTAGCAACATGGTCCTTTCACAATATGGAAGCTTACTTCTTCAGAGAAAGGAGAATCTCTCTCCCATCTGCTAAAACGGAGTCTTATGTAACAATCATCGGAATGACAATCCCATCATAGCCACAGATTCTGCCTACAGTCAAGGAGAGGGAATTATAAAGGGCTTGTCAACAGGAGGTAGGAATCTTGGGACCAACTTGAAACTCTGCTTACTGCAAGGAAATACTAAGATGATGAGTAGGAACTAGTCTTGAAAGTTCATTGGATAGATAATTCTAAAGCAGAGATAAAGACATGGATACAGAACTTGACATCATTTTGTGCACATACAATGATCTAAATTCCTTCTTGCTGATATATTCTCCCTCATCCCTTGAATCTGAAAGTTGCAGCATTCCTGCTTTAGAAGTAACCACTTCTAACCAGTGTGGTACTGCTGTTATAGTTTGTGGTAATTATTTTAGGGATCTCAAGACACAATTCTTTGAGTTTTTCAGTTAAAGTACTGCCTGTGGTATTAGTAATCTGTTAGACATTTCTTAAAATTTAATAGAATAAAAAAAGAAGCTATAAGATAGATAGAAAGAAGGAGTGAGAGAGAGCAATACAGAGAGAAACAAAGAGAGAGTGTGAGAGAGAAACAGAGAGAAATATTAAAATTATATCATCATAATGCAAATCAGACTCAGGAACTGACTCTCAAATAAGTAAATCTGAACTGAAATGGAAAAAGATGATAAAAACATGGGTTAATATCATAAATCATAATAATAGAGGGAAACTAGGCAAATTGCCATTTGTTTGCCACATACTTAGAGGATTATCTAGGACCTACAGTGTACCCTAGACAAAATCAAAGACTATACACTGGAAACTCAGTGTTGTAGTGACTTCAATATTTAGAGGTCAGGGATAAGGATGAGGATAAGATTTGCAAGAGAACTGAGGAAGATGACTTAAAACCACATTAGATCATCATATTTAAATATATTCACACAAGGGCACGTGTAATCACACCAAGTGACAAGCACCTCCATGTTGTGATTGGCAGCATTAATAACAAAAAACAACATTGAACTAGTGTTTCATATGTGTTAAACTGTTTGTAAAATTATTCACTTTAATTCTGTAATAGCACAAATATTGAAGTATGATATAGACACCACAGATAGCTGGATGAAGCCAAATATAAAAGTTGGTGTCTACTGCCTGATTTTCATCACTCTTGAAAATAAACCACAAAGAGGCAAAATCTCTTTTGTGGCAGTGGCCTATGACTCAGCCATATAACCACACCCATTGAGTTGTAGTTAAATGAAGAGAAAATTCAATGTTGGCCTTCAGTTTCAGATACATGAGGGTAGTTTAAAAATTTTGAGCTAACACTGAAAAAATGTGAGACTGCAAATATTTTTCCTTTATTTATTTGTACAAGTAGAAATATTTTTCCAGACCTTATTTTTCCTAAAATTTAAGGATTGTGCTTCTGTTTATTGTTTACTGAATGATGGTAGAATTCCTTTCTCAAAGTTAAATTGGGGGCTAGGTTGATGTGCATAGCTCTTGGAAGAATTTTTCATTTCTCAAAGTATTTTTCATGAAAGACTGCTGCACCGAACTGTTACTTCTTTTAACTTTAAAGTCTGTTTCTGGAATATTCTAATCTAGTGTAAAAATAAAAGCGAATGCTTCTAGAAATAACTGCAGCAATAATTCTTCATATAGGTGCTCCTGCCTAGAATAATTTATAAGGAAATCCTTCCTTAAAACAGGACACCATTTAAATTTTCTTCTTCACTCTCTCCTTCCTTTATTTTTCTTCTCTGAATGCTGCTATACCTAAATACTTCATAAAGGCCAAGAGTAGGGGGTGAATGGGATGAATGGGTTTCCCCTCTAAAAGAAACACCCAGTGCAGTATAAGATACCTAGTCCCATTATCTGGATACAGTGTGTAAGTTGAGGTACATGCAGTGAGAAAGGACACACTTTCCTATGTGTGATCTATTACATGAATTGAAACCTAGACTGACCAAGAGGTGAAATCTAATTTCATATACTATAGCTCCATTAGCCTTATTAATAGTCTCTAACTACTTCCATTGTCATCCATCTACACACACATTTTATAGATTAACTCTCAGTTTGGATTTCTTGGTAGAGTTAAGTTTTCATTATGTTTGTTTATTTATATTTTAGAGGAAATTTTATAATAGCTACAAAAGGAATTTTTTGTCATTCTACAAATGAATTTAGAATACTTTAGGGTGTATAATATAATTTATTAAAGGTACTAATTTATTCAAATTACAAAGAGGCAAAAGACATTTCCTACTATAAATATCACACCTGGGCCTGTTACTTCCCTCAGGAGGGCTGGGATTTTTGATTCTGCTAGTGATAAACTTTAGCATTTCTCTGGGGAGCAGGCAAGTCAGATGCTCTCATGGCCTACCACAGGTGGAACTGAAGAGATGAAAATGAACTCCATCTCTCATGTGTTTTAAAAATGCAAACCGTATGCCTAAATTCTGGTTATGAAAGTTATCCAGTCTGTCAATTTTATGACTTTAATGTATTCAATATTCCAAGAAAATGCTTCTTGTGGTCTGGCACCTGAAAATACTGATTTCTTGAATTTATGTTTTGATGCTGTGTTCCAGAAATCATAACTATAACAATTTCAAGCAAATACTTGTACTGAATTATATGTTCACTACTCTTTAAATTTGCAAAGAAATGTTTCGAATAAGTAACTATCGCTGTCCAATTCTATTGGCAGTTTGAATTTAATTATTAATTTGAAGCAGCTTATGAAAATCTCTTGCAGTTTGCAAGCACCTCCATAGAATATGGAGAATTTACTTTCACAAAGCTCTCTACCTAAACTGCTGAGTCCATGACACAATATATTAAAGAAGTGAAATACTGGAATTTAAAAATTGTCATTCAAAATTACTAAAAATATTGCAATATCTGCCAGTGTATAACTTTCAGACTAGCTACACCTCATTTATTCTGCTTCTTTCGTTTACAGTTCCTAACCATCTAAAGTTTTCTTTACACTGATGTGCTATACTTCAGAACTTTATTAGTCTATATTTGTGTCATGTTCATAAGTGGTATTTAAAAAAATATTTTCTCGTTCTAATGCTATTTCACGTATTGGTATATATTGACTTGTTTTCACACTTGAACTTTGGGGCCAAATAGTGGAATATAGTCTGTTTTTTATACTCATCATTGATTTTGGCTTAATCAATAAAAAGATTTATTATCTGATATTTATTTTATAAGGGTGATTAAAATTTCTTTAATGCAAATCTCTATAACAGAAATGTTAGCAAAATTCTCACTTAACTGGTCTGGAGAAAAAATAATTAAGAATTATTCTAGGTAGCTAAGTAAAACTATCTTTTGGCATTAGAGCTGAGAAAAAGGATGTGTGTGTGTGTGTGTGTGTGTGTGTGTATATATCCATATATATATATATATATATATATATTCCCAATGTGGAAGGCAGAATATTGCCTCCCTGCACAAAGACGTCTACTCACTAATCCTCAGGACATGTTAATATGTTATGTGACTGAGAAAAAGAACTTTACAAATGTAATTATGTTTATAGACATTAAGGTAGGAAGATTATCCTAAATTGTCTAGATGGGCCCAATCTAACCACATGAGACCTTAAAGGAGGCAAAGAAGTACAGATGAAGGACATGCTAGAGCATTTTGAAGCTTGAGAAAGATTAAATCACGACTACTGGTTTGAGGAAGAAAGGGTCAACGTGACAAGGAATGCAAGTGACCTGAAGGAGCTGAGAGAAGCTTCTGGGTGACAGCCAGCAAGGAAATGAGGACCTAAATCCTACAACCCAATTGTCAGATGAAGTTGTATTATTGTAATCCACTAAGTTAGTGGTAATTTGTTATGACAGCAATAAAAAGGCAATAAAGATTTTGGTATCAGAAGTGGAGTGTGTTGTAACAAATACATAAAAATGTAAAACTGGCCTTGGAAATGGGCAGTTGGCAGGGACTGGAAGAATTATGATGAACATGATAAAAAAGCCCAGAGTTCCTTGAAAAAACTGTTAGCAACATGGGTGCTAACAAATCCATTAGAAAGGGATACAAAGGAATTGAGTAGCATGACAGAAAGTCTACATTGCCTTAGAGAGTACCTAAATCATCATGAACAGACTATTGGTAGAAATATAGACATTTAAAGTGCTGCCAGTGTGGTCTCAGAAAGTGAGGGACATGTTAATGGGAATTGGCAGAAAGTTTAATGGAATTGTGCCTTGTAGTTATGTGTAAAGCACAATTTGTAAATAAATTTGGATATTTAGCCCAGGAGACTTCCAAGCAGGGTATTGGCAGTATGGTTTCTTCTTATTGCTTATAGTAAAATAAAATCACAGTAAGAGAACAATCATAAAAGAAAATATAACCAGGACCTGATGATTTGGCTGAGTCTCAGCCTATCTGGACAGGAAAGGTTAATTTAAGAGATTCACTGTCAGAAAAGCATGTTCTAGAGTAAAAGACACATGTTTGACTCTACATCTCTTCCATTAAAACTGGGGAAGACCAAAAGCTTACAGTATTCAGTCACAAGAGATTAAGGGTATGGTTCACACACCCCCTCAATCAAACTCAGGGGCCTCCAAAAAACATCAGTGCATTGGTCTCAGCCATTTCAAAAGAAGGTAAAAATTGAAATGAAACTATATCAGAAAGATGTGTAAATGAGCCTCTTGTCTAATGAACTGAATCTATGTCAAATATAAGGGAGACCCAGGAAGTTCTTGAAAATTGCATATCAGCAGAAACCTTGCCAGCTTAGACTGAAAAGGAAAGAGACAGTACAAAATGAGAGAAGGCTATTAGACCCCCAAATTTGTACTGGCAGGAAGCTGGCTGATAAATCTACCCATCAGCAAACATGCTATTTTTCATAAAATCATAATATTTGCATTATTCAATATACTTCTTTAGGTGTCATGTGAAGTATAAATATTTACCTTGATTTGACCTGTCCTGTTAAGGAAACTAGCTTCTGGCCAAAAGCCTATGGGTAATCTTTCAAGCCAGACCATAGGCCATTCCAAAGGCTTTATTTGTCATATCTCACAGGGGTAAAATCTGCCTTGCTCACGAAAGACTTGGTGCACAGCCAATGCATTGCAGTTTCTTACGGTGGTTGCAGTCAAAGTCTCAGCCCCTTCCACCCCACGGCCAGCTGACAATACTCTGATGCAATCTGAAGGCCCAGCCCAGGCACTTCCATCCACAGACCTCCATTTTGGGTCCTTCAGCAGAGGGCTTTCTCAGGCAGACCTGATGAGACTTCCTTATGTGATGGAGGTAAGAAACTTGAGGACACTTTTATCTACTCTGATTCTATACTTTTTCAATCCTAGTCCTTACCATTTTTTCTCCTCCTGGTCCCTAGGTCCATGAGACTACAAGAACCTTTTTTTCAAGCCTTAGCAGTGAGGCTATTTCCCACATCTGTGCTAATCCACTATCCACCATGACTGGTGTCATTCCATGAGCAAAAATGGACCAGTGTAGAAGTCAGTGCTTTCTCCAGTTTAGTTCCTCACTTATGCTATATAGTAAATGATTAAAGAATTGATTGTTACTTTCATTTTGGCTTGTTGTTTTAGTCAATTAATTTGACACCTGTCAGGTCCGCTCTAACTCAGCTCAATTCTTAATACTTAGATCTCTTATAATATAGACCCAAGTGGCACAAAGAATGACTTAATAATTTTCCTAAAAAAGAGGAATTTTACAGACCAAATTTTTGTCCGAAAAGTGATAAGAATGGAAACTAATAAAATCACATAAACTATTGAACATATTATAAAATTAAATACCATCCAACTGGTATGAATTTTCTAGTGAAATTTGAAAATTATCAAATGCTTTTAAAGTTTACATCAACTTGCATACAAGTCTATGAATTTTCTTAAGGAATTAATCAAACTATTTGCAAATATATCTCTAATGTTTACTCCAGTGTTGCTTATAACATTATAAAATTGAGATGGGCTACTTTTCAGTTGTTTAAATAAAGGTATAAATAAATACAAATATATATACAAAAAATACATATTCTATACTAATATATACAATATGACAGCAGCTTTATTTTATGAGACTGATGTGCTGCCTACCGTATTAAAAAGGCACTTAGCAGTTCTATTTTTAAAATAGGTAAACAGATGTGATAGACGGCAGATACAAAGATAGATTAAATAACTCGATGTGAAAAGACTATACGATAGTACACCCTTTAAACATTATCTATCTCTGTGTTATTAGGTTATTTTCTGTTTTAATTTCCAAATATCTACAATATAAAAGCATTTCTTTGAATCAAAAGCTAAAAGACTTTTTTTAAAATTCAAAATAATTAAAAACCTAAAGGCTGTCTGATCCAGACACTCAAACTGAGGAGTTACTCAAAAGTCTGTAAATAATTCATTCAAAAAATCTTTGTGTCTGAAAGTCTAAGATAAGCTGGTTAAATGAACCAAATTCTCAAAGCTTCAATCTCCTTCATCATGTCATATTCATCATGACATCCACCAGACATCTGATCTGAAACTCTAGTCACCCCATCAGCAAACCCCACATTTAGATTTCTTCTAGATCTTTTTCTAGTCTAACATTAGAATTCTCCAAAAAGAAAAGGAGTCCTATCCAGATTTGGATAGAGTTCCACAGCTAAATCAGGAGCTTCTAATCTATTACCATAACTTGCAGGCTGACTGTGGAGGGAAACACCACTTTGCTCACACATCACATTAAGCTGAGGAAAGCTGGCAACAAATTTGTGCTCTTGCTAATAACACGTGAAAATTAAAATCTCACAAGTTTTTTTTTCTCAATACTATGACATAAGGGAAATAGATAAGCTAAAAATGCATATAAAAAAGATGGTCATGGAAAAGACTGGGAAAAGATTGACTTTCTTTAAATAAGATAGTGCAATGATGCATTTAACAAAGTTATTTTCTCTCAAAATGTATACAACCCATTTGTAGAAGCATCTATCTAAGCAGAAGAGAAAATCTCTTTATACAAATAACACATGCTGTTTTCTGTTCAGTAAATGTGAGGATTGATCTTCTATGCATTAAGTCAAATGATTGCTTTTAAAAATTAATTTTCTACAAAAATGAATCAAAAGATTTCCAGAATGGATATTGTTTTCTCATAGATACTTCCCCTGTTCATGCAGAAAAATAATTCCTTATTTATAATAACAGCAAAAAACTTTAGTCCAATGAGTAAAGAGCTTAAAGGATATCTTACAGCATTATGATAAGTATTACACTTATACTATTTTCGTGGCTTGCCTTACTTACAGAAAGAAATAACAGAAAATACAAATTTCTTGTAAAAAGATATTTCCTGGTAAAGGAAAAGTAAAATTTCTTCCAAGAATAACATTTTCTACAATAATTAGTGGAAATGACAATTAAGTTAATATAATTCTAAACTCTTTTCAAAATACTATTCATTAAGTAAAAGAATAACACGATCAAAACCAGCATGAGAGTAACAGTTCCCAATTTCGTATGAAAATTCTACTATTGGTGTCTGTACATGCATTAGTATGTGGTTTTGTTTGTGAGTGTCTTTGAGCAATGGTCATACATGTGAACACCTCTCTACTTTCTATAGTGTGAGGCGATCTCTGAATGGTTTGTTGGCCTCAGCCTAGACAGAAGAAAAAGTTAATATCACTAAAAATAATTGATAATTTAAGACTTTGAACTACTCATGATCAAAAGAAAAATGCATCTTATTTATTAAGTACAATGATCAAACTTAAATATATAGGAAAGGCAACAAAGTTTATTTCCTAGAACGACAGTTTCTTAAGTTCAGCTCAAAGATATTTAAATATATTTAAATGGTCTAAGCATGCAATTAAGTCCATGCATATATATATATATATATATATATATATATATATATATATATATATTGGATAATATATATTCTGAGCATATTTCATGTGTAAACATAAAAAAATAAACATTTAGATAAAACATAAAATTATACATACTGCATAAAGTTTTTATGTACATATACATGTAATTTGTATGTAATGTTAAAACAGTTATTTGCACAAGTCACAATTGAAAATTAGTGGCATTATTTTTATTAATATGTGCCATGTAATAATAACCCTTTGATGCCAAATCAAAAAGTAGGATCTTCAAAATAAAAAGTCTTTTCTATACATAGACAAAGAAGTTTTATTACTTACAATTAATTATATAGTGAAGTTGAAAAAGAATGTTCAAGCTATAATACAAATCAAACATTCTAGAATTTCGCCCACATTTAAGTACAGCAGTGATGAATGAAGAACATGACAAGGCCTAAGACAAGGTTTTGGAAGGGAGGGAGACAAAATCTAGATTTACAGGTTTCACTCCAATAGCAAGAGGGTTCTTTTAGACAAGGTTAGCTGACACAAGCAAAAAAAAAAAAAAAAAAAAAAAAAAAAAAGCAGTAGCCATAAATCTACCCTGAATAAGATCTATTATCTCTTTTGGTTGTTACACTATATTTTAGCAGACTTTTTAAAAACTGAATTTTTCCGGAAACCTAAATGGATGTATTAAGTTTATATTTTTTCCTTCTGATTGTTTGCATATATTAAAACAGTTTAGTAAATTAGAACTAGAAAAACATTTTTCAAAGACCCTGGCTAAGTATCACCTGTTATTTTGCAAAAACTCAAAATTTTGTGTACCATTCTCACCCCATGTTATCTTCCAAGACAAAAGGATTTTACCAAGTGAATGAGTCTAACACATACTATTTATCATTTTTATTAAATCATGGAATTTTATCTTAATTGTTATATTCTTTGTGTATATGATATCATGATCTAAATTCTCAGTTCCCCCAAATTAGGAAATTGTCTGGAAAACACACCTTTGAGAAGTAGAACTAACATATATATATATATATATATATATATATATATATATATATATATATATATATATATATATATATATATATATATATATATTTTAAAATAGACATTATCAATTTATAGAATAGTCCTTTCCTTAGAAACCTTTTGTTGCTTGGATAATATCAAGACTAAAGTGAACAAAGTGTGCACCCAGACATGGAATATGCAGAAAAATGATAGTTTATCAAATAATCATTTTAATATAACCTGACTTTCTGAAACAGTGAATTGATATCAGTTAGAAAAATAAGTTGTTTTCAGTTGTCCAATAAACAAAGTTGAAGAAGGAAATACAACACCTGTGTGTCTTCAACTCCATCAAAGAGAAAGGGGACCTCACCTGAAAAACAGATGAGAATATTTTCTGGTCAGTTTGGTAGGTTAGCCCATAGAGAATAGCTGGGGGGCAGGATCGGGTCTGGGCAATCAACCAGATGACTGATGTAATTTTATTTCCTAGGTTTAAATTAAGGTAGTCCAAATTTCTGACAGTAAAATGATGAAATATTTGGATTTTTCTACACAAGAGACAATTCAGTCCAAACCAGTTCAATGAATGTCTGTCATTACTATGCTAGGCAAAGTGAAAGGTGCTAGGTTTTAAAAGATAAGTAGGTTCTACTATTGGTCTCTAAAAATAGAGCTTACATTTGGTGTTAGCTAACAGCAATCTGGAATGTAGTTAATAATGTGATAAGTGCTTATGAATAAGGTGAGGTGGGAGCACAGAGGCAGCAGCAATTAATTCTGCTTGAAGTGCAGAGAAATATTTTACAAATAAGATGATAAGTCAACTGGAACCTAACTAATGAGCTGAATCTTGCCAGGAAGATGAGGAGAAGCATTCTAAACAAAGAAAGAGAACACAGCATCTTCTTTAACCATCACAACAAATCTATAAGGTTTTCTTATTACTTATTTATTTATTTTTGGCTGCCTTGTGTCTTCATTGCTGTGCACAGGTTTTCTCTGGTTGCGGTGGGCAGGGGAGCAGGGGCTACTCTTTGTCGCAGTGTGCAGGCTTATCATTGCAGTGGCTTCTCTTGTTGTGGAGCACGGGCTCTAGGCACGCGGACTTCCGTAGTTGCAGCACATGGGCTCAGTAGCTGCGGCTCATGGGCTCTAGAGCACAGGTTTAGTAGTTGTGGTGCACGGGCTCAGTTTCTCCACAGCATGTGGAATCTTCCCAGACCAGGGCTCAAACACGTGTCCCCTGCATTGACAGGCGGATTCTTAACCACTGCACCACCAGGGAAGTCCATATAAGGTTTTAATTATCCCCATTTTGCTGACTATTTCATTGAGGCTCAAAGTCCTTGTTCAAGTTCCCTTTCTGAGTTTCAAAGGAGGGTGTAATGCATTTCTTTTGATGCCAACTACAATCTTCTTGCCAATTCCTTATGTTCTTTCAATTAAAAACCCCAACAGAGAAATGGCAATAGACATGAAAACTAGAAGATAGATTCAATACAAATTTATTTCCATGGAGGTGGAATGACTCTAGACAAGTAAGGTCACAGTAGAAAACTTTGCTGAGGGCAAAGCAGACTGAAGTTTCTGAATGCTGGGAATCAAAGTGTCTGGGATTAAAATGAGGAAGTAGCAAAGACATGGACTCAGGACTGGAGGCCACACAGGAAACTAAAAATACCAGCTCCAGAAGAGTTTTCAATATCCAGAGAAAAGACAGTTTAGCCACATTTCAGAAAATGCTAGAGCTAATGCCCAGAGACCAATAGAACCTGAAGTGGCAAATCGGCAAAAAATGAAAACAGCCAATAATTGCCACTAATACTTAGCATTGTCTTTGTGAAATTCAACAATAAAATGGATAAAGAACTGTAAAAAACAAAAAGGAAAAAAAAATCAATGTTTTCAGACACAAGAAGGCCTTTCTGTTATGTCAACAGTGTGAGAATTTAGGCTATAAATAAGTAAAGTTTTTTTTTTTAATTGCAGTAAGTAAAAGTAGAAAAAATTAGGTATGCTAGCATTCTCATATGCTGCTAGATGAATTGTAAATTTGTACAGTCCTTCTGGAGTATAAGTTTGCAATAGTGAAAACCTTAAAACTCTTTTATACATTTTTAGGGTGACATAACTTTATCCAAAATATGTGCACAAAGATTTAATTCTATGATCATTGTTCCATTTGAATGGTAAAGAATTGTATATAAACTTGATATGCAGGAATAGTTTGAAGAAATTAATTTGCATGCACAGTATCATGTGCTAAGCCAGCATTGAGAACAATACCATAGAATGAAATTGTTATACATAGAAATATGCTCAGGCATAATCTTGATTCTGTAAGGGAATACATGAATATATTCATAGTAATCTCTTACTGGTGGCTGGAGAGAGTGTGATTATTATATTCCTTTGTTTCTCTAACCTTTTGAAATTTTCTACATTGATCAACTATGTTTCATTTACTATTATTAAGCTTAAAGAAATTATAACACCCTGTTACTCAAGAGATAAAAATTTTAATCAAATACTGAGAAGATTAAAGACATATACAGCACAGTATGGCCATTTATTGGCTAATGATTATGAAATGGTTAATTAAACATTTGTAAAAGTGACAAATAAGTTAAGGAAGAGCTTTTAAAATTAAAAAAAGAAGCAGTAATAGAAATAGGAAATAAATTCTTCTAGCCCAAAAGATTTTACAAGAGATTTTTTCTAATATTTACAAAGTATTGAAAATTTTTCTTCTTTATAAACACAGAAGAGTAACTCTCACTTCATTTTACAATGTCAATATAACTTTGATAAAATATGACAAATTAGTAAAATAACAAAAAATGAAGAGAAATAATATTTATGAGCATGTATGAAAAATTCTAAATATACTGATGGAAATCAGATTCACCAATGAATTATAATAATACTAATGTAACAGAGGAAAAAACAGAACTAATACCACATTGAAACAGCCTCCCTCATTCTCTAGTCTATGTATTCTGTTACTTTAACCCTGCCTGTCAAGAATTAAACGTTAAAGAAATGTTGCTTATGCCCAAATAGCTCCTTAAGTTCCCCTACAAAAGTCCCCATCCCATGGTCCTGGGTTAGTTATGGCTATTACTTGCTGTAGATAAGTTCACTTTCAGCCTAGAAGCCTTGAGAATAAGCAGAGATGAGTGGTAAAGTAAAAATAACTGCTAATAACTTGAAGTTTTGCAGGAGCCTTGTGATCCAGCTTAAGTGAGCCAGCAGAAAAACAAAGAAATGTTATGCTTTCCTTGAAGGCCAGGTGGCTCCAAGAAGTCTGCTATCTTCCCACTTCTCATTTTTCCTCAGCATAAAACAAGCCTGAATTCCATACCAAATTAAGATGGTTCTCTCGGACATCAGTCCACCATCTTCTCAGTTTGCTGACTTTCTGAATAAAGTCACTATTCCTTGCCCCAACACCTTGTCTCTCAACTTATTGGCCTGTCCTGCAGTGAGCAGTACAAGCTTGGACCTGGTAATGCTACTATATAATAAAATATAATATATTAGGAATATGTAAGAAAAATTCCTTATTAGTAAATTTGTTAATTCACATGTTGAAAATGGGCTGTCTAAGATACTCTGAAGTAGAGAAAGCAGAAACAGATGTTATTCAGGGTCGCCTAGACACTGATGATGGCAAATACCACAGATTGATTGAATGAACTTTCACTTCCAACACTCTTCCCCTTCACCTGTTTATAATCTCTTTTTCTATTATTTGCATAATTAATGATAAGCTAAATCTGCCCTTCCCTGCCACGAAGATTTTGCCTTTTTGATATTGTGCTAGCTTTGAGTTGTAAGAGGGTCCTTGATGTCCTTAATGATTCTGGGGAATAAATGTTCTTAACGATGCCAGGAATAAATGAAGTTCTGCAAGATTACCTCTCTAAAGTACTAACATTTAGGATGTGCTCTCCTACTTCCTTTCTGTAGTCTATTTTAAATAATGCAATAATACATTTCATCAATAAACAACAGGAAAAAAACTAGAAATTAAAAATATTTCACAACTACCAATGTCAGAAGTTAAATATATACTTATTTTCTAAAAAGTATTTTATGTCTTGCATTGTAGAATAGCTGTGTTAAGAGTTAAGATCTTTCTATACTTTTTATATCACAAATAAATTATAAGCCTCTGGACCTACAATCTTTTTTTGTTTTCATTTTTTTTTTTTTTTAACTAAATCTAAATCCACAGAAAGCACTTTCTCACAATTGCATTGTATCAGGATATCTGTTACTGAGAACTGAGAATTAATCACAGCCTTGCCTTGTACTTTACATTCCTGGTTCCCCTTTCCTTTCTATCCATCTACAAGCATGTAACATATAAAACCATTTCTATCTACCAGAAAGTATGAGATATTTCACTTTCCCATTGACACTCCTAGGAGCCAATACAATTTTCTTTTTTTTTCTGCTTTTTATCCCCCGTTTTATTGAGATATAATTGACAATAGCACTGTATTAAGTTTAAGGTGTATAGCATAATGATTTGACTTACACAGGTTGTGAAATTATTACCACAATACATTTAGTTAACATCTATCATTTCATATAGAACCAAACAAGACCCCAAAACAATAGAAAATGAAGAAAAGGTTTTTCCTTGTGATGAGAACTCTTAGGATCTACTTTCTTAATAACTTTCAAATATACCCTACAGTAGTGCTGACTATAGTCATAATATACACTTTATGTGTATTTTCATTTCTCTGTCTGACATTTCACTTAGCATAATGCCCTCAGGGTACATTCATGTTGTCATAAATGGCAGGATTTCCTTCTTTTATGGCTGAATAATATAGCATTCTCTCTATATATTGGGTTGGCCAAAACTACGTGTTCTTTATCCATTCATTTTTTGGTGGATACTTACGCTGTCTCCATGTCTTGATTATTGTGAATAATGTTGCAATAAACATGGAAGTGCAGATATCTCTTCCACATAGTTTTTGTTTCCTTCTGATATGTACCCAGAAGTATAATTGCTGGACTATATGGTGATTCTATTTTTAATTTTTTGAGGAACCTCCATACTGTTTTTCATAGTGGTTGCACCAATGTACAAGCCCACCAACAGCCCACAAAGATTCCTTTTTCTCTACATCATAATGAGCACTTGTTATCTCTTGTCTCTTTGATGATAGCCATTTTTAATTGGAGATCTCATCGTGATTTTGATTTGCATTTCTCTCATCATTAGTGATGTTGAGCACCTTTCAGGTACCTGTTGAATATTTCAGTACCTTCTTTGGAAAAAATTCTATTCAGGTCTTTTACCCATTTTAGTCAGATTATTTGTGGGGTTGTTTTGCCATTGAGTTGTATGAGTTCTTTATACATTTGGGATTTTAACTCCTTATTATACATATGATTTGCAAATATTTTCTCCCATTCTGTAAGTTGCCTTTTTATTTTGTTGATCATTTCATTGCTGTGTACAAAGTTGATTTCTAGTTTCATATTACTGTGGTCAGAAAAGATACTTAGTATGATTTCAATGGTCTTAACCTTAAAATTGCTAAGATCTGTTTTGTGACCTATCGTATGATGTATCCTTGATAATGTTCTATGAGCATTTGAGAAGAATGTGTACTCTGCAGCTGTTGAACTGAATGTCAAATATATATATTTGGTCCATTTGGTCTAAATATGGTCCAAGTCCAAAGTTTCCTTGTTGATTTTCTTTCTGTATGATCTGTCCATTGCTGAGCATGGGGTATTCAGAGTTCTGCAATCGTATTATTACTGTATTGTTGTTGTATTATTGTATGACTATTATTACATTGTTGTCTATTTTGCCCTTCAGATTTTAATATATTTAGGTGTTCCAATGTTGGATGTGTATATATTTACAATTGTTATATCTTCTTAATGAGTTGACCTCTTTATCATTATATAATGACCTTCTTTCTCTCTTGAAACCATTTTTAGTTTTACGTCTATTTTGGTTTCCACTTGCATGAATATATTTTCCCATTTGTTCACTTTGAATCTACATGTGTCCTTAGAGCTGAGGTGAATCTCTTGCATTCAACATACCATTGGGTCTTTTTTTTTTTTTTTAATTATGCAGCCACTCTTTGTCTTTTGAATGGAGGATTTAGTCAATTTACATTTAGATTTATTATTGATGTGTAAGGACCTACTATTGACATCTTATTGTTTTCTGGCTATTTTATAGATCCATTGCTCCTTTTTTCCTCTCTTGCTACCTCCTTTCATGAATTGGTGATAGTCCATGGTGGTATACTGTGATTCCCTTGTCTTTATTTTTTTGAATCTACTATAGGCGTTTGTTTTGTTGTTGCCAAGAGATTTACATAAAACATCTTATAGATATAACAGTCTGTTTTATGCTGATAATTAACTTCCATCTTATACAAAATTTCTACCCTTTTACTTCCCCCCTTTTACTCTTATGTTTCTATTATCACAATTTACTTCTTTTTATTTCTTGTATTTCTTAGCAAATTATTATGGCTATAGCTCTTTTTGATACACTTTCCTTTAACCTTTATACTGTATTAAAGTGGTTAATAATTCACCATCATATTGCAGATTAGTTTTCTGAATTTAATTATATATTTGCCTTTACCAGAGTGTTGTATATTTTCATTTGTTTTCATGTTACTAATTAGCATCCTTTTATGTCAACTTGAAAAATACCTTTTAGCATTTCTTGTAAGCTATGTCAAATAGTGATGAATTCTTTTGGGTTTTGTTTGTCTAGGAAAGTCTTTATCCTTCATTTCTGGAATGTAACTTTGCTGGATAAAGGATTCTTGTTTTTTTTCTTTTTTCTTTTTTTTTTCTGCAGTACTTTGAATATATCATTCTACTCTCTTCTGTCATATAAGATTTCTGCTGAGAAATCTGCTGATAGACTAATGGTGGTTCCTTTGTAGTTTACAATTTTTTGTTTTTTTTCTTGCTGATTTCAGGATTCTCTTTCAGTCTTCAAGTTCTGATCATTTTAATGTAAGGTATCTTGGAGAAGATTGTTTTGAATCGAAATAATGGGACAATCTATTAGCTTCATAAACTTGGATATAAAATTCTCTCCCAGGTTTGAGAAGTTCTCAGCTATTAATTCTTTAAGTAAGCTTTCTGCCATCTTCTCCCTCACTTCTGCTGGAATGCCACAGATTTGGATATGGATTCTTTTTATTATGTCTCATAGATCAAGTAGGCTTTCTTTACTCTTTTTCATTCTTTTTTCCTTTTTTCTCCTCTGACTGTGTTATTTCAAATTTCCTATCCTCTATCTCATCAATTCCTTCTCTTTGGTACTGCTATTGATGCTCTCTATTGCATTTTTCATTTCATTCATTGAATACTTCAGCTCCAGAGCTATCGAATTTTTATCAGGTAAATCGTAGATTTGGTTACTGGAAGATTATTGTAATATTTGTTGATATCATGTTTCCCTGATTTTTCAAGTTCAAGTTTTTGTTGCTGTTTTCATATTTGAAGTAGAAGTGACCTCCTCTAATCTTTACTAACTGCCTTCAGGGTAGACATACATTTTATCAGTTCTGCTATGGATTCTGAGGTTTTCTTAGACCCTGTATGGATACATCTGCTTCATGCCTGTTTCTCCCTTCAAGCGCAGAACTCTTGAGTTTGTAGGTTTTCTCTTGATCCTACAGTTCACAAGTTTAGCTGCTTATACCCTCTCTTATTTTCATAAATGTAGTGTACTGCTCAAGTTTTGTGGTTTCTCCCTTACCCACAGACTTTAGCCTGAATTTTCTGCATGTTCCCTAACCTTCTACCAAATTTTCCTCTTGCTGCCACCCTCAGAATTGCACTCAGGAAACTGTCCACAGACTGAGGGGAGGTATGGGCTTGGCATGCAGGTATGGGTTTGAAGGCCCACAGGCCAGTTCAGGTTATTCATGGCAGAGGTTTTTCCTATTGCTTGTGGACAGGCTTTTTGTGCTGAAATCATACTATCATGGCACTTTAATAAATACCTTAAATTACCAAGGATACATCCCTAATACTTTATTTTAATCTATATTTCTAATGTTATTCAAAACCCAGATTTAGAAGAAAGTTTAGTCAGAAACCTTAGAATTAAGTGATTATTCTGTGATATATTTGTTGTAACCTTCATCACCTTCATCTTGAATTATCTCTTACAATTATTGTAAAATAAAAAATGAAATTATAGATATAGAAATTTCAGAACATAGTCTATTCACCTATCATTAAGTTGTTAGTTAAAAGTTATCAACTCATTTCTCAGAACATCAACAAACAATGAAATCAGGATAATAGTCATGAATTCAAGTTCACAAAGTAATTGTGACATTTATAAGAGGAATTATTAAACACATGTTGTAAATTTGTACCAAGGACCAAGGTTGGGCCTAATTTGCATGTTACAAGAGTTTAAAATTGGTCAGTCCAGACTGATAAGCAAATGAGGGGATTCAGGTACTTCCTAAGAATAAAATCTAAGGGAAGAATGCCAATTCTAAGAATAAATTCTACTTGACAGAACAAATCTGTTCACACACACTTTCCAATTTGAACAGGGGGTTTCTGGTTTTGATAGCAGTAGATTTCCTTCATTTTCACCTACTACCCAGCCTCAGGTCCTTGTTGGGCTAGATCATGGATGTGAAGTATCTACATAAGCATGTTAAAATCTGCTACACTAAATCCATGAGGTACCTGAGTGTAACCAAGCATACGAAAAGGAAAAAAGAGGCATTTTCCCTCAAATCATCAATTAACATTCCATAGTTGTGATACCTCCTAAGCTACAAGGTCAAAAAACACAAGTAGAACTAGCAAACATAGTAATATTGACTACCAACCAAATACATAGTTATACCCAGAGGAAGAGACAATAGTGTCAACCAGTGATAGTACTATCTGGTAGAAGCAGAAATAGCAATAGTTTTCAACAAAGTTTGTAGTATCTGGTGGTATTAATGACACCCAACAGTTTGGGCTGAGGTCCCCTTTGGAAGTAGAAATGTGGGTCTATGATATATATCACTTTCCTCTAGACCTGTTGCTGAAGAATAGAAAGGAAAGATAAATATCATTGATAGGCATGGAACAAGACATATTTATGAATATATGTGACATTCTACATCTGGTTATTTATTTAATTGGCATAGCAATCCCTACATCAGTAGGTGAGGGTGAATATCAGGGTGATGCATTCATCTTCTCTCAAAGTGACTTTGTGGGCTGATGAGAAGTAGAATTGTACATTATTGTTATATATTTCTTAAAAAAGTTATTGGTATCACCGAAATTGAATTAATTTTTATCCTGTACTCAGTAGCATTTATATATCTAGTCAACACTCTGTTTGTTTACCTCTGCTAACATGTTCTTTGAAATTGGTTCCACTAATTCACTTTATGAATTTCTGTTAAATTCCAGTATTGCTGACCAGAGTGAACACATAAAAATGTATAAGACAGTTCTTTCTCTCAGAGAGTTTTCAATTAGGCAAAAAAAAATGTATACAGTTGGTAATTTATATCCTCTGATAAGATGCAGGGGAAATTTATTTTACTTCTATAATTAGAATATTATGCATAATAAAAACAATAATTAATTTGCTAATTCAATAAATATTAAATAATTCTCTATTATGTACTGAACACTATTCTAGGTACTTCAGATACAGAAGTGAAGGAAATAGACAAATAATCCCTGCTGTTATGGAGCTTACAGTCTAGTTGGGAGACATAGAAAACAAATGAATAAACTAATGAATAAAATAATAAATGAATGAAGAAATGAAATTCTCTGCTATGTCAAAGAGTAACAGTGCTTTGAAGTAAATTTAAGCTATAATTGCACATAAGGATATATGGACTTGGATTTGTTTTATTTTCAACGGGATGATTAGTAAAGTCATCTCTGAGAAGCTAAAACTTAAGTAAAAACCTGAAAGAGGTGAGCTATACTTATATTTGGGGAAGATGTTTTCAGGTAGCATAATGTTTAAGTGAAAGGCCTTGAGGCAAGAACGTACATTTCCAATCTGAGGAATAGCAAAGAGTCCAGTTTAGCTCAAACAGAATAATGTAAGTGGAGACTAGCAGGGGATGACTCAAGAAAGGTAATGGGGAACAGATATGTGGAAATTTGTAAGCCCTTGGGAAAGCTTTGGCTTTTACTCTGAGAGAGTTGAGAAGCCATTAAAGGGTTTGAACAAATGAATGTTTTGAATTGACTTACTACTTAATAGGATTACTCCTACTACTGTGTACCAAGTGGACAACAGAGAAAGAAGTACAGAAACAAGGACACAAGATAGAGGGCTACTGCAACAATCCAGATAAGAGATGATCATGGCCTGAAACATGGTCAGATAAAGACATGTACTCAGACACTTGAAATGTTTTGAAGATATAGCTGACAGTACTTACAGATGTATTGGTTATGGGATGTGAGACAAAGAGATAAGTCAAGATAGTATCTCAGATATCTGCATTTAGCTGAGAGAAGGATGGTGTATCCACTTATATATTTTTGACAAGATTGTGAAAGGACTAAAGTTGGAGATAAGATCAGTAGGTCTGTGTAGACATCAAGTTACATACTTCAGTAGAATTGAATATAAAAATGTTGAATTAGTTGTGATGTCTGCAATGGAAATGTAAGAGGTATTGGGAACTCTAATACTACATGATGATATTGAGAGAAAAAGAGAGAGGGAGTAAGGGAAAGAGGAAAATAAAGTACTGCAGCATTGAGAGATCAGGGAAATAAGCTGAAATAATGAAGGAATAATAATTGAGGTAAGGAAACAGGATTTTCTTTTTTTTTTTTTACTGAAGCCAAGTGAAGAAAGTGTTTCCATGAGAAGACAGGGCATCGATAAATTCTCATTGGTAGATTAATTTACTAAAACAAAATTCATAGATTATAGGTATGCAGTTATATATGATTAAATATTTATAAATAATATGTGCTATGCTCAAGATTGGGTATGCAAGGGGGTATGAATTGAAATTTTGTACAACATAGCTAACATAATACCCTATTTAATTTTACATTATTCATAAATTACCACCAGGGATGAATTTAATCCAGCAGTCCCCAACCGTTTTGGCACCAGGGACCGGTTCCGTGGAAGACAATTTTTCCATGGACCTGGGCAGGGGATGGTTTCAGGATGATTCAAGCACATTACATTTATTGTGCACTTTATTTCTATTATTATTACATTGTAATATATAATTAAATAATTATACAACTCACCATAATGCTGACAGGAGGCAGAACTCAGATAGTAATGCAAGTGATGGGTAGCGGCTGTAAATACAGATGAAGCTTCGCTTGGTCACCCACCGCTCACATCCTGCCGTGTGACCTGGTTCCTAACAGGCCACGGACTGGTACCAGTCTATGGCCTGGGGGTTGGGAACCCCTGATTTAATCTATCTTTTTTCAATGAAAAAGTAATATGTGTTAGCATTTTTATAGATTATAGTACATTCACTGAAATATATTTGAATTGCAATTTTTAATGAAGTAAAATACATAATAAAATCTTTTAAATTCATATATTAATTACCCAATTTTTCTTTTTTTTCTGCAGTGTAGGTACACACTAATATGTCATGATGAGATCTATTTCCTATGGAGAGATATTCATGAAATTATTTTTTAGTCTTAAATTATTGTGCACATGTTTTTAAGTAAATTTAAAAAATCTATATTTTCTAGCACTTCCTTGGTGGCGCAGTGGTTGAGAGTCCACTTGCAAATGCAGGGGACACGGGTTCATGCCCCGGTCCGCGAAGATCCCACATGTCGCGGAGCGGCTGGACCTGTGAGCCATGGCCGTTGAGCCTGAGCGTCCAGAGCCTGTGCTCCGCAATGGCAGAGGCCACAACAGTGAGAGGCCCATGTACCGCCAAAAAAAAAAAAATCTATATTTTCTCTATTATTAATCCAGCTTTGCTATACAAATTGAAACTTGCAAGGAAAAAACAATAGCATTTTCTTTAAGGTTACAGTGAAAGTCTACATATGCTAGACAATACAACCTAGAGAAGTTTCATAAATATATTTATGCAAAATACAATATTGCATAATTCAATATCATATAAAAAGATAAAAACTTGAATATAAAGATATTTTATGTATTAGAAAGAAACCATATGCTTTACTGAAATCCTGCTTTCAGTTTTAAGTTTCCTCAGATTTGCTGGCAAAAAACCACTCGTTTCACGCAAATAAAACAGCTTCAATCAATTTTTTATTGAAAGGTGATTTAACTTAATTTTAATATACAATCATTAGAAGGAAAGAAATAAGAATATGAGGGAAACATAACAGGGTATACATCACCAAATTGGGCTCCCACCTACTTCCAGATCCAAACAGCAACTGGGAAGTCCCGAGTGACAGCAATCTGGAGCTCCAATTGGGAAGGGTCCCGGGCAGTGCATCCACCCACAGGTGAGACTTCAGATTGAAGTTCTGGGGACTTCCATTTATAATTCCAGGCAGCGAACTGATATTATCAGTTTGCACTCAAAAATGCAGCTCTGGTTCAATTGTAACAATACTGTTAATTTCACCATGTGAGTCACAAGATTTTCCATACCCAGGGAGACTGGCCAGGTCCCCAGGGCTCAAGAAATTCCAAGACCCACTCCCTTTCTTATTGTACATGCTGCTTGAATTGGTAGTAGCAATTCTTAGGTGTGTAAGCAAGCGCAGTCCAGGCAGGGTCACAAGTCGGTCAGAGGCCTGCTTCTGCCTCTGAAGCCTGAACAAGACTACTTTACTAGTTTTACCAACACCATATAAGATTTATAAATATTTTTGTCTAAAGTTATACACGTATTTTTCTCTTAATTGTGCAAATTATCTCCATAGAATTCCTTGGAACTGTTGAAATATGTATGTAATCTACAAGTCATAAGAGCATAGTATAATAAACTACCGTTATGAAACAGTACTCTAATATAGTCCTAAAAGGTGAAAATGTCTATATTTCTTAAGTTCATTAAATTACCCTGATAATGAATTTTATAAATATAAAAATATTAAAAACCCCATATTATAAACTAACTTTTCATGATTCCAATTAAATAAAAAGATTAAAAAAAACACTCTTGTTGATAATCTTCTGCATCATGCTATTGTTGATTGGTGGGTTTTAGGTAGGTAAATATAGGATTATATTCTCTATCTAATTCACAAGTAGAATAAATCATCTTAGAAAATTGTATATATATTTTTGCGTCATCTAGAAGCCAATTCTTTCTACATTTACATTTTAAACTGATGGTAGATTATTTTATAAAGTTTTATGTAGAAAGCTGGCAGGAAAATTGATCCCTCCTTAATCATACCAACTGTTGCCAATCTTAAGTAATTCCAGGAGGGATTTTTCTCTCACATAGGCAACAGCTGCATGATGACTCTGATGAACCCCCAGAGTGGGAGATGTGTGCCCTAGATTTCTGTTTCCTGCTTAAAAATAAACTGACAAGGATCTGAGTGAGCACATGCTGTTGTAGCCAAATGCCTAATGCCATTTGCCTTTGGATGCCTTAAATTTCATTATATAGTATCCTTTGAAACATGATTTATAAGATTATCCTTTATTCTTTTTTTATTATTAATTTTTATTGGAATATGGTTGCTTTGCAATGTTGTGTCAACCTCCACTGCACAACAGAATGAATCAGCCATAAACATACAGATATCCCCTCCCTTTTGGGCTTCCCTCCCATTTAGGTTACCACAGTGCATTAGGTAGAGTTCCCTGTGCTATACAGTATGTTCCCAACAGTTATCAATTTTATACATAGTATCAATAATGTATATGTGTCAATACCAGTCTCCCAGTTCCTCCCACCCCATCCCTATCCCCCTTGGTATCCATACATTTGTTGTTTATGTTTGTGTCTCTATTTCTGCCTTCCAAATAATATCATCTATACCATTTTTCTAGATTCCACATATATGCGTTATTACATGATATTTGCTTTTCGTTTTTTGACTTACTTCACTCTGTATGACACTCTTTAGGTCCAACCACTTCTCTACAAATGACCAATTTCATTCCTTTTTATGGCTGAGTAATATTCCATTCTATATATATACCACATCTTCTTTATCCATTCTTCTGTTGATGGACATTTAGGTTGCTTCCATGTTGTTTCTATTGTAAATAATGCTGCTATAAGCATTATGGTGAAAGTGTTTTTTTTTTTTTTTTTTTGCGGTACGCGGGCCTCTCACTGTTGTGGCCTCTCCTGTTGCAGAGCACAGGACGTGCAGGCCCAGCGGCCATGGCTCACGGGCCCAGCTGCTCCATGGCATGTGGGATCTTCCCGGACCAGGGAACGAACCTGTGTTCCCTGCATCGGCAGGCGGACTCCCAACCACTGTGCCACCAGGGAAGCCCCAAAAGTGTTTTTCTTTGAATTATGGTTTTCTCTGGGTATATACCCAGTAGTGGGATTGCTGTGTCATATGGTAGTTCAATTTTAGTTTTTTAAGGAAACTCCATATTGTTTTCCATAGTGGCTGTATCAATTTACATTCTCACCAACAGTGCAAGAGGGTTCCTTTTCTCTGCACCCTCTAGAGCATTTATTGTTTGTAGATTTTTTGATGATGGCCATTCTGACCAGTGTGAGGTGATACCTCATTCTGGTTTTGATTTGCATTTCTCTGATAATTAGTGATGTTGAGCATCTTTTCGTGTGTCTGTTGGCCATCTGTATATCTTTGGAGAAATGTCTATTTAGGTCTTCTGCCCAACTTTTGATTGGGTTGTTTTTTTGTTTTGTTTGGTTTTTTTTTTTGTTTTTGATATTGAGCTGCATGAGCTGTTTGTATATTTTGGAGATTAATCCCTTGTCAGTTGCTTCTTTTGCAAATACTTTCTCCCATTCTGAGGATTGTCTTTTCATCTCATTTATGTTTTCCTTTGCTGTGCAAAAGCTAAGTTTAGTTAAGCCCCATTTGTTTATTTATGTTTTAATTTTCATTACTCTAGAAGGTGGGTCAAAAAAGATGTTGCTGTGATTTATGTCAAAGAGTGTTCTGCCTAAGTTTTCCTCTGAGAGTTTTATATTTCCTGGTCTTACATTTAAGTCTTTAATCCATTTTGAGTCTATTCTTGTATATGGAGTTAGGGAGTGTTCTAATTTCATTCTTTCACAGGTAGCTGTCCAGCTTTCCCAGTTTTACTTCTTCTTTCCCAGTTTGGATTCTTCTTATTTCTTTCTCTTCTCTGATTGCCATGGCTAGGACTTCCAATACTATGTTGAATAATAATGGTGAGAGTAGACACACTTGTCTTGTTCCTGATCTTAGAGGAAATACTTTCAGTTTTCACCATTGAGAATAATGTTTGCTGTCATATATGCCTTTATTATGTTGAGGTAGGTTCCCTCTATGCCCACTTTCTGGAGAGTTTTTATCATAAATGGGTGTTGAATTTTGTCAAAAGCATTTTCTGCATCTATTGAGGTAATCATATGGTTTTAATTTTTAATTTATTAATATGGTGTATCACATTGATTGATTTGCATATATTGAAGAATTTTTGCATCCCTCAAATAAATCCCACTTGATCATGGTGTATGATCCTTTTAATGTGTTTTTGGATTCTGCTTGCTAGTATTATGTTGAAGATTTTTGAGACTATGTTCATCAGTGATATTAACTTGTAATTTTTTTTGTGATATCTTTGTCTGGTTTTAGTATCAGGGTGATGGTAACATTGTAGAATGTGTTTTGGAGCGTTCCACCCTCTGAAGTCTTTTGGAAGAGTTTGAGAAGGATGGGTGTTAGCTCTTCTCTAAACGTTTGATAGAATTCACCTGTGAAGCCATCTGGTCCTGGACTTTTGTTTGTTGAAAGATTTTTAATCACAGTTTCAGTTTCATTACTTGTGATTGGTCTGTTCATATTTTCTCTTGCTTCTTGGTTCAGGTTTGGAGGGTTTTGCTTTTCTAAAAATTTGTCCATTTCATCCAGGTTGTTCATTTTATTGGCATATAGTTGCTTGTAGTAATCTCTCATGATCCTTTGTATTTCTATGGTGTCAGTTGTAACTTCTCCTTTTTCATTTCTAATTTTACTGATCTGAATCCTCTCCCTTTTTTTCTTGATGTGTCTGGCTAAATGTTTATCAATTTTGTTTATCTTCTCAAATGAACCAGCTTTTTGTTTTATTGATCTTTGCTATTGTTTTCTTCATTTCTATTTCATTTATTTCTGCTCTGATCTTTATGATTTTTTTTTCCTTCTACTAATTTTGGGTTTTATTTGTTCTTCTTTCTCTAGTTGCTTTAGGTGTAAGGTTTGGTTGTTTATTTGAGATTTTTCTTGTTTCTTGAGTTAGGATTGTATTGCTATAAACTTCCCTCTTAGAACTGCTTTTGCTACATCCCATAGGTTTTGGGTCATTGTGTTTTCATTGTCATTTGTTCTTAGGTATTTTTTGATTTCTCCTTAATTTCTTCAGTGATCTCTTAGTTTTTTAACAGTGTATTGTTTAACCTCCAATGTGTTTGTATTTTTTACATTCTTTCCCCCTTTTATTGATTTCTAGTCTCATAGCGTTGTGGTCAGAAAAGATGCTTGATAAAATTTCAATTTTCTTAAATTTATCAAAGCTTGATATGTGAACCCAAAATGTGATCTATCCTGGAGAATGTTCTGTGAGCACTTGAGAAGAATGTGGTTCTGCCAGTTTCGGGTGGAATGTCCTATAAATATCAATTTAGTCTATTTGGTCTATTGTGTCATTTAAAGCTTGTGTTTCCTTATTAATTTTCTCTTTGGATGATCTGTCCATTGGTGTTAATGGGGTGTTAAAGTCCCCCACTATCTTGTTACTGTCAATTTCTCCTTTTATGCCTGTTAGCATTTTCCTTATGTATTGAGGTGCTCCTATGTTGGGTGCATAGATATTTACAATTGTTATATCTTCTTCCTGGATTGATCCTTTGATCATTATGCAGTGTCTTTCCTTGTCTCTTGTAATAGTCTTTATTTTAAAGTCTATTTTATCTGATATGAGTATTGGAGAAATACAGCTTTCTTTTGATTTCCATTTGCATGGAATGTCTTTTTCTATCCCCTCACTTTCAGTCTGTATGTGTCCATAGGTGTGAAATGGGTCTCTTGTAGACAGCATATATACAGCTCTTGGTTTTGAATACATTCAGCTAGTCTGTGTCTTTTGGTTGGAGGAATTAATCCATTTACCTTTAAGGTAATTATTGATATGTATGTTCCTATTAGCATTTTCTCAATTGTTTTGGCTTTGTTCTTGTAGTTCTTTTTCTTTTCTTGTGTTTCTCTCCTAGAGAGTTCCTTTAGCTTTTGTTTTAATGCTGGGTTGGTGATACTGAATTCTCTTAGCTTTTAGTTGTCTGTAAAGTATTTGATTTCTCCATCAATTCTGAATGAGATCCTCACCAGGTAGAGTAATCTTAGTTGTAGGATTTTCCCTTTCATCATTCAAATTTGTCTTGCCATTCCCTTCTGGCCTGCAAACTTTCTGCTGAAAGATAAGCTGATAAACTTATGGGCATTCCCTTATAGGTTATTTGTTGGTATTCCCTTGCTGCTTTTTAATATTTTTCTTTGTATTTAATTTTTGCTAGTTTGATTAATATGTGTCTTGGTGTGTTTCTCCTTGGATTTATCCTTATGGAGCTCTCTGTGCTTCCTGGACTTGATTGACTCTTTCTTTTCCCATGTTAGGGAATTTTTCAATTATAATCTCTTCAAATGTTTTCTCAAGCACTTTCCATTTCTCTTTTTCTTCTGGGTCCCCTATAATTCGAACACTGGTGTATTTGATGTGTCCCAGATGTCTCTGAGACTATCCTCAATTCTTTTCATTCTTTTTTCTTTATTCTGTATCTTGGCAGTTATTTCCACCATTCTATCTTCCAGCTCACTTATTCGTTCTTCTGCCTCAGGTATTCTGTTGTTGATTCCTTCTTGTGTATTTTTCATTTCAGTTATTGTGTTGTTTATCACTGACTTTTTGTTCTTTAATTCTTCTTGGTCCTTCTTAATCATTTCTTGTATTTTCTCCATTCTATTTCCAAGACCTTGGATCCTCTTTATTATCATCACTGTGAATTTTTTTTCAGATAGCTGGCCTATTTCCTCTTCATTTATTTGGTCTTGTGGGATTTTTCTTGCACCGTTGTCTGCAGGGTATTTCTCTGTCATTTCATTTTCTCTAATCTACTGTGTTTATGGTCTTCTTTCCACAGACTGCAGGGTTGTAGTTCTTTTTGGTTTTGTTGACTGTCCCCTGCTGAGTGTGTTGGTCCAGGGGCTTGTGCAGGCTTACTGGAGGGAAGGCCTGGTGTCTGTGCTCTGTTGGGTGTCTGTGCTCTGTTGGGCAGAGCTGAGTCTTTTACCTCTGATGGGCAGGAAGGCGTCTGGTGGTGTCTTTTGGGGTGTCTGTAAGGTTAGTATGACTTTAGGCAGAAGGGTAGGGCTCTGTTTCTCTCTTTCTGGTTGTTTGGTGTGAGGTGTTTAGCACTGGGACCATCAGGCAGTTGTGTGGGTCCGGGTCTTGGTGTTGATATGGATACCTTCAGGAATGAGCACACCAATTAATATACCCTGAGCCCAGGAATTCTCTGTTGTTCCAGCATCCTGGACTGTATGTTCCCACCCTGGAGTCCCCAGGCCTGACCCCGGTTAGGGAACCAAGAGCTTGCAAGCCTCAAAGCATGGCCTGATAAAAAATTGAACAAAGAAAAGAAAAACATAAAAACAAACAAACAAACAAAAAAAACAGACAAACAAAGCTCAGGGCAAAGAACAGCAGCAAACAAACGGAAGCAACAAAACACTCATTCACACACACACGCACATGCACACACACACACACACACATACACACATATAGAAAATAAATTTAAAAAGACAAACAAACAAGGGAACAGGCAACCAAACAAGAGAATTCTAATAAGAGAACTGTCAATAGGGATTATACTAACAAAAACAAAGAATGAAAAATAAAACAGAAACGGGGGCAAGCAAGCAACATCAACAATAAAAACAGAAGCCCATAAAACATAGACTATACACCTAAAAACAACTGAAGAAAAGAAAAAGGGAAGAAATATATATATAATGAAAAACAAGACAAAAGTCAGAGAGTAACAAAAAAATATATTAAAAAATAAAAAGTTTATATATATTAAGAAAATAACATGAGATAAAAAATTTTAAAAATAAAAGTAGAAAATAAAGGATAAAAAAATAATAAAAGCAACAGTACCAACAACTTAACAAAATGAAACAAACCATCACAGAATAGTAGTGCTAAGAATATTTTCCTAGGGCCACCTCCCTAGGAGGTCTTCCAATACCTCTAGGTATGTCTCTAGTCCTGCTGTGGACACTGTGGAGTCAGCTCAGACTCTGATTTTTCCTGATTCCCATGTGTATTTGCCTACAAACTGCAGTGCTGTGAAGGCTAGACTGATCTCAAATGTTGAAACTCTCGTCTATTCAGGTATTACACAAATGCAGGATTTACCCGGCCATTCTTAGGGATTCAATTCACAGTTTGTGCTGCTGCATAGAAAGATTTGTGTTTCTCTTCCTTAGTTGCTCTGCCCCTCAGGCTACATTTTGGTTTTAACCCTCCTGTGCATGTGTGCTGCCCTCAGGTGTATGATCCTTTCCCAGGTGAGAGGGAACAAAAGCAGCCACTGAGTGGAGCAGAATTGGGTACTCCTAGTAACTGAAACAGGGAGGGTTGCTGGCCCCACCCCCTGCAAGCCTCTCAACATTGGTGTCTTGCTTTCCAGGCAGACCCTGCTTTCTCTAGGGTCATTTCTGGCTGCACGTCCCCTTACCCCCTTTCTTTCTACTGTATCCACACAGTCAACTGCATTTCTCTCCCCAGGTCTGGTCTTCCAACCCTGTGCTTTATCCCTCTGACACTGCCACCTTCAGAAGGATCTCAGGCAGGGGCTCCCAGGGCTGATTCCCAAGGAGGTTTTGGGGTGGGCAGCGCTCAGGCCCCTGGAGCCTACACAGCTGGAGGTGACCCTGCCCAGAGGGGCGGGTGGATCTGCTCAGGTATCAGCCCCTCCCAATGCCCACAGAGGCCAAAGAAGTAGGAGGATGGGGAAGGGGGTTATATTATAATGGTGGCTCTGCCCTTTCCACACCACTCAACAATGACACCTTGCTATGGTGTCTCAGACTTTCCCAGTTGTAGCTCCCCTTGCTCCTGTTCCTTCAGGCTGTCTTTTCACAGCCAAGAGCTGTACTCTCCTGGGTCTGCACTCCAAATCCCTCTTTCTGGCACTCAGCTCCCATTTGTAATGGGTGAGTCAAGATTCAGGCTCGAATGCGTAGAGCTGTGGTGTAGATCATGGGTGTGGTTTTTACTTTGTCCTGTCTTCCACAGACTGTCTGCTGCATTCTTCTTTGATCCCCTGAAGTTCTTTTTCTGTCCCAGCTGATTTCCCCCTCCGTGAGGGAGTCTTTCTTAAAGTGGAGGTCTCTCCTCACCTTCAGCTTCTTGCCAGGGTTGCTGGTCTCTTTTTTGATTCCTCTTTTCTTTTTTTTAATTTTTTCTTCTTTCTTTCATTCTTTTAGGTGTCTGAAGTCTACCACTAATTTTCAGCAGGAGCTCTGTGGGAATTTTTCCATTTGTGGATGTGTTTTTGATGAATTTGTGAGGAGAAACAAATTTGGTGTCCCCCTATTCCCCTATCTTGACTCCTCTTCCTATCCTTTATTCTTTAATGTGTATTTCTGAAAACAAGGGAAGATAGTTTATTTCCTTGTATGTTTCTTAAGTAATACAAACAATCACATTAGAAACATAAAGCAATGTATTCCTTTTTTATAATGTATCACTCTACAAATTATCATGAAAAGAAATATTAAATTTGTGAAAAGTAAAATAAACCGAGTGAAAGAAACTTAAATTAAAAACTCATGGTCAATTCATTAAATATTAGAAGGAACACAAAGTTTTTATATAACTCTAACTTCATACTTAATCTTTGTGGGAAAATATAATTTAATTAACATAGATGAGAAATAAAATATTACTTGTAATCTTAATATCTATGGTTAGCATCTTGATTATAGTCCTTTCTAGTATGGCCTCAAATTAGGGGGCTTCCCTGATGGTGCAGTGGTTGAGAGTCCACCTGCCAATGCAGGGGACATTGGTTTGTGCCCCAGTCTGGGAGGATCCCACATGCCGCGGAGCAGCTGGCCCCATGAGCCATGGCCATTGAGCCTGCACATCCAGAGCCTGTGCTCTGCAATGGGAGAGGCCACAGCAGTGAGAGGTCCGCGTACTGCAAAAAAAAAAAAAAATCAATTTGTCAAAGATGTATGAGTATATGTCTGGGCTTCATATGACAGTACCACACTGCTTGATAACTGCAACTTTGTACTATATTTTTAAGAACTTTTTAATCTTTTTGAGATTGTTTTGGCTATCTGAGGTACTTTACATTCCATACAAATTTGAAGGTTGGCTGTTTCACTTCTGCAAAAAAAGTCATTGGGATTTTGATAGGAAGTTTACAGATTGCTTTGAGGAAGCTGACATATTAACAATAGTAAGCATTCCAATCCATGAACACAGAATATCTTACCATTTGTTTATGTCTTCTTTAATTTCTTTCAGTATTTTTTGTAGTTTTTAGTGTATACATCTTTTGCATATTTGGTTAAGTTTATTCCAAATTATCTTATTCTTGGGCTTTCCTGGTGGCGCAGTGGTTGAGAGTCCACCTGCCAGTGCAGGGGACATGGCTTCGTGCCCCGGTCCGGGAAGAGCCCACATGACACAGAGTGGCTGGGCCCATGAGCCATGGCCACTGAGCCTGCACGTCCGGAGCCTGTGCTCCACAATGGGAGAGGCCACAACAGTGAGAGGCCCGTGTACAGCAAAAAAAGAGAAAAAAATAATAAAAAATAAAAAACAAATTATCTTCTTATATATACTTCCAAATGTAAAATAGATAACTAGTGGAAAGCATCTGCATAGCACAGGGAGATCATATCAGTGCTTTGTGACTACCTAGAGGGGTGGGATAGGCAGGGTGGGAGGGAGACGCAAGAGGGAGGAGATACGGGGATATATGTATATATATAGCTGATTCACTTTGTTATAAAGCAGAAACTAACACAGCATTGTAAAGCAATTATATTCCAATAAAGATGCTAAAAAAAAAGTATCTTATTCTTCTTAATATTTCTGCAAATAAGATTTTTCTTTTTAATTTCCTTTTGAATCATTCAATGTTAGTATATAGATACAACTGATAAAAATATAACTGATTTTTAATCTTGATTTGTATCCTGCAACTTTGATGAATTTATTACTTCCAATAGTTTCTTGTTGGAGGCTTTAGGGTTTCATATATATAAGATCACATCATCTGTGAAGAGAGAAAATTTTCTTCTGTCTTTACTTTTTGAATGTCTTTATTTATTTTTCTTGCATAATGGTTCTGCTTAGGATTTCCAGTACTATGTTCAGTGGAAGTAAAAAGAGTGGTCATCCTTGCCTTGTTCCTGACCTTAAAAGCCTTTTGGTCCTCAACACTGAATACGATGTTAGCTGTGGGTTTTTCATACATGGCCTTTATTATGCTGAGGTAGTTTATTTCTGTTCCTAGATTGTTGAGTGTTTTTATCATAAAAGGATGTTGAATCTTGTCAAATACTTTTTCTGCATCAATAAAGATGCTCATGTAGTTTTGTCCTTCATTCTATTAATGTGGTGTATTTTTATCAATTTTTTTGACCTACCCTTGCAAAACCAGGCATAAATCCCCTTTGGTCATGATGTATAATCCTTTAAATGTGATGATGAATTTGTTTTCCCAGTATTTTGTTTAGAATTTTGCATCAGTATTCATCAGAGGTATTATTTTGTAGTTTTCTAATAATATCTTTGTCTGAGTTTGCTATCAGGGTAATGTAATGATGATGTCATAAAATGAAATTAGAAATGTTCATTCCTCTTTCATATTTTGGAAGAGTTTGGGAAGGATTGGTTTTAATTCTTCTTTAAATGCTTGGTAGAATTTTCAGTTGAAGCCCCAGGATTTTTTTGGTAGGAGGTTTTGACATTGATTCAATCACTTCACTAGTTATAATTCTGTTGGGTGTTTTAATTCTTTGTAATTCAGTCTTGGTAGTTTGTATGTTTCTAGGAATTTACTCATTTCTTCTTAAGTTATCTAATTTGTTGGTGTATAATTGTTTATAGTAGTTTGTTATGGTCTTTCTTATTCATGTGGCATCAGTTGTAATGTCTCCTTTTTCATTTCTGATTTATTTCAGTCTTCTCCCTTTTTTTCTTAGTCTAGCTAAGTTTTTTTTTTTTTAACTTGATAGTTGAGTAAAAATGAAATATCTTTGGAATATATGTGGTAGTTTTCAACTTCCTTTTATGGTTAAACTATCTCTGTGTCCTCCAGTTTCTTTCCATAACAATCCTTCATTTGTTTCCCTACGATTTATGAGAAAATTTTATTCTTGAAATCCTACTAGAGTAAAAATCCCAGCTATCAACATTAGTTTAAAAACTTGGTAAGCAGAAGACTTGTATCTTCTTTCCCATTACACATCTATGGGTTGGGGTTCTCTTTCATATCAGGAAAGACATTAGTTTTTTTTTTTTTTGAAGAATAGATATGCCTTTTGATAAATTTAAAAAACATATTTTATCAAGCTATATTAAAAGCCATAAAAAGGGAGTGTTCTATGGAATACTTAACATGGGAGGTTTTGATTAATTTTCCACAGCAATCACACACAAATTATACATTTATCTATGCTAAAGGTGAATGGTTTAGACTGGCATTTCATTTGATCACTGTGAGGAGCTTTACAAATGGCAAATTCTTTATAAGGAAATGATTATGACTGACTGAGATCCTTACTACTATGTATTTCCTGTACATTTAAAAATATTAAAGTATTCATGATCAGAAGCTTTTAAACTGTCATTTTATAAACTGCTTTTTTTTTTTTTTGGTCATTTATGGTTATATTTCTGGAACTCTGAGGGCAGTGTTATGGAGCTTATTCTTGATTGTCTTAGACAATGTATTATCTTAGTTGATAAATTATCATATTTAAATAAATTATTTGAATCTTTCATCATCATCCCTCACAGGGATAAGTTTAATCTATGTTTAATATTTAATCCTATTATTAACTATGTGGCCTTGAAAATTAACTTAGCTGTTTTTTCTAATTTTTTTCTGTGATATCTACTTCAAGCTTGTGATAGACTAGTTAACTTGTTTGAAAAACGTTTCTGGCACGTAGTAAGGTTTCAGTAAGAAGTTGGTTTGTTATTATTCTTTAGATTAGCTTTAGGCCTAGTGAAATATGAGTTATGCCTTCTTGATATTAGAGATTTAAAAATCTTAATTTATTATGCTTTCTTATCTTTAACCTGCCTTTTATATGTGTATGTCACTTTCTGACTATTTTTTTAAAAATGTTTATTGGCGTATACTTGCTTTACAATGTTGTGTTAGCTCAAGAGCTTAAGAAATCTTCAGAATGCCATAAAAATTAGCTATAACTAAGGTTATATTTATAAGTTGGTATATTTGAGCAGGATTTGGTCAATAAAAGGAAATAAACAAAGTAACTGATGATCATATCAAATTTTTTGAGGTAAAAGATACTCAGTTAAAAAATAAACGAAAGATAATTTCAGGTGAATGATTATCTAAAGGAAATATTGCCTTTGAAAAACACAAAATATAATGCTACCATAAATTATCTATTATCTTCAAAAATTAGTTTTATGCATTTAATTTAATTGTTATTTAAATCATGGTACATATTGTTTCTATTATTATTACCAGAGTAACTTTATTTAAAATCTCTGATCTTTCATCTATGTCTTAAAATTATTTTCACTTTAAAATTTTAAATGAGTTCTCCAATGACTTTAGATTGATTTATGATTTCATTGAGAATTCAGATCTGTACAAAGTTGTTTACAACTGTGTTGTAAAGTTTTTATTTTTTATAATGGAGAAATGGAAGGAAATATTCTTCCTATACCAAAAGATTCTCCCTCTTAAGAATGTAGTTGCAGTAAGTTGAATGGATGTTCTAAAGGAATGTTGAACCTTCTATATCAAAATCATCTGTGGTGCCTTTTAAAAAGACACATGGATGAGGTTCTTCCAACATATGCTAAGTAATAATTTGTGGGTGGTGTCCATGAATGTGCATTTTATATCAGCCTCCCAGGTGTGCAATTTCATTTGAGAATCACTAGTTCTACTTCAATTCATAAGCTGAATCATAGATAATATCTGAGACATATCCTCTGGCTTAAAATATCTCATTAATTCATTAATTAGTTGGCATGTAAGATACAGAGAGACAGGATTGCATGCAGACTTAGCATTTGGGTTTAGAAGTTAGAGAGTCCTGGTTTTTTAATATACTAGCTGTGTCACTCAATGTTTGTGTGACCTTGAGAAATTTACTCAACTTCTCTAAATATCACTTCACTCATCTGTCAAATAGACAAAGTGATGATACTTTTAAGAAAGAGTAATTGATATAATACAGAGCTACAGAGCCTTAAAAGATTCACTCATAAATTTACACAGAAAATCGTAGATATTGTGGAAAACAAATGCTTTAAGAAAAACCATTACTATTGCTAAGAACTTAACAAAATCTTTGGGTAACAAGACGTTAAAAAGTCTGGTTAAAGACCAGACTAAGACATTGTTTGATGTAAATAGCAATTGTTCTTCTGGTACTCAGAAAAGACATGTAAGAGATTCCAGCACCAGCTGAATGGAGTAAGCCAGAGCAGTGGACACACAGTCTAAACATTTTCCTGTCCCAATCCAGAAATTGTTCCACTTTACATGGGGCTAACAGCAAATAAGCTTGGCATTCTGTTTTTTAAGGAAATCCAAAATGGGGAAGATCTGTTAGGGCAGACAAATATATATATATATATATATATATATTTTTTTTTATTTGGGACATCGGATTATAAACTTTCAATGTATTTCACTAACTCTTAAGTCATTGAGTACTTTTTATGAACTAATCACTAAATATACAAATTTTCTTATCTCTTACTTTAAAAATAGTATTCAGAACAAGTCAAGTGTAAATGAAATCTGCATAGATTGGTCATGATCCCTCCCCAGCTTTATTGAGGTATGATTGACATATAGAAGTTATATATATTTAAGGTGTACAGGATGTTTTGATACATGTATACACTGTGACATGATTACCATAATCAAGCTAATTAACATATTCATCACCTCACATAGTTACCATTGTGTGTGTGGGAGTGTGAGAACACTTGAGATTTACTTTCTTAGCAAATTTCAAGTATACAATATGTTATTATTAACTATAGTCCCCATGCTGCAAATTGTTTCCAGAACTTATACATCTCTAGCTGAAAGCATGCACACTTTGACCAATATTTTCCATTTCTCTCAACCCCCAGCCCCTGGTAACACCATTCTTTCTGCTACTATTAGTTTGACATTTTTAAATTTTGCATATAAGTAAGACCATGCACTACGTGTTGGGCTTATTTCACTTAGCATAATGTTCTCCATGTTTATACATGTTGTCATAAGCAGTAGGATTCTCTTTTTTTAAGGTTGAAAATACTCTACTGTGAATATATACCCCATTTTCCTGATCCATTCATTTTCTGAAGGGCGATTAGGTTGTTTCCACATCTTGGTTACTATGAATAATATTTCAATGAGCATGAGGGTGCAGATATACGCTTAAACATATTTTTCTGTAGTGATGGTTGAGTCCCTTACTGACCAGAGTTTGTGACAGGCAGTAATAACCTCTATTTTTGTGAATGTTTGGAGGAGGAGGAGGAGGAGGAGAAAGAGGAGGGTAGAAAGAGAGAGAGAGAGAGAGGGAATGAAAACAGGACATGTTTAAGCAATAAAGAGCCAAAAAGAGCTATAGTTTAGGTTTTTTTCCTTCTGTAAACCAATTAAAACTATCATAAATATGTCTTGCTAAATATGTTATAAAAACGACATTTGACTTCTGGTTGAAACATAATTTACCTCTGGAACATCTGTAGCAGCCAATTAAAATGCAGAATACAGTAAGTCCCCTATATAAGAACCTTCAAGTTGTGAACTTTCAAAGATGTGAACATGCATCTAGTTCCAGCAAGGAACCAGAACCGGTGCCATCAATGTCAGGTATGAAAGAAATTGCAGCTTGTCCTCTGTCTCCTATTGCTGACAATCCTTCAGCTCACTCCATGTCAGCCCCTGTATGCCAGCTGCTGCACTGTACTACTGTACTTTTTGAGGCATTGTACTATAAGATTAAAAATGTTTCCTTTATTTTTTGTGTTTGTTTTTTATGTGTTATTTGTGTGAAAAGTATTATAAACCTATTACAGTACAGTACTATAATATATAGCTGATTGTGTTAGTTGGGTACCTAGGCTAACTTTGTTGGAGTTTCAAACAAATTGGACTTACTGACGTGCTCTCAGAATAGAACTTGTTTGTATGTAGGGGACTTACTGTATTGGTACTCACTCCTTGGCTGATCCTCTGTTTCAAAAGATGGTGATTATGAGGGTCAAAACAGAGAATTATTTCTTCAGGTTTCCCTTGATTTCTCTAAATCCTTTTGTTCCGCATTATACTTCTTCCTCTGCTTTATTAATTTTCCACTCTTGGCATTAGGCATTACCTGGATATTCATTACACCACTAAGAAAAATGAGTATAATTGATAAATGAAGTACAGCTTGCAGCTGCTTCCTTCCCATCTATCAACTTGATCCTCTACTTCTGTACATGGCCAAAGAACTAAATTTGTCATGAGTCCCCAGTTCTCTAGCAACCCAGTGATAGTTGTATCATATACTAATCCAACTAAATATATTTATAACATCTTTATCTTTTAAACAACAGGTAGGATTATAAAGTAATATAGAAAAATATACTCATGACTATAAGGAGAGATGGGAAAAAAAATACCTGAAACGAAACACTGTGTATGTCATCTCTCTTTATGTCATTTTTCTTCCCAAAATACTTTTTTTAGAACTCATTTGCAGAGCTCCTGAATAGCAATATATATTCTAAGTAAATTAGTTTCATGAATTTACTGTGGAATTAATCATGTTCATTGTAAATAGTGTGGTCAAATAAAATGTAGAATGCCCAGATAAATTTGATTTTCAGCAAACAATGAATAGCCATTTAATAGCAGAATGTCCCAAATATTGTATGACACATAGATATAAAAATATTTATTTATCTGATAATCAAATTTAACTGGGTGTCAAATATTTTTATTTTCTGGAAACTTTTCCTGTAAGTTAGCTTAACTCAGTGTATTTTTCCCTTTGGATAAATGAAATTAGGGCTCTTTTTAATCTCAGTTGTTGCATCTAGGCCAATTTTTTCCTCTCAAAACATAAACAGAAGAGAAAAAAAAATTGCAAACACATTTCCTATTTTCCCTCCTAGTTACATGTAATCTTCCGACCTGTACAGAAAGTTCACAGCAGTCATTTGAAACTCAAAACCTCATTCTCACCCTGTTTTATCCTTTGATTCGATGCCTTGCCTTACAACCTTCCTTCTTTGATGAGTTCAAGAAAAGTCATTAATTCACAAGTTGGGGAGAATGATGTCTTTCTGGGTCTCTATATCTCCATGCTGATACTGGCCTTGTATTATTTTAATTCACACCAGCAATTTATGCAAGTGTCTATATTCCCAAGGGATCATCAAGAAAATTGTCATCAAACATTTGGTTATCGCCAGTCTGATAGGAGAAAAATACTTCATGTTATTTTGGTTAGGTTCATATTAAATTTATAAGTAAACACAGGGAGAAATGAGATTATTTTTTGGCATTTAATCTTCTATTGATAATATAAAGATTTCCTTTTTATGCAAAGGTATTCCCTTCCTATCTGAGATAATAATAATCTTAACAAGTGATCTCTTTCCCTTTCTCTACACACACACACAAAATATGTACAAATACATATGTATCAGCGATTTTAAATTCTGTTACCTTTGTACTATTACCTCAACAATAACACTAGCATTATTAGTCTTATCTTACATTTTCGATGAGAGGTCTATTTTCCACTGTTTCCCCATTAAGAACAATATTAAAACCCACTAGCAATCGCTTCATTTCTTTCCCTGTCATTACCCCCATAATCTGAATAGTCGAAGTATATGTAGTTTAGATTTTCTTAAATTCTTTCAGCTTATTTTAAAATATTAAAGTATCATTTTTACTTGTTTTGCAGATGTGTATTTCTAGTATGCCTTCATTTTCTGTAGGAACATTAGTTGATTCTTATAACATAGTTATTTAACACTCCTTTACTGTTGCTCAGTTTTAAGAGATACACATTTTTTGTACTTTTAGCAAGAAAAAGTGTATCGAAGTAATTTTCCCACCTGTATAATTCAACATGTCCTTCTTTTTTTCTTTTGTGAAATGTTAAAACATGTTTCCTTCTATTTTCTGAAATTAGCCTCCACCGCTTTCCTTTTCCACTTTCGTCTGCACTTTCTTTTTTCTTCATCCCTGTTCCACTTGATTTATTTTTAACTCTAAGAAAAATCCACAGTGTAAGGCCTTTGTCCTAGAAAGTAGTTTTATAGTGTTGGTTTCAGAAGTTAATAAAACGAAGATTTCTTTAGCACTTGCAAGCCTTATCATGGCCTTCTTCATACCCCTTGAGGTGAATTTAGGTATACAAATCTCACGGTTTTGCTGCTTCTTTCAGACAGACACACTAAGCTTTTCAATGAGTACTTAGTAATAGTTTTGAGTGTTATAGCTCTCACAGTTGTTAGAAGACTATTCCCTTCCTTTGCCTTATCCAATATTTTTGCTTACAAAAAGCAGATCTTGTAGTTCTCTATACCTTATGCCTGAATTTTATATTTCATGGGTATACCTTGTTTCCAATTTTGTTTTAGGTATAATTTTCTATTCAATTCATTTAATCATATTTAAATACATTTAAAACTACAATAAAATAATATTTACTCATGTTTCTATTTTTGTGATTTCATTTATTTCTATAGATCCTTATCACCATAGGTATTATAAATTTTCTACCTGATGAACTACCTTCAACAATCCTTATAGAATAGGCCTTCCTGCAATAAATACTCAGTTCTTATTCATATTAAAAAATCTTTATTTTGTCTTTAGATTGGAAAGACATTTGACTGGGAATAGAATTCTAGGTTGACAGTTCTTTTTTTTTCCTCCTTATTCTTTAGAAATATCACACTATTGTCTCTTTCCTTGCATAGTTTTTGAAGAAATGTCTGATGCCTTTGTTAGGTTTTATATAATATTTCTTTTTCCTCTAGCTGACTTCAAGATTTTTATCTTTGGTTTTCAAAAATCAGACTATGATGTGCCAGGTTAAAAAAAATTATGTTTATTCTACTTGCATTTCTCTGTGGTTCAGGGATACACAGGTTTTTGTCTTCATTACATTTGTGACATTCTTATTCATTATATATTCAAATACATTTTGCCTTGCTCTCTTTCTCTCCTCTGAATTTAGGATTTCAATTATGTGTATGAGTCTTTAGACCATTTGATATTCTTATACAGATTTTGGATATTCTGTTCTTTTTTCTGTTTGTGTTGCAATTTAGAAAATTCCTATTGATTTATTTTCAATTTCACTTATATTTCTTCTGTATCTTTTCTTGTGATAATTCCATCAGAAGAAGTTCTCATGTCTGGTATTGTTTCTCATTTTAATACTTCCACTTCAATCTATTGTATAGTTTCTGCTGAATTCCCCTACTCTCTCTCAGATATGTTGTCTTTTTCCCCCACAAGATCTTTTGACATATTTACCAGAGTTATTTTAAAGTCTCTATTCTGATAGAATATCTGGTTCCCCTCAGTGTCTCCTTCTGTTGACTATTTTATGTCTTGACAATGTTTTTTCTTTGTATTTTTGTGTATTGTTTTATTTTTCATTAATTCTGAACATTGTGTGTAAAAACAGAAGCAAAAACAGCCCATCAGAGACTGTTAAAGAAAATTTATGTTTGAAAATTGGGCATGCTTTTCTTTTGTCAGAATATTTGTGTGGAGGGTTGAGTCTAGTTAATGCGTAGTTGATCTAGATTTGGCTTGCATTACAGCCAATTCTTAATATTTGAAGTAGTTATGCTTTATAAAGTAGCTGAGAAAATTGAATTTGTGAATACTGAACCATTGCTTCCAGAGGAGTTCTGGGATCAGGTTCCTGAAAATGTCAGGTCAATTCATTTTCACTAACTGATCAATATGTAACCTTGTTTTGTGGGGTTTTTGTTTCTGTTAAAAGAAATCTTATTTAATTATACCTAATTGATAAATTAACATTAAACTCATGACTAATAGCACTATAATATACACCTGACTGAAGCTAATATAACACTGGTATTTTCTCCATAAGGAACATCACAGCCTTATTGCACTTTAGAACACTACACAATACACAACACACTAGAAATACACTTAAGGATCATTTAAAACAGCAAAATCACCAAAGAAAAACATAAAAATATATAACGTTAATAGACCATGAAAAGGACACTTGTTTACAGCAGAAGAGCTGACAAGACAAAGCAGAGCATTGCCTTGGTTGACCTCACTAAGAAATGTGCATGTTGGGTGACTCTAATTTTTCAATACTCTGTGTGTATCCACAAAAAAAACAACAAAAGTGCTGGTACTTCGGTTTTGTAGTTACAATAAATTCCAGCAAGTAGGAGAATTCACAAATTAAGAATCCACAAATAATGAGGATTATCCATATTTGGGTGGTGAGCTCCAGTGTACCATAGGATTCAAGGTCACTGTGCAAATAATGGCCACCTCAAAATACTAGGCTTCAGTTGCCTTCTTGTGCCTAATGTGAGGTCTAGAGGACTGGATAGTTATTCTAAGTATTCCTGTTTCACCGTCAGATTCAGCGGGCCATGCATACCCACACCACAGAGGAAGTCTCTCTTTCTTGGTGATGCATGTTGCTTGACTTAAAGCTCATGATGGGTTTGTAGAGGTTTCTCAGTTTTTCTTTTCCAGGCTCAATCTTATATGACAGTGTGTACATATCATGAGAGAAAACTCTTTCTCCATCTTTCTGACCCTTCCCTAGTGTCAAGCAACATGTGCTTAGTTTTCATAATATGTTCTAGATCAGTATTGTAAAATATTTTCTATAAAGAACAAGATAGTATTTACTTTAAGCTTTGTATCATATAGTCTAAATTTTTAGCCCTTTGAAATTGTAAAAAAGAAAAAAGAAAGCAAAAGTTCTTCAAATGTTCTTAGTTTATTAGCCTTACAAAAAAGCAAGCTGAGGGATGGAATGAGTCCCAGACTATAGTTTGTTTTCTCCTGGCCTAAAGAGAACAGGTTGTTTCCCTGTCCTTCCCACCTGCTATATCTGAGCTCTGCCTTCAATCATCAGGACTTTGGGCACATGAACCAGTTTTCTTTGTCTCTCTAATCAGTAGATAGCTATAGTCTAGTGTCAATGAAAAGTTTTGTGGAATAGGTATATTTGCTACCATTCACCCAGAACAGCTGACATTTTATTTATATCAGGAGAGGGAGCAGGGTGCAAGCAGGTTTCATGCCTATCCACTAGTGGCAGTTATCTCCATCTTGCATACCAGCAGGACACCAATTATAGAGGTTTACTGCCTCTACCCTGAAATATGGGCAAGTTTTGAACACTTGTACTACTAAAATGGTCATTCAAGTCTCTTGCCTTCCACCCAGTCTTTCTTATGAGCATGGTGTGAACTCCTACAGAAAAACCTGACAAGACAGTGCATACTCCCTGTGTTTGGGTAACTAAAAATTCTAAATTTTCATGCAAGATCTGATCAAGCCTTAACATGCACCCCTATGTTCATAGCAGCACTCTTCACAATAGCCAAGACATGGAAACAACCTAAATGTCCGATCAACAGATGAATGGATAAAAAAGTTATGGTACATATATACAATGGAATATTACTCAGCCATAAAAAAGAATGAAATAATGTCATTTGCAGCAACAGGGATGCAACTAGTGGTTATCATACTAAGTGAAGTAAATCAGAAAGAGAAAGACAAATAACATATGACATCATATGATATGTGGAATCTAAAATACGACAAAAATGAACCTATCTCTGAAATAGAAACAGAATCATGGACATAGAGAACAGACTGGTGGTTGCCAAGGTGGAGGGGGTTGGGAGATGGATGGAGTGGGAGTTTGGGTTTAGCATATGTAAGCTTTTATATATAGAATGGATAAACAACATGGTCTTACTGTATAGCACAAAGAACTATATTCAATATCCTATGATAAGCCATAATGGAAAAGAACATATACATAAAAATTAATGTATATATATATATATATATATATATATATATATATATATATATATATATATATACACACACACACACACACACTCACACACCTGAATCACTTTGCTGTACAGCAATAATTAACATAACACTGTACATCAACTATACTTCAATAAAAAATTAATTAATTAAAAAAAAGACCTGATCAAGCCTTAGTAAAATTTTAAATACTTCAGTTCTTTTCTTCTCACTTAATTTTATGGCTTCCATTTCTTTCTTCTATGCTCTATCAAAGCTGAAAGAAGTAACATGATCTGTCCTTCCTTGGAAAAACTTGTCACTCATTGGAATTCAGTTTATATGGTTGCTTTGAGAACTCAGCACTCTGGTAGATTTGAATAACTACAATTTTAAAATCACTCATTTTTTTCCTTCTTCTTAGAGTGACATTCCCTTGTGCCTTTCTATGTCCCATGTGGAAACAGAACATTAAGTTCAAATATTTTTAACAATTTTAGTCTTCTCAATATATATTTGGATTTAATTTCTTATTTTTCTTTTTCTGTTTTACTTTGAAATTGAACTGAAATGCCCTGGAAGACCTATCTATGCCCTGTTAGGCACTTTTAATAATACCACCTCCTCAGTCAAGGAACTTCAATCTTTACATAGTCATATAGATATTACTGGGATCTTTTCCTATAAACATATTGTGCATTATTGAAGTATGACTTAGGGAATACTAGCCACATTAGATTTTTCCAGAATAAGCACACTTTTTGTATCACACCAAAAAGTAAGGAGATTGTGTATAGTATTTTGCATCTATGCCTGTAGGAATTTCAGCAATGAATCCTATTTTACTTCTGTACTGTATGGTGCAAGTGACATGTATCCATAAACCTTACCACGGTGTAGTCTTTAATGAGTTTGTCCAGGCATTTACCATTTTACTGATCTTTCAAATATGTTTTCTTTGATTTTATGTATTACTTCTTAGAGTTCATCTGTGTTGATTCTTTTTTATACCTTTTTGGTTATTATTGTGATTTTTATTATAATTTAATAAATTCACTTGTTTTATTTAACACTCTTCCTCCAATCTCCATGTGTTCTTCTGTAGCAATTTTCTATAATCTGTATTTTTGGTCCACCCTAAGAGTAATTAATCTGATTGGTGAGTTATGTAAACAACTGGGTATGTGCAATTCAGGATTATGGTATAGTAAATTTATAGGAATCCTCAGTGGAATGAATATCTAGTGTTTTAGTGATACCACAGACATGTAAGTTAAATGAGACTAATAAAGGGATGAAACATGGACAAGCCAACTTGGCCCATGTTGAAAGTTACTCTTCAATTTTTGTTTTCTCCAACTGTCTGATTTCTGTCTCTCTTTCTTTCTTTCAGTTTGCTCAGAATTCCAGTAGAGAAAAAAAGAAAGTTCTTTGGCGAAATGAATGAGGAGGAAGTGACAATACCAATTCTAAGTCTAGACTTGAGGAGGCTTGAATTTTGCTAAACACCAATTCCCTTTGCAGCTGTTGCCCTTGTTGATAGGGTCCTTGCCCAAACACACATGGGGAGTGGCAGACCCTAGCTAATTTCAGTCAAATCCCAGTGCGTGCTGAACATATCCTGGATCAACCAATTCCCAACTGATCTGTGGATTGATGAGAATACAGGATTATAGTTTTCAGCCATGCTGTAGTGTAAGCATGTTTGTAGCAATAGCTAATTGATACAAGAGGTGCTATTTATTAGTCCTCCTAAATTCCAATATCCAAAGCATGAACCAGAGACCATGAAAACACAGATAAAGGCTGTTATTAGGTATCAAATGCTGAAATCAGGTTTTACATCATTGACTACAGCACAGAGAAGATCTACTGCATATTTGTTTTTTCTTTTTCTTTTTAGTTTCAGATACATACAGTGAATGCAAAAACTATAAGTGTATAGCTCAGATAAGTATTACCGTATAAACACGTCCTCAGTCATGAAGTTAAACTTTACTAACATCTTAACCACCCTCCCTCCAGAAACTGCATGAAAGGATGGAACTGAAAGTTGTGATATCTCAGGAATTAAAATTAAAATTAAAATTAAAAAGATTTCTCCAAATAATAGCTTACTTAAATATCTCAGAAACAGTGTTTCTCTAGGACACATGTAGGTTTTCACCATGGGTAATTCTAAAATAGAATATTTTTACCCAAAAAGGGAACCTCCCACAGGGAATGTTAACCTTTTAAAGATACAATCAAGATCAAACTTGATATAGGAAAATCACTGAGCTTTGACATCTGTTTTTAAATCATTCCCTTTTTCATCTGACTTCCTCAAAAAATATATATATTTGTTTTCCCTGGAGCTAGTTTACCTTATTAGTCATAGCTTTTTTTCAAGTTGTCATGGAACATTATAGCAAACAGCCTAATAAAAAACTCTTACTGTTGATACAACAGTAATACTGTAAAGATACCACTGTTACACTCTCCAGTATCCTCTCTAAATGGACAAAAAGAGAAAAACAGACTCAATTTTGCCACCTAGAAAACCTGTGCTATACTTGACCTTCCAGTTTATTTATCTTCTTATTGCCTGTTACTGGTTTGATGCCTAAAGAGGCATCAAATTTATAGTTCATTTCTAGCAGATATATAAAACTATATGTATGCATTTCTGTTTTTAATATCACAATTTCTTATTCTTATTTATTTGTATTAATTACTTAATTTTATGTTTTTCACCCTCACAACCTTATTATTATATTTATATTCATGTATATTAAATCACATATAATAATTTTCTGATGTGAAAATTATATGGCACATATAGAATGCTTAAAGAACAACCACAATAAAAGCATTTATAACCCTGTTATCTAAAACAAAAACATACCAAGTGCTATACTTAAATTATATGTATATATATAAAGCTAGCTCTGGTCCTTTGAATGAGCTTATAGATGCATATATAATTGTATACAGTGTATATGTTTCACATATATTCTATGTTCTATGAATAGGCTTTAGATGCATGGGCTAAATGGGCTTTATATGATTATATATCATATATATCTCCACACACACATATATAGGAATGTGGTTTTGAAACAACATAATACTCTATTAACTTAAAATATTGTCTTCAACTTGAATTTAAAAGGAGCATTTTAAATTAATAAAATGTCCTTCATAGGATATCACTTAATCACATGGGAAAAATAATTTGTGTAAACATTTCTCAGTTGCTTGATAGAATGTTTATAAGTTTTTCTGTAGGTAGACTACTGAACACATGTTTTACTACTTCCTAGATATGGAATCATGCAGTCAAATTTTGTACAAAATCTTAAAATATATGATATGCCTTGGGAAAGAAGAGAAGTGAACATCTAGCAAGATCCTTAGCATCAAGAGGTGTAAGTCAAAGATGATGCTTAGATGTCTAGCTTAATTAACTTAATTACTAAGATGATCGTCAGTGAATTAAATAATAGACTATAATACTGTAATACATTTATCATAGATCAAATTACACTATCATTATTCACTCTGGCAACAAATATAGAGAAACTTAATTATATTGATAATATTATTACAGTATCTGTAAAATGACATACAAGTTGATAAAGCACTCACACTTTAAAATATGAACTCAGAGTCTATCAACAAATGAAAAGATATGCAACTACAAAAATTTTTTAAAGAATACATTTTAAAACTAATTATAGTGTTTTCATCTATCCAAAGGGTGAAAGCAGTATCCTGCTTAAACTGAGTGAAAAATAAATTGGTAAACAAGTAATTTCAAACTCTTTTTGGTAATGGAAATGGATGTGGCCTTATTTGAGGGTATGAAGACAGTTCCTTTAACAGTGCACATTCTCTTTGACAAAGTAGTTACACCTCTGGGGATACATCCTGATAGAGATGGCATGTGAATGTCAAGTTATGAAACAATAGGTTGAATGTTATTTTCTTTCATGTTTTCCTTTTTTCTGTACTATGTTATAATGTCCCGGTATCCTAAAGCCAGCTGCTTCACAGCCTGACCTAAACATGCTGAGAAATTGTGAAACCAGCTTTCCTAGGACAGCCTTTCCCTTTCTGGTCTTTATAGGAAAATGCTAAGATTCAGTTGAGTGGTTCAGGAGGTCACTGATGAGGATAACTTCAGAGAGAATTTGAGAAAACTTCAGTACTCTGTTAATGTTCTGTACTTTCTCCATGTGAAAGGAGAAAGAAATACTTACTATCTTTCTCAAGCTTAATGATGGGGCCTTCAACAACCCTCTAAGACTGCTGGACATGTTTATTGTACTGGTGAAAGAACATGATGTCCAGTGTCTGAATTATGCCTGAAAAAGGAGAAGTTTACATTGCAGCAGCCCCTTCCTGTGGGAAAGCAAAGAGACAGGGGCGTATTGGCATTGCAGTTCCAATAGTGTGCAAGTTTCCCCCGAAGCAGATGATGACTCCATAGTAAGTACATCAGGAGTTCTGAGATAATATTTACAAAGGGATGTGTTGCTAGAAACTCCAAAGTGAGGAGGGATGTTTAAGTTACCAGCAGGAGATGACATTACCCATGGCAAATATACTACAGGCAAAGCATCTTTTATCTAAAGTTAGGGACTATTTAAAGAACCCTAAAATCCATGATAGGGGAGAAAGAATCAGCATTGGATTCTACCACATCCAGAGATCAATAGTATCAGATTAAAATTTTGCCAGATAAAATTCTTACTTTTTTTCTACCAGTAAATATTTCTGATGCTTAATCTTTCTCCATTACTCAATATCCCAATTTAAAAGAGCCCCAAAGTGCAGCTATTAAATGGAAAAGAAAGCAAGAGAATGAAAATGTTTACCATTTCATCCATTTCACTGGAGATTTCCTAGGTGAGGCATTCCCAAACTGGAGAATAAAAATAATTGTTTAACTGGATGAAAATTAATTGCATTCATATGACACTTGTTAAGATGTCTTACCTTAAATGATTGGGAGACATGTTGTTATGTGAGCATGACTGACAAACTCTAGGACCTGCACAAGTGTTTACATAGCATGGAGGAGTTCTGAGCTCACAGTGCAGACTTGAAGGGGCAGTCAGTAAAAAAGAATGAAGTTCAGTTAATTTAGTAAACTGGATTGAGGTTTCTATAAAGCTTTTCATTGCAGCATTATTTGTATTAATAAAAGATAGATTAAAACCTTAATAGAAAATTGGTTAATGAAAGTACAGCACGTTTTAAAAATGGAATACAATTAATTCATCAGAAAAGATGGTAGATTTTACTTGGGATAATATAAAACAATTCAAAAGATACATTGTTAAATGGAGGAAGGCACAGATATAACTTAAAAGTGTTGTTAATTATAAGGTCTTTATTCCATAGTTTTAACTAGATATTTTAAAACTGTACAAATGAGTTTCTTTAAGTGTTAACGTTTGTTTCTTCATCAGGGTGATTAGTTTTGTTACAGATAATTTTATTTTAAGAGATTTCAAACTGTGCTAATGAGCTCTTGTTATATTGCATTATTAAAGCCTTCTATATCTTAATTGCTTTCAACAACAAAGTTTTATTTTTTGTTCCTCTTACATATCCTGATGGTTCACCTGCAGCTCTTCTCTTTATTCGAGCTTGGGAAAAGTTGGCCTCATGAGAACTAAGAACCATGATTCTTTTCAGAAATGGCAGGTATATGTCACTCTTGTTCAGACTCCACTGGCCAAAGCAAGTAACATGGGAAATCCTGATGTTCATAGAGCAAAGAAATATAATACTCTTACTGGGAGGGGAAGTAAATACTTAAGATCAACAATCATTTAAACTACCAAATGATTAAGAGTACTTTTTTCTTTTAATAAAATGCCATGAGATCATGCATAACTTGTTGACGGTTGTTTTTTTTCAATACAAAAAAAACCTGATTTTAAATTAAAAATACTTTTAAACATATAGTAAATTGAAAGAATTCAACAGTCAACACACATATAACCAACACTTAGATTCTATCAAGATTTTACTCCAAAACTTGATTTTTTGGTTACTTTCTGAGGTCTAGAAGACCTTTCTCATATAATATAAACAAACAGGGCAGGCATTATTACGCTCATTTTACAAATAAGGAAACAGGTCCAGAGTCACTTACTAGGTCCACTTACTAGTTCAGTGCCAAGCAGGTTTCCATTTCTTGACCTTAGTTGTACATGGTTTTCACCCAGGAAACCTTAAAAATACTGAAGCTTGGATCCCATCCCCAGAGACTGATTTTATATGTATAATATTTAATATTATATAAAATAATATTTAATATATTTAATAAAATATGTAATTATATTATTATAAATAACACATATCATAAATATATATGCACATAGATATAAAGCAATTGTTGTTATAATAAAAATAGTAAAATTTACCATCTTAACCATTTTTAAGTATATGATTCAGTAGTGTGAAGTATATTCACATTGTTGTAAAACAGATCTCCAGAACTTTTCATCTAGAAAATCTGAAACTCTATACCTATTCAAAAACAATTCCCATTTTCCCCTGCCCCTACCCCCTGGTAACCACCATTCTACTTTATTTTTCTATGATTTTATTTTGGATAACTCACATAAGTCAATCATAGTATTTGCTTTTTTGTGACTGGCTTATTTTACTTGTCATGATGTCTTGAGATTCATCTATGTTGTAGCATATGACAGTGTTTTCTTCCTTTTTAAGGCTTACCAATCCATTGTATTATATACTACATTTCATTTATCCATTCATCTGTTGATAGAATTAGAGCTCTTTTCACCTCTTGGATATTGCAAATAGTGGTGTTATCTAGACCATGGGTGTACAAATGTCTCTGAGTTCAAAACTCTTGTTCCCTTGATTCTTTTCTATTGATTTCCTATTCTCTATTTCATTTATTCCTGTTCCAATCTTCATTATTTCCTGTCTTCTGCTAGCTTTGTATTTATTATTTATTATTCTTTATTCTAGTTTCTTAATGTCTTATGTTGTTGATTTTGGATCATTCATTTTTAAATGTAAACATTTATGAATATGAATTTCCCTCATAGCACAGATTTCACTGCATTCCACAAATTTTAGTGTGTGGTGTTTTGCTTTCATTTGTCTCAAGGCATTTCCTAATATCCCTTGAGACTTGGTCTTTGACTTGATGGTTATTTAAGAATGTGCTGTTGAATTTCAACACATTTTTTAGATTTTCCAGTTTTCCAACTGCTCTTGATTTCTAGTTTCATTCAATTGAGATCAGAAAAGATTTGTACGATTTCAATCTTCTTGAATTTGTTATGGATTCAAGAATTTGTCTATAGTGTTGTTCAAGATATCTATTTTCCTTATTGATCTTCTATCTGGTTGTTCTACCCATTATTAATATTTGGGTATTATTATGTTCCTGTCTCTTATCCATTCAATTCTATGAATGTTTGCTCCATATATTTCAGAGCTTTGAGGCTTGAGGCATAAACATTGATAATTTTTATATATTCTTGGTAAATAGACACTTTTATCATTGTATAATGTTGCTTTTTGTCTTTTGTAACAGTTTTTGAATTAAGTATATTTTGTATATTAGTATAGACTTTCCTCTTCTCTTTTGGTTACTGTTTGCATGGATTATCTTTTTGCTTCATTTCACTTTCAGCCTGTGTGTTTCATTAAATCTAGAATGAGTCTTTGTAAACAGCATGTAGTTGGATACAAACTTCTTTTATCCATTCAGCCACTATATAACTATTTATTGGGGAGTTTAATGCTTTTATATTTAAAGTAATTACTGATTAAGTAATTACTATTGCCACTTTATTAGTCACTTATACTATGTCTTATAACCTTTTTGTCCTTTTTTTCTCTTACTGCTTTACTTTCTGTTTCATTGATTTGTTTTTGTCATAATAAGCTTCAAGCCCTTCTCCTTCTTCCTTTTGTGTGTATTCTATAGATATTTTCATTGTGGTTTCTATTGTAACTACATAAAATACCTTACATTTATAAATCTCTTAAATCAATTGCATGAAAAATCTCTATGTTTTTACACTTCCACCCACCCAATTTTTTGTTACAGATGTGACTAATTACATCTATATACATTGTTTGCCCATTAACATAGATTTATAATTTATGTTTTATTGTTTAAATTCTATGCACCAAAATTACAGTATTATGAGTTAATACATTTGTCCATGTCATCATCTTTACTACAGAACCTCTTTATTTGCTTCATGTTCCTGTCTAGGTCTTTTTAGGACTCCCTTTAATATTTCTTTCTCTTTTTCAACATCTTTATTGGAGTATGTTGTGTTAGTTTCTGCTGTATAACAAAGTGAATCAGCTATATGTATACATATATTTCCATATCCCCTCCCTCTTGTGTCTCCCTCCCACCCTCCCTATCCCAACCCTCTAGGTGGTCACAGAACACGGAGCCGATCTCGCTGTGCTGTGTGACTGCTTCCCACTAGCTATCTGTTTTAAATTTGGTACTGTATTTATGTCACTGCCACTCTCTCACTTCATCCCAGCTTACACTCCCCCCCGCCACGTGTTCTCAAGTCCATTCTCTACGTCTGTGCATTTATTCCTTTCCTGCCCCGATGTTCTTCAGAACAATTTTTCTTATTTAGATTCCATATATATGTGTTAGCATATAGCTTTTGTTTTTCTTTTTTTGACTTACTTCTCTCTCTATGACAGACTCTAGGTACATTCACCTTACTACAAATAACTCAATTTTGATTCTTTTTATATCTGAGTAATATTCCATTCTATATATGGGCCATATTTTCTTTATCCATTCATCTGTCGATGGAAACTTAGGTTGTTTCCATGTCCTGGCTATTGTAAATAGTGCTGCAGTGAACATTGTGGTACATGACTCTTTTTGAACTATGGTTTTCTCAGGGTATATATCCAGTAGTGGAATTCCTGGGTCATATGATAGATCTATATTTAGTTTTTTGAGGAACATCCATTCTCTTCTCCATAGTGGCTGTATCAATTTACATTCCCACCAAAAGTACAAGAGGGTTCGCTTTTCTACACACCCTCTCCAGCATTTGTTGTTTGTAGATTTTTTGGTAATGGCCATTCTGACTGATGTGAGGTTATACCTCATTGTAGTTTTGATTTGTATTTCTCTAATGATTAGTGATGTTGAGCATTTTTTCATGTGTTTGTTGGCAATCTGTATAACTTCTTTGGAGAAATGTCTATTTACGTCTTCTTCCATTTTTGGATTGGGTTGTTTGTTTGTTTTTGATATTAAGATGCATGATCTGCTTGTATATTTTGGAGATTACTCCTTTGTCAGTTGCTTCATTTGCAAATATTTCTTTCCCATTCTGAGGGTTGTCTTTTCATCTTGTTTATGGTTTCCTTTGCTGTGCAAAAGCTTTTAAGTTTCATTAGGTAACATTTGTTTATTTTTGTTTTTATTTCCATTTCTCTAGGACATAGGTCAAAGAGCTTCTTTCTGTGATTTATGTCATAGAGTGTTCTGCCTATGTTTTCCTCTAAGAGTTTTATAGTGTCTGGCCTTAAATTTAGGTCTTTAATCCATTTGAAGTTTATTTTGTGTATGGTGTTAGGAAGTGTTCTAATTTCATTCTTTTATATGTAGCCGTCCATTTTTCCCAGCACCACTTATTGAAGAGGCTGTCTTTGTCCATTGTATATTGTTGCCTCCTTTATCAAAGATAAGGTGACCATATGTGTGTGGGTTTATCTCTGGGCTTTCTATGCTGTTCCATTGATCTACATTTCTGTTTTTGTTCCAGTACCATACGGTCGTGATTATGGTAGCTTTGTAATATAGTCTGAAGTCAGGGAGCCTGATTCCTCCAGCTCCATTTTTCTTTCTCAAGATTGCTTTGCTTATTCAGGGTCTTTTGTGTTTCTATACACATTGTGAATTTTTTTTGTTCCACTTCTGTGAAAATGTCATTGGTAGTTTGATAGAATTGCATGGAATCTGTAGATTGCTTTGGGTAGTAGCATCATTTTCACAATGTTGATTCTTCATATCCAAGAACATGGTATACCTCTCCCTCTGTATGCATCATCTTTAATTTCTTTCATCAGTGTCTTATAGTTTCCTGCATACAGGTCTTTTGTCTCCTTAGGTAGTTTTATTCCTAGGTATTTTGTTATTATTGTTGCAGTGGTAAAAGAGAGTGTTTCCTTAATTTCTCTTTCAAATTTTCATCATTAGTGTATACGAATGGAGGAGATTTCTGTTCATTAATTTTTTATCCTCCTACTTTACCAAATTCATTGATTAGCTCTAGTAGTTTTCTGGTAGCATGTTTAGGATTCTCTATGTATAATATCATGTCATTTTCAAACAGTGACAGTTTTACTTCATCTTTTCCAATTTGTAATCCTTTTATTTGTATTTCTTCTCTGACTGTTGTGGCAAAACTTCCAAATCTGTGTTGAATAATAGCAGTGAAACTGGGTAAACTTCTCATGTACTGATCTTAGCAGAAATGGTTTCAGTTTTTCACCATTGAGACAGATGTTGCCTGTGGGTTTGTCATATATGGCCCTTGTTATGTTGAGGTAACTTCCCTCTATGCCTACTTTCCAGAGGGTTTTTATCATAAATGGGCGCTGAATTTTGTCGAAAGCTTTTTCTGCCTCTATTGAGATGATCACATGGTTTTTATCCTTCAATTTGTAAATATGGTGTATCACATTGAATGATTTGCGTATATTTAAGTCTTCTTGCTTTCCTGCCATAAACCCCACTTGATCATGGTTTTTGATCCTTTAATGTGCTGTTGGATTCTGTTTGCTAGTATTTTGTTGAGGACGTTTGCATCTGGGTTCATCAATGCTATTGGCCTGTAGTTTTCTTTGTGACATCTTTATCTGGCTTTGGCATCAGAGTGATGGTGGCCTTATAGAATGAATTTGAGAGTGTTCCTCCCTCTTCTATATTTTGGAAGAGTTTGAGAAGGATAGGTGTTCGCTCTTCTCTAAATGTTTGATAGAATTCGCCTGTGAAGCCATCTGGCCCTGGGCTTTTGTTTGTTGGAAGATTTTTAATCACAGTTTCAATTTCAGTGCTTGTGATTTGTCTGTTTATATTTTCTACTTATTCCTGGTTAAATCTCAGCAGGTTGTGCTTTTCTAAGAATTTGTCCATTTCTTCCAGGTTGTCCATTTTATTGGCATAGAGTTGCTTGTAGTTATCTCTCATGATCCTTTGTATTTCTGCAGCGTCAGTTGTTACTTCTCCTTTTTCACTTCTAATTCTGTTGATTTGAGTCTTCTCTCTTTTTTTCTTGATAAGTCTGACTAATGGTTTATCAACTTTTTTTCATTTATTTCCAATCTGATCTTTATGATTTCTTTCCTTGTGCTGTTTTAGTTTTCTCTTCTTTCTTGAGGTAGAATTGTATTGCTTTAAATTTCCCTCTTAGAACTGCTTTTGCTGCATCCCTAAGTTTTTGAGTCATCGTGGTTTCATTGTCATTTGTTTTGAGGTATTTTTTTGATTTCTTCTTTGATTTGTTCAGTGATTTCTTTGTTAATTCGTAGTGTATTATTTAGCCTCCATATGTTTATATTTTTTGCAGTCTTTGTCCTGTATTGATATCTAGTTTCATAGTGTTGTGGTCGGAAAAGATACTTGATATGATTTTAATTTTCTTAAATTTACTGAGGCTTTATTTGTGACCCAAGATATTTTCTATCCTGGAGAATATTCCATGAGTTCTTAAGAAGAAAGTGCATTCTGCTGTTTTCGATGGAATGTTTTATAAATATCAATTAAGTCCATTTTGTTTCATGTGTCATATAAAGGTTGTGTTACCTTATTTATTTTCATTTTGGATGATCTGTCCATTGGAGAAAGTGGGGTGTTAATGTTCCCTGCTATGATTGTGTTACTGTTGATTTCCCCTTTTATGGTTGTTAGCATTTGCCTTATGTATTGAGGTGCTCCTATGTTGGGTGCATAAATATTTACAATTGTTATATCTTCTTCTTTGATCGATCCCTTGATTATTATGTAGTGTCCTTCTTTGTCTCTTGTAATAGTCTAATTAAAAGTCTATTTTGTCTGATATGAGAATTGCTACTCCAGTTTTTTTTTTTTTTTTTGATTTCCATTTGCATGGAATATCTTTTTCCATTCCCTCACTTTCAGTCAGTATGTGTCCCTAGGTCTGAAGTGGGTGTCTTGTAGACAGCATATATATGGGTCTTGTTTTTGTATCCATTCAGTCAGTCTGTGTCTTTTGGTGGGAGCATTTAATCCATTTACATTTAAGATAATTATTGATATATATGTTCCTATTACCATTTCCTTAATTATTTTGGGTTTGCCCTTGTAGGTCTTTTCCTTCTATTGTGTTTCCTGCCTAGAAAAGTTCCTCTAGCATTTGTTTAAAGCTGATTTATTTGTGCTGAATTCTCTTAACTTTTGCTTGTCTGTAAACGTTTTAATTTCTCCATCAAATCTGAATGAGATCTTTGGTGGGTACAGTAATCTTGGTTGTAGAATTTTCCCTTTCATCACTTGAAGCATGTCTGCCACTCCCTTCTGGCTTTCAGAGTTTCTGCTGAGAGTTCAGCTGTTAACATTATGGGGATTCCCTTGTATATTATTTGTTGATTTTCCCTTGCTGCTTTTAATATTTTTTTTGTATTTACTTTTTGATAGTTTTATTAATATGTGTCTTGGCATGTTTCTCCTTGGATTTATCCTGTATGGGACTCTCTGTGCTTCCTGGACTTGACTGACTCTTTCCTTTCCCATATTAAGAAAATTTTCATCTATAATCTCTTCAAATATTTTCTCAGTCCCTTTCTTTTTTCTCTTCTTCTTCTGGGACCCTTGTAATTTGAATGTTGGTGTGTTTAATGTTACTCCAGAAGTCTCTGAGACTGTTCAATTCTTTTCATTCTTTTTTCTTTATTCTGCTGTGTAGTAGTTATTTCCACTATTTTATCTTCCAGGTCACTTATCCCTTCTTTCACTCAGTTTTTCTTCTATTGATTCATTTTAGAGAGTTTTAAATTTCATTTATTGTGTTGTTCATCATTGTTTGTTTGTTCTTTCATTCTTCTAGGTCCTTTTTAAACATTTTTTTGTATTTTCTCCATTCTATTTCCAAGATTTTGGATCATCTTTACTATCATTACCTAAGTTCTTCTTCAGGTAGACTGCCTATTTCCTCTTCTTTTCTTTGATCTGGTGGGTTTTTACTTTGCTCCTTCATCTGCTGTGTATTTCTCTGTCTTCTCATTTTGCTTAACTTACTGTGTTTGGGGTCTTCTCTTCACAGGCTGCAGACTCATAGTCCCCGTTGTTTTTGTTGTCTGCCCCCAGTAGGTAAGTTTGGATCAGTGGGTTGTGTAGGCTTCCTGGTGGAGGGGACTAGTGCCTGTGTTCTGATGGATGAGGCTGGATCTTGTCTTTATGGTAGGCAGACCATATCTGGTGGTGTTTTGGGGTGTTCTTAAACTTATTATAATTTTAGGAAGCCTCTCTGCTAATGGGTGTGTTTGTGTTCCTGTCTTTCTGGTTGCTTGGCATGGGGTGTTCTGCCTTGGAGCTTGCTGGTCATTGAGTTGAGCTGGGTGTTAGTTTTGAGACAGTGATCTCTGGGAGAGGTTTCACTGGCTGATATTATTTGGGGCCAGCAGGCCTCTGGTGGTCCAATGTTCTGAAATCAGCTCTCCCACCTCAGAGGCTCAGGCCTGACACCCAGCTGGAGCACCTAGACCTTGTCAGCCACATGTCTCCTGTTGCCAGAAGATCCATATTTCATCTGGAAAGACATAATTCTGGCAATCTCACTTCAGCCCTAGCCAATCCACCTTTTTTCCCTTTTGGCTTAGTCTGTTTCACTTGCTCGTAGAGGGCTCTGTGCAGAGGCTTTGTATCCAGACCCTCAGACCAGAGTTTCTCATGAAATTGAGCCAACACCTCAGCTTGGGACGTGGGCTGAAGCTCCTCACCAGACAACACAAGATCTAATATCTCTTTCTTGTAGAGCAGTTCTAGTGGTAATAAGCTGCCTAAACTTTTGTTTATCTGGGATAATCTCAATTTCTCCATTTTTGAAAGACAATTTTTGTAGATACGGTATTTTTGGTTGATAGCTTTTTTTTTTTATTTTTTATTTTTAGTGCTTTGAAAACATATCTTCACATTCCCTTCTGGTCTGCATGGTTTCTTCTGAGAAGTCAGTTGGTCTCTAGAATTCTCACAGAGACATTCTGTTCTGTATATTATTATTAACTCAGTGTCTCTGTGGAGGATGGAGGACTGAAGCTTCATAATCCTCCATTTTGGTAATAACAACTTCGAGAACTTTTTGAGATATGTATCATTCTCATTACTCAGTATATTGGAGTAAATGTTATAATGTGCCACACACTTCTTTTCAGAACTCATTCCTACAGTGTCTGGGAGTGTTGGTTACTCGTATCTCAGAAAAGAGTTTCCTCCTGGGAACTGGCTTAGGAAGCTGCATTATGCCAGCTTAACACACTCTTACCAAGAGCAGCCAACCTCCACTCACTATTCTCTGTGGTAGTTCTGACTCCCTTTGTGCCTCAATGGAGAATAATTTTGAAGACTTATATGAGTTTCAGAGCTCTTCATAGAATCATCTGAAGCTGAACTGTTCTCCCTCTTCTCAGTCCTGCTTCTTGTTCTCTCACAGATATTTATAAGAGCACTCCTCAACTTCCAGTATGCAAATTTTGTTCTCAGTCTTTCCCAGGGAATCTGGCTGAAATAATTCAGATACACTTCTGTCTCTACCAAAATATCTCCACCTTGATTTTTTATGAACCTGCAAACATCAGTAAATTATTTTTTTAGTTGTTTGTCTGCATGTATATATGTACAATATGTGTATTGCACTCTGCATAGAAATGCCTTTTATCTCTGATTAATCCAAGGATGTTGCCACAAGAGGATACTTCCATATTATTTGTATCCTTACTTTTAATGTGTTGACTTTCATTAAAGTACGCAAGAAGAATTTTCAAAACACTCTAAATGCCATCCTTCTTCATATTTCTTCCCTGCTAATTTCTGTTTGATCAAATGGGATTATTTTCCCACCCATAATATCTATTAGCCTTTTAATGATGCAAATAACTGATGTTCTGATAAACATTACAAGGGGTTAGACGTAAAAAGTAAAATAGAATCAGAAAAGTTCAAGATAAATCTTAAAATTATCTTAAACTTAATAGAGACACTGTGTTTTCCTACATAGAAAAAAAAAACTAGAGTGTGTAATTGCCATTCTCTCTTTATAATGTTTTATATTATGTGATATTTTAAGGGTTTTTAGGTCTCTCTTAGTAGATGCCTTTAAATAATGAATATATAATTTATTAAAGATTTAAGATTTCTCTCCTTTATCAGTATTGTCTCCGTATTTAACTATAAACATCATAAAGTTTAATTCCTGAAACCATTCCCATGGGAATGACATTTATTTCTGCATGACAATTTTCAAGACTACAAACATATCAATTTTTTCAGAATTATGATGAACAAGAAATCAGGCAAAAATGCAAATTATTATTAAATATTCATTTGAAATATACTTATTAATAATCTTAACACTGCATGCAGCATTCAAAATTCCAATACTGTAATTAAATTAGCACTGTTTATACTTTCAGTATTTAGTCTGAAAGTTCAAGCAATAACCATAAAATAAAGTAATAAATAATGATAATAACTAATTACCCACCAAAATGGAATGAAACCATAGTATTAATCACACCTTTTATTGACAACAGCTTTTTTATAGCACTCCAAATGACTGTATAATTCTAAAAGACTATTTTTATTACCAACAAAACTTTTCGTTTTATTCCTTAAATAAAGTAAACAGTAGATTTTTCCTCCACTTGCATGAGAGCTCTATCTTTTTTGCATTTCTGTTTTGTAAACTATCCATGAAGTAGTAACCATTCACACATTTATAGCCTGTGTCATAGATTACACAGGATAAAGTAATTGAAGACGACTTCAAATCATATAATTTGAAGATTTCCAAAATAAATGCATTACTAAGGGACTAATTTTAACTAGTTAAATTACAAAAGGATAATCCCCAAATAAAATATACATGCACACACATTTTTCCTTTTTATTCCTTCTCATCTACCACCTGTGTTGCATTTTTAATTCTGGAAAACCAAACATTAAGATTACAGAAACTTCCTAGAAGTTTGGGAAGTGTGAAATAAAACTGCTTGAATATGTGATTTAGATAATACTTGATAAATGATGGGCTCTACATTATTCCTAATGAATAGTTTTCTGGGAACCATAGAGAAGTGGTGGTGGAATCTATGACTTAAAATGGATGAAATTAAATAGAAACATGATTCCTGATGGACTGTGTATTTAAGTATGAAGATAAAAATAATAATGCTTCTAGAAAAAAAGACGAGAATGACTTTATTATCACAGAATTAACAATGATTTCTTAAACAGAATATAAAAATCATTGACCATAAAGGAAAATTAATGGTTAAATTAGATTATAATAAAATTAATAATTTTGTTCTTCAAAAGACAACTTAAAAAAATAAAATCAAGGCACATAGTGGGAGAAGAAGTAATATTTATAAAAGATGTAAGCAATAAAGAACCAGTCCATTGCATGAGAGTGGCTCTGTGTTCCTGTATTAGGTGTGTTTATTTCAATAAAAAAGACAACAGGATAGAAAACTGAGCAAGAGACTTATGCAAGTATTTTACAAAAGAGAATTTCCAAAGTTCAGTAATTATATGAAAAATTCCTCAATATTAATAGAAGTCAGATAAATGCAATGTCTACTGTAATGAGCTACAACATACATCTCAGGAGTGACTACAAATGACATATTGACATTTTTTAGGGTTAACAAAAAGTAGAGGAATAAGTGCTCACAACTGCTCATGAGAATGTAAATGGAATACCATTTGGGAAAATTTTCTACATTATCAATAAATGTTGAAAATATACAAATTTTATGATTGTAATTCCTCTCCCAAGAAAAACCTAAAATGGATTGTGTTCATATGTATGCCAAGAGATAGGAACAAGCTGTCCATGGCAGTATTATTCCTAATAGCTGCAATGATAGACAAACATAAAAATTTTAAAAATCAAAACTCAAAATCAATCTACATTGGAATTGATAAAAATGTTGGATATATTCATAACATGGGATAATGTACCACATTGAAATGAATGAACTGAAGCTACATATAACACACAGATGAATCTCACAATCATGTAATTTTGAGTGAAAAAGCCCAGAGAGAACACTGTGCGATCCTGTCAATAAAGTTTAATTTTATTTTAAAATCAATAAATAGATTTTTTGGAGGTCAGGGCAGTTATCCTTCATGAAGTGGGAAGACCTAGTGATCCAGCAGGAATATCAGAGTAGTTTTATTCTGGTAATTTTTTGGACCTAGGTGGTGTTTTACTGATACTTACTTTGGATAGTCCTTTGAATTGTATACTTAGTTTGGTAGTTTTCTCTGTGTTGTGATTTTAAATCTATCATCTCTCTCTCTCTCTCTGATCTATCTAGGTTATGTGGATATATACTAAAATGTGTTCTACAAATGCCTTATTTTGTGACATCAAAAATGGCAACAATACGGTTTCATATTAACCTCAAATATTCAATAAAATTCATCAGCAGAAATTGTATGGGTTCTGTATGCTGATGAGGATGATATACAATTTGAAATTCATAGCAAAAGTATACATTTAAAATGCATTACAGGGCTTCCCTGGTGGTGCAGTGGTTGAGAGTCCACCTGTCGTTGCAGGGGATACGGGTTCGTGCCTGGGTCCGGTAGGATCCCACATGCCGTGGAGTGGCTGGGCCCGTGAGCCATGGCCGCTGAGCCTGTGCGTCCGGAGCCTGTGCTCTGCAATGGGAGAGGCCACAGCATTGAGAGGCCCACGTACTGCAAAAAAAAATAAATAAATAAAAAATAAAATAAAATAAATAAATAAAATGCATTACAGTGATTCTTCAATGTAAAAGAAAAGCTATATTCTATTATAAAAATTAAATAGCAAAATATATCTAAGAGATTGAACAAATTCAAAGACTATTTTTGGAGAAAATACATGCAAGTGTAAATTAACATATTTTATCTTTTTTAAACTTAATTTTGGAATACAATTTTTATATTTTTTTAACTTTTATATTGGAGCATAGTTGATTACCAATGTTGTGTTAGTTTCAGGTGTACAGCCATGTGATTCAGTTATACATATACATATATCTAATCCTTTCCAAAATTTTTTCCCATTTAAGGTAGACTTCTCAGCCTATCAAGGAGATTCTTTGAGCACTAAGCTCTAACACAAACATGCATATATTTATTAAAGCTATATAAATAAATCCATCTGTATCTCAAATATTACTAAACGTTCATTTCTAATCATTTGGATATGAAAGTATAATAAACTTTTTAACAATTGTCCCCACACTCTAGGGGATTATGATGCACCCATCACATATGAAATACAATTTTTAAATTACCATTTTTCATCATTCATAGATATGCATACAACAATGTTTTTCACAGCCTTTTCTATAGTAGCAAAAACTGACAACAAAAAGGTTTCCCGTCAATGGGGAAGTGAATGAATTGTATTGTATCTATACATGCAACGTTGTGTAGTTGGCAAAAAATATGAGTTAGCTCTATGAAGTTGATTTGGGAGGATTCCACTATGTGTTGTTAAATCAGTAAAAATCAAGATGCTGAGAGTATACATGAGATAGTTTTACTGAAATAGTAAATAAAAGCTATATTTACAGTAAAATTACATTAATTCTATATGGATGTGTTCATGCGTATATCAGAATATGAAGTTTGCATGCAAAGATGGCCAACAAAATGATGGCAGGAGTTGAGGTAAGTTTTGTATTTTCATTGTGCTTTTATATATTATTCTAATTTTCAGTGGAAATATTTATATGATCAATTAAAGTATGATGGAGGTATTTTTGTTAGAGAAGTATTCAGTTACAATTTAGAAAGTTATTTTAATGTATACAATATTTAAATTATATGAAATATGAACTACACTATCTTTGTGACTTCTACTTCTCTGAATTTGTGCTTTCTCTACATTTTTGACCCTTGTGGATTTTTTCTCTTTTCACAATTCAGTTACACATTTAAAGAGATTTTAAAAAATATATCCAAGTTTCTTCACAATATTTACTCTTCCATGTTTCTAGATATGCGGCAAGTAAATTATATTTTTACTAAGTATTTTGAGTTAATGGATTTTAAAAATGTATAAAATTCCTCTGTAGAATAATTTTACATCTTAAAATATAATTTATTTATAATAAAGCTTCAAGGAAAAAAAATAACTATATGATACACTTAAAGGTCTTTGGGATCAGGTAGATTAAGTAAAAATCTTTCTCTTTTCTTTTCTCTAGGTAGGGAATTCTTTGTATTTTGTCTGCAAAGCCACTAGCTAGTCAAATGTCACTTTTGTACTGGCATACATAATGGTAAGTCCTTTATTGTGGGTCTATTCAGCTTACAATAGCCTATATCCCACTAAATCAGCCAACAAGGTATTTGATTATTTTTATGTCACTCATTTTTAAACTGTAATGCCTGAGACAACATAGGATTGAAAGACTAATGATCAAGAGGTGTCTCCATGTGAAAATCCAGGAAGTTTTGATTTTACTCTTTCTTCTATCACATATTGAGGGTAAAACATTTTTTTTCATGACTGTGAATCATCCATATCAGTGGTTCTCAGCCATCCCATGGGACATTTGGCAATATCTACAGACAATTTTTATTATCACAATGGGAAGGAGGAGGGTGATACTGGCAGTAGGAAGAGTTCAACGATGCCCTAAACACCCTACTATTCACAGGACAGTTCCTTTTCCTACAGATAATTATTGGAAGCAAATGTCAGTAGTGTCAAGACTGAGAAACCCTGTTCTATATTGTAACTTCATATTACTTTATTTAACATCAAATTAGCAAAAATACATACTATCTGCTCTACTTTATATTACAGGTTTATCTTTTTAAGGAATAGTTACTGAGAGTAAATTTTTGCAATGACTATTAATATTTATAACAAACATATCATTTATACAATGTGCCAAAAACATTGTTAAGCACTATATAATGTGAGATCTATAGTGACATTAATAATGTGTCAGGAAATATCACTATCAACTTTTTAAAAAGAGGAGTAAAAGAAAGTTCAAAGGCATTAGGTAATTTTCCCATTTAACCTCGATATTAAATGGAAGTGTGGAACTCACTGCACAAAATTTGACTTCAAGATCAGTATGAGTTTTTTCATAGTGAAGGAACAAAATCATATACTTTCCATATGCCACATATAAAGCAGAAATTATCAAGTAACTTAATATAAATCTCCTTTCTGGAGTGCATTAGCTCATTCCCTGCACTATGAATAAAAGTTTGGTCTAATATATGATCATCCCCAGACTCTCCATCTATCTACTCATAAGACAATTAGAGGGATTAAAAAATTAAGTTTAGAGAATTAAAATGGATTTGTGGAGTGGTAAAATCTAAATTACACAATAAGAATACACATATTTCTACCTTCTGCCACCTTATCGACCCTCCTGTCAGCATTCATTTTCCTGTCCCTGGTCATGGACACTGGCATGACTGCCTCTTGTTTCAGGGACCTTGTCACTAAATTATTTTTTCTTTAATTAGGCACTGTATAAATATTGAGTTTCTGTGCATTAATTTCTATTTTTGTTTTTGTTGTTGTTGTTTGTTTGTTTTTGCAGCACGCGGGCTTCTCACTGTTGTGGCCTCTCCCGTTGTGGAGCACAGGCTCCGGATGCGCAGGCTTAGCGGCCATGGCTCACGGGCCCAGCTGCTCCGCGGCATGTGGGATCCTCCCGGACCGGGGCACTAACCCGTGTCCCCTGCATCGGCAGGCGAACTCTCAACAACTGCGCCACCAGGGAAGCCCTAATTTCTATTTTTAATAAGACCCATTCTCTTCCATCCTGCTGTTGTTAGAATAAATTATCACTATTGCTCTTTGTCTTTTTATCAATGTCTCGGAATTGTAAACATTGATGAACTTTCTATGAAATGGTGATGCTTTCCCCCTAGATATCTTTACAATTCATGATTCATTCCTTCACATCTATCTTACATACCCTCTTATCCAGTCTTACCTTTATCATAGCATTTATTACTACTTGATATCATAGTCTCTCAGAATTAGAATATCTGGTAAATGAGAGCAGAGTCTTGACTCTTTTATTGGAAGTATATAGACAAGCCTGACATATAAAAGCCCTTTGACATTAGCTAAAGAAATTAATATAAAAGGTAGTCATACCCAATGTTTCCAGTCTCTGTAATCAGACCCCACATTGAGTTAACAATATGCCCTATAATAGCACCCCCAAGAACTAGATATTTCTCTTTATCTGTACCATATAAGACTCTCTGTTTTTGTCTTTGTTGTTGTTTTCTGGCATCTAGTGTTATATAGTAAATATAAAACCAAATGAGTTCTAAATAAATGTCAAATAATGCAGATGAATGAATTCACTCTATGACATTCCCTGTGTTTATATAATTTTCTATTAATATTTTGATAATTGTTTCATTAAAATTTTAAATATTTCAATGTATTTACTTAAACTTTATCCTGAGAAGTGGTCTGTAGGTACTATTAGTTTGCCATAAGATCGACACATATAAAAGTTTAACCATCTCTGATTGGGGCTTTATGCCTCTAAACATAAAACTGCTATTTCACTGGATATGGGCATCTTCAACTTTAGTAGAAATTACCTAAATAAATTCTGAAGTGCTATGGCTAATGTATTTTCCCAAAGGCAGGATGTGAAATTGCTCATTGCCATACATACTCAGCATCACTTCATTTTCATAAACTTTTAAAATTTTGTCAGTCTGATGAATGTTTGACTTTATATTGCATTTCTTTAATTCCACTGAGTTTTCAAACCTTACTCAATATTTTTCTAATCTAATTTAGCTTTTATGAAGTGTTGTTCAAATGTTTTCCTACTACTCTATTTATTTGTTGTTATATTTATATCTAATCTTTCATATAACAGTATTTTTTAATTAATTTATATATAATATATTGTAGTCAAATATACATTGACAGTCCTGTCTACCATTTTATGGCATAACTTTTCATTCTACTATGTTCCTAAACTTAACTTAGATATCACATTTATCAGTAATTTAAAAATTATTTTTTCCTTCTAATTTTCTAGGACCATCCTCTTTTTGTTTTTGCTAACATTTCAGATGAATACTTAGCTTATTAATGTTTAAACATTCCTCTCTTTAATACAGTCAGAAATTTTCTTTAAAATACTACTTTGCCATTTAATTATCCTTTGGTCTTAAATTTTTATTGTTATTAGTTTAATCCAAAGATAATTTAGAATTATTTTCTTAATTTCCAAACATATGTGGATTTTCTGGTTTATTCTTGATTTCCAACTATTTATGGTAAGGTTAACATGTTATATATACCCAATCATATGTTCAATATTGGAAGGTTCCCAGTGTGATTGAAAAAAGGTATACTCTAAAATTAGCAAGAAGATTCTTCTAAAAATATCCATTTACTATTAAAATCTGTTCCTGATTCCTTCTATTTCACTTGCTTTATTTCTCCCTCATCATTTTATTGTCAATTACCAATAATCAGAATCTCTGATTATGAATGTGAATTTACTAAATACTTGTTATATTCTTTAATTTTTATATTTATTAAAGCCATAGTCTAGATGCATAAAGCTATATCTTTCTGATGAAGTATTATTTACTCATTATGGGATAAATTTTTTTAATCCCTAGCAAATCTTTGTAAGGATTTTTAATATATATATTAATTTAGACATACAAGCTTTCTTTGGTTATTATTTGCATGGTTTATATCTTTACAACCATTAATTTTATCCTTTCTTTATTCTTTTGATTTAGCCTTTAATTTACGTAGTCTAATTTTTTTAGAAATCCATTCCAAAATTCTACCTTTTTCCTAATTAAGAATTTGTTCCATATAGAATTAATGTAATTATTGATGTTTCAGTTAAATCCACTATTTCATCTGTGCATTACATTTTCCCATGGTTCTTATCTCTTTAGTTATCCTGTTGGAATGATTTTTTTATCATTAATTTTATGGAACTTTCACTATTGTGAAAGTCATATTTGTAATCCTCAAAAATAAAACATACATTTTTATTTTATCAACATATAATTTTTTTTTTTTTTTGCAGTATGTGGGCCTTCACTGCTGTGGCCTCTCCCATTGTGGAGCACAGGCTCCGGATGTGCAGGCTCAGCGGCCATGGCCCACGGGCACAGCTGCTCCGCAGCATGTGGGATCTTCCTGGACTGGGGCACGAACCCATGTCCCCTGCATCCGCAGGCGGACTCTCAACCACTGCGTCACGAGGGAAGCCCAATCAACATACAATTTTAATAATAAAAAAAAAACCTTTCTCACAAATGTTACATTTAAAACACTTTACATCATTTACAAACTTTACAACTGATATGTTATTTCTTTTTCTTTGATGTTTATTATATCTCATTTTAAATTAAACCTCACTTGGCATTAGTATTATTTACCCATGCATTTATCACACTTTGGCTGTATATTTATTTTCTAAATCCGTTGATAATCATTCTCCTTTAGGCTAAGTTATATTGTTTAGGATTGCACTTCATAAGTGTTTACTGTAATTAACTTGTGTATGTATCAATATGTAGTTTTAGAAACTTTTAACTTGCATCCTCATTTGTTTTTGGAATATGTTTTTACTAATCTTAGAATTCTAAGTTGGTAAATTTTTTTAACACCTTCATTGGAGTATAATTGCTTTACAATGGTGTGTTAGTTTCTGCTTTATAAAAAAGTGAATCAGCTATACATATATCCCTATTAATTTGGTAATTATTTTTATCACTCACTGGAAAAATAATTCTATTGTATTCAAGGGTCTGTTAGACTGTAAGAAATCTTCATTCCTACTGCTATTCCTTTTAAGGTAGTCTATCTGTCATTTTTCTTGGGCTAGTGCTCACCTTTCATTTGCTTTGTTTTGTTTTCTTTCTTTTATCAGCATTCATGTCAGTGTGAAAATAGTTTTATTTCATCTGCTTCAGATACATTGTGAATTTGCATCTGGGTCTTGTGTCTTTTATCAGTTCTGGATAATTCATTGTCATTATTTCTTTGACTTTTGCCTCTGTTTTAATTTTTCATTCCTCTCTTTCTTGTATTCCACATAAAATTATCTTGGTCCTTCTTACACTATCCTCTGAATTTCTGAGCCTCTTTCTTATGTTAAATCTTTTAGTCTTGGAGACAATCTTATATGGCAATTCATTATGGTATTGAAAATTCTAGCTACCAAAAAAAGAAAAATCCGTGAGAGAGCTCACCTATAGCCACAATTTCTCAAGGATTTTTGTTTTTGTTATTATTTCTTTAATCTACTCCACTCTTGCAGTCTCCTGGAAGTGGCAATTTTCATGGGGAAGAAGTGGGTTCCTTTTCTTTAATTTTCATTCTAATTTTGTGACCTTTTGGGTTCACAGCTCATTAGAGGTGCTTTTTCTGTAATGGGTAGAACCTGAACCTAGTCTTTCATCTCTTTTTTCCTCAAGGTCACTGGCCTAAAGCCTCAGTTTGCTTTGACCTTAAAATATACTCAGAGCAAAAGTTATTTAAGAGGTACTTTTCTTAACTGTCTAGATTCTCACATCCTCCCAATTTTAGTTAGCAATTATCTGCTCTCTCCTCAACATTTAACACTTTTAAGAAATAGTAATTGCAGGATTTAAAAATTGATTTTAGCTGGAAATTTGTTCTGAGTAATAAAACAAACAAACAAACAAACTATTCCTCCAAACAGAGATTTTATAAAGGCTTTATTTGTCATACATGCACCAACCACTGGAAATAAATTCAGCAGAGGTAATGGTAAATATATTTTCAAATTTTTTTATGGTATAAAACTAATTATACTCCTTATTAGTAGACTTGAACTCTTTAAGACCATGATCTCAAATTTGTCTAAACAATATCAATAACTTATGCTTTATTAGCAAACCCATTTAAATAGAACCTTAAAAATCCAGATAAGAGTTTGTGTTTAATCACAAGATAGCTGATTTCAGTAATATACTCATTATAAATTAGAATTACTAGTTTATTGATTCAAAATAAGCATTTAAGGGACTTCCTTATTCAGGTTACATGTATTATAAGATAATAATAAACACCAAAGATATAATATTATTTCTTCAACAATCAAGACTTATGTATTCTATAGTATACAAAAGTTAATAAAACATAAGTGATTAGTTTTGGAATTTAAAAAAAATTAAAATAGCTTAAAATCATAGACTCTACTCTCATACCTGTATATGAACATGTGTACACACAAACACACACACCTTTTTATTTGAGAAAAGTTGAGCATTCACATTTTCCCACCATTATTTTAAGTCCTCAAATAAAACTCAAGATATAGGAATAAAGCTCTTATTTTAAAAAATCTATGAAGACAGAAATGGAACAAAACAAACTATAATAATAGTAGCAACAAATAAACCAAATGGAAACATTGGGAGAATTATAATTAATAGTGTGTCATTCCTAAAGACAGTTGAAAAGTTGGTAGAGGCATGAGAAACCACAGGCCTCCCAACCCATTACATGGGTGGTGTATTTTATTGCTGGAAATATTCAGGGAAAGAGACCCACAAAGAGAAGTAAACCACTTTCTTTACTGAAGCCCTAATGCACATAAAGTATTTTAGAGTATATCTAGGTAAAAATAATAGCATCTACTGAGGCAATATGCTTTTTAAAGTCTAGGGACTTTTCCCTTTTAGTAAAAAGGCCTTCATTGAAACTGAATAATGGACCACTGTTCCCTTTATCTTGTTCTAATATACTACACATATCTGGCACTTTTGAGAAAATAAAAAGTTACATTCAGCATTTGAAAGAATGTGGGAGTACTCCTTGGTATTCTAGTTGAATAGAATCCAATTTATCAACCTCCACTGCTTTTCTTCACTCAGTTAAAAAAATAATAAATGATTATCTTAAATACAGCAAATAAAAAAGCATAGAGAAGAAAATTGAAATCACTCCTTAATCCCATGATTATTATGAATAAACAGATATATTTACTTCTAGGACTAATATATCTATCTATCCACTACGGTGTCTGTAATAGTTAAAACCTCACACTTGGAAGTACAATGATTGTTTTGTATCTCATGTTTACCTGTCCGGGGCTTTCTAAAATTGAAAACATTGTTCTTTATTTTATTCTTTAATTTAACTAATGCTTATTGTGTTTCTAGTATATACCAGGAATTGTTATAATCACTGGGAATACAGAAAAGATCTACACAGGCAAAAATCTTTGCCCTCAGTAGTGGTGGGATAGGCACAAGAAAGAGGAGCAATGTGCTTACACTTGCATGGCTCTGAAAGTGAGTGTCTCCTTAAATTATGTGCCTTGGTGACTTACTCATCTCACCCTAGACCAAGCCCTGAATAGGGGAAACCCTCTGTTATCTTAGGTTAAGGGTAAAATTTCCTAGATATATCCACAAAAATACAATCCATAAAATGACATATTGATAAATTGGACTTCATCAAATTGAATTCATCTGCTCTTCAAATGAGACTGTTAAAACAGTGAAAAGACAAACCACAGACTGGATGAAAATATTTGCAAACAATATGTATACATTGTAAACAGCATATACATTGTATATGCTGTATGTAAACAGTATATAAAGTACTCTCACAACTCAGTAACCAGAAAATAACCTATTTAAAAAATAGGCAAAAAAAAAAATTTAAACAGGTCCTTTACCAAAAAAGATATAGTGATCACAAATAAAGACATGAAAAGATGTTCAATATCATTAGTCATTAGGGAAATATGTTAAGACAAAATGAAATACCACTACACACTTATTAGAATGACTAATTTTTTTTAAATATGACTATACAAGTTATTGGCAAAGATATGGAAGCATATCTTTGTTTTTTTACCTTGTAATGAGAACTTTTAGGACTTACTTCCTTAGCAACTTTCAGTTATACTATACCATACAGCAGTGTTAACTATGGTCTGTCTGACATAGGCAGTTCTGGTTAGGCCAGCATGGGGCTGGTGATCTTGGCTGATGTTATTCATATATCTGGTGTTTGGCATTCTGGATGATCTAAGAGGCCTGAAATGGGCTGTTATTACCCCAGCTTATGGTTGCTCCCCAATGGCTTTAAATAATGTTTAAAAAAATGTATCTTTCATAATTGTTATGAGCTGTAATCTTAGTCCAATGTAAACTTCTCTGGCTTCCTAAGAATAGAAATTTCAATCACAAACATTTAAAAACTGGACTTTTAGTATATAGATATTGACAATTTCATCTCTGTTTTTACATGTATTTTAAATTTGATTTTTTGTTTTCCATCTTTCTGTTATATATGTCTTTAAAAAAGATTTCCTTAACCAGATCTGACAGATCAATAATTTGTTTTTGTCCCATTTTCATATTCTTTCTGTAAAATATTACATTTTTGTATACTTGGTATTTTGATGTGAGTTTTCATAATTACAAGTACTAAGTTCATGCCCTCATTAGTTTCCTTTCACCTATTACATCTCTATTTGGCTTATCACCTTCATTGTAACAGTGATTCTATCCTCAGTTATCTAATTATTTTTCCATTAGCTCATTTCCCTTGATTAGCTCAGCCACTTTTACAGGTAATATATACCTGAGGAGAGTGGTGGGGTCCAGGTCCCACCTTAAGCTCTTTTGGTAAATTTAAGCTGGGACATGGCATAAAGCAGACAGCCTTGTTGCCATAGCCTGGGATTGGCCACCTCCACCTGCTGCATACCACATCTTACCTTGATGTTCCCTGAACCTCCACAATGGTTTTTACAAAAGCTTTTTTTCCTTCACCATCTCTGGCTGGTCCTGGACAGGAGTTTCTGATAAGATGGTGTTTACATTCTATAGATACATCTATTTCCAAATTTTGACACCTGGATCTTCTCTACACTCTACTGCTATTTCCTCCCACGGCAGGTCACAGCTGTCTTTGTTTTTTTCCCCAAGGGTGAAACTATTTAAAAAATTATTATTAATTTGTCATATTCTTATACTTCCCTATGGCTTTTTTGGCATCCCCAGTGATGGGTTGAAACAAACACCTTCTAGTAGCCCCAATTTTTGTTTATTCTTCATAATTAATTTAAATATACATTATTGATAGACCACACTTAATTGAATTAATGGTCTTTATTAATGGTCTTTATTTCTTATTATAGTCACAAACTAGGCAAAATAATGATAAATATAAGCTAGCACTATGTCAAAATATATTTGGTTTCCAATTTAATCAATCAACTGTGATTTTCAAATTTTAGTATGCATCATAACTACAGAGAGGACTTGCTAAAACACAAGTTCCTAAGCCCTAATACCAGAGCTGCTGATTCTTAGATCTGGGGTTGTGCCAGAGAATTTGCATTTCTAACAAGTTCCCAGGTGATGCTGCTGCTGCTGCTGCTGTATCATTGCTATAAAATGATGAGGTTTGTGTTAGGACACTTACATTAGCATAACAGAAAGGCAATTTCCTCCGATGTCTGGCTTTACTTAGTGTCAGTCATATAATTTTCAAAACTTTTGATTATTCTTTTAGTATTCCCTAGAAGATTTGAAACTGTTTACACCATAGCCAATTTGATACATTTACATGCAGAGACCTGGATACAAATTCTATATGTAAGAAATTGTTTGGTGCTTCCTTACCCTCTGCACAAATCAGACTTCTCCAGGGAAACTGAACAAACTATATATATATATGTGTGTGTGCGTATGTGTGTGTGTGTGTGTGTGTGTGTGTGTGTGTGTGTGTGTGTGTATATACAGAGAGAGAGAGAGATTTTCACATTCACATGATTTGGGGGCTGGCAAGTTCAAAGTCTGAAGAGCTGACCAGTAGGCTTGCAACTCTGGCAAGACCTGATGTTGATGTCTTGAGTTGGAGGTAGTCTAGAGATGGAATTCCATCCTCCTAGGGGGACCTCAGTCTTTTTTTTTAAGGTCTTTGACTGACTAGATGAAGCCTATATACCTTATGGAATATAATCTGCTTTACTGACAAGTATACTAGTTTAAATGCTACTTACATCTAAAAAACACCTTCACAGCAACATCTAGACTAGTATTTGACCTAAAGTTGGTTACTATAGCATAGGTTAATTAACATATAAAATTAACCTTTATTCTCTCTGACATCTAGTTTAGTTCATTCAATGGTGAACTCCAGCAGGAAAAGACTAGGGTAGGGGAAATTAGCTCTTGGTTTCCTTTAGGATGTGTTATCATAGACTTCACAGCTCCCGCCGAGGACACTCCTTATGCTTGACCCGTGTTTCCAGTTCCATTAATGACTTTCCATTTCTCTCACCTATTTCCATAGTAGAGTAGTACCAGTCTCTCCCTCCCACCTCATAAGAGTTCCCTGGTAGTGTTCTATCCTTTATATTTTGCCCACTTTTCATATCTTTGAAAATATCCCCTTTTTAAACTCTCCTCAAATTGTCTAATTTGATTATGCTCTCTTTTTTTTTCTAGAACTGGACAGACAAAACAAAATATGGAATTGGAAATTTGTAGACTATTCCTGTGGATATTCAAATCTCTATAACAAAGCTACACATGTTTCTTCCAATTTTTAAGAATTTCCTTTTCACTCTTAGAGACTTCAACTGATCAGTGTAATTCCAAGTTTTACCTTAAACCCCCTTCATTTGCAAGGATATCATTTCTCAATTTTCCATTGACACCACAAAACAGGCTTGATCTTTGGAAATACAACAAGTGCTGAAATTGAGCTGAATAATACTATAGAACATAGAAAATACTCTTCACTATCAAACTGCTTCAATCGTGCCTGGCTCTGCTGGAAGCAAAAGACTGGCTGCCCTTTAAATCAGCAGTTGGTACTGTTTATGTAACTATGGTGGGAAAACATCGTACTTTTACTCAATTTTTTCCACCTCCATTGCCTGGCTCTTCTCAATAGGAAATATAATGATTCTTGACTTGTTAGTGTTGGTAGAGCCAGCCCTGTATCTGTACCTGCTTGCTGCTCAGAGTAATTCTCCTCTGCATCCCTGCCTTGTGAAGCAGACTGCATTCTAGTCTCAGTGGCTAGGCAGCTAGTGATAGAATTTTTACAAGACTTTGATGCAAAAACAACAGACAAAAGTGCTTTATGAGCTTCCTATAGAGTTTAGGCTAGAGTTGGTAACATGACACAGAGAAGCTACAACAATTGCAGAGTCTTTCTACCTATTTGCTATTGGATGTGTACTTGTTTCTCTAAATAGAATTTTTAGAACCCATTAGCACAGAGGGTGATAAGCATTTTATGATTTTTCATCTAAACTAATTTTAATAATAGTATATAAAATTATGTCTACTGGCTTTAATATAATTTAACAGCAGTTAAATTTAACAGCAGTTATTTTTATATAGTCAGGTTGCTTCTAGAGATTAACAATTAAAAGATCCCTGATAATTATTCTTGATTTGTAAATTTAAATGTTAATCTCTGAATATAGACATGTAATAAATGCTTTATGACTATGTATATTAATTTGCTAAGGATGCCATAACAAAACAACACAGCTGTGTGGAGTAACAGGAGAAATTTATTTTCTCACCATTCTAAGGAACTAGTAATCCAAAATCAAGGTGTCAGCAGCTATAGTTTTTCTGATGCTTCTCTCCTTGGCTTACCGATGGTGCCTCCTTGCTGTGTTTTCACATAGTTTTTCCTCTGTGTGCACATCCCTGGTGTCCCTTTGTGAATCCAGATTTTATCTTTTTATAAGGACATCAATCAGATTGGATTAGCGCTCACCATATGATGTCATTTAACTGTAGTTACCCTTTAAAGGCCCTATTTCTAAAGACAGTTACATTCTGAGGTACTGGGGTTTAAAGCTTCAATTTTGTGGGCACAGAATTCAGTCCCAGACACTCTGAATCAGGGAAGATAAGAATATATACTTGTACCTTCCTACTTGTGAAACAGTAGTATAAAAAATAAATGAAGGGCTTCCCTGGTGGTGCAGTGTTTGAGAGTCCGCCTGCCAATACAGGGGACACGGGTTTGTGTCCCGGTCCAGGAAGATCCCACATGCCACAGAGTGGCTGGGCCCGTGAGCCATGGCTGCTGAGCCTGCGCATCCAGAGCCTTGCTCTGCAACGGGAGAGGCCACAACAGTGAGAGGCCTGCGTACCACAAAAAATAAATAAATAAAAAATGAAAATTTAATGGGTTGTTTTCCTACAGGAGTGTGTGGCAATGGGATGGCAAAGATGAGACCGGGGCAGCATAGAAGGAAGGGAAATAGAGGTGACATTTCCTTGAGTTTGTCTTTCTGCACAGTGCTGATATTTGGAAGAAAGTTGATGTTTTAGATGATAGATAGATAGATAGATTTACATAGTAGAATTACCAGTGATAGAGGGGGGAAATGTAAAACAAATAGAAATAAGTAATTGTATTTCAAATTACTAAGTATGATATACATGTTGATGTTCATATGCATTTATTAATCTGTATATCTATTTATTTTATATATTCATGACTAAGACCCTCCATAAATGTGATATATGAGATGCTTTATATGTTTAATGAATGTTATATAATTTAACACTTTTATTTTTTGTATTCCATGTAAAAATGTTTTTTCAATTCTCATTTGCCTCTTATATTTACTTAAAAGAACTTAGAGAATATTATACATTTATGCAAATTAAAGTTTTTACTTTTATTATTCTCCTATTACTTCTATGCATAGAAAGCTTCCTCTCATAAGACAAGATGCATGTTCACTAATACTGAGATTAATATATTTGTGGTAATCTTCCCTTAAACTTTATGTTTATAGCTATTCAGGGTCTTTTGTGTTTCCATACACATTTAACTTTTTGTTCTAGTTCTGTGAAAAATGCCATTGGTAATTTAATAGGGATTGCATTGAATGTGTAGATTGCCTTCAGTATGGTCATTTTAACGATATTGATTCTTCCAATTGAAGAACACTGTATAGTTTTCCATCTGTTTGTGTTGTCTATAAATTTTTTCATCAGCGTCTTATACTTTTCAGAGTACAGGTTTTTGCCTCCTTAGGTAGGTTTATTCCTAGGTAGTTTATTCTTTTTGATGATATGGAAAATGAGACAGTTTACTTAATTTCTGTTTCTGGTATTTCATTGTTAGTGTGTAGAAATGCAACAGATTTCTCTACATTTATTTTGTATTTTGCAACTTTCCCAAATTCATTGATGACTCTAGTAGCTTTCTGGTAGTGTCTTTAAGATTTTCTATGTATAATATCATTTCATCTGCAAACAGTGGTAGTTTTATTTCTTCCTTTCCAGTTTGGATTTATTTATATCTTTTTATTCTCTGATTGCTGTGGATAGGACTTCCAAAACTATGTAGAATACAAATAAATGGTGAGAGTGGGCATCGTTGTCTTGTTCTTGATCTTAGAGGAAATGGTTTCAACTTTTCACCATTGAGAATGATGTTTGCTGTGGGTTTGCCATATATGTTCTTTATTATGTTGAGATAGGTTCCTTCTATGCCCATTTTCTGGAGAGTTTTATCATAAATGGGTGTTGAATTTTGTCAAACGCTTTTACTCCTTGTATTGACATGATCATATGGATTTTATTCTTCAGTTTGTTAATGTGATGTATCACATTGATTGATTTATGCATATTGAAGAATGCTTGCATCCCTGGGATAAATCCCACTTGGTCATGGTGTATGATTATTTTGATGCCTTGTAGGATTTGGTTTGCTAGTATTTCATTGAGTATTTTTGCATCTATGTTCATCAATGATAATAGCCTGCAATCTTCTTTTTTTGTAATATCTTTGTCTGGTTTGGGTATCAGATTGATGGTGGTTTCAGAGAATGAGTTTAGAAGTATTCCATTCTCTGCAGATTTTTAGTATAGTTTCAGAAGGATAGTTGTTAATTCTTCTCTAAATGTTTGGTAGAATCTTGAGAAAGAAGAATGGAGCTGGAAGAATCAGGCTCCCTGACTTCAGACTACACTACAATGCTACATTCATCAAATCAGTATGGTACTGGCACAAACACACAGATAGATCAGTGAAACAGGAGAGAAAGCCCAGAAATAAATCCACACATTTATGGCCAATTAAATTACAACAAAGGAGGCTAGAATATACAATGGAAAAAAGGGAGTCTCTTCAAGAAGTGGTGCTGGGAAAACTGGACAGCTACATGTAAAAAGAATGAAATTAAAACATTCTCTAACACCATATACAAAATAAACTCAAAATGGATTGAAGACCTAAATGTAAGATCAGATAATATATAACTCCTAGAGGAAGACATACGTGCACACTCTGATTAAAATTGTAACAATATTTTTTGGATCAGTAACCTAGAGTAATGGAAAAAGAAGCAAAAATTTAAAAAAGGAACATAATTAAACTTAAAAGCTTTTGCACAGATAAGGATACTGTAAACAAAATAGAAAGACAACCTATGGAATGGGAGAAAATATTTGCAAATAATGCAACCAACAAGGGATTAATCTCCAAAATATACAAACAGCTCATGCAGCTTTATGTCAAAAAAACAAACACCCAAATCAAAAAGTGGACAGAGGATCTAAATAGACATTTCTCCAAAAAAGACAAACAGATGGTCAAAAAGCACATGAAAGGATGTTCAACATCACTAATTATCAGAGAAATACAAATCAAAACTACAATGAGAGGGCTTCCCTGGTGGTGCGGTGGTTGGGAGTCCGCCTGCCAATGCAGGGGACACGGGTTCGAGCCCCGGTCTGGGAGGGTCCCACATGCCGCGGAGCAGCTGGGCCCATGAGCCATGGCCGCTGAGCCTGTGCGTCTGGAGCCTGTGCTCCGCAACGGGAGAGGCCACAAGAGTGAGAGGCCCGCGTACCGAAAGAAAAAAAAAAAAAAAAAACTACAATGAGGTATCACTTAACACCAGTCAGAAGGCCATCATCAAAAAATTTACAAACAATAAATGCCAGAGAGGGTTTGGAGAAAAGGCCACACTCCTACACTGTTGGTGGAAATATGAATTGGTACAGCCACTAGGGAGAACAGTATGGAGGTTCCTTAAAAAACTAAAAATAGAGTTACAATATGATCCATCAAACCTACTCCTGGGCATATATTTGGAAATGACAAAACCTTTAATTTGAAAAGATACATGGGCCCCAATGTTCATAACAACAGCTTTTACAATAGCCAAGACTTGGAAGCAACCTAAATATCTATTGACAGATGAATGGATAAAGATGTGGTGTATATATACAATGGAATATTACTCAGCCATAAAAAAGAATGAAATAATGTGATTTGTAGCAACATGGATGGATCTAGAGAGTCAGACAGAGAAAGACAAATATCCTATGATATCACTTATATGTGGAATCTAAAAAAATGATACAAATGAACTTATTTACAAAACAGTAATAGATCCACAGACATAGAAAACAAGCTATGGTTACCAAAAGGGAAAGCGGGGAGGGAGTGATAAATTAGGAGTTTGGGATTAATACACACTAGTATATGTAAAATAGATGAACAACCAGGATTTACTTTACAGCAGAGGGAACTATATTCAATATCTTGTTATAACCTAAAATGGAAAAGAATATATATATGTGTGTGTGTGTGTTTGTGTGTATGTATAACTGAATCACTTTGCTGTACACCTGAAACTAACAACATTGTAAATCAATTATACTTCAATAAAAGCCTTTATGTTTATGTATATAATTATGCTTCTGCATTTTTATTTTGTACATATTTCAATTTTTCTTTTTAATTGTAATTGACTGTCCCAACCATTTTTCAATGCCATATTTATGCCACATTTTCATTAAAATATTTATATATAAGTATACATATTTATAAATATAAATCTTATATTCTATATATTTATAATTTATAAAATTGTAATGTTTGTTTCTGGACTTTATATTTGGTTCTGTATTTGAGTCTTCGTTTTCTCTGGATAATATTGTGGAGAGAACACATGATTTGCAAGAGCACAAACTTTTTTTCACTGTGAGAAAAAATATTGAACTATTCAGACAAATTTTCTGATTTATTATGACAGTTTTTTCAAAAAAATTCTATGTAAGAATAGATTCCTGTAGAAAGTGTGAAAAAAGTAGAATGGACTTAAAGGATTCAATAAAATTAAATTTATGTTATTAGCATGGAAATACTTTCATTCCTTTTTGTGGTTACAATTGTTGATGTTTCATGCAATCATTATTTGTATTAAAATTTTTCTCGTTGTTACTATCAGCTTATTTTTTAAATATTTTTCTGGCAAAACCCAGGACTAGATGTATAGTTCCTGATTCAAACACTGCCTTATTACTATATCTCCACATTTAGGCTCAACAGAATTAAGAAGTGGAAGGAATAATTCTCTATATACATTTTTCCCTTTGAAGTGTACCCCTATTTCGCCATGAGTTCAGATGGACAGGTACATGCACCTTTATAAATATGTGGGGGTTTGTACAGCAATACATATAAACAGAGGCCAACAAACACTTGGCTTACAACTCAAAGAGAATTCACTTATTTCATAAACATAATCGAATGAATGTCATTCATATTTATCAACAACTAGCCCCTTTCTGTTTCTTCCATGAGAAATTAATGAATAATTTCCACTATTCCTTGGTATTCAAAAGGTGTTTTTATCTTATAGGACTCCAAGACCAGAGATTTTACTGTCCTTCTCTTCGTTATCTGTCTGTCTAGTTTGGTAAATCCAAAAATTGTTCATAGACTCTTACCAATTACTCTGGACAATTGGTGGAATACATTATTCTTTCATCCAGGTGTAAAATCCCATTATTTTTAATCAATATTCTAATCTAGAGATAAAGCTCATCAGAGATTACTAACTCTTATAATCTACCACAATTGCAAAGATATTTTACAACTACTTCTGTAGGCAGGAGACTTTTGAAGTAAGAGTGTTTGTGATAATGAAAACAATACCATTATTGATAAACACAAATATAAAGGTTTATTGTGAATGTAAGCATTTGAACTCCAAATATTATGAACTATATATCCTGGTTTCTAGAAAGTGGTACGGCATTAGGTTGTGACTACAATTCAGCTATCCTGAGTTTGTGTCCCTCTTTTGACATTTAATATTCTCTGACACCCTCATCAAGTGTCTTAATTTGGATGATACTCTATTCTGGTGGTTTTAGATATTGGGCTTCAGTATGATTTGTAATACCTCAATATTTCAGATTTTTCATCTCTAAAGTAGGGGTAGATAAAGCAAATTCATAAGGAAGAAGGGCAGTGGTGACTTCACAAGTTTTCTTTGTTCTGGTCTCAATTTGGATTCTCCGCTAAAAGTGGTGATAAAACTGAAGAGTAGCACTCACGAATAGAGTAGAAAAGAGCTATGTACATTACTAATATAGATGCAGCAAAACTATTAAATAAATTATTTACATTCAATTGCTGAATCTCCTAGAAATTTTCATTTTGATGATAGTTTCATTTTTTTTCCTTTGGACATTTGAAGAAGACAATATGTATATTACAGTAAATAGGTTCGAAAATACTTTTTGGTGTTTCTCATTTAGTAGAGAAAGTTAGCTGTCAATTATTTTAGTTGATTTTGTTTGTTTTAAATGAATCCTCCCTTAGTACAGAGAACACTGTATCTTTTATTAATCCTCTTTGCAATACTTGAAAATTTTCACCCATAGGCTGTTTAATATATTGTCAGTTAAGATGTCAACTACAGTTGGAGGTTGCATAGAGTATAAACATAAAGAGTTATATTTAAAAATAACTATCATAACTATCAATCTAGCTAAGGAGTGACATGAGCAATTTTGCAACTTAGAAAGTCAACTGCATCAGCAGAGAAGAGCTAGGTTTAAAGAAGAGTCGTATTGATTCATAGAGAAGAGTGTGAATATGCAGTTGTAGTAACTGAGGTAAGATGTGATGATCTGTACTAAGGGGAAGGCAACATAAGTGAAAATAGCAAGATAAATTCAAGAGATATTAAAGAGAAATGCTGGACAGAATATAGTGACTTATTGTTTGGGAGTATGTGAGCAAGAAAACAGAATACTTCTGATTGGGAAAGTCATGGTTACATTAACTGAAATAGAGGATACAGGAGCAGAAGCAGGCATTGTTGACAGTATCTGTTTGGACACAGTGATTTTTGAAGAGCATATTCTTAGAAACTTTGACATTTTCCCCCCAGAATTTTCTGCCTGATCCCAAATTTAGCATCACTACTTAATAGATATTTACATTTTGTGGCTGATTTTCATTTAAGAAAAAGAATGTAACACCTGTATATGTCAACATTAATAAGTTCTTTATATATATGAAGAATGTATAAATATACAAATATATTCTATACTCTCCTATATTTTATCCATTTTAAAATAATATCTTTTTACACAATTTCAATCATGAAATTTTTTGTCTACTTTTTTTGAATACGACTTCTCTCGCATTGCATAACTAACACTCTCCCATCTGGTGTTACTGGTTACCATATCAATGACTCCCCATGACTGTACCAAAGTCAATAACTTCAGATATATTTAATTCATTGCTCATGTCACATTTTATTATCTTCAAAAGTTGCTAAATATTTCAAGCGGCAGATTATTTTCCTAAGGCTGTGATAATTCTTTGATAATTTGTATTTATTGGTCATTTGATAACGGCCACCACTTCATTTTCAACACTTTCAGAATACTTATAATAAGAATTTTTAATTATGATCATAAATACATTATTATGCTACTAGAAACAATGAGACTTTTCTTTATAAACATCATTAATTCTCTATAAATATCACCAGAGAATGAGTCTTAAAAAAATAACCTCCACTAAAATTGCTAAACATTTTATATAAGGCCATTGGGCACCTAAAGTTTAACCTCTCTAAGTAAAGAAGATTATTATTTCTCCCTTAGTATTTTCCCTACACACCTAAACCTTTTCTCTCATGCCACCCTTGTCAAAAGGAACCTATAGTACAGATGTGATAGTTACTAAATATGGATCATACATAACTAGCACATATTCATTAGTGCATATAGCTTTTGCTGGCTCTGTATTTTAGTTTCAGTGATTGTAAAGTGTTTTGCTATAGTTTAGATTTTTTTTTTTTTTTTTACTGTCTATGTTTGTTTTTACTTATACTTATTCTCTTTGGAAAGTTATTAGATTTTCAGAAAAGAAAATTGGACTGGTATTCATGCCAACTTTTTCCAAGAAGTCACATCTGATGAGATTTATATTTTAAATTTTTTATATATTTACCAGTGCAAGTAATTTTCCAACTGATAGTTGTTTACCTGGTGAATGCTCATATCATAAAAGATAATGTTGATTTCTCCTTCTCAATCTTTAATCTTTTTTCTTTATTTTGGGAGTAATAACTTAAAGAATGACGGTTAATCATCACTAGATGGTCACAAAAAACTCACTTGTAAATTTCATGCTATTGTCTTTTGTGTTTCATTCTGCTGTCTGTAATCGAAAATGGATCAGAGGGATTCTCCAAACAGGACTGCAAGTTCCTGAAGCTGCTCAGTGAAGTCATCCAATGCTGATTTTTTTTTTCCACATTGACACTTTTTCTCCATAGTTGCAAGATGATTCTTGTACTTCAAGCTGTCACAATTGAAATCCGGTAGGAAAGCTGTGAATAGAAAAAAGAAAACATCGATGAAATTTCCTTCTGATATTTTGCCTTTTTCATTCAATAAGGAATATCCTCATCTGGAACAAATACTTTTTTCAAAGGGTCACACAGAGATTCTATTTATTAACAAAAGGAATTGAATCACATGTAGAAAGCTAGAAGAGATTGTCCTAAACATTGTGGGAGGTATTGGCTGTAATATTAAGTCTTTTTATTATTTTTTTTATGTCCAAACTATAGAGCTCTTTTTATTTATTTATTTATTTATTTACTATTTGTTTTTTAACATCTTTATTGGAGTATAATTGCTTTACAATGGTGTGGTAGTTTCTGCTTTAAAACTAAGTGAATCACTTATACGTATACATATGTTCGCATATCTCTTCCCTCCTGCATCTCACTCCCTCCCACCCTACTTATCCCAGCCCTCTAGGTGGTCACAAACCACCTAGCTGATTTCCCTGTGCCATGCGGCTGCTTCCCACTAGCTATTTATTTTACATTTGGTAATGTATATATGCCCATGCCACTCTATCACTTTGTCACAGCTTACCTTTCCCACTCCCTATATCCTCAAGTCCATTCTCTAGAGGGTCTGTGTCTTTATTCCCATCTTACCCCTAGGTTCTTCATGACCTTTTTTTTTTTTTTAGACTCCATATATATGTGTTAGCATACGATATTTATTTTTCTCTTTCTGACTTACTTCACTCTGTATGACAGACTCTAGGTCCATCCACCTCACTACAAATAGCTCAATGTCGTTTCTTTTTATGGCTGAGTAATATTCCATTGTATATATGTGCCACATCTTTATCCATTCATCCGATGATGTATACTTAGATTTCTTCCATGTCCTGGCTATTGTAAATAGGGCTGCAATGAACATTTTGGTACATTACTCCTTTTGAATTATGGTTTTCTCAGGGTATATGCCCAGTAGTGGGATTGCTGGGTCATATGGTAGTTCTATTTTTAGTTTTCTAAGGAACCTCCATACTGTTCTCCATAGTGGTTGTATCAATTTACATTCCCACCAACAGTGCAAGAGTGTTCCCTTTTCTCCACACCCTCTCCAGCAGTTATGGTTTCTACATTTTATGATGATGGCCATTCTGACTGGTGTGAGATGATATCTCATTGTAGTTTTGATTTGCAGTTCTCTAATGATTAATGATGTTGAGCACTCTTTCATGGGTTTGTTGGCAATCTGTATATCTTCTTTGGAGAAATGTCTGTTTATGTCTTCTGCCTATTTTCGGATTCTGTTGTTTGTTTTGTTTGTTACTGAGCTGCATGAACTGCTTCCTAATATTGGAAATTAATCCTTTGTCAGTTGCTTCATTTGCAAATATTTTCTCCCATTCTGAGGGTTGTCTTTTGGTCTTGTTTATGGTTTCCTTTGCTGTGCAAAAACTTTTAAGTTTCATTAGGTCCCATTTGTTTATTTTTGTTTTTATTTCCATTTCTCTAGGAGGTGGGTCAAAAAGGATCTTGCTGTGATTTATGTCATAGAGTGTTCTGCCTATGTTTTCCTCTAACAGTTTGATAGTGTCTGGCCTTACATTTAGGTCTTTAATCCATTTTGAGTTTATTTGTGTGTATGATGTTAGGGAGTGTTCTAATTTCATACCATTACATGTACCTGTCTGGTTTTCCCAGGACCATTATTGAAGAGGCTGTCTTTCTCCACTGTATATTCTTGCCTCCTTTATCAAAGGTAAGGTGACCATATGGGTGTGGGTTTATCTCTGGGCTTTCTATCTTGCTCCATTGATCTATATTTATGTTTTTGTGCCAGTACCATACTATCTTCATTACTGTAGCTTTGTAGTATAGTCTGAAGTCAGGGAGCCTGACTACTCCAGCTCCATTTTTCGTTCTCAAGATTGCTTTGGCTTTCAGGGTCTTTTGTGTTTCCATACAAATTGTGACATTTTTGTTCTAGTTCTGTGAAAAATGCCATTGGTAGTTTGATAGGGGTTGCATTTAATCTGTAGATTGCTTTGGGTAGTAGAATCATTTTCACAATGTTGATTATTCCAATGCAAGAACATGGTATATCTCTCCATCTATTTGTATCATCTTTAATTTCTTTCATCAGTGTCCTATAATTTTCTGCATACAGGTCTTTTGTCTCCTTAGGTAGGTTTATTCCAGATATTTTATTCTTTTTGTTGCAATGGTAAATGGGATTGTTTTCTTAATTTCACTTTCAGATTTTTCATCATTAGTGTATAGGAATGCCAGAGATTTCTGTGCATTTTTTTTTTTTTTTTTTTTTTGCGGTACATGGGCCTCTCACTGTTGTGACCTCTCCTGTTGCAGATCACAGGTTCTGGATGCACAGGCTCAGTGACCATGGCTCATGGGTCTAGCCTCTCCGTGGCATGTGGGATCTTCCCAGACCGGGGCATGAACCCTTGTGACCTGCATCAGCAGGCAGACTCTCAACAAGTGTGCCACCAGGGAAGGCCCTGTGCATTGATTTTATATCCTGCTACTTTACCAAATTCATTGATTAGCTCTAGTAGTTTTCTGGTAGCATCTTTAGGATTCTCTATGTAGAGGATCATGTCATCAGCAAACAGTGACAGTTTTACTTCTTCTTTTCTGATTTCGATTCCTTTTATTTCTTTCTCTTCTCTGCCTGCTGGGACTAAAACTTCCAAAACTATGTGGAATAATAGTGGTGAGAGTGAGCAACCTTGTCTTGATCCTGATCTTAGTGGAAATAATTTCAGTTTATCACCATTGAGGATGTTGTTGGCTGTGGGATTGTCATATATAGCCTTTATTATGTTGAGGAAAGTTCCCTCTGTGCCACTTTCTGCAGGGTTTTTATCATAAATGAGTGTTGAATTTTGTTGAAAGCTTTCTCTGCATCTATTGAGATGATCATATCGTTTTGCTCCTTCAATTTCTTAATATGGTGTATCACGTTGATTGATATGTGTATATTGAAGAATCCTTGAATTCCTAGAATAAACCCCACTTGATCATGGTGTATGATACTTTTAACGTGTTATTGCATTCTGTTTGCTAGTATTATGTTGAGGAGTTTTGGATCTATGTTCATCAGTGATATAGGCCTGTAGTTTTCTTTCTTTCTGACCTTTCTCTGGTATTGCTATCAGGGTGATGGTGGCCTTATAGAATGAATTTGAGAGTGTTCCTCCCTCTTCTATATTTTGGAAGAGTTTGAGAAGGATAGGTGTTAGATCTTTTCTAAATGTTTGATATAATTCGCCTGTGAAACCATCTGGTCCTGGGCTTTTGTTTGTTGGAAGATTTATTTTTATTTTTTTTGGCGGTAGGAGAGCCTCTCACTGTTGTGGTCTCTCCCACTGTGGAGCACTGGCTTCGGACACTCAGGCTCCGTGGCCGTGGCTCATGGACTAGCCGCTCCGTGGCATGTGGGATCTTCCTGGACTGGGGCACAAACCTGTGTCCCCTGCATTGGCAGGCAGAGTCTCAACCACTGTGCCACCAGAGAAGCCCTGTTGGAAAATTTTTAATCACAGTTTCAACTTCAGTGCTTGTGATTGGTCTGTTCATATTTTCTATTTCCTTCTGGTTCACTCTTGGCAGTTGTGCATTTCTAAGAATTTGTCCATTTCCTCCAGGTTGTCCATTTTATTGGCCTAGAGTTGCTTGTAGTAATCTCTCAATATCTTTTGTATTTCTGCAGTGTCAGTTGTTACTTCTCCTTTTTCATTTCTAATTCTATTGATCTGAGTCTTCTCCCTTTTTTTCTTGATGAGTCTGGCTAATGCTTTATCAATCAATTTTGTTTATCTTCTCAAAGAACCAGCTTTTCGTTTTATTGATCTTTGTTATCGTTTCCTTCATTTCTTTTTCATTTGTTTCTGATCTGATCTTTATGATTTCTTTCCTTCTGCTAACTTTGGGTTTGTTTTGTTCTTCTTTCTTTAATTGCTTTAGGTGCAAGGTTAGGTTGTTTATTTGAGATGTTTCCTGTTTCTTAATGTAGGATTGTATTGCTATAAACTTCCCTGTTAGAAGTGCTTTTCCTGCATCCCATAGGTTTTGGGTCACCGAGTATCCATTGTCATTTGTTTCTAGGTATTTTTTTTTTCCTCTGTGATTTCTTCAGTGATCTCTTGGTTATTAAGTAGTGTATTGTTTAGCCTCCACGTGTTTGTATTTTTTACAGATCTTTTCCTTTAATTGATATCTAGTCTCATAGTGTTGTGATCAGAAAAGATACTTGATACGATTTCAATTTTCTTAAATTTACCAAGGCTTGATTTGTGACCCCAGCTATGATCTATCCTGGAGAATATTCCATGAGCACTTCAGAAAAATATGTATTCTGTTGGGTTTGGGTGGAATGTCCTATAAATAACAATTAAGCGCATCTTGTTTGTTGTATCATTTAAAGCTTGTGTTTCCTTATTTATTTTCATTTTGGATGATCTGTCCATTGGTGAAAGTGGGGTGTTAAAATCCCCTACTATGAATGTGTTACTGTCAATTTCACCTTTTATGGCTGTTAGCATTTGCCTTATGTATTGATGTGCTCCTATGTTGGGTACATAATTATTTACAATTGTTATATCTTCTTCTTGGATCAATCCCTTGATCATTATGTAGTATGTTTCTTTACCTCTTGTAATAGTCTTTATTTTAAAGTCTATATGTCAGATATGAGAATTGCTACTCTAGTTTTCCTTTGATTTCCATTTGCATGGAATATCTTTTGCCATCCCCTCATTTACAGTCTGTATATGTCCCTAGGTCTGAAGTGGTTCTCTTGTAGACAGCATATATATGGATCTTGTTTTTATATCCATTCAGCCAGTCTGTGTCTTTTGGTGGGAACATTTAATCCATTTATATTTAAGGTAATTATCGATATGTATATTCCTATACCCATTTTCTTAATTGTTTTGAGTTTGTTATTGTTGGTCTTTTCCTTCTCTTGTGTTTCTTGCCTAGAGACATTCCTTTAGCATTGTTTTATAGCTGGTGTGGTGGTGCTGAACTCTTTCAAGTTTTAATTGTCTCTAAAGTTTTTAATTTCTCCATCAAATCTGAATGAGATCCTTGCTGGATAGAGTAATCTTGGTTGTAGGTTTTTCTCTTTCATCTCTTTAAATATGTCCTGCTTCTCCCTTCTGGCTTACAGCATTTCTGATGAAAGATCAGCTGTTAACCTTATGGGGATTCCCTTGAGTGTTATTTGTTGTATTTTCCTTGCTGCTTCTAATAGGTTTTCTTTGTATTTAATTTTTAAAAGTTTGATTCGTATGTGTCTTGGCATGTTTTCCTTGTATTTATCCTGTATGGGACTCTCTGTGCTTCCTGGACTTGATTAACTATTTCCTTTCCCATATTAGGGAAATTTTCAACTATAGTCTCTTCAAATATTTTCTCAGTCCATTTCTTTTTCTCTTCTTATTCTGGGACACCTATAATTTGAATGTTGTTGCTTTTAATGTTGTCCCAGAGGTCTCTGAGACTGTCCTCAATTTTTTTCATTCTTTTTTCTTTTCTGCAGTAGTTATTTCCACTATTTTATCTTCTAGGTCACTTATCCATTCTTCTGCCTCAGTTATTCTGCTAATGATCCCTTCTAGAGTATTTTTAATTTCATTTATTGTGTTGTTCATCATTGCTTATTTCCTCTTTAGTTCTTCTAGGTCCTTGTTAAATGTTTCTTGCATTTTCTCTGTTCAATTTCCAAGATTTTGTATGTCTTTACTATCATTATTCTGAATTCTTTTTCAGGTAGACTGCCTATTTCCTCTTCATTTGTTGGGTTTGTTGGGTTTTTACTTTCTCCTTCATCTTCTGTGTGTTTTTCTGTCTTCTTATTTTGCTTATCTTACTGTGTTTGTGGTCTCCTTTTTGCAGGCTGCAAGTTCATACTTCCTGGTTTTTTTTTGGTGTCTTTCCCCAGTGGCTAAGGTTGGTTCAGTGGGTTATGTAGTCTTCCTGGTGGAGGGGACTAATGCCTGTGTTCTGGTGTGATAAGGCTGGATCTTGTCTTTCTTGGGGGAGGTCCACATATGGTGGTGTCTTTGCGGGTGTCTGTGGCCTTTTTATGATTGTAGGCAGCCTCTCTGCTAGTGGGTGGGGTTGTGTTCCTGTCTAGCTAGTTGTTTGGCATAGGGTGTCCAGCACTATAGCTTGCTGGTCATTGAGTGAAGCTGGGTGTTGGTGTTGAGATGGAGATCTTTAGGATATTTTCACCATTTGATATTATGTGGAGCTGGGAGGTCTCTTGTGGACCAGTGTCCTGAAGTTGGCTCTCCCACCTCAGAGGCACAGCACTGACTCCTGGCTGGAGCACCAAGAGCCTTTCAGCCACACAACTCAAAATAAAAGGCAGAAAAAATGAAAGAAAGAAAGAAAGAAAGAAAGAAAGAGAGAGAGAGAGAAAGAGGATAAAATAAAAGATAAAATATTGTTATTAATATAAAAATAATTATTAAGGTTTTTTTTTAAAGTAAGAAGAAAAAACAACAACAACAAAAAAATAACAGATGGGCAAAATCCTAGGACAAATGGTGAAAGCAAAGCTATAAAGACAGAATCTCACACAGAAGCATACACAGTCACAAAAAGGGGAGAAGGGGAAAAAATAATAAATCTTGCTCCCAAAGTCCACATCCTCAATTTGGGATGATTCGTTGTCTATTCAGGTATTCCACAGATGCAGGGTACATCAAGTTGATTGTGGAGATTTAATCTGCTGCTCCTGTGGCTGCTTGGAGAAATTTCCCTTTCCCTTCTTTGTTCGCATAGCTCCTGGGGTTCAGCTTTGGATTTGGCCCTGCCTCTGCGTGTAGGTCCCCTCAGGGCGTCTGCTCTTCACTCCAACAGTACGGGGTTAAAGGAGCAGCTGATTCATGGGCTCAGGCTCATTCAGGCCGGGGGAAGGGAGGGGTACCGATGTGCGGTGAGCCTGCGGTGGCATAGGCCAGTGTGACGTTGCAGCAGCCTGAGGCACTCTGTGTGCTCTCCTGGGTAAGTTGTCCCTGGATGACGGGAACCTGGCAGTGGCAGGCTGCAGAAGCTCCCAGGAGCGGAGGTGTGGATAGTGACCTGTGCTCACACACAGGTTTCTTGGTGGCAGCAGCAGCAGCCTTAGTGTCTCATTTCTGTCTCCGGGGTCCACACTGATAGCCGTGGCTCACGCCCATTTCTGGAGCTCCTTTAAGAGGCGTTTTTAATCTCCTCTCCTAGCACACCAGGAAACAAAGAGGGAAGAAACAGTCTCTTGCCTCTTTGGCATGTCCAGACTTTTTCCCAGACTCCCGCCTGGCTATAGGTGGCGCACTAACCCCTTCAGGCTATGTTCATGCCACCAACCCCAGTCCTCTCCCTGCAATCCCCAGCTTCAGCTCCCAATCACCGTCTTTCCCGGCGGGTGAGCAGACAAGCCTCTTGGGCTGGTGAGTGCTGGTCGGCACTGATCCTCTGTGTGGGAATCTCTCCGCTTTGCCCTCCGCACCCCTGTTCTGTGCTCTCCTCCGAGGCTCCGAAGCTTCCCCCCTCCACCACCCACAGTTTCCCCCCATGAAGCGGCTTCCTAGTGTGTGGAAACCTTTCCTCCTTCACAGCTCCCTCCCACTGGTGTAGGTCCCGTCCCTATTCTTTTGTCTCTGTTTATTCTTTTTTCTTTTGCCCTACCCAGGTACATGGGGACTTTCTTGCCTTTTGGGATGTCTGAGGTCTTCTGCCAGCGTTCAGTGGGTGTTCTATAGGAGCAGTTCCACGTGTACATGTATTTCTGATGTATCTGTGGGGAGGAAGGTGATCTCCGCATCTTACTCTTCTGCCATCTTCCTCAACTCCCCCTTCCGCCATCTTCCTCAACTCCCCTAAAAATTATTATGACTTACGCTTCTATGTCCATATTCTGAAATATTTAAAAATGTTATTTTGTTATTTATTGAAATAATAAAGGCTCTGTTTACAGACTCATGAGACTACATACAAAATTTTGATTAAAAGCAATTACCAAGTGTCCAGTTGGGTAATATTTAATTGTAATTCGATGAAACAATTTACTACTTAAACCAGATTGTGGTTTTAATTAGATTTTCTACTTGAATAAATATTGGTCATTAACAATATACATATATAAGTACACTGATAATCATAATTTTTATGAACTTTTAAAAATGAGATTACATTCAATTTATGTAATCATTTTCACTTAATCCCATCTGTAACTAAATTATTTTTGTTCATCTTTTCCTAGCACTGTTTAATTTTGGGGAGATTTTTATTATTTTAAAAACCGTAAAAAATTTTGCTGTTTTTAGTTTTATTTTTTGGTGTAATTAAAAAAAATTCTTCCAGATGCTTTACTTTGTCTTGCTTATTTCCAATGGCATCTGTATATTCTTTATTAAAAATGTAAGGACACATAGCCTGCTATTTAAAATTAAATTTGTCAGGCACAAAATATTCTCATTATTTTACATTTCTAAATATTTGTCTTTCCATTTTTTGATTTCTTCTTTAAATAGGAGCAATTTAGTTGCTTCCATTTTTTCTTTATTCCTTCCTTATTTCCAGGCTTCCTTATTTACAATTATAGATTTTAAAATTTAAATAGTTGACAGTTACCTATACTTTTAGTGGAGGCTGCTGTAAAAACCTAAGGTGCATTTTCTACTATAATGTATTGTAATTTGCTCCTAAATGTCCTCTGATAGTCTGAGTACAGATTGAAAAAATAAGGGCTTGCAACATCTTTTCTGATTTCTGTTTTCCTTCCCAACTAGCAAAGAACTAACAAAATTTTGCTCTCTTGATATGTAGGCTATAAAACAGAATCCCATTTATATGGACACTGTGGCCAGTATATAAAACATAGTGATCGCTCCATGTCCCTAGTTCCTGCTTCCCAGGCAAAGCTCCAATGGCCCTCTGAAGTGGAGAGAGTAGATGATATGCAGTCGAGCTCTACCTGCACCAATCAAAGCCCCAGGCCACACTTGCATTTCTGTATCACTTTTGATGCAAAGAAAGTATTTGAAGGAACTTTCAGACCTTGTCTGGCATATGTGTGCTACACAGTGATTCACGTCACAGGGGCCACATACCTGAATTGGCTTGGATTGCTTTATGGTCACAATAACTCTATTAAAATTTGTCTACGAGCTTTACATTTTGCAATATATCAAACCAAAATATGCCCATATCCTCTTCAGCCATATCCATACGTTATTTACATTTTGATATATTTGCTTTCACTCATCCTTCATACATAAATATATACACACAAATGTACATGCATACATACATATTCACATCTAGACATACATACATAGACATTATTTTTTAGCTAATCCATTTCAGAGTATATTGAAGAAATCACAATGCTTTACCAACAAACACTCAACATGTGTCTCCTTAGAGCAAGAACAACCTTCTAAATAAAGGTAATATTTGCATTTCTCTCAATCGTTTAGCATTGATACATGCAACTTTCCAATTGTCCCAATAAACAACTTCTGAATTTTTTTCTCTTACTCTAAGATATAATTAAGGATCATACACTGAATTTTTTTGTTTTGTCCTTTAGTCTAAATTTAATTTAGATAAGTCTTTTTCTTTTTTTTTTTCTAACTTAGGCTGTTTTTTTTTTTTATTGGCAATAAGTATACACCAGTTATTTTAAATATGTATATATTTGGTTGTCTGATAGTTGCCTCAGGATTGGATCCAAGTTAAAATGTTTTGACAGTAATACAACAAAAGTAATGTGTATTTATCACAACAGGGTAATATCCTTTCAGTTTGTCCTGTTGATGGTGCCATTTAGTTATGGAGCATTGGTGGATATACAAGTCACCAAGTGAAATTTTTCCATTTATTAGCTGTTGTTTGTCTCCTAAAAAAAAATTCCTCCCTTTCTTTCTTTCATGTTTATTTAGATTATCCATGTGGAGCTTATGGGTACTTTTCCTTTACTCAGTGTTACAATCCATCATCATCACTATTTCCTTTGATACACAAATTGCTATTTTAAATATTCCAATTAGTCTCTGAGGACATTTTTTTTCCCAAAGAAATTGTTTGGGATAAAATTTTATTTTACTTATTCTATCTAGATCTGCAGTCAACCTATTAGAAGGGGATGATATTTAATAAGAGATGGTAAGAGTGCCTCAGTTATGTGGAATGGAATTTAGAAATCAACATTTGGGCCCTAGTTTTATACATTACTAGTAGAATATCACTGGGTTTAATCTGGTTTAGTGGTGAGAAGGGAATACATAGTATGAAAAATCACAAGCTGATGTTAATGCTTCTGAATATTAGCCAAGAAAACAGAGCTTTTCTCCACTATATTTTACTTATATGGTGAGAATTTTGAGTCCTAAGGAGTTGCTGCCTTAATTTATTTTATTGTGCAACATAATATATGTAAAGATAATCAAATGTACCACTATAACAGTAAAGCTACTTAGCAGAGTTCAATAGTCCTGTGCAGTCTTTTGTCCTTAGTATATATCTTATTGAAAACATACAGTTAGAATGATATTCAAATGTAAGTAGTATTAATATCCTTCTTAAATTTTCTTCTGTGTGAATATTGTGAATATTATGTGTACTTAGGTTCATTACTTTCTGTTCATGTTCAATATTAAATCATTCTAGCTGATCTAAATTTAATTTCAGATAGATAAAATGTTCTAAAATCTAAAATTTTAAAAATATGCGAGTACTCCAGTGAAACTGGTAGAGTAACTAGCTCCAAAGGCTTGTAGTTTTCAGTCCACAGATCTTTTACCTCCTTGTTTAAATTTATTCCTAAGTGTTTTATTATATTTGATGCTATTGTGAATGTGACTGTTTTCTTTTTCAGATGTTTCATTGTTTTTGTATAGAAACACAACTGATTTCTGTATATTGGTTTTGTATCTTGGAACTTTACTGTATTTGTTGATTAATTCTGAAAACTTTTTGGTGGAGTTTTTTAGAAGTTTCTATATTTAATATTATCATAAACAGCAAAAGAGAAAGGCAACATGTAGAATGGGAGAAATATTTTAAAATCATACATCTGGTAAGTGGTTAATATCCAAAATATATAAATGACTCATATGACTCAATAGCAAAACAAACAAACAAACAAAACAATACAATTAAAAATGGACAGAGGCACTGCTACATTTAAAATGTATAACCAGAGGAACTTCAAGATGACAGAGGAGTAAGATGTGGAGATCACCTTCCTCCCCACAAATATGTCAGAAATACATCTACATGAGGAACAACTCCTACAGAATACAAACTGAATGATGGCAGAAGACCTCACACTTCCCAAAAGGCAAGAAACTCCCTACGTACATGGGTAGGGCAAAAGAAAATACAGAGACAAAACAATAGCGATGGGACCTGCACCTCTGGGAGGCAGCTGTGAAGGAGGAGAAGTTTCCACACACTAGGAAGCTCCTTCACTGGTAGAGACAGGGGGGTGGGGGAAGCTTCGGAGCTGCAGAGGAGAGTGCAGTAACAGGGGTGCAGAGGGCAAAGTGGAGAGATTTCCACACAGAGGATTGGTGCCAGCCAGCACTCACCAGCTGAGAGGCTTGTCTGCTCACCTGACACGATGGGTGTGGGCTGGGAGCTGAGGCTCAGGCTTTGGAGTTCAGATCTCAGGGAAAGGACTGCAGTTGGCTGTGTGAACATAGCCTGAAGGGGGCTAGTGCATTACAGCTAGCTGGAAGGGAGTCCGGGCAAAAGTCTGGAGGTGCCTAAGAGGCCAGACACCATTGTTTCAGGGTGGGCGAGGAGAGAGGATTCAGATCACTGCCTAAACAAGCTCTAGAGATGGGGGCAAGCCTCGGCTATCAGGGCAGACACCAGAGACGGGCATGAAGCTCTAAGGCTGCTGCTGTAGCCCCCAAGAAGCCTGTGAGCAAGCACAGGTCACTATCCACACCTCCCGCCCTGGGAGCCTGTACAGCCTGCCACTACCAGGGTCCTGTAAAACACGGACAACTCTCCTGGAGAACACACAGCATGCCTCAGGCTGTTGAAATGTCATGGGACCTCTGCTGCCATAGGCTCACACTGCATTCTGTACCCCACCCTCCCCCTGGCCTGAGTGAGCCAGAGCACCGTAATCAGCTGCTACTTAACTTTGTTCTCTCTGGGTGGGGAACAGATGCCCTCAGGCAACCTACATGCAGAGGTGGGGCCAAATCCAAAGCTGAACCCCCAGAGCTGTATGAACAAGGAAGAGAAAGGGAAATCTCTCCATGCAGTCTCAGGAGCAGAGGATTAAATCTCCACAATCAAATTGATCTACCTTGCATCTGTGGAATACCTGAATAAACAAACAGTCATCCCAAAATTCAGGCAGTGAACTTTGGGAACAACTGTAGAATTGGTGTTTGCTTTCTGCATCTAATGTGTTTCTGGTTTTATGTTTACCTTAGTTTAGTATTTAGCGCTTATTTTCCTTTGTAGATTTGTTTATTAATTTGGTTGCTCTCTCTCTCTCTCTCTCTCTCTCTCTCTATATATATATATATATATATATTCCATTTTCTCTTTTTGTGAGTGTGTATGCTTCTTTGTGTGATTTTGTCTGTTTTTTTTTTTTTTTTTTGGTTGGGTAGCTTTCTTCTTTTTTATTACTTATATTTTTTTATTTTTAATAATATATTTTAATTTTAATAACTTTATTTTATTTTTCTTTCTGCTTTTTTCTCTCTTTTCTACTGAGCCATGTTGTTGACAGGGTCTTACTGCTCCAGCCAGGTGTCAGGCCTGAGCCTCTGTGGTGAGAGAGCTGACTTCAGGACATTGGCCCACCAAAGACCTCCTGGATCCATGTAATATCAAATGGCAAAAGTTATATCAAAGATCTCCATCTCAACGTGTAGACCCAGCTCCACTCAATGACAAGCAAGCTACAGTGCTGGATACCATATGCCAAACAACTAGCAAGACAGGAGCACAAATCCACCCATTAGCAGAGAGGCTGCCTAAAATAATAATAATGTCACAGACACCAAAAAACAACCACCAGATGCGGTCTTGCCCACGAGAAAGACAAGATCCAGCCTCATACACCAGAGCACAGGAACCAGTCCTCTCCACCAGGAAGCCTACACAACACACTGAAACAACCTTATCCATTGGAGGCAGACACCAAAAACAACAGGAACTATTAATCATCAGCCTGCAAAAAGGAGACCCCAAACACGGTAACTTAAGCAAAATGAGAAGACAGAGAATTGCACAGCAGATGAAGAAGCAAGGTAAAACCCAACAGACCAAACAAATGAGGAAGAAATAGGAGGGTCTACCTGAAAAAAATATATATAGATAAATTATAGTAAACATGATCAATCTTGGAAATAGAATGGAGAAAATACAAGAAACATTTAACAAGGACATAAAAGAACTAAAGAGCAAACAAATAATGATGAATAACACAATAAATGAAATTTAAAATACTCTAGAAGGAATCAATAGCAGAATAACTGAGGCAGAAGAATGGATAAGTGACCTGGAAGATAAAATATTGGAAATAACTACTGCAGAGGAGAATTAAAAGAAAAGAATGAAAAGAATTGAGGACAGTCTCAGAGACCTCCAGGAACACATAAAATACACCAACATTCAAATTATAGGGGCCCCAGAAGAAGAAGAGAAAAAAAAGGAAAAGGGACTGAGAAAATATTTGAAGAGTTTATAGTTGAAAGCTTCCCTAATATGGGAAAGGAAATAAACAAGTCCAGGAAACACAGAGAGTCCATACAGGATAAATCCAAGGAGAAATATGCCAAGCACATGTTAATCAAATTATCAAAAAATAAATATAAAGCAAAAAAAAAATAAAAGCAGCAAAGGAAAAGCAACAATTAACATACAAGGGAATTCCCATAAGGTTAACAGCTGATCTTTTAGCAGAAACTCTGCAAGTCAGAAGGAAGTGGCAGGACACAGTTACAGTGATGAAAGGGAAAAAACTGCAACCAAGATTACTGTACCCAGCAAGGATATCATTCAGATTAAACAGAGAAATTAAAACCTTTACAGACAAGCAAAAGTTAAGAGAATACAGCAACACCAAACCAGCTTTACAACAAATGCTAATGGAACTTCTCTAGGCAGGAAACACAAGAAAAGGTAAAGACCTACAATAACAAACTCAAAACAACTATGAAAATGGTAATAGGAACATACATATAAATAACTACCTTAAATGTAAATGATTTAATGCTCCAACCAAAAGAGATAGATTGACTTAATGGATACAACAACAAGACCTGTAAGTATTCTGTCTACAAGAGAACCACATTAGACCTCAGGACACATACAGACTGAAAGTGAGTGGATGGAAAAGATATTCCATGCAAATGGAAATGAAAAGAAAGCTGGAGTAGCAATTCCCATATCAGACAAAATAGACTTTAAAATAAGACTATTATGAAAGACAAAGAAGGACACAACATAATGATCAAGGGATCAATCCAAGAAGAAGATATAACAATTGTAAATATTTATACACCAAACATAGGAGCACCACGATATATAAGGCAAATGCCAGCAACCATAAAAGGGAAAATTGATAGTAACACAATCATAGTAGGGGACTTTAACACTGATATTCACCAATGGACAGATTATCCAAAATAAAAATAAATAAGGAACAGAAGCTTTAAATAACACTTAAGCAAGATAGACTAACTGATATTTATAAACATTTCACCAAAAAACTGCAGAATAGACTTTCTTCTCAAGGGCTCATGGAACATTCTCCAGGATAGATAATATTTGGGTCACAAATCAAGCCTTGGCAAATTTAAGAAAATTGAAATGGCATCAAGTATATTTTCCTACCACAATGTTATGAGACTAGATATCAATTACAGGAAAAAACTGTAAAAAATACAAACACATGGAGGCTAAACAATACACTACTAAATAACCAAAAGATCACTGAAGAAATTGAAGAGGAAATCAAAAAATACCTAGAAACAAATGACAATGAAAACACAATGACCCAAAACATTTGGGATGCAGCAAAAGCAGTTCTAAGAGAGAAATTTATAGCAGTACAATCCCACCTCAAGAAACAAGAAAATACTCAAACTGCACAAGGAAAGAAATCATAAAGATCAGATCAGAAATAAATGAAAAAGAAATGTAGGAAACAATAACAAAGATGAAAAAAACTAAAAGCTGGTTCTTTGAGAAGATAAACAAAATTGATAAACCATTAGCCAGACTCATCAAGAAAAAAAGGGAGAAGACTCAATCAGCAATTAGAAATGAAAACGGAGGGCTTCCCTGGTGATGCAGTGGTTGAGAGTCTGCCTGCCGATGCAGGGAACACGGGTTCATGCCCTGGTCCAGGGAGATCCCACAAGCAGTGGAGCAGCTAGTCCCGTGAGCCATGGCTGCTGAGCCTGCGCATCCAGAGCCTGTGCTCCACAACGGGAGAGGCCATAAGAGTGAGAGGCCCATGTACCACCAAAAAAAAAAAAAAAAATAGTAATGAAAAAGGACAAGTAACAACTGACACTGTAGAAATACAAACGATCATAAGAAATTACTACAAGCAATCATATGCCAAAACAACAGACAATCTGGAAGAAATGGACAATTTCTTAGAAAAGCACAACCTTCTGAGACTGAACCAGGAAGAAATAGAAAAAAATAAACAGACCAGTCACAAGCACCAAAATTGAAACTGTGATTAAAAATCTTCCAAAAAAGAAAAGCCCAGGACCAGATGACCTCACAGGAAAATTCTATCAAACATTTAGAAAAGAGCTAACCCCTATCCTTTTCAAAGTCTTCAAAAAAAATATAAGAGGGAGGAACACTCCCAAACTCACTCTACGAGGCCACCATGACCCTGATACTAAAACCAAATATATCACAATAAAAGAAAACTATAGGCCAATAACACTGATGAATGTAGATGCAAACATCCTCAACAAAACACTAGCAAAAAGAATCCAACAGCACATTAAAAGGATCATACAGCATGATCAAGTGGGTTCTATCCCAGGAATGCAAAGATTCTTCAATATACACCAATCAATTAATATGATACACCATATTAACAAATTGAAGGATAAAAACCATATGATAATCTCAATAGATGCAGAAAAAGCCTTTGACAAAATTCAACACCAATTTATGATTAAAAAATCTCCAGAAAGTAGGCATAGAGGGAACTTACCTCAACATAATATGGCCATATATGACAAACCCACAGCCAACATCTTTCCCAATGATGAAAAATGGAAGCCATTTCCACTAAGATCAGGAACAAGACAAGGTTGCCCACTCTCACCAGTATAATTCAACATAATTTTGGAAGTTTTAGCCACAGCAGTCAGAGAAGAAAATGAAATCAAAGGAATCTAAATCAGAAAAGAAGTAAAATTGTCACTGTTTGCAGATGACATGATACTACAATAGAGAATCCTAAAGATGCTACCAGAAAACTGCTAGAGCTAATCAATGAATTTGGTAATGTAGCAGGATACAAAATTAATGCACAGTAATCTCTTGCATTCCTATACACTAATGCTGAAAAATCTGAAAGAGAAATTAAGGAAACACCCCCTTTTACCTTGCAACAAAAAGAATAAAATACCTAGTAATAAACCTGCCTAAGGAGACAAAAGACCATATTAAGAAAACTATTAGACACTGATGGAAGAAGATAAAGAGGATACAATCAGATGGAGAGATATACCATGTTCTTGGATTGGAAGATTTAACATTGTGAAAAAAATTATACTACCCAAAGCAATCTATATATTCAATGCAATCTCTATCAAACTATCAATGGCATTTCTCACAGAGCTAGAATGAAAAATTTCAAAATGTGTATGGAAACACAAAAGATCCTGAAGAACAAAGGCAATATTGAGAAAGAAAAACGGAGCTAGAGGAATCAGGCTCCCTGACTTCAGACTATACTACAAAGCTATGGTAATTATGACAGTATGGTACTGGCACAAAAACAGAAATATAGATCAATGGAACAGGATAGAAAACCCAGAGATAAACCTATGCACATATGGTCATCTTATTTTTGATAAAGGAGCCAAGAATATACAATGGAGAAAAGACAGCCTCTTCAATAATTGGTGCTGGGAAAACTGGACAGCTACATATAAAAGAATGAAATTAGAACACTCCCTAACACTGTATACAAAAATAAACTCCAAATGGTTTAAAGACCTAAATTAAAGGCCAGACATCCTAAAACTCTTAGAGGAAAACATAGGCATGATATAAATCACAGCAAGAAACTTTTTGACCCACCTCCTAGAGAAATGGAAATTAAAACAAATATAAACAAATCAGACCTAATGAAACTTAAAAGCTTTTGCACAGCAAAGGAAACCATAAACAAGATGAAAAGACAACCCTCAGAATGGGAGAAAATATTTGCAAATGAAGCACCTGGAAAAGGATTAATCTCCAAAATGTACAAGCAGCTCATGCAGCTCAATATCAAAAAATGGACAGCCCAATACAAAAATGGGCAGAAGACCTAAATAGACATTTCTCCAAAGAAATATACAGCTTGCCAACCAACACATGAAAGAATGTTCAACATCACTAATCATTAGAGAAACGCAAATCAAAAGTACAATGAGGTGTCTCCTCACACTGGCTGGAATGGCCATCATTAAAATATCTACAAACAATAAATGCTGGACAGGGTGTGGAGAAAAACAAACCCTCTTGTCCTGTTGGTAAGAATGTAAATTAATACAGCCACTATGGAGAATAGTATGGAGGTTCCTTAAAATACTAAAAATAGAACTACCATATGACACAGCAATTCCACTACTGGGCATATACCCTGAGAAAACCACAATTCAAAAAGAGTCATGTACCACAATGTTCATTGCAGCTCTATTTAAAATAGCTAGGACATGGAAAGAACCTAAGTGTCCATCGACAGAGGAATGAATAAAGATGTGGTCCATAAATACAATGGAATATTAGTCATAAAAAGAAATGAAATTGAGTTATTTGTGGTTAGGTGGATGGACCTAGAGTCTGTCATACAGAGTGAAGTAAGTCAGATAGAGAAAAACAAATATCATATGCTAACACATATATATGGGGTCTAAATAAGAAATATGGTTCTGGAGAACCTAAGGGCAGGAAAGGAATGAAGACGCAGATGTAGAGAACGGACTTGAGGACACGGGGAGGGCAAAGGGTAAGCTGGGACGAAGTGAGTGAATGACATTGACATATATACAGTAACAAATATAAAATACATAGCTAGTGGCAAGCAGCTGCATAGCACAGGGAGATCAGCTTGGTGCTTTGTGACCAACTAGAGGGGTGGGATAGGGAGGGTGGAAGGCAGACGCAAGAGGGAGGGGATAAGGGGATATACATATACATATAGCTGATTCACTTTGTTATACAGCAGAAACTACCACAACAATTAAAAGCAATTATACTCCAATAAAGATGTGAAAAAAATAAAATAAAATAAAATGGATAACCAGCAGGGACCTACTGTATAGCACAGGGGCTCTGCTCAATATTATATAACGACCTAAGGGGCAAAATACTTTGAAAAATAATAGATATATGTATATGTATAACTGAATCACTTTGCTCTACACCTGAAAGTATCACAACTTTGTTAATCAACTATACTCCAATATAAAATAAAAAAAATTAAGAAAATGACAGAGAAACCAAGTAGACATTTTTCCAAACTGTATCAACATGAAAATAGGCTTAACATGAGTAACTATCAGGGAAATGCAAATGAAATCACAATGAAATATCACCAGGCACCTTTTAGAATAACTATATATAATAATATTATATATATAATAATATAAAGATATTATTATATATATATAATATCTTCAAAAAGACAAAAGGTAAGTGTTTGCACGGATGTGGAGAAAAGAGCCATTGTGCACTGTTGCTGAGAATGTAAATTGGTACATTTACTCTGGAAAACATTACTGAAGTTTCTCAAATTATTATGACTAGAATTATCATATGATCCACAATCCCACTTCTGTGTGTGTGTGTATATACATATATATTTATTTATTTACTTATTTATTTATTTATTGTAGTATAATTGCTTTACAATGGTGTGTTAGTTTCTGCTTTATAACAAAGTGAATCAGTTATACATATACATATGTTCCCATATCTCTTCCCTCTTGCATCTCCCTCCCTCCCACCCTCCCTATCCCACCCCTCCAGGCGGTCACAAAGCACCGAGCTGAGCTCCCTGTGCTATGCAGCTGCCTCCCACTAGCTATCTACCTTACGTTTGGTAGTGTATATATGTCCATGCCTCTCTCTCACTTTGTCACAGCTTACCCTTCCCCATCCCCATATCCTCAAGTCCATTCTCTAGTAGGTCTGTGTCTCTATTCCTGTCTTATCCCTAGGTTCTTCATGACATTTTTTTTCTTAAATTCCATATATGTGTGTTAGCATACAGTATTTGTCTCTCTCTTTCTGACTTACTTCACTCTGTATGACAGACTCTAGGTCTATCCACCTCATTACAAATAGCTCAATTTCGCTTCTTTTTATGGCTGCGTAATATTCCATTGAATATATGTGTCACATCTTCTTTATCCATTCATCTGTTGATGGACACTTAGGTTGCTTCTATGTCCTGGCTATTGTAAATAGAGCTGCAATGAACATTTTGGTACATGACTCTTTTTGAATTGTGGTTTTCTCAGGGTATATGCCCAGTAGTGGGATATATATTTAAAGGAAATAAAAACAAGGTCTTGAAGAAATATCTGCAATCTCATGTTTATTTCTTCATTATTCAGAGTAGCCAATATAAGGAAATAACCTAATTGTCAATCAATGTATGAATGAATAAAGTATATATATGCACAATGGAATATTATACAGTCATGAGAAAAAGAAATTCTGCCACTTGTGACAACATGGATGGACCTTGAGTGCATTTTGCTAAGTGTAATATCAGACAGAGAAAGGCAAATACTATATGATGTCACTTATGTGTGGAATCTGCAAAAAGCAAACTCATAAAAATGGAGAGTAGTAGAATGGTGTTTGCCAAGATTTGGGATGTGGGGAAAATGAGGAGTTGTTGGTCAAGGTTCAAATTTCCATTAATAAGGTAAATAATATTGATTTATCTCACTATATAAAATCTCATTCTTTCTTTTTTTCCTACGATTCTTCTCACTCCCGACCTTTATAGGTAACTAATTACTTTCCTGAAAATTAAGCAGGTATATTCATATATTCATCTTTCCTGTTATTTCTTGCCCCAGAAATAGTATTTTAGACTTATTAAGTGACATCTGTGTTTTTTACACTTAACACATATTTTAAAATTACAGTGTAAATTCTAGAAAGTGGGATTTATGGATCAAATGGTAAATACATATGCAGTTTTGGTAGATATTGCCTTCACAGGGGTTATGCCATTTCACAGTCCCAGCAGCAATAATAAAATGATACTTCTTTTCCCCACAGCTTAGCCAACAGCATATGTTGTCATGTCTTTGGCATCTGTCAATTTAATAGATGAGACACTGTGACTAAGTATAGCTTTAATTTGCATTTCAGGTATAAGTGAATTTAAATATATTTCTATATATATAAGAACTATTTTATATCTTTTTTGAGCATTTAAAAAATTAATTTTGCATCTCTTATTTATTATTACATTGAGTTTTCAGCTTTTTTCCCTCAATGTTTTTTTGAGATTTTTTAAAAATTAAGGTTACAGGCCCTTTCATTCTGTGGTGTTATATACTGTAAATGTTTTTATCCATTTGGCCATTGCCTTTGATATTGCTAACTGTGTTTTGCAATGGAATTATTATAAAATTTTGTCTATCATATTTGTTAACTGTTTTTATTATTGCATCTGAATTTTGAGACATAGTTGGAAAATATTTATGAATATGCAGATTTTAAAGGAATTCTGTCATATTTTTTTCTAGTATGTTTATATTGCTCATTTCTACATTTAGATCTTAAACATTAAAGTGTTACTGGTGTATTTTAACAAATGATGCAATTTTATCCTAAAGGGTTGACTAATTGTACCATTATCATCTATTAATAAGCTTATTGTGATCCCAGCAATTTGGAACACGAACCTTATTATCATACTAAAGTTTCAAATTTCTTTAGTGTCCTTTGGACTTTCTATTTCTGTTCTACTTGATCGTGTATCTATCAGTAGTACAATTTTAAAATTTAGATGGTCTATGTTTTAATATCTGATTGGGTTAGTTCACCCAATTTTATGATGTTTATTTCTAATTATTTTATGTTTTGTGACCATGGTAAGTAAACTCTTCTCTTCCATTATGTCTTTTAATTTTTTATTATTTATGATGTGATAGTTATTGAGCTTCGTATGTTGATATTACATTTTGCCAAATTAGTGAATTGTTTTCTGGGTTCAGATAGTACATGTGAACAATCCAAAGGAATTAGTGATAAAAGAATCGTATCACAAATATGTATGTTATTTATTCTTTTAAAAGTTTTATGCCTGCAAATATTATCTTTTTCCTAATTGCATTTCTTAATTGTATTCCTTTTGAATTGTTTCCTCATTCATTACAATACAGATTTTTGGCAAATGTATATCTCAAATTCTTCCCACCCAGATTCCACTTCCTGCCCCTCTACATGTCCCTGACATCTATCAGTAGGAAAACTTCTTCCCTTTATAGGGAAGTAAGTAAATCTCTTTTATTTTTTCTGTCCATTCACATTTTAATCTGTAGAGAACAAAGACCATAATAGTTATCTTTGTAATTATTTTCTTTACCACATGGAACAATATTTTCATGAAACAAGCTCTTTAAATGATCTAGACTCATTATTTATAAAAAAAATGTATGTTCAAAAATTATATGTATAATGTATGATATTTTAAGGCCAAAATTGCATAGGAAGTTGAAATATTATAGAAAAAATTGGAATGATTCTTATTAGTTGTCAACTGGGAAAATAAAAGTTTATGTAATGTGATTTTAAAGTCTAATAATTTTTTATACACCTGAAAATACCTATCCAAGAAATGTTCATATTATTTTCTATCCCACTTTAAGAAATGTATAATTTCTTACCAAAGCAAAAGACACAAGGTTACCCATATGTACCTCAATTTATGAGAAAATGTAACAACTGTTCAACATTAAAATTGGGCCACCACTGTGGTCTTTACACACTATTTCTTTTTTTTTTTCCCATAGGCAGTTTCATCTTGAATATATCTATAAATTATTTATTTTAAACTGGCTTTCAGGAAGGAATTGTTGGTGTTCACTTTGTTTTGTTTGTTGGATTTTGTTGTGTTTTTCCTGTTGTAACAAAATTTTGATATGATGAAACTCTCAGAAGAACTGACTATTCTGGATCCAGGAAGGGAAATGTCATGGAAGATGCCCAAGTTCTTGGAAAATATCTAGCCAATTTTGTTCAAGAGGTATATCTATGACTTGAATGAGTTGAAAAGAATAGGCCTGAAGAGTTCCTTTGAATGAATGCCAAGATCACTTTGTCACAGTGTTCAACATTAATACAAATAATAATACATTTTAATGTCACTATTGTGTGTGTATCTCTCTGAACCACAGCTTTTCCTGTTCAACTGTTCTGTCCATCAAAATCAATGCTAGAGTGAGGACATTCAGTTTAAAAATATGAGAGATTTTATTTAAAGTTTCTCTTTTAATTCTATGAAGAGAATATGTGTTTGTGTGATCAGATAATTTTTTTGTTGTTGTTGACCTATAAAAATAGGTAGTAGTGGGAAACTAACAAGGAATCAATAGAGGGATGATTCTTGGAGTGGAAATGCCCTTGCCCCCCCCCCACCAAAAGAAAAGAGTAGTTTTTGTTACAGAGTTTAGTTTTGCATTATCTTTAGCTTTTAGCAACACTATAAGATATGGTGTCAGCATTTAGAAAATGCCAAGTATGCTTAGATTGAGAATTAATTTGTGTTTACTGATAACTATTGTCTCATCATACTGGCTTTTGATATTTAAGTTTTAACAGCAAAATGAAAAGAGGAAAAAAATTCTAGAATCTCTAAGCCAAAGTGTTTTAGCAAATCAATATATTTGTATAGTTAAGTGATGTACAAGGAGTGAGAAAAAAAAGGCACTACTAGAATTGTTGAGATAATATTCTTACTAGTGCAGGGGAAATATAATCATTTTGAAATATTTTTTTATGGATCATAAATTCACACATATAGCTTATTCCTCACCATTAATTCCTTCAACTACCCTTGTCATACTCTTGGAAAATGCATACATAGAGAGAAGCAAAACAAATGTTACAGTAAGAACAATGTTGATAAATAGAAGGGAAATGTTTTTATGTGTTTAGGGGTTAGATAGTTGAAAGGTCAGTTATGTAATAGAAAATTCATTTCAAGACTAGAAAGTTTAGTAGCCAGAAAAAATTCCCTGTTGAAATAAATAGCCGTATCCTTCAGAACAGCAGCCTGTCAAAGTAGAATAGCAATTTACAACTGCACACAATATGAGCTTTGGGAAGAGGGGATGCTCCTTGACAACTTGCAACTGAAAAATGAACCAAAGGAATTCAAACTGGTTTTAGGTCTCCATTTATTTAAAGATACATGGGGGATTGATACATATTTCTTATTCTGAAACAAAGTTTTGAACACACTGGGAAGACAAATGTCCAAATAATAAATTGGCTGGCAATTTAGTAGAAATCTATGGACATACCACTTATAGAATTACTATTTGGTTTATATTTAAAACTGTCAGTAAAGCCAAATGACCTTCCTTATTTCCTCTATACTAATCTGTATTCAGACTATTAAAAAGTAACATATACTTCAGTATCCACTTACTGAATTTCTCAGAGCATTTTGGATAAATACAAGTCAAAATGCAAGTAACAGCTTTACATTTAATCTTGTTTATATAGCCTCCATTAAATAACTGTTCATTTTTAGTATTCATAATTGGTTAATAATGGAATATAATGAAACTTAGACTCAACAATGTACTTAACAGACTGGTAAAAATTATTTATTTACTGTGAATTAATAAAACTAGAATAAAAAGAAACATAGATGTGACTTTTACTTTCTTGAATAAGTTAACAAAAAATTCCCAAGTTTATACATTATAGCTATATATTTTTTAAACCAAACATCATTATAGATAAAAATAATAATGCCTGTTTCCTTTAAAAAGGTTATTTTGAGTTGGGTATATTATTTTTCTCCCTGAAAATTAAGACAAAAATGTCAAGGAAACTTGCATTTGTTTCTTAATACAGCACACTTTTTTCTTATATTTTCAAATCTGTAAAAGATACTAAATGTTAAATATTGGTGTCTCTCTCTTCCTTTTGTAATTTAATGACTTTTCTAAATTATTCACAAAAGACTAGAAGTGTGTTTTATATCTAAGTACCCTTACTTTTTAATTTCTTTTTGAATTCATAATCAATATAATATTAAAGAAATGCAATTACCTAAACTCACCAGTGTTTGTGTTTCCCAGAGTATGATGCCTGTCCAGAATCATCAATGCTCATGATTGATGGGCCAGGCACTTTATTCAAGAGATTACCAAATTTGGACGGTGAGTCTTCCTTAGGATCATCAAGAGGAAATATAAACAGATGGAAGCCATGTGTTCTAGAGCTTTCATGTCACAATATCAATCTGAATATATTTTCCCAGATAATCCTTTGATCTCAGGCATTCCCGATTTGGATTGTAGTTTGTGATGGTTAACAAACTACCCATATTTTTAGGATTTTCTAAATATCTTGTTAGATCATTCTCTACATTAATCATTTACTCTAAATTGCTAAAGAAAGTGAAACTGAGAGTGAAATTTTTGTCGTACTGTGCACAACTCACCTATTATCCATGAATATATAGCATAATGTCACAAATAACACAACTTGTATTATGATAAACTTAAAACCATAAGATTTGCTGTCCTTGTTCTACTTCAGTAGATTCATGACTGTTGTCAGCTGCAATATCACAAACATTCCCTGTTCTCCTGTTCTCTTTCTCATGTGTGTAAGGTGAGGACAAACACTCATACTCTTTTAGAGCCACATTTGTTCAAGTGGCAGGAGAGGGTTCACTGGCCTGACTTTTCCAGTAAGTAATAATGACAGCAAAACAGAAAGCAACTTTTCTGCATTTGCAGAGTGGAATTAAAGGTCACTGCAGGCACCAGGTCTGTGTTTATGATCACAACCTTAAATGAAAGCTTAGAAAATGGGTAAAGCAAATACAGGTTCGATCAATTCAATGGATACAGCGGTGCAAAGAGATACTCCACTGATAAGACTGTAGCTTCAAAATACTTCATTTTTTTCTTGTATAATTTAAATATGATGACAAAAAATGTTATAAAACTTTCTGGAAAAGCAAAGAATATCACCTCTTAGTCTATACTTCAAATAAAACAAAATTTCGTATCTTCCTATTTTTCCCAGTATCAATTAGAAAAAAACTGCACCTCTGGTGGGAATTTTTAATCATCAGTACAACCTCTTGTTTTTTCAAGAGCTTCTCTGAAAAGTGCTCTATAGTGAAATTTGTTTTCTGTGTCTTTTTTTTTAATGTCCAATATTTCCAATAGATTATTTTCTAATATTTCCAATAGTCCTTAGACCTGGAAGTGGAGTAAAATTTCTCCTCACTTCTTATTGTTACCTCCATATTCACTGCATTTTTTATACCCTAATCTTCCAGTTCATTCAAAGCTCATGCTTCTTTTAATTTTAGTCTTCCCAGGAATTTGGGGTTATTTCAACCTCATTTCTTGAAAGTTTTATCAGCTGGCTCACTTTTGCTTCTTCACCAATATGGTGATAACATTTCCTTTAACCAACTTCAACTGTTTATCTCTGGATCTTACCTTTAGCACTTTTGCTTTTGGGAAACAATTAATTGCATATCTCTATTTATTCCCCCCTGCCCATGTTTTCAGATGATGCATTAAAAAATGTTCCAACTTTAACACTCTCTGTATTGATACCTCAGAGGCAGTCATGAATAAGATGATGAATAAGAATATTATAAACCCCTGTAATCAATATAAATTTGGTGGCTTGCCTAATGTTGGCACAAAGAGGAAAACTAAAAATAAATTATATTCATCTCTGTCCAATTATATATGGAATCCTTCTTTCTCTAATAATAAGGGGAAGTTACTGGAATTTTCTAATTTAATTCAAAATTCCTTACAAAGTAAAATTTTAAAGAATTGATGAACTGAACTCATTTGTATTATTGAGTTAAAACTCTTACTACAATGAGAAACAATATTTTGTCAGAGTATTCTTCTTCATGCCAGTGATAGATATATCTTTATCTTTTAAACCAGGCTAAGGCACTTTATTTCTCCTAATATGCTCATTCAATAGAACGTTTTGCCTATTTTAATATTGTGAGCAAGAAGCATTATTATGAAAACTCATTATAGCAATATGCCATAAAAGAAGAGAAACTAGTCATGAATCATGCCTTCATGATACAAAATGAAATACGTAAAAGGAATAGATACTAGTCTTTAAATCTGAAATTTTACATTGCATTTAATGTATAGTAATTCCAATTTCCATTTGCTAGTTCTAAATGAATACAACTGACCGAGATTTGAATATATATTCACATATATAAAACACACATATAGCACACACACATATGGACATAGAGAGAGAGGTAGAGATGGATAAAGATAGGAAGAGAGAGAGAAAACAAGAGAGATTCTGAAGTCAGCTCGGTGCTTTGTGACTACCTAGAGGAATGGGATAGGGAGGGTGGGAGGGAGAAGCAAGAGGGAGGGGATATGGGGATATATGTATATGTATAGCTGATTCCCTTTGTTATAAAGCAGAAACTAACACACCATTGTAAAGCAATTATACTCCAATAAATATGTTAAATAAATAAATAACAAAAGTATACAATTTAATAAACATTTAATGGTTAAGTATCTTGCTAAGAGGTCACCAAAATATTAGTATTAGAACACAGAATTGAGCCCCCTTTTTTGTTCTCATCACTGGAGATCTGTACAGTATATCACAGTTGTCAACCTAGACATTTTTTTGTTGTTTTTTATCCTTTGTCTGTGTATGAGTCAGCTAACTGGCCCCAACACAGCTTCAATCCTATCAGTGTGTGACACTCATAACATTCACAGGGAGAAGAATAAGAATCAGATCTACCATTGTATTTGTGCTTGGATTTAATAAGGCTGCTAACCTGACCTTATATATGGAATAGTAAAGATAAACCCTGAGAATTCCAATGGCCTTCAAGCAAGCAAACAAGTTAGACTGCTGACATTCTTAACAGGACTTCTTTTGTAGAATTGATTTTGGTATCTGCATCACTACCTAAGTATCTTTCTAAGGTTGAGTTGGAGAAAACATTTCTACTGTTTTTACAGTAAAAGAAAAAAGATAAATTTCATAATCATTATATTTCTTTTCCCCTCTCATTAAAAAGAAATCTATAACCATCACCATCACTATGTCTAAAATGAAATGTGCAAATCTTGCACAATTGCTCATATTCAGAGTAATTTCCATATAAACCAGTACTGTGATACACTACCCCTAAACTTCATTGGGTTCTAGTCTACAAACTTAAAAATATGTTGCTCAGATTAATAGATGTGTTATTTCTGTCCTGACAATATACAACCTAGTTTTACTTCTTTGAATGATGAAGATTCCGTACTTTTAAGGTAGAATTAAAGCTATGAAACTGATCAAAAAAATCTAAAAATAGCTAGTGGATAGAATGAAATTTCCAGTCACAGATACATGACAATTTTTAATCTCTCATTAATAATTATTTCATGAAAGTGTAAGAATTTTTTTGCACAGATTATTAAGGAAAAATAAATTTATAATGATTTCCAATTTTACATATATATTTTAGACTTGGTACAGAAAACACTAAAAAATAAATAGGTCCTCACACATAAGGCCTGCATGTGTACATGTACACTGTACATATGTCACTACATCACACCTTGTTTCCCGGTATGTTCAGGGTGATGAAGTAGTAGGTTTGATTTTTATTATCATTATTTTTCACGTTTTCTATAGAGAGCTATACTTTTTATCTAGCAGTGCATTATGAACATTTCTCTTTTTCAATCATCTCTTGTTATACAACTTGTAATGTTTATTACTTTCCATCTAATACCATAAGTTAAATAGGAATATTTTTGTTTAAAAGATTATAAATGTAAAACAGATCGGTGTAGACTGCTGTTCATGCAATTTTGCTCACATTTATGATTTTTACCTTAAGCATAAATATTCAGTAGTAAAATGGCTATATTAAAAACATGAGGAAGACAGTTTTTAGGTCTTCATACGCGTTGTCAAATTTATTATTCTACTTACACATACGTGCATATGCTGAGAAAGATGTATAGGCAGACATATAAAGGTAGGTTTTTTACATTTACTATTTTACATTTCTACCAGCTGTGAAGAATAGTGATGCCTTACTCTTGGCACAAAGAAAATTATATTTAAAACAGCCAAAGTATTATGGACCAATTAATAGATCTAAATTTCTGACTCATTATGATTTAATTAGCCATCCCATTCATCACAATTAAAATTGTTTTTTTTTTTTTAACCTCTATTGGCCTTTTAAATTTCCTTCAGTGTTAACTTACATATTGTTTCCTTAACTTATGCCTTTCTTGGGAAGTTTCTCTATATCTTAGTGATTTGGGGAAATTCTTAATATGCTGAGGATGTTTATACAATAGTTGTCACATATACTTAAAGTGAGCATTTTTTTTCTTTTTCCCCCACTAGACTCAATTCACCTTTATTCTTGGTTATACAACACCTGTTTTGCCCATCACCATCTATTCACTTCTATGATGGGGCACGCGGCTCAGGTCTAAACGTATTAGCATGACCATTGTCAGGCCATGATGATAATTTCAGTGTTGAGCATAGGGCATAAGAAGATTCAATTTGACCATGGGATTTTGTTGGAAGTTTGGGAAAAAATAAAGGTTAACTACCCTCCTTAAAAATGAAAGAAGTAGCCAAGTAAGTTGTCAGCACTTCTGACCATGAGTTCAGTGAGGGAAAGGATCAGACAGATGCAGAAAACAGAATGAAGGAAAAGAAACAGTGACAATTTTTACTCCATTTGTTTGCTGTTCAAGCCTCATGTGACAATATAAATAAAATGATTTTTGAATTAAATAGCATTGTTCTTTCTTTTCACGATATTATATTTTTATAATTTAAGTATTTTAATGTTTGAATTTTAATTTGATTTGTTAGGAAATTTATGGACCCACATACTTCATGTATTAGTAAGATAACATGGGGAAAATATTTAGCAGGCAAATATCAATAAATATCAGCTTTATATTATTATTATTATCTCTATTCAAAAATGTTATTTACTTGCTTTTGGTAACATTTTTGTAAATCTCATGTATCTAAATATTAACTTATATTCTTTATATCAAAACTTTAAGTATTTTCATTGAAAACTTTAATTCACTTAAAATTTATTTGGGATATGAGATAAGGGTAAATTATCAGTTTATCAAATAAATCCTGTACATTCTGGAATAACTTGCCTTTAATACAAAATTTGGAAAGCTACATTAATTGTATTCCCAATATGTACACCTTGGGTAACTTTTAGACTTTCTTTTACACCCTATTAACCTATATTGTCCTAGTGCCATTATGACATAATTTTTATAATTTTAAGCTATATCTACACGTGCACAAATCTCTGGATAACTTGGTTAAACAAAGTTTAAATTTCGTTTTTCATTTGTGAATTATGTATGTGCTTACAATTTTGAATGCTAATGCTCAATTTCATTCTCATTTATTATTTACTAACATTCCTCCCTAATTTTCAATAAATTCAGATTTTTAGATTTAGATCTAGATTATATTCAAAAACATCTTTTATATTTTTTTGACATTTGTGTAGCTAGTGTTCTATTGTATGTCTATTTCATGATGTGTTTAACTACCCTCTATTGCTGAATATATCACTTTTTTAAGTCCTTTTCAATGATATATAAGCTCAATAAATAATGACAAACAACTGTTCAAGTATATCATAAGCTTAAACAATAAAAATTAGATTATTAGGTCAATGTCTATACATATTTGAAATTTGGATAAGTATACTAACAAGTTCTAAAGCCACAACCAATATTTTGTGTGCCTGTTTCTCTATATCTTTGCCAAGATAATTTTATTAAACTTTTAAATTTTGACAATGTTGTTAATAAAAGTGGTATCATTGTAAAATTTCTTTGTTTTCCCTTAATAAAAATAAGATGGATTATATTTTACTATGTTTAAATATTATTTTCAAGTCTACATCTGTATAATGTGAGTTCAGAGCCATTTTTCTATAGGACTGCTGTTCTTTTCCTATCAATTATCATCAAAAATCTTTATACATCATGAGTTTTATATATTACAGATTTTGATAGAAATTTAAAATGTTTATTTCTAGTTTTCATTTATATTTTACTTTTACTTATGTTTTTAAGATATGCAGCTATGTCTGCTGTTTTTACAAAATATTTTAAATTATTTTCTTACATTTGATTTACAGCATATTTCATATAAAAGTAGTATTCAAAAACTTTTTACATTTTTGTGATTTTTATGTTATTACACATGTAAATCCTTGATACATTTGGAACTTATGCTAGTATATATGCTAGTATGAATAAGTTTCCAAATATATAGTTTTTCCAGATGGCTACAAAATTACTCCAACATTATTGAAAGTTATCTATTTTCACCAAAGAATTGAGATACCATATCTTCCCACATTAATTTACTTTTCTAGATTTTCTTTATTATTCACTTTGGTCTTTCTATTTATATACCAATACCATTTGTGATGTTTTATAACTTTTAATACCCAGCAAGACCAGTTGTCCCACATTGATTTTCTATTTAGTGTTTTCTTACTGCTTTTACATGTTGTTTTTCACTTAATTGTGTCCAAGCTCTGCATCCCCACTATCACCATAAAAAGAGTTGTTATTTTTATTAGTTATCCCTAAATATGTTATGCTAACTTCTACTATAAACTCTAACTGCTTGTTCTTTGTATATAGCCAAATGTCATAATAATTTGTAGTTTATGTTAACATTGTGAATGGAATTTTACTCTAATTTTTTGTGGTTATTGGTATTAGGTATAATGGATACTAATTATTTCTAGTAACAGTACTTGTAATTTTAGTGTCACCAATTGTTTTATTTTTTAAAGTTGTATGATATGCATCAAATTATACAGCATGAGAATAATGTTTGAAATGACTTGAAGTGATTCTTCTTACAATGTTCCGAGCTAAGTGCCTTTCTTGCTGTAATCTTTTGATTAAAAACTCCAGTACATTTTCAGTTTATAAGTATGGTCACATTTTTCCTTCTTTTCAGATAATATTGTTATTGTACATTTTTGTAGAAATCATCTGTATTATACATATCAAATTTATTTTCATGAGCTATATTGCATTTTGCTGTGGAGTTTCTCTCATTTTTTATTTTTTTTAATATTGCAGTTATGGTACATATGCAATGAAATTGGCTCAATTTGTATATTTTAGAAGAACTGTAAATTTATACACACCACTTTCTTAAAGCAGTTCACCAAGAAGTATCTGAAACAATAAACATATTCATATTATTTGAAAAAGTAATACCACTTCTGGGAAGTGATCCCAAAATAATAAACCAATGTAAGTGAAAAGCTTTAGAAGAGGAGATGTTCATTTCCCCATTACATATTACATTGAAAAGTCAGAAACAATATAAATATCCCTGACAGTCACAAAACGTGCAACATGTTTGTTTATCAGATAAATGGGATAGCCTTTACATAGGGATTGAAAACTCTGTAGGGAGATAATCATTCCAGAAAGATGAACTAGACAAATTGCTCTACCCTCAGGAAGTGCCCTATTCATCAGATGGGAGATTCAATTTTGATTATAGTATAGTGTTCGTTTCTTGGATATGTCTTTCTGCTGAGCTGTCATTGGCCACCAACCAAAGTGACAACACTAAAATAGTTTCACTAAAAATCGTTTTAGAGCCTATAGTGCATGTAGCTCTTTTTAGGCATGTTTTCAATGAAATATAACACAAATATGGAGTCACCCTACATTTAGTATACTTCACCAACCAATTTAACTAAATTTTGGGCTTCCATTGCCTTATTTAAAGCTGGAATTGGGCTCCCTGGTGGAGCAGTGGTTGAGAGTCCGCCTGCCGATGCAGGGGACACGGGTTTGTGCCCCGGTCCGGGAGGATCCCACATGCCGCGGAGTGGCTGGGCCCGTGAGCCATGGCCACTGAGTCTGTGCGTCCGGAGCCTGTGCTCCACAACGGGAGAGGCCACAATAGTGAGAGGCCCGTGTACTGAAAAAAAAAAAAAAAAGCTGGAATGGATGGACATCAGTGAAAAGGTGTTACCAGGATATTCATAAATGGTATCAACAAGACCTGGCAGAGGTGACTTCCTTAGTAGTATCTATACCCTGTTTCCCTCTTACAGGAAAGTTGTGCGACTAAAGTAAAATACAGTATCAAATTAATACTGTGAAAAATATTGGAAGCTGGAGAAACAGGTTTCAGAGCATAACTCACCTGTCCAATGTCACAGAGCTGGTCAAAGGTAAAATAATATATGAACCTATCTTCTCTTCAGAGAAGGTAACAGATAGCTATTTATACATCACTCTGTAGTTTCTCTTCAGAGAAAGAAGCCCAGTAGTGCTTATGGAGTGGGAGTGGAGAAAGCTAAGAGACTTTATGATCTTGCATCTGAATATTTACACCCTACTGCAGAGTGGGGAAAAATATTAAGGGTCAGACATTCCTTTTTGCTTTCTGATTTTCTTACTAGTAATAAACGTACAACAAATTTATGTTAATGGTTGATTGATTCTTTATGTCATAGAATTTCAAAGTTTTGTCTCCATGGATAGCAAAGGTTGCATTTTCTGTTATAGTCATCTTGTTTCTATATATTTAAGAACTTTTTTATCCCATTTCATTTTATGTCTTTGGCAAATTGCATCCAATTTTATGTTGTGATTTTTTTTTTCTTACACCTATAAGGCTAAGCAATTTCCTTACACAACTTGGTTTTTTGGCATATTTATTTTTGTTTCAACTATATGAGCATTCCTTTGTGCAGTCATGTGAATTTCTCCCTCTCTGTAAATGTTTCTGTCAGACTCCTTCTTAAACAATATTTCATTTATCAATATATTAAGAAATTTGCATCTATCTACATAGAAACATACACATATATATGTGTGTGTATATTTATGTTTACATATATGTGCTAGTATGTATATGAGAAATAGGTAATTAGTGGTTGTAATCATATTACATTTTGTAAAAATTGTTTAAATATATTCAAACTGCAGTAAACCTAAAATACAAAATTAAAACTTAGGAAACAATAAGCTTACAAATTCAGAATTATTATTTATCTATGTTGTAATAACCAAAATACTTTTAAAATTGAAGCTTTTTGAGGACATTTATATATTGTTTGTATTCAAATCCTCTTGTCTTGATACAGTATCTAAATAATAACACTTTTTACACTTGCTATTTAATCTTCAAATTATAACAGGTGTTGTACATCTCTTCTGTTGTTTTCAGGAAAAAGTATATTGTCTGTTCAAATGCATTTTAAACTCTTAAGTATTTAGTTAGTACTTTGTCTTGTACTATATTCTTATCATATATTCTGCACACACACAGTGTAGGTGTTAAATGAATAGTTATTCATTGTTAAAATATATAATTAATCAGAAAACTGCATTTACCAACCGTGTTGAACTTTAGGATTGTATTATATGTAATACTATCCTATACTTGAGTTAGTTATAACTTCTACCTGTGGGGAAAGTATATTATCATGATTCTTTATGGCATCATTATAATAAAGCATATTATTTTGATCTGTTAGGGAAATGTAAGATGTGCTGTGAGTATGTTACCTCTAATTCAGCATTGTTTAATGAAAGGTTATAACTAGGCAGAGGATCTATTATTTTGCATTATCTAGTACTCTGAACATTTCATTAGTAGAATCTATTATTTGCATAATAATGAGGATAATCCTCTGGGATATGCATTAGATAATTTTTTCACATTTGCTTTCTTTTTCAACAGCTTTCTAGCTTAGTCTTCCTCCATAAATATGTATATTTGTGGTAGAGAATAGGAAATAGTTATGTATTTGAATTCCTCTCAGTAATACTTTAACACCTCCTCAATTTTAAGTAATAGAATATTTTATCTTTTAAATAATCAGGATAGAATGATTTCTAAAATATTTATTGATGAAAACAGTGTGCAAAGTATCTGAAAACAAAAGAAAATGCAAAAGTAATCTGGAAAACTATCTATTGGGAGCATGGAAATAATACAAATAATTCTAATGCAAAGGGAGATTTCTACATATGTTCCTAGTGATATAAGGATTGAAAGGCAGGATTCCTAAACAATCATTTGGAGGAATCAAGTTACATAGGTATTAAAAATAGGTAATATTGTAAAAGAGTTTAAAGTTTCCAGACAAGGTGGCAAATGGAATGTGCTGCTGTCTGTATTCTCCAAAATCAGCTGTGGAAAAAATACAGAAATTGCAGAAACTCATGGAAGAGAAGGTGGCATTGCCTTGGTAAGAGAATACACTGGGGGAAAGATTTAAGTTCTACAGTTGTCACCCATTTAAATTATTTGGGAAAGCCTTTGACTGATCTATCACAACAGAAATGACCAGCAACAGCCCAGGCTGCTCAGTTGTGAATTGTGATATTGCTGGGTTGGCACAATACCTTGTTTGGGTGAGGAGCTGTAAAAAGAGGTGCAACTGACTCTCAGATGTCAGGCATTCATAACTGTTCTGACTTCAAATCCCCCTCAATGGCACATAAAACTATGGAGATAGAGAGTATGTTTTCCAACTCAAGTTCCCTTGTAAGTCTTTAAGGGTGACTCATTAGTAGAACTGTTGCCTGGTGAAGTGATGTGATCATTAGCAGTTTTATATGCCCTCTTCCTAAACCCATTGAGAAGGACCCAAACTTTCATATGGCCTTTAGCTTTTCCATTACACTTTACCATACAGGAAAGCTGATACTGTCAGACATTCAGCTTGTTTGCCAAAATAACTAAATATCTCACAATTTCAACTGCTATAAAGAAAGATACTGAATAAGTTATAGGTGCAACATGAACTGGAATAAATAGAACAGAAAAATCTAGAAATTAAAATAACTATAATAAATATCTTTCAACAAGGTAATTAGTAATATGAAGCAGAAAATGGAAGTCATAACAAGAACCATATGGAAGAAAAAGAATGAAGTTTATAAATAAAATAAAGAACACAACAAAGATAATAAATTGCAGAAAAGATTGAGTAAAGAACAAATTAGTGAGCAAGCAGTTCACACTAGACAAAAAAATATCTATGAAAGCAAGGATAAAGGGCAATGGATAGAAAATGTAGAAGTTGAAGACGCTATATGGAGTACAGAAATAGAAGGACCAACATCAGGAAACAGGTAGCTATCTCATAGGGGCCTATGCACACTGTGTATTGCATACCTTGCATGGCTTCAATTTATACCCACACCCATCATATAATTGTATGTTTATTGTAACTATGTCCTTGTAGGTAGTGTCTTGCAATAGGGGAATTTTTTTATAGTTTTCAAAAATGCACCAATTACTTTCCCGTGCTATCCGACAAGGAGTAGAACCACTAATGTCAATTACTCCCACAGATTACAGTAAGTCCCCTGCATACGAATGAGTTCCATTCTGAGAGCACGTTCGTAAGTCCAATTTGTTCGTTAAGTCCAACAAAGTTAGTCTAGGTACCCAACTAACACAATCAGCTATATCGTACTGTACTGTAATAGATTTGTAATACTTTTCATGCAAATAATATATAAAAAACAAACAAACAAAAGATAAAGAAAACATTTCTAATCTTACACTACAGTACATTGAAAAACACAGTAGTATAATACAGCAGCTGGCATACAGTGAATGACATCGATTGAACAGGCAAGAAAAGTTACTGACTGGAGGAAGGAGAGGAGGAGGGAGATATTAGGAGGGAGATGGAACGTACATTCACATATTTGAAAGTTTGCAACTTGAAGGTTTGTATGTAGGAGACAATGTACAGCTACAATTTCTGGAGAGAATACAAGGACTCTGGAAAGTGAATAATATCAGACAGATTGGGCAGAGAAATAAAAATGTGAATAACTACCAGTACAGCAGTGAGCTTCCTATTTTGTTTGGTGTATTCTTCCTTTATCTCCAAACTTTGACCTGAAGGTGCCCAAATTGAAGAACTGTGCAGCAGGCAAGGACCTCTTTCTGGTCAGAGGATTCAAAAACAGAGCTTCTCTGGAGTGGAGAGTGGGGAGAGAAATCTACTCTTTTTTTTTTTTTTTTTTTTTTTTTTTTTTTTTGCGGTAAGCAGGCCTCTCACTGTTGTGGTCTCTCCCGTTGTGGAGCACAGGCTCCGGACGCGCAGGCTCAGCGGCCATGGCTCACGGGCCCAGCCACTCTGCGGCATGTGAGATCTTCCCGGACCGGGGCACGAATCTGTGTCCCCTGCGTCGGCAGGCGAACTCTCAACCACTGGGCCACCAAGGAAGCCCTGTATACGTTTTTAAAAGGATGAAAACTTTTCTCTTTTAAGGCTGCATCCATATTTATTAACAAATTTTTTGTGTGTTTCTAGATTTTGGTACTGTACAAAACAGTACAATACATGTCAGAGCTTATAAGTTACAATTTTTAATATAATTACTTCCTTGGTGTGTGGATTTATAAAAGGAAAATTTTGCTGCAAACATTGATGGTTTTGATACATTAATCAACTACCCTTCCAGAAATTTTGTGAAATGTATGTTCTGCCAACAAAAGAAAAATGCTTGTTTCCTGACACTTGTGAACATAACAAGTATCCTTTTTATCATTAAACATTGAATGTCTAAAATGCAATTAACTCCCTAAATTGGAAATTGTTTCAAGAATAAAAAGATATTTAAATATTTATTTGAGAAGCTATTAAAGGCTGTATATCATTTCAAATTCTTTAGTAAGTTTTCGGTCTATTAAGTGTCCCTATTCTTGTGCTAATTTTGGAAATATACCTATAAGTCTAGTAAGGCATACATTTCATCTAGGTTTTCATTGTTCACGTATTTCATAATTTGATTTATAACTTTCATCTATGATGTTTTTATAGTTGTATCCCATTTTTAATTTATTGTTTGATTTTAATCATTATTTTAGAGTAGTATTTCTGAATAATATACTGCTTAGATTTGTAGGATTGAAACGTTACATAAATGGAAACAGTATGTATTCTGTAACTATGGATTTGCTTAATATTATGTTAACACATTACTTTATGTTGATGAATGGAGCTGTTGTTCATTCTTTTTACTACTATATATTTCTTTTGAATACATCACACTTTGCTTCTTCATTCTCATCATGTCTCCCATGGTGACAAATATTTGTGTTATGCACTGGTTTTGCTATTACTAAAAAGTGCTGTCATGAGCATCTTTCTGTTTGAGTAATTAGAATGTATATCTAGAAGTAGGATTTCTGCATTGTTTTATGTATATAACTTCAATTTTATTTGTGTAATGAAAATTATTTTCAAGTCTGGAAAAAAAAAAGAAAAATTCCTATTCTGCAAGCATATGTATAAGGCCTGTGGCTACATATCTTTGAAAACATATTTATTTATTTTTTATTCTGTTGTCCCAAGTATATCTAAAATAGTGTTGCAAATTAATTTTAGTGTACTTTCCCTGATAGCTATTGAATGTCAGAATCTTCTGACATGTTAATTAGTCATTTGTGTTTATTTCTTCCTGAAATGCCAGTTCAAGAGTTGTGCTAATTTTCTATTATATTATTTTTCATTTTATTATTGACTTATAAATCTCTCCATATGTCTTTATAAATTTCATGTTTTTCCAATATTTTTTCCAGTTTTTAAATGATGTCTTAAGATTCTTAAAACACATATACATGAAATTTTGTAAATGTAGTTAAGTTTAGCTCTTATATAACTGATTTTAGTGCATTGTTTTTAAATTCCATCCCAACCTAGAGTTACAAGACATTCTCATTTATTTTTTGGAACATTTTAAAATGTTGCTTTACATATTTAAGTCTTTAATCCACAGAGATTGTTTTGTAAATCTATTACATGAGCTAGATGTCCTATTGATTATTTTCCATATTCAGAACAAGTGTTCCCAGCAACATTTGTTTAATATTTTATCTCTTCTCCATTGACCAGTAACAATTCTTTATATAACTAAGACACAATTCTCTATGGATTTCTAATATTTTACACACCTTCTGAGTAGTACTGACAGTCTTTGTTCTGACTATTTTATCAAGAATTTATTATAGCAAATAGAAGATAGCCGTAGTGTGTCCCTCTGAGGAAAAGGGAAGTTTTGTTCTTGTTGCTCTTGTTGTTACTGTTTATAATATTAATGATAATGGCTCCCTTCCCTGGGGCAGTGGTTGGACATTTTGGCTGGCATCACTCTTTAAAGCTTAAGTTTCTTCAGCTGAGTGTACAATCCACTGAGTGTGCAGCATCCTATATGGGCTCTTCCATGTCACCCTGGTAAGATGTGAGGGACAAGTGGAACAGATGTGAACACTAAGCTCATACTGCCTCTATGCCATGAGTAATAAAACATTTTGACTTTGGCCCAGGAGTCTCATGTCTTCTGCTAGTAACTATAAAAAACTGTGGCTAGGGCTTCCCTGGTGGTGCAGTGGTTGGGAGTCCGCCTGCCGATGCAGGGGACACGGGTTCGTGTCCTGGTTGGGGAGGATCCCACATGCTGTGGAGCGGCTGGGCCTGTGAGCCATGGCCGCTGAGCCTGTGCGTCCGGAGCCTGTGCTTCACAATGGAAGAGGCCACAACAGTGAGAGGCCCACGTACCGCAAAGAAAAAAAAAAAGAAAACTGTGGCAAGCTAAATTATTAGTCTGCCCATAAGGTAAAATTGTCAGACCCCTCCTAGTTCTTGACACTAAGTACTCATCAAAAACAGGTGAGAATTATAAAACAACAAAGTTCTGTTACCCCTTTCAAGACAAAAAAAAAAAAAAGCCAAAAAAACAAAACAAGAAATTAGCAGGGTTCCTATATATCTTGAAACAAAATGTAATCGAGTACACCATCTTAATCTCTGATTGGATAAGTCATTAAAATTACACACTACTACAAGTTCACAATACCATCTGATTGGGTTATAAATGCTACCTATCCAGTTCTCAACATTTTGAAATAGTGGCTTTATTAGTTGAAATATGCTCACCCTACCCTACATAGTATTATACCTTCAAATTTACAACCAACAAATTATACACACGCTTTGTATTTTCTGTTCCACCTTATCTTATATTTTCCTTCTCAGAACATATGCCTTTTTCAGTTTGTATATTAAACAGCAGATACTGAAACCCAATAAACTGCACAGTGCAAAACCAAAAGTGTTTGGAGAAGAGTCTACAAGAAGAATAAGATGTACATAAAGACAAAAAAAGAGGTTTAAAAAAGTAGGCATGAGGGACTTCCCTGGCGGTCCAGTGGTTAAGACTCCATGCTTCCACTGCAGGGGAACGGGTTTGTTCCCTGGTCAGGGAACTAAGATCCCAGAAGCTGCGTGGCACAGCCAAAAAAAAAAAAAAAAAAAACAAACAAAAGTTGGCATGAGAAAGCACAGAAATTCAAATGAATTTTAAAGATTAAATATAAAAACTACTAATAAAAATGACCAGCAGGGCTTCCCTGGTGGCGCAGTGGTTGAGAGTCCGCCTGCCAATGCAGGGGACACGGGTTCGTGTCCCGGTCTGGGAAGATCCCACATGCCGCGGAGCGGCTGGGCCCGTGAGCCATGGCCGCTGAGCCTGCGCGTCTGGAGCCTGTGCTCTGCAACGGGAGAGACCACACTGTGACAGGCCCGCGTACCGCAAAAAAAAAAAAAAAAAAGACCAGCAAATTATGGTAGTAGGTATTATTTTGTAGAAGAACATACTTTGCCTTGTAAATGTTAAAATAAAAACTAGTCTCCTCTACCCTCACGCTATTTCCATTGCCAAATGTGTGGGGTTTTTTCCCCAACACCAACCAATCTCCCACTCTCCAGGCACCAGCTGGGTGTCCTATAATTCAGTCATGACACTAACTACTGGAATTATCACAGAACCCACAAGTTAAGAACTCAGTCCTGCAAGATCATCCCCCCACTTCTGATACAAGTCCTAAGTCCCAGGCTATTGCCTGTACTTCTGCCCAACCACGTATAAATTGGGGCTCCAAATAGTCCCCTCAGCAGGTTCAACATCTGCTGTAACAACTCACAGAACTGAGGTAAACATTTACTTACGTTTACCAGTATATTATAAAGGATATGATAAAGGATACAGATAAATAGCCAGATGAAGAGGTGCATAAGGCAAAGTCTGGAAAGGTCCTTGTGGAGTTAGGGGGCACTACCCTCAACTGTGCACCGATCTGGAAGCTCTGCAACCTTGTAGTTCAGGGATCTTTATGGAGGTTTTATCACATAGACATGATTGATTATTAACTCAATTTCTGGCCCCTCTCTCCTCTCTGGAGAATGGGGTTGAGGCTGAAAGTTCCAAGCTTTAATCATGACTTGGTCTTTCCTGTGACCTGTTCCCATTCTGAAGCTATCCAGGAGCCCACTAACAGTTGTCTCATTAAAACAAAAGATGTTCCTATCATCCAGGAAATTGTAAGATATTTAGAATCTCTGTGTCAGGAATTGGGGGCAAAGATAAAATGCATATCATATTTTCATATATTTCATATATATACACACTCAAGAAAATATATCTTATTTAATAATTAAAATAATATGACTTTAAGGAGCATTTTACCTATATTACAATATTTAATTGCCATATCACTCATTTGGAAACTACTCTTTTTATTCTTACTTTTACAAGTGAGAAAACTAAAGCATAAAGGCTTTAAGCTTCATGACCATATCTAGAAAATGCCTGAGCCAGAATTCCAATCCAAGCGGTTTACTCTAGAGTTTCCCATTTTATCCATTATACATTACCTCTACATTTATGTGGTGATATCTGCAATAGTTTGGATACAAATAATTCTGTAATATTTTATATGTATCATGTTAATTCTTTAGACAAGTGACTTTTCATGATATCATTATATAATGATGTTTGAGTTTACCCAATCGAAAAAAAAGAATAATAATTTTTAAAAGTTTGCCAGAAGTATTAATAATTTCATGCAAGTACTATAAAACTTGACTAAAGAAATTGTTTTCATCTATGTGCTATGTTTATTACTTTACAAAGAAAGAGCACTTCTGAGAACGTCAGAGAATGCTAATTTAATTTGGATATACCACAAAGATATAAATGAGTTTGTAGACTGAAACAAATTTATGTCTGGGAGACTCATTAAAAGTAAGTTGTTATTTTTTCCTCTTAATGAATTGTATTAATAGCGATAATTATATATCCTACAGTGTTACCATCAGTGACATTTCATTTTTTCCTATAAAGTAATATAAGATAAAGGAGCAGATCAAAATGTTCATATTGATGCATAATGTGTTTTTTAAATATTAATGTTCAGATGCATAAAAATAGAAAGGTTTACATGGTATCACGTAAAGAGTAAAAATGTTAAAATAAGGTGTAGTTTTCTACCCACTGTCTTAGTCTTCCAAATTTCTAATGAAATCATCAAGACATAAAATAAGTAAATTTTTTTATAAGCAAAATAGATTAAATCCACCCACAGATCTGACATTTAAACAATTACTCCCTGATAAAAACAGGCAAAACCAGCTTGAAAAATTAGCCAGCAAAAAATGTGTGAAGTAGAACAGAGTACATAACAATGACCACATCTGTGGCATCCAGTATCATGCTAGATGACAGGGCTCACCAGACTTATCAAAGAAAACTCTCAATCCTGCTGGAATCTCTGCCTGGTGAGAAAAAACTAGTCCATTCAGGACATGAATCTCATTGAAATGCTTAGTCTAGTCTAGTCTTTCATATGTTCATATGACTGTACAAGGCACAATGGGAACATTTTCATGAGGTTTTGGTAATGCAGGTTATGGGGCTATTAATCCCAGCTGGCAGAATGAATTTACCTGCCTTGGCTACATCAGTGTGCAGCACCTTCCTTGCTCTTCACCAGCCATTGCCTCATCTGAGGGCCAGACAAATCAAACACACTCAGCGTGGCACAGAAGAAGAAGAACTGGGTCTTTGTTGACATTGTTGGGTGTTAACAAAGAAAGTTTTGGTTAAAAACTAACCTTTCTAAATTTAGTTATGTCCTGCCTCTAAATGTCTTATACATAATTATTAATATATATATTGTTCAATGTAAATTGTTTTGTGGTTTCCTGTTATTTGAACTCAGAACATCTGACTATACATACTGACCTGTTGTGCTTGCTTCTCTAGAAGGTTTCCTGATGACCTGACCACACTGACAATATTATTTCTGGGATGTAGCAGGTTTATATCTAACAAACACCTGAATTTTATAAACTATGGTCTAAGAATTAAATCTGTACCTTAATGACATTTTGATGTTTATTCTCAATACAGCAAAATTTGCAGTATTGAGATATTCTCCGTTATTTTTTGTACCTACTTTGCACAGATATTTATTAAATACCTACTTTGTGACAGAAGCAAAACAAGCTCTATTAGTGCTTTTCATGTTAGACATTGCAATATCAAGTAAAATATTCACTTGCAGTTTAGACTAATCATGAAAAAGCCCCACGTTGCCTGGATTAAATCCTGATCCTTGCCATTTGGTGGTCAGAGATAAATTTATTACGGTTATTTTTGTTGTCATATATTTTTTTTCTCTAAACAATCTATCAATCCCTCAAACATGGGGTCTCCAGCTTGTGTTTTTCTGCAATCTGACACCTATAGGTGAGACAGAAAAAACTCCAGCATCCTATACTTGTTTCCAACTCTATACACATTCTTTGAAAGCATTCTCAAATTTGTGTCATGCCTCTAAAGAAAAGTATAGTACATCCTCGGACTCTGAAATTAGCCTGATTCTTTTACCAGGGACATCTCCAGTATCATGTTGGTTGGCCATTTCAGAGGGTCAGAGTCACTGATTCTTAGTCTCATACTGTAAGGAAAATTGAACATGTAGTTAGCTAATGCAACCAACCTATATCCTTTAGCTTGACCCTGATAATTTCACAGCTGAACAGATTTCATCAAACTATATGCACTTGCTTTTGTTTGTTTATAACAAGAATAACATAAATATGACTTTGAATATCTCTGTAGGACAGATTGTTTTTCAGGCAAAATTATGTGCTTCTTCTCCATTTTTGCCTGTTACAGCAAAGCATCTAAGTGCCCTATGAACAATATCAATAAGAGAAACCAATGGATTTGTCAGTATCTGAAATGCTGACACAGGAGGAGCCAAGAACATAGATATATTGGGAAAGTCTTTAAATACATGAGGCAAACAGACACGAAATGGAGCCACACATGTTGTCTTTATAATAAAAAAAAAAAGTAAGACTCTAGAGGGAATGCTTAGAACTATTAAGTGTTCCAGATATTCATTCTAAAGTTGATATCTTTTGGTTCCTTACCAAAAACTCACTCCTAAGAACTCTCACTAAAGCTTCCAAATTTTCTTTTGTGTAACAGCATCCCCATTTCACTCTGTAAAGTTCTATGGGAATGATTCATCACAAGCTCCATGAAGGACTCCTACCCTCCTAGCCATAGAATTCAGTTCTGAGATGATCATAGACCCAATCTTGGCCATGTGGTATTCAGAACATTTTGCTAAGGCAGTGAGGGAAGAAGCTTTGTCTAACTCCTTGAGAAGTAATGGAATATTGGGAGAGCTGGAATAGTATGAGGATGGGAGTTTAGGAACAGTTACATATACTTTTACTCATCAGATGAGCTGCCCTAATGGTGAAAGTGAGTCACAGAGGGGAAAAAAAATGTCAAAAACATCACAGAATGCACATAAATAAAACCAAAGTTTTTCCTTGGTAGGTGGAGAAAAGGGGCACAGAATGCCTGGGGGAGGGAACAGCATGAAGAAAGGTGTGGAAAGGAGCCAGGAGCAATCCTGCCTAGGTGTAGGGGACAGGGGTGTGTGGAAGGATCCGGAGAGGGAGGAGAGGCAAGGTTGCCAAGCAGCCTCCCACCTGAGGAGTCTGAGCCTCACGTTCAGGGGGCTGCGATGTCGCTTACCGTAGTCACTGGTCACACGGGGCTGGCTAGTACAGTACTTGAAGTGCAAGGGCCTCTGAGATATGCTGCAGGTGTAAAGAACACACAGGATTTGGATTAGTATCTTATTACTAATTTTTAAAATATTGGTTACATGCTGATATGATATTAATTTTGATATTTTGGGTTAACTGAATTGAAGAAAACAAAACAAAAGTTCTGAAGATGTGTGAATGTTGAAATTAACATTCAAATGAATGCAGTTCTTCTAGGCTTTTCAGCTGTATGATCCAATGTATGCATATATATAAAGATATGTGTTTATTTATACATATTTAATATAGTCATAGTTAACTATTAAATTCTTAAATTATTCAAAGACCAGTTCAAAATTGAGACTACCAGTAAGCCTTAGAAGTGAAACAATTTGAATTCAGATTTCTAGTCACTTAATATATGAATAAATAACATTATAATGTCCTTTATTCTAAAGTACATATATATAGTATATATATTTTTAAATTTAATTTATAATTTCTTTTTTTCTTTATGTTTATTAAGTCAAAATTTTCAAGAAGGCAATTTTACAGAGCATTTAATATGTCTCAAACATTGTTCTAAACATTTCCACATATTAAATTATATAACCTTTATAACATCATTATGAAGTAGATTTTTTTATTATCTTGATATTATAGGAAAACATATTCAAGGTACCGGGCATCATCATCCATTAACTTAACATTTATTTATTATATAAATAATAGTTTGATTGTGAAAAGAGGTTGTAGGAGGAAAGTATAAAACCACTGTATTGGGGCTTCCCTGGTGGCGCAGTGGTTGAGAGCCTGCCTGCCGATGCAGGGGACACGGGTTCATGCCCTGGTCGGGGTAGATCCCACATGCCGCGGAGGCTAGGCCCGTGAGCCATGGCTGCTGAGCCTGCGTGTCCGGAACCTGTGCTCCGCAACGAGAGAGGCCACAACAGTGAGAGGTCCGTGTACCGCAAAAAAGAAAAACAAAAACAAAAAAAAACACTGTATTACAGGTCAAGATCTATTTAAGATTTTACCCATTAGTTTAGAATAGCTTTGTTTTTATTTTTTCTCTCACTATTTTGGACCTGTAGTGCAAGAATTAAGCATGGATTTCCCCATTCTACTCGCCATATGCATTCGATATTCCCATTACCCCCAACAAAGACACTCACTCTAATACATTAGGCATAGACATACATATACGCTTGCATAGGCATACACAATGATACATAAAAGTCAATGTAGATACATAGACCTATATGTATCCTTTAAAGCATAATGCATTTTTTCTTGCATGTTTGTATTGTATACAGGCAAAATTGTATGGAGCAATGATAATACAATAATATTCTATTTTTCTTCTTGTTTTTACTCAACTTCATGTTTTAAGATCCATCCATATGCTTTGAGTACCTCTTGTTTATACACTGCTTTTTACTACCTATTATGGCATCATATGTATTACACATGCCCTACTTTTATGTTATTTTTCTTAGTGATCAATCACAAGGATGGTTCCAATAATCTGCTTGCACATACAATTCTGTAAAAAATATCTTGAAAATATTTACTAAAAGACAAGAGTGTCATTTTTCTTGAGTATATATACAGGTGCCTCTTTTGATTGCTTATTAATAAGCTTAGCTCTCTTTGTATTCGTTCTCTATTTTTTTATTTTGTTGATATGAACTTACATATTGTAAATATGGAAATTGTTTTTCAGGTGTTAATTTTTCAAATACTTCAATTTCTCTCTTGTCCCAGTTTATTTTTCACTTGTGTCTTTTTTTTTAATTATTTATTTATTTATTTATTTATTTATTTATTTTGGCTGTGTTAGGTCTTCATTTCTGTGCAAGGGGTCTGTCCAGTCATAGTGAGCTGGGGCCATTCTTCATTGTGGTGCGCGGGTCCCTCACTATCGTGGCCTCTCTTGTTGCGGAGCACAGGCTCCAGACGCGCAGGCTCAGCAGTTGTGGCTCACAGGCCTAGTTGTTCCATGGTATGTGTGATCCTCCCAGACCAGGGTTCGAACCCATGTCCCCTGCATCGGCAGGCAGGCTCTCAACCACTGCGCCACCAGGGAAGCCCTCAGTTGTATCATTGATTGAACAAAAATACTAAATGAGACAGTACTGAAACCAAAATTTTATTTTTTTTGTTTATTATGTGTGCTTGCAAATACTTTATTAAAATCTCTTATCAAACCTAAGGGTATAAATATATATTTCCTTGGTTACTCTATTACTTTTACAGTTTTACTGTTCCCATATATATAGTGTATATAGTGATGTATGCTCTTCTTCAGGGTCAGTTTTTCCAACATCATCTCTTAAACAATCCACACTTTGTCCAAATTTTGTAATACTTTTATCACAAAACAGATTCATTCATATGTGTTTTATTTCTATTTTAAAATTTCTATCCTGTTCAATAAGCTAATTTGTTTACTGTGATGCTTATACGACATTGTTTTATTAACATGGCTTCTTTAAGATATGCCATCCTTTTAGGTAGGAAAAGTCTTCCCAATTCTTTTTAAAAAATAATTGAAGTATTATTGGATAGATGCTCTTATGTGTGTATTTAGAATGTGTGTGTTGAGTATTTACTAAATAAATAATTTGTCAGGAATTATAATTTAAATTGCACTGAAGTTATGGTAATTTGTGTAATGATATTCGGTGACCTGGTCTTATTCTCAATCTTAAGAAAATATGGAATTAACAGACACAAGCTACAATATATAAGATAGATAAGCAATAGGAATTTACTGTATAGCACAGGGAATTATATCCATTATCTTGTAATAACCTATAATGGAATATAATCTGCAAAAATACTGATCACTATGCTGTATACCTGACAATATACAATATTGTATAACACAATATTGTAAATCAACTATATTTCAAATAAAAACTCATCTAACATTTTCTAGTAAAGATAGATTTTACACAAAGTTTTATAGTATTTATAATCTTAAGATAGCTACCTTCTGCTCACTGCATAAATTGGATAACATTCTTCAAGTACTTTTATGTATCTGTTTAAAATAAATGAATGGGAGCACATCCTGAAGTTAGTGTCCTGATGGGGCAGAATAAATTTGGAGTACCCCCATGGAGCCTCATTCCTACAGATTTTTTTGTGATTTGACCTGGAAAACCCCTGCAAACCCAAATTGCAGAGCTTGTTCTTATTTGATCTGAGTCAGAATTAGAGGGAAAAGTTTTCATCCCAGGACAGTTGTTAAAAACCATCAGCCACAATTGTTTATACCACAATTGTTTGAGCCAATGATAACAATTGAGGCAAATGGGAAGATGACCAAAAAACTTAAAAAAATTGGAAAATGGGATGTCCATAGGAGGTTTTGCAAAACTCTGACATATTCCTGAGAATCTGGAAGGTCATGTGTGAGGCAGTCCATATGCTCAGGAAGATCTGAGAAGGCTCTAAAATCTCTCCTTTGGTTGAGCTTCAAACTTCAAAGTGAAGAAAAAGGCACATCTTTAGTATTAAAAATGTGCCTAAAAAACACGCAAGACTCCTCAGCAACACCTGGGAGACTTATTGGATTAAAGCATTTAAGTAAAATGTGTGCACTTATTAGCCGATCACTAAGATAATCAAAGAAAGAGTTCAGTGGTAGCACATGATCCAGAATTTACAGATTAGTTCAGGAAATTTACACACACATACACACACACACAAACACACGAAAACAACAACAAAAATCTTATTTCCACAGTTGCCACATTATATAATTTTAAATATTCAGTTTTCAATTAGAATTATGAGATATGCAAAGAATCACAAAAGTATGGTACAGACATAGGGGAAAAATAGAGTAAAGAACCTGTCCCTGAGAAGACCTAGACATTGGATTTACTTGACAAAGACTTTATATCAGCTCTTATAAATATCTTCCAGGAGTTAAAGTAAAGCATGCCTCATGAACTAAAGGAAAATATGAGAGTTATGTCTTGACAAATGTAAAAATGTTTACATGTGTTTAGATGTGGCATACTAGTGGATACGGAAATTACAAAGGATTTCATGAACACACACACAAACTCTTAGAAGTAATAAATGAGTTCAGCAAGACTGTAAGATACAAAATCAATATAAAATATCAGTTGTACTACTCTATAGTAGCAATGAACAATTTCCACTTATTTATGCTCTTGCATATAAAAGAATAAAGTGTTTAAGAATAAATTAAGCAAAATAAGTGCAGGACTTGTACACTGAAAACTATAAAACATCTTTGAAAGAAATTAAGGATGACCTACATAAGTGGAGAGGTATCCCATAATCATAAATTGAAAGACAATATTGTTGAGATGTCAATAGTCCTCAGATAAATTGACAGATGTGATGCATTCCCTACTGAAATTTTATCTGGCCTTTTCACAGAAATTTTTAGGCCAATAATTACATTCATTGGAAATTCAAGGATTCCAGAATAGCCACAATAATGAAAAGTAAAAACAAAGTTGGAAGACTCACATTTCCCAATTTCAAAGCTTACTACAAATTATATTATTCAAGATAGGGTGGCACTGTCAAAAGGATGGAGATAGAGTTAACATACTCCATCTCTTGATAAACAGTGTCGGAGTAATGGTAACCCATGAAAAATATAGTACAGAATCACATATATTGAACAAAATACAAAAGACTTAAAGGAAGATATTAATTCTGAAAATGATTTATTCCATGATCTGAAAAATGTTTGAGAAATAGTTTTGAATTATCAGAAGTTGTTGATTAAGTGATATGGGGAACAATTTGAAAAGCTTTCCCAAGCATTCACAGGACAACAGGATAATTAACGGATAAAAGATGCAAGTGGAGGCTGTAAACTGGTGATTTAAAAATGCAGATTACTGGAGATTACTGATAGAACAAAATAAATAGGGCAGAAGTTGGAGCCAAAATTATAGGGTATATATGTTTTCTAGACAAAAAAAGAAATACATTCCATGTGTAATAAAATGTTCACTGTGGGTCATGCAATATCATTCTTACATCTACGTGAAAACACAGAAAGGGGAGAAAACTTATTCCATAAAATGTATAAAAACAAAGTCAAAAATAAAGATTAACTTCATACTAACAATAGAACATTAACTCACATATCTCATCTATTCTACTGAAACTCAAGACAATGGAAGAAAAATATAAAGTCACAGCATCCTCAGTAATTTAATGTTGAAAATAAAAGCTTATACCAGATGCTCCTTTTTAAGATAAAAGCCACACAGAGTAAATAGGGCTTAAGAAAAATCTGAACCTGTTTACTCTCTGTAGAGAAATTTTGTAAAGATCTATTTCAACCATTTGATAGAAAAAGCAATGTTAATACTCATAAATTGAAAGATTAATAAAAATGTATAACAATGAACAAGGCTTAGTGATAATTCAGAGACAGTTTAAGTAACTGTTAATTTCATTAGCACTGTAACAACAAATTATAATTAATAAGATAATATCTGTAGTATATTAGAACCCTAAAACTGATTGTAATTACTATTTATGTATTCCTTTCTCATATGCTGGTACCAAGCACACATGCACCTGTTTTTGTTACCTATCCTTCTCCTACATGGTAGAAATTTCTATCAAAATGTCTTACTTAACCTTCCAGAGTTAGGCACATTGAGGTTGTTTTAAACATGTCTTCAAATTCTCTAAGTCTCCTCTCACAAAATATGAGTCTTTGGAATATCGATTTGCTTGTTGACTCACGTCTAATGAATAGAGTGTGTCTGAAATTACATTGCATAATTTCTGACTCTAAGAAAAAGGCAGTACAACTTCTACCTGCTCTCTCTTTCTGAAGTTTCTGAGCTGACATGTAAAAATTCTGGCTACCCTACAGCTTTCATACTGAGGTCAGGTGAGGAGACCATATAGAGTAAGAGATAGGTACATGAGGAGTTTTGTCTGTACTGTTCCTTAGCTGTTCAACTCTATCTAGCATCAACCTTCAGACATATGAGATAGATAGATAGATTAGATAGATAGATAGATAGAGAGAGAGAGAGAGAGAGAGAGAGAGAGAGAGAGAGTTCAGATGATTTCAGATTTCTGCCCCTGTAGACAACAGTGAAGCAGACAATGCTTCCCCACCATGCCCTTCAGAATGCATGAGCAAAATTAATGGTTATTTTTCACAACTAAGTTTTTGGGTAATTTGTTAAGAAGCAGTCACTACAACACACACAGACCAGCTTTTCAATTAGATTAATTCTTCCACTTAGATTGTAATTTGTTTAAGGATGATCATATGGTTTAAGCTAAGCCAGTCAGAATTGGAATTCCTTGCTTGTCTAGTTAATTGATTGATTTGGTTTTGCTTGATTTATTATTTTTTCAGAGTGGTAGAAGGAGAGGTAGGCAGAATTAGTGACATGGAAGTTGGGAAGGAGAAGAGCTCTGCCTGTGAAGTGATGAAAAATAAGTTCTTTGTTAAACTGGAGCTCTATAGATAACATTTATAATAATGAAGAAGAGGATGTCCCAGAAAGAAATCAGAAACAAGAGATGCAGAAAATGACACAGGTTGCTGGTGACATATTTGAACCCTGGGATCAATTCTCACCTGAAATAAGCACAGATATGTAGTCTTCCAGATATGTGGACCAATGAATATTATTTTGTGGCTTAATCTAATTTGAATCAATGTCACTTTAACCAAAAGATTAATGAATAATGCAGCAGTACAATGTGTTTTATTGTCCTCTTACAAATCTGATGCCCATAGATTTCTTCCAAGCAGCAATCCATTTTTATCAGTGTTGTTGTAATTCTCCAAAGAAACATGATGCCCTCTGAGGGCTTGCCTTCATCAAGAAAAAAATCAGTTTAATTTATTTGGTTTCAAATTATTTTAGTGAATAAAATTTTGGGAACACTTTCTTTCAAGGAAGCTGCTTTTTAAAATTTGGATCAGCTACAATTGTGAGCTATTACAAGTCAGAAATCACAATCTGAAAATGTCAAAAGTTTGAGCAACTGACAGTGGAATTCTGATATGCCAAAAATAATTGAAAATAGATATTTGACAATGCCTCATTTACATATTTATAAAGGAAGGCAAGTAGGACTGCAGATATACCTTCCCATTTATTGGTATTACACTATATGCCAAATCCTAATAATATGTCTGATATTGTACAAAATTTCAGACTCGTCTAGAAATTATTTTTAAGACATTCAAAAATTGTAGTAAGTTTACTGGAGGAACAAACACAAAATATTTTTTGTCTTTAAAATAGTAAATCTGAATAAGAATTAATATATGTTTTATTAATTTTTAATGGAGTATAGTTGCTTTACAATGTTGTGTTAGTTTTTGCTGTACAGCAAAGTGAATCAGCTATACATATACATGTAGCCCCTCTTTTTTGGATTTCCTTCCCATTTAGGTCACCACAGAGCACTGAGTAGAGTTCCCTGTGCCACACAGTATGTTCTCATTAGTCATTTATTTTATATATATTAGTGTATATATGTCAATCCCAATCTCCCAATTCATCTCCCCTGTCCCTCCCCCATATCCATACGTCCATTCTCTACATCTGTCTCTCTATTTCTGCTTTGCAAATAAGCTCATCAGTATCATTTTTCTAGATTCCACATATAAACAATATTATAGGATATTTGTTTTTCTCTTCCTGACTTAACTTCACTCTGTATGACAGTCTCTAGGTCCATCCACATCTTTGCAAATTGCACAATTTCATTCCTTTTTATGGCTAAGTAATATTCCATTGTATATATGTACCACATCTTTATCCATTCTTCTGTTGATGGAAATTTAGGTTATTCCATGTCCTGGCTATTGTAAATAGTGCTGCAATGAACATTGTGGTGCATGTGTCTTTTTGAATTATGGTTTTCTCCAGGTATATGCCAAGAGTGGGATTGCTGAGTCATATGGTATTTCTATTTTTAGTTTTTTAAGGAAACTCCATACTGTTCTCCATAGTGGCTGTATTAATTTACATTCCCACTAACAGTGTACGAGGGTTCCCTTTTCTCCACACCCTCTCCAGCATTTACTGTTTGTGGATATTTTGATGATGGCCATTCTGACTGGTGTGAGGTGATACTTCACTGTAGTGTTGCTTTGCATTTCTCTAATAATTAGTGATGCTGAGCATCTTTTCATGTGCTTTTTGGCCATCTGTATGTCTTCTTAGAAGAAATGTCTATTTAGGTTTTCTGCCCACTTTTGGATTGGGTTGTTTGTCTTTTTAATATTAAGCCACATGATCTGTTTGTATATTTTGGAGATTAACCTTATGTCAGTTGCTTTCTTTGCAAATATTTTCTCCCATTCTGAGGGTTCTCTTTTACTTTTATTTATGGTGTCCTTTGCTGTGCAAAAGCTTTTAAGTTTCATTAGGTCACATTTGTCTATTTTTGTTTTTATTTCCATTACACTAGGAGGTGGGTCAAAAAAAGATCTTGCCGTGATATATGTCAGAGTGTTCTGCCTATGTTTTCTTATAAGAGTTTCATGGTGTCCAGCCTTACATTTAGGTCTTTAATCCATTTTGAGTTAATTTCTTTGTATGGTGTTAAGGAGTGTTCCAATTTCATTCTTTTACACGTAGCTGTCCAGTTTTCCCGGCGCCACTTATTGAAGAGGCTGTCTTTTCTCCATTGTATATCCTTGCCTCCTTTGTCATAGGTTAGGTGACCATAAGTGAGTGGATTTATCTCTGGGATTTCTATCCTGTTCCATTGATCTATATTTCTGTTTTGGTGCCAGTACCATACTGTCTTGATGACTGTAGCTTTGTAGTATAGTCTGAAGTCCAGGAACCTTATTCCTCCAGACACACTTTTCTTTCTCAAGATTGATTTGGCTCTACAGGGTCTTCTGTGTTTCCATACAAATTGTAAAACTTTTGGTTCTAATTCTGTGAAAAATGCCCTTGGTAGTTTGATAGGGATTGCATTGAATCTGTAGATTGCTTTGAGTAATATAATAATTTTCACAATACTGATTCTTCCAATCCAAGAACATGGCATATCTCTCCATCTGTGTCATCTTTGATTTCTTTTATCAGTATCTTATAGTTTTCTGAGTACAGGTCTTTTGCCTCCTTAGGTAAGTTTATTCTTCTGTATTTTATTTTTTTGTTTCAGTGGTGAATGGGATTGTTTCCTTAATTTCTTTTTCTGATCTTTCATTGTTAGTGTATAGGAATGTAAGAGATTTCTATACATTAATTTTGTATCCTGCAACTTTAGCAAATTCACTGATTAGCTCTAGTAATTTTCTGGTGGCTTCTGTAGGATTTTCTATGTATAGTATCATGTCATCTGCAAACAATGACAGTTTTACTTCTTCTTTTCCAATTGGATTCCTTTTATTTTGTTTTCTTCTCTGATTGCCAAGGCTAGAACTTCCAAAACTATGTGGAAAAAAAGTGGTGACAATGGACATCCTTGTCTTTTTCCTGATCTTACTGGAAATGCTTTCAGTTTTTCACCATTGAGAATGATGTTAGCTGTGGGTTTTTCATATAAGGCTTTGATTATGTTAAGTTCCTTCTATTTCCACTTTCTGGGGAGATTTTATCATAAATGGGTGTTGAATTTTGTCAAAGCTATTCTGCATCTATTGAGATGATCATATGTTTTTTTTTTTTTTTTTATTTTTCAGTTTGTTAACGTGGTGTGTCACACTGATTTATTTGCAGATATTGAAAAATCCTTGCATCCATGGTATAAATCCCACTTGATTGTGGTGTATGATGCTTTTAATGTATTGTTGGTTTTGGTTTGCTAGTATTTTATTGAGTATTTTTGCATCTATGTTCATCAGTGATATTGGCCTGTAATTTTTCTTTTTCTGTGTGTGACATCTTTGTCTGGTTTTGGTATCAGGGTGATGGTGGGCTCATTAGAATAAGCTTGAAAATGTTCTTTCTTCTGCAATTTTTTTGAAGAGTTTCAGAAGGATAGGTGTTAATTCTTCTCTAAATGTTTGAGATAATTCACATGTGAAGCCATCTGGTCTTAGACTTTTTTGGTTGGATGTTTTTTCATTACTATTTCAATTTCAGTACGTGTGGTTACCTGTTCACATTTTCTATTCTTTCCTGGTTCAGTCTTAAAAGGTTGTATCTTTCTAAGAATTAGACCATTTCTTCTAGGTTGTCCATTTTATTGTCATATATATTTTTTTAATAGTTACTTATGACCCTTTGTATTTCTGTGGTGTCAGTCGTAACTTCTTTTTCATTTCTAATTTTATTGATTTGAGACCTCTCCCTTTTTTTCTTGGTGAATCTGCCTAAAGGCTTATCAAATTAGTTTATCTTCTCAGAGAACCAGCTTTTAGTTTCATTGGTCTTTGCTATCCTTTTCTTTGCCTCTTTTATTTATTTATGCTCTGATCTCTGAGTTCTTTCCTTTTACCAACTTTGGTTTTTTTATGTTCCTATTTATATAGTTGCTTTAGGTGTAAGGTTTGGTTGTTTATTTGAGTTTTTTTCTTGTTTCCTGAGGTAAGTTGTATTGCCATATACTTCCCCTTAGAACTGTTTTTGCTATTTCCCAAAGTTTTTTTTTTTTTTTTTTTTTTTTTGGTCATTTGTTTCTAGGTATTTTCAATTTCCTCTTCTATTTCTTCAGTGATTCACTGGTTGTTCAGTAACATATTGCTTAGCATCCATGTGTGTCTGGTTTTTACAGTTTTCTTTTTTTCTTTTTCCTGTAAGTGATTTCTAATTCCATAGTGTTGTGATCGAAAAAGATGCTGGATATGATTTCGTTTTTTTTTAAATTTACCAAGGCTTGATTAGTGGCCCAAGATATGATCCATCCTGGAGAATATTCCATGTGCACTTGAGAAGAAAATATATTCAGCTGCTTTTGGATGGAATGTTCTATAAATATCAATTAACTCAATCTGGTCTAATGTGTCATTTAAGGCCTGTGTTTACTTATTTTCTGTCTGGATGGTCTGTACATTGATGAGAGTGAGGTATTAAAATCTCCCACTATTATTTTGCTATTGTCGATTTCTCATTTTATGGCTGTTAGCATTTGCCTTATATATTGTGATGTTTCTATGTTGGGTGCATATATATTTACAATTTTTATATCTTCTTCTTGTATTGATCCTTTGATCTTTATGTAGTGTCCTTCTTTGTCCCTCTTAACAATCTTTATTTTAAAGTCTATTTTGTCTGATATGAGTATTGCTACTCCAGCCTTCTTTTGATTTCCATTTGCATGGAAATTATTTTTCTATCTCCTCATTTTCAGTCTGTATGTGTCCCTAGGTCTGAAGTGGGTCTCTTGTAGACAGCATACATATGGCTCTTGTTTTCTTTATCCATTCAACAAGTCTATGTCTTTTGGTTAAAGGATTTAATCAATTTACATTTAAAGTAAGTATCAATATGAATGTTTTTATTTACATTTCTTTAATTGTTTTGGATTTGTTTTGGAAGGTCCTTTTTTTTCCTTCCTCTTTTGTTCTCTTGTGATTTGATGTCTATCTTTAATGATGTGTTTAGTTTTCTTTTTCTTTTTTATGTTTATATCTATTGTAGATTTTTGTTTTGTTGTTCCTATGAGGTTTTTATGTCACTGTCTATATATGTATAAGATTGCTTTAAATTGCTGATCTCTTAATTTCAAATGCATTCCCAATATCACAAATTTGTACTCTGATCTTTTCATGATAGCTGGTTTTGATATCATAATTGTGTGTAGATGATTTCCTACCCTTTATATTTGCCTTTACCACTGAGCTTCTCTATTCAATTTTCTTGATTCTTATTGTGGCCTCTTCTTTTCCACCTAGAGAAGTTCATTTAGGATTTGTTGTAATGCTGGTTTGGTGGTGCTGAATTCTCTTAGCTTTTGCTTGTCTGTAAAATTTTTGATTTCTTTGATGAATATTAACGAGACTCCAGCTAGGTAGAGTATTCTTGGTTGTAGATCTTTTCCTTTCATCACAAAATATATCCTGCCACTGCCTTGCTGCTGAAAAATCAGGTGATAACGTTATGGGGGTGCCCTTGTATATTATTTATTGTTTTTCCCTTGTTGTTTTTAATATTTTTTCTTTGTGTTTAACATGTCTGTTTGATTAATATATGTCTCGGTGTGTTCCTCCTTGAGTCTATCTTGTATGGGACTGTCTTCACTTCCTGAACTTGAATGTGTTTCCTTTCTCATATTAAGTAAGTTTTCAGCTATAAGGTCTTCAAATATTTTCTCAGATCCTTTCTTTTTCTCCTCTTCTGGGACCCCTGTAATGTGAATGTTGGTGCATCTAATGCTGTCCCAGTGATCTCAGAGACTGTCCTCATTTCTTTTCATTCTTTTTTTTTTTTTTCCTGTGGCAGAGTTTTCCAACATTCTGTCTTCCAACTCACTTATTTGTTCTTCTGCCTCATTTATTCTACTATTGATTATTTCTAGCGTATTTTTCATTCCATTTATTGTATTGTTCATCTCTGTTTGTTCTTTAAATCTTCTATCTCTTTGTTAAACATCTCTTGTAACTTCTCAGTCTATGCCTCCATTCTTTTCCCAAGATCTTGAATCTCCTTTACTATCATTACTTTAAATTCTTTTGCATATAGGCTTCACATCTCCTCTTTCATTTTTGTGCGTTTTTATCTTGTTCCTTTGTCTGAAATATATTTCTCTGCTGTCTCACTTTTGTCTAACTTTCTGTGTTTGTGGACTCCTTTCTGCTGGCTGGAGAATCGTAGTTCCTCTCGTTTCTGGTATGTGCTCTCTGGTGGGTGAGGTTGTTCCTGAGGTTTGTGGAGGCTTCCTGGTGGGAGGGACTTGTGCCTGCCCACTGTTGGGTGAAGCTGGGTATTTTCCTTTTAGTGGCAGGGCTGTATTTATAGCTGGCTGTGAGCTCACTATGGCTTTATGCACACTGCTGATGGGTGGGTCTGTGTTCCTATCCTGCTGGCTATTTGGCTTGAGGCATTCCAGCACTGGAACCTATTAGCTGTTGGGTAAGGCCAGGACTTGATGCCAAAATGGTGACCTCTGGGAGAGCTCACACCAATCAATATTCTCTGAGGCCTCTGTTATCAGTGTCCTTACACCCCCCTTCCAGTGAGCCAAAGTCACCTCCCACCTTCCCAGGAGACCCTCCAAGACTTATAGGTCTGACTCCTATGGAGTTACTGCATTGTGCTTGTCCCCGTGTACATGAAACCTTATTGTGCCCTCCAAGAGTGGAGTCTCTGTTTTCCCTAGTCCTGTGGAGCTGCTGCAATCAATCCCCACCAGCCTTCAAAGCCATATGCTCAGGAGATTCTTCCTCCCAATGCCAGACCCTCAGGCTGGGGATCTTGACATTGCACTTAGGACTCTCACTTTTGTGGGAGAACTTCTGCAATATAATTATTTTCCCGTATGTGTTTTGCCCACCCAATGGGTATGGAATTTGATTATGATGCAAAATAGCCCCTCCTGCCACCTCATTGTGTCTTCCTCTTTGTCTTTGAATGTAAAACATCTTTCTTGGTATGTTCCAATGTATTTTATTGACTGTTCAGAAGTTTGTTGTGATTTTTGTGTTTTTGCAAGAGATGTCCTTATACTCTGCCCTCTTTTCCTGGGATCAAGGGGCTGATTTTAGTTTGGATACTTTCTGCCTCTTTCCTCGGTGTGTGCTGGCCATTACCCCCTTGATGTAGGGTGTGCAGCTACAGTAGTACTTGATCGTTCCTGGGACAGTGAGAGCAGGGCCTGGTGCCTGCTTGCAGATTTCCTAAGGGTGGGTGATATCTGCATGCTCCAGGGACAGTGGGGGCAAGGCCTGGCACTTGCTCACAGATTTTCTAGGTACGGGCAATCTCTGAACCCTCATGGGACTTCAGGGGCTGGGCCTGGTGTTTGCTTGTGGGTCTCATGATGGCGGGGGCCCACCTCTGGGGCCCAAAATAGTGGCAGTGACTCCCACCTGCCCCTGGAGCTCCTGTAGGGAGCTCACCTCTGGGGCCCAAAATAGTGGCAGTGACTCCCACCTGCCCCTGGAGCTCCTGTAGGCAGTGTCCTGTTGCCTTGGAGCACTCACAGGGAAAGAACTTCTTGTGGAAGAGAGCAGGGCACCACCTACATGAGCTCCAGAGGTGGATACGAGCCATGGCTGTTATCTCGGACCCTAGAGGCAGGTGATAGCTGCTGCCACTGCTACAAAGTGTCCTGGTGCTAGCACAGGTCACTGCCCACACCTTCTCCAGAGCCTGTGCAGCCCACCACTGCTGAGCGTCGAACAATCTGGGGCCAACTTCCCCGGGAGAAAGAACAGCACTCCTCAGGCTATAGCAACTTCCTGCTGGCCCCTGCTGCTGAAGGCACACCCTGCACATCCCAAATGTGGTGGCTGTATCTCTCCCTCTCCCTAGCCTGCATGAGCAAGTGAGCCCTAATCAGCTTCTTCTTTTGCCCCCTCTTGCCTGGGCAGGGATGAGATGCCTGAGGGTGGCCAACAGGTAGAGGCAGGGCAAAAAAAAAGCTGAACTCCAGGGTTGGTGTGACAAAACAAGAGAAAGGGAAACTTCTCCATGCAGCTGCAGGAGCTGCAGATTAAACCCTTGTAAGTGGCTTGGTAAACCTTGAATCTGTGAAATATATGAATACACAGCAAGTGTTCCCATAATAAATGCTGTGGACTTTGGGCACAACTGTGGACTTTGGAGGTGAGTAAACGTGGGAGTAAGGCTAGGTCAGAGTCCAAGCTGGCCCAATATTGCAAACAGTGGGTCCAGAGACCTACCAAGAAATATTAGAGGACTTCCTGAGTAAGCAGAATTTGGCTGTGGCTCACTGTTGGGGCAAGGACACTGCCAGCTGAGGCCACAGAAAAATATTACTATTATTACTACTATATATCCTTTTACATTTTTTTCTGTTTTGTTCTATTGTTGTTTATTTTTTATTATTCTTTTAATATTTTGTATTTACTTTTCCTTTTCTTTTTTATACTTTTATTTTTAATATACTTTTAATATGATTTTCCTATTTCTACTGTACTTTTTTGTTACACTGTGTTTTATCCTTGTTTTTTTTTTCCCCCTTGGTTTTGCTTGTGTTTATCCTCTTTTTTATTCATATTTTCTGTTTTTCTACTTTGACTTTACCTTTTTACCTCTTTTTTGTTTTGTATTTTTTCTTTTTGTTTTCATCTTTTTTTTTTTAACTTATATTTTGGATCATTTTTGTATTTGTTTTCTACTTTCTTTGCTTTTTTTAGTTTGTTTTCTGTGTTTGTTTTGGACATTTTGTATTTATTAGTATAGTTTTTATTGTTTTTTTTTTATTTTTGTGTTTGTTTATTGGTGTGGTTGCTTTCTTCCTTTTTTTCCCCTCAATTTTGTTTTCTTTTTGTGTGTTTTGTGTGTGTGTGTGTTTCCTTGTGTGTTTTTGTCTGTTTAGTTTTGTTTTTACTATTTGTCTTGGGGTTTTGTTTGTGCATTTTTTATTTTATTTTTTTCCATTTTCTTCCAAACTGTGTGGCTTACAATGTCTTTGTGCTCCGGCCAGGGGTTAGGCCTGAGCCTCCGAATTGGGAGAGCCAAATCCAGGACATTGGACCACCAGAGAACTCCCGGCCCCATGGAATATTAATGAATAAAAGCTGTCCCAGAGGTCTCCATCTCAACACTAAGACCTGGTTCCACCCAAAGGCCAGCAAGCTCCAGTGCTGGGCACCTCATGCCAAACAACTAGCAAGACAGGAAGACAACCCCACGCATTACAACCAGGCTGCTTGAAGTCATACAAAGCTCACAGACACCCCAAAACACACTACTGGTTGTGGCCCATGACTAGAACGCAGGCAACAGTCCCCCCCACCAGGAAGCCTACACAAGCCACTGGACCAACCTCACCCACTGGGGGCAGACACCAGACATAAGAGAAACTATGACCCTTCAGCCTGTGGAAAGGAGACCCCAAATGCAGTAAGTTAAAAATGAGAAGACAGAGAAATACACAGCAGATGAATAGTAAGGTAAAAACCTACAAGACCAAATAAACGAAGAGGAAATAGGCAGTCTACCTGAAAAAAATTCAGAGTAATGATACTAAAGATGATTCCAAATCTCGGAAGTAGAATGCAGAAAATAAAAGAAACATTTAACAAGGACCTAGAAGAAGTAAAAGACAAACAAACAGTGATGAACAATACAATAATTGAAATAAAAAAATATTCTAGAAGGAATCAATAGCAGAATAACTGAGGCAGAAAAAACAGATAAATGAGCTGGAAGATAGAATTGTGGAAATGTAAATAACTGCCACAGAGAAGAATAAAGAGAAGAGAATGAAAAGAACAGAGAACAGTCTCAGAAACATCTGGAACAACCTTCAATGCACAACATACAAATTATAGGGGTCCCAGAAGAAGAACAGAAAGAGAAAGGGTCTGAGAAAATATTTGAAGAGATTATAGTCAAAAACTTGCCTAAGGTGGGAAAGAAAGTAGCCAATTAAATCCAGGAAGCATAGACAGTCCCATACAGGATAAACCCAAGGAGAAACACACTGAGACACATATCAATCAAACTATCACAAATTAAAAGCAAAGAAAAAAATATTAAAAGCAGCAAGGGAAAAGCAACAAATAACATACAAGGGAAGCCCCATAAGGTTGACAGCTGATTTTTCAGCAGAAACTCTGCAAGCCAGAAGAGAGTGGCAGAACATATTTAAAGTGATGAAAGGGAAAATCCTACAACAAATATTAAAGATTAAACTACCCAGCAAGGATCTCATTCAGAATTGACTGAGAAATCAAAACTTTACTGACAAGCAAAAGCTAATAGAATTCAGCACCATCGAACCATCACTACAACAAATGCTAAAGGAAATTTTCTAGGCAGGAACCACAAGAGAAAAAAAGAACCCACAAAAACAAATCCAAAACAATTAAGAAAGTGGTAATAGGAATATAAATATCAATAATTATCTTAAATGTAAATGGAGTAAATGTTCCAACCAAAAGACACAGGCTCACGGAATGGATACAAAAACAAGACCCACATATATGCTGTCTACAAGTGACCAACTTCAGACCTAGGGACACATAGAGACTGAAAGTGAGGGGATGGAAAAAGATATCCATGCAAATGGAAATGAAAAGAAAGCTGGAGTAGCAATACTCATAACAGATAAAATAGAATTTAAAATAAAGAACATTACAAGAGGCAAGGAAGGAAACTACATAATGATCAAGGGATCAATTCAAGAAGAAGTTATAACAATTATAAATATATATGCATCCAACATAGAAACACCTCAATACATAAGGCAACTGCTAGCAGCTATAAAAGAGGAAATAGACAGTAACACAGTAATAGTGGGGGACTTAAAATGCCTCACTTACACCAATGGACAGATCATCCAGACAGAAAATTAATAACGAAACACAAGGTTTAAGTGACAAAATACACCAGATAGATTTAATTGACCTTTATAGGACATTACATCTGAAAACAGCAGATTACACTTTCTTCTCAAGTGCACATGCAACATTCTCCAGGATAGATCATATCTTGGGTCACAAATTAATCCTTGGTAAATTTAAGAAAATTGAAATCATATCAAGCATCTTTTCTGACAACCACACTATGAGATTATAAATAAATTATGGGAAAAAACTGTAAAAAAAAACACAAACACATGGAAGCTAAACAATATACTACTAAATAACCAAGAGATCACTGAAGAAATCAAAGAGGAAATCAAAAAATACCTAGAGACAAATGACAATGATAACACGATGACCCAAAACCTATGGGGTGCTGCAAAAGCAGTTCTAAGAGGGAAGTTTATAGCAATACAATCATACCTCAAAAAACAAGAAAAATATCAAAAAAAATATTTAACCTTACACCTAAATGAACTAGAGAATGAAGAACAAACAAACAAAAAAAATTTAGTAGACGGAAAGAGATCGTAAAGATCAGAGGAGAAATAAAGGACATAGAAACAAAGAAAATGATAGCAAAGATTAATAAAACTAAAAGCTGGTTCTTTGAGAAGATAAACAAAATTGATAAACCTTTATCCAGACTCATCACAAAAAGAGGGAGAGGACTCAAATCAATAAAAGTAGAAACGAAAAAGAAGTTACACAGAACACTGCAGAAATACAAAACATCATAAAAGAATACTGCAAGCAACAATATGCCAAAAAATGAAAAACCTCGAAGAAATGGACAAATTCAGTCTTAGTCTTCAAAGACTGAACCATGAAAAAATAGATATTATGAACAAACCAATCATAAGTAATGAAATTGAAACTGTAATTAAAACTCTTACAACAAACAAAAGTCCTGGAGCAGATGGCTTCACAGGTGCATTCCATCAAGCATTTAGAGAAGAGCTAACACCCATCCTCCTCAAACTCTTTCAAAATGTTGCAGAGGACTGAGCACTTCCAAACTCATTCTACAAGGGCACCATCACCCTCATACCAAAAGCAGACAAAAATATTGCAGAAAAAGAAAATTATAAACCAGTATTACTGATGAATATAGATGCAAAATTCCTCAACAAAATATTAGCAAACATCATCCAACAACACATTAAAAGGATCATACACCATGCTTAAGTGGGATATATAACAGCTATGGAAGGATTCTTCAATATACACAAATGAATGAATCAAGATGATACACCATGATAAATTAAAGAATAAACACCATATACTGATCTCAATAGATGCATAAAAAGCTTTTGACAAAGTTCAACACTTATTTATGATAAAAACTCTCCAGAAAGTGGACATAGAGGAAACCTACCTCAACATATTAAAGGCTATATATGACAAACCCTCAGCAAACAACATTCTCAGTGGTGAAAATCTGAAAACATTTCCTCTAAGATCAGGAACAAGACAAGGATGTCCACTCTCACCATTTTTATTCTACATAATTTTGGAAGTCCTATCCACAGCAGTAAGAATTAAAAAGATGTAAAAGGAGTCCAAATTGGAAAAGAAGTAAAACTGTCACTGTTTGCAGATGTCTTGATACTATACATAGAAAATCCTACAGAAACCTCTAGAACACTACTAGGGCTAATCAATGAATTTGCTAAAGTAACAGGATAAAAAATTAATGCACAGAAATCTCTTGCATTCCTATACACTAACAACAAAAGATCAGAAAGAGAAACTAAAGAACAATTCCATTCACCATTGCAACAAAAAGAACGAAATACCTAGGAATAAACCTACATAAGGAGGTAAAAGACCTGTACTCAGAAAACTATAAAACACTGATGAAAGAAATAAAAAAAAAGACACAAATAGAGGGAGACGTATACAATTATCTTGGATTGGAAGCATCAATATTGTGAAAATGATTCTACTACCCAAAGCAATCTATAGATTCAATGCAATCCCTTTCAAATTACCAGTGATATTTTTCACAGAACTAGGACAAAAAATCTTAAAATTCGTATGGAGACACAAAAGGCCCTGAATAGCCAAAGCAATCTTGAGAAAAAAAAATGGAGCTGGAAGAATCAGACTCCCTAACTTCAGAGTATAGTACAAAGCTACAGTCATCAAGACAGTATGGTACTGGTGCAAAAACAGAAACATAGGTCTATGAAACAGGATAGAAAGCTCAGAAATAAACCCACTCACCTATGGTCACCTAACCTATAACAAAGGAAGCAAGGATATACAATGGAGAAAAGACATTCTCTTCAATAAGTGGTGCTGGGAAAACTGGACAGCTACATGTAAAAGAATAAAATTAGAACACTCCCTAACACCATACACAAAAATAAACTCAAAATGGATTAGAGACCTAAATGTAAAGCTGGACCCTATAAAACTCTTAAAGGAATACATAGGAAGAACACTACTGGACATGAATCACAGCAAGATCTTTTTGCCCCAAGTACTAGACTTATGGAAACAAAAACCAAAATAAACAAATGGGACCTAATGAAACTTAAAAGCTTTTGCACAGGAAAGGAAACCATAAACAAGACAAAAATACAACCCTCAGAATGGGAGAAACTATTTGCAAACAAATCAATGGACAAAGGATTAATCACCAAAATATACAAACAGCTCATGCAGCTCAATATCAAAAAAACAAACAACCCAATCCAAAAATCGGCAGAAGACCTAAATAGACATTTATCCAAAGAAGACATACAGACAGCTAATAAACACATGAAAAGATGCTCAACATCACTAATTATTCTTGAATTGCAAATCAAAATCACAATGAGGTATCACCTCACACCAGTTAGATTGGGCATTATCAGAAAATCTACAAAGAATAAATGCTGGAGAGGGTGTGGAGAAAAGGGAACTCTCTTGCACTGTTGGTGGGAATGTAAATTGACAAAGACACTATGGAGAACAGTATGGAGGTTCTCGCAAAAACTAAAAGTAGAATTACCATATGACACAGGAATCCCACTACTGGGCATATACCCAGAGAAAACCATAATTCAAAATGACACATGCACCCCAATGTTCGTTGCAACACTGTTTACAATAGCCAGGTCATGGAAGCAACTTAAATGTCCATTGACAGATGAATGGATGAAGAAGATGTGGTATATAAATATAGAATTGAATATTACTCAGCCATAAAAAGGAATAAAATTGGGTCATTTGTAAAGACATGGATTGACTTAGAGACTGTCGTACAGAGTGAATTAAGTCAGAAAGAGAAAAACAAATATCATATATTAGTGCTTATTTGTGGAATCTAGAAAAATGGTACAGATGAACCAGTTTGTAAAGCAGAAATAGAGACAGAGATGTAGAGGACAAATGAATGGACATCAAGAGGGGAAAGGGGGAGTGGGATGAATTAGGTGTTTGGAATTAACATATATACACTAATGTGTATAAAATAGATACCTATTGAAGACGTGCCATATAACACTGGGAACCCTACTTCACTTCGTTGTACAGTAGAAACTAACACAACATTGTAAAACAATTGTATGCCAATAAGAAAATGTATATATATATATACATATATATATATATGCATCTAAATTAAAATAGGTATTAAAAATGTTTCTTACAAGTCTAAACTGGTGTAAAGGATTCAATCTCCAATGCATTATATACACTATTTTTGAAAATAAAACTATCATTTTCTCAAAAAAAAGAAGAAAAAATTATTGTGTAGATAAGCCACAATAAGGCAGTTGAAACTTCATTTGTGAATCACTGAAGTATATAATTATGTAATATTTCACTTTAACATAGAAATTATTAGTTTCTGAATTAGAAAAAAATAAAGTAGGACATATTCTTTTCTCTTTAAGGAAGTGAAACAGGGGAGAAACTGCTAGAAGTAATGAAAAAATAACAATATAAATAGTAAAAAGAGCCAAAAGTCCATTTCACCAAATTCATTATGCTATCTATTATAATAAAATTAATTATATTGAAGTTTCAATTTATCTTTTTGTTTCCACTGCACTCCTAAAGTGTAGTGTTTTGGACTGAGTTGTGCCTCCCCAAAATTCATGTTAAAGCCTTAAATTACAGTTCCTTATAATGTGACTGTCTTGGGAAACAGGGCCTTTAAAGGGGTGATTAAGGCTGTTAGGGAGACCCTAATGCAATCTGTTGTCCTTATAAATAGAGGACATTTGGATACATGAAGAGACATTAGGGGCTCATGTGTAAGGAAAGACCATGTGAGGACACAGCAAGAAGGCAGCCATCTGTAAGCCAAGGAAAGCAGCCTTAGAGGAAATCAAACCCATACACACCTTGATCTTGAGTTTATTATCTTCAAAATTTTGAGAAAATTAATTTTTCTTAAGTTACCCAGGCTGTGGTATTTTGTTATGATTACCCTAGCAAACTAACATACAAAGTTTATCATTAATTATATCTTAAGAGAAAACATACTTAGGATTAAAATATAATAAAAATAATTGGTTTATCTGATTCATTTTCTCTATCTTGTGGCTGAGAGAATGAGTTGCCACACAATATTTGAAGCCAAATCTGGCCTCTGTACCCCAGCACTGAATTAATTCTTAGAGACAGAGTTTTGGGTGAAGTAGAAGAAATAACTTTATTGCTTTGCTAGGCAAAGGAGGCCACAGTGGGCTAATGTCCTCAAAAAAATGTGCCCCAACCTGGAGGGGGTTGTGAGAAGTTTTATAGTAATGGTTCAAAGAGGGTAATCATCTCATGGACATTCTTCTAATTGGTTGGTGGTGACGTTAAGTGTGAGTCAGCATTATCAACTTCCTGTTTCCAACCAGTCTGGAGTCTAAGTGCTTGTGAGTATCATAGTGTTAACTTCTACAACCTAGTGGGGGTTTCAGTATCTGCAAAAGAGCTCAAGGATATTGATATGTATATCCCTTGATGGGCAACCAAGACCCTGCCCCAAGGCTGCACTATTTTTTCTCTTGACTATTCCTCCCTTGTCTCTGTATCCCCTCCCTTTCCTAATTAGCAACTGATTGAACCTGCTTGTTGGAACTCCGGGAAGGTCATGGAGGCTGAATGAAGCCTATTACCTGTAATCAAAGAAATGGGGGACACAGAAAGACTTTTGTTCCCAGGAGTCCCACAGGGTCCTGCCCTATATAGTATTCTTTCTTGGTATTCTGTGAAGGATTCTGATGCACCTAGCTAAGAGATTATACTTCCCAACTTCCACTGCAACTACATGACTAAATTCTGGCCAAACAGATGTAAATAGAAATATTATATGAGACACATGAGAAGATAGTTTTGAAGGACGTGACTCAACCAGAAACACAATTCGCTTGTTTTGGTATGTCCTTTTTCCTGCTACATGAATGCAATTGTAATGGCTGAATTCAGTAGCCATTTTTAGCATGAGCAAATTTAAGAAGCAAAGTGCTGAGAATAAAATAGAGAAAATAGAGATGGAGCCAATGTTTCTACTGATTGTTGAACTAGATTTGTATAGAATTGTAATTGTAAATTGACTGCAAAGAATTGATACAAAGAGGAAAACATTTTCTTAAAGTTCTTTTCATACAGAGTTATACTCAAATCTAATACGATTAAATGATTTAAACAATTATTTTACATCAAAATATTATTTTATCTGTGACATTAAATATTGTCCTTATCTGATGCTGTTTTGTCAAAAGACACTTTGATACAAATTAGAAAAGTTATTATTTTTAGCACACACAAAATAAGCAAGAAATTTATTTTTGTTTTAAATATATATAACTGTACTCTTTGTAATAAAATTTTCTCCAAGAATTTTGAGATATTTCATGCACATAAAATGTCTTTGAAGGGTGTTTGCTAGATATGCTGGATTATTTTGTAATCAAAAATGTAAAAACCAGTGAAAGAAGAAACAGAGAGACTTATTTTGAGAAAACAAAGAGGTAGAAACATACATACACACACACACTATTTAAAAAGTTACAGGAAATCCTTTCTTGTTAGGGTATCTTTGGTATAGCTGGAGTGATCTTAACTTCTACATAAATCTTTCATAAAAATGTATCTTTTTTTAAACTCCAATCTGCCCTTGTTTCCTATTCACAGTGATTTTTTCACTATAGTTAGCTGCTCTAGATAATGTAAAACATAAACTATTATCTCTAATCCTATACCTATATTTTTTTAAAGTTTTTTTCACTTTATCACTATAAAATCTTTATAATAATGTTAATCAGATAGGAACAGTTCTCAGGCCAGGTTACTTGATGCTAATCCAAGTAAATAATCTTTGATAAAATTCTAGAATGATTTAAAGCACAGACTTGGAATTAAGAAAAAATGTGAGTTTACATCCTGGCATCAGGTCATATGTAACAGTAATATTTCTAGTAAATATTGAATGAACTAAACATAATGTGCTTAAAAACCAGTACCAAGTATTTTATAAAGTTAATTTTTTTTTATAAATTTATTTATTTATTTTTGGCTGTGTTGGGTCTCCGTTTCTGTGCGAGGGCTTTCTCCAGTTGCGGCGAGCGGGGACCACTCTTCATTGTGGTGCGCGGGCCTCTCACTGTCACGGCCTCTCCCGTTGCAGAGCACAGGCTCCAGACGCGCAGGCTCAGTAGTTGTGGCTCATGGGCTTAGCCGCTCTGCAGCATGTGGGATCTTCCCAGACCAGGGCTTGAACCCGTGTCCCCTGCATTGGCAGGCAGATTCTTAACCACTGTGCCACCAGGGAAGCCCCATAAAGTTAATTTTTGCTTTGAATCAAAAGTTCAAACCATTTACTAACTAAATTAAGATGCAATATGAGTATAAACTTTCATTTGTTCACATTCAATTAATGTAATAAAGGTTAGTTTTATTTGGAATGCTATTGCCTGTGCATTCAATCTAAATTTAGAACGTTGATTAGACACATGGTATGAAAATAGGACAAAATATTAAAATAAGAAGAGTCCAAACATGGACTCTTTATTTAACAAAATGTACTGTTCTATAAAGCATAAATCTATACATATTTGTAAGCATGTATGTCATTAGGTAAAATATATCTGTGTTTAAAAAAAAATGTTTGTGATCCTAGGAACTTCATTTTAGTATTATTTCTGATTATGATGTTGATATTATATGTTAGGGAAAAAGTCTTCCCCTGAAACTCTCCCTAATTGTCTAGGTATGGTTATGGAGTAGCTGACAGATTTGATAGTGGTGGTGTGTCCCAGAATATAATGTCCTCACTGTCAGGGATCACAATTGATCCTTTTATCTTGTCTCTCTCTTTCAGCTCTCTGAGGCTTTCCACATGTTTTGTGTTGGTCTAACTTAGTAATTGATTTGGAATAGCATCACAGGATAGAAGTCATCTTAGAATGACCAAGCAAGGAAAGCCAGCCAGCATAGCCTGGGAGCAACTGACAAAAATTGTTTTTACAGCATCAGTGAACACAAAGGAAAACCTTGGGCAAAATTCTGAGATGTGTAATATTGGCCACCTGCAACCATCTATTTACCTCTTTTCTTCCATTCCCCCTCCCTTCATTTTACTAACAACTTCTCTCCTTATCTTTAACCTTATTAAAATGTTTTATCAGCAAGAGTAGGATAAAAATCTGACTGGCAAATGGAAAATAAATCCTAGATATATCAAGACTTTGGCTTTTGGATAATGTCACATCTATAGACCAATCTAATTTTTAGAGTAAACAAAAAACTCATGTTAGTAGATGCCAGATTCTATTTCTAACTCTGTCCCTGATTAAATAAGTGACTTTGAAGTCATTGACTTGTCCTTGTAGATAAGTTTCTCAACTGGAAAGTGAGTTGAACTCTACTAGAAGTGTTGAAAGTGGCTCTAGGGAGACTTGGGGCTCTCTGTGAAGACCCGTGGAGACTTTATTGAATGAAAAGTCAGGGGATGTCCATTAAATATAATTTCAGAGCATGGTACTATTCACCTCAAAATTGAATCTGAGACTCTGTAATCTACCACACTTTTAAACTCTATTATATTGAAAATCACATTTTATCCCAGGATTTCAATGATCTCTGGACTAAATTTGAGGCAAGTTCAAGATACCTGGGACCTCCAGATTTCCCAGTAGAAATTTTAAGCTGATTACTTACCCAGCAGATGATCAAGAATGAGGGAGTTTATCCATGAAGCAAGGAAGTAGATTTTTTCTTTCACAGGTGTCACAAATTTCACCTTTTTAATGTAAGCCATTTTAACATTTATTTCTACTCCCTGTAAACACAGTATCTATCTATTCTGTATTTTTCCTTCTTGAAGGCTATAAACAAGGGTGATTACTTTTTTTTTTTAACATCTTTATTGGGGTATAATTGCTTTACAAGGGTGTGTTAGTTTCTGCTTTATAACAAAGTGAATCAGTTATACATATACATATGTTCCCATATCTCTTCCCTCTTGCGTCTCCCTCCCTCCCACCCTCCCTATCCCACCCCTCCAGGCTGTCACAAAGCACCAAGCCAATCTCCCTGTGCCATGCGGCTGCTTCCAACTAGCTATCTACCTTACTACGTTTGTTAATGTGTATATGTCCATGACCCTCTCTCGCCCTGTCACAGCTCACCCTTCCCCCTCCCCATAACCTCAAGTCCGTTCTCTCGGAGGTTTGCGTCTTTATTCCTGCCTTACCCCTAGGTTCTTCATGACATTTTTTTTCCTTAAATTCCATAAATATGTGTTAGCATACGGTATTTGTCTTTTTCTTTCTGACTTACTTCACTCTGTATGACAGACTCTAAGTCTATCCACCTCATTACAAATAGCTCAATTTCATTTCTTTTTATGGCTGAGTAATATTCCATTGTATATATGTGCCACATCTTCTTTATCCATTCATCCGATGATGGGCATTTAGGTTGTATCCATCTTCGGGGTATTGTAAATAGAGCTGCAATGAACATTTTGGTACATGACTCTTTTTGAATTTCGGTTTTCTCAGGGTATATGCCCAGTAGTGGGATTGCTGGGTCATATGGTAGTTCTATTTGTAGCTTTTTAAGGAACCTCCATACTGTTCTCCATAGTGGCTGAACCAATTCACATTCCCACCAGCAGTGCAAGAGGGTTCCCTTTTCTCCACACCCTCTCCAGCATTTATTGTTTCTAGATTTTTTGATGATGGCCATTCTGACTGGTGTGAGATGATATCTCATTGTAGTTTTGATTTGCATTTCTCTAATGATTAATGATGTTGAGCATTCTTTCATGTGTTTGTTGGCAGTCTGTATATCTTCTTTGGAGAAATGTCTATTTAGGTCTTCTGCCCATTTTTGGATTGGGTTGTTTGTTTTTTTGTTATTGAGCTGCATGAGCTGCTTGTAAATTTTGGAGATTAATCCTTTGTCGGTTACTTCATTTGCAAATATTTTCTCCCATTCTGAGGGTTGTCTTTTGGTCTTGTTTATGGTTTCCTTAGCTGTGCAAAAGCTGTTAAGTTTCATTAGGTCCCATTTGTTTATTTTTGTTTTTATTTCCATTACTCTAGGAGGTGGGTCAGAAAGGATCTTGCTGTGATTTATGTCATAGAGTGTTCTGCCTATGTTTTCCTCTAAGACTTTGATAGTTTCTGGCCTTATATTTAGGTCTTTAATCCATTTTGACCTTATTTTTGTGTATGGTGTTAGGGAGTGATCTAATCTCATACTTTTACATGTACCTGTCCAGTTTTCCCAGCACCACTTATTGAAGAGGCTGTCCTTTCTCCAGTGTACTTTCCTGCCACCTTTATCAAAGATAAGGTGTCCATATGTGCATGGGTTTATCTCTGGGCTTTCTATCCTGTTCCATTGATCTATCTTTCTGTTTATGTGCCAGTACCATACCGTCTTGATAACTGTAGCTTTGTAGTATAGTCTGAAGTCAGGGAGCCTGATTCCTCCAGTTCCTTTTTTCGTTCTCAAGATTGCTTTGGCTATTCGGGGTCTTTTGTGTTTCCATACAAATTGCAAAATTTTTTGTTCTAGTTCTGTGAAAAATGCCAGTGGTAGTTTGATAGGGATTGCATTGAATCTATAGATTGCTTTGGGTAGTAGAGTCATTTTCACAATGTTGATTCTTCCAATCCAAGAACATGGTATATCTCTCCATCTATTTATATCATCTTTAATTTCTTTCATCAGTGTCTTATAATTTTCTGCATACAGGTCTTTTGTCTCCTTAGGTAGGTTTATTCCTAGATATTTTATTCTTTTTGTTGCAATGGTAAATGGGAGTGTTTTCTTGATTTCACTTTCAGATTTTTCATCATTAGTATATAGGAATGCCAGAGATTTCTGTGCATTAATTTTGTATCCTGCCACTTTACCAAATTCATTGATTAGCTCTAGTAGTTTTCTGGTAGCATCTTTAGGATTCTCTATGTATAGGATCATGTCATCTGCAAACAGTGACAGCTTTACTTCTTCTTTTCCGATTTGGATTCCTTTTATTTCCTTCTCTTCTCTGATTGCTGTGGCTAAAACTTCCAAAACTATGTTGAATAAGAGTGGTGAGAGTGGGCAACCTTGTCTTGTTCCTGATCTTAGTGGAAATGCTTTCAGTTTTTCACCATTGAGGATGATGTTTGCTATGGGCTTGTCATATATGGCCTTTATTATGTTGAGGAAAGTTCCCTCTATGCCTACTTTCTGCAGGGTTTTTATCATAAATGGGTGTTGAATTTTGTCAAAAGCTTTCTCTGCATCTATTGAGATGATCATGTGTTTTTTCTTCTTCAGTTTGTTAATATGGTTTATCACATTGATAGATTTGCGTATATTGAAGAATCCTTGCATTCCTGGAATAAATCCCACTTGATCATGGTGTATGATCCTTTTAATGTGCTGTTGGATTCTGTTTGCTAGTATTTTGTTGAGGATTTTTGCATCTATGTTCATCAGTGATATTGGCCTGTAGTTTTCTTTCTTTGTGACATCCTTGTCTGGTTTTGGTATCAAGGTGATGGTGGCCTCGTAGAAGGAGTTTGGGAGTGTTCCTCCCTCTGCTATATTTTGGAAGAGTTTGAGAAGGATAGGTGTTAGCTCTTCTCTAAATGTTTGGTAGAATTCGCCTGTGAAGCCATCTGGTCCTGGGCTTTTCTTTGTTGGAAGATTTTTAATCACAGTTTCCATTTCAGTGCTTGTGAATGGTCTGTTCATATTTTCTATTTCTTCCTGATTCAGTCTTGGCAGGTTGTGCATTTCTAAGAATTTGTACATTTCTTCCAGATTGTCCATTTTATTGGCATAGAGTTGCTTGTAGTAATCTCTCATGATCTCTTTTATTTCTTCAGTGTCAGTTGTTACCTCTCCTTTTTCATTTCTAATTCTATTGATTTGAGTCTTCTCCCTTTTTTTCTTGATGAGTCTGGCTAGTGGTTTATCTATTTTGTTTATCTTCTCAAAGAACCAGCTTTTAGTTTTATTGATCTTTGCTATTGTTTCCTTCATTTCTTTTTCATTTATTTCTGATCTGATTTTTATGATTTCTTTCCTTCTGCTATCTTTGGGGTTTTTTTGTTCTTCTTTCTCTAATTGCTTGAGGTGCAAGGTTAGGTTGTTTATTCTAGATGTTTCCTGCTTCTTAAGGTGGGCTTGTATTGCTATAAACTTCCCCCTTAGAACTGCTTTTGCTGAATCCCACAAGTTTTGGGTCGTTGTGTCTCCATTGTCATTTGTTTCTAGGTATTTTTTGATTTCCTCTTTGATTTCTTCAGTGATCACTTCATTATTAAGTAGTGTATTGTTTAGCCTCCATGTGTTTGTATTTTTTACAGATCTTTTCCTGTAATTGATATCTAGTCTCATGGCATTGTGATCAGAAAAGATACTTGATACAATTTCAATTTTCTTAAATTTACCAAGGCTTGATTTGTGACCCAAGATATGATCTATCCTGGAGAATGTTCCATGAGCACTTGAGAAAAATGTGTATTCTGTTGTTTTTGGATGGAGTGTCCTATAAATATCAATTAAGTCCATCTTTTTTAATGTATCATTTAAAGCTTGTGTTTCCTTATTTATTTTCATTTTGGATGATCTGTCCATTGGTGAAAGTGGAGTGTTTAAGTCCCCTACTATGAATGTGTTACTGTTGATTTCCCCTTTTATGGCTGTTAGTATTTGCCTTATGTATTGAGGTGCTCCTATGTTGGGTGCATAAATGTTTACAATTGTTATATCTTCTTCTTGGATCGATCCCTTGATCATTATGTAGTGTCCTTCTTTGTCTCTTTTAATAGTCCTTATTTTAAAGTCTATTTAAAATATGAGAATTGCTACTCCAGCTTTCTTTTGGTTTCCATTTGCATGGAATATCTTTTTCCATCCCCTTACTTTCAGTCTGTATGTGTCTCTAGGTCTGAAGTGGGTCTCTTGTAGACAGCATATATATGGGTCTTGTTTTTGTATCCATTCAGCTAATCTGTGTCTTTTGGTGGGAGCATTTAGTCCATTTACATTTAAGGTAATTATCGATATGTATGTTCCTATTCCCATTTTCTAAATTGTTTTGGGTTCGTTATTATAGGTCTTTTCCTTCTCTTGTGTTTCTTGCCTAGAGAAGATCCTTTAGCATTTGTTGTAAAGCTGGTTTGGTGGTGCTGAACTCTCTCAGCTTTTGCTTGTCTGTAAAGGTTTTAATTTCCCCATCAAATCTGAATGAGATCCTTGCTGGGTAGAGTAGTCCTGGCTGCAGGTTTTTCTCCTTCATCACTTTCAGTATGTCCTGCCACTCCCTTCTGGCTTGTAGGGTTTCTGCTGAGAGATCAGCTGTTAACCTTATGGGGATTCCCTTATGTGTTATTTGTTGTTTTTCCCTTGCTGCTTTTAATATGCTTTCTTTGTATTTAATTTTTGACAGTTTGATTAATATGTGTCTTGGCGTATTTCTCCTTGTATTTATCCTGTATGGGACTCTCTGTGCTTCCTGGACTTGATTAACTATTTCCTTTCCCATATTAGGGAAGTTTTCAACTATAATCTCTTCAAATATCTTCTCAGTCCCTTTCCTTTTCTCTTCTTCTTCTGGAACCCCTATAATTCGAATGTTGGTGTGTTTAATGTTGTCCCAGAGGTCTCTGAGACTGTCTTCAGTTCTTTTCATTCTTTTTTCTTTATTCTGCTCTGCAGTAGTTACTTCCACTATTTTATCTTCCAGGTCACTTATCCGTTCTTCTGCCTCAGTTATTCTGCTATTGATCCCATCTAGAGTACTTTTAATTTCATTTATTGTGTTGTTCATCGTTGCTTGTTTCATCTTTAGTTCTTCTAGGTCCTTGTTAACTGATTCTTGCATTTTGTCCATTCTATTGTCCATTCTATCTCCAAGATTTCGGATCATCCTTACTATCATTATTCTGAATTCTTTTTCAGTTAAGCTGCCTATTTCCTCTTCATTTGTTAGGTCTGGTGCATTTTTATCTTGCTCCTTTATCTGCTGTGTGTTTTTCTGTCTTCTCATTTTGCTTATCTTACTGTGTTTGGTGTCTCCTTTTTGCAGGCTGCAGGTTCGTAGTTCCTGCTGTTTTTGATGTCTGTCCTCAGTGGCTAAGGTTGGTTCAGTGGGTTGTGTAGGTTTCCTGGTGGAGGGGACTAGTGCCTGTGTTGTGGTGGATGAGGCTGGATCTTGTCTCTCTAGTGGGCAGGTTCAAGTCTGGTGGTGTGTTTGGGGTGTCTGTGGCCTTAATATTATTTTAGGCTGCCTCTCTGCTAATGGGTGGGGTTGTGTTCCTGTCTTGCTAGTTGTTTGGCATAGGTTGTCCAGCACTGTGGCTTGCTGGTCGTTGAGTGAAGCTGGGTGCTGGTGTTAAGATGGAGGTCTCTGGGAGATTTTCGCCATTTGATATTATGTGGAGCTGGGAGGTCTCTTGTTGACCAGTGTCCTGAAGTTGGCTCTCCTACCTCAGAGGCAGAGCCCTGACTCTGGCTGGAGCACCAAGAGCTTTTCATCCACACGGTTCAGAATAAAAGGGAGAAAAAGTAGAGGGAATTAGTAGAAGTATGAGGAAAGAAAGAAGGAAAGGAGGGAAGGAAGGAAGGTAGAAAGAACGAAAGAAGCAAAGAAGGAAAGAAGGAAAGAAAGGAGGGAGGGAGGGAGGGAGGAAGGAAGGAAGGAGGGAAAGAAGGAAAAAAGACAGAAAGAAAGAAGATACAGTAAAAATAAAATAAAGTATAATAAAATTATTGAATTAAAAAAATCTTATTTAGAAAAAAAAAAGGGGGGGACGGATAGAACCTTAGGACAAATGTTGGAAGCAAAGCTATACAGACAAAATCTTACACAGAAGCATACACATACACCCTCACTAAAAGAGGTAAAGGGGGAAAAATCACCAATCTTGCTGTCAGAGGCCACCTCCTCAATTTGGGATGATTTGTTGTCTAAAGGAGGGAAGGAAGGAAGGAAAGAAAGAAAGAAAGAAAGAAAGAAAGAAAGAAAGAAAGAAAGAAAGAAAGAAAGAAAGAAAGGAGGTAAAGTATAATAACGTTATTAAAATTAAAATTGATTATTAAGAAAAAAAAATTTTTTAAAAAAACCATGGACGGATAGAACCCTAGGACAAATGGTGGAAGCAAGACTATACAGACAAGATCTCACACAGAAGTATACACATATACATTCACAAAAAGAGGAAAAGGGAAAAAAATTATAGATCTTGCTCCTAAAGTCCACTTCCTTAATTTGGGATGATTGGTTGTCTATTCAGGTATTCCACAGATGCAGGGTATATCAAGTTAATTGTGGAACTTTAATCCGCTGCTTCTGAGGCTGCTGGGAGAGATTTCCCTTTCTCTTCTTTGTTCTCACAGCTTCCAGGGGCTCAGCTTTGGATTTGGCCCTGCCACTGCGTGTAGGTCGCTGGAGGGCGTCTGTTTTTTGCTCAGACAGGGCGGGGTTAAAAGAGCCGCTGATTGGGGGCTCTGGCGCACTCAGGCCGGCGCGGCGGGAGGGGCACGGGTGCGGGGCGGGCCTGCGGTGGCAAAGGCCGGCGTGACTTTGCACCAGCCTGAGGCCCGCTGTGCGTTCTCCCGGGGAAGTTGTCCCTGGATCCCGGGAACCTGGCAGTGGCGGGCTGCACAGGCTCCGCGGAAGAGGGGTGTGGAGAGTGATCTGTGCTCGCACACAGGCCCCTCGGTGGCAGCAGCAGCAGCCTTATCGTCTCCCGCCCGTCTCTGGGGTCCGCGCTTTCAGCCGCGGCTCGCGCCCGTCTCTGGGGTCCGCGCATTTAGCCGCGGCTCGCGCCCGTCTCTGGAGCTCCTTTAAGCAGCGTTCTTAAACCCCTCTCCTCACGCACCAGGAAACAAAGAGGGAAGAAAAAGTCTCTTGCCTCTTCGGCAGGTGCAGACTTTTCCCCGGACTCCCTCCCAGCTAGCCGTGGTGCACTAACCCCTTCAGGCTATGTTCAAGCCAACCCCAGTCCTCTCCCTGCGCTCCGGCCTCAGCTCGCAGCCCCGCCCGCCCCGGCGGATGAGCAGACAAGCCTCTCGGGCTGGTGAGTGCCGGTCGGCACCGATCCTCTGTGCGGGAATCTCCCCGCTTTGCCCTCCGCACCCGTTGCTGTGCACTCCTCCGCGGCTCCGAAGCTCCCCCCTCCCCCCCCCCCCCCCGCAGTCTCCGCCCGCGAAGGGGCTTCCTAGTGTGTGGAAACTTTTCCTCCTTCACAGCTCCCTCCCACTGGTGCAGGTGCCGTCCCTATTCTTTTGTCTCTGTTTTTTCTTTTTTTTCTTTTGCCCTACCCCGGTACGTGGGAAATTTCTTGCCTTTTGGGAGGTCTGAGGTCTTCTGCCAGCGTTCAGTAGGTGTTCTGTAGGAGTTGTTCCACGTGTAGATGTATTTCTGGTGTATCTGTGGGGAGGAAGGTGATCTCCGCGTCTTACTCTTCCGCCATCTTCAAGGTCCCCCCGGGTGATTACTTTTTAAATTGTTGAATAGATGGGAAAAAAAGGCTAGAAATGACAAGAAAAAGACAACATGTTAATGTTTTAAATTTATTGACACACACATTGGTCTGGTGAAAAAGCAGAGTTGTGTGTATTTAAGGTCTTTCAAATGAGAGAGAAGATTTTGGTCTAGAGGAAACGAGAGAGATTAGTATGGACATGGAACTTTGGGTAAGAGTTGGGTTTTCAAAAGCAAATACAAGCAGATTTCTGCCAGGAAGAGACATTATGCTACTGTCCTCACACCTGTTTCTTAACATTTCATGAACAGAGGGTTGCAAGCTCTCTTTAATGTGGTTGCAAAGAGTGTTTGTAAAACATAAAAGTGCTTGGTATGCATGACTTTATCTGCATTTTTATAGCTACATCGACAATATTGACAATGATACTTCATTTTCCAACCTGTAAAATTAAAATCTAAGTTTAGGGAAATACTAATGTTTAATTTCACTTAAATTGTAACATATAATTTTATTAGGAAAGTCTCTCCAATGCTCTAAGATAAAACTGGAAATTATTTTCTGTTTATGAATTTCAGTTGGACATTTTTCTGGACTGTACGAAGAAGTTAAAAGCTAATTTTCACTCTGTCTAGTTTTCAGTCTTTCTTTTTTTTCCCTGGAAATAGAAAAATAAATAATGCTAGGTCTCTCTATATGTGAGAAGGATGGTAGAAAGCACTTATCTAAAATGCAGAAGCTGATTCTTGTCCTTGACTTTACAGTTTCAGTTAGGGGCAGTGAGTCTAACTCAAGACTATAACAGTTTGTGTACAACTTCTTCATGGAGATAAATAGTGAACTAATAGCTGTAACGGTAACAGAATCTGTGTTAGCTCATCAACAGATGACTTTCACCCATTTTACTTCTCATATTAGAAGTAAGATAAAATCGCTTTGCACACTATGTAGCCTGGTATTTAGAAATTAAAAGGGCATGATAAGAACATTTTCTAGTAAAAAAACCAAAATACTGCATGCGTTTTGTCTTCAAGTAACAAAGTACCATTCTACAGTAAAATCTCACCTGGCTATCAGCCCAAATGAATTCTCTCCCAAATTCTTACTAACAAATCACTGATACTTGTTTTCTCGTGTTTTTGTGTATAATTGTAATAACCTCTATTAACCAAGGTAAAGCACACATGTCTTTTTCCTGAAACCTTGTACCTTGACAAATCCATGATGTTATGGTTGATGGCTTGTAAACTTCAAGAAAATCACTAAAAAAAAAAAAAAAAAAAAAAGAAAAAGAAAAAACTATTAGAACCAACAAATAAAGCAAGCAGTCATTTAAAATGTGAGTTTCCCAGATAGTTTTTCTTATCTATCAGATCAACACACATATATCAAGGCTGTGAGAAAACAAGAACTCTTACTCATAGGAGGAATTTGACAATTTCTAACTAAGCTATTTATGCATTTATTCTTTGGCCCAGAAATCTAAGTCTGTAATTTATTTCCACCTATGTGAAACAATATGCAGAATTTTACTTATTGTGATATTTGCATTTGCAAAACATGTAGAAGATTTGTTGAAGAGTCAAAGGTACATCTATTTAGTTGAACATTGTACAGCCATAAAAATAAAATAGCATACATATATATTATTAAATAAAAAGCAAGGATATATTATTAAATAAAAAGCAGGGTACCAAAGACTATATGTATGTATTTGTGTGTATTATTTTTTTTAAAATAAAGGCCAGAAAGAGAGCACAAAATGATAGATATGAGAGTAACACTTCTTTAAATAGACAGTTTTTTATTATTTTGACACAAGTACTTATTTTATTCATCTAAAAATTAAAATTTATTCAACAAGATTGACAAATATGAAACAAAATTGAATACAAAAAAACAAATAAACTTAATGATATAATATATTGCTAATCAAGCTACATCAAAAAATAGTTAATTCAGAGACTTGTATCTTTGCATTTTGCATCTTTACTGGGATGTAGTCTAAGAACAAAAGACCTGTAAAGAAATCTTGAACTTTACTTGGTAAGCTTGCTCTTGGTAGAGATATTAGTATAGTAATTATGATAATATGATGCATTTATTTTCATGTAGAGCAAATAAATCAATATGATGATCTTTCTGGGACCCAGGTTTCTCACTGTAAGAGAAGAGAGACATAATTATGGATTGGGAAAAAGTGAAGTACCCTATGATGGTTGATTTGATTTGGAGCTGTCATAGTAAACACTGAGTTTTAAAATATTTTATTTCCTAGCTCTGTTCACTCAAAAGACCTTCAGCCACCAGTAGCCCTGAAACAGTGAACAAACCCAATATGCCCAGATCTTACATTCTAAATCCCATTCCCCGTTTTAAGAGATGTGGATTCTCCAAAAACAAACAAACAAATAAAAGTTGATATCAGAGCAGAGGCAGGGAATGAATGATATTGCCCTACTACATCTTTCTTTGAAAACAAGCAAGAGTGTACCTGGAAACTAATGGAGTTATACCAAAAGAAACAAGATGAATGAAGGGACTCCCATGGGATTAATTTTGATCATAAAATAGATTCATGCTGATAATGGATTATCACATATCCAATGACAACAACAAAAAATATGTAACTCCTAGTGATTATCAACATTATAAAGAAGGCTGAGGTGAGAGGAAAAACTCTTCTCTACAGAAGCCAGCTATTAAATGTGGAAAGATTATTTTATTCAGAAAATTAAGATTTTGTAATCATTAATGCAATAATTGATACAGGCAAATCATTAGTAGTTTTAAAAGATGCTGAACAATTTGTAAAAAACTGTTGGGTAGTAAGATCTTCCAAAAGTTTCAAACTAGCCCACGGATTACTTGTTAATTACAAGAATAAAAAAAAAATACTTACAATACAGATATAGTTAACTGTAAGTTAAATAAGTCATTAAACTTAGTATCATCAAAAATGGATCAAAGGAAGAATATGTGCTTTCTGATATGCAATCACAAGAGTACAACATCAACTGACTGCAGTATTCTCACAGAAGTGTTTAAGCTAAACCTAATAATGAAAGTTCAATCATAGAATTCCAGACTGTGGAAAATTTTATAATCTTGTAGGTAAGTATTCTTTTAAAAGTTGAAGAAACTGTTCAAGAATGAAAAGAGATTAAAGGTTACTAAAGAGATAAAACAACCAAGTGCATCATATTATTCTTGACTGCATTGTGCATTATTGTTGAAAGGATATGTTTGGACAATTGAAAAATTTTAATATGATATCTATGTCAGAAACTTTATTGAAATAAGTAATCTCTTAAAATGTCTAGTGGAAGAAATAAAAGAAACTCTCTTTATTCTTGAGATATACCAAGATATAAAGCTGTGGTCAGCATTGTTAAAAGGTCACATATGCCCAGATTAAGATTAAGCTATATTATATCATAGAATGTACCCTAAAGGGACTATTATCTTACACACACACACATACACACAGTCAAAAATTTATTTGAAATTAACTTAAATAATGTTATGATATCAGCATTCTATTTTAATAATTCTCTGGGTGGTCACGGATAGCTTAAGCAAACAAAAAAAAAGAAAAACAGAGTAATTTATTTTCAGGATACTGAAATTCAAGATTTGAACAGTAATATCTTGGAACAGCCTGGAAATAGGGGAACTCCAAGCAACCCAAGAACCAGCAGCACATGAACTTTCCTCTTTTAAAGGCTAAAATTAAAATGACTCAAAGTTTCAGGCACAATAATATAATATTTGAATCTTAGCATCTTTCCCCTTTGGGGAACCTAACAAATGAAACAAAGATATAGTGTTAAACAAACAAATTAATTATCTGTTAAAATGGTGACAGAAATACTCCATAGACTAAAATTAGGTAAAAATTGCCAAATCACCTGAGATTGGCTAAAAACCTAATATAAGATGTTACAAAAAAAGAAGTGTAGAGAGTGTTGAGAGAACAGCAGCAATCTTCTAGAAAATGCCAGCAAAATTCCACTTTTTTAAAGGAAAGGAGTCATATTGTAAAACATAATCAATGTCCCATATATGCAAGATGTCTATTGAAATTGAATTGAGCACCATCTACTGAAATCTACTGAAGAAGTGGAGAATTAGAAATGCCCATAGGGTCCCACTTGTCAACAGTATTTGCAGGAAACAATAGTCTCCATATCATCAAAGGAGAAAACCTTTGTGAAATGTATTCTGGACATACCCTGGACCTACTCAGAGAGTAATATTTCCTATATAAATCACAATCAGCAACATCCTCTAGCATAGTAACAACACTAAAAATCTCTTAAGGGGATACTCTATAAAAATAAAAGCATAGGGGGCTTCCCTGGCGGCGCACTGGTTGAGAGTCTGCCTACTAGTGCAGGGGACACGGGTTCAAGCCCTGGTCTGGGAGGATCCCACATACTGCGGAGCAACTAGGCCCATGAGCCACAACAACTGAGCCTGCGCGTCTGGAGCCTGTGCTCTGCAACAAGAGAGGCCGTGGTAGTGAGAGGTCTGCACACCATGATGAATAGTGGCCCCCGCTTGCCACAACTAGAGAAAGCCCTAGCACAGAAATGAAGACCTAACACAGCAAAAATAAATAAATAAACTCCTTCCCCCAACATCTAAAATTAAAATAAATAAAATAAAATAAAAGCATAACTTACAAATACATAAAAATCAGTCATCAGAACTACATGATGTCACAGATCTATACAATTTTGACCAACTACTTTGCAATAAATTAAATCAGTAGTAATAAAGAAATTGTTCCCATGACAGAACTCTACAAACCAGTTAAGGTAAGAGAATAAAATATGAGTTGGCAGAGTTCATTAAAGAAGTAAAACAATCAACAATACAACATGGGAATGAAGATATAAAATGAAAGGAAAGAATAGACGTTGTGAAAGAAAGAGTTAAGAGACATGGTGTATAGAAACTAGCAAAGCAAACAAAGGAAACATTTTAAAAAGACCAAGGAAATAAAGAGATAAACAGAAGGTGTGCAAAGTAGATCAAATAGATATGTATATATGCCTAACTGGAGCACATGGAGAAGAAAGTTTAAACAATAAATGTAAAATATATTAGGTACATAATTTTTTTTTTTTTTTGGTGATATGTGGGACTCTTACTGTTGTGGCCTCTCCCGTTGCATAGCACAGGCTCCAGACGCGCAGGCTTAGCAGCCATGGCTCACGGGCCTAGCTGCTCCACAGCATGTGGGATCTTCCCAGGCTGGGGCATGAACCCGTGTCCTCTGCATCAGCAGGTGGACTCTCAACCACTGCGGCACCAGGGAAGCCCTAGATACATAATTTGAGAATACCTTCAATAAATTTATATATATATATATATATATGTATGTAGACAACATATGCAAAAGATAACAGATACAGAAGAGTCAATACCACAGTATAACCTAGTAAAATATTTACCCTTCAAATATAAATATTTCTTCTGTGGCCAGGTTAAAAACATCAAGCAACTTATAAGAGTAAAAAAATATATATAAAATTTGCCTCAGATTTATTCACAGAAAAATTCAATGTCACAAAAGACATATAGCAACACCTAAAAACACTCAAAGGAAGACAGTGTAAGCCAAGACTTTTATACTTAGCCAATTTTATATTAGCTTCAAGAATGAAAGCTATGGAAAAGTGAATTTGAACATTAAGAAGTTTAGAAATATTTTTTCCTTGAGACTATCTTAAGCATGCCAAGAGTTCACCTACAGAACTATAACAAAGGAGTTGGCAACAAGCTAAAAATCTTAGCCTTAGACTAAACCTAACAATGGTATTAAGATGACAAAATAGAATGCCTCAATAATAAGGAACTGATTGAATTCTGAAAAATGGGGAGAGGAAAGAAAACTAGAGGTAAACGTAATTTAATTTTGTCTCATTCCTTGCATCAGTGAATTGAAGGACATTATTTTATTCTTACAAATCAAATAATAAAGCAGATAATTTTCACAAATATTCTTGTGTTCTTAAAAAGAATGGGCATTATGAAGTTGTTCAATGAAGTGATCTACGTATATCCAGTAAATAAAGTTCATTAATTGTGTTGCCAAGCCCTTACATAACCTTACTGAGATTTTTTTCTTGTGTTTTTTGTTTCTTTGATATGTTTCTGGGAGAGGTATAGTAAAATCTTCCACTTCACTCATTTGCATGTGGAAATCCAGTTATCCTACTGTGTAAATGTTGAAGGCTTTTCTTTCTCTGTGAATGGTCTTGGCACCTTAATAGAAAATCAGTTAGTAATAGGTGTTTGTGTTTATTTCTGTTTCTCAATTATATTGCAGTTGGAAAGTCTAAGTCCTGCAACTTCATTTTTATTTTTCAGGATTGTTTTTAATATGCAGGACACTTGCAAATCCATAAGAATTTGAGAATTGGCATTTCCATTTCTGGGGGAAAAATGCTTTGGAATTTTGATAGGGATTGCATGCAATTTGTAGATCAATTTTGGTGATATTGACATCTTAACAAAATTAAGTTTTCCAATCCATGGATGTTTGAGGTTTTTCCATTTATTTAGGTCTTATTTAATTTATTTCAGGAAGGTTTTATGGTTTTCTGTGTGCAAGTATTTCACTTCCTTGGTCAAATATATCCACAGGTATTTTATTCTTTTGGATGCTACTATTTATGCAAATATTTTCTTAATTTCCTTTTGAGATTGTCTTTCCTTTTGTTTCTAGTTTATAGAAACCAAAAACAATGTGTTAAATTTTATATTCTTTCATTTTTCTTTCTTTAACTTATAATTCAGATATTTAAGTTTTACTACTTATTTGAGAGAAAGTAATTACAACCTTAAATTACAAAATTTAATGTTAGGTTATATTTTCAGTTTCTTCCTGAACACCTTAAAATATTTAATTCTACTTACTGCTCCCTGAATTATATCTTGTACTCTTTTATACATATTTCATTAAGACTATTATGACTTTTAGTATTTCCTTTACTGTTGGCCTGCTGGTCTCAAATTATCTCATTTTTTACAATTTAATTAAAAATATTTTTATTCAACCTTCATTCCTAAGGAATATTTGTGTTAAGTACAGTATTGTACATTGGCAGTATACTTGGTAAGTACATAAAATATATTATTATATTTTCTCCCAGCATTCATTAATTATTTTGAGAGATTAGTTCTCAATTAGTTTGTTTTTGCTGTTGATGTCATTACTTTTTTATTTAAAAATTTTAAACAGCTTTATGATTAACAAATCATAATGATTATGATTAACAGTATGATTAACAAATAAAATTGTTTTTTAAAGTGTACAATATATGCATACATTATAAAATGATTATCACAGACTAGTTAAATAAAATCTATCACCTCACATATCTAGCATTTTTTTTCTGTTAAATTGTTTTGGGAAGCTTTTCTCTGTTTCTCTGTCTGTCTCTTTTTCTCATTACTTTAGCTATTTTCCAGTTTCTCTTTGTATTAACTTTAATTTTTTTTTACTATGTGGTATTTAGGTGTGTATTTATTTTAAAAATGTTCTTCCAGTAGTTTCTTAGTATGCATGAAAAAACCTTAATTATATACCATACTTTAATAATCTGTTATTTTTTTAGAATCTATTGTTCTTTGCTGATATACATATCTTTTATCTTCTTGAACATAATAAACTTAAGTACTTTAAAATTTGTAATATTAAGATCCATAAATATCTACAGTCTCCCTGAGTCATATTCTTTTTTGTAATTGTTTTATTTTCTGTATGTTTCACTGGATTTTCTTATGTCTGATATCTTTGTGTTCCAGACACTGTGTTAAAAATATTATTTGTGGAAATTACTTGAGGTTTAGGATAATGATATCTCTCTTCAGACAGAATTTTATTTTGCTTCTTATAGACACCTAGGGATGCTAGTAATCTAGGGTTTTTCTTGTGTGTATGTGGCACCTAGAAGAGTAGATGCTGGGCCACAGCTTATAGGAAGGCTATTTCCTTTTGGTTCACACCTATTCCTAGGGTGTAGTCTTTCAGTATTTAGTCAGGTCTCAATTGTTGGTGAGTCCTAGGGTTCAACCCTTGTTTCCTAGGTTGTTTAAACTACAACTAAACATCTCCTCTGGCCCTTTCCAAATTAATAAATGTCTGCAGGCCAGACCATGGCTTCATTTTATTATTATTTTTATTATTATTTTGTGAGCTTGTCAGTGATGTGAAGCAGACTATATTAATATTTTGTTGTGTAGTCCTCAGTGGGTGGGTTTTGAATTGCCTAGTGTGTTCTTACCAAAGAATCATTATGCTAATACATTCTAGACAGCTGGATATAAAATGAAGTTCTTCACCTTAAGCATATCATTATCTGTTTTTCCATTTACCTAGTAAAGTTGTTGGATCAAAATACATTTTTGTTAGATATTTATTAAATAAAAAATTTGGAATCATTTTAAATTTTATTTTTGTTTATTTTATTTTTTGCAGTACGCAGGTCTCTCACTGTTGTGGCCTCTTCCGTTGTCGAGCACAAGCTCCAGACATGCAAGCTCAGCGTCCATGGCTCACGGGCCAGCCGCTCTGTGGCATGTGGGATCTTCCCGCACTGGGGCACGAACCCATATTCCCTGCATTGGCAGACGGACTCTCAACCACTGTGCCACCAGGGAAGCCCTTGTTTATTTTATTTTAAATAAATTTTTAACATTTATTGTGTAATTTGAGCATATAATTTCAGTGTTTGTTTACACTATAATACTATAGTATTATACAATACTATTAATTGTAAACATAATTTCCACCTGAAACTATATCCCTTTGGTGCACTAATGAATTAATTATTACATAATTGCATGCATACTTTTTCATAAGTTATATTACTTAGAAATCCTTTGAAATTTTTATCTATATTTTTAGTAGTCTTTTACTTATATTTTGCAAAACAGGTTGAGGATTCTTGGATAAACTGGAAAATATTAATATTCTATCCATTTATAATAATTGAATATGGTTTCCTGTTATATTAAAATTTTCTATCAAATATATTTTCATCAAATAACTAGATTCAGAGAATGAAAAATCTATATACACACACATACACACACACTCCAAAATAATATTGTGGGACCTCATAGAATTTAAAGATGAATCAAAGCAAACCTTTTGATTTATTTATTTTTCAATTAATTTTTATTGGAGTATAGTTGCTTTACAATGTTGTGTTAATTTCTATTGTACAGCAAAGTGATTCTGGTAAACATACACTTGCATTCCTGTACACTAACAATGAAATATCAGAAAAAGAGATTAAGGAAACAATCCCATTTACCATTACAATAAAAAGAATAAAATACCTAGGAATAAACCTACCTAAGGAGGCAAAAGATCTGTACTCAGAAAACTATAAGATACCGATGAAAGAAATCAAAGATGACACAGACAGATGGAGAGATATACCATGTTCTTGGATTGGAAGAATCAATATTGTGAAAAGGACTATACTACCCAAAGCAATCTACAGATTCAGTGCAATTCCTATCAAATTAACAAGGGCATTTTTCACCGAAGTAGAACAGAAAAATTTACAATTCATATGGAAAAACAAAAGACACTGAATAGCCAAAGCAATTTTGAGAAAGAAAAATCAGGCTGGAGGAATCAGGCTGTCTGACTTCAGACTACACTACAAAGCTACAGTCATCCAGACAGTATGGTACTGGCACAAACACAGAAATATAGATCAATGGAACAGATAGAAAGCCCAGAGATAAACCCATGCACCTATGGTCATCTAATTTATGACAAATGAGGCAAGAATATACAATGGAGAAAAGACAACCTCTTCAATAACTGGTTCTGGGAAAACTGGACAACTACATGTAAAAGAATGAAATTAGAACACTCCATAATGCCATATAGAAAAATACACTCAAAATGGATTAAAGACATGAATGTAAGGCCAGGCACTATAAAACTCTTAGAGGAAAACATAGGCAGAACACTCTTTGACACAAATCTCAGCAAGATTTTTGACCCACCTCCTAGAGTAATGAAAAATAAAAAAAAATAAACAAATGGGACCTAATTAAACTTAAAAGCTTTTTCACAGCAAAAGAAACCATAAACAGGATGAAAAGACAGCCCTCAGAATGGAAGAAAATATTTGCAAACCAAGTAAGCCTTTTTAAGGACTGATAGCAGGACCACTCTGTGGATCTAAATAACTGGTTCAAAATATATATTGCAGAATTGATAAAAGGTTGAATGTAAGAATTCAGTCTTTATATCTCTCAGGGGAGACAATGTGCTTACCCCATCTTGAATTAGGGTCTCACTCAGATATTAATCAACTATGGCACAAATATCCACATATATTAATGTTACTTAAGTTTTAATCCTTGTATATAGAGAGCAGTTCTTGACGAAGAGTTAACTAATATTAGCTAGAGGAACTTAACCCAGTCCTTTTCATGTCCTTCTAATTTATCAGGGTATTTTGATTAAGGTAAACTCACTTGAAATAAGAAAAAAATGGGACAAGGTCACATACACAGGAAAAAAGAATATGGTCTAAATAATTTTATGTATGATCTGTGGAGCAACTCTTGCTGAAAACAAACTGAAGACTGGTAGTAAGGTTATTATACATTGACAGTTGCAAAGAAATATCAACATGAAATTGGGTAGGAAATGTGGAGAAGTGATCAGTTTGGGACCCACACTCCTAGTAGGTGACACAGAAGAGGAGGGGGATATCACAAGCTCAGGGATCTTCCATCAGGAGTGAGGGCTTCAGGCCACAAAATGGGCACCACAACCCTGGAATCCAACACTGGACAGACAAGTCTACTTAGCTGGTTTCAAAACAAGTGAACTTATCAGACAGCTATAAGAAACCAAGATTCTGCTCATGAAGAGCTGCATAGATGTTTGCTTACTCCAAGGAATAAGGCAGAGCAAACAGACTGAAAACAACTTGAGTCTCTTGCCAGTTTCCTAAGGCCACCATAGTTCACATCCCAGCCCAGACTAGGGGTCTATTCCAGACTCTCTTGCTCTGGGGAAGCTCTCCACTAAGGCAAAGCCTACCATTGCCAAAGAGAAAGAACACACTTAGAGAAAATGGGGCCAGTCTGGACCTGACCCTGTGGCTGAAGAGGGCAAAGGCAGCCATTGCAAGAGTGCATGAAAATGTGGTCACATAAAAGATGCTGCAGCTCTGACTGACTTGCCCACACTATCCCAGCATGCACCCCATCCCTCACTGGATACCCACTCCAGCCTCTCCTGTTTCAATACTGTTCTCCATTGAGGTGGAGATGCCATTCATTAAGAGAGTGTGAACACATGGTAGGAATGAAGCTGGCTTGGACATTTCCCTTTATCTGAACAGGTTGAAGTTGGCCATTGCCAGCATGCAGGTGGTGGCAGTTGATTGGGAGCTGTCAGGGACTCTGACTGTTTGCTGAGACTGTCCCAGTGCACCTCAGCACTGCACCTGGTGTTCGCTCCAACCCCTCTAGTGCCTGTGCTGCTTTCCACTATGGTTGGAGGTGCCATTGCCAAGGGAGAGCACACACTTAGAGGTCAGCTTGGACCTGACCCTTGGGCTTCTGATTGACCACTTTGGCCTTAACCTCACCCCTAGAGAGCTGTGGTAATCATTCAGCAGAGGAGAAGCCCTGGCTCACAACTGATTCTGGCTCAAGTTCCTCCATCTCCAGCCTTACTTCCCACCAAGGTGGGATGCTGCTAGCACAAGGCGAGAGAAGACATGACCCATGGTCACTTCAGATCCATCTCTCCCACAAAAGCCACTGGACACACACAGCGTGCATAGAACCACACCTGTATAAGGACACACCTTCAAGAGCAGGATAGATAACTGTTTTACCTAAATTCATAGACAGAGAAAGTTTAACAAAATTAAAAGTCAAAGGAATTGGTTTAAAATAAAAGGACAAGGAAAAAAATGAAAGGACAAGGAAAAAATTCATAATGAAACAGAGATAAATAATTTACCAGATAATGAGTTCAAAACATTAATAGCAAGACTTCTAACTGAACTTGGAAAAAATAGATGAACACAATGAGAATTTTAATGAGGAACTAGAAATATAAATAAGAACCAGTCAGAGAAAAAAAATAAGATAACTGATATAAAAAAATACACTAGAAGGTGTTAACAGCAGACTAGGTGATACAGAAGAATACATACATAATCTGGAAAATAGAATAATGGAAATCACACAATCAAAACAGCAAAAAAGAAAAAGAAATTTTAGAAAATGAGGATAGTTTAAAGGACCTCTGGAACAGCAGCAAGCTAACTAACATTCACATTACCATGGTCCCAAAACAAGAAGAAAGAGAGAAAAGGACAGAAAATGCCTTTGATAAAATTATGACTGAAAATTTCCTAAAGCTGAAAAAAAGAGTCTTATACAAAGGAACCCCCATAAAGCTATCAGCTGATTTTCCTGCAAAAAACTTTGCATAATATATTTAAAATACTAAAACAACAAAAAAAACCCTACTACTTGATACTCTACACTGAAAGGTTATTATCTGAATTAAAGGATATATAAAGTACTTCTCAGATCAGTGAAAACTAAAAGAGTTTGATACTAAATCAACCCTAAAGAAAAGCTAAAGTGTCTTCTCTAAGTGGAAATGAAAATGCTATAAGTAAGAATTTATAGGAAAGGAAAAATTCCACTCCTAAAGGCAAATATATAGATAAGGCTGTAGACCAAACAATTAAATAAGCTAATAGGAAGATTAAACGTTAAGAAATGTAATATTTATTCAACTTCAATTAACAGTTAAGAGATAAACATGAAAATATAAAATATAACATCAAAAACATAAATGGTGATGGAGAGGGGAGTAAAAAATGTGATCTTTAAGAATGTGTTTGAACTTAAATCACTCTCAGTTTAAAACTAATAGATATATTTATAGCTCACCATATATGAAATCTATGGTTACCACAGATGATTAACACACAATAGATACACACAAACTAGAGAGAAGGAAACACAAGCATACCACCAAAGGAAATCATCAAACCACAAGGGAATAAACTAAAAGAAGAAAAGAGTAGAGAAGAACTACAAAAACAAATAGAAAACAAGTAACAAAATGGCAATAAGTACACTCCTAACAATAATCACGTTAAATGTCAATGGACTAAATGTTCCAAAAAATACACAGTGTGGATAATTGGATGAAAATAAGAGATCCATCTATATGCTGCTTACAAGAGTCTCACTTCAGAGCTAAAGACACACTCAGACTGAAAGCAAGGGAATGGAAAATGATATTTCATGAAAATGAAAACAAAAAGAAAGTTGGGGTAGTGATACTCATACCAGTCAAAGTAGACTTTAAAACAAAGTTTATAAAACAGGCAAAGAAGAGCATTAATTAAAAATAAATGTATCAATACACTAAGAGGATATAACATTTATTAATATATATTTGCCTAATATAGGAGCACCTAAATATATTAAACAAATGTTAACAGACACAAAGGGAGAAATTGACAATAATACAGTAATGGGTATTTTAACCTCCCATTTACATAAATGGACATATCATCCAGACTGATGAAAACATTCCATCCATAAATAGCAGAATACACATTTCTTTCAAGGGCACATGGAATGTTTTCCAATATAGATCACATGCTAGGCCACAAAACAAGTCTCAACAAATTTAAGAGGACAGAAATTATATTTGAGCATATTTTCCAACTACAACAGTATAAAAATAGATATCAATTAGAAAAAATTAAAATTGGAAAATCATAAACACAGGGAGACTAAATGACATGCTACTAAAAAACAATGTGTCAGTGAAGAAATCAAAGAGTAAATCAGGAGATACAACAAGGCAAATGAAAATTAGAAAAAAAAAAATCCAAAATCTATTGGACACAGCAAAAGCAGTTCCAATAGGGAAGTTTATAGCAATATAGCCCTATGTCAAGAAACAAGAAAAATCTCAAATAAACAACCTAACCTACCATCTAAATAATTAGGAAAAGAACAAACAAAGACAAATATCAGTAGATGTAAGGGAATGTTAAATATTAGTGTGAACATAAATAATATAGAGGGGGAAAAAATCAATGAAACCAAGAGCTGGTTTTTGAAAAGATAAACAAAATTGATAAGTTTTAGCCAGGATCATCAAGAAAAAAAAGAGAGGATCCAAATAAACAAAATAAGAAGTGAAAGAAGAGAAATAACAACCCATATAACAGGTTAAAAAAAACATCATTAGAGAGCACTATGAACAGTTATATGCCAATAAATTGGACAACCTAGAAAAAAATGGATAAATTTCTAGAAACATAACATTTTTTCAAGCCTAACTTAAGAAGAAACAGAAAATCTGAATAGATTTATCACTAGTAGTGAAACTGAATTTGTAATTAAAAACCTCCCCCCAAACAATCCATGAATCAGATGGCCTCTAGGGGAATTCTACCAAATATATAAAGAATAACTTCTCAAACTATTCCAGAAAGGTTGAAGGAGAGGAACCTCTTCTAAATTCATTCTTTGAGTCCACTGTTACTGTTATACCAAAACCAGACAAGACACTACAAAAAAGAAAATTGCAGACCTATATCTCTAATAAATGTACATGCAAAAATCCTCAACAAAATATTAACAAACTGAATCCAGCAATATATAAAAAGGATCATACAGCATGACCATAGGGGATTTATTCTAGTGATGCAAGGATGGTTCAATATCTGCAAATCAATTAACGTGATACACCACATTAACAAAAAGAAGATGAAAAGTCACATAATCTTCTCAATAGATGCAGAGAAAGCATTTGACACAATTCAACTTCGTTCATAATAAAAACTAATAATAAAAGTTAGTATTAGGGAACATTTCTTAACATAATAATATCTGTTTATGACAAACCCACAGCTAACATTATACTCAATGGTGAAAAGCTGAAAGCTTTCTCTCTAAAATCAGGAACAAGACAAGAATGCCCACTCTCACCACTTCTATATTAAATAGTATTAAAAATCTTAGCCACAGCAATCAGACAAGAAAAATAAATAAATAAAAGGCATCCAAATTGGAAGGGAAGAAATAAAACTGTAACTATCTGCAGATGACATGATACTATATAGAGAAAACCCTAAAGACTCCAAAAAAAAGTATTAGAACTAATAAATAAATCAAGTAAAGTTCAAGGATACCAGATAAATATGCAGAAATCTGCTGCTTTTCTATACACTACTAATGAATAATCAGAAAGTGAAAGAAAGTCGACAATCCCATTTAAAATCTCACCAAGAAGAATAAAATACCTAAGAATAAACTTAACAAAAGAGGTAAAAAAGACCTATACTGTGAAAAATGTAAGATACTGATGAAGGAAATTGAAGATGATACAAAGAAATGGAAGGATATCCCATGCTCTTGGACTGGAAGAATTAATAATGTGAAAATGGCCATACTACCTAAAGGAATCTACATATTTAAAGCAACCCTTATCTAATGTCATAACATTTCTCACAGAACTAGAACAAATAATCTTAAAATTTATATGGAACCATAAGCAACACCAAATAGCCAAAGTAATCTTGAGAAAAAAGTACAATGCTGAAGGTGTCATGTTCCCTGACTTCAGACTATACTACAAAGTTACAATCATCAAAACAATATGGCCCTGTCACAGAAACAAACATAAAGATCAATGCAACAGAATAGAGATCCCAAAAATGAACCCTCACACTACAGTCAATTAATCTATGACACAAGAGGCAAAAACACACAATGGAGAAAAGAATCTCTTCAATAAGTAGCACTTGGAAAACTGAATATCTATGTGCAAAAGAATGAAATTAGAACATTTTTTGACACCACATACAAAAACAAACTCAAAATGGATTGAAGACATAAATATAAGACTAGAGATCATAAAAATTTTAGACAAAAGGATTTGCAGAATGCTCTTGGACATAAATTGTAGCAATATTTTTTAGATCTGTATCCTCAGGCACAGGAACCCAAAGCAAAATAAACAAATTGGACCTAATTATACTTAAAAATCTTTGCACAACAAAGGAAACCATCAACCAAATGCAAATATGACCTACTGAATGGGAGAAAGCATTTTCAAATGATATGACTGATAACGGGTTAATATTCAAAATATATAAACAGTGCATACAAAGCAATATCAAGAAAACAAACAACCCAATTTAAAAATAGACAGAAGACCTGAATATAGATTTATCCAAAGAAGACAAACACATGGCCAACAGGCACATGAAAAGATGTTCACCATCATTAATCATCAGGGAAAAGCAAATCAAAACCAGGATGAAATTTCACCTCATACCTGTCAGAAATGTTATCATCAAATGGACCACAAATAACATATGTTGACAAAAATGTGAAGAAAGAGGAACCCTAGTACACAGTTGGTACAAATTTAGACTGGTGCAGTCATTATGGAAAACAGCATGAAGCTTCCTAAAAACTAAAAGTAGAACTATCATATGATCCAGTGATTCTACTCTTAGGAATAGATGCAAAGAATACAAAAACACTAATTTGAAAAGATATATGCTTCCCAGTGTTCACAGCAGCATTATTTACAATAACCAAAATATGGAAGCAACCTAAGTGTGCATCAGCAGATGAATGGATAAAAAATATGAGGTGTACATAATATACGTATACCATGTGATATTACTCAGCCATAAAAAAATAAAATTTTGCATTGTAGCAACATGGATGAACCTGGAGGTTATTACGTTTAGTGAACTAAGTCAGAGAGAGAAAGAAAAATACTTATGTTTTCATTTATGTGTAGAATCTAAAATATAAAACAAGGGAATGAATATAAAAACAAATCAGGGCTTCCCTGGTGGTGCAGGGGTTGAGAGTCTGCCTGCCGATGCAGGGGACACCGGTTCATGCCCCTGTCCAGGAAGATTGCACATGCCACAGAGTGGCTAGGCCCGTGATCCATGGCTGCTGAGCCTGTGTCTCCAGAGCCTGTGCTCCACAACGGGAGAGGCCACAACAGTGAGAGGCCCATGTACCACAAAAAACAAAAAAATAAACAAACAAAATAAACAGACTCTCAGGTATAGAGAACAAACAGCTGGTCACAAGTTGGGGAGAGGGGCAATACAGCAGTAGGGGTTTAAGAGGTACAAATTACCATGTATAAAATAAATAAGATAAAAGGATATATTGTATAGCACAGGGAATATAACCAATATTTTATAATATCTTTAAATGGAATATAATGCAGATGTTCAACAGGCACATGAAAAGATTCTCAACATTGCTAGTTATTAGAGAAATGCAAATCAAAACTACAATGAGGTATCACCCTACACTGATCAGAATGGCTATCATCAAAAAGTCTACAAATAATAAATGCTGGGGAGGATGTGGAGAAAAGGCAACCATCCTACACTGTTGATAGGAATGTAAATTGGTGCAGCCACTATGGAAAACAGCATGGAGGTTCCTTAAAAAACTAAAAATAGATCTACCATATGATCCTGTAATCCCACCCCTGGACAAATACCAAGAAAAAAAAAAAACCTCTAATTCAAAAAGATACATGCTCCCCAACATTCATAGCAGTACTGTTTACAATAGCCAAGACATGGAAGCAACCTAAGTGTCCATCAGTGGATGAATGGATAAAGAAGATGAGTTATATATATATATATATATATATATATATATATATATATATATATATATATATATATATATATATATATAATGGAATATTACTCAATCATAAAAAATGAAATATTGCCATTTGCAGCAAAATGGATGGACCTAGAGAAAATCATACTAAGTGAAGTAAGTCATACTTAAAAAGATAAATATTATATGACGTCTAATAAATAATACAAGCAATCACATTAATAGCACCTCAGAAACCCTCTGCAGGTCCCCCCAGTTAGCAATTCTACAAAATACCATAGACTGGGTGGCCTAAACAATAGAAATTTATTTTCTCATATTTCTGGAGGCTGGAATATTCAAGATCAATGTGTCAGCCTGTAAAGTTTCTGGTGAGAGCTCTCTTCCTGACTTGCAGACAGCCACCTTCTCTCTGTGTACTCACACTTCTTACTGTGTGTCCATGGAGCTAGAACAAGAATGTTTTCTTCCTCTTCTTATAAGGCCAGCAATCCTTTTAGATTAGGGCTCCACTCTTATGACCTCATTTAACCCCAATTATTTCCTAAAATCCCTGTCTTCAAACACAGTTACATGGGGTTGAGGACTTCAACATGTGAAATTTGAAGACTCACAAATTCACTTGCTAACAGAAGGTAAGTGCAAGAGAACTGGTTGGAGCAGATGTGTCCAGGCCTGTTGCAGAGGGGGCTTCTATTTAGACTCACAAGTATGCCAGGAGCTTTAGTTTTGAAGGTTTTACAGGAGAGTGGTACACACATTACTCTTGTAAGTAGATTAGTTGAGTACCAGTTAAGAATTCTACTGTAGATGTTTAATTATGAAAGTGGAAATAAATGTAGGAGGTATTAAATCAAAAGTATTTAGAGAATTTATATTAGGTATGATTACACTAAAAATACAAAACAGCATGCATTTGTAAAAAGGTTTTAAAGATAACATTCCTGTAGCCTGACATTGATCATTGTCCTAGAAACCTTGTTTCCTACTCATTCCCAAGTCTATTTCTCCAGGCTTCCAAATGAGTCTGTGATTCCCCCATACCATCCCAATAATTTGTTTTTCACTTAAGACAGCTAAAGTTATTTGTAGTCAGGAAACTTGACTGACAGAAAAACTTACCATTTTTACTGGGTCAAAGCAAATGGGTCTTGAAGGCAAAGTTGAAATGGTGCTGAAAGTAGAGAAAATTCTGTCTGGCTCGGTTGTGGTTGTGACATCTAGTATGCAATTTGTCCGTGTGCATTGAAGCCAGATGAATATAAGGAATGGAGTTAGATATTATTTTTCTTTGCCAGAATTTTCTACTTTCAAATGACTATAAATAAATTTGTGATTGAATGAGAAAATAATATTTTTATAAACAATATTATTTCCTTTCTGCTCACAGAGCATGGATATGCTGATGACCAGACACCGTCTTTTTATTAACTTTGTTCCTCAGGAAGACATTTTCGCAAACTTAGTTAAAAAAATACCTTAGAGCAACTCAAACTACTAATGTTACATTTCAGTAAAAATGCCTGTAATCTATATTTTTCAGTAATTGTTTCCATATATACCTCTCATCAAATTATAATGCATAATTTGCTAAGAATTATATCAGAATCACTTAACTTCCCTCAGCCTTAAAAAAGTTTATAAAAATATGTTATATTGCAGTTTATTTTTAAGAAAAACCATCTGGGAAGAATGACTTACAATTAACTTTGCAAGGGAAATTATTATAATCTTCAAATATGTTTATCAGTATAATCATAGATCACACATGAACATTCAAATGTTTTGGTCTTGAGATAATTTTTTTGAATCACTAACAAAACAGATATTTTCTAAATATAGGCCTTGTAAAGAAAAGAATAGCAATGCTAATTGGGGAAATGTCCTTCCTGCAGAACAAAAAGTACAATACAGAGAGAATTTTGCCTAGGCAGATATCATTAATCTTAGCCTTCAAAATCTATGAATTCTCATCAATTACACTTCAAATGAAAGTAATTATGCAATAATAACATTAACAGTATAAAATATTAAAGTTCTTTATAAGGAAATGTCCTTTGTCATGTCCAAAGGAATAGACTGCAGGCATGAATGGTCTATCATTTATGGATGGTTATAAGCTAGAAAATATCAGTATATCTAAAAATACATGAGACATTTTATATTGTTTAATTATAAATAAAATTAGTTTTATAATAAGTTTTCTCTGTAAATAATGTTTTATATTTTAATAACATTAATAAATATAATCTAATAATATGTATTCAGGGAAATCTTTAAGGAAAAATTAGCAGTACAATTTGGTTTGTATGCACATAAAGAGAGTTAAGTCTGCTGAATAAATTATAGAAGGTCATGAGAAAACTTTGGGGTTAAGTATTATAATGAGAATACAGTTATATATCTTCTTAATGATTTAAAAATGAAGTACTACTCAAGACTGATAACAGACAAGTGATTGTAAATGTAATATTAGTCCAATAATACAACAAATGGATTAATTACAGAAAACAAAGTCCATCCTATTTCATGTATATTTAATTTTCCGGTAACACAGTCACTACAGTGATTATTGCACCTGATATACATTCTTAAGATATAAATAGTCTGCCTCTAGCCACTTGCAATCAATTAAGGACATTTCTGATGCCATTAAGATGTAGAATCTCATACCTAATTGTGTCTCCCAAAATCTATACAAAATAGCTAATTTAAGAACTGTACCTCTCTTTATGAGCCTAGGATTCTTTTTGTAAAATTTATTCTATGACTACATGAATTCTACAAAATGTTCTCTAACTCAGATATACTTATGTGAAAGAAATTTTTACAAAGCTTGTGAACTGTAACAACAAAAAATAAAATTCCTTCCATCCAGTGTTGCTAGGAAGATTTTTCAGGATATTTTAATGGACCTTTCCTTTAAGAATATGTGACATGTTAGCATTGATTCTCAGAGTCAATACCTGAATGTAAAAAGAAAAATGCGTATTTGGAAAAATGCAATAATTTATAAAAGTTTAAGGTCCACCTGTTTCGTTTACAGTATGGGAGGAGGGCATATTGGAAAAGAAGACTGAAAATCAGAAAGAAGGCTATATTTGAGAGGCTGTTGTGAAGTAGTTTCAAAATAACTTATTACAAATTGGATAGGAAGTAAATGATGTTTTTAAAAATATTTTAATGAGTAGATGCCCTTAATCATACACACAAAAACAGATAGAAATGCATGCATACACATACCTTTATGATAACTACTCATGCTTCAGTAGGAAAATCAGATTATACAGAAGAACTGAAAATTGATTTACCTTCAAATACTTACTGATGAATACTATTTATAACAATTTGAAGATGTGATATTAAACCTATAAACTAGGATTGGAAGTAAACTAAGAAAAATACAAATCTTTTGCATTTTCATAAGATTTCCCCTATAAATCTTATGGTAGAATGAATGGCCCAAGATCTGTGTCATGGGCCTGTTTTGTTCAATTCCTTTTCAGAGAATTTTATTATTGAAATCCACAGATAATTATTATGGAATTATTTGCAAGACACAATTAAAAAGACTATACTGGCAAAATACTGCATCCACAGCCTAGTCAGGATTTTTAGTGATGACTATTCTTCCTTTATTACATACGCTGCAATAACAAGGCTATATGGTTAGAAACTACAAGTAAATGAGAGGTTTAAAAATTAGTAAAAGTGACATAAAATTATATTGTTTGAGACTATGATTGTAAACCTAAATAATCCAAGTTACTCAATGGAAAATTACTAAAAAACTAAGAAATAGATGGATATATTGATGAAAATAGTAATTGATAAAATTATGCCTTACTTGAAATTCTGCTTATCTATACTTGACTCTGATTTTTCATTCTTAAACATATTACTTTTATTGCAAACAATATATAAATATATATAACCATACTGAACATTTGCTTAAATTATTATATTTTTTAAGGATCAGAAGACATAGTCTGTTCTCATAAGTGGGCAATTGGCACTTTAGTTATTCTAAATTAGAAGTATGCATATTCCTTATTAAAAGTTGTTTTGTAATTAGGTTTGCTTTTCTCTTACCCCCCCTAGGTAGACTCCTTCTGGTACACTCACATAATATATAAGATATATATAGTTGACATTTTATATATGTATATGTATATTATATACATACAAGAAATGTCTTCCTAACATAATGTGTCATGTCTACATACATTTATTATAATATCTTTTAAAATCCATGCTAAGATTTTGCCACTTAAAATGAATTTAATATTATGCCATTTCTTTCAAAATTTTTCTTCAAAAGATTTTAGACTTTTATTATAATAATTCATAATGCACATAAGTTTTGAAAATGGCATTCATTTGATTTATTCTACAAAAATGAGTGTTACACAACATAAAGATTTTTTTTCATTTTTTAATGAAATTATGGTATTTATAAACAAGTTCTTTTTCCTTTGAAATTATATGTTTTTTTCTTCTAACATCTTTATTGGAGTATAATTGTTTTACAATGGTGTGTTAGTTTCTGCTTTATAACAAAGTGAATCAATTAGACATATACATATATTCCCATATCTCTTTGCTCTTGTGTCTTCCTCCCTCACACTCTCCCTATCCTATCTAGGTGGTCACAAAGAACCGGGCTGATCTCCCAGTGCTATGTGGCTGCTTCCCACTAGCTATCTATTTTACATTTGGGAGTGTATATATGTCCATGTCACTCTCTCACTTTGTCCCAGCTTACCCTTCCCCCTCCCTGTATCCTCAAGCCCATTCTCTAGCAGGTCTGCATCTTTATTCCCCTCTATCATGCCCCTAGGTTCTTCATGGCCATTTTGGTTTTTTTGATTCCATATATATGTTTTAGTATACAGTATTTGTTTTTCTCTTTCTTATATACTTCACTCTGTATGACAGACTGTAGGTCCACCCACCTCATTACAAGTAGCTCAATTTCGTTTCTTTTTATGACTGAGTAATATTCCACTGTATATAAGTGTCACATCTTCTTTATCCATTCATCTGTTGATGGACACTTAGGGTGCTTCCGTGTCCTGGCTATTGTAAATAGAGCTGCAATAAACATTGTGGTACATGATTCTTTTAGAATTATGGTTTTCTCAGGGTATATGCCCAGTAGTGGGATAGCTGGGTCATATGGTAGTTCTATTTTTAGTTTTTTAAGGAACCTCCATGCTGTTCTCCATAGTGGCTGCATCAATTTACATTCCCACCAGCAGTGTAAGAGAGTTTCCTTTTCTCCACACCCTCTCCAGCATTTACTATTTGTAGATTTTTTGCTGATGGCCATTTTGACTCGTGTGTGATGATATCTCATTGTAGTTCTGATTTCCATTTCTCTAATGGTTAAAGATGTTGAGCATCCTTTCATGTATTTGTTGGCAATCTGTATATCTTCTTTGGAGAAATGGTTTTCTGCCAATTTTTAGAGTGGGTTGTTTGTTTTTTTTGATATTGAGCTGCATGAGCTGCTTGTAAATTTTGGAGATTAATCCTTTGTCAGTTGCTTCATTTGCAAATATTTTCTCCCATTCTGAGGGTTGTCTTTTTGTCTTATTTATGGTTTCCTTTGCTGTGCAACAGCTTTGAAGTTTCATTAGGTCCCATTTGTTTATTTTTGTTTTTATTTCCATTTCTCTAGGAGGTGGGTCAAAAAGGATCTTGCTGTGATTTATGTCACAGATTGTTCTGCCTATGTTTTCCTCTAAAAGTTTGATAGTGTCTGGCCTTACATTTATGTCTTTTATCCATTTTTAGTTTATTTTTGTGTATGGTGTTAGGGAGTGTTCTAATGTCATGCTTTTACATGTAGCTGTCCAGTTTTCCCAGCACCATTTATTGAAGAGGCTGTCTTTTCTCCACTGTATATTCTTGCTCCTTAATCAAAGATAAGGTGACCATATGTGCATAGGTTTATCTCTGGGCTTTCTATCCTGTTCCATTGATCTATATTTCTGTTTTTTTTTTTTTTTTTTTTTTTTGCCAGGACCATACTGTCTTGATTACTGTAGCTTCATACTATAGTCTGAAGTCAGGGAGAATGATTCCGTTTTTCGTTGTCAAGATTGATTTGGCTATTCAGGGTCTTTTGTGTTTCCATACAAACTGTGAAATTTTTTGTTCTAGTTCTGTGAAAAATGCCAGTGGTAGTTGGATAGGAATTGCATTGAATCTGTAGATTGCTTTGGGTAGTAGAGTCATTTTCACAATGTTGATTCTTCCAATCCAAGAACATGGTGTATCTCTCCATCTATTTTTATCATATTTAATTTCTTTCATCGGTGTCTTATAATTTTCTGCATACAGGTCTTTTGTCTCCTTAGCTAGATTTATTCCAAGATATTTTATACATTTTGTTGCAATGGTAAATGGGAGTGTCTTAATTTCACTTTCAGATTTTTCATCATTAGTGTATAAGAATGCCAGAGATTTCTGTGCATTAATTTTGTATCCTGCTACTTTACCAAATTCATTAATTAGCTGTAATAGTTTTCTGGTAGCATCTTTACAATTCTCTATGTATAGTATCATGTCATCTGCAAACAGTGACAGCTTTACTTCTTCTTTTCCAACTTGTATTCCTTTTATTTCTTTTTCTTCTCTGATTGCTGTGGCTAAAACTTCCAAAACTATGTTGAATAACAGTGGTGAGAGTGGACAACCTTGTCTTTTTCCTGATCTTCATGGAAATGGTTTCAGTTTTCACCATTGAGGATGATATTGGTTGTGGGTTTGTCATATATAGCCTTTATTATGTTGCAGTAAATTCCCTCTATGCCTAGTTTCTTTCATGTTTTTATCATAAATGGGTGTTGAATTTTGTTGAAAGCTTTCTCTGCCTTTGTTGAGATGATCATATGGATTTTCTCCTTCATTTTGTTAATATGGTGTATCACATTGATTGATTTGTGTATATTGAAGTATGTTTGCATTCCTGAGATAAACCCCATGAGGTTATAGTGTATGATGCTTTTAGTGTGCTGTTGGATTCTGTTGGCTAGTATTTTGTTGAGGATTTTTGCATCTATGTTCATCAGTGATATTGGCCTGTAGTTTTCTGTCTTTGTGACATCTGTGTTCGGTTTTGGTATCAGGGTGATAGTTGCCTTGTAGAGTGAGTTTGGGAGTGTTCCTCTCTCTGCTATATTTTGGAACAGTTTGAGGAGGATAGGTGGTAGCTTTTCTCTGAATATTTGATAGAATTCGCCTCTGAACTCATCTGGTCCTGGGCTTTTGTTTGTTGGAAGATTTTTAATCAAAGTTTCCATTTCACTGCTTGTGATTGGTCTGTTCATATTTTCTATTTCTTCCTACTTCAATCTTAGAAGCATTGTGCATTTCTAAGAATTTGTCCATTTCCTCCAGGTTGTCCATTTTATTGGCATATATTTGCTTGTAGTAATCTCTCATGATCCTGTGTATTTCTGCAGTGTCAGTTATTACTTCTCCTTTTTCATTTCTAATTCTATTGATTGGAGTCTTCTCCCTTTTTCTCTTGATGAGTATGGCTAATGGTTTATCAATTTTGTATATCTTCTCAAAGAACCAGCTTTTAGCTTTATTGATCTTTGCTATCATTTCTGTCATTTCTTTTTTATTTATTTCTAGTCCAATCTTTATGATTTCTTTCCTTCTGTTAACTTTGTATATTTTTTTTCTTTCTTTCTTTCTCTGATTGCTTTAGATGTAAGGTTAGGTTGTTTATGTGAGGTGTTTATTGTTTCTTAACGTAGGATTGTATTGCTATAAACTTCCCTCTTAGAACTGCTTTTGCTGCATCCCATAGGTTTTCGGTGGTCGTGTTTTCATTGTCACTTCTTTCTAGGTGTTTTTTGATTTACTCTTTGAATTCTTCACTGATCTCTTGGTTATTAAGTAGTGTACTATTTAGCCTCCATTTGTTTGTATCTTTTAAATATTTTTTTCCTGTAATTGATGGCTAGTCTCATAGCATTGTGGTCAGAAAAGGTACTTGATACAATTTCAATTTTCTTAAATTTATCAAGGTTTGATTTGTGACCCAAGGCATGATCTATCCTGGAGAATGTTCATTGAGCAGTTGAGAAGAGAATATATTCTGTTGTTTCTGGATGGAATGTCCTATAGATATCAATTCATTCCTCTTGTTTAATGTATAATTTAAAGCTGTGTTTCCTTATTTATTTTCATTTTGGATGCTCTGTCCACTGGTGAAAGTGTCCTACTATGGCTGTGTTACTGTCAATGTCCCTTTTTATGGCTGTTAATATTTGCCTTATGTATTGAGGTGCTCCTATGTTGGGTGCATAAATGTTTACAATTGTTATATCTTCTCCTTGGAATGATCCCTTGATCATTATGTAGTGTCCTTCTTTGTCTCTTGTAATAGTCTTTGTTTTAAAATCTATTTTGTCTGGTATGAGAATTGCTGCTCCAGCTTTCTTTTGATTTCCATTTGCATGGAATATCATTTTCCATCCCCTCACTTTCAGTCTGTATGTGTCCCTAGGCCTGAAGTGGGTCTGTTGTAGACAGCATATTTATGGGTCTTGATTTTATATCCATTCAGCTAGTGTATGTCTTTTGGTTGGAGCATTTATTCCATTTACATTTATGATAATTATCGATATATATGTTCCTATTACCATTTTCTTAATTGTTTTGTGTTTTTTTTATTGTAGGTCTTTCCTTCTCTGGCGTTTCCTGCGTAGAGTGTTTCCTTTAGCGTTTGGTTTAAGGGTGGTTTTGTGGTGCTGAATTCTCTTAGCTTTTGCTTGTCTGTAAAGTTTTAATTTCTTTGTCAAATCTGAATGAGATCCTTGATGCATAGTGTATTGTTGCTTGTAGGTTTTTCCCCTTCATCTTTTTTTTTTTTTTTTATGTGGTACGTTGGTCTCTCACTGTTGTGTTCTCTCCTGGGAACACAGACTCCAGCTGCGCAGGCTTAGCAGCCATGGCTCACAGGCCCAGCCACTCGCGGCATGTGGGATCTTCCCAGACTGGCTCATGGACCCATGTCCCCTGCATCGGCAGGCGGACTCTCAACCACTGTGCCACCAGGGAAGGCCTCCCCTTCATCACTTTAAATATGTCCTGCTACTCCTTTCTGGCTTGCAGAATTTCTGATGAAAGATCAGCTGTTAACCTTATGGGGATTCCCTTGTGTGTTATTTGTTGTTTTTCCCTTACTGCTTTTAATATTTTCTCTTTGTATTTAATTTTTGATCATTTGATTAATATGTGTCTTGGCTTGTTTCTCCTTGGATTTATACTGTATGGGACTCTCTGTGCTTCCTGGACTTCATTAACTATTTATTTTCCCATATTAGGGAAGTTTTCAACTATAATCTCTTCAAGTTTTTTCTCAGTCCCTTTCTTTTTCTATTCTTCTTCTGAGACCCCTATAATTCGAATGTTGGTGCATTTAATGTTCTCCTAGAGGTCTCTGAGGCTGTCCTCAATTCTTTTTATTCTTTTATCTTTACTCTGCTCTGCTGTAGTTATTTCCAGTATTTTATTTTCTAGGTCACTTGTCCATTCTTCTGCCTCAGTTATTCTGCAATTGATCCCTTCTAGAGACTTTTAAATTTCATTTATTTTGTTGTTCACCAGTGTTTCTTTGCTCTTTAGTTCCTCTAGGTCCTTGTTAAACGTTTCTTGTATTTTCTCTATTCTTTTTCCAAGATTTTTCGATCATCTTTACTATCATTATTCTGAATTCTTTTTCAGGTAGACTGCCTATTTCCTCTTCATTTGTTAGGTCTGATGGGGTTTTACCTTGCTCCTTCATCAGCTGTGTGTTTCTCTGTCTTCTCCTTTTGCTTAACTTACTGTGTTTGGGGTTCCTCTGCACAGGCTGCAGGTTTGTAGTTCCCATTGGTTTTGGTGTCTGCCCCAGTGTCTAAGCTTGGTTCAGTGGCTTGTCTAGGCTACCTGATGGAGGGGACTAGTGCCTGTGTTCTCATGGTTGAGGCTGGATGTTTTCTTTCTGGTGTGCAGGTCCATGTCTTGTGGTGTGTTTTGAGGTGACTGTTGCCTTATTATGATTTTATGTGTCCTCTATGCTAAGCGGTTGGTTTGTGTTCCTTTTCTTGCTAATTGTTTAGCATAGGGTATCCAGCACTGTCACTTGCTGGTCATTGAGTGGAGCTGGGTCTTGGCTTTGAGACTGACATCTCTGGGAGATTTTTACCATTTGATATTACGTGGAGCTGGGAGGTCTCTGTTTGACCAATGTCCTGAAATTGGCTCTCCCATCTCAGAGACACAGTCCTGATGCCTGTTTGGAGCACCAAGAACCTGTCATACACATGGGTCAGAATAAAAGGGAGAAAAGACAGACAGACAGACAGAAAGAAAGAAAGAAAGAAAGAAAGAAAGAAAGAAAGAAAGAAAGGGCTTCCCTGGTGGTGCAGTGGTTGAGAGTCCGCCTGCTGATGCAGGGAACATGGGTTCGTGCCCCAGTCCGGGAAGATCCCACATGCCATGGAGCGGCTAGGCCCATGAGCCATGGTCGCTGAGCCTGCGCATCCGGAGCCTGTGGTCCATGACAGGAGATGCCACAACAGTGAGAGGCCCACGTACTGCAAAAAAAAAAAAAAAAAAAAAAAAAAAAAAAAGAAAGAAAGAAAGAAAGATAGAAGATAAAATAAAATAATTAAAATAAAAAGTAATTATTAAAAAACTTTTAAAAAGTAATAAAAGAAAGGTAGAAAGATAGAAGAGAGCAACCAAACCAAAAAAAAAAAAAAAATCCACCATCTAAAAACTATACTATAAAAAGAAAAACAAAAACAAAAACGATAGACAGAACCCTAAGTCAAATGGTAAAAACAAAGCTATAGAGACAAAATCACGCCCAGAAGCATACATGTACACATTCACAAAAAGAGAAAAAGAAAAAAAAAAAAATATATATATATATATATAATTGCTCCCAAAGTCCACCTCCTAAATTTGGGATGATTCATTGTGTATTCAGGTATTCCACAGATGCATGGGGCATCAAGTTGATTGTGGAGATAAAACCCACTGCTCCTGAGGATGCTGGGAAAAATTTCCATTTCTCTTCTTTGTTCGCATAGCTCCTGGGGTTCAGCTTTGGATTTGGCCCCTCCTCTGTGTGTAGGTTTCCTGAGGGCATCTGTTCTTCACTCAGACACAACAGGATTAAAGGAGAAGCTGATTAGGGCCTCTGGCTCACTTAACCTGGGAAGAAGGAGGGGTATGGAATGCGGGGCAAGCCTGCGGCGGTGGAAGCCAGTGTGACATTGCACCAGTCTGAGCTATGACGTGTGTTCTCCCGGTGACGTTGTCCCTGGATCACAGGACCCTGGCAGTGGTGGGCTGCACAGGTTCCCCGGAGGGGCGATGTCGATAGTGACCTGTGCTTGCACACAGGTTTCTTTGTAGCTGCAGCAGCAGCCTTAGCATCTCATGCCTGTCTCCTGGGTCTGGTAGTTGCAGCTCCCTCCCATCTCTGGAGCTCCTTTAAGCAGCACTCTTAATCCCCTCTCCTCACACACCAGGAAACAAATAGGCAAGATAAAGTCTCTTGCCTCTTTGGCAGCTCAAGTTATTTGCCCTGACTCCCTCCCAGCTAGCTGTGGCACACTAGTCCCCTTCAGGCTGTGTTTATGCAGCCAACCCCAGTCCTCTCCCTGGGATCTGACTGAAGCTGGAGCCTCAGTTCCCAGCCCCCACCCACCCCTAGTGGGTGAGCAGACAAGCCTCTCAGGCTGGTGAGTGCTCATTGGCACTGATCCTCTGTTCAGGAATCTCTCTGCTTTGCCCTCCTCACCCCTGTTGCTGGGTTCTCCTCCACAGCTCCGAAGCTTCCCGCCACCTGCAGTCTCCACCTGCGAAGGGGCTTCCTAGTGTGTGGAAACCTTTACTCCTTCAGGTGCAAGTCCCATCCTTCCCCTAGGTGCAAGTCCCATCCCTATTCTTTTGTCACTTTTTTTTTCTTTTCCCTACCCAGGCACCTGGGGAGTTTCTTGCCTTTTGGGAGGTCTGAGGTTTTCTTCCAGCATTCAGTGTGTGTTCTGTAGGAGTTGTTCCACATGTAGATTTATTTCTGATGCATTTGTAGGGAGGAAGGTGATCTCCATGTCTTACTCTTCTGCCATCTTGAAGCACCTCAAGAAGTTATTTTTTTAAAGGAGAATGCAAAAACTAAAAAAGCCAAACCTTTAAACTTTGAAATGCATCAAAAACAATTATAAATAATTAATAAATTATTTAGAAAGACTTCAATATAAAACTTAGAGTAAAATTTCATTACAGTACAAATATTTATAAAGCATCTCCCATGAACTAGATTTAGGGGAAAAATATATACATGTGATATATTCACTTATCCTCCATAATATCATAGCATTTTTCTGGTTTTTTTTTTTTTTTTTTTTTTAATGGTGACAAATAAACCAATGAAAATCAATACTAGACTGGGTTAGCTCTCATGGCTTCAGAGCTTTGTACTGTGTTTAAGAGGGACTTAAATGGAATGATTTTGGTTGAACCAAATTTCCCTTCAGGATGCTATCTATGAAAATATTGTTCTGCTTTGTCTCCATTATCTTCTGCTTTCATTATGGAAGAAGTGGTAATGTGAACTAGCACATGTTTGTCCTATCACCTAATACTTATTAAATTTATTTTTAATAGAAAAATGTTTACCATCTCCATGAAATACTATCCTTTGCAGTAGGGGGCTGAATCACCACAAACAAGCCAATAAAGGTTGAGACTGTTTTTATTAATCTAGAGATCATTTCTGCTTCTGGGTGACAAAAACTCACTGTGATTTAATTTAGGGAAAAAAAAATTATGTGACCCAAGGAATAAAACCTTCTGAAGAGCAAGAAGACACTAAAGGCAGAGACCAAGGGGGAAAATGCCAGCATTCTTCCTATCTTCATGTCAGCCTCTTTCTGCAGGCTGGTTTTATTTGTTCCATCTAGCCCACAACTTCACAGCCTCACCATTAGATAGAAGAACTTGCTTTCTTTGGTTCCAATTTTTAAATTCCCAGGGAAGGAATTTCAGTGATGTGAAGGTGGGGGAGGTAATATTCCCATCCTTGGTGCTATGAAAGGTGAATAGTCATTGACCATTCCCTCAAGAACCATATGACATGGAGTCAAACCATGAAGAGTTCTCCTTGAAAAAAGGAAGGCAGCTGGGCAAAATTAATTAATTACATAAAAATAATGCTTACCTTTGTATCAAATAGAATAAAAAGTGCTTTCACATTCTGTAGCTATTTTAAGCCTTAGTAATTTTGTAACAAAACAATTTTGGAAATGGTGAGATTGAAGCCCAGAAGGCTTAAGTGATTTTCAAAGTTAACACACATAGTAAATACCAGAGCTTAGACTAGAACTCAGAGTTTAAACTTTGAAATCCATGTTCTTTTCACATTTGAAATTTGATGTTCACATCACATATTCAGATATTGATGACTATTCAAAGTCATGGATTCACAAATCTTTTAATATTAGAAGCTTAGTACCAATCATACAAAGGAACACTGTTCAAAGAAAAATAATTTGGATGAATGACAGAAGTTTTAAAAATCTCTTCCAACTGCTTCTAACCTTCAGCTCCCTCTAACCACCTCCTGTTTTCTCTGTATTCCGACTAGTATCTTCTAATGCTTTTGTTTCATAATGAATTTCCTCTCTTACAAGATTTTATAACAGAGAACAATTGTTCAGATGTAAACAATCTGAAAGCATTATCTCCTGGAATTAGATGAAGATATTGTTTTTAAGAGAATAGATTTAAAGACTGTGTATTTCCTTTATACAGTATATAAATATCCACATACCTTATGATTACTGATGTCTAGAAAGGTCACAAAGGAGTTTGGCTGCAGAAGCTTAGGTGAACATCAGTGGTCATGAGTACTGGAATGAGTCAAATATTCCCAAACTTCCTGTTTACTTCTTTACTCATATAACATTTCATAAGCTCCAAATGTCTGAAAATATTCAGTTTGAACCCTGGCCCAAATGTAAAATTAGGGTTAGCCACAAACATACAGAGAATACACAGGATGATGCATTGAAGTCTGTTATTTTTCTTTTCTCAGTTCTCCTATTCTTTCTGCCTTTAGCCCACTGGTTTTGCCCCCTTCTCTATCGTTAAGGATTTTCCACATTTTTTTCTTCAGTCCCACTATTGGGAAGGAGTATTGTAAATTCCTTTTCTGCCCTTTATTTGCAGGCTCAAATTTTCTGGTTATTGTATGATACTGTTTACCAGAAAGTAACTACATACTCTCTCACACAATGTAATTTTGATATATTTTTATGTTGATAATATCTGTTTTGCTTTATTCTATGTCCATGATACTTCACCACTAGATAGAAGGGTAAAGACTATCTAGGTTTATTCTGTTACATGATATTATGGAGTATGTGTTGTCTGTTTCTACAAAGTCACCAAGTAAACCTATATTTGAATAAAAAAAGAAGTCTGACACCAGTAAAACTTGTGTTTAGCTGTTCATTTCATTTGATATGTTTTCAGGCATATCAAATGCACATGCACATGTGTGTATGTGTGTGTGTGTTTCAATTTGACTAATGTCTCTTGACATGTCTTCAAATTATTTGATTGTTTTCCCATCTGTTTCACATCTATTGATGAGCTCACTAGAGACATTCTTCATTTCTGATAATAAAATCTTTTTCATTTCTAGAATTTCTATTTAATTATTTCTTATAGTTTTTGACTCTGATGATGTTGCTCACATGCTCTTGCATGTGGCCCAGGTTTTCTTTAGAGCCTTTCACACATTAATAGTAATTATTTTACAGTCCATATTAGATGACTCTAATGTCTCTGTTTATCATTGATATCTGACAACGTCTTGTCTCTTCAATGTGTGTTTTATCTTGCCTTTTCAAATGCATTTTACTTTCTTTAGAACCACATATATTGTGTAGGACAATATAGACAAAGGTAAATAATCTTTGTGCTTGGAAATGGGGACAGAATCCCTTTTACTAGGCTCTGTTACAAGTGTCTGAGTTAAATTAGGGCTTCGGATGGTTTTGAAGTTTGCAATTGCCATGGTTACCTTCATTGCAGCACACTGTAGCAATATATTATGTTAGGGTGGGGTAGATTTGTTCAAGCATGTCTTTTACATTCTGAGCTTAAAACTTCTCCCTGCACTCTACCTCAGAGAAGGCTATTCTCTATGTTCTTGTTTGTCATCTTTTCTCTCCCAGTAGTATAATGCTGTTATTTGTAATTTAAGACCTATTAGCCTGGTGGCAGGGGTGTCTTATTCTGATTAGCTTCAGGTTTTGGCAAGTACTGTTCCAGGGAACTCATGGATGTGGTCATCTTCGTTCTCCTATTCTTTTTTTAATTATAGTTATGAGTCCAGTGTATAATCCTGCTTCTCCACCAGGAGTAAGAATTTCCCCCCCCAATTGTTCCCTTCCCCAGCTGCCATGAGTTTTTAGTAATGCCAAAGAAAATCATAGTCTATTTCCCTTTTCCCCTCACATTCAAACTTCTCTCCATAGGGGTATAGGGGAGAAGAATCTGGGCAGTTTCTTGTGCTTCACATATAAGTGCTCTTCCCCTCCCCAAGGTCACCACAATGGACAATTCTTAGCATTTTTTTTCTGGGCTTTTCAGTGAAAATTCATTAGGTTTCACAGAGAAGCAACAAAATTACCTTTCATGAATTCAACAGGTCCTTAGGTTTCACACTCTCCCACCAACTCAATTTCTACGTTCAGCAAGGTCATCAACGCTTCTAGCCAAATGTTTTTTTACCTGTGTTCAGTTGCATTATTCTACCCTAGGTGAGCAAGTACTTCCATTTCATCTCTCCCTGCAAGTTTTCATCTCTATTTGAGACTAGTTGTTTCTCTGTGAACTTAGATCTTAATGGGTTAAAAACAAAAAGAATTTGAAAAGTTATTCTAGATCTTTGTGGCAGGGTAAGAGCAATACTCTTTCTAGGTGCCTATATCATGCAGTGGAGGCCAGAGGTACTCATCATTTTTTTTAACATAAAAATACAGGTTCTATTAATGATTAGGAAATTAGGCTGTCTTCTGAAGATGACTTATAGTTTTCTCTGTCAAGTATATAATTTTCTACCTTTGTGATCTAAGATCCCAAGGATTTAAATATATCTCTAGCACAGAAAACTCTCCTATATATTTGTCTTCCTATTAAATACTTGAATTATCTTCACAGACTTATACTGTATGCTAGAACTTAAAATGTGCACACCAAACTTTTGATTATTTGTCCATGAACTGAGACACCTCACAGTGTTCTCACTCCCATCTTACTACCCTACCCATAAATAACACAAATATTGTTATAATTTAATATAAATACATTTAATGGGAGAGTCACATTAACTGAACATTAATGTAAATAAGCAAATAATTATGAACTTTGTTGGGTGGTTTCAAGGATAGCTACAGAGGCAAAATGAAGGGGGTGTCATGGAGTTCCTTGCTTAAGAAGCAGGATATGTCCAACAAACTCAGAGAAGTCCCATGGAGTTTGTTGCAGAGAACAATAAGGCAACTAACTGAAGAAGAGTGGAGTAGATTCTTTATATATATATATATATATATATATATATATATATTGTAACAAAAGTCCCCTAGTGGTAGTCTAAATGTGTGCTGTTTGTATAACTTGTACAATTGCAGGTTTTAAATAACATGTTTAGAATTTACTACTCCATTATTACAGGGAGGTCTACAACTCCTATAGGTTCAATTTTTATACAGTGAACTTTTGGCAATTAAACCATTATAATTAAGACAAAAATTTTACCATCATTCTGAACATTTGTCCATCAGCTAAAATTAAGATATCTCAAGCATAAACATACTGGTTCTGTATGTCAATTAACTGTTTAATATTGGCATTGTCAGCTTTGGCTCTAAAATAGCTTTTTCAAATACAGAATATGTTGCTGCATTTGATCTTACTATGTTATAAAAATAAAAAGAGAATGGAAAGTGGAATTACTGATACCTGATAAGAATTTTAGATATCAAAACTATATATATAATTAAGAGATATGTGTAGGTACAAAAAGTATCCTATCCCTAGTCTCAAAACAATCTTCATTCTCAAGCTACATATGTTTAATTTCAAGGAAAAAGATTTGAGGACTATTACAAAAATAATCTGTGTAAACAAATATTAACTAAGTGATTAACAGACAAGTAAAGAAAAATATTTCATAGACTAAAATAAACTGAGCTACTTTGATACTGAAAAAATTAAATTGTTAGGGATTTTTGAGGGGGAAAGTTAGAAGATGAAAAGTCAAATTCACACATTTTTAAGACATGAACTTGGGCACTCCCTACAGTGTGAGAAGTTTTAATTTGTGTAGGGTTTAAGGTTGTTGGTTAGGTCGGTTTCACTCTAGGTTTGGGGGAGAATATTCTCCTCCCTTCCTTGATACTCCCTTTTACTACTTTTTTGAGTATTTCTTTTCTAGCTTTTCTGGTCATTAGTATGGTAAAAGCTAAAGTACTTCAGTACTTTGATGACGGTACTTCAGTCATCAATTCAATACATTCCCATGCTGGGTTGAGGATAAATAATTTTTTAAAAAGCAACACAGATGATATTGATGCACAGTGATATTTAAGTGTCACAGTTCTAAAATGTTCAGATTGGGATGGAAACTCAATAAAAAGATGCCAAGAAAGTAAATAAACCATTGTAGTTTTGCCTACCACATACTTCAGGAAGTTTCTGCAGTTTATCAGGGAATTAAATAACTTGAGTTCAAAACCTAGCTAATAATAAAGGAAATATTTGGTTTTGAACTTATTCTGGGAATATGGTTGAATTAAGACAAGATTCAGAAATACTAATTCTTTAACCTAAATACTAATGATTACTCCTCAGGATGTGGTCCTTCCACAAAATCTAAAATATGTTCAATTGAGTTCTGGAGTTCTATGTTTCTGTTGACTCCAAAACCAATTTGATCTTTTAATTATGGATCAATAAATGTAGAAAATATTAATAACAGCTTGTAAACTCCAAAGTTGAGAGATAAATGAATTTTAGCTGTCTAACGTGAATCAAGACCAAGGAAGTGGCTGTTTCCACACATAATGCAAATACCAGACAATTAGTTAACTATTCTGTATTGAAAAGTGGAGAGTATGATCTGTCTTACACACACACACACACACACACAACCCTATATCACAGTTAATGAGATATTTCATTATGGTTGTTTAACAAGAGCTTTTTATGTTTAATCAAAACATTTAATGCAATTCTGAGTGTATTCCACTTAGCAGTAGGCTGATTGGGAACTGCCTTCAGGGACTTCTGCATTTACACCCATTCAAAACTTGGTTTATGAAACGTGTTCTGCATGTTGCATGTTAACAGAAGCTGTGTTTTCACTAATTATAACAGGAATATTGGGAATTCTTAATTAAACATCTAAGAGATTACTTAACTTCTTGTGGCATAAGCAATTAAGAGAAGAGACTTCTTCAGTAAATCAGAAAGAACATTGGAATGTGCTTCATTTTATCAAATTAGTCCAGTAATTAAAGTTCGTAATAGTTTTATTGACTAATATTTAAACTTTTTATGTATTAATCATAATTCCTATTTTAGGAATTTTCTCTGGACACTGGGCTAATTGATTTTATATCTTTTCTTATATAATTTTTATAAAAATCTATTGAGATAGTTATTACTAATTCTATTTTACAAACAAGGAAACAGAAGCTTAGACATAAAGTAATAAGAAAAGTCACACAGATAGTAAATGGTAGAGCTAGAGAGTTATTCTTAATATATCTGATTCCTAAACCAATATTTTGAACAACAACTAAAAATTCCAGAGTACAAATTTCTTGTTATTTTTTCCACCCATTGTCCTTCTTCTATGCTCAGGAACTAATTTATTGTGAAACTATCTTGCATTTTTACTAGGATTCAGGCACAGAAATTTTCATTGTTTGAATCTGTGGAGGCTTATAAAAATGTCCTAGCTACTCTGAAGTTAAGCAGAGAAAGTCAAATTATTACATTGATATTTTAAATTCTACAAATATTTTTGTATGTTTCAAATGATATTGGTATATTTGTATAGCTGTGATAGTTTTAGAAGTCTTACATGAATGAATACTTCTCCTGGAAAATTATTTCCATAGTAAAAATTTTATTATTCTAACAAGTATGTACATAAAACTTAATTTTATTTCATAATAACGGGAAAATAAAGTTCAGTATAAAACTATCTAAAACAAAAGCTGAATTATCTCATAATTAAGAAAAAAATTCACTGTCGGTAGCCAACACACATGTTTTGGCACTTGGGCTATCACCTGCAAGGCAGTTGGTGTCCTACCCAGGAACTGCAAATTTTCCTCTATACCACTTGGGGGCCTGATATCATAGGTGCTGTGCTCCAGGGCAAGCTTTCATTTCTATTCATGCCATAGTCTTTTAAGACATCAACTCCACTCTGCTAAAAAATAGTACTTACTTTTACACTGTAAAACAGACAGATGTGTTTCTCTTGATTTAAACATTTTCAAAAGGGTCTCATAGAGGTATTTTGGGGATCTCAATGTTGGCTTTTTAATATATTTCACCTATAGGTATTCTGTCCATAGCTTGCATGAATTCTCCTAATGGAGATGTATTTGGAATAGACATTAGCAACAACTGTCAAGTTGTACCTGGACATATCATCTTCAAGTTATCCTCAGATTAATTGTTGAGGGTAGCTAAATATGCCAGATTGTTTCTTTTCTCAGGGTAAAGCCATTCCCACAGAGCATGGAGTCCCCTCATCTGTGTTTGATTCCATTAATTTCCATGAAATAATACTCCAAATATGCACACATATATTTCTGTATCTTAAACAGCTTATTTATAAACATTAACACAAAACTGTTTTATGAAACATATCTTTAAAAACAATCAATGAAATAAACTCTTGTAAGACTAATCAAGAAGGAAAAATATATAAATATACACTGATAGAGCTGAAAAAAATATAACTCTTGATACTCAAAAGATTAGAAAAAAATAACTGTATATTTTAGCCTAAAATAAAGTATTTGAAAATATTGATAATACATAGCTTTATAGAACTATCACTATTTACAATATGTCTTACCTGATCAATACATTGAAAGAAAATAAAACATTTATTAAAGAGCTATCATTACAGATTTAAGACTGTGAAATAGGATTTATATTTCATAGAAAAAATAGTAATGTTACTTTTATTGTTAAACACATAAATGAATGACGATTTATTGATTGATTTTTAAGTTGTTTTTTAGTTTAAATATATCATATATGAGTTTACTGACAGCTAATACAATTTTTTCAAATGTCATTTAAATTCCCATCCATTATACAGGTACAAATAATTTAACCAGTACTTTTTAAGTGTTTTCCTATATTTTGATTTTATAACAACACTTAGCAGAAAATTTACTATAAAATATTTTGCTCATCTATATAACTGATTCTAATATCCTTGAAATAAAGAATCCAGGAGTAACCACATTTTGCACTATCACCAATATAGTATGAACAACAACATTCATTTATAGTTTCAACAATCTTGGTCTTTTTTGTATTTTATTATTGTTATTCCCTGCTATTCCACTTATTTTTTGTATGATGAAATTCTTATACTTGAGCTAATTTGTCTTTGTACCTTGTTAAAAAATTGCCTAAATAGGAGAGGAAAAGAAATAAAACAAATCTGTAATTAATTTAAGATATAATGTAGTAGGTTGAAAAGGTTCAGAATGTGATCTCATATGGAAATGGATTCTTTGTGTATGTAATTAGTTCAGGATCTTGAGATTAAATCATCCTTGATTTAGAATGGGCCCTAAATCCAATGACTGATGTCCCTATAAAAAGAAAAGAGGACAGAGAGAGAGAGAGAAGAATGTCATTTGCAGACAAAAACAGTGATTGGTGTGATGATGCCACAAACCAAGGAATGGCTAGGGCCACAGGAAGCCAGAAGATAAAAGGAAGAATTTTTGCCTAGAAACTTCAGAAGGATTATGGCCCTACTAACAACTTTATTTCAGATTTCTAGCTTCCAGACTGTGAAACAATAAATTTCTGTTATTTTAACCCTCAAAGAAGTCTGTGGTAATTTGTCATGTTGGCCCTAGGAAATGACTACATATAGCATGAGTTAGTCTTTTTAATCTCTCCCAAGTTGTTAGCCAGTCTTCCATAGAGCATAATAATAATCCTATACATGATGTGAAGTACCACCTTTAATCTTTAAGATACTTTGACCAGTTTCTAGAATTTCTAGTAGATTCACTATTTTAAATGTACCCAATCATTCATTTCTTCAAATATATGATTGCAGATTTTCCTAATTATGCTAGTTCTTCCTTAAAACTTCTAAAATGTATTTAAAAAATTATTCTTCCAAATGAATTTTAGAATTCTTTGTAAAATAACAAAAAAAATAGCATTGGCTTTTTATTGCAAATGTATTCAATATATGGAAAATTTTTAGAAATGAAAATTTTTATATGACTTATAATTCCTAACCAAGAGGGTTCTTTGTTTACCATGAATCAAGTCTAATTTATACTTTTCAGTAGTTATATTCATATATTTTATATGAGTCATGTGTATTTACTATTATCTCTTATTTAGGAATTCAGTCTATGTCTTTAATGTTCTACTCTTTAGTGGGAAGTTGTACTGTTAACTGTGATCTTCATTCTTTATTTTGTAAATTATTCCTGTTTATCTAAAAGGTTTGATTAGAAATGTTGGTAAATTTTATTAGACATCTTTCTGGCATCTATTGAATTAATAATTAGGCATTACACTATTGACCTATGTTTTGGAAAAATGTAAAAAAAAAAAAAAGATAAGGATTTCCCATTACTCAGCTATAGCTATGATGAGAATGATTGGGCAGCATTCAACACCTAATTGTTGAGTGTCTGTTATATCCTGTTTTCACTAACACATCAGAATTACAACTCCTGACAAAACAGCCTAGAGATGGGTCATTTATTTGTTCACTTAAATATTAAAAACCAAATTCTACTTTTTATCTTGATTGAGTAACTGGGACTGGAATTTTCCCTCTACTTTAACAATTAGAAAACTGCACAAATTCAAAGACAAAGAGTGAAATATTAGAAAGGTAGCTAGAATTTGCAGGTTAAAGTATCTTTTAGAGGAGAGACACACAGAGAGGGACAAATATCTGCAGATGGGTCCTCTCAAGTTTTTAGCTGATTATACTCACTGTGCATGTCAGAGAAAGAACCACCAGAAAGCAGTATGTAAAAAAATTCTGAAACTAACATTTGATGGAAAGAGTTAGAGTATCCATAACCAGAGTAAAAGGAATTCATAATTATGAGACTTAATGAAGAATACTCAGATTATCACCTTAGTAGAGGGGCTAAATTAGCCTCAGACTAAAGGCTGCTCTGAGCATTTCCTCATACAGTTAAAATATGCTTTGAAAGAAATAACCAGACTCAAAGTAATTTATCTGTGTATCAGAAGAAAGTTCAACACTTTTTTCCAAGCAATTAGATATTTAATAAGAAGCATTTCCATGGACACAAAAAGAAAAACAAAGGTTAATGATTGGAGCAAATTATAAACCCAGTGTCTGAGTCCTGAGAGCTGTCAATAGAGAATATTTCTAGATACCAGTATTGAAGCATCTTTTGCAGTTTGAAATGTCTCTGATGATGTCATTGAGTGTTAAGGTAAACTTTCTGAGTGGCTTACACAGCAACAGCAATGAAGATTGTCTACATATGGGTTATTGAGGTGATCTCTCAGTTTATATCAAGTTGTTCAGCTTAAGTTTGCAGGTCTTCAGGAAAAGGGAAGCTTTGGTTCTCAATGATTCCAAGTCAAAAGAAAAAATACTTTGAAGAGCTAGAGCCAAATTTTGAGGAAATTAGAATTCAAGACTCAGTCTAGTTTATGGGAAAACAAAACCTCACAAACAATTCACAGAATAATGGTCAAAAATCCATAACTGTGTGTTATAGTTTCTGCAGAAACACAACTTTTTTCCTCTCTAAAATCACCCTCAATTCTACTAAAGATAGCCAAATGAAGACTAATTTGTTTTCAAAATAAGTCAAGATTCAGTAAACTTGGCCTGATTATTTACATAAGTTTATTAATTATAGCAATTGATCATATAGTCTCTTTTTAATCTTCTTTGCTGGAACTTTTCTTAAGGAATTTACAGATCAAACTCATAAATGCCTTTGGAGGCCAGGAAACCATGCTAAGGACTTCCAATCAGATCCATCTATAATACCTATAGATTTGGGTGAATTCCTCTCTTCTTGAGGTCCCCAAATATCCTGAGGTTCTTCTACCTTCCAGATAGTTTATTTAATCACATTACAAAGCTGTTGGGGTTTCAGTAAGCAAGGTACCAGGCTGTTTTTCCCAGGGGCTTTATGGCTCCATAAAGTCAATCTTAGTTCCTTAAAGCTGTTTGATCATTTCTGAGTCTATGCAAATTCTCAAATATGACTCTTCAGCCAAAGCCTTGGTAATATAACCCATATTTCCAATTGTGTCCTGTTACAATGAGAAAAGATTCTTAGTGAACTTATGTAAATAATACTATTGCCATGAAAATAAGACTACTCACTAAGAGTTCAAATTCTAGAGGGATCAGGTAGGGAGAAAAGAAATAAATGTTTCAATTCTGCTTACAAAGGTATAATTTAGCAAATTGCTGTCAATCATAGTTAACTTAAGAGGAAAGTTTTCCTTATATTGGAAAACAAAGACTGAAAAAGACAGTAATAATTTAGACAAAAAGTTATGAAAATGAAAATCCTACTCATCAGTTTATTTAGACCCATGCAATTAATTTCTATTGAACTTGATCCTTTGTTAGCCATTTTAAGAAGCCAACAATTTTCCAGTAGAGTTCTATAATTTCTTACCCTATTAAGTGGTATGATCTGAAAGTTATCAGAAACCTGTATATGTCAATGCAGGTTTATATGAATCTCCTTGAAGATGAAACATTTCTGTAAAACCAGAGTAAAACAATTAACTCTTTATAAATGACAAAAGACATAAAAAGGCATAATTAAAGATCTGATTACAGTGCAATTTACAAAGACATTTTGTTATTTTTTGTGACATACAATATTTTAAGAAAATAACTAGAATTATGACTGATATTATATTCAGACATATCCAAATTTTAGGAATTTTATATAATTTCTAAAATATTTATATTGATAACACCCATACAGTATAATCTAAGAAGGCTTATCATCACTCATTTGACATGCTTCCCATATAATTTAACATACCAGATAAACCTAATTAGTTTAATATCTCTCTTTGGAATGTTTCAGGGTCCCTCTAAAATATCGCAGTTAACTAGAGGTCAAAAAGATTTCATTTAGGATTTGATTTGGGAAAGTTTGTCAAATATATCAAAGGTTTTAACTACTTGGTCGAATAGTATCATACATCACTGTGAAACAATACTTATTCACTTAACCAAAGTGAAAGTACGTATCTCAATGGCAAATACAGAACATTAAAAGAGATTACTTAAATTTAAAGGTACTTTACAATCTGTTATGAAAATCAGATCAACAATTTAGGAAAATGTTGTTCTCTCAATAAAGAAAACCGATTCTAGCATTCTACAAGCTGACATTTGATATTAAAATTTGCTCAATTAATTCATTCCAATCTCAGCCAACTTACCCAAGCATAACTCTTTTCAAGGTTCCTTTTCCACAAACATCTATAACTTCCTTTTTGATTGGCCTTTGCATTCTCCCCTCTTTTAACCCTTTACCTTGCTTTAGACAAAAATAATTTGCTCTTATCAACATGCATTTCCATTCTTTGTACATTTTTTCTTCCTTGTATATGAAAATGTTTCCTCATGAATTTTAGTAGCTTTAATTACATACATTAATTAGAATTTTTAGCCCTTGGAAAAAATTTCTAGTGAAAACTAAGAAGTAAGCAATTATAATCTATTATACTAGTGCTATTTTGATTGGCAAACTTATGAATACCTATCATAATTTCTAAAAACAAACCTTTCCTTGTAGCATATTTTTTCAATGGGATACAAGACATTTTTCTAATAACCCAGACAGTTTTAGTTTTTCTGTAATAGGAAGACTAAAGTAGGTAAACTTAGACCTGTTTAGCAATTAATGTTTCAGTGTTTCATCTTATATGAAAATAACCTAGACATTCAATGAACTCTCATCATTTAATTTAATGTAGTAAAACTCTAAAGTTTTAAATTACTAAAAGATTTAAAGAAAACATTTTTAAGCAGACATACCATAAAACACAATTATTCTTAAAGAGTTCACCTAAAAGCTCTTATCCCATTTATATTTATTTAATTTACTTGTTCCCAACAATTATATTTAGATTACCCATGGAAACTTCATGAGACAAAGTCAACCATCATTCCAAGCTATTTTTCTTCCTGACAAATTTTGTAACAGAGATATCATGATCTTATTTCACTTTCAGTAAACTAAGTATAAATAAAAGTATCATACTTCAGTTGATAACTCTAAAGACGTTTGTCTTTAATTAATTAAACCAAAAAACTTAAGCTGGCTTTAATACTGAATATTTTCTCAGATCATGTAAAGCTGAATTTCATTGGGGTTAGTTTCTGTTATATTCCAATACCATCTACAGGTAGAAAATGTGACACATCTATAACACATATGAACATAGAAACAGGCACATACAAGCACATAAAACAGACACAAACAGAGACCTCATAGTCCCATTCTAAAATTTCAGCCATGAATGAGGTACAATAATAAAAAATCCACCAATTACAAAAGAGATTGAATTCAAATTGTGTTTCTGGCTGATGGAACAAATAAAGGTCATTGGTTTGGATAGCTATACCCTTTATATTAATACTTATGAAGAAGATACTAAAGATTTGTGTCTGTCCTTGACAAGTCAAGTTCCAAATAGCCTATCCCTCTTTTGTTCTTTCTTTTGATAAGAGTTATTTTTCTGAAATTTACTTGTTAAAGAGATGACCTAGATAAGAGTTCCTGGAGAAGACCAGATAGAACATTTAAATCTCAAGTACACAAGGTTAAAACTAAAAATAGAACTACTATATGATCCAGCAATCCCACTCCTGATCTTATATCTGGAGAGAACCATAATTTGAAAAGATACATTCACCCCAGTGTTCACTGCAACACTTTACAATAGCAAAGGCATGAAAGCAACCTAAATGTCCAGAGACAGATGAATGGATAAAGAGGACTTGGTACATATATACAATGGAACATTACTCAGCTGTAAAAGAGAATGAAATAATGCCATTTGTAGCAACATGGATGGAAATTGAGATTATCATACTAATTGAAGTAAGTCAGACGGAGAATGACAAATACCATATGATATCATTTATATGTGGAATCTAAAAATATGATACAAATGAACTTATTTAAAAATCAGAAACAGATTCACAGACTTAGAAACAAGCTTACAGTTACCAAAGTGGAATTTGGGGAAGGGTTAAATTAGGAGTTGTGTATTAACATATACACACTACTATATATAAAATAGATAATCAACAAGACCTACTGTATAGCACAGGGAACTCTATTCAGTAGTCTGTAATAACCTACATGGGAAAGAAATCTGAAGAAGAATGGACATATGTCTATGTATAACTGAATCACTTTGTGGTACACCTGAAACTAACACAACATTTTAAAACAACTATACTCCAATATAAATAATTTTTTTTTAATTTAGAAAAAGTAGACTTCTAAAGAAGAACTAAAACGAGGAAAAAAGAGCAATGGTCATAATAATCTTGTTAAGTGGATGTTTTACATTCTTGGGAAACTGACAAATTGTTTTCCAAAATGGGTGCATCATTTTGCATTTGCTACCAACAATACGAGTTCCAGTTATTCTGTATTATCACTAACACTTTGATATTATCAAATTTTTAAATTTTACTCATTCGTTGTTTTTATGTAATAACATTTAATCATGGTTTTAATTTACATCTCCCTGATAAATAATGATTTGTTATTCATTATTCAATAATTCAGATTTTTACTAATGAGTTGTAAGAGTCCTGTACATGTTTGTGTATACAAGGTTTTTACTGAAGTGATTTGCAGCAATTTCCACCTAGGGTCTTCTTTGCCTTTTCATTGTGCTTGACATATACTTTAGAAGAAGAGAAATTTACTTTTTTTCAAGTCAATTTTCAATATGTTTGCACTTATGATTTACTTGTGTACTATTAAAAATATTTTCTAACCTCAAATCATTATTTCTTTTGTATGCTTTCTATAAAAAATATCTCCCCACTACTGGGCATATACCCTGAGAAAATCATAATTCAAAAAGAGTCATGTACGACAATGTTCATTGCAGCTGTATTTACAATAGCCAGGACATGGAAGCAACGTAAGTGTCCATTGACAGATGAATAAAGATGTGGCACATATATACAATGGAATATTAATCAGTCATAAAAAGAAACAAAATTGAGTTATTTGTAGTGAGGTGGATGGACCTAGAGTCTCTCATACAGAGTGAAGTAAGTCAGAAGGAGAAAAATAAATACCATATGCTAACACATATATATGGAATCCAAAAAAAAAAAATTGTTTGGATGAACCTAGGGACAGGGTAGGAATAAAGACACAGATGTAGAGAATGGACTTGAGCACTCAGGGAGGGGTAAGAGTAAGCCTGGATGAAGTGAGAGAGTGGCATAGACATATATACACTACCAAATGTAAAATAGACAGCTAGTGGGAAGAAGCTGCATAGCACAGGGAGATCATCTTGGTGCTTTGTGACTACCTAGAGGAGTGGGATAGGGAGGATGGGAGGGAGACTCAAGAGGGAAGAAATATGGGGATATATGTATATATATAGCTGATTCAATTTGTTATAAAGCAGAAACTAACACACCATTGTAAAGCAATTTTACTCGAATAAAGATGTTAAAAAAAAATCTCAATTTTAGGTCTATGATCCACTTAGATACTTTTTGTTTTGTGAGATAAAATTGTCTTTTCTCATTTTTCCCCATGGACATCTATATGTCCTTTTACCATTTGTTGAAAATGCTATCTTTTCTCATTATATAAACTTTTTATCTTTTCAATCTTTGTCAAAAACCAATGGATAATATATGAATGGACCTTTCTATTAAGTTTCATTGATCTATATGACTACTCTTATCAGAAAGACCAAAACATCTTTTTCACTGTATTGTCTTGAAATCACTAGTGTCATTCTTCAAACTTTGTCGTTTCTCAAAATTAATTTGAATACTCCAAGCTCTTTGTATGTTATATAAATGCATTCTGAACTTAGCAAGATCACCAAACTATTTTCTGCTGTTCATACTATGACACAGTTGAGGAATTTCCTCAGGGCAGAAAGATGAGGCTATGGTAAGTGTCTCCTAATTTGTTTCACTTTTCTCAGGAATCACATTCCTCCACATTTTGTCCAATAACTGAAAATAGATATTTTCTAGGTTTTTTTCTTCTTTTCTAATTATTTACAAACAAGGATAATTCCAGACGATCTCGCCAATTCAAGGCCAGACATAGCAATCTGAGAATTAATATTTTTATGTTATATATCAGAGTATATCATTTCTTGTTGATTTGTTATATTTTTGAATCCTCACATAATGCTTTAGCCCTTTAATATAACTAAAGTAGTTTATGCTTGTTGCCTCAAAGAACAGATGAATGATCAGAGTGCAGACAGAAGGAAAGAAGGGGCCAGATCTTACTGCTTTTATTTCCAAAAGTCAAAACCTGTTAAAAGCAAAATTAAAGATACAATTCATGATCATTAACAAAATGATTTCCCTAATCTGTATTATACTTTAACTAAAAAAATATTTTACATGTTATAGAAGTGGCTACATACTCTTCATTAGCAGGAACTTTGATAGATCCTGTAAATTGTGGGAATCTAAGACCAGAGATAACTATTCTCCTAATCTGGGAAAAAAATCTCAAGAAGGTTGTGAGACTATTGAGATGAGCCAGGAGCCACAAAACATCTGCATTTCTTTTTTTATTTTTCTTTTTTTAATTTTTTTTTACATCTTTATTGGAGTGTAATCGCTTTACAATGGTGTGTTAGATTCTGCTTCATAACAAAGTGAATCAGTTATACATATACATATGTTCCCATATCTCTTGCATTTCCCTCCCTCCCACCCTCCCTATCCCACCTCTCCAGGCGGTCACAAAGCACAGAGCTGATCTCCCTGTGCGATGCAGCTGCTTCCCACTATCTATCTACCTTAAGTTTGGTAGTGTATATATGTCCATGCCTCTCTCTCGCTTTGTCACAGATTACCCTGTCCACTCCACGTATCCTCAAGCCCATTCTCTAGTAGGTCTGTGTCTTTATTCCTGTCTTAACCCTAGGTTTTTCATGACATTTTTTTTTCTTAAATTCCATATATATGTGTTAACATATGGTATTTTTCTTACTCTTTCTGACTTACTTCACTCTGTTTGACAGATTCTAGGTCCATCCACCTCATTACAAATAGCTCAATGTCGTTTCTTTTTATGGCTGAGTAATATTCCACTGTATATATGTGTCACATCTTCTTTATGCATTCATCCGATGATGGACACTTAGGTTGTTCCCATCTCCAGGCTATTGTAAAGAGAGCTGTAATGAACATTTTGGTACATGACTCTTTTTGAATTATGGTTTTCTCAGGGTATATGCCCAGTAGTGGGATTGCTGGGTCATATGGTAGTTCTATTTTTAGTTTTTTAAGGAACCTCCATACTGTTCTCCATAGTGGCTGTACCAATTCACATTCTCACCAGAAGTGCAAAGTGTACGCTTTTCTCCACACCCTCTCCAGCATTTATTGTTTCTAGATTTTTTGATGATGGCCATTCTGACTGGTGTGAGGTGATATCTCATTGTAGTTTTTATTTGCAGTTCTCTAATGATAAATGATGTTGAGCATTCTTTCATGGGTTTGTTGGCAATCTTATATATCTTCTCTGGAGAAATGTCTATTTAGGTCTTCTGTCCATTTTATGATTGGGTTGCTTGTTTTTTTGTTATTGAGCTGCATGAGCTGCTTATAAATTTTGGAGATTAATCCTTTGTCAGTTGCTTCATTTGAAAATATTCTCTTCCATTCTGAGCGTTGTCTTTTGGTCTTGTTTATGGTTTCCTTAGCTGTTCAAAAGGTTTTACATTTCATTAGGTCCCATGTGTTTATTTTTGTTTTTATTTCCATTTCTCTAGGAAGTGGGTCAAAAAAGATCTTGCTGTGACTTATGTCATAGAGTGTTCTGCCTATGTTTTCCTCTAAGAGTTTGATAGTTTCTGGTCATACACTTAGATCGTTAATCCATTTTGAGCTTATTTTTATGTATGGTGTTAGGGAGTGATCTAATCTCATACTTTTACATGTACTTGTCCAGTTTGCCCAGCACCACATATTGAAGGGGCTGTCCTTTCTCCACTGTACATTCCTGCCTCCTTTATCAAAGATAAGGTGACCATATGTGCATGGGTTCATCTCTGAGCTTTCTATCCTGTTCCATTGATCTATCTTTCTGTTTTTGTGCCAGTACCATACTGTATTGATTACTGTAGCTTCGTACTATAGCCTGACGTCAGGGAGCCTAATATCTCCAGGTCCGTATTTCGTTCTCAAGATTGCTTTGGGTCCTCGAGGTCTTTTGTGTTTCCATACAAATTGTGAAATTTTTTGTTGTAGTTCTGTGAAAATTGCCAGCAGTATTTTGGTAGGAATTGCATTGAATCTGTAGATTGCTTTGGGTAGTAGACACATTTTCACAATGTTTATTCTTCTAATCCAAGAACATGGTGTATCTCTCCATCTATTTTTATCATCTTTAATTTCTTTCATCAGTGTCTTATAATTTTCTGCATACAGGTCTTTTGTCCCTTAGGTAGGTTTATTCCTAGATATTTTATTCTTTTTGTTGCAATGGTAAATGGGAGTGTTTTCTTGATTTCACTTTCAGATTTTTCAACATTAGTGTATAGGAATGCAGGAGATTTCTGTGCATTAATTTTGTATCCTGCTACTTTACCAAATTCATTGATTAGCTCTATTAGTTTTCTGATAGCATCTTTAGGATTCTCTATGTATAGTATCATGTCATCTGCAAACAGTGACAGCTTTACTTCTTCTTTTCCTATTTGGATTCCTTTTATTTCCTTTTCTTCTCTGATTATTGTGGCTAAAACTTCCAAAACTATGTTGAATAAGGGTGGTGAGAGTGGGCAACCTTGTCTTGTTCCTGATCTTAGTGGAAATGCTTTCAGTTTTTCACCATTGAGGACGATGTGGCTATGGGCTTGTCATATATGGCCTTTATTATGTTGAGGAAGGTTCCCTCTATGCCTAGTTTCTGGAGGGTTTTTATCATAAGTGGGTGTTAAATTTTTTCAAAAGCTTTCTCTGCATCTATTGAGATGAGCATATTGTTTTTCTTCTTCAGTTTGTTAATATGGTGTATCACATTGATTGATTTGCATATATTGAAGAATCTTTGCATTCCTGGAATAAACCCCACCTGATCATGGTGTATGATCCTTTTAATGGGCTGTTGCATTCTGTTTGCTAGTATTTTGTTGAGGATTTTTGCATCTATGTTCATCAGTGATATTGGCCTGTAGTTTTCTTTCTTTGTGACATCCTTGTCTGGTTTTGGTATCAAGGTGATGGTGGTCACATAGAATGAGTTTGGGAGTGTTCTTCCCCCTACTATATTTTGGAAGAGTTTGAGCAGGATAGGTGTTAGCTCTTATCTAAATGTTTGATAGAATTCGCCCGTGAAGCCATCTGGTCCTGGGCTTTTGTTTGTTGGAAGATTTTTAATCACAGTTTCAATTTCAGTGCTTGTGATTGGTCTGTTCATATTTTCTATTTCTTCCTGATTCAGTCTTCACAGGTTGTGCATTTCTAAGAATTTGTCCATTTCTTCCAGGTTTTCCATTTTATTGGCATAGAGTTGTTTGTAGTAATCTCTTATGATCTTTTGTATTTCTGCAGTGTCAGTTGTTACTTCTCCTTTTTCGTTTCTAATTCTATTGATTTGAGTCTTCTCTCTTTTTTTCTTGATGAGTCTGGCTAACGGTTTATCTATTTTGTTTATCTTCTCAAAGAACCAGCTTTTAGTTTTATTGACCTTTGCTATTGTTTCCTTCATTTCTTTTTCATTTGTTTCTGATCTGATTTTTACGATTTCTTTCCTTCTGCTAACTTTGGGGTTTTTGTTCTTCTTTCTCTAATTGCTTTACATGCAAAATTATGTTGTTTATTTGAGATGTTTCCTGTTTTTTAAGGGAGGATTTTATTGCTATAAACTTCCCTCTTAGAACTGCTTTTGCTGCATCCCATAGGTTTTGGGTCGTCGTGTTTCCATTGTCATTTGTTTCTAGGTATTTTTGATTTCCTCTTTGATTTCTTCAGTTATCACTTTGTTATTAAGTAGTGTATTGTTTAGCCTCCACGTGTTTGTATTTTTTACAGATCTTTTCCTGTAATTGATATCTAGTCTAACAGTGTTGTCATCGGAAAAGATACTTGATATGACTTCAATTTTCTTAAATTTACGAAGTCTTGATTTGTGACCCAAGATATGATCTATCCTGGAGAATGTTCCATGAGCACTTGAGAAAAATGTGTATTCTGTTGTTTTAGGTTGAGATGTCCTATAAATATCAATTAAGTCCATCTTGTTTAATGTATCATTTAAAGCTTGTGTTTCCTTATTTATTTTCATTTTGGATGATCTGTCCATTGGTGAAAGTGGAGTGTTAAAGTTCCATACTATGAATGTGTTACTGTCGATTTCACCTTTTATGGCTGTTAGTATTTGCCTTATGTATTGAGGTGCTCCTATGTTGTGTACATAAATATTTACAATTGTTATATCTTCTTCTTAGATTGATCCCTTGATCATTATGTAATGTCCTGCATTGTCTCTTCTAATAGTCTTTATTTTAAAGTCTATTTTGTCATATATGAGAATTGCTACTCCAGCTTTCTTTTGGCTTCCATTTGCATGGAATATCTTTTTCCATCCCCTTACTTTCAGTCTGTATGTGTCCCTAGGTGTGAAGTGGGTCTCTTGTAGACAGCATATATACATTCATCTTGTTTTTGTTTCCATTCAGCCAATCTGTGTCTTTTCGTGGGAGCATTTAGTCTATTTACATTTAAGGTAATTATCGATATGTATGTTCCTATTCCCATTTTCTTAATTGTTTTGGGTTCAGTATGGTAGATCTTTCCCTTCTCTTGTGTTTCTTTCCTAGAGAAGTTCCCTTAGTATTTGTTGTAAAGCTCGATTGGTGGTGCTGAACTCTCTCAGCTTTTGTTTGTCTGTAAAAGTTTTAATTTCTCCATCAAATCTGATTGAGATCCTTGCTGTGTAGAGTAATATTGGTTGCAGGTTTTTCTCCTTCATCACTTTAAATATGTCCTGCCAGTCCCTTCTGGCTTGCAGAGTTTCTGCTAAAAGGTCAGTGGTTAACCATATGTGGATTCCCTTGTGTGTTATTTGTTGTTTTTCCCTTGCTGCTTTTAATATGCTTTCTTTGTATTTAATTTTTGACAGTTTGATTAATATGTGTCTTGGCATATTTCTCCTTGGATTTATCCTGGATGGGACTCTCTGTGCTTCCTGGACTTGATTAACTATTTCCTTTCCCATATTAGGGAAATTTTCAACTATAGTCTCCTCAAATAGTTTCTCAGTCCCTTTCTTTTTCTCTTCTTATTCTGGAACCCTATAATTCAAATGTTGGTGCATCTAATGTTGTCCCAGAAGTCTCTGAGACTGTCCTCAGTTCTTTTCATTCTTTTTTCTTTATTCTGCTCTGCAGTAGTTATTTCCACTATTTTACCTGCCAGGTCACTTATCCGTTCTTCTGCCTCAGTTATTCTGTTATTGATCCCATCTGGAGTATTTTTAATTTCATTTATTGTGTTGTTCATCATTGCTTGTTTCATCTTTAGTTCTTCTAGGTCCTTGTTAAATGTTTCTTGAATTTTGTCTATTCTATTTCCAAGATTTCAGATCATCTTTACTATCATTATTCTGAATTCTTTTTCAGGTAGACTGACTATTTCCTCTTTATTTGTTAGGTCTGGTGGGTTTTTATCTTGCTCCTTCAACTGCTGTGTGTTTTTCTGTCTTTTTATTTTGCTTATCTTACTGTGTTTGGGGTCTCCTTTTTGCAGGCTGCTGGTTCATAGTTCCCATTGTTTTTGGTGTCTGTCCCCTGTGGCTCAGGTTGGTTCAGTGGGTTGTGTAGGCTTCCTGGTGGAGGGGACTAGTGCCTGTGTTGTTGTGGATGAGGCTGGATCTTGTCTTTCTGGTCAGCAATTCCACGTCTGTTGGTGTGTTTTGGGGTGTCTGTGGACTTATTATGATTTTAGGCAGTCTCTCTGCTAATGGGTGGGGTTGTGGTCCTGTTTTGCTAGTTGTTTTCCATAGGATGTCCAGCACTGTAGCTTGCTGATAATTGAGTGAAGCTGTGTGCTGGTGTTGAGATGGAGATCTCTGGGAGATTTTCGCCATTTGATATTATGTGGAGCTTGGAGGTCTCTTGTGGACCAGTGTCCTGAAGGTGGCTCTCCCACCTCAGAGGAACAGCACTGACTCCTGTCTGGAGCACCAAAAGCCTGTCATCCACATGACTCAGAATAAAAGGGAGAAAAATAGAAAGAAATAAGTGGTAGAAGAAGAAAAAAAGAAAGAAAGAAAGAAAGGAGAGTGGGAGGGAAGAAGGAAGGAAGGAAGGAGGGAAGGAAGGAAAAAAGTAAGGAAGTAAGAAGATAAAGTAAAATAAAATAAAGTAAGATAAAATAAAGTTATTAAAATAAAAAATAATTATTAAGAAAAAACTTAAAAAAAACATATGGACTGATAGAACCCTAGAACAAATGGTGGAAGCAAAGCTATACAGACAAAAATCTCACACAGAAGCATACACATACACACTCACAAAATTAAGGGGAAAAACTCATAAATCTTGTTCTCAAAGTCCACCTCCTCAATTTGGGATGATTTGTTGTCTATTCATGTATTCCACAGATGCAGGGTACCTCAAGTTGATTGTGGAGCTTTAATCCACTGCTTCTGAGGATGCTGGGGAGATTTCCTTTTCTCTTCTTTGTTCTCACAGCTCCCGGGGCTCAGCTTTGGATTTAGCTCTGCCTCTGCGTGTAGGTCGCTGGAGGGCGTCTCTTCTTTGGTCAGACAGGATGGGGTTAAAGGAGCAGCTGCTTCGTGGACTCTGGCTCACTCAGGCCAGGGGGAAGGGAGGGGCACAGAGGGTGGGGGGAGCCTGCGGCAGCAGAGGCTGGCAAGACAGTGCACCAGACTGAGGCACGCCGTGCGTTTTTCCAGGGAAGTTGTCCCTGGATCCCGGGACCCTGGAAGTGGCTGGCTGCACAGGCTCTCCGGAAGGTGGGTGTGGATAGTGACCTGTGCTCACACACAGGCTTTTTGGTGGCAGCAGCAATAGCCTCAGCATCTTATGCCCGTCTCTGTGGTCCGCGCTTTTAGCCGCGGCTCACACCCGTCTCTGGAGCTCCTTTAAGCAGAGTTCTTAATCCCCTCTCCTCGCACACCAGGAAACAAAGAGGGAAGAAAAAGTCTCTTGCCTCTTTGGCAGCTCCAGACTTTTCCTCAGACTGCCTCCCAGCTAGCCATGGTTCATTAACCCTCTGCAGGCTGTGTTCACGCCACCAACCCCAGTCCTCTCCCTGGGATCTAAGCTCTGAAGCTGGAGCCTCAGCTCCCACCCCGCCCGCCCCAGCGGGTGAGCAGACAAGTCTCTTGGGCTGGTGAGTGCTGGTCGGCACTGATCCTCTGTGCGGGAATCTCTCCGCTTTGCCCTCTGCACCCCTGTTGCTGCCCTCTCCTCCACAGTCTGAAGCTTTCCCCCTCCGCCACCCGCAGTCTCCATCCATGAAGGGACTTCCTAGTGTGTGGAAAACTTTCCTCCTTCACAGCTCCCTCCCACTGGTGCAGGTTCCATCCCTATCCTTTTGTCTCTGTTTATTCTTTTTTCTTTCACCCTACCCAGATACATGGGGAGTCTCTTGCCTTTTGGGAGGTCTGAGGTCTTCTGCCATCATTCAGTAGGTGTTCTGTAGGAGTTGTTCCACGTGTAGATGTGTTTCTGATGTATCTGTGGGAAGGAAGGTGATCTCTGCGTCTTACTCTTCCACCATCTCCCCGGAAGCCTCCTGCATTTCTTGTTAATAAACTGATCTGTCACAATCTCATTGACTTTATTATTTGTATCATAGTGAGGTAGTAAAACGTTTCCAGTATGCTTGTGGGTAACATAAAAACAAAACATAAAACCCAGATTACTGTAAAAGCCTTGAGAAAGAAAAGAAACATTGACTGTTTCCAGATGGAATTGAAGCAACAATTGTGGATAAATGAAAACAAAGACAGATCCATTTACTCTGTTGAGTAAGATCTGTGCCTGTTTCTAACAGAGACACATCAAAAATAATTTGTGAAATCCTGTATTGTACTAATTGCATAGTTGAATAATTACACACTATAAATTACAACCAAGGACAGGTCATCTAGAGATATAATGGTCGTGCCCTATAACAAAACACATATGCGTATTTAACATGGATTCTCAAAATTCCCATGGATTGGGAAGGATCAGAGTTGCAAAGAGTGGTAAAACAGCATTAAATATCCAGCACACATATGTGATATTGTCAGAAAGAAGGAAAGCTGGCAAATGCATCCTTTCTGGATAAGGTTAGTCGTGATATCTAGATTTCCTAAATTATTACAAACATTTCAAGAAAGAGGAATACACTTTTAATTTTGCCAACCCCATCCATCAAATCAAAGGAATACTATTATCTCCAACAAATTGACACAGTATGAACTTAACCTTAAAGTTAGAAATGAGGTCCAGCAGAAGACTATGTTAGACAGATAGAAATATATGCCCTGACCACAAAGGAATTCTAATCCTCAGTGCCTACCTAGAGAAATTCTTGAACACATATCCATATTCAAGAAAATATATCCAAAGATGTTCATTGCAACACTTTTTCCAGTAGCTAAACAAAACAAATCAAAACTGTTCTGCTCTAGGATAAATTAACAAGTGCTTTATTTATACAATGGAACACCCTACAAAAATTACAATGAATAAACTAAAGGTACATGTATAAAGGGGGCTGTTTTTTAAAGCATAGTATAGAATGAAAATGTCAAGTTATAGTATGATAAAATTTATATAAATTTTGGAAACATTACATCTCACTAAAATTAAAACAACAACAAAAAATATGTAAAAGAAAGAGGATAGAGGCAAGTCCCAAAGCCAAAAAGGAAAGAGAAACTTCAGTATAAATATCACCTCTATTTGCTTTGAAATTGTAAAATGATACATAATTGTTAATTTCAGTCCACACAATCCATTGTGCAAACATTCCTTGACTTATTTCGTGATAACAAACTGAAAATTAAATTTTGAGGATTCATTATACTAGGTGAAAGAAATTTAACCTTTAAATTTAAATGATTCTTATTTTGGACTATGGCTATATTTACATAATTCAATACCTATATTTCTATATTCCTCCATCTTCCAGGTAATTGGGTTTATCTTCTATCTTCAGAATCTAGCAGAATTTCTGAAATTTAAAATGTGGTTAAATATTTTTGAGAAAGTATTACAAGAATTAATGTAAATGTCTTTCTGAATACTATGTGTATGCTTATCATAAAAGTAATAGACAACATTTTGAGGAGGAAAATGGTAAAGAAAGAATAAACTCTGTAACAAAGAATAAATTTAGTTATAATATAATACACAATTCAGTGATGGAAATGAAATAAAAGACAAATGTACCTTTCTCTTTTTATAATATAAAATACTAATTCTGCTCATCTTGGCATACATCTCATCAGACAAGCCTACTTTTGTTCCATTTAAATGCATAGATATATAAATAATATTGTCCCTGACAAGAGTAATAGCTTTAATTTTAAAAAGCTAATTCTCTTATCCTGTTTCTAAATTTCAAATGAAAAATATTTTCTTTTATAGTTGTGATCTTAAGGAAGGAAGTGGACACTTTCTAAACACTGGGTCTTCATGTCTTATTGAAGGATAAGAAAAATTATGCATCCATATATTCATGTATTCATATTTGTATTGAACTTGTAACAAGCACTTTTCACAATAATTTAACAATGTATAAATCTCTTTTTTTTTTTTCTGTATGTGGGCCTCTCACTGTTGTGGCCTCTCCCGTTGTGGAGCACAGGCTCCGGAGGCGCAGGCTCAGCGGCCACGGCTCACGGGCCTAGCTGCTCCGCAGCATATGGGATCTTCCCAGACCGGGGCACGAACCTGTGTCCCCTGCATCGGCAGGCGGACTCTCAACCACTGTGCCACCAGGGAAGCCCTGTATAAATCATTTTATTCCAAGTTAAGGTCTCTCCAGTCTTCCTGACTTAAGAAACACTATTTCAAATAGATTTCCACTTATATTTCTTAAATAAATGTATTCTTAGCAGATATCATTCTATCTCTTAATGTTACATTCATATTGAAAATAATAACCCTTTTAATACATTTTTAAAATCTTTTAAATGTTTTAAGTGTGTGTGGTGTTGATTCCTGGATTGCATAGAATATTATTCCTATGCTTACCTCAGTTTAACATGTTAAGTTTATGTTAATATTTATGTAAGTTATGTTTTTAAACATAAATACAATATAAACTTACAAACCACATAAACTATTTTAGATAATATTGGTCCTATTTTTCCATCAAGTCCAAGTTCATTTTTTGATAATAAATAATTCAATTTTTCTTTCTTTATTTTTCTATTAATTAAAATATTACCATTTCCAGAATCAGCTAACTTTTCTTGGTTTATTATGCTATTCCCAACTATTACTGTTTTCATTCATCTTTGTCTTATATTTTATATCTAGCATACATCTACATAACTTTGCCAATTAACACAGAATTCAGTAGTTTTCTTAATGACTTGAATTCTAATACTAATATATTTTATTATATTATATTTATATATTACTTTAAAACAAATTTAAAATTATATTTAGATATAATTGTTTTTGTAGTCTACAATGAGTAGTCATTATATATGTGTATATAAATACACATATATGTGTGTGTATACATATATATATTTATATATACATCTCAAAGTGTTTAATCTTATCTCCTATAGTAAGTGAAAATGAAGTAGGGGATGTTAGGTTGAATACTTTTCTAAAGCTCTAAAAAATGAGAAGAAAGGGAGCTATATAAAAATTTTGAATATTAACATGGGGATCTGTAGGCATTAAAAAGCATAAAGTACATCTTTGTGCTATATAGAAATCTTGTAGATATTTGACATTGGTTCCTTGTAAGACACATTTGCTTCTTCTGTAAGTAGTTCTTACATGTCTAACCTTTTGAAATAACATAATAGATTAGAATATAAAATATTCCATTGCCAGATATATTATACAATGGAAACAGTAACAAGTATATTAGAAAAGGCAGAATATTATATTATTAACTATGAACATAGTTTGAGAAATTTTTCCTGAACTTAAAGGAAATAGACAAATGATAATACAATGGTGGTTATACAATATGAAGCTTAATACAAAAGTAGTAATAGGAAAATTAGAAAAGAATTTTACAGAAAATTATTTAAGATGAGAAAAAATTATAAAACAAATGCAAAAATTTGCAGTAATTGAGAAAAGACTTGTATCTTCAAGTTGAAACCGCCCATTGCAACTGACCACAAATCACTTATTTTTTTTAAATTCTTTGTAATTTTAATGTTCTGGCTTCTTAATTTGTTAATTCTTTTCTGCCAAAGTCCTCTACTCCATATCAGCCCCTTGCTTCCACGGACATCCCATGGACTTGCTCATACAACTACACTTAAAATTTGCCCTTGCAAGTGCCTCTTTTTCTATACATCACTTCCATCTTCCCATATAACTTTTTCTATTATTCCAAAATTAACAATTCTATGAGCTTACCAGAATATACAAATTATGATCAGCAAGTTTTCACCAAATATTATCTTTTCATGTCTTTGCTTTTCACCTAACCCAGTTTAAATACATTGCTCTAACATTTGAATATTTCATTGTATACTAATTCAACTTCCTTGAACATTTTTCCTTCTCTATATCAAGAAAAACTCAATATTCTGTCCACTTTGTGCCTATACCCATGCTACTGCATTTAACTAGAGAAAACACTTTTAAAGTTGTGATAAATTTCTCACACATAAGTTTGTTTTCCACCCATGCGATTCTGCTACAAGATTGTCACTTCTCCAGGGTACCTCACTTCCAACCTAAAACTCAGCATGAAGACTTAGTTCATAGTCTGATGTCACCATTTCAACAGGTGGCTTCCATTTTATGTCAGATCAGAAGTTACACGTGCATTTTCTACTTATAGCCATTGGAATAGAGCATCATGTGGATTCACCTAACTACAAAGTGGCCTGGAAGAGTAATCTTCCATTTACTCAGAAAGGAGAGGGGAGTTAGCATGGGTGCACACAGAAATCATTTACAAAACACAGACTTGTACTGATTCGATATGTTCTTAGTCCAAGCATTCTTCCTTGACAAGTATTTTATACTTTCTTCTCTCTCCTCATATGTCCAACACATATTTCCAGGCTTTATTCTTACTTTTTTTTTCTAGAAAAAACAAAATCAACTTAGAAACTCCACAAATCTCTACAATCATGTCTCTATCTATTCATGCTTATATATATATATATATATATAAAACAGTCATTCCTGCTATCATATTTGAAGCCTTACTGATTACATATAGGATCAACTACAATATTTAAGCACTAGAATCTTTCTCTTCTTGCTAACTGAAGGACCTCAGTTCAGGAATTTCCCCTCTATCTTTGAATCTTATTTTTGTTTCTTTCCTATGGATTTTAACTAGTATCATACAAATATTTTGTAATATCTTCCAGGAATAAAATATCTTCTGAGCCCACATTAACTCTGGCTATCAACCCATATCTCTTCACTTATTATCACAAGGTTTTCAACATAATTTCTAATCTCACTTCTCAATTCCTTTTCTCATTTTCTTTCTTGAACTCATTCTGAATGTATTTAACTAAAAATTTTTAAAAAATTGGGAAATATTTTTGAAATATATAAGTAGTTAGTTGAAAATATTTGTTTACTTTGTCAAGTAATTCTGTCTCTATCTTAAAGAAATTAATCAAAATACATAAATATAAAACAAAAATACTTTTAAAAATTTGTACCATTGTGTGGGCATGCATAGATATGTGCAGCTTGAATAAATTTCAAGAGCTAAATTACAGAAAAAATGTTAAAAATTAAATTTCTTTTTAACAGAAGAATTTATCATTTAATCTGTTTCCACTTCTTCTGGGGGCAGAAAAATTAATAAAATAAAATCAAGGTAAATAAAGTCACTTCCATGTATTTCACATTTATTTGGGGGTACTAAATAATTCAGGATTTTCCCTCTTCTTCAGTTTTCCTCAGTGAAAAATCAATTTTCTTGGGGTTTTGAAAGAATCTAATCAATCTTTCTGGCTGTGGGGGGCCAAGCTTTTCATTCATGCTCACTGGCATCCATCCATATTAATTTATATACAACAAACTGAGAACAAGCATCACTTTCTGAGACTGTCTCCAAGTCCACTTACCTAGAGACCTCATTTGACCTTTGAAAATACAGATGCAAAATTCAGATCATAAGTAATTCAGACATGTAACATATACTGCTTTGTTCCAAGGCTTTAGTTATCTCTTCTTGAAGGACAGTTCTCCATGAATTGCTCAGATTTCTGAACATCTTCAAAAGCAATCATACCTTACTTTCTCCAGACTGCATTTTCAAATATGTGTGCATAGCAGGTAGCCTTGGAAATGTAGTCATGTGTTTTCCTGGAACATATATACTTACATTTCTGAGTAATAAAGTTAGATACATCTTCCTCCCTGACTCAGATTTATTTACATTCCAGAAAGGTAAAGGTAGAAATGTCATTTCCCTAGAGCATATTTTATAAAATTGCAGGTTAATAAAAATAACATGTCTCTCTATTATCAAAGAAGGACAGGATTGGCAATATCCACTATATAAGGTCAGAGCTTTCTGATATCAATGTTACTTTTTTTTTTTTCTGTAACTTTCTCCACTATGAGTGTTGGCCATACTTGGTCTTCATTATGTCCCCCTATGGGAAATGAGGCGATGGCTAGAGCAGCATAGAATAAGAAGAAATACTTTTTTAGGTGATCTATATTTTCATCTAACTACTTAGAAATCTATATTTTTATTGACCAATTAAAATATTACTAATCCAGGAAAATCCAATGTGGTGGAAGGATATGTCTATTCTGTGAATATAAGTAATTAAAACTATTTATAAAAGGTAGGTGTGAGAGAAAGTCATAAATCAAGGTATTCAGGACAAATTTCAAAAAAGGTTGTAATTTAATAAAAAATAATACATACAATTATTTCACTTGAGATTTGGGGAAAAAAATGTAAGTAGCTCTATGATAAAAACAACAAACAGAAACAACAAACCTGGGAATTTTCTGAATTCTAGAATTGCCACTTTATGTTATTTAAAATGTCCAGGTTTCAAGAAAAGTTATGATACACATACATACACAACAGGAAAACAATGTCCATACATAGCAAAATAAGCAGCTAATAGAAACCCAATCCAAATTAAGCCTATATACTAAACATATTAGAAAAAAAAAACTTTAAATAAGCTCTAATATGTTTAAATATGTCCTAAAGAATTGAAGGAAAGTGAGAGAACAATGTCTCATCAAATAGAGGATGTCTATAAGAAGATTGAAAATTATAAATATGAATGAGCCAAATAGAAATTCTAGTGGTAAAGAGAAAGTAACTGAAACCAAAAAATTTACTAGAGGGGCTTAACAAAAGATTCTCCTGGCAGAAGAAAGATTCAGGGAGACTGAGATTATTCACTTAGGAATCAAAGATATTATTCACTTAGGAATCAAAGAAAGAGAATAAAGAAGAATAACCATACCTACAGAGATCTGAGGGACACCATCAGGAATACCAATATGTGCATCACAAGAGTTCTAGAAGGATAAGAAATAGAGAATGAAACAAAAAACAGTTTGTGAAGAAATGAAATTTGTGTTTTGTTTTGTTTCATTTTGACTCTGAAACCTTCTCAAAACTTAATGAATGAAGAATACAGCACTCACAATGCAGTAGTAGAGCATATTATAAAACAAAACTTTAGAAAATATCATATTTGTATATTTAGTAGATTTTTAAAAATAAGGGTGCTGAGAGAGAGAGCAGTTTGAACTCAAGGATTTTTTTTTAAGGTTATATATGCCTAAGAAAAGCTATAAATATGCATGTATGTCTGTTTTAGTATAATGTACATGTTTTTGGGTATAAAAATAGAAATACGTGCCTTACCAAAAACATAGTTTATTCTGTTGCTAATCACTGATGAATAATTTTGTTAATGGGTATTACAATAATATTATTGCTGGAACCATTCAAAGTAAAATATCATACTCATAGTTTGCCAAAATTGTTTTCTCAACTTGGTTGCAAGAGGTAGTGTTTGAATCTTAAGATATTTGGAATTTTATACATTCTAATGACTTATAAGCAGAAAAATGTTAGAGTGTTTGATACTGGGATCATATAGGACCTAGAGTTGCTATAAATATTTGAGATCCACAGCATCATATGTATTAATTTTTTCAATCTTGAAAATTTTTCTTTAGGCATTATTCTATACAGATATTTATACAAATATTATAATTTTAAATTTGCTTTTGGCTTTGCTATTTAACAGCATAAGATAACTAATTTGAATTTCTAGATGTTTCCTCAGGCAAGGGAAATAAAAGCAAAAATAAACAAATGGGATTATATCAAACTAAATAGCTTCTGCACAGCAAAAGAAACCATAAATGAAACAAAAACACACTTACCAAATTGGAGGACATATTTGCAAATGATATGTCCAATAAGAGATTAATATCCAAAACATGCAAAGAACTGATACAACTCAGCAACATAAAACACAAACAACCCAATTTAAAAGTGGGCAGAGGAGCTGAATAGACATTTTTCCAAAGAAGACATGCAGATGGCCAACAGACACATGAAGAGATGTTCAACATCATTAATTGTTAGGGAAATGCAAATTAAAACCCACAGTGAGATACCACTTCACACCTGGCAGAACGGCTTTTATCAAAATTATGAGAAATAACAAGTGTTGACAAGGATGTAGAAAAAAGGGAACACTGTAGCTGGAAATGTACATTTGTGCAACCATTATGGAAGATAGCATGGAGATTCCTCAAAAAATTAAGAATAGAGCTACCATGTGATCCACCTATTCCACTTTTGAGTATTTATCCAAAAAATACAAAGATACTAATCCAAAAAGGTATCTGCACCCCCATGTTCATCACAGCATTATTTACAATAGCCAAGATATGGAAACAACCTAAGTGCCCATCAGCAGATGAATGGATAAAGAATATGTGAGAGATTTGTGTGTGTATGTGTCTGTGTCTGTATATATATATATATATATATATATATATATATATATATATATATATATATATATATATATATATATATATATATATATAAAATAGTATACCATTTAGAAAAAGATGAAATTTTGCAATTTGGGACACCATGGATGAAACTTGAGGGTCTTATGCTAAATGAAATGTCAGATGGAGAAAGATAAATGCCATATGATTTCACTTATATGTGGAATATAAAAATCTAATAAACAAACCAAAGTAAATGATCAAAACAAACCACAACAACAAACATGTAGATACAGAGAACAGAGTAGTATTTACCAGAGGGGAAGAGGCATGGGGGAGGGTGAAATGGGTAAAGGAGATCAACTGTATGGTGATGGATGGAAAATGAATTTTGGTGGTGAGCATATTGTAGGGAATACAGAAGCAGAAATATGATGTTATACACATGAAAAAATGTTTTATTCTGATATCTGATGTCAAAAACAAAACATTTTTGTGCATGACACACATAGTTGATAAGCTATTAGGAACCTTGGTTTTTCTCATTTTCATGGACAAAATTTTAAATGTGAGACATTATTTTTTTTAATTTTGAAACATCTTAATGAAGTGATTACATTACTTAAGTTTATGTATCCATAATTGATGAGCAAAATTATATCTGAGATTTTATATATATATATATATATATATATATATTTTTTTTTTTTTTCTGTACGCAGACCTCTCACTCTTGTGGCCTCTCCCGTTGCAGAGCACAGGCTCCGGACGCGCAGGCTCAGCAGCCATGGCTCACGGGCCCAGCCAATCCTCGGCATGTGGGATCTTCCCGGACCAGGACACGAACCCATGTCCCCTGCATCGGCAGGTGGACTCTCAACCACTGTGCCACCAGGGAAGCCCTGAGATAACATTTTAAAACTTCTTTTGGAGGATAAAAAAGACAAGAGTTTATATTTTGAGGAAATACATTTCAAAATGTAAGAAATGAAATTTGATAACATTCAATGAAAAACCTTAATCTAAACATCTAAGAAGTTCAATGAGTTCATATAAGATACACTCAAAGAAATCAACACCAATGTTTTACCCTTTATACATCAAGATAAAACACTGGAAGTCCAAATACAAAGAGAATCCTCAAAGCAACAGGAGAGAAGCAATGCGTCACAAACAAGTTCTCAATAAGGTTAACACTTTACTTCTCGTTAGAAACCATGGAGGAAAGAAGGCACTGGGATGACATATCAAAATGCTGAAAAAAATGTGACAGCCTGGAATTCTATACTCAGTAAAACTATCTTTCAAAATGAATAAAATTTAAGACTGAACAATCCAAAATGAATCTAAGAATAGTTACATTTTTTAGTTATTTATATATAATGTAGATATAAATATAGCTCTAGAGATATAGATATAAATATAGAAAGAGAATATAAATATAGATACAGATTCCTCTATATATTCTATTGGTTTTGTTTCTCTGGAGAACTCTAATATAGATTTTGACACTGAGAGTAGTTCTAGAGGAATAGAATTTTAAGAATAAGTTTTCTGCATTGGTTCTGGGTTTCTGAATTTGACTCTCTAATATGATTAGATTTAAAGATGCTAATTACTCTATTTTCAGTAGTAAAGAGAGCACTGTTAGTCCATGGCATGATTTTTCAGTAATGCAAAATATAACCATTGGATACTCTTAATCAACCACTTATAAAAATCAAGGATCTTGGTGGCTGTGTATATGATACTTTGGAGCATTTTTGTCAAACTAAAAAATATATTGAAATTGACTGATTGCTCCTAATGTCATTGAACAAAGAGGGCAACTAAAAGGATGAGCTCAGGGACTGGTATTTCCAGCTCAAGTGCTTCATAACCTTAAAGCTACTATGGGTGCCTGGAAGGAGACACTTATTTCCTATAGATGCAGTGCTGAGACCAGTAAAAATCAAATGTAGAGCCTTGTCCTGTGACTGACTGAATTACATCACAACTTGAACTCTGAGCATTGTAGAGTATCTACCTTTGAATTTATTGTATTTATTGGGAATGAATGGGATTCTGAAAATTGGAATGAGGATGTGTGAGGAAACCCTGATGAAGCTAAAGACACTGAGCCTCTAAATTCTGATGATTCTTCTTTGTCACCAGGAGGACACTGCCCACCAATAATGGAGGTGGATGCTCCACCCCTATCTGAGGGGATCACAATGTATTGCCAGAGGAAACTGTAAAGGCCTCTCCTGAGGTAGATGTCCTTCAAGACAATGCTGATTCTCCTCAGGACACAATCCTACTAACCCTCTTTTCTTCTAGATCCATAACTAGATTCAAGTCCCAACAGACCCCTAGATGTGAGATACAAAGTGTGACCCATGAGGAAGTGTGCTATACTACTGATAGAAAAGAATTATACAGACAGAAATCTGAGAAAATTGTGTGGGAACTTTTATTAAGGGTGTGGGACAAACACAATGTTGGATGGAGCTGAATCTACTGATATGGTCTTACTAAGGAGTCATTCTGCTTTTAATATTGCAGCTCAGGGAGTCAGAAAGGGATCTAACTGCTTGGCTGGTTGGCTGAAACATAGACCACAAAGTGGCCCACAGTGAGTGTATTAGAAATGTCAGGAACTTGCCTAGTTTTAATGTGGATAGAAAGGTTCAAGGAGTTTGGAATGTTTGAGTAGATTTGTCATTTAAGTCCTACTCACCCATCCTGGGAGACTCCAGGAGACATATCTTACACCATGACTATGAGAAATAAATTTGTGAAGGGAGCCTTGACATCCCCAAAGAATTTTGTGATCACTCTTCTCTGCAGGCTAGACCTTACAGTAGGTACAGTCATTATGCAATGGGAGGTAACTGGATCTCAGCTGCCAGAGGCCAAGTGGTGGCAGTCAAACACCAAAGGAAAGGTGCGGTTACTATAATGGACAGCAGAGCCGAGGGAGCAATGAAAATTTTCTGGCACACAGACCTATGGTGTTGCCTAGTTGATTATGGTGTTCCTAGAAGTGAAACAAATGGGAACCCCGCTAGATTCTTAATTGATCTGTATAAGCAGAAAAGTTCTAGGTCAAATGAACAAAAGTCTAATAGGAATCATAAAAAAGAGAGTCATAGCTCCTCAGTCATTTCCCAGAAATGACCTAGTTTACAGACTCAGAACCCATTGAATGAAGGGAGGCTAGGCCTACTTGAGGAAGGACCCTGGTATACTGTCAAAAGCAAATATTGTTAATTTTTCTTCCAGCCTTACCCAAAGGGACCCAGGGACTTTTTCCAGGGTAACTGCATCAGGGAAAAGGAAATAATCAAACTTTCAGGGACTATGGACATTGTCTCTGAACTGACACTAATTCCAGGAGTCCCAAAATATCACTGTGATCTACCAGTCAAAGTAGGGTCTTTTGGTGGTCAGATAACCAACAGAGGTTTAGTTCAGATCCATCTCACAGTGGGGCCTGTGGGTACTTGAACCCATCCTGTGGTTATTTCCCCAGTTCCAGACTGCATAATTGAAATAGACATACTTAGCAAATGCAGAATCCCCATACTGGTTTCCTGACTTCTGGAGTGAGGGCTATTATGGAGAGAAAGGCCAAATGAAAACCACTAGAATCATCTCTACCTAGGAAAATAATAAACCAAAAGCAGTACTGCATTCCTGGAAGGCCTGCAGAGATGTAATCAGGGACATGAAAGATTCAGGATATCTCTTTCCACAATATCCAATTCAACACACCTATTTGGCCTATGCAAAATGCAGACAGGTCTTGGAGAATAACAGTGGAGTATCATAAGCTTAACATGTGGTGCCTCCAATTACAGCTGCTGTACCAGATGTTGTTTCAATGCTTGAGAAAATTAATACCTCTTCTGGTTCCTGGTACACAGCTATTGAGCTGGCAAATGTCTTTTTATCCATCCCTGTCAATAAGGTCCCAAGAGGCAATTTGCTTTCAACTGGCAAAACCAGCAATACATTATCACTGTCTTAGCTCAGGGGTATATCAACTCTCCATCCCTATGTCATAATTTAGTTCACAGGGCTCTTGATCACCTTTTCCTTCCATGAGTTAGCACACTAGTCAATTTCATTGATGACATTATGCTGATTGGACCTAGTGAGCAAGAAGTAGTAACTATTATAGACTTATTGGTAAGACATTTGTGTGCTAGAGGATGGAAAATAAATCTGACAAAAGTTCAGAGTCCTTCTACCTTAGTGACATTTCTAGTGGAGCAGTGATGTGAGCATGTTGAGATTTGTCTTCTAGGGTAAAGAATAAGCTGTTGCATCTGGCCCTTCTACAACCATGAAAGAAGAACAATGCCTAGTGGGCATCTTTGGATTTTGAAAGCAATATAATCCTCATCTGGCTGTGTCACTGTCTCAAGTGACCTGAAAAACTGCTACTTTAGAGTGGACCAAAAGAAGGCTCTGCAGCAGGTCCAGGCTACTCTGCCACTTAGGCTGTATGATCCACAGGTCCAATAGTGCTTGACATTCCAGTAGCAGATAGGGCTGCTGTTTGTGGACCTTGGCAGACCCCTAATCACAACAAAGGTCCCTAGGTTTTAGGAGCAAAGACTTGCCAACCTCTGTGGATAACTACCCTCCCTTTTCAGAAATAGTTCTTGGCCTCCACTGGACCTTAGTAGAGACTGAATGCTTCACCATGAGCCACCCAGTTACTATGTGACTTGATCTGCTATGATGAAATGTGTGTCTTCTGACTCATCAAGCCATAGTTTGGCATGCACAGCAGCACCCCATCACCAAATAAAAATGGTATATACGTGATCAGGCCCGAGCAGATGTTGTAAGCCCAAGTCACATGAAGAAATATCTCAAATGTCCATGGTTTCCACTCCTGCTACACTGCCTTCTCTTTTACAGCTTGCATTTATGGCTACCTAGTGGCAGGTTGGTAACATTGGATCACTTCTATCATGGAAGAGGAAATGTTTTGTTCTTACTAGAATTGATATATATTCTGTGTATCAATTTGCCTTCCCTGTATGCAATGCTTCTACCAAAAATACCATCTGTGTACTTACAGAATGCCTTATCTGCCATCATGGTACTTCACCCAACATTGCTTCTGATCAATGAACTCACTTCACAGCAAATGAGAAATGGTAATGGGCCAAGTCGCATGGAATTCACTGGTCTTACCATGCTCCTCACCATCCTGAAGCAATGGGTTTGATAGAATGGTAAAATTGCCTTGTTGAAAAAGGCCAGTTAGGGCAGGGCTGGGGCAAGGCTGGGGCAAGGTTCACCATGAGGCTGTTTATGCTCTGAATCAGCACCCAGTATTTTGTGCTCCTTATCCCTTAACCAGGATTTATAGGTCCAGGAAAGCGGTTTAATTCAAGGGGTGGAAATGAGAGTGCCACCACTCACTATTATCCCTAGTGATTCATTAGCACCTTTTTCTTTTCTTTTTTTCTTTTTTTTTTACTTCTTATTCCCATGATATAATGCTCCTGAAGCCTAGAGGCCTTAGTTCCAGAGGAAGGAATGCTTCCACCAGGACACAATAATGATTCCATTGAACTGAAGTTAGGATTTCCACCTGGCAACTTTGGGTTCCTCCTACCTCTGAATTACCAGGCAAAGAAGGGAGTTATTGTGCTAGCTGGGTAATTGATCCTGAATACTAAGGAGAAATTGGACTGCTATTTCACCATGCAGGTGAGGAGGAGTATGTCTGGAATATAGAAGATCCCTTAGAGCATCTCTTACTATTACCATGCTCTGAAGTTAAGGTCAATGGAAAACTACAACACAATCAAGGCAGGGCTAGTAATGGCCCAGACCCTTCAGGGGTGAAGGTTTGGGTAACCCACCAGGTAAAGAACCATGACTAGCTGAGGCGATTGCTGAAGTTAAAGGAAATAATGAACGGGTAGTGAAAACAGGTAGTTTTAAATAACAACTATGACCATGTGACCAGTTACAGAAGTAAAGACTGTAATTGCCATGAGTATCTCCTCATTTTACTATGAATATGTTTATATGTGTGTATATATAGGTATATATTTTACATATATACATTTATAGATCCACATCAATGTCAACGACTATTGTAGTTATGGCTACATTTATCTGACATCATTATTGCCAAGTATAACTTTAATTCCCATTATGATTTATATTACCTAAGGCTAAGTCTTCAGATAATTTTTATTACAACTAAAAACCAAATTCCACTGTAAAATTTGAGCACACAACAGTTATTTTCAACCAGTTTCAACTGATAGTGAATAAAAACTTAAACTAATTAACATCTTTAAGAAATAGTTTACAAATCTCTAATAAATTTGTATCATCATTGATATTGTAATAAATGTGCAAAGGAAGCTTCACCATTAAGTAAATCTATCAGACTATAAGGGATAGTTTCAAAAATGTATCACAGCACTTCCCTGGTGGTGCAGTGGTTGAGAGTCCGCCTGCTGATGCAGGGGACACGGATTCGTGCCCTGGTCTGGTAAGATCCCACATGCCGTGGAGCGGCTGGGCCCGTGAGCCATGGCCGCTGAGCCCGCGCGTCCGGAGCCTGTGCTCCGCAACGGGAGAGGCCACAACAGTGAGAGGCCCGCGTACCAAAAAAAAAAAAAAAAAAAAAAGTATCACGGTGTATTTACCTTACAAATATTTTTCCAGTGGTCTGATTCAAAATGATTTTGTTTTCTGATCTCCCCAATATACTGTCAACTTTTTTTGAAAGCAAAAAAAAAAAAAAAAAAAAGGAGAAAGAAAAACAAGAGCTCATACCACAAACATTTAAGAATTATTAACCACTTACTTCCAGTCAATATGGAATTTTAAGTTAATATTTTCAGACCCTCAGCCCCAAATAGAGAACAATAATAAATTAAATATTGAAATAAAATGAATTAAATATATCTGCACCAAACAACAGAATAAACTTGTCCAAGTACACAAAATGGAACATAAACACATGGGTTCCGAGAACTGAAACTGATTGCCTGCATGTAATCTCTGATTCCTATAATCATACAGAAGAGGTGGCTTCTGAGAAAAATTGAGAAAAACTGGTTCATTCAAGGCAGGAAACTGATGTCAGTTTCATTGCTTAAAATCTGGGGCTATGCACTCATATTTCAAGAAGCTAAGAAACAGCAATCTACTTCTACCTGGGTTTGTGGATTATATAAATGGGCTTAGAAAGGGAGGTTGGAGTGAGCATGCACAAAAACATGCAGCCAAGTAGGAACAAGCCAGGTACTGGACTTGGAATAGCCCCAACATCACTATGTTATGAGATCTCTTAACTACAGATGCAAACTTGTTTCTGTATTGAGAGTTCTGCAGGAGGCAACATAGAACTGCCATGTCCATGAATAAGAATTCTAAAAACCACAGCATGCGCGACATATCAATTATATTATAACTAACTGTGTCATATCAACTTTTTCCAAATTTACATATGAATTCCAAGCAGTTTTAATTAAAATCTCAACAATTTTTTTTTTCCAAAGTCTCAACACATAATCAAAAACTAACCCCAATGTTATATGGAAAAATAAAGGAGCAGGAAGAGCTAAGATTATTTTCAAAGCAGAAACATGAGGAAAATATAGGCTTTCTTTACTGGTTGCTGAAATTTATTGAAGTTATAGTAATAAAAATTGAAGTGGAATCAGCAGAGTGGATAGCAAGTATATCAACACTATAAAATAGAGAACCAATAAAGTAACCCCATTAAGGAAACTTGAAATATGATGGAGAAGAGGAATTACAAACTAGTAGGAATGAATTCAAATATTCAATAAGTGGTGCTGACGCAATAGGCACTCCAAAGGAAAATTAAAATTACTGCCAACTAATATCATTCCCCAAAAATCTAGATAGTTATTAGACTATTTGTCAAATAAAAACTTTGAACTTTTAGACTTGTATGTAGAAGCATGTTTTCATATCCTCAGGGAATGGAAGTATTTCTCAATGACAGGATAGAACAATCTATTAAGAAAAAAAAGAACCTGGAGGGGTGGGATAGGGAGGGTGGGAGGGAGGGAGACGCAAGAGGGAACATATGTATATGTATAACTGATTCACTTTGTTATAAAGCAGAAACTAACACACCATTGTAAAGCAATTGTACCCCAATAAAGATGTAAAAAAAAAAAAAAGAAAAGAAAAAAAAAACCTTGATCAGAGTAAATGTTAAAACTGCTTATCATTATGGCAAAGTATAAGTAAGTTTGGAAAAAAGCCAAATTTGGGAAAATATGTTTTCAATGCACATAGCCAACAAAAGATGAATATTCAGAATTTTCAGAAATGTCTTTGATTCAATATATTAAAGATGGTACAAAAGCCTAAAGAGAGAATTTTACAAAGGATAAAAACAGATAATTAACAGAGGAGGAAACAAAAATAGCCAATATACATATGAAAGTTACTCTCGATTAGCAGTAAAGAAAACAAATAAATTCATATCAATCAGATTGGCAAAATTATAAAGTGTGATATTATCAACTTGTATCAAGGATTAAAAAGGTTGAGCTTCTTTACAGTGCAATAAGATATAAAGACCACAGCACTTTTGAGAACAGTTTGGTGTTTTTTTTAATTTCAAGATGGATATGATGGATTATTGATCAATTCTAACTTCTAGATATGTCTTAGATACACTTTTACATATGCACAAAAGAGATACATGCACAAAAATAATTAAGAAATAATTTATTATAATATTGAAAACTAGAAAACAATACAGTGCCCAGCAGTTGAAGAAAGCATAAATAAAATATAGTATATTTATTCAAAGGAATCAGCATAGTAACTACAACTTATAAACTGTACTTCTCCTTATATAAAAACAAGCAATTCTAAAACATGTGTCTTAAGTAAAAGCAAGTCAAAAACCATTATGAATAATACAATACACTTATGTGAATTTAAAAAACATAACTAACACTATTTTTTTTTTTTTTTTTTGCGGTACGCTGGCCTCTCACTGCTGTGGCCTCTCCTGTTGCGGAGCACAGGCTCCGGACGTGCAGGTCCAGCGGCCATGGCTCACAGGCCCAGCTGCTCCGCGGCATGTGGGATCCTCCCGGACCGGGGCACGAACCCATGTCCCCTGCATCGGCAGGCGGACTGTCAACCACTGCACCACCAGGGAAGCCCTTAACACTATTTTTAAAGATAAATATATTCGCATAAATATATAGGTGCTTAAAATGCATAGAAATTTCAAGAAATCAGCTACCTTTAGAGAAGAAGGAATGAATGAGAAAGGCTTTAAAACATGTTACAAGTGGGGGTACAGCTGTATTTGTGTCATTGACTAATAGAAAATTTAAAGCAAATACGGCATAATTCTAAAACTGGATGATGTGTTCATTATGTTGTTTAAAATTTGTATGATTTAAAATATATAACACTTAAAAAATTGCTACCCAGTGCTTGTTTAAAAGTTTAAACTACATTAGAGTACACTACTAAGGATAGAGACGTTAATGGTAGGGGGAGTGGTGAAAAAGAAGAAGAAAGCCAGTCAGTTTTCAGTGAAAGTGAGAATTTTTTACTCCCCCTGTCCCTTCCCTGAACCAGAGAAACAACCTCTACCAATCAGATAAATAGGTAAATTGCTAATTCTATCTGCTCTACTCCAACACATCTATTCTTTTCTTCTCATCATTTTATTTTCTATATTCATGAAGAGGAAAATAATTTGAGGAAATAAGTTGATTAAAACAGGTGGGAGGTGAAATATGTGGAATATTTAGCAGCTTCAGTCATTTGTATATTATCTTAGCTATTTGAGTGTAACTGCCTGTCATTATAATTATTATTTATTTAAATCAACTTATATCTTAAATTTAAATGACTTATTTAAGAATTTTATTTTATTCCATTTTCTTTAAAGGGAAATATCACTTTAAAGGGAAATATCACTTGCAAATTAGAAGCACCATAACAAATTAATGCAATTAAAAAATCACAATATGCAATTAAAAAGAAGAAAAACATATAATTAACATAAAAACAGATTAAAGTGACACTAATTACAAAAGAAAGACTTGACCCAATTTACAAAAATATATACCTGAAAATCATTCTAAAGAAAAGAATGAGGCTGACTCTGATCAGTCAATAAAATGGATACTTTACTTGATGTCACTCATTTAAAAATAAGTAATTCTAACACAAGAATTCAATTCTATTCTATAGTTTTATTTCTACTTGTCTCTGAGATGTTCAACTCATAGATGTACAATCATAAAAGGCCCAAAGCTGCCTGTTCTCTGATGAGCTATGTTATTGTACATTAATTTCTTAAAAAAAAACAGCAGAAATTTTGTTCAACCAATTCACCTCAAAACATTTTCTGAACAAGTTCCAGATACTATTTTTCTTCTGATTAGTTCACATTATCTGGTGATGCTCACAAAGTAATGACAAAGTTTCTCATCCACATACCAACATTAATTCACTTGGGAAAATAAGGGTAAGCCATTAAAAAATGTCTTCATAACATTAAGAATATTGTTAGTGGGTTTTTAGATGATAATACGAAACCAATTATATAAACCTAGGCATGTATCTCCAATTTTTTGTAATCATCAAGTTTAATTTTTCCTTTATAACCATGCCTCTAAAGACAAGTGAAATTACATCTGCTAAAATGTAAAGCTAAACAAAACATGTATGCATTGTCTCTGAAATGAAGTCTTACTTGGACAACATTATATTCATTTCTCAATATGGGCAGAGTACTATTATGCATGAAAGGCCAGCAAGCAAGCATCACTAGAAAATAAGAGTTGTTTATGGTCTCAAAGAGAGAGAGAAAGACAAAGACAGAGAGACAGCGAGACAGAGGGAGAGACAGAGAAAGAGACAAAGAAAGAGAGAAAAAATAAAAATCTGGTAACCTGACCTTAATGTGAATAACACGTTTCTTCATGCAGTGCACCTGGTGAGGTGTGCTCCCATGTGTGTATATCTGAGTCTATTCTGCACCCAAAGTAGCAAAATTGAAGTAATGTCTAACTTTATTTGAGGAACAATTATGGTTTTAGCATCCTCAGTGCATGTTCCAATATGTAGTTTCTAGGCTGTATTTTGTTTATCTTCACATTAGTAAGTTATCAATTATTTTGAAAATTATATTTTTAATTTTTAGATGTGGGAAAAATTTACAAAATTTATTGTTCAAAACTTGGAATTTTTTATACAGCTATTGTCTGATAAATACCAAATAATTAGTTGAGTTCAAAGTATTTGTAGTATAAACAGTCTTCAGTGAAGACTATTAGCTTTTCATTCTAGGTGTAGTCATTGATAAATCAAGATTCCAGTCATATCTATAATTCTGTAATGAATTATGGTATTTAACAGAGGAAACTAATTAAACATTATTCATGCTTTGCTACATTTTGTACTTTTACCATCCAAAAAATATGTTTTTAAAAGTGATTCACAGGGGTTTCCCTGGTGGTGCAGTGGTTGAGAGTCCACCTGCCGATGCAGGGGACACGGGTTCATGCCCTGTTCCGGGAAGATCCCTCATGCCGTGGAGTGCCTGGGCCAGTGAGCCATGGCCACTGAGCCTGCGTGTCCAGAGCCTGTGCCCCGCAATGGGAGAGGCCACGACAGTGAGAGGCCCGCGTACCAAAAAAAAAAAAAAGTGATTCACAATTACTTTTGTGGCTCCAGTGTTTGTAATTTAATACAACACTATAAATGACATCTAGCTGTTGCTGTTTTTCCATCATTATTCCAAGTCACACTGCATATTTTTCTCTTATGGTACTTGAATATTTTATTCTTTTTTAACAAAATTAGATATTTTTATATAGTAGCTTTTCTTTTTTTTTGGTTTCAAAATATTGCAAATGTTAATATTTAATATCAGAATTTATGAATGTTTCTTTACAGATGAGAGAAAACTAAATAGAACTACTCTCTTTGTCACTCAAAAATCAAATTTATAATTTTTGCATGAACTATTTTGCAGTTGGTAGTTAAGAAATACCAAAATATTTAATTGATTCATTAAATTGGTGTTCATATCTATACAAAGATCATATGAATATTTTATTATAATCACCATGAGTAATTAAAATCTGCACCACTACAATTTAAAATTTCCAATTTTAAATATGGCTTAGTGGTGTCTCAAGAAACATAACTATCATCACAACAGCAATGAAAATGTAGTCCCAGTTTGAGTTATTATATGTACTTCTACACACTTGATTAATTAAATAATCGTTCACTTTTAAAGGTGATTTTAGACTTATCACTGTAAAAGAATGCAGGAAGTTTTTTGAAATTTAATTTTCAAAAATCCACACACATGATCCATAGCATCTATATAATCTATATTTCCAACAACCGACAAAGATACAGAAATGAATAGTTTAGAACCTTCACTGGTAAGACTAAATGTCATCTGTAAATTATGTAGTCTGTATAAAATGGATAATTGCAATGATTTCTATGTGAGCTTCATTTTAAACAAAGAAGTCAGTAAAATCTTGTATTTTTATAGGATACATGTAAGTTTCTATTACACTTTAAAATATGTGAAAATTATTAAAGTAAAGCAAATTCATCTTTTGCCACCTAAATGATTGTATTCATCATAAATGAGTTTATGTACCACATTTTGAAAAATGTTGATCAAATGTGTTTCAGACAGCCTATCAACTGAAGTAAGAATTTTGTCAATGATAATTAATCACAATACTTGCTTTTATTTTTCTAGGTTTTGAACCAATTGAGAAGTATAATTTATATTCTTATTTGATTTCTATTTCTATTTCTCTGTCTACCTGCATAACTACTTATATATACACACACTAACACATTATCAGAGGATAATGCTTTCCAATGCTGTCATGTTTCTGATAAAGGGACTTCCACTAGAGTTATGTTTAGTATACTTTGCTACACATTGAAATCATCTGGGGAGCTTAAAAATCTATGTCCTCCAGAGATTCTGATTTATCTGGTTGGGTGGTTTCCAAAGCTCTCCAGGTGGTTCTATTCTGCCTCCAGGATTGAAGACCACTGCAGAAGAGCAACGCTTCAAGCTTCTCAAGCTACCATTTCTACCCTCCTCCCTTAGAAGGGACTAGGCAGAGAAGACTGTTCTTTTATGCCCTCTTTCTGGATGTTATTATCCTTGCTTAAATATATCAAATGATAAAAGGTAAAGGTAAATGAAAAATTCCCATATACTGATACAACACTAGAATTGTTTTCAAGAGAAATGCCTGAGAGCTAAAGAGATGATACGTACAGGGTTATTTCCACTAGCCTAAATAAAACCATTTTTTAATAGAACTGTCAGCCATGGGCCAGACACACAAACAACATGGGAGTGGGCCACTTGCCAGGTAAAGAGACAGAGAGAGAGACAGAGAGAGAGAATGAGAAGGAAAGAGGGAAAAAATGAGAGAGAGAAATTGAGAGAGGGAGAGAGAGAGAGGTAATGAATAATAGATGAAGAGGGTGAAGAAAAAGCTTCTTTCTTATAACAGGAAATATGTTCACAGTGCAATAAATATATAGTCTGTAATACAGGAACCTGTGGTTCTTTCCTGGGGACTTTGGCACTAAAGTGGTAATTCAAGCTTTAAGAGAGCCATGAAATCCTAAATAACTTCAATTATGTGCCTGTATTTTATGAGATCATCAAAACACTTCAAGTAAATTACAACTTCAAAATCAATTTCTTTCTTCAGCAGATCATCTATTATCCTATATGATTGAAGCTTAAATCTCTTAACTGGTGTATTATCCAAAGCAAAGTCAAACACAAAGTTCTTATTTAATGCCAACACTTCAGCTCCTTGAAGAAATAGAAAATAAAAATGCTAATCTATATAATATCACTTTGTGTTGTAGTGTTGGGTTTTTATATTTATAGGAGAAAGTAATTGGAAATGAAAGAAAAGAGTTTGTAGTAGGAGAAATGGCCTAGGCTCAGAATTTGGAGATTTCCCCTACAACATACACACTGCATTATGTGGACAAATCAGTTAGCCTCTCTGAACACACTTTTTCTCAGGTACAAAATGAGACTAAGATATAACATATATGGAAGTACTTATCTATGGATGGATTTAGAGACATAGTAATATATTGTTTTGTTCTATCTGTAGGGAATTGACCAGCTTCAATACCCAGGACAGGAGAGATTAAGAGATAACAGTAATATTGATTATAGTGTATGACATACATATGAAAGTATTTGGTAAAATATAAGGTAAACTTCTATAAATTGTGAATAGGTGTGTTAGTTACAGAAAGATTTAGAAAATTCAAGAAAAATAGAAGATCACAGCAAATTAAAAATTAGGATTTCATAGTCATGGTCCATCTAGACAAGAGGGATATAAAGTCTAGAATGACCACAGCATAACACCTGGGAATGTTAACAAATGCTGAGCACTTCAATTTATGTTTTCCTGAATGGTAGAGATTGCCCTGTAGACAAAATGTTAATATTGAAAGTTTTGGGATTAATAATCTTAACTGTCTATAAAATGAAATGAAATAAAAAAAGCTGTCAAAAATGGTCTCTTATAAATCTGTGGCATTTTTTTCCAGGCCTAGTGAGATAAAGAAAAGAAATACAGTTTCAGAAATAAAAATGACAGTAAATAATAATTATAGGAAATGTTTTAAAGAATCAACTTTTTGTTGCCACATTGAGATGAGAGATGTGGGATTGGACCTGTTATTTGGAAATAGGATCCCGAAACATGAGTAAAATGTCAAGACTATAAATATTGATTTGTTTGTTTTTAGGTTCAATGTTTGTAGCAAATAATTCAATTTAAAGACATTAGAACCATATATTATTATTAGTATTTACTAATATTAATATACTATAAATACTATTTTAAAGTATTTTAAAATAGTATTTTACCATCCTATAATTTATTTTCCCCTTTTTCCTTGTCCTGCCCACAATATTATAATCAAGACCAATAATGATTAACCCCATTGATAGGGTAGTTATATTTATCTGAAAATCCCAATCTTCTCCCAGAAATACCTAAGTCCTGAAAGAACTGTCTACATTTACTGACTCTATTTTCTCTAGCTTGTCATATGATTTTCTCTATTAATAGTGTTTAGTAATGCATCCTTCAGCTGTTAACAAAAACTTTTAAATTACCAAGTGCCTCTTACAAATTATTTATACTATACTATTAATATTATTTATACTATTTATACTAATTTATACTATTATTTATACTAAATATTAAATTATTTATACTATTGTATATTTTGACAACTACATTTAATTAAAAGTTTTTCCTCTATGGAATTTTTCATGCTGTGAAATTTCCTTTTTCTCCTTTTCTGAAAGTTCTACCTTTTCTTTCTTTTTGTATGTCCAGTGAAAAATAGGAGTTCCTCATGTTTCTGTCATCAGTATTAATTGGAAAATATTGATGAAGGGATTATTTATTGTATTGCTGACACAAGCAATATAATCACAAATTAAATGTTAAGTTCAGTGAACTCAGAGGACATGCATGTTTGATTGAACTTTTAATATTTGAAAGAATGTGATCTTAAAGCTGGAATGAGTCAAGAGCAGTTTGTCCCAAAGGAGCAGAGCTACAACTGGGGAGCATAAAAGGCGACTTAAACTAATGGTGTTATAAATATGAGTGCAATTGAAAAAATAAAGTGAAAACTAAATTTAAATCTCTTGGACAGACTAGTTCTACCTCAAGGGATAATCTAGGGATGAAATCAAGAAGGGGTTTCAACACTATATACTGAAGAAATCATGAGAGGAAAGGAGTTAATTCTGAAATGGTCGAAGAATTCCTGGGTAAGGCACCAATTTATTACCTCATCACTCAGTGTAGATAGTAGATCATGTAGCTGCTCACATTGGTTACTTCTCTAAGACTGCATAGTTTTTATAAACAAACTTGAACTGGGAATGAGCAGGCATATGATGTCTTATTGATCTGTATGATGTGTGTATGCTAAGGTTTGGAGCAATTAGTTGTAGAAGTCTACAATTTAGATTGTTTTCCCTACCTGACCCAGTTGTATTAGAACTTTTAGAAGAGCTAAAGGAAAAGAACTAGGGGTCTCTTCTCAGTCTTCTTATTTTCTTTCTTAAACCATTATTCTTTAAGGTTTAACTTCTCTGTTGTCTTAAACCGACACTCATGAATAGCTCCAAAATATCTGCTTATAGCCCTGAGCTCTCTCTTCAGGCTCAGCCTGGATTTTAACTGCCTTTGTTTCCTTACACTGTACATCTCATTGACTCATCAAGCTTATTATGTACCAATCAAAAAGTGCCATGTTTTCCACAGAATAAATTTCCCCCAATCCTTGCTTCCCAGTTTTTATTTATAGTTCCTACTCGACTTCCAGTTGTTGAGAGCAGTGTCAGTCAACTTAAACTTTTTATCTTCTACATTCTCCCCTTTTATCTTCTACATTCTCCCCAAAGCCAGTATGCAGTGTTTTCTTCAGTAATCCTTCTGTAATACTTATTTCCACTAATATAGCTATTATTATTATAAAGGATATTATTCCCTTTGCAATGACTACTTTAATAGGTTTCAAACTGGCCTTCTTGCCTCTTTTATTTTTCCACTGAAGTCCATGACAAATCTTCCTAAAGAACAGGTCAAATTGTATCACTTCCATGCTCAATTAACTTCTGTGACTCATTATTGTATGCCAAATTAATTATAAATTTATTAACCCAGAACTTAAGCCCCTCCATAAATCCCCAATCAACTTTTCCAGCATTGCCACCCTGTCACTGTTCTCTAAATGAACCATATGCTCCAATCTAAACTATCTTCTACTGTTTCTCAAAAATGTTCATGCTGTTGTTTCTGGGTTTTGCTCATATTTGTTTTACTACTGTTGTACCTTCCCCACTAGTACATGTAGTAATTATAATTATTATTATAACTACTAATAAGAACTAAACTTTGAACATGTACTATATACAAAGGGCTGTGCTACATGCTTTATAAATGTTTTCTCATTTAAGCTTCACAGCATCTGTGTTAACATGCTACTGTCTTTATCATATACCACATATGATGGAGGCGTAGAAACATTTTATTACTTGTTCAGTTCATTACACCAATGGTGGAATTAGTAATCCAACTTAGGAATGCTGAGGTCAGGGCAACTAAACTCTGCCCTCTCAATATAAATATAGAGAGGGTGGAATTCACCTTACCCTTCATTTCAAGTGTAGCCTTTTTAGTTTAGACTTCCTGGTCTTTTCTTTTCTCTCTCTCTCTCTCTTTTTTAGGCTGTGAATAGTTTCTTTTCTGAGTCACCAAACCCCACACTCCAACAAAGAATTTTTATTGTTCTTCTTATACAAAAAATACCTTACTACACTTCATTTTATAAAAACGTGCTCTTTTGTCCAACCCCCAAGTTTAATAGTAGCAGCATAAACAAAAGATTTGTTTCTGACTCTTTCTATCTTCTAAGACACACAACCAATAGTATATATGTAGTAAATTGAATTATTTCAGAGAATTCTCCAGGGGTAGAACTGTACTAAGCACAAATTCTTTTGAGATAGTTTTATAATGCATTATTTGCTGCTGATTAATAATTTAAATACTTTTGTGATTTATCAGGATCACCCATGTATGGTTAAAGGGCATGATTTCATATATCCCAGAGCACTATGGGAGACATTCATGCAGAATATGAATTTGTACCATTTTTTCCCTTTGAAGACTTGATATTACTGAAGGAAAATAATGAACTCTCCGTGACAGAACCATATGAAAACACTTAACAAAACTAGAAGCAATAACTATGAATCTAAAGGGTGATTCAAAACATCAGGATCCTAGATTGAACTGTAGTTATTTAATGCTGGGTACTCTTGCTCAAATACAGTGACCCAGAAATTGCTAATAAATAATGTTTTAAAACTTTTTTTATGGAATATGCTATAATGTCTAATATCGACTTCTAAAATATTTGACTGGAAGAAGTAGAGAAAACACAGATATGCTGATGAACAGGACATATAATGCTGGAAGCTGGTGATAAGAAATAAAAGCCATTCTTAGCATACATTATTTAATATTCTGGGACATTGCAACTTAAGTTATAAGAAGGAGACCTAGAAGCTGTTAAGGATCTGGACTCAAAATAAATTCAACACAAGGATCTTCCTAGGACATTATGTAATATCCTACAGAATAATCTGGGTAAATTTGCACAGGTTATTTTTCCACAGGAGTCCTTCAAAAGTCAAGTACTTCTATATTGTCATGAGTATCCTTTATAATGGAATGAATTCCTAAAAAGAAACAAACATAATCCCTCTTCATTTTTCTTCTCTTACATAAAACTAAATTAATAAATTAACGAAAATAGAAACTTACTGTATAAACAGCGATTGTTTTCAAAGTAACACAATGATGTTAAAGTTCACAAATGAAATTTGAAAAACTGAGTTAAAAGGACAACTTTCAAATATAAATATAGATATTTTCAAGTTTTTAAAGATATAAACAGACCAATTGTATCTTATAGGGCTGAATTATCCTATCACAAAGTAAGAAATGTTTTTCCATATATTTATGTACTTTATTACAACTTTCAGTGAAGTCTTAATATTTTCTTTATACAAGAATAACTTATTTTATGTTAAATTTATTCCTAGATATTTTATATTCTTCAGCTTTGGGAAATGAAAATTTTATTACTGTCATTTTTTAACTGATAATTGTAGAAATATAGTAATTTATATATATTAACTTTTCAACCAGATGTCTTGATAAATATCCATTTTTATATAGCTTTTCTAAGTATTTCAATGTTTTTCCAGAAACAGTCATTTGAAAATAGTGAGTTATTTTCTTCATGTATTATTCTATTCAATAATTTAGATAATTTAATTATTAGATAATTAATTAGATAATTTATTTAATAATTGATGTAGAATTATATTACATACTATGTATTTAAAAGCAATTGTGATTGCTTTCCTGATTTTATAGGAGTTATTTTTGAGCTTGTTCAAAAATGTTTTTACTTAGAATTTCTAAATGTGAAACTACTCTTTACATGTTTTGTGCTATTTACAAAGTAAGAATCGTTTGGTAAATATGTTTGGGGAAAATGTCATTTTCTATGCTGGAATACATTTAAAGTAGTACAGGTATTATATATACTTTAGAAAATTGGTAGTTAGGGCTAATAAAAACAGCATTTCCTTGGATTTTTAAATAGATTTTTGAGTTATAAATTGACATATAATAAGCAGCTGTGTTTATCTATTAAACCTGTGGATGGACATGGGTCGTTTTCAGATTTGGGCTATTATATACATTAGTATTTGATAAATGTTAACAACACACACATACATGTGTATATATTTATCTGTGTGTATATGTATTACATAAATAATAATCATCACAAAGATAAAGAAAATGTCCATCACTCTCCAAAGGTTCCTTGTGCCTCTATAAAATCCTTCCATCTTACCACCAGCTCTTCTCATCTCAGTCCTAAGGTAGTAATTGATCTTTTTGTCACTATAGATTAGTTTGCATTTTCTAGAGTTTTGTATTTATGAATCATTCAGTATGTACTCTTTTCACCTGGTTTCTTTCACTTGGCATAATTATGCTGCAATTTATTCTTATTGTTGTGTGCATCAGTAGATCATTCTTTTACATCACTGAGTAACATTCCATTATATGGATATACAATGATTTGTTTACCCCTTAACTTGTGACTTGACATTTGAGATGTGATTAAGTAAAATTCATATTTTATGGCAAGATAAGAAATATTTAAACATAAAATTTTTCTTTGGCCCTTTAGGCCTCCTCCCTCCCTCTTAGTGTGTATTACATGCATATGCATTAATCAGACCTCCTTAGGAGATAATATTGCTTTTTAATCTCATTAAGAATTACAATTCCTTAGGAGATGACCTTCTTTCTTAATCTTGTAAGGGGGCATGATGACCCACTACTTTGTGAGCTTAGATCTTGTTTCTGTTAATGGTCAGGAATAAGTCATTTAATGTTCAGCCTTCTGTCTCAAAAACTTATATAATTGTGCCTTGACCTTTAATGGGCATAATAGTCCTCAGAGCTTTCTGAGAGGTTGGTCCCAGGTTATAATCCTCAATTTGTCTCAAATAAAATTTTCCATTTCTTTCTTAGACTGATTGATTAATTTTTTGGTAGACAGATATTTTCAGGTTTGGGATATTAAAATAAGCTGTTTTGAACATTTACTTACAAATATTTTTATAGATATATGCTTTTATTTTTCTTGGGTATGAAATGCCTGGATCTTATGATAGGTATACATCTAATTTTTAAGAAATGAAAGAACTATTTTCCAAACTGGTTCAACATGTGGAAAACAGTCATACTAATTGTTTTGATATCTCTGTCTGCTCATTCTAATACTTGTGTCAGTTCTGTGTGGTTTTTGATTAATTTATTTTTATCTTCATTATGAGCCATATTTTCCTGATTCATCACATGCCTGATAATTTTTTTCTTGGAAACCAGAAGTTGTCTGGTGGTCTCAGCCTATCAATAACCAGTGTTATGACAAGACTGGCCCTTGTGGTTCTTATTGTTCATTGCAAGATCCCCTCAGCAATAACAGTAGGCAATAACAATTTTTAAAAACAAAAAAAAGTTTATTACTGATTATTTATGAGTCTTGGAAATTGCATGGCTCACCTGGGGCCACGCTATGAAGTCCTGGGGAGAGACAGAGGGAGACAAAGAAGGCTGGGGGAAGGGCAGGGCCAGGCCTGTGGCTGGCAATGTGTTTATTACAGATAGGCATCTTTGAAGTGGAGGCCTATCTGAAGTGGCTACCTCCACAATCAAAGCTCAAATCAGGCACTTTCATTACAGAAATAAAAGCTGAATGTCAGGGCTTACACTATACTAGACAATGTAAATTTTCATTTATTGGGTTCTGGATACTTTTATAATTTATATATAATCTTGATCCTTGTTCTAGGAAACAGTTAAGTTACTTGGAAACAGTTTGATACTTTTAAATCTAAGATAATTTTTAAAAATTATGTTTACTTTCCTTTGAAGATTTCTTCTTAGGAAATTGTCTAATTTATGGAGGTTTTCTTATTTCTTAGATTTAAATTTACATGCAGTTATTTTATGAATTGTTTATAACTGTGACATATAACATAGTGACTTCTTTTTTATTCTATATATTTTGTATAAGTGCATTGCAAATTTAACTAAACTAATTTGTACAAGTTTCTCTTCTGGTCTCTGTAACTTCCAACAGTTATAAAAAGATGATAATTGGATGTTTAAGACTAAATTCTTCCATAGAGACACAGAAGATGAACTTGATTTATAAAATCAATAAAGTTTCAGCCAGTGACACAGTTTGCTTCACGAGAAGCAGCTGTGGCAATGTCTAAAGGCAGGATTCAGCTAATCTTACAACAAACACAAGACTTCTGGAATACTCCAGTGTAGTTACTGACCCTTATACAAAGCCTTGTATTTATTTTTCAAAGTATACAGACTATTGGGTTCACTAGATTCTTATGCACAGTTTATTAAATAGTAGAATGTGTCCATATTATATTTCCAGCCAATCCATATATCTAGTTTGCCACTATTTTCACCAATTAAAAAAAAAATCTTCTAACAATCATTTAGCTAATTAAAAAAGCTTACAATGATGATGACTGGAATTAAAGGAAGCTAAATCCTTTATGATAGCTACTTCTCCATTAAAATTGTTTTTATCAAATTATAACTAAACATCTCATGAATATTCATATATCTCAGTTACTATATCTCAATGTGTTATACCTCAATTAAAGCAAATAAAAAACTAGCTTATAGATTGAACCCTCCCACCCCAACATTCTCATACACATTACACTCTCTATATTAAAGTATCTTATATTATAGATCACATTTTACATGTATTTTTCCTACTTTTATTCAATAGACTTATGTAAAACAAAGACTGTTGCTCACCCTCAGTTTCTAAAAGAATTAAATCATTGGGCACTGTAGTCACTGACCTACAGTATACCTTGAAAGGAAGTCAGTACAAAAAAACAGGATAAGGCACTCTGCTTTGGAAAAACAGGCCCTTAGATAGTTGCATATATCTCAGGAAACATTTTAATGAACCCAGATTCTTGCAACTTCCCATAAATAGAAAATCACTAAAATCATTAACTGAGATATCTGAGCCTCATGACTAGCAGTAATTTTCTACTAAGATGTAGGCCTGACTGTTCTATTCTTTAGCTAAAATCGTATATACTGGTTTCTCCACCTATCTCTTCAGAGCAGTTCCTTAAAGCTATCTAAGAGGCTATTTTCTGTATTGTATTCCTCAGTAAGGTACTGGAATAAAACGGAAACTCACAACTCTTATGTTGTGTTTTTCCTTTCAGTCAAAAATTGATATTTTTGTTGGACAAACTTTGTTATTTTTTAAATTAATTTTACTAATTTTTTCAAAGAACTAGTTTTTAGATTTATTTTTCATCTTTTTTGTTGTACTTTTGTTTTTAGATTCCCAAATTTTTCATATTCTGTTTTATTAATTCATTTCTCCTATGTATCTTTCTTAACTATCTTACATTTGAAACTGAGCAGGACCCATGGGGCTCCTGGGCACAGAAGTCTTCCTGCATACCCTGCTTTTTGTGTGTGTGTGTGTGTGTGTGTGGTATGCGGACCTCTCACTGTTGTGGCCTCTTACATTGCGGAGCACAGGCTCCGGAAGGGCAGGCTCAGCAGCCATGGCTCACGGGCCCAGCCGCTCCGTGGCATCTTCCGGGAACAGGAACGGGGCACGAACCCGTGTCCCCTGCATCGGCAGGCAGACTCTCAACCACTGCGCCACCAGGGAAGCCCCTTGCTTTTTGTTTGTAGGGAATAGGCTTCAGCCTCAATGACCTACACTGAGTTCCAAAGGGCAGGTTCAAACAGTTGCTAATCAGGGAAGGGAGGGGTTGCAGAGACAAGGGGAGAGCAGTCAAGAAACAATAGTGCAGCCTTGAGACAGGACCCTGGTTTTTCCTCAAAGCATATACATAACAATATCTTTGAGTTCTTCTCCATAACTAAAACCCTCAACAAATGAAAGATGTTAACTACTTGATGAACTATTCTTCATTCCAAAGAGAAGATCAGGAGACCATCTGAGGCCAGATTAAACGAACCATAGAAGCATCAGGAGATCACCTGAGGTCTGATTAAAGGAATGCAGGCCCTGCATGTACCTTGATCCATATCAGCAACCCTGCCCTTGAACCATTGCTATAAAACTCCTCACCAAATCCCACTCGCACCACCCCCACCCCCACCCCGTGGTGACAAACAGATTTGAAGGGCATGAGCCAGCTGTGTTCCCCTTTGCCTGGCAAAGCAATAAAGCTATCTTTTTCTACTTCACCCAAAACTCTGTCTCTGAAGTCTGATTCAGCACCTGTGCATAGAGGCTGAGTTTTGGGCATCACAATGAATGCATAATTTCTTTATTTTTATTCTTTCTTGACTGAAAATAAAAATATTTTAGTCTCTGTATTTTTCTCCAAGCAGTAGTTTGTCCATTTCATAAAAGTTTAATATATACTGTAACCTAGCAAAACTTTATGGGGCTTTTCCTGGGACAGACCCCCTCCCCCATATCCTCTGCTTTAGCTCCTCTCTGAAGTACCTAGATGGCAGTATCTGATGCACATTTACTGAACTGTTTTACGGATGCTAAAACCCCCACCAAATGGAAGAAGTTAACTACTAGATGACCGTTAGCACATAGCCCCCAGGCCTACTGGCACCTGAGGATTGATAATGTTAACCCCTGTGATACCACCCGATTACCTCACCATCAAACAATAAGAGAATTGTGCACAAACTGATCACTTACCCTGTGAACATGCCCCCCCCCAAAAAAAAACCTGGTCTTTAAAAATGCTTTACTGAAAACCATCAGGGATTTCAGGTGTTTTTGAGCACTAGTTGCCCTGGACTCCTTGCTTGGTGCCTGCAATAAAGGCTGCACTTTCCTTCACCATAACCCAGTGTCAGTTGATTGGCTTTACAGCGGGCAAGTGGACCCAAGTGTGGTTTGATAACAGTACCGACTAGTACCATTCTGTTTTTTAAAAACAATTTTTTGTTTGGAAATTACAATGCTAATACTTTAAGAATTTTGCTTTTCTATTATTTATATTTCTCGAAAATATTTATTTTTCTCTCTTAAATTTTTTCTTTTAAGCTGCAAAATTAGCTTTAATATTTGAACTTATTTTTCTTATTTTTTTCTTGTTAGATGGCATAAATGACGTCTAGACACTTTTGCATTCTCTGAAAAGCCCCCATGTGTGACCTCTCCTTGATCCCAATAACAGTCAAATTGCATTCTGTTACAAGGTCCCTTTAGAGCTTAAGCTGCAGGTCTAGTTGATGTAAATTTATGTCACTAGTTAAGCAATGAATTAGATTAATTGGGAGGGATGCCAGAGCCATTGGCAGCCCAAGAGAAATTTATCTCTGTATTTTTTCCCTTTGTGTTTGATGAAACTGCTGCTTTCTGTACACAGCTTTTTCCTTAGGCTACTCACTCTGCCAGCTACTGGCTGGATTAGCTCCTTTCTCCTTCCTGTTTCTTGCTCTATCAGGGGCAGTCTTCACATCCCCTGCCAGCTAATTCCACATGCTGTGCCTATGACCTACAAGTTATTCTGTCAAAGTAGTTGATGACATTTTAAGGGAAGTCTGTGTGGCCTGCTGCTCCTGTAAACTATGGTCGATGCTTGTCTCCAATCTTCACCTACAAATCTGGAAATGTGAGAGGATTTCTGAAAGATATCTCCTCCTCTTGTCCAAGGATGTTGTTGCTTCTCAGGTAAAAAAAAACTGTGTATGTGGAGGTGCTTAGCATAGTCTGTAATCTGACCCATGTTCTCCAGAACGGCTTTTTTTTTTTTTTTAATATTCTTGGAACTGTTACCAAACCAGACTTGGGGGTCCACTCACCTTCATTCAGTAAAGTCAATCCTCTGACACCAGGAAGTGGTAAAGGAAAGTACAGCATTTATTTTAAGACACCAGACAAGAAGTCTGGGATAGCTAGTGTTCAAAAACTCTGAACTCCCTAATGGGTTTCAGGGAGGCATTTTTAAAGGCCAGGTGAGGGAGGAGAGTCACAGAGTATGTGATCAGCTAGAGCACAATTCTCTGAATGTTTGATGATTAGGTAATAGGGCAGTGTCACAGGGTTTAACATTATCAGTCCTCAAGGTCCAGTAGGTCTGGTGCTCATGGTCATCTAGTAGTTAACTTCTTCCATTTGGTGAGGGGTTTAGCATCTATAAAGCAACTCAGGAGATATGCATCAGGTACTGTTATCTAGGTACTTCAGAGAGGAACTAAAGGGAGGACCTGGGGGAAGGGGTCTGTCCTGGGAAGGCCCCATAGTGTCCTGCTGGTTACAGAACTGGATAGCTACCTACTCTAGTTTTCAGTATTGAACAAGCCAAATCCTTATTATTATGTCTTTTAAATGAAAATCCTTTATTTCAGGTCATGGAACCCATGTGATATTAGATACACATGCATGTATTATCCACTTCCGTGAAACAAAAAACATACTATATGTGTAAAATAGTTGTTGTTCTTTTACTATTATTAAACCGTTGCAAGCATGTGAAGAGACAGTGTAAAAGAGTGAAAATGAAATCCCTTTTGATTATTTTATTCCTATTAACAACCAAAATTACTGAAAAATGTATGCACATTTTAATATTGGATATTTCCTTATTTGTATAAAGAGAGAATTTTATATGCAGAAATATATTCCATTTCTTTTCAGTCAAATAATATATCATCATGTTCCATGTCACAGACAAGTTTTTCTAACTTTTTTAAAGGGCTGCAAACTTGTTATCTGGGTGGTATTTCCATATCAGCAGATAGAGGTCAATATCATTATTTTAAGATAATTACAGACTATTTTATTATATCACAGTATTACAGAAATGAAATTATTCATGATTATTTAGGTAATTTTCAGTTACTTGTTTTGGCTTTGTTGCAGGATAGAAACTGGGGTACAAGAGAATTGTCACATCCCCGGTCTCAGGTGAGTCCCTGGGTTGGCCACCAAGTGTGGATCTTCGTTTCATGCAGGAAAGAATTCAAGAGTGAACCATAGTAAAGTGAAAGGAGATTTATTCAGGGAGATACATGCTCCATAGAGTATGGGCCATCTCAGAAGGGAAGAGGCCTGGAAAAATGGGGAGTTAGTTTTTATGGGTTGGATAATTTCATAGGCTAATGAGTGGGAGGATTATTCCAACTATTTTGGGGAAAGGGCAGGGATTTCCAGAATTTGTGCCACCACTCGCTTTTTGACCTTTTGTGGTTGACCTTGGAACTGTCATGGTGCTGGTGGTTGTGTCATTTAGCATGCTGATGTATTACAGTGAATGTAAAATGAGGCTTAAGGTCTAATGGAAGTAGACTCATCCACCATATTGTACCTAGTTGGTTCTAACCGGTTTATGTTGTGTCCTCAAAGGTTGTCATTCTTTTAAAGGTTGTGCCCTATCCCCTTCCTATCTGTTTTGCTATTGCAAACAACGCTGAAAATTAACATCTTTTTTGTTTTGATGTGGACGAGTTTTAAAGTTTTTACTGAATTTTTGTTACAATATTGCTTCTGTTTTATGAATTGTTTTTTTGTCTACGAGGCATGTGGGAGCTTAGCTCCTGGACCAGGGTTCAAAACTACACCCCTTGCATTAGAAGGCGAAGGCTTAACCACTGGACTGCCAGAGAAGTCCCCAAAATTAACATCTTTATATATTTTTTTTCTGTGCCCATGTGAGAATGGTTGAAAGATAAGTTGATGGAAGTTAGATATTTAGGTCAAAGTGTAATTAATTTTGAGTTTTGTTAGTGTTGGCAAACTGATCTTAAAGTATTACATAAATGAGTAAGTCTTATATTAGTTTTCTATTTCTGCCATAAAAATCACCACAAAATATGAGGCTTACAAAGAGCATTTCTAATCCTATGTCACTATCAAACTAACTTAATTACAATGGTTTTATAATGTGTTTTCATACCTAGTATGGAAATTCTTATTCAATAAGCATTATTATTTCATTGTTATTCTTAATATTTCTTCCAGATAGATTTTATTGCATTCATCAAGCTCCCAAAATTCTTTTGCTATTTGAATTGAAGTCACTTTTAATAGACTGACTCAGGAAAAAATGTTATTTTTAAGAGGAATTAATCAGGAATGGTTATCTTAATCACTATTGTGTAATATTGTTTTGGGTTTTCTAGCTTAAAAGAGGAAACAAAGGCAGATATATATTTTCTTCCTCCTTTCAAATATTATCACTCTTTGTAGATGACAAAATTCTATACCTAGAAAAGTCCAAAAGATAAATTAAGAAACTATTCAAAATAATAAATTATCCTAGAGTGACCAGATAATATATAATAATATCAATGTCAGACTTAGATACAAACTATCCTTTTAAAATAATTTGGGAATTTTTCACAGATAATGACCAGTTTGGTTTCTTACATAGAGTTCATCCTCCACTGTTTATTCCTTATAGAATCTAATATTTTTTTCAGGTCGTCATCTCTTCCTAGATTCTAGGAGGTCAATAATAATGTAACAAGTTCAACCATCCTGGCTTGTTCAGTGTGAGGGCTCTCCACTGAGGGGCTTCCAGGAAAGAGTCTTTATCTCTAGAGAAAGAGAAGCAGGTGGGCCTAAGTAGATGCTGCCTAGAAACCATTCAGATTTCTCCAAGCTGAAGAAATTTGGGCTTAAAGCCTTAATCCTTTACAATGGGCTGTAAGCAAACATGCCCAACTATTGCCCCAGAGGGAGTTACTATATTCTCTTGTACAGCAAACAAATCTGCCCTCTAGGAGACTTGATCTCTATTCCCCAAAGCTCTTTGTGATAGTACAGTGTCATAGACTGTCAGTGTCTTCATTTGCAAGACATGCAGAAACTACTTATGGAAAATTGTCTCCTACCATTTATGAAATGAATTGTAGAAATACAGATAAAATAGAAATATCATTTTAAAAGGGACCTGATGAATTGACTCAGAGCCCATCCATAATAGCCATATTACCTGAAAGACAGATTTATATATCTCATTGCTTAGAAGATGCATCCTAAATTTTACTTTCAGGGGCTGTTTTAATTTTCTGAAAACATACATTATTTGTGCACCTTTCTCAAATTTTGTCTAATCCATAATTGACCATAATTTAGATATGACAGTTATTATATCTGACTAGTTTATACAAAAGTCTCCTCATTGAATAATTGTGTTTACTTAAAAATTTAAAAGCACTTTGCCATTTTAGGGAACTACTGGCAATTTCAAACCCCAGTTTTGGAAAGGTTATTACATTTGACTATTCACATGGATGTGTCACATAAATAATTGTTTACAACTTTATGAATATAAGTACAATAGTTAATGGAAAGTAATGAGCTTTTCCACTTTTATGAATACCAATATGTTTGAATACTGACATAAAATTTTACTTTTGCAAAGAGGAACCCCTGGAAAAAGGAAGAAAAATTAACAGTCCTAATTTGATAACTCCGTATCCTGTAAACATGGTCTTGAAATCTTGAGGGGTCTCATGGATTTGTTACTTCAATTACAGTTTTAATGATACATGCTATCTGAATTGACAACACTGTTTAAATGTCCTGCTACATAAAACTAAATCAATTTACAGAGGAATGTTGAAGGAACATAGATTTATTAATATTGGGATACATGATATGTGGGAACACACAACAAAAGAGAAATGTTTTGTTTCAATAGCAGAAAATTCATATATATTGTAGTATATAATAATAAGTAATAGGAAAGGCAATCTCTCTATTGAATGGCTTTGGTACTACAATAAAACACAGCACCTATGCATTTTCTTCCCCTAAAGCAAGTTTTGAAGTCATATATGAATCATGGAAGGGAACAGCTAACCATTTGGAAAATAAATGAAATCCAACAGAATCACAAATCACCAATATTTTTAAGTTGAGGGCATTCTTAATATAATACATTATAATAAGTTAAAAATGATACGTTTTAGAATCTGTAAATTCCCATAGAAATTAGGGAGTATTTCTGTTCATCTATTTTATGTACCATATACATACATGAATCCTAGAGACAGATTCATATAAGGAACATAGTGTTGTAGCAAAGTGTGAAGAATTTCTATGAAAATTATCTCTAACCTGGGGTAGAAGCTCAGATCAAATTTGACAGAGGATAAAATATTGTGGGGAAATAACACAATTCAGGGCTGTGGAGCAGTGTCTGAAGGCAGTTGTTCCCAAACCTGGGTGCATAGTATGAAATACTGTGGTGAACTCTAAAAAATGCTGAACCAATTAAATCCCAATTTCAGGAGCACAGAAGGGAGGCCAATGGCCAAGTCTTAGGATTATCTAAAAACTAGGTGTTTACATTTATTCAGAAAGGATTGAGGACCAATCAATCAGAGACTTTTGATTCTTAACTCTGGATATTTTATTGTTAAACTTGTTAAATGTATCTAATACTGCTTTAATATAGTTTGGTAATAATATTTGCATTACCAAATACAGTTAGGTCATTCCATGCCATTTTGTGGATGTAATGTCTTTTCTCAAATATCTTAAGATACCAATAGTGATAGTGAGAGATAGTGATTTCATTTCCTTTGGATGTATACCCAGAAGTAGGATTCCTGCATCATTTGGTAGTTCTATTTTTAATTGTTTTTAGGAAACTACATACTGCTTCCCACAGTGGCTGACCCAATCTACATTTCTATCAACAGTGCAAAAGAGTTTCTTTCTCTCCACATCATTCCCATTTATTTTCTCTTGGCTTTTTGATAACAGCCATTCTAATAGATATGAGATGATGTCTCACTATGGTTTTTGAGTTGCACCTCCCTGATGCTTAGAGATGTTGAGCATCTCTATGGTCCACTCCTCAACAGTTTACTCCTGGACAGTTATGAAATCTTCTGACTCAGTCTTTAATACCTCAATATTTGTGTCACTGCAACTCATCCTTTACATGGGAGAGAGAATTTTTTAATTAAATACATTTGTTTTTCTTAATACAGAATATGATCTTATTACTACCCAGGTACAAATCTTAAGCTCAAAGTACCTACCCATTACAACAGAAGTAAAACCCAATCTTCTCACATGATCTCTAAGTCCCTGACCACTTACAACTCTTCCCTCTGTTCTGTGTCCTCCAGCCTCCATAATGTTCTTTTTATTCTTTAAACATTACAGGCTCTTTCCCAACTTGAGAATATTGCTCCTTCCTTGAGGAAAACTCTTCTTTATTCACTTAAAATGGCTTATTCCTTCTCTTAATTATCAGTACAAAAATCTCCTTTTTAGAGAGAACTTACATGAGTTTACATCGTCATTGTACTAAAGTAATGCTCCATCTTTATCTATTCTTGTCTTGGATTATTTATTTATTATACATCAAATTTATGTAACATAATTATTTTTCACATTAACTTTTTTAACTATTCAATTTCTTTCAAATAAAATACACTGACAGAGTACTCTAGGAAGATGGCGGAAGAGTTAGACAGGGAGATCACCTTCCTCCTCACAGATACATCAGAAATACATCTACACGTGGAACAACTACAACAGAACACCTACTGAACGCTGACAGAAGACCTCAGACCTCCCAAAAGGCAAGAAATTCCCCACGTACCACGTAGGGCAAAATAAAAAAAAAGAAAAAACAGAGACAAAAGAATAGGGACGGGACCTGCACCAGTGGGAGGGAGCTGTGAAGGAGGAAAGGTTTCCACACAGTAGAAGCCCCTTCACAGGCGGAGACTGCAGGTGGCAGAGGGGGGAAGCTTTGGAGCTGGGGAGGAGAGCACAGAACAGGGGTGCAGGGGTAAAGCAGAGAGATTCCCACACAGAGGATCGGTGCCGACCAACACTCACCAGCCCGACCAGCACTCACCAGCCCGAGAGGCTTGTCTGCTCACCTACCAGGATGGGCGGGGCCTGGGAGCTGAGGCTCAGGCTTCAGAGCTTATATCCCAGGGAGAGGACTGGGGTTGGTGGCTTGAACACAGCTTGAAGGGGTTAGTGCACCACGGCTAGCCAGGAGGGAGTCCAGAGAAAAGTCTGGAGCTGCCGAAGAGGCAAGAGACTTTTTCTTCCCTCTTTGTTTCCTGGTGTGCGAGGAGAGGGCATTAAGAGCACCGCTTAAAGGAGCTCCAGAGACGGGCACAAGCCACGGCTATCAGCGTGGACCCCAGTGATGGGCATGAGGTGCTAAGGCTGCTGCTGCCACCACCAACAAGGCTGTGTGTGAGCACAGGTCACTATCCCCACCTCCCTTCACAGGAGACTGTGCAGCCTGCCACTGCCAGGGTCCCGTGATCCAGGGACAACTTCCACGGGAGAACGCACGGCATGCCTCAGGCTGGTGCAATGTCACGTCACTCTCTGCCGCCGCAGGCTCACCCCACACTCCATGCCCCTCCCTGCCTCCCAGCCTGAGGGAGCCAGAGCCCTTGAATAGCTGCTCCTTTAACCCCGTCCTGTCTGAGCGAAGAACACCCTCAGGCGACCTAAATGCAGATGTGGGGCCAATTCCAAAGCTGAACCACAAGAGCTGTGAGAACAAACAAGAGAAAGGGAAATTTCTCCCAGCAGCCTCAGGAACAGCAGATTAAATCTCCACAAATAACTTCATGTACCCTGCATCTGTGGAATAACTGAATAGACAACGAATCATCCCAAATTTAGGAGGTGGACTTTGAGAGCAAGATTTATTATTTTTTCCCCTTTTCCTCTATTTCTGAGTGTGTATGTGTATGCTTCTGTGTGAGATTTTGTCTGTATAGCCTTGCTTTCACCATTTGTCCTAGGGTTCTGTCCATCTGTTTCTGTTTTTTTCTTTTTTTACTTTATTTTTTTTATCCTTAATAATTATTTTTTTATTTTAATAACTTTTTTTATTTTATTTTATCCTCTTTCTTTCTACTTTTTCTCCCTTTTATTCTGAGCCATGTGGATGAAAGGCTCTTGGTGCTCCAGAAAGGCATCAGGGCTGTGCCTCTGAGGTGGGAGAGCAAACTTCAGGACACTGGACCACAAGAGACCTCCAGATCCATGTAATATCAAATGGAGAAAATCTCTCAGAGATCTCCATCTCAACACCAAGACCCAGCTTCACTCAACGAACAGCAAGCTACAGTGCTGGACACCCTATGCCAAACAACTAGCAAGACAGGAGCACAACCACAGACATTAGCACAGAGACTGCCTAAAATCATAATAAGCCCACAGACACCCCAAAACACAGCACAAGACGTGGAGCTGCCACCAGAAAGACAAGATCCAGCCTCATCAACAAGAACACAGGCACTAGTCCCCTCCACTAGGAAGCCTACACAACCCACTGAACTAACTTTAGCCACTGGGGACAGACACCAAAATCAACGGGAACTACGAACCAGCAGCTTGCAAAAAGAGACCCCAAACACAGTAAGAAAAGCAAAATGAGAAGACAGAAATACAGACAGAAGATGAAGGACCAAGGTAAAAACAGACCAGACTTAACAAATAAAGAGGAAATAGGCAATCTACCTGAAAAAGAATTCAGAATAATGATAGTAAAGATAATCCAAAATCTTGGAAATAGAATAGAGAAAATGCAAGAAACATTTAACAAGGACCTAGAAGAACTAAAGAGGAAACAAACAATGATGAACAACACAATAAATGATATTAAAAATACTCTAAAAGGGATCAATAGCAGAATAACTGAGGCAGAAGAACGGATAAGTGATCTGGAAGATAAAATAGTGGAAATAACTACTGCAGAGCAGAGTAAAGAAAAAAAGAATGAAAAGAACTGAGGACAGTCTCAGAGACCACTGGGACAACATGAAACACACCAACATTCGAATTATAGGGGTCCCAAAAGAAGAATATAAAAAGAAAGGGACTGTGAAATATTTGAAGAGATTATGTTGAAAACTTCCCTAATATGGGAAAGGAAATAGTTAATCAAGTCCAGGAAGCACAAAGAGTCCCATACAGGATAAATCCAAGGAGAAACACGTCAAGACACATATTAATCAAACTGTCAAAAATTAAATACAAAGAAAACATATTAAAAGCAGCAAGGGAAAAGCAACAAATAACACACAAGGGAATCCCCATAAGATTAACAGCTGATCTTTCATCAGAAACTCTGCAAGCCAGAAGAGAGTGGCAGGATATATTTAAAGTGATGGAGAAAAACTTACAACCAAGACTACTCTACACATCAAGGATCTCATTCAGATTTCATGGAGAAATTAAAACCTTTACAGACAAGCAAAAGCTGAGAGAGTTCAGCACCACCAGACCAGATTTAAAACAAATGCTAAAGGAACTTCTCTACGCAAGAAAAACAAGAGAAGGAAAAGACCTACAATAATAAAAAAAAAAAAAAACCCAAATCAATTAAGAAAATGGGAATAGGAACATACATATCGATAATTACCTTAAATGTAAATGGAGGGAATGCTCCCACCAAAAGGCACAGACTGGCTGAATGGATAGAAAAACAAGACCCATATAAGTGCCATCTACAGAGACCCACTTCAGACCTAGGGACGTATAGAGACTGAAAGTGAGGGGATGGAAAATGATTTTCAATGCAAATGGAAATCAAAGAAAGCTGAGTAACAATTCTCATATTAGACAAAATTGACTTTAAAATAAAGACTATTAGAAGACACAAAGAAGGACACTACATGATGATCAAGGGATTGATCCAAGAAGAAGATATAACAATTGTAAATATTTATGCACCCAACATAGGAGCACATCAATAGATAAGGCAAATACTAACAGCCATAAAATGTGAAATTGACAATAATACATTCATAGTAGGGGACTTTAACACCCCAGTCTCACCAATGAACAGATCACCAAAAATGAAAATAAATAAGGAAACACAAGCTTTAAATGATACATTAAACAAGAGGGACTTAATTGATATTTATAGGACATTCCATTCAAAAACAACAGAATACACATTTTTCTCAAGCACTCATGGAACATTCTCCAGGATAGATCATATCATGTGTCACAAATCAAGCGTTGATAAATTTAAGAATATTAAATTTGTATCAAGTATGTTTTCCGACCACAATGCTATGAGACTAGATATCAATTACAGGAAAAGATCTGTAAAAAATACAAACACATGGAGGCTAAACAATACACTACTTAATAACGAAGTGATCACTGAAGAAATCAAAGAGGAAATCAAAAAATACCTAGAAACAAATGACAATGGAGAGACAACAACCCAAAACCTATGGGATGCAGCAAAAGCAGTTCTAAGAGGGAAGTTTATAGCAATGCAATCCTACCTTAAGAAACAGGAAACATCTCAAATAGAAAACCTAACCTTGCACCTAAAGCAATTAGAGAAGGAAAAAAAAACCCCACAAATTTAGCAGAAGGAAAGAAATCATAAAGATCAGAAATAAATGAAAAAGAAATGAAGGAAATGATAGCAAAGATCAATAAAATGAAAAGCTGGTTATTTGAGAAGATAAACAAAATTGATAAACCATTAGTCAGACTCATCAAGAAAAAAAGAGAGAAGACACAAATCAATAGAATTAGAAATGAAAAAGGAGACGTAGCAACTGACACTGCAGAAATACAAAAGATCATGAGAGATTACTACAAGCAACTCTATGCCAATAAAATGGACAACCTGGAAGAAATAGACAAATTCTTAGACTTGCACAACCTGCCAAGACTGAACCAGGAAGAAATAGAAAATAGGAACAGATAAATCACAAGCACTGAAATTGAGACTGTGATTAAATATCTTCCAACAAACAAAAACCCAGGACCAGATGGCTTCACAGGTGAATTCTATCAAATATTTAGAGAAGAGCGAACACCTATCCTTCTTAAACTCTTCCAAAATATAGCAGAGGGAGGAACACTCCCAAACTCATTCTACCAGGCCACCATCATCCTGATACCAAAACCAGACAAAGATGTCACAAAGAAAGAAAACCACAGGCCAATATCACTGATGAACATAGATGCAAAAATCCTCAATAAAACACTAGCAAACTGAATCCAACAGCACATTAAAAGGATCATACACCATGATCACGTGGGGTTTATTCCAGGAATGCTAGGATTCTTCAATATACGCAAATCAATCAACGTGATACACCATATTAAAAAATTGAAGTAGAAAAGCCATATGATCATCTCAATAGATGCAGAGAAAGTTTTTGACAAATTCAACACCCATTTATGATAAAAACCCTGCAGAAAGTAGGCATAGAGGGAACTTTCCTCAACATAATATAGACCATATATGACAAACCAACAGCCAACATTGTCCTCAGTGGTGAAAAACTGAAAGCATTTCCACTAAGATCAGGAACAAAACAAGGCTGGCAACTCTCACCACTATTATTCAAAATAATTTTGGAAGTTTTAGCCACAGAAATCAGAGAAGAAAAAAAATAAAAGAATGCAAATCAGAAAAGAAGAAGGAAAGCTGTCACTGTTTGAAGATGACATGATACTATACATAGAGAATCCCAAAGATGCTACCAGAAAACTACTAGAGGTAATCAATGAATTTGGTAAAGTAGCAGGATACAAAATTAATGCACAAAAATCTCTGGCATTCCTATACACTAATGATAAAAAATCTGAAAGTGAATTTAAGAAAACACTCCCATTTACCACTGCAACAAAAGGAAAAAAAAATATCTGGGAATAAACCTATCTAAGGAGACAAAAGACCTATATGCAGAAAACTATAAGACACTGATGAACGAAATTAAAGTTGATACAAACAGATGGTGAAATATACCATGTTCTTGGATTGGAAGAATCAACATTGTGAAAATGACTCTACTACTCAAAGCAATCTACAGATTCAACGCAATCCCTATTAAACTACCACTGGTATTTTTCATAGAACTAGAACAAAAAAAGTCACAATTTGTATGGAAACACAAAAGACCCCGAATAGCCAATGCAATCTTGAGAATGAAAAATGGAGCTGGAGGAATCAGGCTCCCAGATATCAGACTATATTACAAAGGTACAGTAATGAAGACAGTATGGTACTGGCACAAAAACAGAAATATAGATCAATGGAACAGGATAGAAAGCCCAGAGATAAACCCATGCACATATGGTCACTTTATCTTCTTCTTCTTCTTTTTTTTTTTTTTTTTGTGGTATGCGGGCATCTCACTGTTGTGGCCTCTCTCATTGCAGAGCACAGGCTCAGCGGCCATGGCTCACGGGCCCAGCTGCTCTGCAAATTTGGGATCCTCCTGGACCAGGGCACGAACCCATGTCCCCTGCATCAGCAGATGGACTCTCAATGACTGCACTACCAAGGAAGCCCTGGTCACCTTATAGTTGATAAAGGAGGCAAGAATATACAGTGGAGGAAAGACAGCATCTTCAATAAGTGGTGCTGGGAAAACTGGACAGGTAGATGTGAAAGTATGAGATTAGAACACTCCCTAACACCATACAGAAAAATAAGCTCAAAATGGATTAAAGACCCAAATGTAAGGCCAGAAACTATCAAACTCTTAGAGAAAAACATAGGCAGAACACTCTATGACATAAATCACAGCAAAATCCTTTTTGACCCACCTCCTAGGGAAATGGAAATAAAAACAAAAGTAAACAAATGGGACCTAATGAAACTCAAAAGCTTTTGCACAGCAAATAAACCATAAACAGGACCAAAAGACAATCCTCAGAATGGGAGAAAATATTTGCAAATGAAGCAACTGACAAAGGATTAATCTCCAGTATTTACAAGCAGCTCATGCAGTTCAATAACAAAAAAAACAAACAACCCAATCCAAAAATGGGCAGAAGACTTAAATAGACATTTCTCCAAAGAAGATATACAGATTGCCAACAAAACACATGAAAGAATGTTCAACATCATTAATCATTAGAGAAATGCAAATCAAAACTACAATGAGATATCATCTCACTCCTGTCAGAATGCCCATCATCAAAAAATCTAGAAACAATAAATGTTGGAGAGGGTGTGGAGAAAGGAGAACAGTCTTGCACTGCTGGTAGGTTATAAATTGATACAGCCACTATGGAGAACAGTACGGATGTTCCTTTAAAAACTACACATAGAACTACCATATGACCCAGCAATCCCACTACTGGGCATATACCCTGAGAAAACCATGATTCAAAAAGAGTCATGCACCAAAATGTTCATTGCAGCTCTATTTACAATAGCCAGGAGATGGAATCAACATAAGTGTCCATCATCGAATGAATGGATAAAGAAGAGTGGCGCATATATACAATGCAATATTACTCTGCCATAAAAAGGAATGAAATTGAGTTATTTGTAGTGAGGTGGATGGACCTAGAGTCTGTCATATAGAGTGAAGTATGTCAGAAAGAGAACAACAAATACCATATGCTAACACATATATATGGAATCTAAGGAAAAAAAAAAAAAAACGTTTATGAAGAACCTAGGGGTGAGACAGGAATAAAGACACAGACCTACTAGAGAATTGACTTGACGATATGGGGAGGGGGATGGGTAAGCTGTGACAAAGTAAGAGAGTGGCATGGACATATATACACTACCAAATGTAAAATGGATAGCTAGTGGAAAGCAGCCACATAGCACAGGGAGATCAGCTTGGTGCTTTGTGACCACATAGAGGGGTGGGGTAGGGAGGGTGGGAGGGAGGGAGACACAAGAGGGAAGAGATATGGGAACATATGTGTATGTATAACTGATTCACTTTGCTATAAATAGAAACTAACACACCATTGTAAAGTAATTGTACTTCAATAAACATGTTGAAAAAAAAACTAGTCAAAAATAAAATAGCAAGATATCTGAATTGAAAAAAAAATACACTAACGTATCCAACTGCTTATTTCTGTTAATAGTATTACCTAGGTTCAAAATGTGAAGAGTCCTTTTGTCTCTCATCCTCTTTGTTTCTCATATACACTCATTTGTCACACTTTTTTGATTCTATTTCTTACTTGTCTTTTATAGCTTCCTTATTCATTTGATCTCTGATGTCTTTTCAATAATTCAGATTCTTATTATATCTCTTCTGAATCATGATGTATTCTTAGGAAAAGAAAATATCTTAAAATTACTTTACAAATAATATTTAAATTTCTTTTAAATGTTTATGTCATAGAAAGAGGGAGAACAACCAATTTTCTAATAATTATTATTATATGTCCTTTACTTATTTTTGGATTACTTATATTTTCGCTATTTTCACCATGAAACATATTGGATTCCTACAACTAGATTTTTAAGGAATACAAATTTTATAGAAAATTTTGATAATAAATGTTTATTTGGGACAATATACAACATTTCACTAAAGAAGTACTTGTTATACATTTTTCTCCTTCATCATATACAAGTCTATTCTTTTTTCATCTGTAGCCCTCAATATTTTCAACTTTTACCTCCCCATTCAGCTACGTTTCTCTTTTACCCTTGCTCAGGTCCTTTCCATATTATTTCAGTCCTAAACACAGGGCCAACTGCATAATTTGCCAGATCCAGTGCAGAATGAAAATGTGGACTCTTGTTCACAATTCAGAAAATAGGCTTCTCCTACTTTCCTTATTTCTCTCTAGTCCTGTCATAGAGTTTCCCTATTTGCTGTGGAATAATGCACTGCCAATAGGCAGGGCCAGTGCAGCCCCTCAAAGACTCAAAGGAACTCTATCCACCCCACTATCTGGTACCTGGGCCACAAGCCAAAACCACTCCCTCTCACACCCCTTGCAGTAGGTGGACAGGAGCAGAGGAATGGGTAACTGCAAACCTGTTCTATGGAGGAAGGAAAAAAGTGAGAAGTGAGATTGCACTGAAGTCTAAGCTGTTAGTCTCTGGCACATTTCCTTCTTCCATTAGATGTCAATCATAAGACACAATTTCAGAGATAAAACAATTAATAATTTCAAGAGGAAAATCACATAACATTAAATCAAGAGTGGAGCCTTTCTGAGCCTAGGATCCCGTGTGACAGCTGGCCCTGCCTATTTAGAACAGTGTGACTCTAGCCCAAGTTCTATCTCAAAGTTTAAATATTCCAAAAATTACTAAGTCACTAAATTATTCAAGTATATGATAGGTCACTATAATGTGGATGAAAAGATTCTTGTTACTTAGCAAACCAGAGGTTCTTTATGATAAAGATGGATCTTAGTGTAATAAAAGACAAATAACAACTTCATTTCTGATTTTATGTTTAATAGAAGAATACATTCTGTATACAAAAAGATATCAAATCCAAAGATTTTTTTTGCACCCACATAAGGATTTATACATGGAAAGCTGAATTAACTGGATTATCCCATTGGAATTTGAATGTCCCATTGGAATAGAAGATGCTCTATTTCCTTTAATTGGGCATTGCTCCTTGGTTCCTCTGATAAGACTTCAGTTCATTTCTCTCCTTTCATCTCATCCCTGCTCAAATTATATATCATTCTGCTTGATTATTCTTCCTGAACATAATTGTCATCATATATATTCTCTGATCAAAGACTTTAAGTTTTCCTATTGTATAAGACCTATGTAAAAGCATCAAGATCCTCCAACAATATAAACACAATTTACATTACAAGCACCAGCCAAACTGGATAATAAGTATTTCTTTAAAATGTTTCCAAGTCCATTGAATGAATACATATTTCTAGAGGACCAAGAAAATTTAGGAAAGTTTGTTAAATAATTGCATAATAATCACATATATCTACAGAAATATTATATTATAAAACACATTTTCAATAGTAAAGTTCAGGGAGTCCCTTATGGCATTTTTAAAACATAATACAATGATTACACAGTACTCCACTTGTTTATATCCATGAATTCTTCAATGGACATGCACCTAAAATGAGTTCATGACCACATAAATATCTTTATTTTTCCTCAGATTAGGAGGTAAGAAGAAGGGGAATTACCTGAGGGTAATAATCTAAGGATTGTTCAGGTCAGTTTCCTGTCTTCCAGGAACTGATAGTCAACTTAACTGTATTTCTGCTTCCACCTTCCTTTGTTTTAGTTTCTTGGGCCAAATGTAATGGCCTATGGTAAGTTAAAGGTATATAATATACTATATACTCTAAAGTAACCACTAAAATGGCTAATCAACCAGCAAAGGATATAAAATGGAATCATAAAAAAAATTCAATCTGAAATAAAGCAGAATAAGGGAAAATTATAGCAAAGAACAAATGAGTTACATAGAAAGAAAATAATAATAAGTTAATAGATTTAAACTAAACATGGTAATAATTTCATATAAATGATTTAACCATTCTAATTAAATATCATACTGAATTAAAATTCAAAACCAAAGATATGCTGCCTATAGGAAACAAATATTCAATATACAGATACAATATACAAGTTAACAATTATGTAACAGGTTACAATATACAGGTTTTAAACTATATTCAATATAAAGGTTAAAATTTAAAGAAAGAAAAAAAGAAATACTTGCAAATACTAAATAAAAAAATCTGAGGGAGGGAGATCAAGATGGCAGAGTTGGAGGACATGGAATTCATCAACCCCTATGAACACATAAAAAATACATCTATGTGTGGAATAATTCTCACTGAAAACTAACTGGAGACTGACAGAAAGACCCCTCTACAACCAAGCCTATAAGAAAAATCTACATGAAATTGAATAGGAAGGGAAGAGAAGCAATCAAGTCTGAACATGTGCCCCTCAGAAGAGATTATTACATGGACTACAATCCTATCTTTGGAACGAGCAAGTCAAGCCACATATTGGATGCCCACCCCTGGAGTCTGACACAGGGAAGATGAGCTCATTTGACTGGTTGGAGGGCCAGTGAGACTAACAAGAGGGATGTGGGAAACCTGGACTCTACTCATAAAAAGCATGTACACACTTACTTGCTCCAAAAGCAGGGCAGAGAGAGTGGATTGAAAACTGTTCCAGTGGCTGGCTGGCTTTTCATGACTGCCCCAGTGCATATCCCAGCCTGAGCTGAGCAAACCCTCCAACCCCACTTTTTTCACAAATCAACTCCACACTAGGGTGAGGGTCCAGCTGTGAGACACAGAGGCAGCTCAGATCCAAAGCAGCATCTGAACAGGGCATGGGCAACCATTACTGATACTTACATGGGCAGCACATCAGAAGGAGTCTGGGTCTCAGAACCCAAGCAGATTGCCACAGCAGTGCCGTGATGTATGGCAAATGCCCACACCAGCCCCTCTTGCTCCAGCAGTGCTCCCTTCTGGGGCAAAGGTGCTAGTGTTGGTAGGGGGAGAGCACACACTTAAAGGAAAATGTGCCAGCTCAGACCCAAACCTCAGCAATTCTGTTCAAGCAACTTGGTACCCACCCCCACTCCAATAGGGCAATGACATGACAACAAATGAGCACAGGAGAAGCCCCAGCTTACACTTATCTCTGGCTCTAACAACTCCATATCCAGCCTCAGTTCCTACCAAGTTGATAGTTGCCAACACACACTGAGGAAAGACATGACATTTTTCACATCAAATTCAGATCTCCCACCAAAGACACCGGGCACTTGCATACTGCATAGGGATAATCTCACACAAGGACACCCCTTCAAGACTGCAATAGGTAACTGGATCACCTAATTTCATAGACACAGAGAAAGTTAAGCAAAATTAAAAGACAGAGGAATTTTTTTTTTTTTTTTGGCAGTACGCGGGCCTCTCACTGTTGTGGCCTCTCCCGTTGCGGAGCACAGGCTCTGGACGCCCGGGCTCAGCGGCCATGGCTCACGGGCCCAGCCGCTCTGCAGCATGTGGGATCTTTCCAGACCGGGGCACGAACCCATGTCCCCTGTATCGACAGGCAGACTCTCAACCACTGCGCCACCAGGGAAGCCCAAGACAGAGGAATTTGTTTCAACTGAAAGAACAAAATAAAAACCCTTGAAGAAAACAACAAATGAACTAGAACTAAATAATTTACCAGATAAAGAATTCAAAGCATTAGTGATAAGACTGCTAACTTAATTAGGGAAAGGAATATATGAACACAGTGGGAATTTTAATACGGAACTAGTAAATATAAAAAACAACCTGTCAGAACTGAAGAAAATAATAACTGAAATGAAAAACACACTAGAAGGAATTTATAGCAGATGAGGTGATACAGAATAATGCATAAGCTATCTGGAAGATAGAATAATGAAAATTACCCAATCAGAAGAACAAAAAGAAAAACAAATTAAAAAAATAAAAACAGTTACAGGTACAACTTCAAGCATGCAGGTACAAGTTCAAGCATACCAATATTCACATTATAGGGGTTCCAAGAGGAGGAGAGAGAGAGAAGTGGGTCAAAAATGTATTTAATTAACTTATTACTGAAAATTTCCCAAACATGAAGAAGGAAAGAGATATCTGGGTATAGGAAACAAGGAGGATCCCAAATAAGAAGAAGCCAAACAAACCACACTAAGACTTAACATAATGAAAATGACAAAAGTTAAAGATAAAGAGAGAATTCTAAAGGCAGAAAGAGAAAAGCAAAGAGTTACATGCAAGGGAACCCCAACAGACAATCAGCTGATTTTTCTGCAGAAATTTTGCAGGACAGAAGAGAGTAACATGATATGTTCAAAGTGCTGAAAGAGAAACCCTGCAACCTAGAATACTCTACTCAGCAAAATTATTATTTAGAATGAAGGAAAAATAAATGACTTCTCAGAAGTACAGACAAGCAAAAACTAAAAGAGTTCATCAATACTACACCTATCCTAAAATAAATGTTACAGGGTCATCTCTTAAGTGGAAAAGAAAAGATTATAGCAAGAAGTGAGAATCTATAGGAAATGAAAAATCACTCTAGTAAAGTCAATGTATTGTAAAGGCTGAGAATCAAACACTTAAATAAGCCAGTAAAATCAATTAAAACTACAGTAATCAGTAAAGGGATAAACATGAAGCCATAAAATTTGACATCAAAACCAAAAATGTGGTAGAAGGGAGTAAAAACTGTAGACTTTTAACATTTTTTGAATTTAAAGGACTGCCTGTTTAAAACAAGGAGTTAGTTATAGGTCAGTATATATGAATCCTATGGTAACCACAAATCAAAAATCTATAGAGATACAAAAAATAGAGAGAAACGAACACAAGCATACTACTAAATAAAATCATCAAACCATAAGAGAAGAAACAAAAAAAAAAAGAAGAAAAGAACAGAGTAGAACTACAAAACAATTGTAAAACACATCATAAAAATGCAATAAGTACAGACATATCAATAATTACCTTAAATATCAATGGACTACAATTAAAAGACATAAGGTGGCTGATTGGGCATAAAAATAAGACCCATCTACATGCTGCTAATAAGAGACTCACTTCAGAGCTAAGGACACACAGTGACTAAAAGTTAGGGGATGGGAAATGATCTTTATTACAAATGGAAATGACAAGAAAATGGGAGAAGCAATATTCATAACAAGCAAAATAGATTTTAAAACATAGTCTATAACAAAAGATGAAGAAAGACATTATATAATGATAAAAGAATAGATATAAGAAGAGGATATTACATATATATAACAATAATACATATTACATATATATATATGTAACAATAATACAATGATAGTAGGGGACTTTAACACCCCCACTTACATCAATGAACAGATAACTGAGATAGAAAATCAATAATGAAACATTGGTCTTAAATGACACAGTAGATGTTAGACTTAATAGATATCTACAGGACATTCTATCCAAAAAAATAGCAGAATACACATTCTCTTCAAGGGCATATGGAATGTTCTCCAGGATAGATCACATGCTAGGCCAAAAAACAAGTCACAAAAATTTTAAGAGGTTATAAATTAAATCAAGCATTTCTTCTGACCATATATTATCAAACAAGAAATTAATTATAAGGAAGAAAAATGAAAAGTGCAAACATGTGGAAACTAAACAACATGTTACTAAAAAAAATAATGGGTCAATGAAGAAATCAAAGAGGAAATCAGAAAATACCTCAAAACAATGAAGATGGAAACACAACTTTCTAAAAATCTATGAGATGCAGCAAAAGTAGTTCTAAGGGAGAAGTTTATAGCAATACAGGCCTACCTCAAAAAACATGTCAAATAAAGAAACTAAGCTACCATCTAAAGGAATTAGCAAAAGAAGAACAAACAAAACCCAAAGTCAGAAGAAGGAAGGAAATAATAAAGATCAAAAAGGAAATAAATAAAATAGAGATCAGAAAGAAAAAAAAAAACACTGGAAAGAAACACTGAAACCAATAGCTGTTTTTCTGAAAAAAATAAACAAAATTGATAAACTTTTAGGAAAACTCATCAAGAAGAAGAGAAAGGACCCAAATAAACATAATAAGAAATAAAAGAGGAGAAATAACAACAAATACCACAGAGATATAAAAATTCACAAGAGAATACTACAAAACAGCTATATGCCAACAAATTGGACGACCTAGAAGAGATAGACAAATTTCTAGAAATATACAGCCTGCCAAGACTGAATCAAAAAGAAACAGATAATTTGAACAGACCAATCAATAGTGTAACTGAATTTGTAAAACAAACAAACAAACAAAAAATACCTCCCAGCAAACAAAAGCACAGGACTGGACAGCTTCATAGGGGAATTCTGTCAAATATAAAGAAGAGCTAATACTTATCCTTCTTAAACTATTCCAAAAAATTAAAGAGGATTGAGCACTCCCAAATACAACCTATGGGACCACCACTACCCTGATACAGAAACCACACAAATACACTACAAAAAAAGAAAATATATAGACATATATCTCTGATAAATATATATGCAAAAATCCTCAACAAAATACTAGTAAACAAAATCATCAATATATAAAAAGAATCCTACACCATGATCAATGGAATTTATTCCAGTGATACAAGAATGATTCAATATTTACAAATCGATGTGATATACCACATTAACAAAAGGAAGAATAAGAATCACATGATCATCTCAATAGATGCAGAAAATGCACTTGATAAAATTCAACATCCATTCATGATAAAAGCTCTCATCAAAGTTGGAATAAAGGGAACATATCTTAATGTAATAAAGACCATTAATAACAAACCCACAGCTAATATCTTACCCGATGGTAAAATACCAAAAATCTTTTTTCTAAGGCAAGGATGTCCACTCTTACCAATTCTATTTAACACAGTATTGACATTCCTAGCCACAGCAATCAGAAAGGAAAATAAATAAAAGGCATCCAAATTGGAAGGGAAGAAATAACACTGTCATTATTTGCAGATGAAATAGTTCTATATACAGTAAACCCTAAAGTTTCCATCAAAAAGTTATTAGAACTAAAATTAATTCAGTGAAGTTACAGGATACGAGATTAATATACAGAAATCTGTTGTTTATCTATGTGCTAATAATGAACTATCAGAAAGAGAAAGCAATAGACAAATCCTGTTTAAAATAGCATTAAAAAATAAAATAAAATGCATAGGAATGAACTTAATAAAGATTTGAAATACCTATACTTTGAAAACTATAAAACATTGATGAAGAAATGTGAAAATGATACAAAGAATTGGAAGGATTTTCTGTGTTCTTGGATTAGAAGAATTAATGTTGTTAAAATGTCCATACTACCCAAAGCAATCTACAAATGTAATGCAATCCTTAAAAAAATACCCCCATCTTTTTTTTTATGGAAATAGAGCAAATAATCCTAAAAGTCAAACGGACAACAAAAGACTCTGAATTGTCATAGCAACACTGAGAATAAAGAAAAAAACTGGAGGTTTCATGCTCCCTGACTTTAGACTATACTACAAAGCTGCAATAATCACAACAGCAGGGCACTGGCACAAAACCAGTCACATAGATCAATGGAACAGAACAGAGAACCCAGAAACAAGGAGGCAAGAATATGCAATGGAGAAAAGATAGCCTTGTCAATAATGGTGCTAGAGAAACTGAAGAGCTCCATGTAAAACAATGAGATTAGAGCATTTCCTCACACCATATACAAAAATAAACTCAAAATGGGTTAAAGACCTCTATGTAATATCTGAAACCATAAAACTCCTAGAAGAGATCATAAGCAGAACACTCTTTGACATAAATCATAGCACTATTTTTGTGGATCTGTCTCCTAAGGCAAAAGAAACAAAATAAAAAAATAAACAAATGGGACCTAATTAAACTTAAAAGCTTTTGCACAACAAATAAAAACATCAACAAAATGAAAAGATAACCTACTGAATGGAGAAAACATTTGCAAGTGATATAAGTATCCAAAATATAAAATGATATCCAAAATATAAAAAAGCTCTTACAAATTGACATAAAAAACAAACAACTGATTAAAAATGGGCAGAAGGCCTAAGTAGACATTTTTCCAAAGAAGACATAAAGATGACCCACAGGCACATGAAAAGATGCTAAACATCACTAATCATCAGAATAATGTAAATCATAATCACATCAAGGGCACAGGGGGAGGGGAGCAGTCCACATGGTGTTCATCTGGAGCCCCACTTCCCTTCTGTTGAGGAAATAAAATAATCAATTCTACAATAACAACAACAACAACAGCAAAAACAAAACCACACTGAGTTATCACCTCGCACAAGTTAGTATGGCTTTCATCAAAAAGACCCCAAGGAACAAATGTTGGCAAGGATGTGGAGCAAAGGAAACCCTTGTACCACAGTTGGTGGGAATGTAAACTGGTGTTGCAGCTATGGAAAACATACGGAGTTTCCTTAAAAAACTAAAAATAGAACTAGCATATGTTCCAGCAATTCCACTTCTGAGTATGTATGCAAGGAAAACACAAAACACTAATTTGAAAAGATATATGATTCCCAGTGTTCCTAGCTGATTACTTCCAATAGACAAGATATGGAAGCAACCTAAGTGTCCATCAACAGATGAAAGGATAAGGAGGATGTGGTATATGTGTACAGTGGTTTCTCAGCCATTAAAAAGAATGAAATTCTGCAATTTGCAACCATGTGCATGGTCTTAGAGAGCATTATTCTTAGGGAAATAAGTCAGACAGAGAAAGACTATTACTCTGTGTTATCACCTATGTGTAGAATCTAAAAAAAAATAAAACAAACAAATATCTATAACAAAAGAGTAACAGACTCTCAGATATAGACAAAAAACTAGTTGTTACCAGTGGGGAGAGGGAAGGATGGAGGCCAAGATAGGGTTATGATACCAAGTGATACAAACTTCTGTGTACAAAATAGATAAGCAAAAAGGATATATTGTACAGCACTGGGAAATATAGCCATTATTTTGTAGTAACTTGATGTACAATCTACAAATATATGAAATCACTATGTTGTATACTTGAAACTAATATATTATAAATAATACTTCAATAAAAGAAATGAAAGCTGAGGTTCTCTTGAAAAAAAAAGGAGATGGGTAAAGCATAATTTGATGATAAATAAATTATTAGCTGTGGGAAACTGTGTAATTGTTTAACTTTTGCAGACTGACCCTAACTGCACACTGAAGCAATAAGGCTTAGTGAACAGAATTGTCACAAGAATTAAATAATATGTCTGAAGATATTTTAGCAGTTTTAAAGTGCCATACAAATGCAATAATAGATGGGAGAGACTGGCAATATTTCTCTACCAGTTTAGAGACTATTGTACAGTACAAGTAAAAAAAAGAAAGAAGGTCAGAACTAATGATAGTAATATTAGAGATGATGTGAGCATCATTTCGGTGGCAGTATGGATCAAATCTGATGGCTAATTAAATGGGCAAAAGTCATAGGGAAGGAAAGGCTAAACATGACTAAACTGTGAACCTATATAGCTTAGACAAATGATGATAATAGTAGAGCCAGGAAACTGAAATGAGCTATATTTTGAACACTAGTGTAGCATTCATAGGAGATTTCTAAGAGAAAAGACAAGGCTGGAGTCTGGAAGAGTATGATAGACTCCTAAATTGCCTTCACCTCCATGCCCAATTTCCTTCCTTATTCCCTGGGAATATGAATATAATGAGCACTTATGCCTTATTTCTGTTATGTTTCATGGTAATTGATATCAAAGATTTAATTAAAGTTTTCAGTAGTTGAGTTTAAGTTAATTAAATGAAGTTTGGGGTGGTGTTAGTCTAATCACATGAGCTCTTAAAAGCACAATTTTCTGTGGTTACAGAAAACAAAGTCATAGAGATAGATTCAAAGAATGAGAAGAACTAGATTCACTTTGCTGACTTTGATGCACTGGTGCTGGCTTGGTTATGGAAGGGACAAAGCACAAGAATTTGAGAGTGGTCTCTGAGAACTGACAACCATCCTCAGTGAAAACTAACAAGGACACAGGGAACTTCATCCTAAAACCACAAGGAACTAGATTCTTCCAGCCACCTGAATGGGCTTAGAATATAATTCTTCTCATAAGTCTTCTGATGACTTCCTAATGCAACCAACATCTTGATTTCAGCCTTTTTGGCCCTAAGCAGAGAACCTAGTTAAGCCTACCAAGATCCCTGTCTTACACAACCATGAAAAAACAAATGAAAGGAAAAAAGGAAGAGGAGGAGAAGAAGGAAAGCTTTACTGGCTATATTAATCTTGAAGTTATCAAAGCAAAAAATATTACTAGGGGTAAAGAAGGCCATTTGATATTGTTGAAGGGGTTAAGACATCAAGTTGACCTAATCTTAAATGTTATTCCCTTAATAACAGAGCTTCAAAACACACAAAGCAATAACTGATAGAACTGTAAGGGGAACTAGACAAATTCGCAAGTATAGTTGAAGATTTCAATACCACTCTCAATAATTGAGAGAATAAGTAGACAGAAAAGCAGTAAGGATATAGAAAGATGCCATCATTCAATTTTATCTAATTGACATTTATAGGCTTCTCACCAAAAAGTCAGCAGAATACAAGCTCTTTTCAAGTGTGCATGAAACATTTAACAAGATAGATCATAAAACAAGTTTCAATACATTTAAAAGAAATCATAAAATGTATAACTTTCTCTGTTCACAATGAATTAAATAAATACTCAAAAACAGAAAGATCTCTCAGAAATTGCCAAATATTTGGAAACTAAATAACAGACTTCTCAATTACAAATAAATCAAAAAGCTATAAAAAGTGAAAATAAACATGTATTTTGAAGTCGACAAAAAATAAAATACAACATATCCAAATAGTAAAACTGCTAAAATAGTATTAAGTGGCATTTATAATACCAAATGCCTATAGTAGGAAAGAAGAAACGTCTCTAGCCAATGACCTCATCTCTCTCATAAGAAACTAGAGAAGTGTCACTAAGTAAATCCAAAGTAAGGAGAAGGAAAAAATAAAGATCATAGCAAAAATAAATAAAAAAGAGAAGCATAGAGAAAAATCAATGAATTCAGAAGCTTGTTCTTCAGGGAAAAAATGGTAAACCTCTAGTCAGCTCAATCACAGAAAAAAGGAGGGAAGACACAAATATTCCAACAGCAGGAATGAGAGAGGTAACATTACTGTAGATTTTACAGATATGAACAGGATAATATGGCTGTCCTATATGTTGATAGAAAGACATGTACACAGATTTCTATAGCAGATATATCTGTCATATCCCAAAACTTGAAACAACCCAAATGTTCACCATAAATGGATGAACAAATTGTGTTTTATCCATAGATCGGGATACTTCTCAGCAGTAATTGTAAAAAAAATCACTCTAAGTGAAGGACTCAGACAAGAAAGAGTACATTCTCTGTGATTGCGTGTATATAAAATTATATTAATATAACTAATCTATATGGAAAAAATCAGATTAGTATTTACCTAGGGATGGGCAAAGAGGGGGCATGATGAAACTGTAAACTACACAAGGAAACTTTTACAGGTAAAGGATATGTTCACTCCCTTTATGGTTGTGATGTTTTCATAGGTGTGAATACAAGAAAACTTATCAAATAGTATATTTAAAATATGTGCAGTTGATTTTTATGCCTCAGTAAAGGGTAAAACATAAAATATAAACAGTACAACTATTTTGTTTTCTTTTCAAATGGTCAGTTCTCTTTGAATGAGTAAAACAAATGTTTAAATTGAAAGCCATTAGTAACTTCTATGTTTAACATACTATCTTTTTCATTTTTTTATATCAGAAATTGTGGACTTATAAGAACTTCATTCATTTCACAACAGTTTTCTGTGGAGCATTTCTCCCCTTCTGTTGGCTTTGTGGGAAATAGGAGCTCAGTCCACCCAAGGTAAACTATACGTTCATCTTGGAGCAGAATCTGCACAGCAAATTATAGCTAAGGAAACTGAATTGTCTGAGCCAGAGAAGTAAATTAGTGTACATTTTTTCATTCAAATCTTCTTAGCCTTGTGTTACCATGAGGAAATTTTCCTGTACAGTTTTCAATTAATTTCAACTTAAGACCTTTATAAAACTGACCACTGGACTCTTCCAATCAGGTATCCAGCTGGGATAGTATTTCCTGAGCATTGTTAAGTATAACAGCTTTATTATTCTGATTGAGACTGTGACTTCTCAGTTGTAATCTCACTTCCAAAGGAAGCTCATACCTGTTCTCATGAAGAGTGGTAGCAAAAAGGAGAGTGGAAAGGTCCAGCAAGGAGGAGCCATAATGCAATTGCCATTTCTACAGATGAGCCCATGACACCTTCAGTTATTGTCAACATAGTATTTAGCAATGCTCCCCTTAATTTGAATATGCTAAACTGGTAAATTTAAAAATATGGTTGAGTTATTATCCTTGTTTTCTTGTTTTGAATTTTAGTTTTCTAAAGTACTTTTGGAGCAATATTTAGCAATAAATATGTTTCTACTCTTGGAACCTACCAACTTTATTTGTATTATTTATTTTATTTTACTTATCCAAATGATCCTAATAAAGAAATGTTTTAAAAGGTTATAAGTACATGAGTTCAATACAGCATTATATCATTTATATTTATTCATACTTATTAAACCAAAATTATTATGATCCCACATTGTACCAGGCACCATACTGAGCATATTAAAATGTCCAATAAATGATTGTTGAATGGAAAAACAGATGAGTGAAGTCTCATTCCCTTATAGATTTGATGATATGTATGCTTATAATCAGAAAAATTTATTTCACTGACTTTCATTGGTGGCTATTTAAAAATGATTTACATATCTTTAATGGTGAATTACATTTCTATTGTTTTTAACTTCATTAAACCAGTGTTTTCTTGAATGTGAACCCACTATAAATAGAGATTCAGGTGATATTTTGCTAAGGAATGTGTTCATTTCTTCTGTATGTACTATGATGGTGTGCAATTAAATTATTAAGATTTTAATTATGCTCAGTGATTAGTAATTTAGATATGATAGCTTATTTTATGCTGTAATGATGTTTTTCATCTGCTCAGTCTACCATGAAATCTCAGGTAGACATTATAACCCAAGCATTTCATTTTTCAATTCTTATAATTATTTAGGCTGAATTTTACGAGTTTTTCCTGACTTTCTCTGTACTTATCATTCAAATAGAGAAGATTATAATTTCATTTGTATTTAATAGTAAGTTTTCCACTCTCTAGTCTGAACATATTGACCTCAATTATTTTTACAAATCAGATTAGCCTTGTTGGCTTCAATGACTTCAGTTATTATGAAACATAAAAAGGGACTATATTCTAAGCAGCTGCCTTCCAAATAGAAATAATCAGCAGGACGAGTGTGTTTGGAGAGAGAAATGTATTTTCTCCTAGTGAGATTTAAGGCATGGATTATAAGATTAAGCTCATGTACCTTACCAACCCTGCTAGAGGAATGGAGAATGGCCTTCATCCTCCCCTATGGTATAATTGCTCTCTTCAGGACTAATCAAAGCTGCAAAATAAGGACTTAAATGCTCCCTCAAATCCCCATCTTTGTACCCCAATAGGAATTCTGTGATGAATAACTGGTACAAATATCAAATTGCATTAACCAGACTACCACAGCACAACAGAGATAACTTCTCTATCCTCTCCAAACATTCAAAAAATATTTATTCCCTGTTGGAAGTGCAATGACTGAACCAGGTACATAAACTCTAATGTAAACTTTATGCAACAAGTACTCACCTTGCATGTGGTAGAATATATCACAAGTAATATTTATCATGTCTCTTGGATTCTTTTTTTGTAAAAATTATCACAAATTGTACATATGTAAAGTATTTTTATTTTGTCTAATTCTTCAGCTCAGATCTCCAATCTGTATTGTGGAATTAGCATTTGCTTTCTAAATGAATTATTTCAAATGCTCTAAGTAACAAAAGAAAAGGCAAGATTTTAGGTAAATTACTTGAGAATCATTTGCTAATTGTGTATCCTTTACTAAGTCTGGCATAACAAGGAACATCAAAAAAGTCTTAGGATATTTTAGTAGTAAAATGAATAATGAGTGAAGGTCTATTGCCTTTTTCATGTTGATAGTTTATATACATTTACTAGCAAGTCTTTCTGAAAGAAGCTGTTTTCAATGTGTTTTTTTCATGTTTCATTGGGTGTTATTCTCATTATATACACATATTTGTATGATGAGAAAATTAAGATATAATTCATGATTGCCTACATTTTAAGGCAATAATTTCCTAAATTCTCTATTTTATTACACTTCTGATGGAACCACATGTTTGTCATCTCTGATGTGCTGTGACCTTATAACACGTGTTTGGACTAATAGTTTCCATCTGTATGAAAACTGACTTAAGTTAGTTGTGATATCTGATTAACTCCAAAGGGGCTTTATTCTCCAAAGGAATCCACTGCTTTTGGATTCCCACTCATTGATTTTCTACAGGATTTCTTGGCGTGAGAAATGGATGCGCTGGGCAGTAGATCCTGGCCAGATTGTTTAATTTCACTATGGCCACACCTAAAGCTTTTTAACTTCTAAAACTACTTTGTCATCTTTGAAGTCATAAATATGCAATCATTGCTAAGAATAACTACAAAATGTATAGCTCGTTTCCTTTCAAAAGTTTAATTTAATCTTTTTATAGTTAATATGAACCCATAGCCTGTCAATTCATGATACTTTTGCCTCAGTGTTCTATTCCTTACACTTATGTTCCTTTAATTTCCTTCTAATGTCTTTCTGAGATATTTTATTCTTGTCTTTGTCTACCAACTCTATGCTGACTATACATAATATCTTATTTTGTTACATATAAGGTAAATCAAAAGAGACAAAGGGTGATGATGTCCACCTAGCACTGTCCCGGGAAGTGAGTGCTGGGATTCAAGGATAAGGCCTAAACAGTCTTGCTGCAGTCTGCAGTGATATAAACTTTACCTTTAGGAGAAGCCACTTAAAATTCAAATCATATATCTTGCTCCTTTATTATGAAATTATCATCACAAAAATTATTATTTGGCTTTACAAATAATATGTCCACAAGGAGGGAATGTGCTGCCTTAATAATGTACCTGTTGACTTTGGAAGTTTTCTCCCTAGAATAGAATAATAAGCTGGCCCTCACATTATAATTAACTTTTAATTCAGCAGTTCTTCCACATCAAGCATTTTGGTCCACTTGACAGTTGTATTTCTCATTATAATTAATAAGTTGGTGTTATGGTGATTTTTTTCCCCCACTGTTTGTTCTACAGACAGGACTTATTTAAAGAAGGAGGGCCAAAGTTTGATGTTGGGAGAGAGGAAATGTTGGGGAGAACAAAGTTGCTAGCCTGAACCAACTCAGAGGGATAATTGTCAACAGTAGGATGGGATTACTCTTTTCTTTACTTCAGACTTCTAAAGCTGGAATAGGGCAGAGACTCTGGGACGGCTTCTTAAAGCTACTAAGTATAGCTTTAAGGGCAGTGTGATTAACAAGTTCCTAGCCCAGGTTCTTCAACCATTAGGAGGCAAGCACAGGGAGCAGCATGATTAGGGATTCAGAAGACGGATAAGGACCATTTGGTAAAGAAAATGCATTTCATGTAGCAAAGCTAAAGAAATAATAGCCTAGATGCAAATAGTTAGGGGATTGGGAGTTATAGATTTAGCTCATCAGGGACCCAGGAAGAACCCTGCTAAACCTGGTCATGATTGAGGAATGACCCCCCCAAGACAAGTCCAATAGAATGACTTTATATTATGACTGTCACATCTACTGCATTAATTCATGATAAACTTGGAGCTCATCTCTGTCCACAATTGATTCCACTGACATAAGGTACTGCTATCTGTACTCTGGTAAGAGTACAAGATGAACCCACTCTCTTATTGTAACTATATAATCAAATCTGGTCCTTAAAAAAAATTTAATAGCAGATAGTCTCCTGGATAATTCAAATAGGTAAATTAAATCTAGTATTGGCTGTCAGTCAGTGGATATTTTCTCTGTTATGACTTCTGTAATGCTGTGTCCTATGTATGTCTTTAATATTTGATTTTGAATAAAACTAACTTATCCATCAGTTGCCCATGCAAGGATATTTTCAGTCATGCCTGACTCTTTTCCTTCTCCTTTCTCTTCACACATTTATCTGGGCAGTAACCTTCAATCTGTAAATCTACAAAAACCTCTCCATAACTATAGCTTCTTCATAAATACATTCCTATGTGACTATTTACATATCCCTAACTTTATTTATTATCATCCATGTCCACAGTATGGCCAGTGTTATCTTTCATGCTGCCATTCAGATCATGTCACTTACATGCTTAAAGGCTTAAATATCTTTTGCTCCTTAAAAATAAAATACAATTTTCTTGGTAGAATTTAAAATGCACTTCACAATTCAGTACTGATTTACGTTTCCAAGATTATCTCCTCTCTTGTTTCCCCATAACACAAATGCCTTGGTCACTTGGGAATGGCCCTAGTCTGGAACCACCCCAGAATGTCATACATTTACACTATTTACTACATCACAATTCTGAAAACCAAGAGAAATGAAACCCAGTGCTCATCAAATGGTGCCTATTTTTTGTCACTTTCTCTCTTCCCCATCATCATGGTTTTGAGGATGGAAACATCTAATGCAAACAGTAAAAGAATAGTAACTGAAAATGCAAATTAATTACAAGTTAAAACTATGTTGATATACCACTTATTGTGTTTAAAATTGGAAAATTTTAACTTTTTATAATATATGTTTTCAAGGGAATAGAGAAATTATAGTTTCATACACTCCTGATAAAACTAAAATATTTTTATGAGCACTTTCGAGAAAAATATAACAGCACTAATTTTTAAGTGTGTGTATCCTATGACCATCAGTTCTATCTCTTGATATCTATCCAGGAGAAGTACATGAACAAATGAACAAGGAGGCATGTGGAAAGGTGTTCAATGAAGAATGAGGCATAATAACCAAATAATCAAAATGTAAAAGACATAAATGGTTAAAAATATCATTATAGATTAATTTCCTTATTATATTAAATCATTATATTACGTGCAATCAAAAAATTAAGTTAAATTGAATGAAAAATTAGTTAAATTTTTTAAAAAATTTAAAAAATATTCAATTAAAATGTGAAAATGCCTTTAATATAGTTTTTTATGACCCTTGAACATGTCCAGGGTGATGTAAAAATTAATGTAACAATGTCAGTTACATTCTATTTACTTTGAAATTTATTTCAACAATTATAAGGGATTATCTACCTATCATCTATTTATATATATATAACTTTGCAATATGTGAAATGTGAAAGTCAAACTTGTACTAATTTCTCAGTAACATAGTTGATATTATCTACTGTAGGTATCTCCTTTTCTTAGCTCCTAAAGAGAATTTTGTTGTGTTTTTTTAAAAAGAATATGAAATATTATTTACAATGATGAACAGTTATTTTATTACATTTTGCTGTCTGTGTCCATGCCTTTCTACATAGAAAATAACATTTAAATTAATGCCAAATCACGGCATAAGCATTTTGAAGTCTATGGAATGTTAAACTCAGCACAGGTTGTACCAATCATGGCAAAATTCAAGTGAAGTGATAAAAATATGAATATCTTTCACCAAGTATTTATGGGCATAGGCAGTGGCAAATATGAAACAAACTCCCCAGGCTTATGGTGAGTATAAGATACTATCAATTTTAAAGCATCTCTACTTCAGAAATTCTAAAACATTGAAAAATACATCTTATAGTCAGTAAAATCTAGTATTAAATAAAATTCAACAAACAAAATGAAAGGAAAATCTAGATAACTGACATGGAAAAATATATATTGTTAGTGAAAAGAAAAGTTACAACAAAATATAATAACATTCATATAAAACACATACATATTCAAGGTATAAAAAAAGTATCCATACAGTTATAAGTAAACTATTGAATAAATATATGAGGGAGAAGAGGCAGATTGTTCAGTGTTGAATAATTCCATTTAATAAGTGTAGATACTCCACCCTTAAGAAGGTAGAACAAACACAACTTCCCCCTTCCTTCAATGTGGGCTGTGCATAGCGATTTTCCTCTGAAGAGTACAGTATGTAAAGGAGTGGGAGGGGGAACATTAGAGTGGGGAAAACTGTCAAACACTACATCACCATATGATCACGGTTAATATCAATGATAGTAACTCATATGATAGTATGTGCCGTATATATAATGTGATGAAGTTTGCAGTATATGTCTGCAGGCTTCTTCCAAAAAACACCTAACCCAAGTCTAATCATGAGGAAAGCATCAGACAAAACTATTCGAGGGACATTCTGTAAAATATCTGACCGGTTCTCCTCAAAACTGTCAAGGTCATCATAAACAAGGAACGTCTGAGAAACTGTCACAGCCAAGAGGGAGCCTAAGGAGACAGTACGACTAAATATAATGTGTCATCCTGTATAGGATTCTAGTACACACAAAAAGAGGACAATAAGTAAAAATAAGGAAATTTGAATAAAGCATGAAGTTCAGTTAACTGTCCTGTTTTAATATTGGTTCACTAACTGTGACAAAAGAATCATACTGATGTAAGATGTTAATAACAGGGGAAACTGGGCGCAGTTACATGGGGACTCTAGGTACCATCTTCACAACTTTTCCATAAACCTAAAGCCATCATAAAATAAAAGTTTATTAAAGACACATAGATGTGAAATTAAGCTATACAATAGAGAGGAAATAAATGTCAGTGTAATGAAATAAGACTATAATGAAACAGCTATGCAATAATAAAATTTATGTTACTTTTGAAGCAGAAAAATGCAGAACAGAAACCTCAGAAAAACCATCTCTGTGACAGACAAAACAAATGTAAGATATTTACCCCAGGAAAAAGGAAAGATAATAGATTAAAATGATTAGAGTTATTGAAAATTATGAAGAACATTTTCGGAAAGAAAAACCCCCATTTCAACAAAGATTGCAAAGATGAGATACATCCTGGTGTATTAGGCAACCCTTCACATAGAACCACCAATAATGACTGGGTTGAATTTACACCAATGTCAAGTAAAATACAAAAGGATATGCTTACTTAAATACACATTATTATCAACAATCAGAAGATGTAGCTACTAGTATTAAAGTACTGGGTGGTTAAATAATTCACATCTGCTCAAGTATTTGAGCAGTAATTACATTATTAAATATTTTGCTGTTATTACAAACCACAGTTATGAAAACTTTGTAGTAACATGAAATAATGATCTACCAAAGCAAAATAAAAAATGTGTGTGCTACATTTTTGCAACCTCTAAAATATTACATAGCTGTGACTTAAAGGTTGAAAAGGAAACTTTTTTGCTAACATTTCTTGTAATAATATTTCTTGTTATAAATACAACTTAGATATTAATACAATAACTGGGTAAGTTAAAATAGAAAAAAAGAAATTTTGTTTTAATAGTTGAATAGTGCACAACAAATAAGATGTAGGTTTTATTGCATCTCAAGACACTTTGATCTCCTCCCTCTATATATGGAAGAGATTTTGAAAACAAATCTGAACATATACTATGTAATGAGTTTAAAACAAATCATAGACCAAACCTAATGGACTAAGACTAGAAAGACTTAACGATGCATTTTTCTTTCTTTTATGGTATAATTCATATACAGTTCAAGACAAAAATAAAACTTTATTTTATATTTAGATAATTTGTGGAGGCTTATTACGCTGCATTTACTATGTATATATAATATAATTGTCTGTTTTATGAAACTAGGATTTTTATTACCATAAGGTAATCATAGTTTCCAAAATGCAAAAGTATCCAAACATGGGAATCAGAATGACTTAATCGCACCCCACACCTTTTTTTGAATCATCTCAGCTTCAAATTTCAGCTAGTTTTATGGGAATATGCTATATTAATATGAATCTCTTAGTACCCCTATTGTTTTAGACAAAATGGTGACCTTAGTAATGCTTACTATTGAAAGCAATAGAGCCAGTAACTTAAATAAGATGATTCAAATACTTGTTTCACTTAAAAGTTGAAAAATATCATTTCAGTAAGCTATGTTTTCTTTTATATAGGAGGATTGTCAATTCAGGTAAATTGTATTATAGAAGTTAGATAATTTAAAGAAAACTAGTTTTTAGAATAAAATAGCATATAATGCATTAACTTCTATTTGTTGAGATTTTTTTTTTGTTTTTTTTTCAGTACGCGGGCCTCTCACTATTGTGTCCTCTCCCGTTGCAGAGCACAGGCTCCGGATGCACAGGCTCAGTGGCCATGGCTCATGGGCCTAGTTGCTCTGCGACATGTGGAATCTTCCTGGACCAGGGTACGAACCTGTGTCCCCTGCATCGGCAGGTGGACTCTCAACCACTGAGCCACCAGAGAAGCCCCCTGTTGAGTTTTTTAAACTGGGTATTTAAGCCAAAATTTTATATCTCTTAAAGGCTAAGGAAAGGAACCACTTTGATAATATAGCTGTCAATGTGACAATTTGTACCATTTTAATTTTAAACTTTTTGGTTTCAAGGTTTCAAAGAAGATTTTGTCATTATTTATTTTGATGCTGTTTTACCCTTTTAGCTAGTGTCATAGAATTTTTTTCAATTGTGGGAAAATCATGTTACGTAAAATTTACCATGTTCGACTTCTTAAGTGTACAGTTCTGTAGTGTTAAGTACATTCACATTGTTATGCAACTAATCTCCAGAATTTTTTTCATTTTGCAAGATTGAACCTACACCCATTTGCAAAGGAAAAACCTAATTCTCCTCAACACTCTCAAAACACTACTTCTGATACCAGATAAGTAGAGTTTTTCCCACAATTAGCAATTCTCTAATTCTCTGCAGACACTAAATGAGTATACTACCATTCAATTCGGTTCTGGCAGTATGAGGAGTTAGCATCAGATCCCACAGGTTAAGGCCTGTGTCAGAAGACCAAAACCCCTGCCCCCATTCATACATCTACCAGAAGTCCAGGTGGTCACCTGTACTTACAATGAACTGGGTGTAAGGCAGAGATTCCCACAACCCTTTCCTCAGGTTCACAATTTGCTAAAGCAGCTCACAAAACACAGGAAAATAATTTACTACTAGATTACCAGTTTATTATAAATGGATACAATTTAGGAAAATCCAGATGAAAGATGGCTAGGGAAAGGTGTGAATGAAGGGGCACACAGTGTCATACCCTCCTGGTGTGCCACTCTCCCAGCTCTTCCACATGTTCACCAAAACAGAAGCTCTCTGAACTTCTCAACTCCTTACTTTAGGAATTTTTTTTTTTTTGAGTCTTCATTACAGGGGTGTGACTGATTAAGTCATTGGCCACTGATGATTGAACCCAATCTCCAGGCCCTCTTTTTTACCTGGTAGTCAAGGGGTGGAGCTGAATGTTCCAACCCTCTAATCACCTGTTAGTGCCCCTGGCAACTAGCCTCTCATTCTGAGGAGCTTTCTAACAGTCACCTCATTAACATAAACTGGTTGAAAGGGGCTTGTTATGAATAACAAAAGATGTTCCTTTCATCTTTACTGACTCTGCAGTCATTCAGGAATTGAGGACAAAAGACTAAATATTAAAAAAGATGCTCTGTTGCTCTTATCACTTAGGAAATGAGGAATTTTGGAACTGTATGCCAGAAATGGGACAAACACCAAATGGGACAAACACCAAATATTTTGTTATTATAAATTACAGTTTCATACTATTAAACAACAACTCTGTGTTGGTCCTCCACATAGCCCCTGGCAATCACCATTCTACCTTCTGTTTCTATGAATCTGATTACTCTAGGTACATCAAAGAAGTGAAATCATACAGTGTTTCTTTTTATGGCTGGCTCATTTCACTTAGCATAGTGTCCTGAAGGTCCATCCATGGTGTAACATGAATCAAAATTTCTTTCCTTTTTAAGTCTGAATAATATTCCGTTGTATGAATATACCACATTTTGTTTATGCATTCATATATCCATAGACACTTGGGTTGCTTCCACCTTTTGTCTATAGTAATGTTGCTATAATATGGGTGTGCAATTATCTTTTTGAGATTCTGATTTCAGTTCTGTTGGATGTGTATAAGAAGTAGAATTGCTGGATCATATGAAAAAATGTATTTTAAAAAGTTTTAGAAACTTCCATATTGTTTTCATAGCAATTGTATCATTATACATTTCCAACAAGAGTGTACAAGTGTTAAAATTTCTCCATGCTGTTGCCAACACTTGTTATTATTGTTTTTGAAATATTAGCTATCCTAATGGGTATGAAGTGACATTTTATTGTGATTTTGATTTATATTTCCCTAATGATTAGTGCTGTTGAGAACATTTTCGTGTGCTTGTTGGCCACTTATATATCTTCTTTGGAGACATGTCTATTTAATCTCTTTGCCCAGTTTTTGGCAACTGAGTTATTTGTGTCATTTATTTTATTGTTTTTGAATTGTAAGAATTCTGTATATATTCTTGATATTAGCCCCTTATTAGATACATGATTTGCAAATAGAATTTTCTCCTATTCCATGAGTTGCCTTTGAACTCTACTGATTGTGTCCTTTGATACACAGATGTTTTAATTTTGATGTAATCTAATTATTTTTACTTTTGTTGTCTATACCTTTGATATTACATCCATAAAATCATTGGCAAATCCAATGTCATAAAGCTTTTCTCCTTCTTTTTTTGTTTAAGAGTTGTATAGTTTTAGGTCTTACATTTAAGTCTTTGATCCATTTTGAGTTAATTTTGACATATGGTTTAAAGTAAGAATCCAACTTCATTCTTTACATGAAGATATCCAGTTTTTCTGTTATCATTTGTTGAAGAAACATCATAGTGTTTTAGAAGAATATATTATCTACATGTATAATTTTGCACATGTATAATTTTCCAAGAACACATTTTTAAATGTATTTAAGTTCAACCAAATAAATCACACAGTCAGAAAAAGATCAGAATCAGAAAATAAACTCATGAATCCTGGCTGCAGTACTGTTTTGCCTACTTGTTCATTAGTTTTGTTTTTATTGTTGCTGTAGTTATTGTTTGTGTTATCTCTTCACCCCTTCCAGAAGAGAGTTAACCAGGAATTTGACATCTTGGAAAATATACTCTACTCTTCTATTTTCTGAAGTCACCTAATTCATCCATAGATACTTAAAGATCTGTTAGGTTACTCCAATCACTTTACTTAGGATCTATTATTTCATCTTAAATGAACAGCAGAGCCATTGAAAGGTATTTTTAAGTATTATTTTTTTGAGGGGGAGGAATATGTGTTACACATAGTAAAACTCTGAATAATTGCTTTGCCTCATTTAATTTAGTGGTATAAACACATTTTTTTGCTAAAAAAAGTTATTTACATCATCCCAGGGTCCAAATTATTTCTGGAAGCCTTATAACATTATGCTTTAGAAATCATTAAATATATTTAGACATTTTTCCTGTTCTTGCAGTACGTTTTTTTTTTTTTTTTTGCCTTTATTGCTCAATACAGTTAATAGCAGAAAACATTAGATTCAGTTGAAGTAATTTTTGAACACTATTTTTCCCAGTGTTTTTGATACCCATTTTCTTGTAATTTCATAATCAAAGGAACTTTGTGAAGCACTGTTCTAAGTATTTTTCATATGCTTCTTTAATTTTTGAATAAATGTATGAGAATTTAGATGCTACTACACACAGCACACATTCTCTCTCTCTCTCGCTCTCTCTCTCTCTCTCTCTATATATATATATATCTGTTTTTATATATCAAAATGTTAAAAAACACAGGCTATAGAAATCTTGATTAATACCACATAGCTAGAAAATGGCAGAACCAGCATATAGACCCAGAGTGTTTGTCTGTACAGCCCAAACACAACATGACTACACTATGATTTATCTCATATGACTTAAATTCAAATTTAATTTATATATATATATATATTCTCAATGATTGAGAACTAATTGAGTCTAATTGGATGAATCTTATACACAGTAAACAATTATGTTTTCTTGGAAAATTAACTTCTTTTTAAGCATGTGCAAAATGGAGACATTTTTCTTTCTAAAACACTATAAAAAAAACCCTGCATTTAGAAAAAAATCACTCCTAAACAGTTTTAAAATTCTGAGTAGAAACACACAATGTTGATTCATCCCACATGAGTATATTTTTACCTTCAAAGTTAAAATTTGGCATGGTAAAGTGAGTTCATGTTTCAATTACTACTTGTAAGCCAAAGTAATTATAATATATACAATATGAAAATATATAAATCAAAGATCAAATGTAAGACAAACATATTTAGAACAAGAGACAGAACATAAATACAAAATGGCAAATGTGTTCATTCCATGAGTCGGCTCACTGAGCTCTGATATACACAAAAGTGGGTGGCACCAGTCAGGAATTTTGCTTCTGTAGAAAAGAAGCATTTGAAAGGCCTCCATTTCAAGATGAAGTACTTGGATCAGACTCACAGATTACAACTAGGGGCTAGATTTAGGTCCCCTATGCTAAAGAATGGAAGTTGAAAAAACTGCCAAATGCGACCTACAGCAATTGCAAGTGCCAAGTTGAGGGATGGTAGGTAGAAGGCATTCCATGCTGGCTTAGTGACTAGATAACATTATCCAGATCACCATAATACAGTAACTGACAAAGTAGAATATTAATTTTATATCTAAAAGAGAAAAAAACTACCAAAAAACAATGTACATCAATTAAATTAATTTTATGAAACATTCCAACAAATACTTTTAAAAGCTATATTAAAAATTTCAATTATATAAATGATCTATCAAACTACATTTAAAGGTAGCATGAAGTTACTAAAGGAAATAATATCCCATTACTATGAAAAGGGTTTGGAAATCATGACATGAAATATATTTCACTGATAGCAAAATATTTTTCAAAAAATGCTTTGCAAATCTCCAGACTGGATGAAGTCAAAGAGAAAACTGGTAAACTGAAGATAGTAAGAGAAATTCTACCAGCACATATGCAGAAAAATTTAGACATACAATGTGAAAGAACTCTTAAGAACCACGGAGGATACACTGAAAACCCCTAACATTCATATAATGAGTTTTTTTTTTTTTTAATTAGAGAGGATAGTAAAATAGAGGCGAAACTGCATTAGAATAAACAATTTTGATGTTTCAAAAATTGGGAGGGGACAATATGTGACCCCTGATAAAATGGGCATTTTTAATAATAAAGAGAAAAATAAATAAACCTATACCTAGATACATTACAGTGAAAAATGTCGTACATTAAGGGTAAAATAAGTCATAAAAACTCCTAGCAAAAAGGCATTTTAACAATAAAGGAGTGACCAACTGACAATGGATATTTCATTTACAACAATAGATGCCAAAAGAAAGCTGGGTAATATCTTCACACTGCTGAAAGAATATAACTCAAACATACAATTTTATATCCAAGCCTAATATTTTTCAAGAGTGAGCACAATAAAAATGTATTTCAGCTACAGACACACAGAATAACAGGAAATTTGATCACCCACAGAACCTGACTAAAGGATTATTAGAGAAAAATAAAATACTGACAGAAAGTATAAGATATAAAAAACTAATGAGAACATAATTGATATAATGTAGCAATAAATTTACCTATTTTAACATTTTTATTTTTAAAATTTGAATATTTAAATGCTAACAAGATGGAAGAAGGTTCTTCATATGAGGATTGATTTGTGATAAGGTTGCCATAAAGAGGGAAGGATAAAAGCATTTAATGAATGGATTTTCTTAGAAAAAAACTTTGTATCTTAAATATATGAAGGCAATCGGTAAACTAAAGCTTCCAAACCAGCAGAAAGCAAGTAACAAAAAAGGAATATTTAGGGCTTCCCTGGTGGCGCAGTGGTTGAGAGTCCACCTGCTGATGCAGGGGATACAGGTTCGTGCCCCGGTCTGGGAGGATCCCACATGCCGCGGAGCGGCTGGGCCCGTGACCCATGGCCGCTGAGCCTGCGCGTCCGGAGCCTGTGCTCCGCAACGGGAGAGGCCACGACAGTTGAGAGGCCCGCGTACCACAAAAAAAAAAAAAAAAAAAAAAGGAATATTTAAAAAACGATGTCAATACTCCATTTGTGGGTTTGTATTGTGGTGAAAACACAATGATATCATAAGAACCTTCTAGCATTTGGGAGGAACAAATTAGTGTAAATGGTATCAACCTCGCCCTCCCTCTATAAACAACTAGAAACCTCACAATATATTTTTTTCTTGGTTAATCTGATTAAATATTTATTTATTAGTCTTATAATAAAAGAAATTTCAGTTTCATTGATTTCACTCTATCGTTGTTCAGTTTCACAGATTTCTGTTTTATTTTTGGTATTTCTTTTTCTTCTTCTTCCTTTAGGCTTAAATTGTTCTTCTTTCATTTGTTTCCAAAGCTACAAGCTTAAATTATTGATTTGATCTATTTCTTCTTTTCTATGTATGCACATATATATACTGACTGCTAAAAATTTTCTTTTATGTACTGCTTCTACTGATTCCTACTCATTTTTATAGATTATATTTTTGTTTTCTTGTTCAACTGAAAATTTTTCTCTTGAGAATTGTTTTCTTCATCCATGTGTCATCTGAAATTATATTGTTTAATCTTTACATACTTTGGAATTTTTCAGCTATCTTCCTGTTAATTTCTAGTTTAATTCCATTGTGGTCTGAGAGTGTATTTGATATGTTTTGATTCTTTTAAATTTTTAAAGTATTTTCTATGAATCTGAGTGTGGTTTATTATCATAAATATTCTATGTGTTTTTGAAAATAATCAGTATTATGTGGTTTTCAGGTGAAATATTTTATAAATATCAATTATGTCAAGTTAATAATGGTGCTACTCTGGTTAATTATATACTTGTAGATTTTTTGCTTACTTAATCTATCAATTACCTCAAGAGGGGTGTTGAAGTATCCAAAAGTAATAGTAAGTGGACTTTCTTTTCCTGCATTCAGTTCTATTAGTTTTCACCACACATATTTTTTGACACTCTGTTGTTAGGTTCATAGGATTTTAGTATTATTATACTTTTGGATAATTGACCAGTTTGTCATTATGTAATGCCTGTTTTTAATTGCTGATAATTTTCCTTGCTTTGAAGTCAGCTTTGTCTGAAATTAATAATTTATTAATTTCAGAAAATTAATTTTCTCTCTTTTCCTAGCATATAAATTGTACTTATTTTTAAAGTGGTTACCCAGGATTTTGCAACATACATTTACAGCTAAACAAAATTTCCTTTCAAAATACCATGTAGCACTTCCAAGGTGCTGCAGGTACATTATAACAGAGTATTCCAAATTGCTCCTCCCCTCCTTTATTGCATTACTGTCATTCATTTCATTTATCCATATACTAAAATCATTCAATACCATTGTTCTTTGAACAAATAGTTATCTGTTAGATAAGTTGACAATAAGAAAAATAATATATTCTGTTTTACCTTAACAAAGTGTTTTTTTACCTTGTTTTCCTTCTTGTATGCACTTCCTTCTTTCCTTTCTTTAGATCCTATATCTGACATGTATTATCTTCCTTTTTTCTAAAGAACATCTTTGAATATTGCAGAAAAAGTCTACTGGCAATAATTTCCTCAGTTTTCAGTGTGTGAGGAAGTCTTCATATATCCTTTACTTTTAAAGTACAATAAAATTTCTCTGGATATGGAACTCTAGGTTAGTTTTTTGTTTTTTTTTCTTTTAATATTTTTAATTTTTCCTCTAGTTTCCTCTTCTTTGACTGATTTCTGAAGAGAAGGCTAATGTTATTATTATGTTTGTTTCTCTATAGGTAAGGTGTTGTTTTTTCCCCTGTCTTCTTTCAAGATTTTGTCTCTATCTTCAGTTTTTTGCTGGTTCAATAAGATATGCCTAGTTGTAGGTTTTTTTTTTTTTTCTTCTTCTTTTTGTTTTTTTCTTTTTTGTCTTTATCCTACTTGGTATTCTCTGAGTTTCCTGGATCTCAGGTTTGGTATCTGTAATTTTGGGAAAAAAATATCTGCTACTATCACTTCAAATATTTCCTTTGCTCTGTTCTCTCTTTCTTCTTCTTTGGAACTGCTGTTAAGAGTATGTTACATCTTTTCAAATTACACCACATTTCTTGGATATTCCATCCTTTTTTTTTTTTTTTTGCGGTATGCGGGCCTCTCACTGTTGTGGCCTCTCCCATTGTGGAGCACAGGCTCCGGATGCGCGGGCTCAGTGGCCATGGCTCATGGGCCCAGCCACTCCATGGCATGTGGGATCTTCCCAGACTGGGGCACGAACCCATGTCCCCTAGCATTGGCAGACAGACTCTCAACCACTGCGCCACCAGGGAAGCCCCATCCTTATTTTTAAATTAACTTTTCTCTTTGCATTTTAGTTCATGATGTTTGTATTGACATATCTTCAAGCTTACTTACTGATTCTTTCCTCAGCTGTATGTAGTCTATTAATGTGCCCATTAAAGGTATTCATTATTTTTGTTACAATGATATTGATTGCTAGCATTCCTTTAGTTTGTCTAAGTTCTCTCTCTGGTAATCACAAAATTTGTGTCATATCACTGTCTGGTTGTAACGCTTTGCCTCCAAAACTGTGTGTACGCCATTAGTGTGCCATGTAATTTTTGTTGAAAGTCAGGCCTCATGTATAGAGTAATAGGAAATGATATAAATAGACTCTTATTGTGCGGTTTTAGTTTAATCTGACTAGGAATTGGGCTGTATTTAGAGTTTACTATAGCTGTAGTTCCCAGAGGCTTCAAATTCCTTTAGTGTTCTTGTTTCTGTCTCTTGTATTGTCTTTGAGTTCTGCTAAGAATCTTTCTTCAATAGAGTCTGAACCTTGTTCTTTCAGCTTTAATCCACTGTTATACTGGAGTCCTATTGCTGTGATGTAAGGTGTGGGAGACAGGAATCTTAATCATAGACTTTTAGTAAGCCTGTGTCTATGGGCTGTGCTCTTCATAAGCATTAGCTTCTTCTCATCCTTATGTAAAATAGGGAGGCTAAGGAGGACTACAGTTGGACAATTGTTCTTCTCCAGGAAGAATAAGGCTCTGGTAAAGTCTCTTCCTCAGAAAAAAATAGTTTTTTGGTAAGGAAAATGCTCTTGGAGTATTTCAAAATGGTTACTTTTCTATCCTCCTTCCAGAAACAGAAGTGGATTTTTCTTGACTTTTCATGGTAAAGACCCTTTAGCTAGAATCTGAACCTTACAGTTCTTTTAGCTATAATCCACTATTGTTTTACTGTAGCTCTTCTGGTCTGGTGGTAAATTGTGGGACAGGAGAAGTGTTCCTGTGATTAAATCTCCATCTATTAATAGGACTGTGCCCATGTGCTGTGACCTTCAGAACTGTGTCTTAGCTCCCCCTTCCACCCTCTTACACTGTCTGCTCTTAAATGAGACAAGAAAGATAGAAGACATTGGAATCAAGTAAACATTCTTTCTCCAAGTGGGGTAAAGCTCTGGTAAAATCTCTTCTACTGTAGAATAGACCTTTGTTATGGCAAATACTCTGTGCAAGCTTCAAAATGCTTACTTTTCCCTTCTTCCTGTCAGAAACAAAAAGGGATTTTTCTTGGCTCTTAATGTGAAAACCTAGTGGCATTCTTTGAAGTAAAACCCATATAAGTATGGTGCCCCTCTAAGACTGCAGCCCGAGGAATTTCTCACTTCATAGTCCACAGCCAGCTTTCAGTGATTCACCAAGATTACCACTTATGTACGTCTACCAGCTTATGGCTTCTCTGACTTCTGATTCAGGTAAATTAAACACAGTTGTTGTTCTCTGAATCTGTCTGTCCAGATTTCTAAGTAGTGATTTTCTGTGAGAATTAAATCACCTGATGAATACATAAAAGGTCACTGATTCAGATTTTCAAGTTTTTGTTGTTGTTGTCAGGGTGAGAGTGAGACTTCCAAGCTGTATCTAAGTTCAAACTGAAAACAGAAGTCAATTTGATTTAATTTTAATCTACAGGTACCTCCTGAATCCTTTTATCTTTCTTACAAATAACTATTAAAGAACTCAGGCTCCTTGAGCTGTGAGTTTCCCACAATTGGGGTTTGGGGTGATTAAATATTCATGGCTCAGTTCAATAAGTTCTTGATCCTCTCTACTTCCTGCAAATTATCTGTTGGACCCAGGAGTTCCAGTTCAGGTTAATTCTCTTTTTCAATGTACTATAATGTATGGTGTATTCTTGCATTAGGAGGTTCATAGTAGCTTGTTGTCTCCTTGTGGTTTTAGCAGCCATTGAGACGCAGTGTACAGATCTATGAATCGGATATTTAAAAATGCCAATAGCCTAATTCTGTCATATTATTTTATTTATTAGCTTCAATACTTTTATATATAGATGCTTGCCATTAGATTTTATTTGGATAAGCAGTAATACAGCTTATTTAGGAAAGCTGCCTAAGTGGTGGCAAAGTTTTAAAAATATTATTATTAACTTACGGATTTTAATGTCTTGGTGGGCTTTATTTCATTGCAATTATTATCTTCATTGAATCTTAAATTATCCCTTATTGGCCAGTGTGGGTTTCTGTAAATTGTCTCCTGGGATCTTTTGGCAGAACCATAGTAGTCTTGCTGGTTTCCATATTATTTGCTACATCAAGGCTGGTAAAGACTTATCTTGTAAGTTTCTTGGTCAAGACCTAAAATCAACCATTTATCCAAAAATACCTCATACTTTTTTGGGAGGAATGATAATTCAATCTCACAATCTGGGTGCTGGGCAGGCTAATTGCTGCAAGGCTGGTCATTTTTTAGGCCTTTTTACTGAACAGAATTAGGATGTTTAAAGATAAAGTAACCCTAATGAATTCACACTGAACTTCCAACTCAAAGTTAGGACTAAGAGTTCTTGCTATACCCCTTCTTTATCACATATCACACTGTGGATCATGACTTTCAAAGACATAGGAAGTGACAGAATTAGAATATCCCATAACTACCAATTTGCTTGATCCTATATTAAGCATTGCACAGCTTCAGAATAATGATACTACCACCAGTAAGCCTATTGAAAACAGTGAAAATATTTCTGCATGTATGTTTCTTATTCTTCCACTTTTGAAATAGTTGTAATGTATCTACACTGCCAGCATACAATACCTATTGTATTCTATATTTTCTCCCTTTAAATCTCATTAGTTTTCACTTTTATAAATAACTACGCATTTAATGCTCATCTGCAGTTTTTTTTTTTTTTTTTTTTTTTTTTTTTTTGGCGGTACGCGGACCTCTCATTGTTGTGGCCTCTCCCGTTGCAGAGCACAGGCTCCGGACGCGCAGGCTCAGCGGCCATGGCTCACGGGCCCAGCCGCTCCACGGCATGTGGGATCTTCCCGGACCGGTGCATGAACCCGTGTCCCTTGCATCGGCAGGCGGACTCTCAACCACTGCGCCACCAGGGAAGCCCCTCATCTCCAGTTTTGATTATTTAGAACATTTCCATAAAAACATTCCTGAAGAGGGATTCATGAAAACAACCTTTCCAGAATTCTTGCACAGTGATAAGGTTTGCACCATTTATATGTGAAAGTCAGTTTTGCTGGATTGTGAAATCATTGTCTCACACTTTCTTTGAGTATTTTAGTTTTGTTACTCTATTTACTTCTAGCCAAAGCATTGCTGTTGAAAGATAATCTTATTTTCTTCCTCCTTATATAAGTTACTGAAGTCCAGCAGTTTTACTAGATTATGTGTTGTTGTTAGTCATTCTGGATTCTGGATATGATTTTTGCTTTTTCAATATATAGTTCATGTATTTTCCTTTTTTAAATTTCAGATGTTTTTTTTCTTTTTTTTTTTTTTTTTTTTTTTTTTAGCTGCACAACATGTGGGATCCTAGTTCCCTGACCAGGGATCAAACCTGTGCCCCCTGCATTGGAAGCACAGAGTCTTAAGCACTGGACTGCCAGGGAAGCCCCCAGAAAAGTATTTTTTTTCCAGAAAAGTATTTTTGAAATAAAAGTTTTAACAAATATTTTGTTCCTCTGGTTTGGTCTTTTTCTTTAGTAACTATTCTGATCTATGTGATGGATCTTCTTTGTCTATATAGTCTTTCAAACTTCTCAGAGCCACCTCATCTGTTGTTTTTACACAGCCGTTTCAAACACACATGAGTCCATATGGTTCAAGCCTCTTAGAACTTACTGCTGGCCCCTTGCATTAAACCATGATTTGATTGGGCAAAACTCCTAATAGCTCCAGCTGCCATTCTTAAATTACTGCTCTGTGCATTCTGTGCTGTACATTTTGAATACTGGAATGGAGGACATTTAGGGCTTCTCTTGTTTTCAGGTTTTGCTTCCTTCTGTTATGTCCATCTTTCTCTTTTGCAGATGCTGATGGTGTACCCACTCACTTACACCTAGGTGTTCAGGAGGATATCTTTTTATCTAATTTGATGTAAATGGTATTTTTGGGTTTTGATGTTGCTATCTACTTGCTTTATGTGTCTTTATATAGGAATTCCAGAAAATTCAAATACTAAGCATGTACAAAAACATGTTGATGCTGCCGTAGGGTTGTCAAATTTTCTGGATCAAGTTAAGTATGTATTTACTGTTTTAGAAAATAGAAAAAGAGAATTAGCTATGTCTCTCCTTTAAGAGGACACTGAAACTTTGGTAAAAAATCTTCTTTAGTCTAGAAGAGTACAAGAAAAAGAAAATTACCTCCCAATATCCACATAAAATATAAAAAAATTGTATATAAATTACTAGTAGATATAAATTAGAGTTCAATATCAGAAAAAAAATATAAGATTCACAGACAATACAATACTTATATACCACAATGTATGAAGAAAAAGCACTGGAAAATATCTAAAATTCATTATTTAATTTAAAGAGGAAATTCAGCAAAGTAATTTTAGAAGGGAACTTCTTTAACTTTAGCTTCTTTAACTTCTTTAACCACTGTGTTTTTCTGCAGGTTTTCCATGATCTACAGAGAATGGTCAAGCTAAAAGAGAGAAATTTAATAAAGAAGTAACAGAAGAGAAAATCCAAAAGACCAATTAGGTGAAAATGTTCAATTTTACTAATTGTTTAAGAACAATAAATTATTGTTATAATAGGCATCACTTTACATCCATTGAATTGGCAAACATTGAAAAGTCTGACAAATAATTTTCAGAAAAGATGTGGTGAACAAGGAACACTCATGCATTTTTGAGAGATATTTGACAATATGCAATACAATTTAAGATGATCAAACCCTGTTATTCAGGAATTCCCTTTATTACTTCTTACAAAATCACACATATGTGCACAGATAGTTACAGATATATTAATTTCCATATTTCACAATAGGAAAATAGTTGAAAACAACATGTGTCAATCACCAGAACAGATAAAGATATTTTGATATATTCATATACTGTGTAAAATATTGTGTAGAAGATAAAGAGTAAGTTGTATATATGTCAAAAATAAAGAACAGAAAATTCAAGTTGCAGGATTATGCATGTATACAGATACATGCATTAGATTCCAGATATATAAATAATAGCCTGTATGCAAAATGATAATAGACTATTTATGATTTAGTAAGTATTTAGCAAAATATACACCAAAATCATAAACTTTGAATTCATGGTAAAAGTTACCACTCAGGTGAGAAAAAGGAAGTGAGATTAGGTAGAAGAACATATAGACCTTACCTATCTCTGTCACATTTTAATTCTTGGAAGATGTGAAATAAATATGGCATAATAACTAGTGCTGGTAGAACCAAGAGTGTACAGGAGTATTTGTTATGTTATTCTTTAATCTTTTCTACATCATTTGAAATATTTCACAATAAAGAATTTTTGTTTCAATAAAAATGTTTACTTGTATAAATGTTTTGTTATACATATGGGGGGGGAATAAGATATCTTCCAGAAAATGGCATTTGTAAACATTTGCACTGACAGATTGCTATTTTGGAGAAATCCTAGTGGGATAGCTACTACAATGCCAAGAAAAGCACTAGCAGATGCACTTACAGCTGGAGCAAGAAAACCACACATGCGGTACAATCACACTTGGCAATGAGAAAGAACGTTGGAGTCTGCATTGTCTCCCTTTTCTGTTCATTTACTTTTCTTTCTGTTTAGTTAACAAGGCAGAGAAACCTAGAGTCCTCTCCCAATGTAGAGCATGTACAGAGAAAACAGCAATGGAAATGAGGAGGCAAAAGTTGGTCTCTTAATATTGCTTCAACTCAGTAATTTAAAATTTTAAGTCATAGTACTTGGCACTCATTCCAACAGCTAGTAATTAACAATGCTTCCTATAGAAAATGCTAGCAGTAGCTTCTGTTTTAAGCTTTCTTTATTCAAGAAATTCCAGAGTTGAGAGACGGGGGGAATCTTTATACACACATTTAAAATGACAATATCAGTCTTAAAGAAGAAATTGGAAAGATTTTGTTTTCAAGAAAAATGTACCATATTTAGAAATACAAAGAAAACAATACTTAGGAAATTTAAAAATTAACACGAGAAAAACTAAATAATAGTAGGCCTCAAAAATTTTAAATGTGACCTATATTAGGCTAGTGAAAGCATATATTTATTTTGCATTTCACATTGTTCCATGACATAAAAATGTATGAAATTGCTCCAATTCATTTTATCAAGCTAATATAAGCTTGAAGTTACACAATTCAAAGACAGTCACGTACACACGTCCATATGAAGAAACAAAAAGCAACACAAATTTATGAATTAAAAAAAAAAAACCTCCAAAAAAATAGTTGAAAACTAAGGATATATATATATATATATATATATATATATATATATATATATATAACTATTTGACATCAGCAGGTCATTTTGTTTCTTCCATGAATGCTAGAATATTTCTTGTTTCTATCTCAGAAATTATAACACTAAAAAAATTCTTCACAATAGCATGTAGAAATAATTATAAATAACACTAAAAAAGAACTATAAGTAAACATTTGCAAAACTTCACTAAAGAAAATAAAACTGAGACACATAAAGTTTAAGAGAAATTGTCTAAAGCAAGGGAAAGAGATGAGGTCTACATTTAGATTGTGGGAAAATTGAGCTAAAACCACTGCACCATATTGCTGGCTGCATGTTATTCTAATCATTATTTTATACGTAGGGAACAAAACCAACTGAGATAAATTCGAGTACAAAACAAAAGTTCGTAAGACGCCACAACGGTGAACAATGTTTACTTATGCATAGTAATTTAAACACTATTGATTTAGAACCACACCCACACCCAATTCTGATATGATCATTTCAAGCATGGGGCCAGGAAAGGTACTGAGAGTGCTCTTGGGATGAAGGTGGTAGTTGGAATCTGGTCTGATTAAATTCTTATTTCTTACTTTCATAGCCACCTAAATATTGATATTAGATTTTAACCTCCCTGAAACAAGGATTTGTATCTATTTGCACAGATGTATCATCACTGCCAGAACACATCTTGGCACATGCAAGAGTTCAATAAATATTTACCTAAACAAAGATGTAAGCAGTGGAAGCTGAAAATGGCAAGTAAAATCAAAGCCATGGATAAGGTAATCATTGCTTCTTGAACCATATGTGTCCTTAGAATGGGTTTTCATGGAATAGAAGATTTTGTCCTCCATGTAGTAGCACCATTTTAGGGATCACTTGAAGTGACTCTTCTCTTTTAGGTTGATTTCTAGCATAATTTTTCATGGAGCAGTCCATACCCCACTCATTCTGCTTCACTAGGGTGACCTTACCTACACTTCTTGGGTAAGATATTTTCAATTTAATTATTTCTCCCTGCTACCTTTCATGGTGCTTCTTCCAGAAGAAAGTGTCAAATTTCCCCCTCCCCAATCCTGTGAGTAGAGTCTGCACATATTATGGCCCTCACTTTTACTCCAGAACTAAAAATGGCTTCACATCTTCAGATTTTTCTAGGAAATAGTGCCTGTGCCTAACTATTCCAGGAAACACATGTCAAGTTATATGAATAGTTAACTTGATTTGGTTATCTTCATTTGGTTCAAAATAGGATAATGATTACTGATACCTGTCTCCCTCTGTAAGCTTCTAGGTTCTCTTTTTTTCTCCAGTGACATTTCACAGTGATGTGCTTCTTTGCATTTTTTTTTTTTTCCTCTCTATTTTGCTTGGCACTTGGTAAGCTCAAATGAAAATGAATATCCTTCAATTCTGGGAAAATTTCCTGAATACTTTATTTGGTAATTTCCTCCCCTTTCCTCTGTTCTTTCTGCTTGGGATCCCTATTGTTAAGATATTGAATTCCTAGGACAAATGCTCCAGTTTCCTAACCTGTTCTTTCTTATAACTCATCTCTATATTTTGTTATTAAAGTTTTATTTTGTGAGAATTTTTTCAAAATTATTTCCACCAAAACCTCTGGAGAGTTCTTCATTCCTGCAACACATTTTTTTTAATTTCTAGAGATTTTCATGGTTTTATGAATGTTCCTTCTTTATAACACCTATTCATATTTCATGGATGAAATATCTTCTTTTGTCTTTTGAGGACATTATGTTATGTTTAATATGTTTTCTTCTACTCATTGCATTGTTTCTTCTTGATTTCCTTTTATTCTCTTTGATTTTGGTCTCTGTCTCCTGTTGCTTTTACTCAAAAGTCTGGGATTCAGTGGCCCATTCATACATAAGAATGTTGACTGTTAGTTTGATTGTATGGAGAGTCTTGCTGAATGGTGGGCCTTCTCCCAAAACTGGCTGAGCCATAACACTGGGTGAACACACTTGTTAGTATCTGGTGGTCTTTTCATCTTAGACTTATTGGTCTTCTCAGAAAGAAACCTTTCATCTTTTCCTCAGAAGATAAAATGTTTGCCCAAAGTTTTTATAAAGTGGAGATGAAATTGCAAAAATGCATCTCTGGGGGTTCCGAGGAGCTCTGGTTCTTTATGTCTCAGCACAGAAAGAATTCAGCAAGAGGTAAAGTGATAGATAAGAAGTGATTTATTAGAACAGCATGCTTGAGAGGTTTACAAGCAGCTGGGCAAGAGGGTGCCACCCTGAGAACTTAGTGGGCTACAGTTTTATAATCAAAGAAAAAATGGGGAGGGAGAGAAGACCAACTTCTTTCTCATTCTTGAGTATACATCAAGCTTCCATCATCAGTTCCTCCTCCACATTGGGTGGAGGAGTTTTCTTATCCCTACATGGTCAAACTGGGACTGTCATGGCACAATGGAAATGAGCAAAAAAGTAGTAACATACACTAAAATATGGTAAATGATCTCAGGTTTCAGTATAATGCCACCTTTTCCTTATATTTTTGTTTTTAGGGTGTGCAGAGGAGCGTGTCCTAGGAATCATTAACTTACTGACCTCACTGGGCAGGATATGGGTCTCTCACCATTGTTTTATTGTTTTGTGGTATGTCTCATACTTCTGTTGTATGGTTTTGTTGCTACGCAAGCTTGCTTGGTTTAGCTGTTAAGCAAGCCTGTTTTCTTGAGTGATCATTAACCCACAGGGATCTCCCATACTTTTCTCTACTTACAATCCTCTATTTAATTTAATCACATGAATGCCATCATTTAATGTGCATATTTCCCCTAATCTTGTTGTCAAACACAAGTTCATTTGCTGGATGCACAGTGAGGCCAAAAAATCCTAAATGTTAGAATTTTGAGCAAAGTTTCTTAGTCAAGGAGGCACCAACCCAGATGATGTGAGATCTAGACTTTTCTGAAATCCATCTTGTTGGCTGGTCAGGGTGTAAGATTTTTAAAGGCCAAGGAGCAAAGGAGGGGGTAGGAGGGAGTTAGTTGTCTCTGTGAGCCCAGCTTCCCCATAGGATCTCAGCCGCAGACTTTTTGTCACTATCTTGTGAGTTATTTTGTCCCTGATGGTCATGATTATGCTATATGTCCCTACAAAACAGGCTTACTAAAGTATGGTGATCCTTTAACTTCTAGAGCAGAAGCAATAGTTGAGGCATTTTATTTGTTTAGGGACTGCATGATGGTTCCAGAGTTTCAGTTCTCAACTGACACTCCAGGTGTCACTGACTATTAAGCTTATTCAGGGCCAGCTGGTTGAAGCCATAGGATATTATCTCAGTAGTTTGGGGTTATGAATCAAGGTACTGGTTTAAGATAATAAGCATGTAAAAGATTATGCTGGGCTTAGGGCAGGCAGGAAAACTTAAGGGCTCGTAAGCAAGTTAAGAAGGAAGGAAAACAAGACTTTTTGGGGTCTGTTATAACAGGACAAGAAAGGGACAAGAGGTTAATCATAAACTTGGCAGAGCAACTCAGATTTAGGGGGATTTGGTTTCATTCGCGCATGTTCAGGATGGCTCTGCCTGTGACCCTCTGGTTTAATTTATCTAAACATGGATTTGAACATAAGACTGTCTGACTCAAGTCTGTCCTAGTATTAATTGATACTTCCTAAGAAGTTTACAGTCTCTAACCTAAAATTCTTTACAACCTAGAATGAGAAGTATCTTATACAAAAATATGGGGTTTTTTGTTTGTTTGTTTTTTTAAAGCTAGAGGTATATATTTCCACAGGAAATTACAGGCAAACCATATTGAATTTGAACAGAAAAGGGGATTGGATTGTTTTTCCTAAACACAATATTGCAAGGACCATGGAGAAAATAAGACTACCCTTCTCATTAAAGATAGGCCTATATCAGCCTTTAGGATCTCCATTAAAAATCACTTCTATGAACACACCTCCCAAACTGAAACAACTTTCTCACCCTTAATATTCACAACACCATTTTATATTTTTCTACTGATCAGTTTGAATTTGCATTTTCTTTCAAAATCACGAATACCTGTATAGTGTATACTTAAATTATTACTAAATGTTTACATGCAAAATCTAAAGCTGTCATAGTTGAGGGTCTTAAGTTGTACAAAGCGAGTTGACACAGAGCTACAGAGAATTTTATCATGCAGACCTCAACTTAGTATCTCTTATCTGTCTAATCTTCCATTATATCAAAACACTGTTAAAAACGTTAATCTCTCTGGAGGTTAGAAATTTGGTAACAATAGTTTGGTTTTTTTTTTGTTTGTTTTTCTTAAGAGCACTCTTGGAAACAATAAACAATCTTGGTGTTTCAAAGTACATAAACCTGTAAGGTAGATAATAACAATATTTGGAAATGAAGATATAAAAGCAAATTATAACGTTTCATTTAACTTTTGAAACATAAGCAAATGCAGAATGACAGACTCTTTTGCACAGCAAAGGAAACCATAAACAAAATGAAAAGACAACCCTAAGAATGGGAGACAATATTTGCAAATGAAGCAATCGAAAAAGGATTAATCTCCAAAATATACAAACAGCTCATACAGCTCAATATCAAAAAGACAAACAATCCACTCAAAGGAAAAAAAAAAGTGGAATATTTAAATAGGCATCTTTCCAAAGAAGATATACAGCTGGTTAAAAAGCACATGAAAAGATGCTCAACATCACTGATTATTAGAGAAATGCAAACCAAAACTACAGTGAGGTATCACCTCACACAGATTAGAATGGCCATCACCAAAAAATCTACAAACAATAAATGCTGGAGAGGGTGTGGACAAAAAGGAACCCTCCTACACTGTTGGTGGGTATAGCCACTATGGAGAACAGTATGTAGGTTCCCTAAAAAACTAAAAATAGAGCTACCATATGATGCAGCAATCTGACTCCTGGGCATATACCCAGAGGGTTTTCATAATTCAAAAAGATACATGCATCTCACTGTTCATTGCAGCACTAATTACAATAGACAGGACATGGAAGCAACCTAAATGTTCATCAGCAGAGGCATAGATAAAGAAGATGTGGTACATATATACAATAGAATATTACCCAGCCATAAAAAAGAAATGAAATAATGTCATTTGCAACAACATGGATAGACCTAGACATTGTCATACTGAGTGAAGTAAGTCAGACAGAGAAAGACAAATATCATATGATATCACTTATATGTGGAATCTAAAAAAAGGCTACAAATGAACTTATCTACAAAACAGAAATTGAGTTGCAGGTGTAGAAAATATACTTATGGTTACCAGGAAGTTAGTGGGGGAGGGATAAATTGGAAGATTGGGATTGACATATACACACTACTAAATATTAAATAGATAACTAATAAGGACCTACGGTATAGCACAGGGAACTCTACTCAGTACTCTGTAATGGCCTTTATGGAAAAAGAATCTAAAAGAGAGTGGATATATGTATAATATATGTATAACAGATTCACTTTGCTGTATACCTGAAACTAAGAAAACATTGTAAATCAACTATACCCCAATAAAAATTAAAAAAAAAACTCATGCCTGTAAGGCTGTGCTTGGTCTTAATACAGGACCTCCAGGAGAACCACCTCTAGAAGAGAAGGCTACCCATTCTTGCTTCAGTTTAACATGTTGTTGAAACTTGCAAATGCCATGCACATTTGCAAGAATGTCAGTTACAATATTGTCTATAGGAAACAACAATTTTATCAATAAATTTTTGCTGTTAATTTCCACTTGAAATAAAAAGAATGACACACTGCAATTAATTTATCAGATCTGATACAGAAGGTTAAGCATCTGACATAGGCCAATGTGAACTTTCCAAAGTTAATAGATCATTTATATCTAAAATAATAAAATAAGAGGATTCAAACCAGAATCAATTACAAGATATTTTTATACCTTGTGCTGGCATTGTGGCAATTAGATCTGTACATAAATTTTACATATATGTTATGTATGTATTACAATATATTATGCATTTTAATCATTTTATATAAAATTATTTGGTTGTATTTATAAAGTGCTGAAAAAAGAGAGCACTAATGGTTAAAGTACTTAAATAAGCTGGATTCAAGATATAATTACCTCAAGAGTCTGGTGTACAGGTGAAGAAAATGTATACAATGGGGCATATCAAAAGTAGGCAAATGTGTAAACATACTATACACATGCCTGTGAACATACAATATGAAAATATAAGAAAAATTGGAGAATATTCACTACAAAAAATTTACTGTACATAACTCTCTATCTAATAAAAAATGACCACATCATCATTCCATATTAAATGTGATGGGTACCAGTCTTTCATCATCAAGTCCACAAATGAGTCTTTAAGTGAAAAATCAAGTCAATCTATTTATGTACACAGAAACCATATCTCTGAAGAACTGTCTTCATGAAGGAAATTTATGTTAACAAGAAATGAAAAGTTTTTGTTTACAGATCTATAAAACTGGGAAAAAGTCAGACACAGCAGACAATTTGAAATAAAACAGAAATCTGTCTTTACTCATGTTAAGCCTAAAGTAATAAAAAGACAACTTGTTGGAAGTGAACTGGAATAAGAAAGATACTAGGTTAAATAATAGGGAAGATGTTAGGCTATAAGAAATATCTGACATAATCTATATAGAGCAGAAAAGAAGACAATGTTATTTAAACAAATTTTAATGCATTCACTTTTACAATATAGAGATATGGTAGGGCAAAAGAATTCATTTCAGCAGTTGTTGGCTGTTTTACACAAATGATTTAAAATCTTTTTGTTTTGTAAAAGGAATCTGCAAGTTGATCTATATAAAAGAGATTTCAATTAAATTTGAAACTAACTTTAATAATGTAAAATAAATTTTATTATTAGCTTCTGTGAACTGACTTTAGTATTTAGTTGGAAGGGTGCTCCTGAATTTGAGGAAAATATGAATAATGAGTAACAGGACGGAGATGAGTCTGCACAAAGTATTTGCAGGTAGGAGCCCAAAATGAATGAAGGCAAGGGAGGAATGTATTGTGATTCAGACAGCCAAAGAACTTTAAGAATGTTGATGTCAGGGGACCAGTTTGAAGTCATATCATCTTATGTGCTGTGCTGTATTCTTGCTTCAGTATGTCTGAAAATCTCATTAATGTCAGTTTCCTAGGCATAATGCATATGCAAGAACCTAGAAAATGTGTCTGACAGTAGAATAAAGGGAGAGCTGTACTCAAGTACAGTGAATGAAGTCTGAAGACAAGACAGCAGCTTCCGGAGTAAAGATGAGACAGAATTGAGCAAGATCTTAAATTGTCTCAGAGCAGGAATTCACTGCTCTGAGATTCTCCTTCATTAATCCTTGGAAAAATTGTGGAGGGGATTTGATTGGTTTTTATATAAGGAATAATAAGAATACTATTAATTATTGTGTTCTAAATGGGAGAGTAAATACCCCTCTCAGGGTCTCTAAGGATCACTCCAACACAGCTGTGAAAATTACACGAGGAGAGACATATGAAAAGATTATATATACTCACAGGTCCTAGAAAGAGGGGTATGGCATGCCCAGAGGGCCACACAAAGTCATCCAAAAGCCTGAATTTTGGTCACAGCAGGCAGAAAGAGAATAGAGCAAGGATCATGGGCAAGTGTCTTTATGGAATGTCATGTGTGTTGTAGCTTGTGGTACATGGGAATCATTCTTGTTGGGTAATTTCAATGTAACTGGGTCAACATGGAAGGGAGGGAGGAGTAAAATGAAGAAGTCATCATGAAGCTTATTGTTTAAACACACATGTTGGGGATGGGTTCCCAGAAATGTACAATAACTAGGTAAAAGTTCAAAACAAGAGGAGAGGGTACTGGCACTCAGGGAGTCACTGAGGCAACAAATAACTGTTTACATTATAATCATAATGGTTAATATTTATTGAACATTTACTAAGTGCAGGGCACTGTTCTAAGTGTTTTTATTTGTATTAGCTCACTTAATCTTCACAGCACCCCTATGAGGAAATGCTCTATTATTTATCCCCATTTATCAATGAAGAAACCAGGCAGGCAGAGGTTCTCTTGAGGTTATCATATATTGTCAAACTGATGAGATAGGGATTTGGTTAAAAATAAATCACTACCTCCAGAATGTTCAAAACAGAAGGACACAGAAATGCTTAATATACATAGTTCCATTTTTAGATATCAGATGCAGCTGGTTTAGGGAGAAAAATGTGGGTTTTTCAGCATAAGTCCTCCAGGACCAAACACGTTCTCAGAGATAAGAAAATTCAAAAAAATAAAAATAGAATTATTTTACAAAGTTCTGGAAGCTGACTATTAAACTAGCTGTGAATGAAAGTATACAAAACACATAGCAGAAAGTCAACACTTTTCTAGAATTTGGGCCATTAAAGAAAATAAAGACAACTACAGGGTGAAATAAAGAGTTACTTCTCGTTGCTTGTTGATTGCTTGTTTGGTTGCTGGTTTGAACTGTTTTCAACTTTAGAAGAAACACTTTGAAAGCAGAAAGGAAGAAGTCAAAGAAAGGCAAATGATTGAAAAGTCTGGAAAAAGATGTGTAATTGATACAGCAATTTCCCTGAGGAGGTAACAAGAGGTGGGGTCAAGAGAATAGGCAGAAAGTTTACCCTTAGAGAGAAGAAAGTTATATTAACTAGGGGATACTTTGGAGTAGAGAGGGAAATTATTGCAATGGTAATAAGGAAGATTCAGGATGAATCTGGTTTCAGCAAGAATTTATTGAACACATAACTTTGTTCTTAGCACTGTACATGTTACAAGAAAAACTTCAGAGAAATCAAAGATGCTTTATGACCTTAACATGTTTTCCAGTTACAATATTCAACCTACTGGAGAGTTGAAACGGTAGAGATGAGAGAAGTTATAGTCGTTCAGACAAGATCATCATTCTGTTTCAGTTATTTGATTTTTTTAGATGCAAGAAAAGGAAAATAGTTCCCAAAGTGAATGTCTTGATAAAAACATAAACTTAAAAAAGCCTAACAGGGAGAAATAGCTTTGCTTTTCTTATTATTTATACCTTATTTCTCATAAAGTCAGGGAATATGACAGGACATTTTAAGATAAAGAGCATTTTTTTCTTTTAAATCAAAATTGTCTCATTAGGAGTAGATAATATAAAAAAGTAATCTTATGAAAATTATGGTATGTTTCATCCAGTTCTATAGCAAGAGAAAAATTAATATGGGATCAAAGTTTTTGTTTTATCATAGTTAGATTTATATTGTAATTATGAAAATCAAATCATATATATGTTTAAATGTTAATATTTTTCCAAAATGAAAATAATATGTTAAAATGATAACATAACATATTATATTATAATTACTATAATATTTCTAAAAGAAGTAACTTCAAGCATATTTGTCATCATGGATCATTGCCTTACCACTATGTCTTATTTGTATTAAAATTTAAATATATTAACCACAACACTCACTTGAAGCTACCAGATGTCACTGTTTTGGACATGATACCTTCATCACTATTGATATGACATAATTATGAAGAAATAATTAAACATTCTGGTAAAATTATTTTCCAGCAAAATTATGACAAAAATGATTGTGTTAGTGAAACTGAGCAGGACCATGTGGGCCCTTCCCGGGCATGAAAGACTTTCTGTGTCCCCATTTCTTCTTTGTAGAAAAAAGGCTTTCAGCCTCCTAGACCTTCCCTGAGCTTCAAAGGGCAGATTTACACACTTACTAATTAGGAGAGTGAGAGAATGTAGAAAGAAAGAGTGCAGGGTTGGGGCCTGGGCCTGGTTCCTCCTGAGGGAATGTACAAAGCAATCTGACATATATCTCTGAGTTCTTGTAGAGGATCTAAGGTCCCCACCCAGATGGAGGATGGAAACTTCAGGTTGAGCACAAGTTTGTGGACCCCAGCCTGGCTGGAACCAGAGGCTGATGACTGAGATTCCTAGAACACCACACTGTTACATCATCACCAACAAATCGGAGGAGGGTTACATAACCTGCAGCCCTTCCCTCAACTTTTGTCTATAAAAACTCCTTCTTTTAAACCCATTGGGGAGGTTGGATTATTTGAGCATGAGCCTTCCCATTCTCCTTGCATGGCCCTTGCAATAAATCCTTCTCCGCTCCAAACTCTGACACCTCTGTTTGGCTTCACTGTGCATTGGGCACAGGAACTTGGGTTCAGCAACATTAGAATCTCATCAAAGGTCACCCAAACAACTGTAAATAATATTCATACATACACACAAAGGAGGAAAAAATCATGTTTACATGATGGTCTCAATTTTACTTGCTTTATAATCAAGGATACCATCTTATTTTTTACCTCATCTTAAGGACAATTTACAATGATTAGCTCATTATAAGTAATTTAAAAATACCTAAAACACAGCAAAGTTAGAGTTAGGGAAACAATCTTAAAGGCCATTTGTGCAATCCACTCTTTCACAGATGATGGTAAAAAAAATCTGCTAATAAAAATATTTGGCTTGCTATCTAATGATATTGACTACATATTTAGAAATACATTTAGCATTTCTCACATAATATCACAATGTTCCTTATTGGCAAATTTTTCATCTGTGGGCCCCATAACATATTTGACCCACAGTAAAATAAGAAAAAGACAATTAAAAATATATATGTGTATATATATATATATATATATATATATATATATATATATATATATATAAAATTGATTTTTTCAAGCATATATAAATATTCTTTAAATATATCTAATTTTTACTCTTTTATCACAAAGAGTAATGCACAATAATCATGGGAAAATGTACAGGAAACCTTCAATATGATGGAGGAGTAAGATGTGGAGATCACCTTCCTCACCACAAATACATCAGAAATACATCTACATGTGGAACAACTCCTACAGAACACGTACTGAATGCTGGCAGAAGACCTCAGACTTCCCAAGAGGCAAAAAACTCCCCACATACCAGGGTAGGGCAAAAGAAAAAAGAAAAACACAGACAAAAGAATAGGGATGGTACCTGCCCCTCTGGGAGGGAGCTGCAAAGAAGGAAAAGCTTCCACATGTTAAGAAACCCCTTCACTGGTGGAGACAGGGGTGGACAGCAGTGAAGCTTCAGAGCCATGGAGGAAAGAGCAGCAACAGGGGTGCAGAGGGCAAAGCGGAGAGATTCCCACACAGAGGATTGGTGCCGACCAGCACTCACCATCCTGAGAGGCTTGTCTGCTCACCCGCCAGGAAGGGTGGGGGCTGGGAGCTGAGGCTCGGGCTTCGGATGTCAGATTTCAGGGAGAGGACTGGGGTTGGCTGCGTGAACACAGTCTGAGGGGCCTAGTGTGCCACAGCTAGCTGGAAGGGACTGCAGGAAAACGTCTGGACCTGCCTAAGAGGCAAGAGACCATTGTTTCAGGGTGCGCGAGGAGAGAGGATTCAGAGCACTGCCTAAACAAGCTCCAGAGATGGGGGCAAGCCTCAGCTATCAGCACAGACACCAGAGATGGGCACAAAATGCTAAGGCTGCTGCTGCAGCCACCAAGAAGTCTGTGTGCAAGCACAGGTTACTATCCATACCTTCCCTCCTGGGAGCCTGTGCAGCCTGTCACTGCCAGGGTCCATGATCCAGAGACAACATCCTGCGGAGAACACATGGCATGCCTCAAGCTGTTGCAATGTCACACCAGCCTCTGCCACTACAGGCTCGCCCTGCATTCCATGCCCCTCTCTATCCTCAGCCTGAGTGAGTCAGACCCAGCTAATCAGCTGCTACTTTAACCCAGTCCTCTCTGGGTAGGAACACATGCCCTCAGGTGACCTACACGCAGAGGCGGGGCCAAATACAAAGCCGAACCCCAGAAGCTGTGGAAACAAAGAAGATAAAGGGAAATTTCTCCCAGCAGCCTCAGGAACAGCAGATTAAATATCCACAATCAACTTGATATACCCTGCATTTGTGGAATACTTGAATAGACAATGAATAATCCCAAAATTGAGGTACTGCATTTTGGGAGCAACTGTAGTTTTTGAGTTTCCTTTCTGCATCTAATTTGCTTCTGGTTTTATGTTTATCTAGTTTAGTATTTAGATTTTATTATAATTGGTAGATTTATTTATTGATTTGGTTGTGCTCCTCTTCCTTTTTTTTTATATATAGGCATATATTTTTTTCCTTTTACTCTGTGTGAGTGTGTATGTGTATGCGTCTTTGTGTGATTTTGTCTGTATACCTTTGCTTTTACCATTTCTCCTAGGGTTCTGTCTGTCCGTTTTTGTTTTTTTTGTTTCTCTTTTTTTTAAAATTATTTTTAGTATAGTTTTTAGCTCTTGTTATTGCTGGAGGGTTTGTTTTTTGCTTGGGTTGATCTCTTCTTTCTTTATTTTATTTTTTTATACCTTTCATTATTTTATTTTATTTATTTTCTTTTTTTGCGGAACGCAGGCCTCTCACTGTTGTGGTCTCTACAATTGCGGAGCACAGGCTCTGGACACACAGGCTCAGCAGCCATGGCCCACAGGCCCAGCTGCTCTGTGGCATGTGGGATCTTACCAGACCAGGGCATGAACCCATGCCCCCTGCATCATCAGGCAGACTCCCAACCACTGCACCACCAGGCAAGCCCCTATTTTTTTTTATTTTTAACAATTATATTTTTTTTATTTTAAAAACTCTTTATATTAATTTTTTTCTTTCTTTTTGCTCCCTTTTTTTCTGTGCAATGTGGCTGACAGGGTCTTGGTGTTCTGGCCTGATGCCAGGTCTCTGCCTCTGAGGTGGGAAAGCAGAGTTCAGGAAATTGGTCCACTAGCGAACTCCCAGCTCCACATAATATCAAATGGTGAAAGCTCTCCCAGAGACTTCCATCTCAACACTAAGACGCAGCACCACTCAACAACCAACAAACTATAGTGCTGGACACCTTAAGCCAAACAACTAGCAAGACAGGAACACAACCCCACCCATTAACAGAGAGGCTGCCTAAAATCAAAAAATGAAAAGATCCAGCCTCATCCACTAGAACACAGGCACTAGTTCTATGCACCAGAAAGCCTACACAACCCACTGAATCAACATTATCCACTGGGGACAGACAGCAAAAACAATGGGAGCTATGAACCTGCAACCTGGGAAAAGGAGACCCCAAACACAGGAAGATAAGCAAATGGGAAAACAGAGAAAAACACAGCAGATGAAGGATCAAGGTAAAAACCCACAGATCAAACAAATGAAGAGGAAATAAGCAGTCTACCTGAAAAAGAATTCAGAGTAATGATAGTAAAGATGATCCAAAATCCTGGAAATAGAATGGGGAAATATAAAAAATGTTTAACAAGGACCTAGAAGAACTAAAGAGCAAATAAACAAAGATGGACAACACAGTATATGAAATTAAAAATTCTCTAGAAGGAATCAATAGCAGAATAACTGGGACAGAAGAATGAATAAGTGACCTGGAAGATAAAATAGTGGAAATAACTACCACAGAGCAGAATAAAGAAAAAAGAATGAAAAGAATTGAGAAGAATCTCAGAGACCTCTGGGACAACATTACACACACCAATATTTCAATTATAGGGATTCCAGAAGAAGAGAAAAAGAAAGGGACTGAGAAAATATTTGAAGATATTATAGTTGAAAATTTCCCTAATACGGGAAAGGAAATATTAAATCAAGTCCAGGAAGTGCAGAGAGTCCCATACAGGATAAATCAAAGGAGAAACATGGCAAGACACATATTATTCAAGGTATCAAAAGTTAAATACAAAGAAAAAATATTAAACACAGCAAAGGAAAAGCAACAAGCAACATTCAAGGGAATCCCCATAAGGTTAAAAGCTGATCTTTCAGCAGAAGCTCCACAAGCCAGAAGAGAGTGGTAGGATATATTTAAAGTGATGAAAGGGAAAAACATACAAGCAAAATTATGGTAGCCAGCAAAAATCTCATTCAGATTCAAGGGGTAAATTAAATCCTTTACAGACAAGCAAAACCTAAGAGAATTCCCCACCACAAAATCAGCTTTGCAACAAATGTTAAAGGAACTTCTCTGGGCAGAAAACACAAGAGAAGGAAAAGACCTTAAAAAAAAATGCAATTAATAAAATGGTAATAGGAACATACATATTGATAATTACCTTAAATGTGAATGGATTAAATGCTCCAACCAAAAGACAAAGACTGGCTGAATGGATACAAAAAGAGGACCCATATATATGCTGTCTACAAGAGACCCACTTCAGACCTAGGGACACATACAGACTGAAAGTGAAGGGATGGAAAAAGAAATTCCAGGCAAATGGAAGTCAAAAGAAAGCTGGAGTAGCAATTCTCATATCAGAAAAAATAGATTTCAAAATAAAGACTATTACAACAGACAAAGAAGGACACTACATAATGATCAAGGGATCGATCCAAGAAGAAGATATAACAATTGTAAATATTTATGCACCCAACATAGGAGCACCTCAATACATAAGGCAAATGCTAACAGCCATAAAAGGGGTAATTGACAGTAACACAATAATAGTAGTGGGGTTTAACACCCCACTTTCACCAATGGACAGATGATCCAAAATGAAAATAAATAAGGAAACACAAGCTTTAAATGATACATTAAACAAGGTGGACTTAATTGATATTTACAGGACATTCTATCCAAAAACAGCACATTACACTTTCTTCTCAAGTGCTCATGGAACATTCTCCAGGATAGATCATAACTTGGGTAACAAATCAAGCCTTGATAAATTTAAGAAAATTGAAATTGTATCAAATATCTTTTTTGACCACAATGCTATGAGACTAGATATCAATTACAGGGAAAAAACTGTAAAAAATACAAATACATGGAGGCTAAACAATATGCTACTTAATAACCAAGAGATCACTGAAGAAATCATAGAGGAAATCAAAAAAATACCTATAAACAAATTACAATGAAAACATGACAACCCCAAATCTATAGGATGCAGCAAGAGCTGTTCTAAGAGGGAAGTTTATAGCAGTACTATCCTATTTTAGGAAACAAGAAAAATCTCAAATAAACAACTTAACTTTACACCTAAAGCAATTAGAGAAAGAAGAACAAAAACACCTAAAAATTAGCAGAAGGAAAGAAATCATAAAGATCAGATGAGAAATAAATGAAAAAGACATGAAGGAAAAAATAACAAAGATCAGTAAAATTAAAAACTGGTCCTTTGAGAAGATAAACCATTAGCCAGACTCATCAAGAAAAAAAGGGAGAAGACTCAAATCAATAGAATTAGAAATGAAAAAGGAGAAGTAACAACTGACACTGCAGAAATACAAAGGATCATGAGAGATTACTACAAGCAACTATATGCTAATAAAATGGACAACCAGGAAGAAATAGACAAATACTTAGAAAAGTACAACCTCCCGAGATTGAACCAGGAAGAAATAGAAAATATAAACAGACCAATCACAAGCACTGAAGTTGAAACTGTGATTAAAAATCTTCCAATAAACAAAAGCCCAGGATCAGATGGCTTCACAGGAAAATTCTATCAAACATTTAAAGAAGAGCTAACACCTATCCTTCTCAAACTCTTTCAAGATATAGAAGATGGAGGAACACTCCCAAACTCATTCGAGGCCACCATCACCCTGATACCAAAACCAGACAAAAATGTCACAAAAAAAGAAAATTACAGGCCAATATCACTGATGAACATAGATGCAATAATCCTCAACAAAATACTAGCAAACAGAATCCAACAGCACATTAAAAGGATCATACAGCATGATCAAGTGGGATTATCCATGGAATGCAAGGATTCATCAATATACATAAATCAATCAATGTGTTAAACCATATTAAAAAATTGAAAAAGAAAAACCATATGATCATCTCAATAGTTGCAGAAAAAGATTTTGACGAAATAAAACATACATTTAAGGTAAAAAACTCTCCAGAAAGTGAGCATAGAGGGAATTACCTCAACATAATAAAGGCCGTATATGACAAACACACAGCCAACATCATTCTCAATGGTGAAAATCTGAAACCATTTCCTCTAAGATGAGGAACAAGATAAGCTTGTCCACTCTCACCACTATTTTTCAACATAGTTTTGGAAATTTTAGCCACAGCAATCAAAGATGAAAAAGAAATAAAAGGATTCCAATTCAGAAAGGAAGAAGTACAGTTGCCACTGTTTGCAGATGACATGATACTCTGCATAGAGAATCCTGATGATGCTACCAGAAAACTACTAGAGCTAATCAATGAATTTGGTAAAGTAGCTGGATACAAAATAAATGCACAGAAATCTCTTGCATCCCTATACACTAATGATGAAAAATCTGAAAGAGGAATTAAGCAAACACTCCCACTTACCACTGCAAAAAAAAAGAATAAAATACCTAGGAATAAACCTACCTAAGGAGACAAAAGACCTGAATGCAGAAAACTATAGGACACTGTTCAAAGAAATTAAAGATGATACAAACAGATGGAGAGATATACTGTGTTCTTGGATGGGAAAAATCAACCTTGTGAAAATGTTGATACTACCCAAAGCAATCTATAGATCCAATGCAATCCCTATCAAACTACCAAAGGCATTTTTCACAGAACTAGAAGAAAAAAATTCAAAATTTGTATGGAAACACAAAAATTCATGAATAGCCAAAGCAATCTGGAGAAAGAAAAATGGAGCTGGAGGAATCAGGCTCCCAGACTTCAGACTATACTACAAAGTTACTGTAATCAAGACAGTATGGTACTCACACAAAAACAGAAATATAGATCAGAGGAACAGGACAGAAAGCCCAGAGATAAACCCACATACATATGGTCACTTTATTTTGATAAAGGAGGAAAGAATATACAATGGAGAAAAGATAGCCTCTTCAATAAGTGGAAATATGGACAGCTACATGTAAAAGAATTAAATTAGAAAACTCCTTAACACCATACACAAAAATAAACTCAAAATGGATGAAAGACCTAAGTGTAAGGCCAGAAACTATCAAACTCTTAGAGGAAAACATAGGCAGAACACTCTATGACATAAATCACAAGATCCTTTTTGATCCACCTACTGGAAAAGTGGAAATAAAACAAAAGTAAACAAATGAGACCTAATTAAACTTAAAAGCTTTTGCACAGCAAAGGAAACCATAAACAAAACAAAAAGACAATCCTCAGAATGGGAGATAATATTTTCAGATAAAGCAACTGACAAAGGATTAATCTCCAAAATTTACAAGCAGTCCATGCAGCTCAACATCAAAAAAACAAACAACACATCCAAAAATAGGCCGAAGATCTAAATAGACATTTTTCCAAAGAAGATATACAGATTGCCAACAAATACATGAAAGAATGCTCAACATCACTAATCATTAGAGAAATGTAAATGAAAACTACAATGAGGTATAACCTCACGCCAGTCTGAATTGCCATCATCAAAAAATTTACAAACAATCAATGCTGGAGAGAATGTGAATAAAAGGGAACCCTCTTGCACTGTTGGTGGGAATGTAAGTTGATACAGACACTATGGAGAACAGTATGGAAGTTCCTTAAAAAACTAAAAATAGAACTACCAAACAACCCAGCAATCCCAATATTGGGTATATACCCTGAGAAAACCATAGTTCAAAAGAAGTCATGTAGCACAATGTTCATTGCAGATCTTATTTGCAATAGCCAGGACATGGAATCAACCTAAATGTCCATCAATATATGAATGTTAAAGAAGATGTGGCACATATGTACAATGGAATATTACTCAGCCATAAAAAGAAACGAAATTGAGTTATTTCTAGTGAGGTGGATGGACCTAGAGACTGTCATACAGAGTGAAGTAAGTCAGTAAGAGAAAAACAAATACAGTATGCTAACACACATTTATATAGAATCTAAAAAAATAAAAAAACAAAAATTGGTTCTGAAGAACCTAGGTGTAGGACAGGAATAAAGACACAGACATAGAGAATTGACCTGGGGACACGGGGAGGGGGAAGTTTAAGCTGGGACGAAGTGAGAGTGTTGCATGGACACATATACACTACCAAATGTAAAATAGATAGCTATTGGGAAGCAGGTGCATAGTACAGGGAGATCAGCTCAGTGCTTTGTGACCACCTAGAGGGGTTGGATAGGGAGGGTGGGAGGGAGATGCAAGAGGAAGGAGATATGGGGATATATGTTTATGTATAGCTGATTCACTTTTTTATAAAGCAGAAACTAACACTCCATTGTAAAGCAATCATACTCCAATAAAGATGTTTAAAAAAATGTACAAAACCATAAAACAGATTCTTACCATTTTGTCCTTCATAATTCTGGTGATTTTTTAGCATTTGATTAATATGTATATTGTATTTACTTGTATGTTTATAAAACATATATTATGACAAATATTCTTTAAGATATCTACTTTTTGTAAAGTAATATTTTCTCACATAATTAATATGGTCAAACCAGGAATGTTCCATCCTCTTATCATTGACTGACCTGTTTCATTAGTTAGCTAGTTGTGCTTCTAGTGCTGCAACCATTCTGGAGAATTTGGTGTCTCTTAGGATCCCCAAGCCAATGCTTCAGTTTGGATTATCCAATTCTGGTGAACACTGTGTACATTCAGTTCACTCACATGGCCACATTTTGGATCACTGAATCATATTAAACTTTCTGTAGCAGAAATATTAAATGTAAGCACTCCATTTTTGAGTACATCTGACTCAAAATTTTATCCATCAACCAGTTGCTCTGGAACAACTAGGTTTTCCACACAACAGCGTTCCTTTCTCCTTGTCAACACTCTCTTGCCTATGTAGATAATGGTGCTTTGTTCAACACTCAGGAACCCTTGTGGGAATATGCAACTTTTTACTCTATTACCCTTTTTTCTTTGTATCCACTGGGAAACTTCCATCTTTGGATCTATCCACCTGCCAGACACTTCATCAAGCAAACAGGCAAATCAGGCCACAGCAGTTTGTGCAAGCAATGTGGCAATATTTCTGTGGTCTCTGGGTCATTTTCTTCTCCTCCTATCCAAAGGGAAATTTAAAACTGCCTAGATGAATGAACCTCCTGTGTCTCTCTCAAAAAGAAAGTAGGCTGGGGCTTTCCTGGCGGCACAGTGGTTGAGAGTCTGCCTGCCAATGCAAGGGACATGGGTTCGTGCCCTGGTCCAGGAAGATCCCACATGCCACGGAGCGGCTAGGCCAGTGATCCATGGCCACTGAGCCTGTGCGTCTGGAGCCTGTGCTCCACAATGGGAGAGGCCACAACAGTGAGAGGCCCGCATACGGCAAAAAAAAAAAAAAAAAAAAAAAAGTGGGCTGAGAAAAATATTACATTACTTCCTGAGACTGTGCCATGTTGATTAACTGCATAAGCAGGAGGAAATGAAAAATTTTAGGCAGATAAAACCTGGACAGAGCATTATGATAGCTAATTAATAATTTTGGCAATGTCTACAGTATCACCATAACACAAAATCCTCAGTTAAAAATACAACTTTGTTCTGAAATATATTTAGGTGGTGGAATGGAGCAACTGGATAAAATGACAGTAACAGTATACAAAATTGCTGAGCTCAATAAAAGAAAAAAAGAAGTACACTCCAGGTAAATATACAAATTATCTCTCTGAAATACATGAAGAAAACTTAGATAAAAAGAAACGCCAACTAACTTATCAAAAAGTTGAAATTATTCTAATAATATTAATAATAGGTAAATCCTAGAATAACTATGAAATAATTTTTAAAATTAAGAGTTTCAAAGAGAACTAAAAACAGAAATAATATTTATATAGAGAAGTAAGTAATTTTGATACAAAAACAAACAGGTATGAATAATGGTCACATGTTGTTGGCTACTCTGTCAAAAAAAAAAAAAACCCAAAACTCAGTGGCATAAAACAAACAACTATTAGCCTCATAAATTCTGTGGGTCAGGAATCTAAACAAAGCACAGAGGGAAGACTCACTTTTGTTCCACTTGATGTCAGCTGTGGAAGCTCAAAGACTAGGGGCTGGTTGCATCTAGATGCCTTGTTCATTCACATGTCTTGACTTTAATCTGGGAAGACTAGAATAGCTGAGCTGGAATTGCTGTTTCCTCAAGTATCTTTATCTCTGTGTGTTCTCTCCAGATGGTCTCTTTATCATGGTGGCTTCCAGTCTGCCAGACTTCTGACACGGTGGCTCAGGTTTTCAAAGTTCTGGAAAAAAAGGTAAGTGGGCAGCTCCTTTTATAGACACTCCTTATTTTCCAGGATGAGAGGCATTCATTACAGGAAGCTCTTTTTTTCTTATTTTTTAAAGCTTACTTGTCTGAGCTGTAAAGATTTGGACATCTGAGATCTGCAGGAGCTGGAGTCTTCTCGAACATTGTTTTTTTTATCTTTATGTGTTGTCCACACATTGTTTCCTCAGGAGGATGGATTTTAGAATAACCAGACATCTTACCTGGTAATTCATAATTCTAAAATTTCAGAGTAAAAGAAGAGTGAGACAGAGAGAGACAGTCAGAGAGACAGACTGAGAAAGGACAAGGAGGAGCAGAAGCTGTATTTCTTTTTATGACATAGCCTCAGAAGCCATGCAGCATCGTTTCCTCTACATGTTATGTGTGTATAAGTGAGTAACCAAGCCTGGGTGACTTTTAAAAGGACACAAATCTGACATCAACTTTTGTGAGAGGAGTGTCAAAGAATGTGTGGACATGTTTTAAAAGCATTACACACAGATATGCAAAGAAATAATTAGAAAACTTGAGAACATTATGAAAATCTAGATTCAACTTGTCCAAAGTGAAAATACATTATCTGGATGCTTTTAATAAGGAATTGACCCAGATAGAAAGGCATAAAAATAAAACAATGAAAAATATGACAGAGTTTAAAAGAAAGTATAAAAGATTAACAAAATTTCAATACATGCCTGATAGGAGTTTTAGGGAGAGAGAATAGGGATAATGGCAGATAAATTATTCAAAGATATAATAACTAAGAATTTATCTGAATTGATAAAAAATATGAGTCTATAGATGGCAAACTCATAAGTGCTCACAAAGATATATAAATATAAATCTACACTTAGAAAAGAAGAGTAAGACTTCAGAATATGAATGATAAAGATAAAATATTAAAACTACCTGAAAGAAACAAAAATGATGTTCAAAGGAATAAAATCAGACTAATTGCAGAGTAATCACAGAATAATAGCAGAATAAGCAATTCCAGATGTAAGAAGACACTGAAGTAATGTCTTCAAAATGTTGAAGGAAATTGTGTCACCATGAGTTCTATATTTAGCCAACCATATTAATCAAGGCATACATTTTCAGATTTAAAAAAGCTATCAAAGTATATAACCTACAACACCTTGATGAAGTATTTGGTGTAGAATATATTTATAGAGAAGAAAGATGAAAGTGGAAAGAAAAAATGAGAAGCAAGGAACAATGCATGACAATGAATTCATTATGAGACAGTATATCTGTTTAAAGACTACAAAAATATCTTTTGTGTTTAAAATGTTGAAATTATATCTTTATGCAATAATAGCAAAACTATAGGATGGGAAGTTCACTGAAAAAATAAGTAGTATAGTTGGCCCTTCATATCCATGGGTTCCGAATTGGCAAATTCATGGAACAGTGAATCAAAAATATATATATATATATATATTTTTTTTAGGGCTTCCCTGGTGGCGCAGTGGTTGAGAGTCCACCTGTCGATGCAGGCGACACGGGTTTGTGCCCCAGTCCGGGAAGATCCCACATGCCGCGGAGCAACTGGGCCCGTGAGCCATGGCTGCTGAGCCTGCGCATCTGGAACCTGTGCTCCGCAACAGGAGAGACCACAACAGTGAGAGGCCTGCATACCACACACACACAGAAATATATATATATATATATATATATATATAAATTCAGAAAGTTCCAAAAAACAAAATCTGAATTTGCCACTCTGGCAACTATTTACATAGCATTTACATTTTATTTACAACTATTTACATCACATTTACATTGTATTAGATATTATAAGTAATCTAGAGATTATTTAAAGTATATGACAGATGAAGTGTGTAAGTTATATGCAAATACTATGTCATTTTATATAAAAGACTTAAGCATCCACTGATTTTGGTAACATCAGGGAGTCCTGGAACCAATCCCCTGGGATATGGAGGTGCGAATGTATTAAAGTGCATGAATAAATTTGTGTAATAAAGTGAAGCAAAGTCAGAGTGAAAATAAAGGAGATGTGTGAATAAATACTGTGAAGTCAAGAAGAGAAAGAAAATAGAGCAATAAAAATGCACAATGAAAAGAAAATAAAAATGAGAGTCAAGCAAATATAGTAGTAATCATAATGCACCATATTTATTACTTTATCTATTAAAAATAGAGACTAGTAAATCAAGCTATAAAAGAAGAAAGACCCAGCTATCTCAGGTTTACCTGGAGCATAGTTAATGAATATGTCACATAACATTTGAAAGTGAAGTGATAAAATTAATTAACCAGGAAAATACTATGATAGGAAGAATATGACTCGCCAAGATGTTCATGTCCAAATCTCTAGGGTATATGATGATATTAGGTTACATGGCAAGGGAGAAAAAATGTTACAGGTAAAATTAGGTTGCTAATCAGCTGACCTCAAAATAAGGAGATAAAACTATATAATACAGTTGGATCTAAAATATAATCACAAAAGTTCTTAAAGATGGAAGTGGGAGGCAGAGGAGTTGCAAAGTGATGCAATGTGAGAAAGATTCAACTGTCTATTACTTACTTTGAAGATAGAGAAATGGTTTCATGTATCAAGGGATGTGGACAACTTCTAAAATCAGGAGAAGCCATGACAATGAATTATCTGCATTCATTTACATTATCATGTAAAATAATTTTAAGTATTTTTAACTTTAAAATATTTTAATTAATGATATGACAACAGAGCTTTGAAATTGTTGGGCCTGATCTCTGTTTCACTGAGTGATTTGACACTGTTGCCAAGTTCTTTTGAGGTATGAATTATCTTGACTTCCATAGCACCACACTCTTCTTCTCTTACTCTTTCCTCACCAGGGATCCAGTTTAAGCCTCCTTTAGAGATGGATTTTCTTCTGTCATCAATTACATCGTGATAATCTTCAGGTTTCTCTTCTTGCAATGTTTTCTTCTTAATTTGTCTTGAGGAAGGTCTTATGCACGCAACTCTGGTTATTATCCATATTGCTCCCAAATTTATATGTCTTTCAGATCTTTTCTGTGTTCTGAATATGTCCAGCTGACTATTAAAATTCTCCACAAGGAATCTCCATGCCTATTTCTCTTCCTTGGTTTATCATCTTGGTACATGACATCACTATCTATCAGGATGCAGAAACAAGAAACCATCTCTAAAAATCCTTCTTATACATTTTTTTTTGAGAGTTACATTTTATTTGGTGGGAATTTCTAGGACTTCAAGCCCAGGAGGCAGCATCTCAAGTAACCCTGAGAGAACTGCTCTGAGGAAGCAAGGGAGCTGGTTATATAGAAGTTTTGCAACAAAAGTAGTCTGAACATCAAAAGATTATTGTTAATTAAAGAAAACCAGATATCCTAAGTTAAGGAATTTAGCACTTTTCTTTTTTCTTTTTCTTTCTTTCTTTTTTTTTTTGTGGTACATGGGTCTCTCACTGTTGTGGCCCCTCTCCCATTGCAGAGCACAGGCTCTGGACGTGCAGGCTCAGCAGCCATGGCTCACGGGCCCAGCTGCTCCGTGGCATGTGGGATCTTCCCGGACCAGGGCACGAACCCGTGTCCCCTGCATTGGCAGGCGGACTCTCAACCACTGCGCCACAAGGGAAGCCCTAGTGTTTTTCTATATATGGGAAGATGCAAGGTCTGGGCTCACTGAAATCATTCTTTTGATATGCAGCTCAGCTATCTGGTGCCAATATCCTGTGTTTTCACATCCTGAGTTTCCTCAGGGCTCATTGGCTCACGTTGGATGGCTGCAATCGCTGATGACTGTGACATCATTTGTTTACTGATATGGCAGGCTATATTCCATTTATCAGCTCCTCCTCTTGGCTGGAAAGTCGATCAATGTTTGGGAGATATTTCATGACCAATTTTTGTTCCACGGCGCTGAGAGGCTTGTCCCCTATCAGGTGAAAATTCTTGTTGATGCCTGCCACCACAGGTGCTAATATCTGGATAAGGCCCTGTTGATTATTAAAGATTCTCTGGATCCTCTGTCTTACTAGTCTATTATGATCCAGGAAATGTTTTCCCTTCTAGGTATGGGAAGAAGTATGTTGCTTCTTCCCATACCTAGAATCACACTATGACAATTATTCTATAAGAGTCATAAATGTGATCTATTTCCTCAAAATATTAAGCCATTATCAATTTTTTTGGTGTCCTGGTTACATTGGTAAAAATCATTTTCATTTTTTAACAGTTAATGTACAAGTCCTGCTAGATGTATATGCCCATGTAGCACTCTTAGATTTTAGTTTGATTTTTCTCCTGACCTTTCAATTCCTCAAGGACAGAACAATTTCATTTCTTTTTCTTCTTCTTCTTCCTCTTCTCATTCTTCTCCTTCTTCTTCCCCTTCTCCCTTCTTCTTCTTCTTCCTCCTCTTCTCCTTTTTCTTCTTCTTCCCCTTCCTTCTCCTTCTCCTTCTCCTTCTCCTTCTCCTTCTCCTTCTCCTTCTCCTTCTCCTTCTCCTTCTCCTTCTCCTTCTCCTTCTCCTTCTCCTTCTTCTTCTTCTTCTTCTTCTTCTTCTTCTTCTTCTTCTTCTTCTTCTTCTTCTTCTTCTTCTTCTTCTCCCAATGCTTGGCAGAGGACTTGGCCTATGATGGCTGTTCAATCAAAATGTTATGGAATAAAAAAAAAATGTTATGGAATAAGGGAGTTCTTGGGGTAGAAGTGTTAGCACAAGTTTGTGTGCCCAATGCCCAGTGATGCCAAACAAACTGAAACATTGGAGTTTGGAGCAGAGAAAGGTTTATTGCAAGGTCATGCAAGGAGAGAGGTGGTTCATGCCCTAAAAGGCCCCAAGCTCCCTGAAGGGTTTCCACAAAGCAATTTTAAAAGCCAGGTGTGGTGGGGAGGTTGCAGGTATGTGATCAGCTTGTGCACAATTCTCTGATTGGCTGATGGTGAGGTAACAGGATGGTGTCACAGGGGTTAACATTATGAGTCCTTAGGCTCCAGGAAGCCTGGGGCTATGTGCTCTTGGTCATCAAGTAGTTAACCACTCCATTTTGTGTGTGTGGGGTTTCACTTCTGCAAAACAACTCAGGAAATCAAGACAAATCAAGATCAAATCAAGACATTAATTGAGAACAACCAATGTTATACCACGTGGGAGATAGCTGACGTACTCAAAATATTCAAATAAAGCATTGAAAATCATTTGCACCAGCTTGGTTATGTGAATCACTTGATGTTTGGGTTCCACATAAAAAGCAAAAAAAACCTTCTTGACCATATTTCTTCATGCAATTCTCTACTGAAACATAATGAAAATGTTCTGTTTTTAAAACAAATTGTAATGGGTGATGAAAAGTGGATACTGTACAATAATGTGGAATGGAAAAGATCATGGGGCAAGGAAAATGAACCACCACCAACCACACCAAAGTCTGGTCTTCATCCAAAGAAGGCAATGTTGTGTATATGGTGGATTAGAAGGGAGTCCTCTATTATGAGTTCCTTCTGGAAAAACAACAAGTACTGCTCCCAATTAGACCAAATGAACGCAGCACTCAATGAAAGCATCTGGAATTAGTCAACAGAAAATGAGTAATCTTCCATGAGAATACTGCAAGACTGCATGTTGCTTTGATTACCAGGCAAAAACTGTTACAGCTTGGCTGGGAAGTTCTGATTCATTGGCCATATTCACTAGACATTGTACCCTCTTATTTCCATTTATTTTGGTCTTTACAAAACTCTCTTAATGGAAAAAAATCCATTCCCTGGAAGATAGTGAAAGGCACCTGCAACAGTTCTTTGCTCAAAAAGATAAAAAGTTTTGGGAAGATGGAATTATGAAGTTGCCTGAAAAATGGCAGAAGGTAGTGGAACAAAAGGGTGAATACATTATTCATTAAAGTTCTTGGTGAAAATGAAAAAATATGTCTTTTATTTTTACTTGAAAACCAAAGGAACTTTTGGCCAACCCAATAGTTAAGCACCTTGCATGTAAATCTACCTACCTAAAAAGAATTATTGATTAAAATATTTCATATCATGTATGAGGTCTGGAGCCTGCTAAGCACTCTGTGGATGGGCATTCAATGTGAAGGCAACTTGTGCATGAGGGCTGCGCTATCCCTGCCCTACTTAGGCAGTGGGCCAAGAACAGTACCCCTTCTAATTGTACTCCTCTCCTTTTGATGTTTGAAGGTGTGTGTGCTGATCTACCTTTGTATTTTCTTGCATGAGAGTTGTTTAGCTTGAGCCGTATGTTTGGGAATTGATGTAGGGTAAGATATTTAGAGATTTGTCATATTTGGCTCAAGGCTCCCTAGGAGAATAAGATATGAAGGAGCCCAAGTTATGAAGGAGCCCCAAATAAGGTTCCACCCAGCTTAAGGAGTTTTATCCTAGGCCTTAGAGCTAAAATCCACAGCTAATAATAAAGTGTAACTTTGTCTTTCTTGTTTGTATCTACCATTCTCCAATACCATGTAGGAAGAGGTTGTTTTCAAAATGATTTTGTATACTTCTAAATTCCCTAAGCAAAGCTGCTATTAATATTTTCCCTTAAAAATAATTCATTATTTGTTGTTCCAGCATCTTCAGTACTTTCCATATGCGTGTGTCTCTCTGAAACCCCTCTTTTCCTCCTAAACTGATTATTTCCTGGCCAATTACTATTCATCCTTCAATACTCAAGTTGAATGAAATTTCATGTATAAACCAGTTTCTATACTTAATACTTTATACTTAATACTTTTTATTTAATACTTTAATACTGCTATTCTATTATAGCTTTTACAAAATACAAAATATCTAATGCTTAATACATTAGCTTCTGGGGATTAACCTGCCAGTTACCACCAAATAACTTTTCCCTCATCATTCCTTAATTATAAAATCCAGAATTTATTTAGGAATTCAATAAACTACATAAGAGATAGCATTCCTGAGCCTTGCTTGCAGAATGTAGCCTTTGACAACAGTCTGACTGATTAGATCTAACCAGAAATCTGTGGGGCTTTGGAGAAAGCTACATCAAGCTATCATGCTTTTTCCTACTTTCTTCTTCCTGCCCCTCCAAATCACACATGCAGACATAACAGTTAGAGCTTTCTCGGTTATCTGTGAACTTGGAGGAATCTCCAAGATGGTAATCAACAGTAAGATGGTGAAGCAGAAAAATAGAAGGGGCCTGATTTCCATATAGCTGTTAAATCACCTTATTCCCCAGGTGGCATTTTTTTGTGTGTGTGTGAGAGAGAAATAAACTACTTTTTTTGTATATAGTGCTAGTGTTATTTTGGACACAATGTTAAAAATACTTTTCTTGTTCATTCTATCTCTAAATCTTAATCTCTGAATCCAAAATGTCACATCTATTATTAGAGAAACCCCATATACAAACTTTGAGTTTGGAAGGATCATTCTTACATGAATTTCTTAAATCCATCATAATTAGTTTCACACTTAGATGATTTAATATTAAGTGAATTTAAGTTAACATCTAATTCCTGGCATTATGTGCTACAGGGGGACAGTAAAGCTAGAAGGTGGAGGTACTTAAACCTTCCTGCTTGTATTCTGTTCCAGTCAACAACATACCAGAAATGACTCTTCCTCATGCTCTGAAACTGGTTCTTATCTCCAGCATTTCATTGGTACTCCCAGAACCAGCCTCATATGCCCACTTAGAGGTAGGTAAAACTCTTGGGAAGGATTGTGTGTGTGTGTGTGTGTATTTGTGTGTGTGTGTGTGGCGTGTGTGTGTGGAAGGCAACAATCTAGCAATCTGTGGTTTAATAAACTTCACAGGTCATTCTGATGCACACCCAAATTTGTACACTCAAGTGTCCTGCCTACACAATAATTACTTCATATTTTTCTCTATATACCTTTGCTTAATATTCTCTATTCTTTGCCTTAATTCTACTGGGTGTTATAAAATTCCTCATAGCCTGGCCATATCTCAGGAGCCTCTGCCATCCTGGTCAAAATATCATTTGGCTGTTTGCCTTTGGGCTCTCTGGATGGATATGATCCTGAGAACTGCCTTCATGTCATCCTTCATGTCATTCTTCAAATTTCCTTCATTTCTCTCCTGTGTTGATTTCTTTATTGCCTGAATATTTGTTTCTTTGGAGTATAAAATAAAGTCACTTCATGGAAAATGATACATTGTGGGTGATTATTTTGAGAACTTGAATATTCAAAAAGGTAAAAATTTACCTTATATTTTTATGAATATTTAACTACAAAATTCTAACTTAGAAATATCTTCCAGCAGAATTTTGAAAATGTTTTGCTTTATTTTCTGCTAAAAGAGAATGCTGCTTTTGAAAGGTCTGATGTTATTCTCATTCTGATGTTTCTGTATGCAATCTCTTTTCCCCTCCTTACCTCTGCTCTGCTCCCCGCCTCTGCTTTCTCTTTTCCCTTTTCCTCTCCCTGGTTTTCTGAAATCTTATAATGATAGATTTGATGATTTGTTTATAGTTATTATCTTTCCAAAAGGAAGATTCATATCCTTCTGCTATATTATTTTTCTTGTGGCATGGCATGTTTTTAATAATTTTCTCTGTTTCCTTTTTTTTTTTTTTTTTTTACTTTTTCAAGAGTATCTATTATTTTCATGTTAGATATCTCTGATTGGATTTGGGAGTTTTTGTTCATATTACACATATTTCTCATTATTAGGATTCTTCTACCTTCTGGAAGATTGAGATTACTTAAAATTCTAGCAAGCTCACTAAATTTGGGAGTTCATACTCAAATGTTTAATTTTGAAAAATCCATTCTTGTTCTTTGAGTTTTCCAAATTATAATGCTTCAAATTTTTGGATATCTTTCCTGATCTCTTTGTGGACAGTAATTAGTTTTTAGGTTTTCTGATGCTCCATTAATGTTCCCTAGTGTGTGTGTGTGTGTGTGTTTGTGTGTGTGTGTGTGCGTGTGTGTTTTATTTTCCTGTAGTTAAAGACCTTATTGTCCATGTTCAGTGCCTCCCACAAAAGTACTTATTCTTTTCCCTCTATTTATTTTTCATAACTGATTACTAAAAAATAAAATTGGATTCTTTGTTTTATGGGTGGGGTTTGTTGATGTCTTTCCTCATCATATGTTAATTAGTCAGATGTATGGTGTATAAATGGGAAACCACTAAATATCACTTCTTGGATATTCATTATGACCACTAAGAATCTTCTGTCTCCAGTCCTGCAATCTGAACTATGGGATCCAAAAAAGATGAAGACAGTTGTTGCTTGGTCTTACCATTCAGAATGCAGATTTTTACTTAACCCAGAAAATCAAGGAAAAAACAATTTTTGAGAATTATTGCTTTTTTTTTTTTTTTTTTTTTTTTTTTTGCAGATGTGGGGCTCTCACTGTTGTGACCTCTCCCGTTGCGGAGCACAGGCTCCGGATGCGCAGGCCCAGCAGCCATGGCTCACGGGCCCAGCCTCTCTGCGGCATGTGGGACCTTCCCGGACCGGGGCATGAACCCGCGTCCCATGCATCGGCAGGCGGACTCTCAACCACTGCACCACCAGGGAAGCCCTATTGCTTGTACTTTTAAGAGGGAAAAAAGTCGTTAAAATAAATATCCAAAAACAAGTAACTAAGTACACAGCGGTAATTGTATTAGCAAACAAATTAAACTTTAGAGCTGTCATTTACCAGGGAAATGTCACAAGTTATCTCCAGTGAAGAGCAAAATAATAAAAAAAAGTCTTGACATTTCAATATGAAGCTGATTTTCATAAAAATAAAGTTAATGTAGATGTTTATTAATAATAAAAGTTTATATTCAAATTTTGAGACATAAAGTTGGTAATTAAAACACCATCAATTCATAATTAAAGATTTTCTTTTTTGCCAAATGGATAAATATTGTCAGTTGGGATAAATTATTTTATTGTATATAATGTTCCAGAAGTTAACTTGGAAATTTAAAATACTGGTGAAATCTTTGATTTATATCTGAACCCAGTTATTTTTGGTATTTGACTTTCATTCAAAGTTAATTCAAGGACTGTTTCTCAATAAGTGTAATTTATTTTCCATGTTTGTTTCCATATATATATATATATATATATATATATATATGATGCAGTTTTAATTTCTTTCATTCTGTTATGATGTAAGATGATATTTGAAATGTACACTTTTTCAGATATGTTTTGCTATTTTTATGTTTCCCTTTAGTTGCTGCTTTTTATTTATTGAAATAATCAAGATACTCTAGAAGTATGTACTGACCAGCATTGGTGAGCTATACAGTGATCATTGTGTCCCCAATGCCCTGAAATATTCTGTCACAATGATGTGATAATAGTGCTAATTCTCAACAAACTACTTACTTTCAAGAGATAAATGTCATGTGAATATGTAATAAGCAAAGGGTAAAGCATCTCTTGGATTATTACTTTCAAATACCAATTTTCTTTACAGGAATATAGATGGAACTGTGTGTCAGAGACATTAAGGAAGTACTTAAGGTGAAAATATTCTATATTACTAACAAAATAAATTACTTGATCTATATGTGTTTCTATTAATATATCTTACTTGAATGTTCAGTTTAATGAATTAATGGATGGCCACTAGTCAGCTGTATTTATTGTTCCTGAGAGAGATCAAGATATTAAACACACACACACACACACACACACACACACACACGGAGACTCATTTACTTGTATTAAACTCATTTACTTGTATTAACAATTCAAGACTATTTTTATTTTTTAAATACTGTATTTCTTTAGGTAAAATTAGCCACTATATCCTTTGTTTCATGCAATATTTTTATTTGTATTGTGTTGCATATAGTATTATTAGTCCCTTAACTTTGATCAAGGGGTAAAATCAAACATCTACTTTTCCTTTTTCTGGAAAGATCTGCACTCAGATATTACTCTGCTTGTCCCTCGCTTCATTCTAGTACCTGAGAAAATGATATCTATCAGAGAAATTTACCCTGATTTGGATGGCCTTATCTGAAATAGCACTTCCCTGCTTAAATCTCTACCAACTTTTATTACATTGCTTTATTTTTTTGTTACACTGTTACACAGTATATGAAATATTAGAGATTTATCCAAATATTTATATGTATCTGTCACACACATGCATCTAATTTTAAGGGTAATTATATCATGGAATTAGTTTTATTCATTATTATATCACCAGCACTTAGACTAATGTCTGACATGAAATGGATCACAATCAATATTTGTTAGAATGAATAAAGGAGAGGATGCATCTACATTCCATTTTACTCCAAAGTCTATTGAAATGGCAGAAAAGATGTAAACGAGAATAATAAATTCACAAAACTGGGCAACAGTAAAAAGAGACACCAATGACTTTTTGGAAAATAAACAGCATATAAAACTTATAGATACAATGGAGCATAGAAAGCATCAATCCAAAAATAATACATACCAAAAAACAAACTAACAAACATACAGCACACACTGGAGAAAGCAACTACAAATGGCAGACTACTTGTTTTTCTTATTTTAAAAAAATTCAAATTTTGTGTTAAAAGAGTAGAAAAGAGTCCTGGGACAAATACTAAGGTAAATATTAACTACCAAAAAGTGTGCAGTTGGGGGAATTCTCTTTAACAAAGTAGGCTGAGCATATGTCCCCACCCTCAAGAAGCAGAGTAGAAGAATCACTCTACTAACAATGTTAATTTCTGCCCCAAATAGTTTTGTCACATGATTATGATAGAAAAAGAAAGAAGCAGCCTAGAGTTCTTGGAAAATTGTCTTACAAAAATACTGAAGAATCATGTGTTGCAGAGAGGAAGGTTGAGAATGGAAGAAATAAGAAAGCCTAATACATAGGGAACACAAGATAGGACAGAAATGTATATTCATTGGTTGTAATATATGTAGGCTGATTAAATTTGCATATTAAAAATGCTGCAGTTATTTGGTTTTAGAATGAAAAGAAGAATTAATGAACCAGAGATAGGGCAGAAGAAAACATGCAGTCTGAAACAGAGAGGCAAAATGAAAGAAAATATAACTGTGTTACACTATCAAATGAAGAAGAGTTGAATTTCATATTTGTGGGGGTGAAGCAGAGCAGAGACAAAAGAAATGAAAACAAAAGAAAAGTGATCAAGAAATTTCCATCTTTCCCAATTGCTGCTATTATAATATTCAAACATATTTAAAATAATTTGTTTTAGAGCTAGAATAAACCTTTAGGGGTACTTACTACAGCAGGTTTATCTTTTAAATAAAGGAAAACTACATATTTTATTTAACATTTCCAAATCCAGCATAATATGACACCAATTTTCAATATCAGAAGTATTCAATTCAATCTATCAGAGGTACCTTGCTTGGAGTAAAAGGACTGATTTTAATGTAATTTCATAGAAAAGAAGATTTTCTGTAGGAAAAACAACCCCAACAAACTCTTAAATACAACTTTTCATCCTTGCTGGGATCTATATGTTAAAAAAAAAAAAACTACTTGGTTACCTTATTAACTTGATGGAAACCATATTCAGAACTAATAAAGCTTGTCTCTACATGCTGTATTTTCATTTCAAATCTGCTATTACCAGAAACAAAAATTTCTGTTAATTATCATCTTTTCCATCCTCTCTTCTATGAAATTTTTGAAATTAATCAGATTTCTAAACCATTATATTTCAAAAACAAGATTTAATGACTAGATAACATCTTTTTTAAAAGAAGGTGAAAAGCAATGGAAAAATGTGACATATAGAGAAAAATAATGCATCTTCTAACATTCAAAATTCATTTGAGCACTAAGGAGAATTAGCATTTTAGAGCTGACTGTTCAATTTCAAATCGATCTATCCATACACTATTAAAATAATAATAGAAAAGCCAGGAAAGTCACCTCTGTACCTGATAACAAAAAGGAAAAAAAAAAAAACTTAGATGTTTAAGCAACATATCCAATTAAATGATTCATACAGTACTTTATTTCATTAGGCATTCATTAAATAACCTTCCCAATGCTCCAGTGGCATCATTGTCATTTGTGTAGTGTCCTAAATTAGTGTGCAAGAATGTCACCTGAACGAAGCTAATTAATTAAGAGCTTTTAATGAGCATAACAGCCTGTTCATTTCTCTAAGAAACTTTATGGTCTCTTTGAATACAATGTTACAGCCAGAATTTGTTTTAATCCTAAAAATGCATCTTACTCTATTTTATTGTTACCATACATTTATAACTCATGTCAATGACTAAAATGTCAAATTGCTGAGGAAATATATTCAAACTTACAAGAAAGTATGTATTCAAACGTCACACAAACCAGGATCAAGCATTTACATTCATGGAAGAAAACACTAATAAAAGTTGAAATCTGCAAATAAGGTGATGTCAACAAGATGGCAGAATAGAAGATCTCTTGCTCATATCTCTCCTCAGCAACTTTAATATGGAAGTTATCCATAGACAAAAGTGCATTTGTGGGAGATTTTTGATCCAGGTAGAAGACTGAAAATGCAGTGAAGCCCATGACCAAAGAGGATCATTTTGAGAAGGCAGGCTGTGCTCAGCTGTAATCCAGCTCAGCTGGAATCCATATTCCCAGCTATAGACCCAGAAATAACTTTGCACCCTTGTGAACTCAGCTACAGCCCTATTTGGCCTTGCTTCTGCCATCAGCACAACATGACAAAGGACCTGGGAGGAGCCATGCTTCAGGTAAAAACAGGCTTGCAGACTTTGATCTCAGCTATTGACATTGAAGTTGGTCTATGACCCAGCTCCAGACCCTCTTGGCCACAGTCTAAGAACCCCTGGAGGCAAGACTGTGGAAGTCGGTCTGACAGTACATTCTGAAACTCTATCCATGTGTTATATTTTAATTTACCCACAGCCTTACAAAGGTTCTCAAGTGCTCACATATTATATGTCAGTTGTTATATAGAAATGTGATTTTTATACCTATAATGTTTGCCAGCCACAATAAGGGATTCAAATGTTATTAAATTATTTTTCTTGAGACTCTACTGATGTATGGTTCTCTTCCCCCAGTATTTTTATGTTATAGTTAGTTATCCTTTATCTAAATGTGCTAGAGATGAACATTTTGTGCAAGTTGCGAAGTAAAGAAAAGAAAATTCTCATAACCCAATTCAAAAGTGGGCAGAGAAACTGAAAACTGAATAGACAGTTTTCAAAAGAAGATTTAGAGATAGCCAGCAGGTACCTGAAAAAGTACATAACACCTCACATCCAATAGGATAATAGGATGGCTATTATCAAAAAGAAAAGAGGAAACAAGTATTATGAGGGTTTGGAGAAAAGGGAACACTTGTACACAGTTGGTAGGAATGTAAACTGGTGTAGCCATTATGGAAAACAGTATATAGTTTCTTTAATAATTTTCAAAAATTGAACTACCATGTAATCCAGTAATCCCACTACTGAGTATACATACAAGAGATAGGAAATCAGTATCTCAATGAGATAATATGAACTCCCATGTTCATTGCAGGATTTTTCACTGTATGCTCTCATTTATATGTGGTATCTAAAAAAGACAAACTCATAGAACCAGAGAATAGAATGATAGTTACCACAATTTGGGGGGTGTGGAAAATGGAGATATGTTGGTCAAAGCTATAAAATTTGTTATAAGACAAATAATCTGTACATTAGATAATGTACAACATGGTGACTATAGTTAATAATACTGCACTATATACACTATATACTTAAAATTTCCTAACAGAGTATATCATATGTTCTCACCACACTTAAAGAAAAAAAAAAGGAAACTATAACTATGTGAGGTGATGTATGTATATGTTAACTAACTCAATTTTGGTAATCATTTAATCATGTTTTGATGGTTTATTATTTTCATATTTGCAAGTTTATTTCAGTAACAACTTCTGAACACTTAGTTTATATCTTCTTAATAAAATATTCTATGTTTTTAACATGTGTATATACATAATATATATCTCATATTACTTATATATGTCTGTGTATGTGTATATACAGTTGAACCTTGAACAGCACAAGGGTTTGGGGTGTTGATCCCTGCACACTCAAAAATCACATTTAACTTTACAGTTGGACTTCTCTGTCCAAGGTTCTGCATTTTTGGATTCAACCAACTACAAATTGTATAGTACTGTAGTACATATTTATTGAAAGAAAATCCACATATAAGTGGAACTGTGTAGTTCAAATCCATTTGGTTCAAGGGTCAACTGTTTATGTAATATAAACGTAATGTATATATAATGTGAGATATACACTATTGAATACACATTTATCTCATAGCCACAGAATCTTAGTGTATAAGAAGAAACATTTCATAAGACTCACTTGAGGTACTTGTGATCCTAAATGATATATGAGCATCAGCAGTGATTATAGCAGGCCCATCACAAATTCTTCTAAAAGTGGTCAAAGGAAAATTTGTGATATTATTTGTGATATAGAATTTGTGTTATATATTTTGTCAACAATCATGTCTCTTAACTGGTGGATTTATTTCTCTCTACTTTATGAAAACCAAAAATTATCACATGAAGATATTTGAAAATAATGTCACGTGAAGAAAATATAATTGCATATCATAATTCCACATCTGCAATATCTTCATTATGAAATGTTTCAGGTACAGTGAACTTCAATTTTGTCACCTTTAAACTGGGATTCTGCAGAGGATTAATTTTTAAAATTTGCAAATGATTCTCTAATCCTGAACAATTTCAAAACTTCTGTTCATTTATAATTTTCTTTCACATTATTTTTTTTTCTTCTCCTTTCTAAAAATGAATCTACAGACTTATCTGGTATACATATGTCTTCATTGTAAAAATTTAAAGGATAACAAACAAGTGATCATTCATTAGTGAGCACAACTTAGCCTAATAAATATTATTTATTTTTGTACTGCAAATAGACTTATCTCTATAAGAGCAATAATGTCAATATTGTGGTTAGACCACTTTTCTGCCTATCTTAAGAAGAAACTACCCATGTCCTATGATTCCTCTCACCATCACCTCCCTGTCTCCCCCACACACAAATATAACAGGCCTGAGATTGAGAAATTATTTAGAAGCCAGAGAAAACAGCAAGAATATTGAACATTAAAGGAAACCTGAATCCTGATCAGAGAAAGAGACTCTTGTCCTCATTCAGCAGTCTCTGACTGCTTTATACACTTCTTAAATTGTCACTATTTACATTGAGGCCAACTACAGAAAAGTTTTCATACAAATGATAATAAATGGATGATTAATATTGTATCAATATCTCTTGCTTTTTAAAAGCTTGCTTCATTTTGGTATAGTTAAATAAAATAAAATTCATCAATTTTAAGTGTGCTATCTGAAGAGTATGCATTACAATTTACAGTAATGTACCTATTACCACAATTATGATATAGAACATTTCCATCACATGAATAGTTATCTTTTATTTTATTGCAGGCAGTTCCCTACACTGACCAGAGCTCTTGGAAACCACTTGTTTTCTTTCTAATACTATACTTTTGCTCTGTCTAGGTCTTTAAACAGATTGAATTATATAGTATATATTTTTTTGGTTTTGGCTACCTTTGCTTAGTAAACTGCTTCTGTGTTCCATCCATGTTCTATTTATCAGTAATTTCTTTGTGTTTATTGCAAACTAGTATTTCATTATATGTCATAGTATGATATTTTATTTGCCATTCGCTTCTCAACCATGTGCTGTTTCCAGTGGGTTTTTTGGCTTTTATCTTGTGTACACCATTTTTATCTAGCTTTGTTTAAAAAAATTGACTGGATATATATATGACATTGCTTCTGGTTTCTATGCTTTCCTCTGTTGGTCTACATGAATATCCATATGGCAATGTTATTTTTTTTAATTGTCTTCTTGCAAGAAAAAATGGGAACATCAGATTTACATTTCTGCCATTTCCTTGGATGTCCAGAATCCCTTCCACTAACTTCTAAAGAGACTTTTAAATATAAGAAAATATTTTCTTATATTTACCTAAATATTTGACATTTCTGGCACTCTCTATTCCCTTGTATAGATTCAAATTTTCATCTGGTATATTTTTCTTTTGCTTAAAGAACTTCCTTTCTTTTTATTTACCTATTTCTTATAGTGAAGGTAATAGGTAATGGACACTCTCAGCTTTTGTTTTTAGAAACAAGCTTTATTTTACTTTCATTTTTGAAAGATATTTTTATTGTGTATGGAATTTCAAGTTGATGGGTTTTCTTGTTTTTGTTTGGCTTCTAAAAGTGCTGTTCCTTCGTCTCTAGCTTACATATATTCTGATGTTGTCAGCTATAAATCTTATTTATTTATATATAACATATTTTGATATCTGGTTTCTATAAACATTTTTTCCTTTTAAAACTGTCTAGATGCACTTTTACTAAAATGCATTGATGTGGTTTTCTTTATGTATATTTTGCTTGGGTTTCATTTAGCCTATTAGATTTGTTGGTTTATATTTTTATCACAGCTGGAAAATTTTTGGCCATTTTTTTCTTCAATTTTTTTTTTTACAATATGTTTCCTTATTTTGTGACTCCAATTAAACATATTTTAGAGTTTTATACTGTTCATTTTTAAAGTATTTTTTCCTTTTTTCTTCATTGCATACATTTTCTCTTGGTATGAATTAAATTTCAGTGATATCTTGCTGTTAGTGTTAATTCTATTTAGTGTATTTTAAAATCGCATATATCTATTTTTGTCTCCAGTTCAATTTATTTGTATCTCTTTTGTATCTGATTTCTCTCCTCATCATATAGTATTTTTATTTACTTTCTTGATCTATTTTAAGTGCCAACTACAAATTGGCACTTTCCATTGGCACTTGCCATCTACCTCTATGAGGATTAAATCATGTGCTGCTGCAGCTGCTGATTTTCAACAACCCCTGAACGGAGTTCAGGGTGGAAAGCAGAAATGAGGCACTCCGTGCTCTGGGAAAAACTGGCAGAACAGGTCTTCAGATAGTTAGATATTTTCAGGAGCTGATTTTATGAGCCCAATTCTTGTATCTCCTCATACCTAGAAAAGCATTAACATCCTTCATGGTGATGTCTGCTCCTCATGACTAGCAGTAACCTTCACAAGAATAGCAGAAATCTTCTGCAAAAAATATGTGCCTCATTGCATGAACTCCCCCTTCACCAAAATCACATATATACTGGTCTTCCTCCCTACCTCTTTGGAGCAGTTTCTCAGAGCTATCTGAAATGCTGTCTCCTCAGATATCCCATATTGGTTGATGATCCTGAGTTTTATTTGGCATTGTATAGCAGGTACCTGCCCCATCCCCATTGAAAGATACTGGGGAGGGCCTGTTGAAAGATACTGGGGACCCACCCAGGTGAAAGATACTGGGTGCAGGGGGGGCCTGGTAGAAAGGTGCCAAGGTTTGCTCAGTTGTAGGAGACTGAGTGGTCTGCACAGAGTGTTTAGGTAAGAGGTTGATCCGATGCTTTTCCTCAATTTGGCTGCCTTAATAGAATTTGTTGGGATAAAAGTGAAGATATTACATGAGAGCTTTTCTCCAAAGAAAAGGGACAATACTCCTCCCTGCCAGTTATGGCTTTCTCAGGCAACTGAAAAATTTACGGGAGTGGTGGAGGCAGAGTCCTCATACTGTGCAGTCATAGGAAAACCCCACTCATTAATTAAAATGCTTGCTCGTCCAGGGGACGTGGATAAGAATTGACCATTCAGCGATCCACAGTCATCTTAGATCACCAAAGGGAGAAACTGAGACACTAAGAGGGCTGAAATGATTCTGGGGTGAGGCCTAGAGGAGTTAAGCTCACAAGCAGCACACTGACCCACCACACAATTTCACTAGTAGATTTTACCCCTGACAAATTCAACTTTAATATGGGAAATAGAGCCTCTCAAACAAGGGGAGTCAGAAAGCCAGCCTCTTTCTAACACCTCAGCCAGGTTTATGTATGTACCAAACTCATACTTGTGAGTTCCTACTTAATTGGGGAAATTATACTAAAGGAGATCTCAACCTAAAATGGCCAAATTGGGGTTCTTTTGATATTTCAAAATTGATATTTTTGTGTGCAGTTAGAAAAAGCTGGCCATAAGTTCAGACTGAATGGAATGCTTACTTTGACTGGTATCTAGAAGACCCTAAAAGAGGAAATGATATGGTAACTTCTTGAAACTATATCAAAACTAAAAAAAGGCTACTAGCACTCTGTCTCTGACTCTGTCTCTCCCTCTGCTTCTCCCACATATCCTCTCCTATTTGAATTGCCTGGCCCAGATGCTATCTCTTTTTCCTTTCCAAGTCTTTCACCTTCTGCTGCTCCATTCACTAGTAAAGGAAAAAAAAAAAAAAGCAGCAGTAATTACAGCTCCCTTTAAGGAGAAATCTATTACAGGCAGAGGCGAACTGTCCTGGTGCTTATATACACACCCTGGACCCTAGCAGAACTTAGAGCCTTGGCTAAGGAATTTCTCCATCTAAGTCAGGATCCATTGGGATTTGCTAAGGAATTTGAGTCAACCGTCACAACCTATGAGCCCGGGGTTTTCAGATTTATATCAATTAATACAGCTATTAGATTCTGAAAGCAAAAGCAAGGGAATTAATAAAGAAAGCAGGATGGAAACATACCTTAATGGATTTTGAACCACAGGCTCACACTGAATGGGAGGAATTAACTCAGAAATTACTCGAACTGATCCCAGAGCTTTTTCCAAAAACGATAGACTGGACACAGATTCAAAATGCAAGCAAAAATTGGATGAATAAATTCTGGCCTATTATGAAAAGTTTGAAAAAAATATCTCTTAAGGAATATTCTGGCTTGACTCCTGAGTTATTCTCTAACCACCAAAATGATCCCTTGCTTAACTCCACCTTTTTAGAAGGCTTAGATGAGTATTTAGCTACTCTAGTCAAAAGACACAATCTGGGTTGATCCATGTTACATACAAACACCCTTGTTACAATGGCTGACCAACTTTTCAAGATCATAAAAAAAAGAAAGAAGAAAGAAAGGGGGTATCTACAAAAATTATGAACCTTCAATTGTACCAATTAGGTGCAATGCCAGTCTAGGGTTAACGGACCCTTGTTTAATTCCCAACAGGAGGGAAAGCTAGCTTGAAGGAAGAAAAAAATCTCTTTAGAATTCTGACACTGAGGGAATAAGTCCTACTAGGAGAACCTGTTTTTCTCTCCCTGTGCCTTGAAACCAGAGTTTTCAGGAATACTTATCTAGACCATCTCTAATTCCTGAGGCTGAGGGAAAAAAAAAAGTATGGAAAGAAAATTCTTTAAAATTTTTTTCTTATTTCAACTGTTCTTTATAAACTAATAAGGTTTATATTGTGATATCTGATTCATGACTAAGTTTAGAAAATGAAGCTAGATCTCTTGTTGTGTGTGTCTGGATATATGTATGTCTCAGTATGCGTCTTTGGATAATATTGCTGAGGTTAACCTGTAAGTGAACTCTTTTTAATTGGCTTAAAGAAAAGTAAGCACTTACAAATCAAACAATTCTAAATACAAGAGAAATTAAGCTAAATGAATTTCACTTTCATGTGAACTGGGAAATATTCAGTATTAAATTAATACCTGGCATTAATGTTTAAGTTTGTTGATCTAATTAATATATACATGTCTTTAGATTCATCAACATTAAGTCTAATACTTTTATTGTGCCTAGGTTTAATATAAGCTAAATAAAATCTTGTTATAACTGTTACAAATTTTTCAGCAAGGAAAGTACTTTGATGTGAAGAAATTTTTAGGGAAAGAAAATGTAAATGAGATAAGAACTTTTAGATAAACTCTATTAAGAATAATTATGCTTTAGGAAAGTCTATCTAAAGTAGTTTCTCCAGATTCTGATAACTTGAAATTCTAGAGCTGTACTAAGTTAAGTGATGGGAGACTATTGAATAGCTAGGTCATTCCCAAATAAAGTAAGATACTGAAGTATTAATTGCTGGACATTGGCTTCCTTTTACAGAGAAACAAAAGGTATTTAGGACTATTAATGAATATGTTTGGTGCCATGTTCTCTAAAAAAAGCAAGTGTTTTTAGAAAATATCACTGGTATTTATGTTAACCAATCTATAGTCTATAGAATGTTAATGTAAAGGACAGTTCATAATTTCTTTCTTCTTCACAAGATTAAGGTTTTAAGAACTGAGGATTCTAATTTAAACATGAAATTAAAGCTAATAGAAATAATAAAGGAAACATTTCCATATACTGTAGGAAAGTAGGATGTATGTTTTCAGTAAAGAAGGCATGAGGAATGAAATTACATTTTATTAAGGGAAAAGGAAGTAGGTCTGACTTATAGCTGGCTGTTTCAGAATGGAAAAATAAAGTGATGGATACAGAAAGTGACAAAAAGCTTTGTGGAAAGTGGACCCCGAGAAAAGAGTTTTGTGCATGGTCAGGATTGACTAAGGTTTTAAATAAATTTAATTGAGTAAATGAGTTTTAAAAGTAAGCAGGTGCAAAACTTGAATTTGGCTTCTCTCTCTATTAAGAAGACAAGGTTTCTTAAAATGTTGAACTGCCTTTGATAACAGATTTAAAGTTTCTTTACATTTTAAGTGATCTGTTCTGTATTTGCTTTTGAAATCTTTATTGTTACATTGGCTAAGTGAATAATTATTGTTTCACAGTGACCTGTGATCCTATCTGACTGAGTGTTTTAAACCCTTTTTGATATTTTTTGGCAAAACTTCCTAAGTCAAATTCTAATGAAGTCCTTTTCACCTCTAGCTAAATTTGGGATGCTTCAAAGGACCTCTGAAACATCCCAAAGAGAAATATTAAACTAATTAGGTTCATTTGGTATGCTAAATTACATGGGAAATATTGTCAAATGAGTAATAAATCTTCTTGGGTTATATTGTATGGTAAATGTTACTAATATAGATGTCCTAGAAATTATATGGAGTTCCTAAAATTCTTATATGCCCTGGTAAAATATTATCAGTCATAATTCTAGTTATTATCTTAGTGTTGTATGTCACAGCAATAACCAAGTTTCTTTGTCAATTGAATTGTAATCAGATTTTAAAGGTGCCTTCTTAAGTCTTCTGTCATTATAGACAATTATGGTTTTATTCTGATGCCTTTGCAAAAATGCTTCCTCTTCAAGAAGATTTATAGAAAGGACTTTTGAGTAAATACATGTTTCTGACTTTCAGACCATAATGCTGAACTGGGTAAGAAATTAAATAATCCTAATGAGAAACTTGATGGCTTCATAAACTGTTAACAAAAAGATTTAGTTACATAAGACTGAGTGAAATGGTGAATACAGTAATAATTTTTATGGTTTCTATCTGAAAAGTTACTGGTTTAAATCTGTGTTTTCCAGGTATAAGGAAACCTTTCCCTCAAACTAATTATGACTTACAGTAATTTGATAAATTTTACCTTTGTAAGCAGAATTGAAACATTTATCTTTTTTCTCTCTCTTCTCTCTCCAGAGATTGTGCACTCTTAGGTTCCCAGCAGCTTTATCAGATAAATTAGGAAGCCCACTCATTAAGAGGTACAGAAAGTTCAAGGTATTTGGGGGACCTTAAAAAGGGAGGAATTCACCTAGATGTTAGGCAAAATCTGTGATAAGCACTTGGAGTGAATTTCCTAGCCCTGAGAGGTCTTTTAAAAGTCCAGTCAGACTCCTTATAAAAATTTCAGCAAAACAAAAAGCCTATATGATCAATTATAGTTATATAAATTCTCAGGCCAAGTTTTTGAGATCAGACTTATTTTGCAAAAAATATAGTCTTAATTTTGGTTATATTTGGTAGAAATGACAGTAATTTTAGAGAGAAAAAGATGTTTCAATGAATGTTAAATCCCAGTCTTGTTAATGGATGTCTATATTTACTAAGACTCACTTCCTGGATAGTTCCTTGCTGTTATGTTATATTAATGTAAAGTTTAATTGAATTATTAAAATGACACTCTAAGTTTGTTTCTGAAACTTATCTCAGTAATCTATCTTTGGATGAAGATCAGATGACGTACAACCTGCAACCAGGGGATTATATGTAATGGAAAAGACATAATTTAAAGGACTATCTCCAACCTAAATGGAAGGATCCTTATCAGGTACTCTTAACTAGCTCATGCACAGAGAAACTGAAGGGAATTGACTCTTGGATTAATTTCCAATTATAAAGGGCCCCTGCACCAGACTGGTCTATAGAGAGGTCTGCTGACTTCAAATTCACCTTAAAATGGCTCTCAAACAGAGGAAACTACACTCTGGCCAGAAAGAAAAGAGGACAACATCAGAAGTAGACAGCTTACCCACAATGCTGGACTGCATTCATATGATCATTTATAATGTTTTCTTGACTTCTTGGACCTTTGCATATAAATCAACTATTTCTCTATCAAGGACACGATCCTATGCTAGTTTTTTTTTTTTTTTTTTTTTTTATTAACATCTTTATTGGGGTATAATTACTTTACAATGGTGTGTTAGTTTCTGCTTTATAACAAAGTGAATCAGTTATACATATACATATGTTCCCATATCTCTTCCCTCTTGCGTCTCCCTCCCTCCCACCCTCCCTATCCCACCCCTCCAGGCTGTCACAGAGCACCGAGCCAATATCCCCGTGCCATGCGGCTGCTTCCCTCTAGCTATCTACCTTACTACGTTTGTTAGTGTGTATATGTCCATGACTCTCTCTCGCCCCGTCACAGCTCACCCTTCCCCCTCCCCATAACCTCAAGTCCATTCTCTAGGAGGTCTGCGTCTTTATTCCTGCCTTACCCCTAGGTTCTTCATGACATTTTTTTTTTCTTAAATTCCATATATATGTGTTAGCATACTGTATTTGTCTTTTTCATTCTGACTTACTTCACTGTGTATGACAGACTCTAGGTCTATCCACCTCATTACAAATAGCTCAATTTCGTTTCTTTTTATGGCTGAGTAATATTCCATTGTATATATGTGCCACATCTTCTTTATCCATTCATCCGATGATGGGCACTTAGGTTGTTTCCATCTCCGGGCTATTGTAAATAGAGCTGCGATGAACATTTTGGTACATGACTCTTTTTGAATTTCGGTTTTCTCAGGGTATATGCCCAGTAGTGGGATTGCTGGGTCATATGGTAGTTCTATTTGTAGTTTTTTAAGGAACCTCCATACTGTTCTCCATAGTGGCTGAACCAATTCACATTCCCACCAGCAGTGCAAGAGGGTTCCCTTTTCTCCACACCCTCTCCAGCATTTATTGTTTCTAGATTTATTGATGATGGCCATTCTGACTGGTGTGAGATGATATCTCATTGTAGTTTTGATTTGCATTTCTCTAATGATTAATGATGTTGAGCATTCTTTCATGTGTTTGTTGGCAGTCTGTATATCTTCTTTGGAGAAATGTCTATTTAGGTCTTCTGCCCATTTTTGGATTGGGTTGTTTGTTTTTTTGTTGTTGTTGAGCTGCATGAGCTGCTTGTAAATTTTGGAGATTAATCCTTTGTCAGTTGCTTCATTTGCAAATATTTTCTCCCATTCTGAGGGTTGTCTTTTGGTCTTGTTTATGGTTTCCTTTGCTGTGCAAAAGCTTTGAAGTTTCATTAGGTCCCATTTGTTTATTTTTGTTTTTATTTCCATTACTCTAGGGGGTGGGTCAGAAAGAATCTTGCTGTGATTTATGTCATAGAGTGTTCTGCCTATGTTTTCCTCTAATAGTTTGATAGTTTCTGGTCTTATATTTAGGTCTTTAATCCATTTTGAGCTTATTTTTGTGTATGGTGTTAGGGAGTGTTCTAATTTCATTCTTTTACATGTACCTGTCCAGTTTTCCCAGCACCATTTATTGAAGAGGCTGTCCTTTTTCCACTGTACATTCCTGCCACCTTTATCAAAGATAAGGTGTCCATATGTGCATGGGTTTATCTCTGGGCTTTCTATCCTGTTCCATTGATCTATCTTTCTGTTTTTGTGCCAGTACCATACTGTCTTGATAACTGTAGCTTTGTAGTATAGTCTGAAGTCAGGGAGCCTGATTCCTCCAGTTCCTTTTTTTGTTCTCAAGATTGCTTTGGCTATTCGGGGTCTTTTGTGTTTCCATACAAATTGTGAAATTTTTTGTTCTAGTTCTGTGAAAAATGCCAGTGGTAGTTTGATAGGGATTGCATTGAATCTATAGATTGCTTTGGGTAGTAGAGTCATTTTCACAATGTTGATTCTTCCAATCCAAGAACATGGTATATGTCTCCATCTATTTGTATCATCTTTAATTTCTTTCATCAGTGTCTTATAGTTTTCTGCATACAGGTCTTTTGTCTCCTTAGGTAGGTTTATTCCTAGATATTTTATTCTTTTTGTTGCAATGGTAAATGGGAGTGTTTTCTTGATTTCACTTTCAGATTTTTCATCATTAGTATATAGGAATGCCAGAGATTTCTGTGCATTAATTTTGTATCCTGCTACTTTACCAAATTCATTGATTATCTCTAGTAGTTTTCTGGTAGCATCTTTAGGCTTCTCTATGTATAGGATCATGTCATCTGCAAACAGTGACAGCTTTACTTCTTCTTTTCCGATTTGTATTCCTTTTATTTCCTTCTCTTCTCTGATTGCTGTGGCTAAAACTTCCAAAACTATGTTGAATAAGAGTGGTGAGAGTGGGCACCCTTGTCTTGTTCCTGATCTTAGTGGAAATGCTTTCAGTTTTTCACCATTGAGGATGATGTTTGCTGTGGGCTTGTCGTATATGGCCTTTATTATGTTGAGGAAAGTTCCCTCTATGCCTACTTTCTGCAGGGTTTTTATCATAAATGGGTGTTGAATTTTGTCAAAAGCTTTCTCTGCATCTATTGAGATGATCATATGGTTTTTCTCCTTCAGTTTGTTAATATGGTTTATCACATTGATAGATTTGCGTATATTGAAGAATCCTTGCATTCCTGGAACAAACCCCACCTGATCATGGTGTATGATCCTTTTAATGTGCTGTTGGATTCTGTTTGCTAGTATTTTGTTGAGGATTTTTGCATCTATGTTCATCAGTGATATTGGTCTGTAGTTTTCTTTCTTTGTGACATCCTTGCCTGGTTTTGGTATCAAGGTGATGGTGGCCTCGTAGAATGAGTTTGGGAGTGTTCCTCCCTCTGCTATATTTTGGAAGAGTTTGAGAAGGATAGGTGTTAGCTCTTCTCTAAATGTTTGATAGAATTCGCCTGTGAAGCCATCTGGTCCTGGGCTTTTCTTTGTTGGAAGATTTTTAATCACAGTTTCAATTTCAGTGCTTGTGATTGGTCTGTTCATATTTTCTATTTCTTCCTGATTCAGTCTTGGCAGGTTGTGCATTTCTAAGAATTTGTCCATTTCTTCCAGATTGTCCATTTTATTGGCATAGAGTTGCTTGTAGTAATCTCTCATGATCTCTTTTATTTCTGCAGTGTCAGTTGTTACCTCTCCTTTTTCATTTCTAATTCTATTGATTTGAGTCTTCTCCCTTTTTTTCTTGATAAGTCTGGCTAGTGGTTTATCTATTTTGTTTATCTTCTCAAAGAACCAGCTTTTAGTTTTATTGATCTTTGCTATTGTTTCCTTCATTTCTTTTTCATTTATTTCTGATCTGATTTTTATGATTTCTTTCCTTCTGCTAGCTTTGGGGTTTTTTTGTTCTTCTTTCTCTAATTGCTTGAGGTGCAAGGTTAGGTTGTTTATTCGAGATGTTTCCTGCTTCTTAAGGTGGGCTTGTATTGCTATAAACTTCCCCCTTAGAACTGCTTTTGCTGCATCCCACAGGTTTTGGGTCGTTGTGTCTCCATTGTCATTTGTTTCTAGGTATTTTTTTTATTTCCTCTTTGATTTCTTCAGTGATCACTTCATTATTAAGTAGTGTATTGTTTAGCCTCCATGTGTTTGTATTTTTTACAGATCTTTTCCTGTAATTGATATCTAGTCTCATGGCGTTGTGGTCAGAAAAGATACTTGATACAATTTCAATTTTCTTAAATTTGCCAAGGCTTGATTTGTGACCCAAGATATGATCTATCCTGGAGAATGTTCCGTGAGCACTTGAGAAAAATGTGTATTCTGTTGTTTTTGGATGGAGTGTCCTATAAATATCAATTAAGTCCATCTTGTTTAATGTATCATTTAAAGCTTGTGTTTCCTTATTTATTTTCATTTTGGATGATCTGTCCATGGGTGAAAGTGGGGTGTTTAAGTCCCCTACTATGAATGTGTTACTGTCAATTTCCCCTTTTATGGCTGTTAGTATTTGCCTTATGTATTGAGGTGCTCCTATGTTGGGTGCATAAATATTTACAATTGTTATATCTTCTTCTTGGATCGATCCCTTGATCATTATGTAGTGTCCTTCTTTGTCTCTTTTAATAGTCCTTATTTTAAAGTCTATTTTGTCTGATATGAGAATTGCTACTCCAGCTTTCTTTTGGTTTCCATTTGCATGGAATATCTTTTTCCATCCCCTTACTTTTAGTCTGTATGTGTCTCTAGGTCTGAAGTGGGTCTCTTGTAGACAGCATATGTAAGGGTCTTGTTTTTGTATCCATTCAGCTAATCTGTGTCTTTTGGTGGGAGCATTTAGTCCATTTACATTTAAGGTAATTATCGATATGTATGTTCCTATTCCCATTTTCTATATTGTTTTGGGTTCGTTATTATAGGTCTTTTCCTTCTCTTGTGTTTCTTGCCTAGAGAAGATCCTTTAGCATTTGTTGTAAAGCTGGTTTGGTGGTGCTGAACTCTCTCAGCTTTTGCTTGTCTGTAAAGGTTTTAATTTCTCCATCAAATCTGAATGAGATCCTTGCTGGGTAGAGTAGTCTTGGTTGCAGGTTTTTCTCCTTCATCACTTTCAGTATGTCCTGCCACTCCCTTCTGGCTTGTAGGGTTTCTGCTGAAAGGTCAGCTGTTAACCTTATGGGGATTCCCTTATGTGTTATTTGTTGTTTTTCCCTTGCTGCTTTTAATATGCTTTCTTTGTATTTAATTTTTGACAGTTTGATTAATATGTGTCTTGGCGTATTTCTCCTTGTATTTATCCTGTATGGGACTCTCTGTGCTTCCTGGACTTGATTAACTATTTCCTTTCCCATATTAGGGAAGTTTTCAACTATAATCTCTTCAAATATTTTCTCAGTCCCTTTCTTTTTCTCTTCTTCTTCTGGAACCCCTATAATTTGAATGTTGGTGCGTTTAATGTTGTCCCAGAGGTCTCTGAGACTGTCCTCAGTTCTTTTCATTCTTTTTTCTTTATTCTGCTCTGCAGTAGTTATTTCCACTATTTTATCTTCCAGGTCACTTATCCGTTCTTCTGCCTCAGTTATTCTGCTATTGATCCCATCTAGAGTATTTTTAATTTCATTTATTGTGTTGTTCATCATTGCTTGTTTCATCTTTAGTTCTTTTAGGTCCTTGTTAACTGATTCTTGCATTTTGTCCATTCTATTGTCCATTCTATCTCCAAGATTTCGGATCAACCTTACTATCATTATTCTGAATTCTTTTTCAGGTAGACTGCCTATTTCCTCTTCATTTGTTAGGTTTGGTGCATTTTTATCTTGCTCCTTTATCTGCTGTGTGTTTTTCTGTTTTCTCATTTTGCTTATCTTACTGTGTTTGGGGTCTCCTTTTTGCAGGCTGCAGGTTCGTAGTTCCTCCTGTTTTTGATGTCTGTCTCCAGTGGCTAAGGTTGGTTCAGTGGGTTGTGTAGGCTTCCTGGTGGAGGGGACTAGTGCCTGTGTTGTGGTGGAAGAGGCTGGATCTTGTCTCTCTAGTGGGCAGGTTCACGTCTGGTGGTGTGTATTGGGGTGTCTGTGGCCTTATTATGATTTTAGGCAGCCTCTCTGCTAATGGGTGGGGTTGTGTTCCTGTTTTGCTAGTTGTTTGGCACAGGTTGTCCAGCACTGTGGCTTGCTGGTCGTTGAGTGAAGCTGGGTGCTGGTGTTAAGATGGAGGTCTCTGGGAGATTTTCGCCGTTTGATATTATCTGGAGCTGGGAGGTCTCTTGTGAACCAGTGTCTTGAAGTTGGCTCTCCTACCTCAGAGGGAGAGCCCTGCCTCCTGGCTGGAGCACCAAGAGCCTTTCATCCACACGGCTCAGAATAAAAGGGAGAAAAAGTAGAGGGAATTAGTAGACGTATGAGGAAAGAAAGAAGGAAAGGAGGGAAGGAAGGAGGGAAGGAAGGAAGGAAGGAAGGAAGAAAGAAAGAAAGAAGCAAAGAAGGAAAGAAGGCAAGAAGGAACGAAAGGAGGGAGGGAGGGAGGGAGGAAGGAAGGAGGGAAAGAAGTAAAAACAAAAAGAAAGAAGATACAGTAAAAATAAAATAAAGTATAATAAAGTTATTGAATTAAAAAATTCTTAATTAGAACAAAAAAAAAAGGACGGATAGAACCTTAGGACAAATGTTGGAAGCAAAGCTGTACAGACAAAGTCTTACACAGAAGCGTACACATATACCCTCACAAAAAGAGGTAAAGGGGGAAAAATCATAAATCTTGCTGTCAGAGACCACCTCCTCAATTTGGGATAATTCGTTGTCTAAAGGAGGGAAGGAAGGAGGGAAGGAAGGAAGGAAGGAAGAAAGAAAGAAGCAAGGAAGGAAAGAAGGCAAGAAGGAACAAAAGGAGGGAGGGAGGAAGGAAGGAAGGAGGGAAAGAAGGGAAAACAGAAAGAAGATACAGTAAAAATAAAATAGAGTATAATAAAGTTATTGAATTAAAAAATTCTTAATTAGAGAAGAAAAAAAAAAAAAAGGACGGATAGAACCTTAGGACAAATGTTGGAAGCAAAGCTGTACAGACAAAGTCTTACACAGAAGCGTACACATACACCCTCACAAAAAGAGGTAAAGGGGGAAAAATCATAAATCTTGCTGTCAGAGACCACCTCCTCAATTTGGGATAATTCGTTGTCTAAAGGAGGGAAGGAAGGAGGGAAGGAAGGAAGGAAGGAAGGAAGGAAGAAAGAAAGAAGCAAGGAAGGAAAGAAGGCAAGAAGGAACGAAAGGAGGGAGGGAGGAAGGAAGGAAGGAGGGAAAGAAGGGAAAACAGAAAGAAGATACAGTAAAAATAAAATAGAGTATAATAAAGTTATTGAATTAAAAAATTCTTAATTAGAAAAAAAAAAAAAAAGGGACGGATAGAACCTTAGGACAAATGTTGGAAGCAAAGCTATACAGACAACGTCTTACACAGAAGCGTACACATACACCCTCACAAAAAGAGGTAAAGGGGGAAAAATCATAAATCTTGCTGTCAGAGACCACCTCCTCAATTTGGGATGATTCGTTGTCTAAAGGAGGGAAGGAAGGAAAGAAAGAAAGAAAGAAAGAAAGGACGAAGGTAAAGTATAATAACGTTCTTAAAATTAAAATTGATTATTAAGAAAAAAAATTTTAAGAAAAAACCATGGACGGATAGAACCTAGGACAAATGGTGGAAGCAAGACTATACAGACAAGATCTCACACAGAAGCATACACATACACATTCACAAAAAGAGGAATAGGGAGAAAAATCATAGATCTTGCTCCCAAAGTCCACCTCCTTAATTTGGGATGATTGGCTGTCTATTCATGTATTCCACAGATGCAGGGTACATCAAGTTGATTGTGGAGCTTTAATCCGCTGCTTCTGAGGCTGCTGGGAGAGATTTCCCTTTCTCTTCTTTGTTCTCACAGCTCCCAGGGGCTCAGCTTTGGATTTGGCCCTGCCTCTGCGTGTAGGTCGCTGGAGGGCGTCTGTTTTTTGCTTAGACAGGACGGGGTTAAAGGAGCCGCTGATTCGGGGGTTCTGGCGTACGGAGGCCGGCGGCGGGGAGGGAGGGGCACGGAATGCGGGGCGGGCCTGCGGCGGCAAAGGCCGGCGTGACTCTGCACCAGCCCGAGGCCCGCCGTGCGCTCTCCCGGGGAAGTCGTCTCCGGATCCCGGGAACCCGGCAGTGGCGGGCTGCACAGGCTCCGCGGAGGAGGGGAGTGGAGAGCGACCTGCGCTCGCGCACAGGCCCCTTGGTGGCGGCAGCAGCAGCCCCAACGTCTCCCGCCCGCCTTGGGGTCCGCGCCTCCAGCCGCGGCTTGCGCCCGTCTCTGGAGTCAGCGCCCTCAGCCGCGGCTCGCGCCCGTCTCTGGGGTCCGCGCCCTCAGCCGCGGCTCGCGCCCGTCTCTGGGGTCCGCGCCCTCAGCCGCGGCTCGCGCCCGTCTCTGGGGTCCGCGCTTTCAGCCGCGGCTCGCGCCCGTCTCTGGAGTTCCTTTAAGCAGCGTTCTTAAACCCCTCTCCTCACGCACCAGGAAACAAAGAGGGAAGAAAAAGTCTCTTGCCTCTTCGGCAGGTGCCGGCTTTTCCCCGGACTCCCTCCCGGCTAGCTGTGGTGCACTAACCCCTTCAGGCTATGTTCAAGCCGCCAACCCCAGTCCTCTCCCTGCGCTCCGTCCGAAACCGAAACCCTAGCCTCAGAGCCTCAGCTCGCAGCCCCGCCCGTCCCGGCGGGTGAGCAGACAAGCCTCTCGGGCTGGTGAGTGCCGGTCGGCACCGATCCTCTGTGCGGGAATCTCCCCGCTTTGCCCTCCGCACCCGTTGCTGTGCACTCCTCCGCGGCTTCGAAGCTCCCCCCTCCGCCTCCCGCAGTCTCCGCCTGCGAAGGGGCTTCCTAGTGTGTGGAAACTTTTCCTCCTTCACAGCTCCCTCCCACTGGTGCAGGTGCCGTCCCTATTCTTTTGTCTCTGTTTATTCTTTTTTCCTTTTGCCCTACCCAGGTACGTGGGGAGTTTCTTGCCTTTTGGGAGGTCTGAGGTCTTCTGCCAGTCTTCAGTAGGTGTTCTGCAGGAGTTGTTCCACGTGTAGATGTATTTCTGGTGTATCTGGGTGGAGCGCCCGGCACCCGCCCGGGCCCGAACCCCCTATGCTAGTTTTAAAAATCAATCCAATTGTTGGGTTTGTGGCCAATTACCTGTGTCTACTACTTCTGTATTACCTTTGAGGACTTCTCCACTCCAAGGCTCTAGTTGGATGGCTCTTAGGAAATTTCTTTTAGAAGAAGGAATGTTCAGTGCCATTCAGGCTATTCTTGATATTACAAGATGGGATCCCCTCACCTAGCCAATTAATAATACCTTGTCATAAAAATGAATTTTCCTCAAAAGTTACTCAAGCTCAGTAAAAGAAACAAGCAAAATTTCAGCCAATGAATAAAACCTCCAATTATGGGATAGATTTTTTTGGTTAACACCAGGCTATGGTCATTTAAATTTTAAGCCCCCCGTTTACCTTGGAAACATATTATACTAAGGATAATCAGCCTAGTTACACTAGGAAATTGTGTTGGGAGCCTTATGGACAGTGCCATTATATCATTTCCCTGAAAGATAAGGATTAGTATAGAACAGACTAGGCCAGATGACCTGAGGATATACTGGGCTGCACCTAATAGAAGTTCTTAGCTTAATTCTTATTTATGACTTTAATAATACTGCTAGCTATGTTATTTGTATTTTGCCTATTTTACAAGATTGTTGTTTCTTGTATTACCAAATGTGTGACTGAGCCTCCAACAAAACCATATAGTTTTATATGAGATCAATGATTGTAATAGTGTAATTCTATATATGGGAAGATACAACAAGAGGGAATTTTCCTGGACCATAACAGATTAGTAAAACAGGTGGTCCAGAGTCCTGTGGTTACTGTTAATAAGATCTGGTTCAGTAATAGCACTGAGTGGTCTATCAGAGAAATCCTCACCAGACCGAGGAATGAGCCTTCCTAGCACCATGGAATGAAATGGTCATGGAAAGCCTCCCAAAGCATGGTCGAATTTATGACCATGATGGGGCCCTGTCAACTACAAATTGGCACTTTCCATTGGCACTTGCCATCTACCTCTATAAGGATTCAATCACATGCTGCTGCAGCTGCTGATTTTCAACACCCCCTGAACGGAGATTGGGGTGGAGGGCAGAAATGAGGCACTCTGTGCTCTGGGAAAAACTGGCAGAACAGGTCTTCAGATAGTTAGATATTTTCAGGAGCTGATTTTATGAGCCCAACTCTTGTATCTCTTCATATCTAGAAAAGCACTAGAATCCTTCATGGTGATGTCTGCTCCTCATGACTAGCAGTAACCTTCACAAGACTAGCAGAAATTGCTTGCATGTACTCCCTCTTCACCAAAATCACATATGTACTACCCACCCACCCCTCTTTGGAACAGTTTCTCAGAGCTATCTGAAATGCTGTCTCCCAGGTATAGTCCTCATTTTGCCCCAAATAAAACTTGACTCACATCTCTCATGTGCATTTTTTAAATCGACATAAGGAATTGGCTTACATGATTGTCAGAAGGTAATCATGTAGTCCAATTCTTACATGACATTTGTAGGAGAGAGCAAGTTGGAACCTCAAGTAGCATTTCTATGTTAAGATCTTCAGGCAGAATTCCTTCTTCTTCAGGAAACCTCAGTCTTTGTTCCCACCCTCATTATCAAGGGTAATTTCCTTTATTTAAAGTCAATTGATTAAAATGTTAATCACATCTACAAAATATCCTCACAGAAATATTTAAACTACTGTTTGACCAAACAAGTAGACACTGTAAATCAGCCAAGTTGGCTCATGATGTTAACCATCACAGGTATGTCCTTTCTTAAGTTTTCCCTTCCTGCATTGTGGCCTGAGAATTTGCTTCTTAGCAAGTAATCTGATGATACTGTTAGGCTCACTTGTTTTTACCCTTCTCTCAAGGATTAGAGTCCTCTGTTCTTATTACCTAATGTCTGAAAAGTATTGTTTCACAACTTTTGTCCTGTTTTCTAGCTGTTTAAGATGGATAAATAGATCCTTGTTCTTATTTAATTTAAATGTGCATTTTTCTTGTTATTCCTGTGTATTTTTCCAATTTTTAAAAAAATAGATAAAGAGGAAACTAAAGATGTAAATATTATTATAAGCATTAACATTTAGAATAACGTGATAAATACACATATTAAAATGATTCTATGAATCTGTTTGGGCTTGGAGAATTGAATCCATGTGATTGTTTAAATTAAACCATCCTTCTTTGCAGAAAACGAAGAAAGACTATAAAATTTTTCTCTTTATGAAAAAGGATCTCTTTGGTGATACAATTTAAGTTTGCAGAACAACCATGAATTATTTTCCATATAAAACTTGAGTATTTTCCAAGGGAAAATAAAAGAGAATTGCATAATTCAGGCTCTTTTTGAGATGCTTGAACAGTGATCACAAAATTGATAAAAGTATCGTGCTATCTGTTTGGAAAGAGAAAATAATGTTTTATTGGGAAAAAATCTCTTTGTCAAATGGCATTATTTTACATTCTATAATGTCACTGGCACACAATCTGTAAGAGAAATTACTGATGGATTCATAGTAAATATTTTGCTTTACAGTCAGATTAAACCTCTGGTATGCAAAGTACAAAACAGTTTCTTGCATAAAAGTGGTAAATATACAAGGTCAACATGTTTGATGCATGTTTTTGTACTGTATATCTCTGGAACTACATTACATTGGGGGAGATTTCCATTTAACTGAAGATTATGTTGATTTTAATAGGCAAGTGATGTTAGTACTGCTGGAGAATCAAAAATGTATAAAGCAGAAAGAGTGTTGCCATGCAAATAAAAATGCAATAGAATGCCTACTAAACAATGTTTATTCAAAACAGCAAATAGTTGTCATTTCTCTATTTTTTTTGTGTGTGTTGGTATTGACTGAAATATCAGATAATTTTTATATGAAAAAATTGTCTCTCATGCTTAGTGCAATGAAAGAGAAAATATATGATGATCTTAAATTCACATGGATGAACAGTTAATTTTCAGAGAAAGGTACTCACACTTTTAAAATGGGGGAAAATATAGGAAAAAATGAGAGCACAAATGGCTTTCTCATCATATGATTGTCCCTTCAAAGATCATTTCCATTATTGCAAGTGGTGTTTTCAAAGGGCATATCTCAAAAATATACTCAATGTCTTGAATACGCTGACATTATTTTAGCCCAGACATCATGATGTTAATATTGAAGATTTCTTATTAAAACAAACCATGCTGAAAGAGATTTGCTAGCTGAATTTATATTTTTCTCGACACAGAAGATTTCTTTGCTGGCTGTGAAAGACACCAAATATATATTTGGCATATTTTAGGAAACATTCAAATGTGATAAAAAAAATGAAGAAACAGACTTCCACGCTGTATAAAATGAGGAAGTAATAGACATACCATCATGCTACCTCCCAGACTGAAACAGTCAACCTCCTTGCTGTCTGTATCTTCAGTACCACCCCGATATTAAATATGATATAGCAAAGGACTCATCTTTTGAAAGAGCAGAAATTTCTTTTCACTGGAGAACATGTCTTACTTTCTGGTTTTGTGTTCAATCAGAAAATCAAGAACTATCAAAACATATAGGTTTTACAATGATTCATAATGTTGAGCTAGGGTTATGTGATTTATTATTTGAAAGGAATAAGAAAAGAAAACAACTGGATATCAAAATTGACCAACTCAAACATATCCTTTTAATCATATAGAATAATTATTCTAGTTAGTTTGTACATATCATCTCATTAAAATTTATGAATTAAGACATAGAATTGGATTTCCATGTGTCCTAATCAACGATTTATAAGGTAGTAAACTTCAAAGAACTGTAAGGAGGCAGAATGTTATTACTTGAAAAATTCTTCAGGATAGGTCAGTCAGGGAATGAGGGGAGCTTTCTTTGCCTTCTTACGATTTTGCATACCACTACACAGCTGGCTTATCACTGTTAGGCACTAAGACGTGTAATATCAGAGAGCTATACATGAAGACTTACAAACTTTTCAATATCCAATGATAGAGAACTACTCTTTACAAATATGTAATTTTTCAATTTTTGTCTTTTAACTGTGAATAGGAAGTTTTAATTCTAACTTGATGTTTATAATACCAACCCTTTCCGTAATTGCATGAATTAGAAAAAAAATTGATTTTAAAATAACAATAACAATGATAAAACAGTTCAGAAGTTTCAACATAATTGCTTATGATAACATCTTCTAAGTAGGTAATTAATTTTTATTTAATCTGTATATATGCTGTAGGAGTTGTTTTTTTTTTTTTTTCCTCTTCAGAATGTATTGACTGTTATTGTGTGTGCCTTATTGGCCTGAATGTGATGTGCTTAATTATGTTGTGTGCTTTTTTTTTTAAGATTTTAATATGGTTGTACTTCTCCCTTTGTAGGTGTTATTACTGTAAGCTTTGGCAAATGTTTAAGAGTGGAAAAAAAGTAATGAACTTCTGTAGTAATTCTAATTGTGATGCAGGGTGATTTTTAGCAGCTGTAAACTATCAACTTAAAGTAAAGATAAAATAATGTTGCTTCCTATAAGTTATGGTCCATATACTTTTTCTGTTTGTTTGTTTGTTTTCTTAATATATTTGAGGACAAACAAAGGTAAATGTATGATACAGAGGAGAGACTTGATCTAACAATAATAAAGGTGAAATCAAAAAATCATCAAGGGACGGAGGGGAAGATCACCTTCCTCCCAACATATACACCAGAAATACATCTACACGTGGAGCAACTCCTACAGAACACCTACTGAATGCTGGCAGAAGACCTCAGACCCCCAAAAGGCAAGAAACTCCCCAAGTACCTGGGTAGGGCAAAAGAAAAAAAAGAAAAAACAGAGACAAAAGAATAGGGACAGGACCTGCACCAGTGGGAGGGAGCTGTGAAGGAGGAAAGGTTTCCACACACTAGGAAGCCCCTTCATGGGCGGAGACTGCGGGAGGTGGAGGGGGGGGGGGACTTCAGAGCCACGGAGGAGAGCACAGCAACAGGGGGGCGGAGGGCAAAGCGGGGAGATAACCGCACAGAGTGTCGGTGCCGACCGGCACTCACCAGTCCGAGAGGCTTGTCTGCTCAGCCAGCGGGGCGGGCGGGGCTGCGAGCTGAGGCTCAGGCTTTGGTCGGAGTGAGCGCAGGGAGAGAACTGGGGTTGGCTGTGCGAACACAGCCTGAAGGGGTTAGTGCACCACGGCTAGCCGGGAGGGAGTCTGGGAAAAGGTCTGGAGCTACCGAAGAGGCAAGAGACTTATCTTCCCTCTTTGTTTCCTGGTGCGCGAGGAGAGGGGTTTAAGAGCGTTGCTTAAAGGAACTCCAGAGACGGGCGCGAGCCGTGGCTAAAAACGTGGACCCCAGAGACGGGCACGAGCCGCGGTTAAAAGCACGAACCCCAGACACGGGCGCCAGCTGTGGCTAAAAGCGCAGACCTCAGAGACGGGCACGAGCCGCGGCTAAAAGCGCGGACCCCAGAGACGGGCAGGAGATGCTAAGGCTGCTGCTGCCGCCGCCAACAAGCCTGTGTGTGAGCACAGGTCACTATCCACAACCCTTTTCCAGGGAGCCTGTGCAGCCCGCCACTGCCAGGTTCCCGGGATCCAGGGACAACTTCCCCGGGAGAACGCACAGCGGGCCTCAGGCTGGTGCAACATCATGCTGGCCTCTGCCGCCGCAGGCTTGCCCCGCACTCCGTGCTCCTCCCTTCCCCCGGCCTGAGTGAGCCAGAGCCCCCGAATCGGCGGCTCCTTTAACTCCGTCCTGTCTGAGCAAAAAAACAGATGCCCTCCAGCGACCTACACGCAGAGGCGGGGCCAAATCCAAAGCTGAGCCCCTGTGGGCTGTGAGAACAAAGAAGAGAAAGGGAAATCTCTCCCAGCATCCTCAGAAGCAGCAGATTAAAGCTCCACAATTACTTGATGTACCCTGCATCTGTGGAATACATGAATAGACAGCGAATCATCCCAAATTGAGGAGATGGACTTAGAGAGCAAGATTTATGATTTTTTTCCCCTTTTCCTCTTTTTGTGAGTGTGTATGTGTACGCTTCTGTGTGAGATTTTGTCCGTATAGCTTTGCTTCCACCATCTGTCCTAGGGTTCTATCCATCTGTTTTTTTTGTTTTTTTTATTTTTATTCTTAATAATTAATTTTAATTTTAATAACTTTATTATACTTTACCTTCTTTCTTTCTTCCTTCCTTCCTTTCTTTCTTTCTTTCTTTCTTTCTTTCATTCTTTCTTTCTTTCTTTCTTTCTTTCTTTCTTTCTTTCTTTCTTTCTTTCTTTCTTTCTTTCATCTTTCTTTCTTTCTTTCTTTCCCTCCTTTAGACAGCGAATCATCCCAAACTGAAGAGGTGGACTTTGAGAGCAAGATATATGTTTTTTTCCCCTTTACCTCTTTTTGTGAGGGTGTATGTGTATGCTTCTGTGTAAGATTTTGTCTGTATAGTTTTACTTCCACCATTTGTCCTACGGTTCTATCCGTCCCTTTTTTTTTCTAAATAATTATTTTTTTTAATTTAATAACTTTATTATATTTTACTTTACTTTATTCTACTGTATCTTCTTTCTTTCTTTTTTCCTTCCTTCCCTCCTTCCTTCCTTCCTCCCTCCCTCCCTCCCTCCTTTTTATCCTTCTTTCCTTCTATTCTTCTTTCTTTCTTTCTTTCTTTCTTCCTTCCTGCCTTCCTTCCTTCCTTTGTCCTTACCTCATTCCCCCTTTCCCTCCTTTTTTATTCTTTCCTTTTCTTCTTTCTTTCCTTCTTTCTTCCTTTCTTCTTTCCTTCCTTCCTTCCCTCTTTTCCTTCTTTCTTTCTTTCTTTCTTCCTTCCTTTCTTTCTTTCTTTCCTCTTTCTTCTACTAATGCTTTCTCTCTACATTTTCTCCATTTTATTCTGAGCCGTGTGGATGAAAGGCTCTTGGTACTCCAGTCAGGAGTCAGGGCTCTGCCTCTGAGGTGGGAGAGCCAACTTCAGGACACTGGTCAACAAGAGACCTCCAAGCTCCACATAATATCAAACGGCAAAAATCTCCCAGAGATCTCCATCTCAACACCAGGACCCAGCTTCACTCAACAACCAGCAAGCTACAGTGCTGGACAACCTATGCCAAACAACTAGCAAAACAGGAACACAACCACACCCATTAGCAGAGAGGCTGCCTAAAATCATAATAAGTCCACAGACACCCCAAAACACACCACCAGACATGGACCTGCCCACTAGAGAGACAAGAACAAGCCTCATCCACCAGAACACAGGCACTAGTCCCCTTCACTAGGAAGCCTACATAACCCACTGAACCAACCTTAGCCACTGGGGACAAACATCAAAAACAATGGGAACTATGAACCTGCAGCCTGCAAAAAGGAGACCCCAAACACAGTGAGATAAACAAAATGAGAAGACAGAAAAACACAGCCGATGAAGGAGCAAGATAAAAATGCACCAGACCTAACAAATGAAGAGGAAATAGGCAGTCTACCTGAAAAAGAATTCAGAATAATGATAGTAAAGATGATTCAAAATCTTGGAAATAGAATGGACAAAATGCAAGAAACATTTAACAAGGACCTAGAAGAACTAAAGATGAAACAAACAATGATGAACAACACAATAAATTAAATGAAGAAGACTCTAGATGGGATCAATAGCAGAATAACTGAGGCAGAAGAACGGATAAGTGACCTGGAAGATAAAATAGTGGAAATAACTACTGCAGAGTAGAATAAAGAAAAAAGAATGAAAAGAACTGAGGACAGTCTCAGAGACATCTGGGACAACATTTAACACACCAACATTAGAATTATAGGGGTTCCAGAAGAAGAAGAGAAAAAGAAAGGGATGGAGAAAATATTTGAGGAAATTATAGTTGAAAACTTCCCTAATATGGGAAAGGAAATAGTTAATCAAGTCCAGGAAGCATACACATTCCCATATAGGAAAAATGCAAGAAGAAACACACAAAGACACATATTAATCCAACTGTCAAAAATTAAATACAAAGAAAACATATTAAAAGCAGCAAGGGAAAAACAACAAATAACACACAAGGGAATCCCCATAAGGTTAACAGCTGATCTTTCAGCAGAAACTCTGCAAGCCAGAAGGGAGTGGCAGGACATACTGAAAGTGATGAAGGAGAAAAACCTGCAACCAAGATTACTCTACACAGCAAGGATCTCATTCAGATTTGATGGAGAAATTAAAACCTTTACAGACAAGCAAAAGCTGAGAGAGTTCAGCACCACCAAACTAGCTTTATAATAAATGCTAAAGGAACTTCTCTAGGCAAGAAGCACAAGAGAAGGAAAAGAGCAATAATAACGAACCCAAAACAATTTAGAAAATGGGAATAGGAACATATATATCGATAATTACCTTAAATGTAAATGGACTAAATGCTCCCACCAAAAGACACAGATTGGCTGAATGAATACAAAAAAGAGACCCATGTATATGCTGTCTACAAGAAACCCACTTCAGACCTAGAGACCATACAGACTGAAAGTAAGGGGATGGAAAAAGATATTCCATGCAAATGGAAACCAAAAGAAAGCTGGAGTAGCAATTCTCATATCAGACAAAGTAGACTTTAAAATAAAGACTATTAGAAGAGACAAAGAAGGACACTACATAATGATCAAGAGATCGATCCAAGAAGAAGATATAACAATTGTAAATATTTATTCACCCAACAGAGGAGCACCTTATGTATATAAGGCAAATACTAACAGCCATAAAAGGGGAAATTGACAGTAACACATTCATAGTATGGGACTTTAACACCCCACTTTCACCAATGGACAGATGATCCAAAATGAAAATAAATAAGGAAACACAAGCTTTAAATGATACATTAAACAAGATTGACTTAATTGATATTTATAGGACACTCCATCCAAAAACAACAGAATACACATTTTTCTCAAGTGCTCATGGAACATTCTCCAGGATAGATCACATCTTGGGTCACAAATCAAGCCGTGGTAAATTTAAGAAAATTGAAATTATATCAAGTATCTTTTCCTACCACAACACCATGAGACCAGATATCAATTACAAGAAGAGATCTGTAAAATATACAAACACATGGAGGCTAAACAATACACTACTTAATAACTAAGTAATCACTGAAGAAATCAAAGAGGAAATTAAAAAAAAATACCTAGAAACGAATGACAATGGAGACACAACAACCCAAAACCAATGCGATGCAGCAAAAGCAGTCCTAAGAGGGAAGTTTATAACAATACAAGCCCACCTTAAGAAGCAGGAAACATCTCGAATAAAAAACCTAACCTTGCACCTAAAGCAATTAGAGAAAGAAGACCAAAAAAAATAACCCCCAAAGTTAGCAGAAGGATAGAAATCATAAAAATCAGATCAGAAATGAATGAAAAAGAAATGAAGGTAACAATAGCAAAGATCAATAAAACTAAAAGGTGGTTCTTTGAGAAGGTAAACAAAATAGATAAACCATTAGCCAGACTCATCAAAAAAAAAAAAAGGGAGAAGACTCAAATCAATAGAATTAGAAATGAAAAAGGACAAGTAACAACTGACACTGCAGAAATACAAAAGATCATGAGAGATTACTACAAGCAACTCTATGCCAATAAAATGGATAGGCTGGAAGAAATGGACAAATTCTTAGAAATGCACAACCTGTGAAGACTGAATCAGGAAGAAATAGAAAATATGAACAGGCAGATCACAAGCAATGAAATTGAAACTGTGATTAAAAATCATCCAACAAACAAAAGCTCAGTACCAGATGGGTTCACAGGCGAATTCTATCAAACATTTAGAGAAGAGCTAACACCTATCCTGCTCAAACTCTTCCAAAATATAGCAGAGGGAAGAACACTCCCAAATTCCTTCTATGAGGCCACCATCACCTTGATACCAAAACCAGACAAGGATGTCACAAAGAAAGAAAACTACAGGCCGATATCACTGATGAACATAGATGCAAAAATCTTCAACAAAATACAAGCAAACAGAATCCAACAGCACATTAAAAGGATCATACACCATGATCAAGTGGGGTTTATTCCAGGAATGCAAGGATTCCTCAATATATGCAAATCTATCAATGTGATAAACCATATTAACAAATTGAAGGAGAAACACCATATGATCATCTCAATAGATGCAGAGAAAGCTTTTGAAAAAATTCAACACCCATTTATGATAAAAACCCTGAATAAAGTAGGCATAGAGGGAACTTTCCTCAACATAATAAAGGCCATATATGACAAGCCCACAGCCAACATCATCCTCAATGGTGAAAAACTGAAAGCATTTCCACTAAGATCAGGAACAAGACAAGGTTGCCCACTCTCACCACTCTTATTCAACATAGTTTTGGAAGTTTTAGCCACAGCAGTCAGAGAAGAAAAGGAAATAAAAGGAATCCAAATCAGAAAAGGAAAAGTAAAGCTGTCACTGTTTGCAGATGACATGATATTATACATAGAGAATCCTAAAGATGCTATCAGAAAACTACTAGAGATAATCAATGAATTTGGTAAAGTTGCAGGATACAAATTAATGTACAGAAATCTCTTGCATTCCTATACATTAATGATGAAAAATCTGAAAGTGAAATCAAGAAAACACTCCCATTTACCACTGCAACAAAAAGAATAAAATATCTAGGAATAAACCTACCTAAGGAGAAAAAGACCTGTATGCAGAAAATTATAAGACACTGATGAAAGAAATTAAAGATGATACAAATAGATGGAGAGATACACCATGTTCTTAGATTGGAAGAATCAACATTGTTAAAATGACTCTGCTACCCAAAGCAATCTATACATTCAATGCAATCCCTATCAAACTACCACTGGCATTTTTCACAGAACTAGAACAAAAAATTTCACAATTTGTATGGAAACACAAAAGACCTCGAATAGCCAAAGCAATCTAGAGAATGAAAAATGGAGCTGGAGGAATCAGGCTCCCTGACTTCAGACTATACTACAAAGCTACAGTGATCAATACAGTATGGTACTGGCACAAAAACAGAAATATAGATCAATGGAACAGTATAGAAAGCCCAGAGATAAACCCACACACATATGGTCACCTTATCTTTGATAAAGGAGGCAGGAATGTACAGTGGAGAAAGGACAGCCTCTTCAATAAGTGGTGCTGGGAAAACTGGACAGCTACATGTAAAAGTATGAGATTAGATCACTCCTTTACACCATGCAGAAAAATAAGCACAAAATGGATTAAAGACCTAAATGTAAGGCCAGAAACTATCAAACTCTTAGAGGAAAACATAGGCAGAACACTCTATGACATAAATCACAGCAAGATCCTTTTTGACCCACTTCCTAGAGAAATGGAAATAAAAACAAAAGTAAACAAATGGGACCTAATGAAACTTCAAATCTTTTGCACAGCAAAGGAAACCATAAACAGGACCGAAAGACAACCCTCAGAATGGGAGAAAATATTTGCAAATGAAGCAACTGACAAAGGATTAATTTCCAAAATTTACAAGCAGCTCATGCAGCTCAATAACAAAAAAACAAACAACCCAATCATAAAATGGGCAGAAGACCTAAATAGACATTTCTCCAAAGAAGATATACAGACTGACAACAAACACATGAAAGAATGTTCATCATCATTAATTATTAGAGAAATGCAAATCAAAACTACGAGATATCATCTCACACCAGTCAGAATGGCCATCATCAAAAAATCTAGAAACAATAAATGCTGGAGAGCGTGTGGAGAAAAGGGATCACTCTTGCACTGCTGATGGGAATGTGAATTGATTCAGCCACTATAGAGAACAGTATGGAAGTTCCTTAAAAACTACAAATAGAACTACCATATGACCCAGCAATCCCACAACTGGGCATATACCCTGAGAAAACCATAATTCAAAAAGAGTCATGTACCAAAATGTTCATTGCAGCTCTATTTACAATAGCCAGGAGATGGAAACAACCTAAGTGCCCATCATTGGATGAATGGATAAAAAAGAAGTGGCACATATATACAATGGAATATTACTCAGCCATAAAAAGAAACAAAATTGAGCTATTTGTAATGAGGTGGAAAGACCTAGAGTCTGTCATACAGAGTGAAGTAAGTCAGAAAGAGAAAGACAAATGCTGTATGCTAACACATATATATGGAATTTAAGAAAAAAAAAATGTCATGAAGAACCTAGGGGTAAGACAGGAATAAGACAGAGACCTACTGGAGAATGGACTTGAGGATATGGGGAGGAGGAAGGGTGAGCTATGACAAAGCGAGAGAGCGGCATGGACATATATACACTAACAAATGTAAGGTAGATAGCTATTGGGAAGCAGCCGCATAGCACAGGGATATCAGCTGGGTGCTTTGTGACCCCCTGGAGGGGTAGGATAGGGAGGGTGGGAGGGAGGGAGACACAAGAGGGAAGAGATATTGGAACATATGTATATGTATAACTGATTCACTTTGTTATAGAGCAGAAACTAGCACACCATTGTAAAGGAATTATACCCCAAAAAAGACGTTAAAAAAAATCATCAAAAAGATATTTGAAAATATGGTAACTAATTTTTTTTAGATTTATAGATTTTTGAAAGAGAAATCTTTCAGAAATTAGAATTATAGAATACAGAGAAAGAAAGCAAGGAAATATATGAAAATTAGAGTTTCAATCTAGGAGTCCAACTAAAATGGTTCCCTGAAAGACAGAGAAAACAGAAGTTTTCTGGGCAGAAGTTAGAAAAGAAAATATATAATAAATACAAAAAAATTATCAGGACTGAAAATTGTTCATATTCAGATTGGAAGAGCCTCCCAAACACCTGGCTTAACGAGAATGTAAGATCTACACCATAGTTATTACTGTGAAATTTTAGAACACTGGGGGAAAAGGAGATTCTAAACCTTTGAGAAAAAAAAAAAAGCCACATGTAAAGGATATTAAGCAGGGTTGCTGTGGCCTTGTAATTACTATTACTGGAAATTTTTGATTCACAGTTTTTAAGGGGCTGATTCCAATATTTTCTTCTCAACTCTATGTCCACTTGCAAGAAGACAATGTGTCTTGCCCTGAGTGCCAGGAAACCAACAACTGAGCTTTATTATTTTCCTCTTATCTACATACAAAGAAGATGATTATATAAGCTATTCATTTCCTTGGAAATTCTATACCTCAGTGCCTCAGGAAAAGTGAAATATCAGTTGTCCTCTGATTCTATACCTAATATCACTTCATGTGCCACTGGCAGAAGTAAGTGGTTAGTTGACCATGTTTTGTTCTTGAGCACACTGTTAGCACCATGCTTACTCATAAGATGTTTTAATGGGTTTAATTACCACCCTTTCTCCAAACTAAAGAAAAGTCAGCTGATTTTGGGTAGTGAAGGGGATGAGGGCTGGACTCTCTTTTCCAATTTAGAAATTTCTTTAATGCACTGAGTTTCAGGTACACACGGATTGTCTTGTTTTCCTTCCACTTGTTAATTGAAAACACAGAGAGTTAGGATTGTATGTCGTACTGCCTGCATGGCACTTCTCTGAGAATATTTGAATCACTTAACATCACTAATCAGTATATTAAATTATCTTGTCAAATGAGAGATGATTAACTTCAACAGAGGTAATTTTGACAATGAGCTGTCCATGGATTTCTAATTCTTTTATATACAGTTTAAATGAGATTATACATCCTGTGTGTGTACCTGAAAGAAGACATCAGGACAACACACACTAGTAAATGAGGGTAAAACCCTTGTACTTCATGGCCTCCCAATTTTCCTAGAATAAATATGTGGATAGTGGCCTATATTTACACAAGCTAACTAATGTAGACCGTTCTCCTTTCCTTCCAATGAACCCAAAGTGACACTGGAAATCATGCAGCCACATGTCTACATCCATTATTCAGGTATATATTCAGAATGAGTGTGCTCACAAGTCTCACTCTGTATTTACATTAAAGAGGGTGACTAATTACACATTAAAAAAAAAACAAAAACCTGCTTTTAGAGGAACTAGTAAAGGGGCTACCTAGCGTTGTCTCCTTTTAGCCTCACTGATGGAAGTATAGTCCCCAGGAAAAAAAAATCCAATGTATAAAGAAAAGCTGAATTCCATGTTAGAAAAATAACCTGGGATAGACTATCGACTTTTAATATAAACAAAAGCCCTCTAACACACTGATATCACAAATTACAGAACTGTTACATGGGATTCTTCACTGTTAAGTTTAGTTAGTGAAATTACTTTATAATGTAAAATAACTCTCTAGGTATCCAGTGGAACATAACTTACTCAACTCTACTTTTCACCTTAAATCTCTACAGTTTGTCTTGACTTACCAAAGATGGATAGGAAACACGAAGATCTCTAAAGTCTAAATAAGTGGCCAAAGGAGCCAAAATTCCCTGTCAGAAATGTCAACATATATTAGGGATTTCAGTTTGGTACACAAGAGAAAATTGAGTCCACCATGCTGAGTGGAGTTTAATCGGTAGGGGTATATTCTCCATGATTAATTACCTCTTTACATGATACAAAGTGCAGTTGTGTAAATCATACTTTACGTGGTGACAAAAGCACTTGCATTATTCTTAAGAAATTCCTCCAGATCTGTTCTAATTCTACTCACTACTTTTTTCAAGACTCCATCTCACCTCTATGTATCTGTTTGCCAACATATCTTGACTCCATCTATTTTCACACTGCAATTTGGATATAGTAAAAAGGCCTGGATATCCAGTGGTATTTGTTAGGAATATACTTTATGACAAGAAGTTCCATAATCCTGACACAGCCAAGGCCAATGGCATTATAATAACCATGCCTAGAAATTTCTGGCAAGAAGCTGCATGGGTTTCCAGAATTAATCATCTTATAACTAAAAGTTTCTGTCCTTTAACCAATATCTTCTCCTTTCCCTTAAACTTCAACCCTTGGCAACCACCATTCTACTGTTTCTATGAGTTTGACTTTTTAGGTTCCACATATAAGGGAGATCATACTGTGTCTTTTTCTGCCTGACTTGTTTCACTTAGCATAATGTCCTCCAGGTTCATCCATGTTCCCTGAGAAATATAGATGAATGAAAGGAGCAATTCTTCAAATCTTGTTTGGCACTAGAACTGCATGTTCCCTGAATGTTTTCTTTTCCCACTATTACCCTTCTCATTAAATATATCTCATTAAAAATATCAGTTGTTAATTCCAAAAAGCTGATAATCGTCCATAGGGCAGTAAATTAGACAGTCTTGTATCTTGTTCTTGCAAAATACCTTCAACCTAAACATCTACCTTGCCTAGAATTACTAGATGGCATTGTCCTCAAATTTCCTACTAGTCTTTTATTTCTTATACTTAGAAGCTACAGGGACCTCCTTCTTGTTTCTTAAGCATGTTTAACTTTATAAATAACTGACACAATATTTTCCAAAGTAGCTTTCCCATTTTCCATTCCCACCAACAATGGTACAATAATTCCAATTGTTCTTCAACCTCACTAGCACTTGATATTGCCAGGTTGTTGCTTATGTGTATATTTTAATGCATTCTTTTATGTGTGTAGTGATATCTCATTGTGATTTAAATTTATATTCATTCCCCTAATGAATAATGATGTTGAGCATCTTAAATATGTTACATCGTCACACATATATCTTTTTTTTTTGCGGTACACGGGCCTCTCACTGTTGTGGCCTCTCCCGTTGCGGAGCACAGGCTCCGGACGCGCAGGCTCAGCAGCCATGGCTCACGGGTCCAGCCACTCTGCAGCATGTGGTATCTTCCCGGACCGGGGCACGAACCCGTGTCCCCTGCATCGGCAGGCGGACTCTCAACCACGGCGCCACCAGGGAAACCCCACATATATCTTTTTAAACATTTTTATTGAAGTATAGTTGATTTACAATGTTATGTCAGTTTCAGGTGTATAGCAAAGTGATTTGGAGATATATATATATATATATATATAATTTTCTTTGGATTGTTTTCCATTATAGGTTATTATAAGATATTGAATACAGTTCCCTGTGCTATGCAGTAAATCTTTATTGTTAATCCATTTTATATATATTGTTTAATGGTGCTTATCTGTTAATCCCATATTCATAATTTAACCCCTCCCGCTTTTTCCCCTTTGGTAACTATAAATTTGTTTTCTATGCCTGTCAGTCTCTTTCTGTTTTGTAAATAAGTTCATTTGTACTATTTTTTAGACTCCACATATAAATGATATCATAAAATATTTGACATTGTCAATCAACTTACTTCACTTAGCGTGATAATCTCTAGGTCTATCTGCATTGTTGCAAATGGCATTATTTTATTTTTTATTATGGCTGAGTAATATTCCAGTGTGTATATATACCACATCTTCTTTATCCACTCCTCTGTCAATGGACACTTAGGTTGCTTCCATGTCTTGGCTATTGTAAATAGTGTTGCTAATGAACGTTGTGGTGCATGTATCTTTTCAAATTAAAGTTTTCATTTTTTTTGGATATATGCCCAGGAGTGGAATTGCTGGATAATATGGTAACTCTATTTTTAGTCTTTTAAGGAACCTCCATACTGTTCTCCATAGTGGCTGCACCAATGTGCATTTCCACCAACAGGGTAGGAGAGTTATGTTTTCTCCACACCCTCTCCGGCATTCAATATTTGTAGACTTTTGGATGATGGCCATTCTGACTGGTGTGAGGTGATACTTTATTATGGTTTGATTTGCAGTTCTTTAGCGATGTTGAGCATCTTTCATGTGCTTATTGCTCATCTGTATGTCTTCTTTGGAGAAATGTCTATTTAAATCTGCCCATTTTTGAATTGGGTTGCTTATTTTTTTTGATATTGTGTTGTATGAACTGTTGGTATAGTTTAGAAATTAAGGCCTTGTCGATCACATCATTTGCAAATATTTTCTCCCAGTCTGTAAGCTTTTTTTTCATTTTGTTTATGGTTTCCATTGATGTGCAAACACTTGTAAATTTGATTAGGTCCCATTTGTTTATTTTCACTTTTATTTCTATTGTCTTGGGAGACTGACCTAAGAAAATGTTGCTATGATTTATGTCAGAGAATGTTTTGCCTATGTTCTTTTCCAGGAGTTGTATGGTGTCATGTCTTATATTTAAGTCTTTAAGCCATTTTGAGTTTATTTTTGTGTATGGTGTGAAGGAGTATTCTAACTTCATTGATTTACATGCAGCTGTTCAGCTTTCTCAACCTCATTTGCTAAAGATACTGTCTTTTCAACATTGTATATCTTGCCTTCTTTATCAAAGATTAAAGTCCAGTTGTGTGGGCTTATTTCTGGACTCTCTATTCTGTCCCATTGATATATATGTCTGTTTCTGTTCCAATACCATTCTGTTTCAGTTACTATAGCTTTGTAGTATTGCCTGAAGTCTGGGAAGGTTATGCCTCCTGATTTGTTCTTTTTCTCAGGTTTGCTTTAGCAATTTTGGATTTTTGTGTCTCCATGTAAATTTTAGGGTTATTTGTTCTAGCTCTGTAAAAAATAATGTGGGAAATTTGATAGGGATCACATTAAATCTATATGTTGCTTTGGATAGTATAGCCATTTTAACAATATTAAATCTTCATATCCAAGTAGCATAGAGTATCTTTCCATTTCCTTGAATCATCTTCAATCTCCTTTATCAGTGTTTTATTGTTCTCAGAGTTTAAGTCTTTAACCTCCTTGGTTAGGTTTATTCCTAAGTATTTTATTATTTTTGATGAGATTTTTAAACGGGATTTTTTTTTTTTTTTACTTTCTCTTTCTGATATTTCACTGTTAATGTAAAGAAATACAACAGACTTTTGTATATTAATCTTGTATTCTGCTACTTTGCTAAATTCATTTATCAGCTTGAATAGATTTTGTGTGGAATTTTTAGGACTTTCTATATAGAGTATCATATTATCTGCATAGAATGACAATTTTACCTCTTTCCTTCTGTTTTGGATACATTTTATTTCTTTTTCCTGTCTGATTGCTGTGGTGTGGCTAGGACTTCCAATACTATGTTGAATAGAAGTGGTGAGAGTGGGCATTCTTGTCTTGTTCTGGAATTTAGTGGGAAGGGTTTCAGCTTTTCACCATTTAATCTTATGTTTGTTGTGGGTTTGTCCATATATCTTTTGCTTAAATCTTTAGCCCATTTCAGTATTTTGTTTTTTTGTTGTTATTGTTTGCTTTGCTATGGAATTGTTATTTCTCTTCATGCATTTTGCTACAAGTCTTTTTATCAAGTGTGTGTTTTGCAAATATTTTACCCAGTTTTTAGCTTATCTTTTCAATCTTAACTGTGCCCTTTAAACAGCAGAAATTTTAATATTCTTGACATCATATATTTGTTTATTTATTTATGGACTTTGTTAGCTTTTCTAAGAAATCTCTATCAAAACCCAAGGTCACAAACATTTTCTTTAATTTTGCTTTGAGGCAGTGGGATCACATTCATTTTACTAGAGTAAAAGACTGTTTCATAAACGTTTTATCCCAGTGTTTATCAGAACTTAGCAGTGATACTATGTACCACAATATGTAGCAGAATCATGTTTCAGACCTCAGAGCTTTCCCACTTTGTTTATGGGAATCAGACTGAAACCCCTTTTTGGTAGCATAATGCCCTTGCATTTTTCAGGAAAAGAAAGGTAAAGATAAATGTCCCATAAAGGGAGAATGGCATTACTGATATTTAGACTATGGATGGGGAGCAATTTTTAATTAACTCAAATGTTTTAATTATTGTACTATCAGACTTATACTTTGAGTATTGTGGTACAGTCCACAGTTATTGCACCCATGATTAACAAGAGTTGGGAAAGGCTGAAATTCCATTGTTCTTGATAATATTCACATATATACACATTGTTTGGCCTCTTCTACTTATGATGGCTGAGGGCTTCTTTGTTCCAGGTTGCTTTGAAAAGGAAAAATCTATAAAATCAAGCTCATATACTGGGCATTTAAGAAGTGTTACTCTGATAATGGTATCCCTGACCAAAATTGTAGCTTCTACCTCAGTCTTATCTTACTTAAACTCCCATTTTCACAAAAAGGCATAGACCAGTGACATTTAGAGGAAAACTATATCAGAATAAGTTGTGACTGATTAATATGCCCACATTTACCTTTTTCCACATGTTTTTCTTTAAAACATTAATTCTTGCTATACCATTGCCCAAATCATTACTTGTAGAAATTTAGCTAATATAAAAAATCCAAGATATTAAAAAAAGTAACTTTATATCAGCAACTGCAATTTTTTCCCAAGTTTAAGACTAACTCTTTACTTTGTAAACCTAAAACGATATCATGTTTTGGTTGAATATGGTAAAGAACTATATAGAGACTCAAATACTGAACAAATGTAGGGATCATTAAACCTCATGTAAGCAATGAATTTTGCTATGCTTGATAGTCTCAGACCTTTATTTCTCAGTCATCTTCCCTGCAATTCTCTATATTACTGATGAAAAAGAGTAACAAAAGATAAAATCATGATATTACAGGAAAATTTCCAGTGAAGTGTGTCTTTATTACAGAAGTTTAGGGCTTACTTTCAATCAGGTTATTTCACTATATTTAATGACTATTCATGGACAATAAATGGAAAGTTTCAGAACATTGCATTAATATTTATGAGTTTTTCACATGGCTAGTTACTAACCTAAGTATTTCAATTTGTTAAACAAAAAAGATCCAGCTAAGAATTATGTACTGGTCATTCAATTTTAGCAAAATGGAATAAATCAATGTCTAAGAAGTGAAAGATGTAGTCAAAACATCCTGTCTCTGCTTATTCAGTTACAGAACTGCAAAGACTATTCACATACCAGAGATACCTGGCTAATTAACATATTGTATCCATGGTCAGATATTGATCCATTCCCCTTTCTTTCCCTCTAAACTCCTATATCTTAATATTTTGTTTCCCTAAACCTGTTCCTCATTTTTGGAACATTTATCAATGATGCCTATCTCTGGGAAAATTCTCATGACTCTCCTGCTACTGCCATGACAAGTAACTCTTCTTTGATTATGACTGAAAATTATTGATTATCCACATGGCATTATCTATGCTGTGAATTATCTAAATAAAATTTGAATCCAAGAAGATATTGCATTTGATTCTGTAATTTGGTTTTCACCCAGAGATTGCAAATTTATTTTAAAAGTAAAAAAATAAATCTACAAAATTAGAATAAACATGAAAACTATTAAAACAAAGTTAAGGACTTAAAAATGAACACACTTATTGGATGCAAATTTTGTTGGTTGTGGGCTTACATGAGTTTTAATATAAAGGCTTTAAATTTACTATGATTTGTCATTGTTAATGATATAGATATCATCCTAACTTTATGTCCTTTATTAAATGAATTGTAGCATACATAAAGACATTTTTAGCACATTAAAACTGAACCTCCTCTTTGTAATAACCCATGTAATAACTGTATCAGGCAATTTCACCAATGGATGTTAATGCTAATGGAAAAAAGTTAGAAAACACTATTCATACCACCTTAAAGCATCACTGCACAGATTATATCTCAATTATAAGAAGAAATGTGTTTTTACAATGGGGAGATTTGGTGGCATGGTCTTAATTAAATCGTGAAGTTTAGCATTGCCTTTGTGATGTAATGCAGTAGGAGAGCTTGCATCATCTATGTAGTGCTTTTACTGGAAATTACTGAGCTTGATCTAATCAAGTAGAAACAGTCCATTGAATCCAGAATTTCAAGTTCTGAAGAAACCTGGCCTGAACTTCTCAAAATAAGTGAAACTGAGATTCTTCTTGATTTTTTTAAGAGATAAGACATAACACCAGAAGCAATGTGTGAACATTAAATGGAGTCTGGATTGAAAAAAAAAAAAAAAAAAAAAACACTAGTGATCATTTTAAAACTATTTGGCAAAATTGACATATGAGCCATATCTTAGCTCATGGTATTGAAATAATTCTGATTTTCTTAGGTGTGACATGATGATATGGTTTTAAATAAAACATCATAGTTCCAGAAAACGTTTAGAGATGAACTGTCATGATATCTTCACATTACCTCAAGGTAAATTAACAAAAGGGAAGTATCTGTGTGTGATTAGATAGATAGACATCAAAGTAGATATAGATATAGACATATGTATAGAAATGTGGCAAAATGTTAAAGTTAGTGAATCTGGAGGAAGAGTATTTGGGTATTTAGTGTAGTGCTCCTTCAACTTCACTCTGGGCTTGAAAATTATCAAAAAATTCAATTACCGAGAAAAAATATCTTCATTAATGATTAGACTAACTTACCCTTTTATGAAACTCTTACTTTACGTATCCTGTGTGTCAGATAAAATACTGATTATAAGTTATGAGAATGATTAAGACAACATTACCACTTAAGGAATAGGGATTTAAGGAAGCCAAATTTATTTTTGTAGAGAACACTTTAGCTACAGCAGCATCCAACCACTTGTTTGGTTAAGATTAAAGCTACAAAGGAAAAATTATGCAGAATAAAATAGAATAAATAATAATCAAAGGCAAAATATAAATTAGAAACTATAAAAGTATTTGTGGTTTCTATTTAATTTTAACAGTTTGGACAAAGAAAATAAGAAAAGAAAAAATAACTGTTAAACGTGAAAATTTGCCTAGGCAAACATACTCAAAATAAGAAGAACATAAGGTTGACATACACTGAGAAAGTATTTCTCTGTCAGATTAGCAGAATTCAACACTTTTTTTAATATGTTGTATGCAAAAGGATGAAGGCATAAACACTATTATTATTGGGATCATAAAATAACAAAACCTTCACTTCTAGGAACTGACATTATAGATGCACTCAGAAATGTATATTATTGATGCATTCATAAATATATAAAATGTCTTATGTACACAGATATTATTGCAACATTGTTTGTAATATCAAAATATTGGTAATGGCTTCAGTATCTCCCAGTAAGAAACTAGTTACTTGAGTTCTGGTTTATTCATTTAAGGAAATATTATGTTGGTCTTAAAATATATTGAATTGTTGATATGGAACAAATCCAATAAATATAAATGAATTTGATAAAGAAAGTGCAGTTGTATGGTGAAATTTGTGCTGTGATAATGAAAAGTAGACATAAACAGAGGTATGGATACACATGCACATATATACATATTAATACATAGATTTTATTATGTAAACTTATCATGTTCCTGTCAAGATAGACAACAACGCTTTCTCTGAAAAGTAGAACTGGATCATTGGGGAACACAGAAGACAAACATTTATCACTGGATCTTTTTTAACATAAATAAAATGAACACATTTAAAGGTAAATATAAACATCGGCAGACTAAGGAGAAGAGGCAATTCTGACACACAAAAGAATGGCCACTAAATACACAAAAACAGATCATTCTCCTTATTAATTAAAAAAAACTATACACTTGTCAATTCTCTTTCTGCCTTTTTGTTGCTTATCAAATTGTTTCATACTTGAAAGAGGATCATTCTATCATGATACAAAATTCTGTGATCTTGTGCTACATCTTCAAGTCACATGTTTTTTTAATCTGTTTTTTCTTTCTGTAAATTGTTCTAGTTTAATAAATAAAAGGACTGTAAAATCTTGAAAAATGGAAATTGTACACTTTCCAAAAATGCTGTCCTATCTCTTTATGTAGTAGAAATAGATATCCATTTCTAGCGATCCTTCGGGGTGGTTCCTTTCATTGAGGTATAGTATTTTTTCCTAGTTACATAATTTAGAAATCTCTCAAAACTTGTTTTGTTTGTTGTTCCAGCTCTCACCAATAAAGAAGTGATTGCCTGCCCTAGTAGCTCCATGGCATGGGGTTTCATCAAGTCCGATCTTCTCCCAAGGCAGCCAATAGCTACTGAAGCATTAAAGTCAGCATTTAGGTCTGCCTCCCTTCTTAAATCCCAATACTCATAATTAGGGGGGCACGTCCATGAAAGTCACTGAAGACAAGGAGTATTACATTTTTGTATACTCAAAGCCTTTCTTCTCTCTACTCAGCACCGATTAATTCCTATGTCAGAGAGGATGTCAGAAGGTTCAGCTCCTATAGAAATATTTTTCGAAAGCCTGACAGTCCTGGCAGTTTTCAGCATAGTGCTCCTTTCTTTGGTCTGCAGTATTTTACTTTTCAAGCTTGTCCTATATAATTATTTACTCACTTACTTGCAATGATGTTTCTAACATATCTTCAAATGTGTCAGAAATTTAGAAGGCCTTCACTTTCCATTTTTTGATTGGTGTTTTTTTGTTGTTGTTGTTCCTACCTTACTTTCTATTCACTTGACTGATGTGCAAATCTTCTCAGATCTGTAACCAGATGGCAGGTTGATATACAAGGCTCTTATTCTGATGCTGTGGCTTTCATGCAGTGAAGACTGCTGGTCCAAGATAGCTTCTTATCTAAGCCCCAGGATCTGGCTCTCTGACACTTCTGGCAGATGGAGTACATGAAAAATCACTGTTACTATCATGCCCTGGTTGCTGTACTTTCTCCCTCTGCTCCTGTCTATGGCCTTCTTTCAGGAGTCAAGCTTCCCACTCACCCTCAGTCACCCACATCCCTTCCATATGTTTTCTAGAAAGCAGAGAAAGGGAGACAGCAATGAGAGAAAGAAAACACTCACAAAGCAGAATCCACAGAGCAGAGTCATATTCCTCAGACATCACTGCACATTGATGTCACCAAGCTAGTTGGCTAAATGAGTGTTCCTTCTAGATATTTGATTTTGTAGGCCTGGAAAGCATCCAAGTAGTCTGCATTTTTATTGAAGCTCTCAGGAGATCCTAATTCTAAGTGACCATTGCCCACAGTTTGAAAATCATCACCTTTGAGTATTAACTGTCAATTTATGAACTTTTCAGCGAGAAATAAGGACTCATAGGTGATGATGCATTGATATCTAACACTGCCCATTTGATATTTTGGTGAAACTATACAGTGTGTCCATAAATTATGATTTTTAAACTCATTACATCAACTGTATAATTAATTTTTTCCTTTAAGTTTTATTATGTTTGATCTAAATTTCATTTCTAAACAGAGGTTTTCATTTGACAGGGAAGGGGAATTGTCCTGGGAGTTTCAGTTTTGTTTTGGATTTTTGTAGTATGTTAGGAGGTGATAATGAAAGTTGGGTTTAAGGCTGGTATGCATAGTGTGTTTGTGGAATAAATAAAGTCCCACAGTATACCAAGTGTGCTCTTATCTGTTCTAAAAGAGGAAACTTGTATCTGACAGTAAAGAGATTAATGTCATTCACATTAATAAATGGAAATTTGGATTTTCAAATTGTGTTGGCATCAGGGAAAAGGGTAATGATTTGTGATCTTCTACAGATATATGAGAAACCTCAATCCACAGAGTGAAATATCATTTCAATTGGTATACATTGTGCAAGAAATTACTGACCCAACACAGAATATAGCATAGGAAACTACTTTCCTGAAAGAGGAGAGGAAATGTCACCACTATCTTTCAATCTTACTGTTATCACGTGACAAAGTGAAATGCCTGTTTGCCTTTTTCAGTGCCGGCTATGTAGCTTAGATGAGAAAACACTATCTTGCAGGCAACCTGAATTCCTTAAGAACGTGCAGAAAGTAAACATGACAAATCATCCAAGTTATATTTGTTTAAGAATAGGCCATACTGAAGAAAAGTCAAGGGCTTAAAATGTTTTATTATGATGAGATGGCAATGATTATGTGTGTAAGATAAACATGTTTATTAAATCACACATGCCAAGGAAGTTGTGAATAGCTTCCATAGATGTAGCAGGAGGCTGCTCTTCTTAAAGGTAATGAGGTGTAGTCATTTAAAAATGTGTCCTACTTCTAATGTCTATAAAATGCAAACTAGAGTAACTCTGCTGAGTTATGTTAATAACTAGTGAAAAGCATCTTATTCCAAAGCACTTCAAAAACAAATTATTCAAAGCATCTACCAGGTGTTGTGGAAGGCAGGAAAAGAGGAAGTTTGGTTTTGGGTTTCTTCCAAGTCACCTTTAAGAGCACTCCAGAGCTTCTGAAAGTGGCTTATCAGTACATTTGAATATTTTAATTATACACTTCAAAAAATACTTCAGAGTCATTTGACTAAAAGTGAAATTTGTGTATTACATGTTAGTACTTAAATCAACTACGAAATAGCATTTTAAATTGAAATCCAATGCACTCTGCATTCACTCTGTTCAAGAAAATTGAAGCTAATTATAACTCAAATTAAGCAAGACAGGGGGAACTAACAATGAAATTTTTAGAACATCATACATTATTATACATGGAAATAAAACCTCTCATACTCAAGAAGAAAAACTGCCAAATATTTGAAAGAAGTGGTGGGAGAATAACAGTAGAAATATCAATACATCTTTTCAGTATTTTGTGGAATAAACTTCCATGGATTATACATGCAAATCAATTGTCTAAATGCCATTTTTCAAGTCATTCTTCTCTAGTGTATCTGAAAAAGTGGGGCTCCTCCTCACTCCATGACTCAGGGTGTGTCTCTGACCTTTCAACCTAAGCTCCCTATTAGCCTTGTTGCTGGAAAATACCAGAAACTTGGAAATTTATCCACACTTGAAATCATGCTGCTCTCCTCATTTTAACTGCACCAGTGAAGTGATGCAGAGACTGTACTTCCATTTCTTGACTTGTCCCTTGATTTCACTTAACTTCACTATTGAACAACCATTTTTATAACAGATTTTGTAGGTATTGCTGGTTTGTCAGCTTCATTAGATAATGCCAAAGGATTTTCCAAAAGTACTTTATAAATTTATATGCCACTTATCAATATTTGAGATGTTTTCCTTTCCTTGATTCCTTGTTAATACTTCATATTAACAATATTTAAATTTTTGTGAATGTAATGGGAGTATACTATAGTATATTTTATTTTGTTATCGTTTAATGTCCCTTAATATAGTTGATGCAATTTTAATACTCCTGATAATCATTCAAATTTTATTATCAATTTTTTTCATTGACATTGTTCTTATATTTTGGTTACAGATCCTTTAATACTTTCCAATGTATAAACGTTACACACACACATGCACGCACACACACACACACATTTATCTTGTCCCCCATTAGCTGCTTTCTTTTAATTGCTTTTTAAAATAACACTTGATTGGCATATAATAAAAAAAAACATATTTAATGTACACAACTCAAAATAAGTTATTTTTTCTTTTTCTATATCAGCTATTTTACAAATTAAAGAATGCATTTATTTCCTCTTAGAGTTTAACTATAAAATTTGAAACTGCTTAGTTATGATTTTTCAAATGCATTCTGATTTTATTCAGTGCCTCTTTCCTTTTGCCAGATCAGTTAAATTGACATGCTGACTTCTTTAAGAATCTCTTCCATTTCCTGACTACTCCATCTTTCATGTTCTTATAAGCTAGAATATTGATTTCACTTTTACAAGGAAAAAAAGTCTTAGTTGCATTAAAAAATTGGATTTACTAACCTATTTTTTCTAATTATCTAGCTCCTTATTGCTTCTTTCTTCCCACCATTTTTTCCTCATGTTTTCATTATCCTTTGAAGTCAGTTTTGAAGTTTTGAAAGTGTCTTGGGGTGGCAATTTTGAATTGCAACTTCATTCCTCCCTTGAGTGCTACTGGACGTAGCTATAGATTTTTGGGTTGGCAGGTATCAAAAGTTTTACTTAACACCAAACATCAGTAGTTACTGCAAGACTGCAGTCATATTAACTTCTTTCATTGATAATGGCTTTTCTCTGGATATTTGTAAGATTTTCTCTTTAACCTTGATATTTTACCACATTGCTACCATATTTCTGGTTGTGCATTTATTTATATTTAAACTGATTTTTAAAAGAATCTTATTGAAGCATAGTTGAGTTACAATGTCGTGTTTAATTTCTGCTGTACAGCAAAGTGACTCTGCAATAGAGACATTCTTTTTTTAATATTTTTTTCCATTATGGTTTATCACAGGATATTGAACATATTTCCCTGTGCTGTACAGTAGGACCTTTTTGTTTATCCGTCCTATATATAATACTTTGCATCTGTTAATTCCAAACTCCCAGTCCATCCTTTCCCCACAGATGCTCCCCCTTGGCAATCACAAGTCTGTTCTCTAAATCTGTAAGTCTGTTTTTGTTTTGTAGATATATTCAGTTGTGCCGAATTTTCAATTCCACATATAAGTGATATCATATAGTATTTGTCTTTCTCTTTCTGACTTACTTCACTTACTATGATAATCTCTATGTCCATTCATGTTGTTACAAATGGCATTATTTCATTATTTTTAATAGCTGAGTAATATTCCATTGCATACAACATCTTCTATATCCATTCATCTGTCAATGGGCATTTAAGTTTTTTCCATGTCTTGGCTATTGTAAATAATGCTGCTATGAACATAGGGGTCTATGCATCTTTTCGAATTAGAGTTTTGTCTGTGTATATGCCAAGGAGTGGGATTGCTGGATCATATGGCAACTCTAATTTTAGTTTTATGAGGGACCTCCATATTGTTTTCCATAGTGACTACAGCAATTTACATTCCCACCAACAGATTAGAGGTTTCCCTTTCTCCACACCCTCTCCAACATTTATTATTTATAGACTTTATTATTTATAGACTTTTCAATTATGGCCATTCTGACTGGTGTGAGGTGGTACCTCATTATGGTTTTGATTTTCATTTCTCTAATAATTAGCAATGATGAGCATCTTTTCATTGTACCAATTAATTGCTCATCTGTATGTCTTCTTTGGAGAAATGTCTATTTAGGTCTTCTGCTCATTTTTCAATTGGGCTGTTTGTGTTATTTTTATTGAATTGTAGGTGCTATTTGTATATTTTGGAAACTAAGCCATTATTGGCTGCATCATTTGCAAATATTTTCTCCCAGTCCAAAGGCTGTTTTTTTCATTTTGTTTCTGGTTTCCTTTGCTCTGCAAAATCTTAAAAGTTTGATTAGGTCCCATTTGCTTGTTTTTGCTTTATGTCTATTGTCTTGGGAGACTGATGTTTTGCCTATGTTCTCTTATAGTTGTATGGTGTCTTGTCTTATATTTAAGTCTTTAAGACATTTTGAGTTTATTTTTGTATATGGTGTGAGAGTGTGTTCTAGCTTCATTGATTTACATGTGGCTGTCTAACTTTCCTAAAACCGCTTGCTGAAGAGACTGTCTTTTCTCCATTGTATATTTTTGCATCCTTTGTCAAAGATTAATTGTTCATAGGTGTGTGGGTTTACTTCTGGGCTCTCTATTCTATTACACTGATCCATATGTCTATTTTTGTGCCAATACCACACTGTTTTCATTACTGTAGATTTGTTGTATTGTCTGAAGTCTGCAAGAGTCATGCCTCCTTCTTTGTTCTTTTTACTCAGGATTGCTTTGGCAGTTCTGGTTCTTTTATTGTTCCATATAAAATTTAGGATTATTTGTTCTAGTTCTGTGAAAAATGTCATGGGTATTTTGATAGGTATTGCATTAAATCTTGTAGATTGCTTTGGTTAGTATGGCCATTTTTACAATATTAATTCTTCCAACACAAGAGCATGGACTATCTTTCCATTTCTTTGAATCATCTTCAGTTTCCTCTATTAATGTTTGTAGTTCTCAGCATATAAGTCTTTCACCTTTTGTTTACATTCCCTTTCTGATATGTCATTGTTAGTGTAAAGAAATGCAACCAATTTCTGTATGTTAATCTTGTATCCTGCTACCTTACTGAATTTGTTTTTCAGTTCTAGTAGTTTTTGTGTGGAGTCTTTAGGGTTTTCTATATAGTATCCTGTCATCTGCAAATAATGACAATTCTACCTCTTCCCTACCAATCTGAATAAATTTTATTTATTTTTCTTGTCTGATTGCTGTGGATAAGACAACCAATACTATGTTGAAGAGAAGTGGTGAGTGTGGGTATCCTTGTCTTTTTCCAGCTTTCAGTACAAAGGCTTTCATCTTTTCACCACTGAATATTATATTGGTTCTAGGTTTGTCAGATAGCTTTTATTATGTTGAGATATGTTCCCTCTATACTCACTTTCATAAAGATTTTTATCATGAATAGATGTTGAATTTTATCAAATGCTTTTTCTGCATCTATTGAGATGATCATGTAGTTTTTGTCTTCTCTTTTGAAGATGTGATGTATCACATAGATTGATTTGAATATGTTGAACCCTCCTGTCACCCTGGGATGAATCCAATTTGATCATGGTGTATGATCTTTTTATGTGTTGTTGAAATTTTGTTGTGAAGTTTTGCATCTATATTCATCACAGATGTTGGCCTGTAATTTTCTTTTTTGTTATTGTCTTTGTTTTTGATACCAGGGTGATGGTGGCTTCCAAACATGTCTTTGGGAGTGTTCACTCCTCTTCAGTCTTTTGGAAGAGTTTGAGAAGGATTGGCAAAAGTTCTTCTTTGTATGTTTGGTAGAATTCACCTGTGAAGCCATCTTGGCTGAGACTTCTTTTGTAGGCAGTTTTTTTTTTTTTCTTTTCCTTTTCAAATTCTATTTCACTTCTAGTGCTTTGTCTGTTTAAGTTAGCTATTTCTTCTTTTTTAAAAATATTTATTTGTTTATTTATTTATTTGGCTGCACTGGATCTTAGTTTCAGGATGCGGGATCTTTGTTGTAACATGTGAGATCTTTAGTTGTGGCATGCAAACTCTTTAGTTGTGTCATGTGAACATTTAGTTGAGGAACGTGGGATCTAGTTCCCTGACCAGGGATCAAACCTGGGCCCCCTGCATTGGGAGAGTGGAGTCGTAGCCATTGGACCATGAGGGTCTTGATTCAGTTTTATTGGGCTGTGTATTTCTAGAAAGTTGTCCATTTCTTCTAAGTTGTCAGATTTGTTGGTTTATAATTGTTCATAGTATTCTCTTATGTTTTTTTTTTTTCTTTTCTGCTGTATCAGTTGTAATTTCTCCTCTTTCATTTCTTATTTTGTTTATTTGGGCCTTCTCACTTTTCTTCTTGGTAAGCCTAGCCAGAGGTTTGTCAATTTTGTTTATTCTTTCAAAGAATAAGCTCTTGGTTTTATTGATTTTTCTATTGTTTTTTAAATCTCTATTTTATTTATTTCCTCTCTGATCTTTATTATCTCCTTCCTTTTGCTGACTTTAGGTTTTGTTTGTTATTCTTTTTTCTAATTTTTTTGTGTGGCAGGTTAGAATGTTTATTTGAGATTCTTCTTGTTTCTTAAAGAAGGTCTGTATTGTGAAGAACTTTCCTATTATTACTTCTTTTGCTGTATCCCACAGATTTAGTATGGTTATGTTTTCATTGTCATTTTCTTCAAGGCATTTTAAAATTTCTTCTTTGATTTCATCATTGACCCGTTTTTTTTTTTTTTTGGTAGTATGCTGTTTAGTCTCCATGTAATTGTTTTTTCCTTGTTTCCTTTTTTTGATTTCTTGTTTCATGCCGTTGTAGTCAGAAAAGATGCTCGAAATAATTTTTAAACTCTTAAATTTGTTGGGCTTGTTTTGTGCCCTACTAGGTGGTGATCCTAGAGAATGCTCCATGTGCACTTGAAAATAATTTGGATTCTGCTTTTTTTGGAAGTAATGTCCTGAAAATATCGATTAAGTCTAACTGTTCTATTTTATCGTTTAGGATCTCTGTTGCCTTATTGATTTTCTATCTTGAGGATTTGTCCATTGATGTGAGTGGGGTATTAAAGTCTCCAATTATTATTGTATTCCCATCGATTTCTCCCTTTAAGTCTGTTAATATTTGTTTTATGTATTTGGGTGCTCCTGTATTAGGTGCACATATGTAGACAAGTGTAATAACCTCTCTGTGTATTGATCCTTTTATCATTATATAGGGTCCTTCTTTATCTTTCTTTATAGCCTTTTGTGAACCCCACTTTCTTGTCATTTCTGGTTGCATGAAGTATCATTTTCATACACTTACTTTCAATCTGTGTGTGTTCTTTTACCTAAGGTGGGTCTCTTGTAGGCAGCATACTGTTGACTATTTTTTAATCCAATCTGCCACTTTGTGTCTCTTTATTGGAACATTTAGTCCATTGATATTTAAGGTAATTATTGATAGATATGTATTTATTGTTATTTTAAACCTTGATTTTCCATTGATCTTATATTTCTTCTCCATCTTTTTTTTTTCTTTTTGTTTTTCCTTTTGTGGTTTGATGATATTCTTTTCTATGATACTTACATTCTCTTCCTTTTGGTTTTTGTGAATTGATTTTATGTTTTTGATTTGTGGTTACCTTATTTTTCATGTATATTAACCCCTTCTTATATCCACTTTCTTAGACTGGTAGACATATAGGCTCAAACACATTCTAGAAAAATAAAATCTACATTTTCTTACTCACTTCCCCTACATTTTATAATTTTGATGTCCTCTTTACATCTTCATGTTCATCTTTTTGCTGTTCACTGTGGTTATCATCTCTTTCACAATTTTTTTCTAGTCTGTGTACTGGCTTATTTAAGTGACTTGTTTTCCAATTGTGATTTTCTCTTTCCTTTAGATTCTTACTTCTTTTCTATTTAGATAAGACCTTTCAATATTTCCTTTAGGGTTGGTTTATTATTGCTGTCCTTTCAGTTTTTTCTTGTCTGAGAAATTCTTTATCTCTCCTTCTAGTCTAAATGATAATCTTGCTAGGTAGAGTATCCTAGGTTGCAGATTCTTTTTTCCTTTTCAGGACTTTGAAAATATTTTTCCACTCCCTTCTGGCCTGTAACATTTCTGCAGAGAAATCAGCTTATAACCTTATGGGGGTTCCCTTGTAATTAATACTTTGTTTTTCTCTTGCTTCCTTTATAATCCTCTTTATCTTTAACTTTTGACATTGTTATGTCTTGGTGTAGTTCTGTTTGGGCTTATCTTGTATGGGACCCTCTGTGTTTCCTGTACCTAGATATCTGTTTCCTTCTTTAGGTTTGGGAAGTTTTCAGCCATAATTTCCTCAAATGCTTTCTCAATCCCCTTTTCTCTTTCTTCTCCTTTTGGGATCCTTATTATGCATAGATTGGCATTTATATATACCCAATATGTCTCTTATATTGCTTTCATATATATATATATATATATATATATATATATATATATAATTTGTCTTTCTGTCTGCTGTTTTGATTGAGTGATTTCCATTATTCTATGATACAGGTCACTTATTCATTCTTCTGCATTCTTCATTCTGCTATACATTGCCTTTAGTTCAGCTTTCATTTCTGCAAATTAATTTTCTAATTTTTCTTAGTTCCTCATTATAGTTTATAGTTCCTTTTTACAGTAATCTGCATTTCTGTCAATAGCCTTTCTTAATTCCTTTAGTATTTTCATTACTTCCTTTTTGAACTTGGTGTCTATTAAACTGAAGAGGTCTGTTTCATTGTTTATTCTTTTAGGGGAATTCTCTTGATCATTAATTGGGAGTGGGTCCTCTGCTTCTTCATTTTACTTATATTTCTCTTGCTCTGTGAGTTTAAGAAAAACAATTTTCTACTGTGGTTTTAGAGGGCTATTTTTACGTGGGATCATCCCTTTGTAGCCCGCATGGGTTTAATACTTTTGGTGCGAGGGCTGTTTTTAGTATGGATGTCTGCCACCCCTTTCCTCGGTGTGTGCTGGCCATTATCTTCTTGACAGGAGGTGTGGCTTGTGTTGTGGTGATCAGAGCCTTCACTGGACGTTGAGTGGGACCTCCTCTTTGCTGTGTGGTTGTCACTGTCCTGTCAGGGGCAGGGTCTACTCCCTAGTTGTTGGAGTGAAAGCCCCCAGATCCATTTCTGAGCTGCGTTTCTGAGCTGTGGTATGAGGTAGGTGGGATTGGAGTGCTCTCTTGGATGAGGAACCACTGAGTATTCCTCTGCCAGTGCCGTTCACCAATGAGTGTGCTCTGTGTGTCACCTCTCACCCACTGTGTGGGTTCACAACGTATGTTGTTGTCGGCACTGCCTTCAGCCCCTTCTCAAACTTAGGAATGCTAGCAATTGGCCCTGGTATCTTTTCAGGTGTTGTTTTCACAAGGCCACCAGCGTAGACCCACTGAAGTCAGGCCTCAAGACTGCAGTATTCACATACCTGGAACTTCTTTGGGAGCTATGGAGGCAGCTCAGCCACCAAATGCATGCACCCACAAAGCTGCTAAGGACAGGCCTATCCCAGCTGTGGGAGCACCTGTCATCCATTCAGATGTCCACAGACACTGAATTTACAAAGCCAGTGACAGAGGTGTAAATCCATGGCTCATGCAGCTTTGGGGAGAGATTTCAGCCATGCTTCCTAAGTCATGCAGCCCCTGGGGCTCAGTTGTTGTTTCAGCCCTAGCTCTGTGAATGGGCATCCCACTGACTTCGTCCCCCAGGACCTGCATGTGTAGAAAGAGTCTGTAATTGTACTTTGCTTCTATGACAGGCACAGGCTTCTTCTGTGAATACACCTGATTGCAGCTGTGCCACACTCCAGCCCCTTCAGGCTGTCTCCGTGCAGCCAACAGCAGTCCTCTCCCCACGTCATTCCTCTAAACTCCAAGTTTCAGCCCCCAGCCCACACCTGTACCAACAGATGCTCATCTCAGGATGGGGTGTGCAGGGCAGTGACAAGGACCATCTGTGTAGGACTCTCTTTGTTCTACCTGTCACAAACCAGGCGTTGTGGTCTCCTCTGGTCCTCTGAAGCTCCTTTTCTATCCTGGCTGATCTCCCTACCACTGAGGGGCTTCTCAGGTTGTGGGAACTTTTCCTCTTTTTCAGCCCCTTCCCAGGGACTCAGGTCCCATCCTATGCCTTCTTCTTCTTCTTTTTTTTTTTTTTTTTCTTTTGTCCTACCTGATTACATGGAGATCTTTCTTGTCTTTTCAGGATCTGAAATCTGAAGTTGTCTGCTGGTGTTCAGTAGGTGTCCTGTGAGAATTATTCCATTTGTAGATATATTTTTGATGTACTTGTGGGAGGAGGTGAGTTCCACATTCTACTACTCTGCCATCTTGATTCTGAACTGACTTGTTTTATTTATGCTTTCCAGCTGTGCATAAATCTTTTTTCAATCCACTAAATTTTGCAGCTATTTCTCTTAAACAATTTCCTCTCCACCATTTATTTATTCTATTGCTTTTCAATCTATTTTTATGCTGTTTTATATTAATTTGATTTTTCATCTCTTTCACCTTGTTCAAACATCTCCCACATAAACATTATAATTCATATTATTTTCTCTTCACATTTGTTTTTATATTTTATAATAATCTATTTATCTTGTTTTCTAACTCCAATTCTTTCATTTATCTCTTGGAGGAATTTGAAACATAATTATTACAAAGTCATTTTCAGATTCCTCTCTTATTTCTTTTTGTTGTCACAGTATTTTTAGCTTACTGAATTTTTGTGATATTTTCATGAGATTTATTTTTCACCTGTGCTGTGGAAGTTGCTTGATAACTTATCTTGAATAGGATATGGTTCTTTCTTATTCCCAGTCTTTTTTTTAAGTTCCTCTCATCTAATCCTCTGTTCTCACAAGTTCACAAACAGATCTCACTTTAGTGATTCAAGGTCTCAACATTCAAGGTCTCAACATGACTTACCTGAGCTCACACCTTACTAGGCCAGGCTCTAGTTGAGTGGCTATCTTCTTCCCACTATCCCCAACAGGAGTTCAGCACCAGTTATGATACTTGAGAGAGAGTGTGTGCGTGTGTGTGTGTGTGCATTTTCCCCCTCATCCTCTGTCTCTGGGTGCAGAGCTTCACCCAAGCCCCAAGTTTACATGGAGCTTGACTCACATACTCTCCACAAAGGATTCCAAGAAAAAGAATTCAGGACTGGCTTTATATGACTCTAATTCAGTTTATCCCACAGCTTCAAATGTAATTGTCATATACATATATATTTTTCTGGTGGGGATACAGCCCTATGGAGTTATCTATTTTTTTTCTTTTTAACATCTTTATTGGAGCATAATTGCTTTACAATGTTTTGTTAGTTTCTGCTGTATAACAAAGTAAATCAGCTATATGTATACATATACCCCCATATCGCCTCCCTCTTGTATCTCCCACCCATGCTCCCTAACCTATCCCTCTAGTTGGTCACAAAGCACCGAGCTGATCTCCCTGTGCTATGCAGCTGCTTCCCACTACCTATCTATTTTACATTTGGTAGTATATATAAGTCCAAGCCACTCTCACACTTCCCCCTCCCCGTGTCCTCAAGTCCATTCTCTATGTCTACATCTTTATTCCTGTCCTGCCCCTAGGTTCTTTAGAATATATATATTTTTTTAGATTCCATATATATATGTTAGCATATGGTATTTGTTTTTCTCTTTCTGACTTACTTCATTCTGTATGGCAGACTCTAAATCCATCCACCTCACTACAAATAACTCCATTATCTTTCTTTTTATGGCTGAGTAATATTCCATTTTATATATGTGCCACATCTTCTTTATCCATTCATCTGTCAATGGACACTTAGGTTGCTTCCATGTCCTGGCTATTGTAAACAGAGCTGCAATGAACATTGTGGGACATGACTCTTTTTGAATTATGGTTTTCTCAGGGTATATGCCCAGTAATGGGATTGCTGGGTCACATAATAGTTCTACTTTTAGTTTTTTTAAGGAACCTCCATACTGTTCTCCACAGTGGTTGTATCAGATTATATTCCCACCAACAGTGAAAGAGGCTTCCCTTTTCTCCACACCCTCTCCAGCATTTATTGTTTGTAGATTTTTTGATGTTGGCCATTCTGACAGGTGTGAGGTGATACTTCATTGTAGTTTTGATTTACACTTCTCTAATGATTAGTGATGTTGAACATCCTTTCATGTGTTTGTTGGCAATCTGTATGTCTTCTTTTGAGAAATGTCTATTTAGGTCTTATGCCCATTTTTGGATTGGGTTGTTTGTCTTTTTGATATTGAGCTGCACGAGCTGCTTGTAAATTTTGAAGATTAATCCTTTGTCATTTGCTTCATTTGCAAATATTTTCTCCAAATCTGAGGGTTGTCTTTTCGTCTTATTTCCTTTGCTGTGCAAAAGCCTTTAAGTTTCATTACATTCCATTTGTTTATTTATTTTTCTTATATCCATTTCTCTAGGAGATAGGTCAAAAAGGATCTTTCTGTGATTTATGTCATAGAGTGTTCTGCCTATGTTTTCCTAAAACTGGTTTATAGTGTATGACCCTACATTTAGGTCTTTAATCCATTTAGAGTGTATTTTTGTGTACGGTGTTAGGGAGTGTTCTAATTTCATTCTTTTACATGTAGCTGTCCAGTTTTCCCAGCACCACTTATTGAATAGGCTGTCTTTTCTCCATTGTATATTCTTGCCTCCTTTATCAAAGATAAGGTAACTATATGTGTATGAGCTTATCTCTGGACTTTCTATTCTCTTCCATTTATCTATATTTCTATTTTTATGCCAGTGCCATACTGTCATGTGATACACCATATTAACAAACTGAAGGATAAAATCCATATGATAATCTCAATAGATGCAGAAAAAGCTTTTGACAAAATTCAACGCCCATTTATGATAAAAAGTCTCCAGAATGTAGGCACAGAGGGAAGCTATCTCAACATAATAAAGGCTATATATGACAAACACACAGCCAACATCGTTCTCAATGGTGAAAAACTGAAACCATTTCCTCTAAGATCAGGAACAAGAGAAGGTTGCCCACTCTCACTGCTATTATTCAACATAATTTTGGAAATTTTAGCCACAGCAATCAAACAAGAAAAAGAAATAAAAGGAATCCAAATTGGAAAAGAAGTAAAACTGTCATTGTTTGAAGATGACATGATACTATGCATAGAGAATCCTAAAGATGATACCAGAAAACTACTAGAGGTAATCAATGAATTTGGGAAGGTAGCAGGATACAAAATTAATGCACAGAAATCTTTTCCATTCCTATACAATAATGATGAGAAATTTGAAAGAGAAATTAAGGAAACATTTCCATTTACCATTGCAACAAAAAGAATAAAATACCTAGGAATATACCTACTTAAGGAGACAAAAGACCTCTATGCAGAAAACTATAAGACACTGGTATCTATGTTTTTAATTTTTTTTCTTTTTTTTTTTTTTTACTGCAACCTATCCAGGATTGCTGTATGTTTGCAACAAGTGCATACTGATTATTTGGGAAGATCTCAGGTTGAATCTGTAGGACAATCTGACAACGGATTCTATAATTTCTTTCTTTTTAAATTTTCTTAAATAGATCTTTATTGGAGTATAATTGTTTCATGATACTGTGTTAGTTTCTGTTGAACAACAAAATGCATATACATGTCCCCATATCCCCTCCCTCTTGAGCCTCCCTCCCATCCTCCCTATCCCACCCCTTTAGGTCATCTCAAAGCCCCGAGCCGATCTCCCTGTGCTATGCTGCTTCTTCCCACCAGTCAACTATTTTACATTCGGTAGTATATATATGTCAAAGCTACTCTCACTTTGCCCCAGCTTCACCCTCCCACCCCATGTCCTCAAGTCCATTTTTTTTTTTTTTTTTTTTTGCGGTACTCGCGCCTCTCACTGTTGTCACCTCTCCTGTTGCAGATCACAGGCTCCAGATGTGCAGGCTCAGTGGCCATGGCTCACGGGCCTAGCTGCACCACAGCATGTGGGATCCTCCTGGACCAGGACACGAACCCATGTCCCCTGCATCGGCAGGCATACTCCCAACCACTGCGCCACCAGGGAAGCACCTCAAGTCCATTTTTATATGTTTACTTCTTTATTCCTGCTCTGCAATTAGGTTCCTCAGTACCTTTTTTTTTTTTTTTTTAGATTCCATATATATGCATTAGCATACGGTATTTGTTTTTCTCTTTCTGACTTAGTTCACTCTGTATGACAGACTCTAGGTCTATCCACCTCACTACAAATAGCTCAGTTTCATTTCTTTTTATGGCTGAGTAATATCCCATTGTATATATGTGCCACATCTTCTTTATCCATTCATCTGTCAAAGGACACTTAGGTTGCGTCCATATCCTGGCTATTGTAAATAGTGCTGCAATGAACATTGTGGTACATGACTCTTTTGGAATTATGGTTTTCTCATGGTATATGCCCAGTAATGGGATTTCTGGGTCACATGGTAGTTCTATTTGTAGTTTAAGGAACTTCTATACTGTTTTCCATAGTGGTTGTATCAATTTATATTAAAGCTTTCTTCTACATATAATTTAATTTAAAATAAAGCATGAGGTTGAGATAGATTCATTTCTTTCCCAAGATAATTTAATGAACAATTCATCTTTTTTCCTTTAATGATGTGAAATCCCAGCTTTATCATAAAATTCATCTACATATTTCTTTTTGATTAATGTGGTTATTTCTATAACAATACCATTCTGTTTTTATATCTGAAACATGTGATGAACTGTAAATGTAACTTGCTAAAAGAGCTAGTATTTCCTCTTTTTTTTTTTTTTTTTTGCAGTATGTGGGCCTCTCACTGCTGTGGTCTCTCCCACTGTGGAGCACAGGACCAGCAGCTCTGCGGCATGTGGGATCTTCCCAGACCGGGGAATGAACCTGCGTCCCCTGCATCGGCAGGCAGACTCCCAAAAACTGAGCCACCAGGGAAGCCCAGTATTTCCTCATTTTTTAAAAGGTAAATCTCCTGGCTATCTCAAATATTCAATGTTTCTAGAGGAACTTTAAAAATTTTCAATGAACAATAGTTTAAAAATTCTAACAGTTCAACTGGGTTTTATTCTGACTGCTTTACATTTAGAGAATTGACATATTGACAAATAAAGGTCTTCTAGATTATCCAAATCCAATTTTTCCCTGATTTTTTGCAGTGGAGAGGTCATAGTTAGCATTTTAAGCATGATTCTGTGATTTGAAGTTATGAATATATGAACTATTTGACATAATTTAATTTTTAAATACTATAACATACTGTTGTAATTGGCTGAATATCACTACAAGCAATCCTGCTGCCTAAAAGAGTAAGGGTGAGAATTCAAGTAAATGTGAGCATCTGATAAGAAACACAAATGTAAACATGAATTAACCTGATATGAATCTGGCTCTGATATTTCATGATTTTAAAGGAAAAAATTTAAGAATATAAATTTGGGCTTTATTTTTTAAGAAATGAAAGAGAAGATAAAATGCAAATAAATTATGATCAACTTCCATTACTGAAGCAAGGGAGAATAATCTGCTAAAAATTGTGAAATTAAACAAGAATTTTCCACTATTGCACAAGGTGAAAAGCACTGAGATGACATCATTCTGCAGTCTCCATTCTTTATTGTACTACAGAATGTTATCTAATGGCCTACCTGACACCTCAGTTGAATAAATAATAATCATTGCAAATTATTATATCCAAATAAAGCTCCTGGTCTCTCACACTCCAATCCATTTAACCCAAATCTTTTTTAGTTTAGTACCATCTATCTCCCTTGATACATCTTACCTACCATGTCTGTCCATAATTACTTTTGCTGGATCATCAATATATCAATTTGAACTACAATAAAACAACTGACAGTCAATTGTTTTTAAAGATCAAAAGTGACAACTTCATGTGATTAAAAGTAATATCTCAAATCCATCCATTTGTTTGTCCTCAGCTACCACCATTATATTTCATTTGGACAATTAAAATGGCCTCCTAACTGGCATCTCTGTGTCCACAATTTTCCAGCTCTACTTTCTTCTCTGGAAAGTCACAAATTAGTTGTTTAATGTAAAACTCTCATGTCACTGTCTTAGTTTAAAAACCGCTAATGTCTCCACCTCTGCCCCAATAGTGACCAGAATAAAATCCAAAATTTTATCATGGATTCCAAATATTTACATGAGCTTTTCTCACTTCAGCCTCTTCTCTTACACTGTCTCCTCTGCTTCCTTATACTCCATTTCCAGAATAGTCAAGTTGATTTACACTTTATTTATATCTATGTCCTAGAACTATGTCTCACAACACATGCACTTGGTTATTTCCTCAGGCAGAAATGCTTGTGCTCTAGCTCTTTAGCAATTTCATCTAGTCATTCAAGTCTCACATGAGTTATTTCTTCAAAGGACCCCCCTTGTCTTCTGATCTAAAGCCGTCTATCTGTCACTATCCTTCTCATCGCCCTGTTTTATTTCCTGCATAGAATCCATCTCTCCTTGCAATTATCTTGTTCAATGATTTGTTTATACAGCTTTCTCTCTAACATCCTCCTCCACCAAAAGGGAGTTCCATCCTGCAGTGCCTGTTCTGTTCTCTTCACTGTGGCATCCTCTGTACCTAGCAGGGTGCCTGGCACATGAATACTCTCAACAATTATTTGTTGAAAACATAGATAAAAAGCTTAAAGTTATTTAAATCATCATAGTGTTTCATAAATGTAATGAATGTATTGTAAATTCTAGAATTATGTACTTGACTCTTCTGTAATTATTTATGTACTTACAGTATGACTTTTTCATGTACAGTTTTTTTTTTTTTGAGGGGTGGGGGAAAGAATTTTCTTATTTTCACTGTTCTAAAAATATATATGAATAATAAAAATAAAATGTGTACAAATCCTCAAGTTACTCAGAATAACATGAACAGTAATAATATGAGAAATAAATAATATAAAAAGAAAAATAATGTAAAAAAAAATAGAAGCCTATATATATTCACCTTACTCACCCTGCATCTCATTCCTCTCCCCAAAAGGTAACTAAACCACTGTGAACAGGTTGGTGTCACTCCTCTCAATTTTTTCTTATGGATTACTAATCTATCAATACATCTATCTACAAAGACTTGGAGAATTTAATGTGAAAAGCATCATTAACAAATGAAAACATCAAGAAAAAAATAGATTCATTTTCTAGAGTAAATTGGGCATCTGTTAAATTGACTAACACAATTCCTGGCACAAGGTTTTAAAGGAAGCAAATTAGAAATTGGGTTACACAATAGAGTTGATGTCATACTGCTCTTATATCGCAGATTTGAGAATAAATGGAAGTCTTTTTCTTCAAGTATGATTGAATGAATCTGATATTTTCCTTGTGAGTTTGTATTAGCATAAGCAAAACTGACCTGAATACATAAGCAATTGTTTTGTTCAAAATTTCTCTGCAGTTGTCAGAAGACAGATTAATTAACCTTAAAAATATTTTCTTAGTTCACATAAAATATATAAAATGCTATTTATTTAGGAAAAAGTAATAAATTTTATTCAGGGACTAAAATCACTTTCCTTAAAGCAAAATCATTCTGACATTATCAAATATCATAGTGTGGTTAAAGGACAATTTAAAGTAATTTGCAAAATAAATCTCATTACTTTCCAGAGGCCTTTTGAATTAAGTGAAAGAAACTGTTACCATATTTGACTTTTAACCTTGTTTTTTTCAAACAGTTGAGCATGCAGAAAAATCAGCAACATTTTAATAGTGACAATCAAACTTCAAATGACCTTTTCAAAAAGCCTTTCAAAAAAATCATTGACACATTTTTTCTCAAGACTTTTTAATATATTTTTCCCTAAAAAAAGTTAAAATTCACTTAAACCAAAAACTACTGAAGTAGTAAAATGTGGTTGTTATCTATTATCTCCCTTAGGTAATGTTTAGAATATCAGTAATTCAATTTTTCATTTATTCATTTTCTTCTTCCCTTTAATAATTCTTTGTTGAATGTAACTCTTTGAAAAGTCCTTCGCAGGGAACTGCAGATTATTAAAGAAACAAATCATATAGAACCAGATAGTTATTGTTACCAGGAATCTTAAAATAAGGTAGATGAATTTGAACAAATTGTAAATTTCAAAATATTTAAAGAATTATACAATTATTCTAGACAATGTAGGCTACAGGTTAATAAGCAGAATAGTATTTAGTTGAAAATAAAAGGCTAAATTAATAAGAATTAGGAAGAAATATAGACAAATTAAAGTTCTCTACTCATAATTTTCTCTGTATTTCCACTCTTGTAATTATCATCAATGTTTTTTTTCTTTTCATTTAAATTTCTGCCATAAACTTGTAACATTTTTCTAGACTATAGTTGCTCTGATAATATTTAGTCACAGAAATTAGAATCTTTTACGTTTCAATCACAAAATGTAATTATTCCAGTCTTTTGCAAAAAATTCCATTGCTGCCATATAAATAAATTTAAACATTCAAGGCCTTGCAAAATCTTTTAACATTACTTTTTAATTTCTGTCACTTCTTTAGATTATAATAATAATGCCTAGCATTTCCAAAGTGCATGTAAAATTGCTTTCCTAAGTTACTAGACTATTTCATTTAATCCTTTTAAGTGCTCTATTATTTGCTCCAATTTACAGATAAAGAGAGATTAAATGACTCATCAATACCACCCAAATGTGTCAGGACCTGACTTGATATCTTCTGACCCCAGCCTAATAACTTTTCTAGCATGTCATTACTGTCTCTACATTTTCCAAACTAAGCAACCTAAAATTGTTACAAGAAGTACTTACTGGTTTCCATACTTGTCCAAGACACTACAGTTGATGCTTGGGATATAAAGTAAAATAGAAAGATGATATGTCTCCAGAAATACTTCTATTTCTGCTTCTGTTCTTTCTCCTGGAAATTTCTGTGAGGAGACCTCACCTACCAGATGGTCAACACAATTCTGAATGCTCTTCTAGTGAGCACTTACTAGATGTCAAGCACTATGTTAAGGAATAAGAATGGAAAGGAAAAACAAACAAAACAATATTTTATGGGCTGCTCTGAAAAGTGTACAAGTCCAGACCAAAAAAAAAACCTACCTAAAATATACATTTAGCACAGTCTGTTTTTTTCAAACTGGAAAGGGAATGAGAAAGTATGCCGCACACAGGTATGGAGTCCTCCTGCTCCGATGGGTCTTCTTAGAATCCCTGCTTTTTGCACGTGAATAATATATCGTGTTTTTTTTTTTTTTCTACACCTTCACTCCATACATTCAAAATTATCTAAACTTTCCTACTTATCTTTCTAATGTCACCCCACTCATCTCTGGCTGATCACCTGAGGTTGAAATAAGGTTCAAATTTAACTATAATGTCTATTATATCTTTGTTACTAGCCTTCTCTTACAACATTACAGCATTTATATTATGCACCAATTTTAAGCTGATGGTTGAGGCATTGACCAAAATAGCTGGTAGACATAATGATGTGTTTTGTAGATTCACTGTTTGTGTCTTCCCACAATTTCCTCATGGCCCATCATTCTGACATTTGACTTACACAAAGACATCAAAGAATATAGTCCGTTCAGTTGGAAAGGAGCCTCTGTAAGGTTCTCTTTTCTTAAATGTATGTGATTCTAGAAAATTATAATTATTCATTTATTATTGAATCAATTTATTCAACTTTCATTGAGAATCTACTCTGAGTAAGGCACTATTCTAGATTGTGATAAACAAGCATGTGTCAGGGTCCACAAGACCACCCCCAGGTTTGGTGATTCACTAGGAGGACACACAATACTCATTATATAATTGTACTTATGACCATGATTTATTACAGCAAAAGGAAAAAAGCAAATTCAGCAAAGTGAAGAGGTGCAGAGCAAAGTCCAAAGGAAACCAGGCATAAGCAGCAAAGAGTCCTCTCAGAATGGAGTCACACAAAATACACTGCTTCCTACAGTAATTAGTTGTGACAATATGTGTGAAATGTGTCTACCAGGGAAATTCATTAAAGATTCAATAACAAAGATTTTATTGAGTGTTGCTTACTAAAGCAAACTCTAACTCGTACAAAAATTTCGGACTCCATGAAAGAAAGCTGGTGTTCACCATAAACCATTTTCTTTGCACAGTTTAGGATGCCTGAGTTATTCTTACCAGTCAGGGAATTGTGGGAACCATCCTGAAATCCAATATTTCAAACACCAGAGAAGAGCTTACTTGCACGCAGACTTTCTGGAGGTAGTAGTCTGAGGCCTGCTATGTTAACTCTTTTCTGCACAAAGTCACGTAAAATCCTTGTTTTGTTGGGACTTATTTTCTAGTATGTGTACGTGTGGGTGGGAGGAGGAGAAAAAATAAGCAGTCAATTAAATTTAAAAAAAATAGTAAATTCTGATATAGTACTTAATATATGCCCTATACTCTTTTGAGTGTTTTACATATAACTAACTGAAGTTTTACAATGATGCTTTGATATAGATATTATTGTAATCATTCCTATTTTACTATGAAAAACTGAGGCACAGAGCGGTTAAGTAAATTGCCTAAGTCAAACCTCCAGGAAGAAGTGGAGTCAGGAATTAACTTAAGCAGAAGGGTACTGCTACTTAAGTTAAATTTTTATCTTAATGCAGTAACCTTTCTAAACAAATAAACAAACAGGAAAATATCCAATAGCAAAATGCTAGGCTGAGAAATAAAACAAGGTCTATCAAAGAAAATGATTGTAAGGGAAGGAATCGCAGTTGATTGACACCACTGGTTGCCTCCCAGCCACCATTGTCCCCCTTTTCACTGAGCTGATGTCATAAAAATTATTTGGCAGAAAGATGGAAAAAGTTGGGTTTCTGATGACATCATTGTGTCATTTCAGAAATTACATCCAGAGCCAACCTTAACTCAGAACTTGCTATCAAGTGAAGTTACACATATTTTTATGATTTAAGCCAGTTGAATAAGACTTTCTCTTATAGCTGTGAACATTTGACTTGATATAGAAGATTATCTTATATTTGATGGTTAAAAAGTGACTTATTTTAGTAAATGACATTTAGACTGAAACCTGAATGATGGACAGGAGCTCACAATGCAAAGATAATTTCAGGCAGAAGAAATAATGTAAGACAGGCATACTCTCAGTAAGAAACAAAACAAAGGCCAGAACTGATAGAGCATATGCATGAAGATATGGTATAAGAAGTTGAAGTGGTGAGTGAAAACATGCTGGACTTTGGAGACTATTGTAGGGACATGGATATTATCCTATGTGTAGTTAGAAGCTACTGGAAAGTTCTTAGAAAGTGAAATTATATTTATGCTTTTAAGAGCACTCTGGCTAACTTTGGAGGATGGCCATTGTGTATGAGAGTTTGGAAGAAAGGCAAAATGTGGAGGTAATTACAGTGTTCAGGTAAAGGATAATGGAATGTTGGATTATGATGATGAAAGTACAGAATAAGAAAACTGGATAGATTTAGGGGATGTTTTGTATATATGGGCAATAATTCTTGATGATAGAGAAATGACAACAAGAGCATCTTTTTTATTGGATTGTTTGTCTTTTTCTTACTGACTTGTAGAGTTTCTTTTTTCTGGATACAAATCTTTATCATTAATATGTAGAGCAAATATTATTTCTATTCCTTTGACTGGCATTTTTTTTCACACACACACGTACACAATCATTGCCAATTGGCTAACCATATAAAATGTGCTCAACATCATTAACATCAGGGAAATTTTAAAAAAAGCAACACATGAGAGACTTCCATTTTAAAGCTGGAAATGTAAAGGAAATTGGAAATTGTCACTCCTGTCCTTACAACAAGAAAAAGCTAAACATAATAATCATGAATTAATTTTCTTGGAACCATCAGAGAAATGAGGTTGCAGTAATCTGTAGAAGCAGGCACATCCAGAGAGTCACAGCTGAGAGCTGTGTAGCAAAAATTAAATGATAATTTTGAGGAACTGCTGCTGACTGAATGACAACTTATGTGGCAGTGAGAAAATCCTGGGGGTCAGAGTCAGAGGAGTGTCCCACACATTTCTGGATTTTACCTCTACGGACCCCATTATGCTTCCAAGTTGAAAGAGCCCCTCATTGCTCTGTCAGGAGAAGAAAATGATAATCACACACACACACACACACACACACACACACACACACTAATGGGGTTATTTAAAAGGAATACCAGAACTAACTCTCAGTGGCCCAAGCTGGAACATGTTGTGTCTATGAGGGAAATTAAGATATCTTTTTTTTTTTCATTAAGAACTGTGAAATGGTAATTTTCTTTTTATTTATTTATTTAAATTTTTTTTATTGGAGTATAGTTGCTTTACAACGTTGTGTTAGTTTCTACTGTTCAGCAAGGTGAATCAGCTATACATATACATATATTTCCTCTTTTCTGAATTTCCTTCCCATTTAGGTCACCACAGAGTATCAAGTAGAGTTCCTTGTGCTATAGAGTAGGGTCTCATTAGTTATCTATTCTTTTAAATTAATTTTTATTGGAGCATTATTTTAAAATTTTAACATGTATTAAAAGTATTTTTTCCTGTATGGCTATTCCTCCCAAGATCCTTTTTTTTAACTTTTTATTTTATATTGGAGTATAGCTGATTAACAATGTTCTGATAGTTTCAGGTGCACAGCAAAGCGACTCAGCCATACATATACATGTATCCATTCTCCCCCGAACTCCCCTCCTATCCAGGCTGCCACATAACATTGAGGAGAGTTCCCTGTGTTATACAGTAGGTGCTTGTTGGTCATCCATTTTAAATATAACAGTGTGTACATGTCAATCCCAAACTCCCTAACTATCCTTTCCCCCAACACTTCTACCCTGGTAAATGCAAGTTCATTCTCTAAGTCTGTGAGTCTGTTTCTGTTTTGTAGATAAGTTCATTTGTATCTTTTTTTTTAGATTCTGCATATAAGCGACATATGATATTTCTCTTTCTCTGTCTGACTTACTTCACTCAGTATGACAATCTCTAGGTCCATCCATGTTGCTGCAAATGACATTATTTCATTCTTTTTAATGGCTGAGAAATATTCAGTTGTATATATGTACCACATCTTCTTTATCCATTCCTGTGTTGATGGATATTTAGGATGCTTCCATGCCTTGGCTATTGTAAACAGCACTGCAATGAACACTGGGGTGCATGTATCCTTTTGGAGCATGTTTTTCTCTGGATATATGCCCAGGAGGGGGATTATTTTGTCATATGGTAGTTCTATTTTTACTTTTTTAAGGAACCTCCATATGGCTGTTCTCTATAGTGGCTGTACCAATTTACATTTCCACCAACAGTGTAGGAGGGTTTCCTTCTCTCCATGCCCTCTCCAACATTTATTGTTTGTGGATTTTTTGATGATGGCCATCCTGACTGGAATGAGTCAAGGTATCTCCTTTGATGACACCATGTTTTAGAAACCTATGAGACATCCAGGTACAATTGTGTTATACAAATCTGGAGGTCTTGGATGACATAAGGATTATAGAAGTGACTAAATAGCTTCTGAAGGAGGAGTTTTTACCTCCGTGATGAATATTTTCTGCTCTGGGCTTATATTAGGAGCTAGGACACAATTGGAAGAAAATCTTATTCTTTAACTCACATAATTATCCCTGTTAGTGCAAACTAGGTTAGTCCTTCAATTTTTGCCCAATTTGATCATTTACACTACATCTATCTCATCAGAATTTCCATTCTCTTTGGCCATGGATAAAGGTTTATGCTTACCTGCCTACAGCACAAACTATTTTCACTTCCAATCTGTTATCCTCTCTTGAGGAGAAATCTCTCTATTTCTATCATTATTCTATATCCATGTTTTAAAAGGATGTAAAATAATTATACATGAGATTTGGAAAATTTTTTTTCTTGTATATTCATCTTGAATGAAAGATCTCTGAATATTATTTCAAAAATTAAGCATTAAGAGTAAAATAATTTTTCAGAGGATTATGACATTTCAATATTTTAGAAAAGTAAATATATTAATATTTTTGTGTCTTTTCAATTCTTTTAAAAGTAGAAATACTTCACTACACACAAACATAATTACTGTACATGAGGTGGGTGTTTTGTGATAGATTTGTTTATTCTCTTTTGTTTTTGTTTATGTATCAACTCTTTCATTAAATCTAATGTGTTGATGAAGCTTCTGCCCTATGTGGGAGACATATTTTCAAACACAACTCTACAAAATATGCAGAACAGAATTTTATTTTGTACTCTATTTACTAAGTTAAATGTTGCCTTTACTAATGTCAGGTTTAAGTCTGTTTTGTTAAATTAGGATATGTTCAAAAGCATAAATAAAGGTGCTTTTATATGGGTAGCAACCATGTTTCTATAATCCCTGTCTAAACAACAGCAACAGGCTTCTTGGACATAATAGCTTCTTCTTTACAGAGAAGCTGCAGTAATCTTTTTATAATATGCCATTGCCCTTCTCAAAATATCCCAGATTTTCTTATCACCCATAAAATAAAAGCCATGAGTTTATTTTGGCCCACAGATTACCTGAACAATCTGGATCATTCACCTTTTCCATTATACTCCTTCTAGATTCCTTGATGGTCACTGCACTTCAGTGACACTGATACTTTTTCTCTTCTTATAATACAACCAATACACGCTCTGGTCACAAACTTTGTACTTCTTTGGCCTTGTATTGCCTTAGCTATTTACTTATTTTATTTCTTCGCTTCATTCCTGCCTGTGTACAAATAACACCTCATCAGGAAGTTCTTTCTTGCTTGTCCATTTTATTTAAAATAGCTATCACTCTCTATTTCCTTACTATGTTTAATTTTTCTTAACAATATTTAAACCAGTTTGTATTGTTTCCTCTTGTCACTATATCAACACTAAGTGACACTTATAACACTAAAAGGTGTTATAACAAATCACCACAAACTTAGTGGCTTAAAACAACATAAATTTATTATCTTACAGCTCTAGAGATCAGAAACCTAAAATAAGTATAACTGGGTTAAAATCAAGTTACAGTCAGGTCTTCACTCCTTCTGGTGACTCTAGGGGAGAAGCCATTCCATACTTTCTCCCCCAACTAATAGAGGTTGACGACATTCCTTGTCTCATCGCCTTTTCCTCCATCTCCAAAGCCAGTGATGTAACATCTTCTCTCGCTCAAGTTGCTTTCTTCTCTTTATATGTATCTAAACTTCTACTTCCTTCTCTAAGATCTCAGTGATTTAACTGGACCCATATGTATAATCTAGGATAATATCACCATCTTCTTAATTTAGCCATAAATGAAAATTGCCTGTTACAACTTAAGGTAGTACATTCACAGGTTCCAGGGATGAGCGTGACAGCATCTTTTTTAGTGGGAGGGGAAAGTTATTCAGCCTTCCACATTGATATAAAAATAGTGTATATATTTTTTTTCTGTTTCCCCAAATGACATGTTAGTGCCACAAGAACAGAGATTTTGTGTGCTATGAATGTTATTCTATCCTCAACTTCTATCAAAATGTCTGACATGTAGTAAGTGCTCAATATAAAAGTAGTAAAATGCAAACAATTTGTGAAAACTTATATCCTGAAAGTGAGCTCTTAGTACCAATTCCTAATAAACAACTTAAATGAGTAACCAAAGAGATAAAGATGGATTGTAGTCTATCAATACACACTTGTTCACCTACAAAGTGTCCTTACCCTGGTAGGAAGGCATGTGAGAATGGAGACAAATGAGAAACACTAAGCCAGATTATCCTATAACATGCTAAAATTCTAGTGGATTTGTAGGATGTAGATTTCTGAAGGATGCAATGTGCTGTTTTCTCTATTATGCCTTTTGATATTCAAGTCATACATTTTAGCTAAAAATACAACCTTTTCTGATTTCAGATTATTCTCATTTTATAGATAACATGCCATCTCAAATCTCAGCAGATGCAAATTGGAAGTTTAAAAAATTATTATCCAGATTTTTGGACCTCTTTCTTACAGTAAGTATATTTCATAAGGAATATTTTCTCCAATCCCTCAAATTAGTTTGAATAATTTCATCTTTTTTTGGTCTGGTGATTTTTCTCGTTTTGAATTTCCTGCAGTGAGGCTCTAAGTTTGTACAATGTCAGGAACTAATGTATCAATAGATCCTATGTGATATTTTTTCATTCTCTATTTAAACATATCAATCTCATATAAAGATCAAGGGAAATATGGAATTAACATAATTAATTCAAAGAAATTATTTTACAAGAAAAAGGTCAAGTGGCTAATGGGAGAGTAGTGTGCAAGTCCATCAGCACTCAGGTAATTTCATCATTGTCTAAGTTTGCTTTTATGTGTGTGTAATGATACAAATTGTCTCTCTATTTGGCAACCTGCTCAAATATAGATGCCATATAATAAAATTCTCTGCTTATTTCTCTTGCTCTTTACGTTGAACACAAAGTAAGAGTAAACTACTGAAGGGTGAATCTTGTCGTGTATCTCGAAACCCCTCATAATGTCAGTGTTTGTCTTTTTATGACCACCAACTAGTCTATGACATCTTCAATTTCCTGGTCCTCTATTCTAAATGATGTTGGTGCAATTCTGCTGAGTATCACTTTCTCTTTCAACTCAGATAGATATCACATAAAGTAAAAGATTTGTTTAAACTACTTTCAGAATAGACAAGAACTCAGTGTAATCTATACTAAAATAAAAGCAAAACAAGTAAACAAAACATCCACTAAAGATTCTAACTAATAGACAGTGATATTCCCTGTTTTTTTTAGAGCTGACATGAATTTTCTTATATTTTTTTATTTCTTGTTTCATTAGAATTTTAGAGAAGTAATTTAGATACATAGATTCCAGACATTTTTATCCTAAAATAAATAACCATTTCTTTATGAAACTCTCACATTATTATTTCAAGTATGTTATGAATTTAAAACTGATATTTGCAAGGTCAATTTAAAGCAGTGGTTACCAATGTGAAGGGGGTTACTCTGTTCCCCAGGGAACATTTGCAACCTCAGGAGACATTTTTTGTTGTCCTAAGTAGAAGAAGTGTTATTTGCATCAAGGGCAGAGACCAGGTGTGTGGATGATCTTTCTACAAGGCACAGGGCAGTCCTCCACAAAAAGAATTATCCAATTTAAATGTTAATAGGGTAGAAGTTGAGAAATCCTATTAAAAAAGGATATACAATGGACTTAATTGTAATTTTATTTAATTATAATTAAATATTATTATGCAAGTGTTGAGAGGGAAAAATTTCCCTATATGATATTTTCATTTATTGTTGTTGGCATAGAACCAGGGACACAGATATTTTCCAGCTCATTATGCATATGAAATAGAGCTTTCAAAAGAAAATTTGTCAAAACAATGATGGATTTTTTTGTTTTATATAAAAATTAACTGGGAAGTAATCAGACTCTGAAATTAGTTCAAATAAATGATGATAAGATCTACCAGGGACTAAAGGAAAAGTTGGTAGATTCAATGCTGTATTTTATTTTTTTAAAATCTGTTTTTGTTTGAAGATTCCCTAAAGAGAAGTAGAGAACTAAATTAACACACTCCAGACTACTGAATAAAACAGTAAGGGAAAAATCACATATAGTATTAGATTAACATGAAACTTTCCATCTTCAGTTGTGGGCCATTGACTCCTCATCAAGGATATAAATATAGCCTCCCTCAGCTAAACCTCTAAATATCTGGGACCATGGATTAACCTCTCAAACATGACAGTATTTAAATTGTCAATTAGGCCTAATGCCTAATTGTCTTTTTTTTAAATTTCAATTTTCTACTTCTGACAATTCTCTTCCCACAGGGACCATAAAGTCAGTCTGTCATTGTAAAATATACTCATTGAAATTTATAAATGAATACTAATAATATAATATACTACTATTTATAGTCTCATATGATACTACTAGAAAAATCACCATGTACTTGGATTCACAATTTAACTAGATTTGTTCCTACTGAAAGAGTGACTAAATCAATGTTCTTATGCCATTTATCATATCAATGTTTGTATGAAAGTCCCATTGTAGATACCAAGAAGTATCTTTTGAACTTAATTAATCTAGTCAAAAATATTATACTGGAAAAAAATCAAGGACCAATCAAAACAATTTCAGATGCTTACAGTATATGCAAAATACCATTTACAAGCAAAATATATGTATTATAATTTAGTACTTTTGCCATCAGACTTATGTTACTTATATTGCATCTGCCAATCACATACCTTGAATGTTATTTAGGAAAAATATGATGTGCAATGAAAAAGAGAAGAAAAAGAAAGAAAGAAGGAGGAGAGGGAGGAGAAATAAAGGGAGAAAGGGGAGACTAAGAAAGAGGTCATCGGTTTAGCTCCTCTTGTGTACCCAGTTGTCTTTGAACTTGAAAATCTCATTTGGAGTAATTTATCATCAAATACCTAAGAATGTGACTCTAAGTTTACCATAATCTAAAGGATAAATTTACCACTGATATATATTACTTCTCTTGGACAGAATGTAAAAGTATTTGCTGGTGAGGGTAGTTCCCAACATTTTCCTCAGCATTATCCTAAATATGAAAGCTTCTTATTTCCCTCTCTTTGCCTACTTTCCTCTCTACATTTTTTTTTTTTTTTTACTTTCAAGATTGAATTTTGGGTAGAGCTTCTGCCCTCTTTGTCTGTCTCTGCCTTACATTCCCCATAGTAGTCATCTGCAGCTTATTTTACCAAATTTCTTTTTAATTTTTAGCAGAAATCTGAATTTATTTCATCTGCTAATATTTTGCAATACTTCCGTCTTTGGTTCTAAATTCCTTAAGCCTTTAAATTTGATCTATCAGAAGATAGATCTCCAACTTTTAATCTCCAACTTTTCCTAGCTGGAATTCACAACAATAGATTACTGAACAGAGGATGCAGTAGCTGTGCAACCTAAAGCTGTAAGGAACAGCATGCTTATCCTGTGCTTTGATACAAAATTGTGAACATGAATATCCAAGACCTTTTTAAAACTTTTTCATAATGAAAACTTCATAAACACTCCTATGCTGATTCTCTTTTCAAATAGTAGCAAAAACTTTATATTACATTTTATTTCTGCATGGTGTATATCTACCTGCTTTATGAAAGTTTATCTGTGTTTTAAAATTTTTACCTCTTGCTTAACTTGACCCCTTTCTTCTCCTACCACATGTAGGTTAAAAGAATTTGCTGGATCCTCTTTTCTCTATTCTAGCTTAGAATTTTGTTCTTGACCACAAGATCAAACTTTGTTTTTAAGTTGCTCCTGTATCTTCCTGAGTTTCTGATGTTCTTATTTCAAAGTCTGAACTTTACTTTTTGTTCATGTACCAAATTCTGAAGACTTTTTTTTTAACTTGCTAACTGTGGTTTTCCTTTTGCTTCTGACAAATCTAATTCTTTGAGGGAAAGTGTTCCAAAAACAGATTTTCAAACTTCTTCCTTGATGGTTTTCTTTGTGATAATTCCAGTTTTTATCTTCTTCTCAATATAAGGGGAATACACATTATTTTTTCACACTTATTTTCCTTGTTTATTTATTAAATATATTCGTCTCAAATACTTTATGTTTGAACTCATATTTTGGATTTTAATTATGTATGAACATATTGAAGATTTGGTGTCATTCCACTTTCTTAGCTGTCACTATATAAAAGAATAAGAAACCAAAGATAGCCTGACTGGTAAATGATATATCACCCATCAGTTCAAATGCTTGTGCATATAAATTCTTCATGCTCTGTTCATTAAATCAGTTAAATTCTCTTCCAAACAGGATTTTACTAGTGAAAACAATGTGCTAAATGTGCAAATTTGTCTTCAGGGTGAGTTCCCTGCCAATGGCTGATCCCAACCACTGATCTTGCCCTAATTTTAAAATCTGATTTTTTTTAAAAAAATTGAAAAAGAAATTAAATTTGAAACTCCAAGTTTGACTTTTCCAAAGATAATTTTTCTTGTTCTTGGAGATCACAATCCCATAAATTATAATGTTTTGTGTAAACACTGGTCACAAACTGATGATATACAACATAAGATAGTTGAACTTCTAATGGAAAGATGGAGATGGTCAGGATGCAAGGTTAATGACTGCAACCCACCCAGGTTATGATGGACAGATGCTTTGGCAACACAATGTTCCCAGCCCATAAAATCCTTCCCCTTTAGTGTAGGTGGGACCTGTAATTTGCTTCTAACCAACTGGGTATGGCACAGGTGATGGAATGCCATCTTCAGGATTAGTTTATGTTATATGCCAAAGGTCCTTGGAGGTCACTTACTTGATTACATGTTTATAAGACTCTGTCTAAGCTGACTAAAGAGAGAGAGAGTCTCCTTGTTGGCTTGACAAAATATGTACTATGTTAAGGAAGCCCTCATGACAAGGAAATGATGGAAGCCTCTAGGAAATGGGGGTGGCCCCTAGGACCTCCATGCACTCTTCAGCATGTCAGAAAAACACTGGATCCCACAGTCATGCAGCTGTGAAGAGCATTCTTCACATTATGCAAACAACCTGCATAAGCTTGAAAGTGGATTCTTCCCTAGTCAAGTCTCCAGATGAGAAAGTATCCCAGTCAAAACCTTGATTGCAGACCTGTGACACCCTGAGCAGAGGACTCAGATAAGTTGTCTTAAGCTGATTCATTTGTAGTAATTTGTTACATAGCAATAGAGAAATCCCTTTGTTACATATTCCTGAGAGTATAATGTTGCTGAGAGATCGCTAAAGACTGCCTTATTTGACCTTAACCCCTGAATGGCCTCCTTCTGGAGAACTGGGTTGGGAAATATATGCTCTGCAAGTCTCCTTTCATAAAAACTAGAGGCCCATGTTGGCACTGACTTCATCCAAAGGATAGGCCAATGTTTTTTACAATCATTCCAGTCATACAGAGAATGAGTTTCAAGAGACGGAAGGGCAAAGACAAAAAAACATAAAAAAACTTCTCTATGCATGCAAGAAAGCTTATCCTTTTTAGCTTTTCCATCAATGTCTTAATCCCTGAGCACTCTGACTCAATTTTCTGTCCTTGACTCATTTTGGAATGTGTGTGTGTGTGTGTGTGTGTGTGTGTGTGTGTGTGTGTGTAATTGGGCTTTTCTTAGAGGCTGGTGTGTGTACACAAAGGCATTTAAAAATCATTTTTGATTTATTCACTTTCGTTGATGACTATAAGAATATGAAACTTTTTAATGAATATTGTCTATGATAACTTTGCCAAATGGAGAACTATAATCATATAAACTTATATTTATACTGCTTCATTCATATAAAATGTTTTAACTCAGATAAGTTCTTTTGAGTAAGTAAATAAGAGAATAGTTTAATTCTCTTATGCCAAACCTGGTCATAATATTTTGAGTTGGAGAAGGGGAAACCTCAGAGAGACTTGGACTGGATATATAAAATATATATAGAGTGAAAAGGGGTTGTGAAAATTGTTCCACTAATCAAAAGTCTGTCAAAAGAATTTTATCACATGTCATTCATCACTAGGGAAATACCAAAAAGTGTTTCTTTAAGTAAAGTTAATCACCTTCAAAAATAATACTATTGGTATGGTATAGGCACCTCTAGAATAATTATCTTTTTATTCCAGCTCTTGAAAGTAATCCCTGTAAAGGCCAGCCTTCTCATTTAATGAAAGCACTTGAGCCCACCATTCCACTGACTTCTTTCATGGAGCCCCAGTGAAGTATTCTAATTTATGGGGAAAACTTTTTAGGGAAAGAAACCTACATATACAATGGCAGAGAAAATACATATCAATACACAAAGTAACCAACACAATTATTGCTTCTTAAATAAAAGCAGATCTATAAATATTACAAGATCACATAGGAAACACATATGCCAAGAAAGAAAAGCACTAAGGTAAACTGGAAAAAACAACCTCTTAAGGAAACAGAAGAGACTCTGGAAATAATCTGCTTAAAAATTAATGTACTCACTTCTATCTCAGCTTCAATATGGAAAAGGCTTGCCACAAGTAAAATGTACTCCCATCTTGTCTGTCTTGTGAGAAATGTTAAGACTTTTTTTTTTTTTTTGCAGAAGGAAAGTGATATAGATCAGAAACTTAGATCTATATAAAGGAAGGAAGAGTATAGGAGAGGAAATAAGTAGAGTAAAATTGTTTTAAAATTATTTTTAATTAATATAAAGATAGCTGTTTATTGAGGTAATAATGTATTACCGATGTATTGGGTGATTGAAACATATGGATAAGTAAAATGAATAATAATAGTGAATGATGAGAAAGAGGGGAGAAATTGGAAATTATCTGTAAAAGGTAACTATACTACTTGTGAAGTGGTATAGTGTTATTTGAACATGAAGTTAATTAGTAACTAAATGCATTGCAGTAATTATTTCACAATATATGTAATTCACACCATGATGCTGTGCATCTTAAACTTACATAGTGATTTATGTCAATAATATCCCAATAAAATAGGGGGGAAAGTGTATTGCAAAGAGTAATCACTTACAAAATTAAAAAAAAAAGTATAATTGATATGTTAAAGGAAGAGAGAGAATGAGATCATATAAAATGCTCAATTAAAAGCATAAAATACTTGAAAATGGAGAAAAAATAAAGCAACCAACTAATAGAAAATGAAAACATGTATATATGAATCCAGCTATATCAATAATCATTTACAATGTAAATCATCTAAATATACCAATTAAAACATAGAGACTGTCAGAGTAGCAAAAACATTAAAATACAAGTCCCAATTAACTACATGTTGTCTACGAAACCCACCTTAAATGTTAATACTCAGAAAAGTGAAAAGTAAAGGACAGAGGAAGATGTATGATGCTACCAGTAATCAAAAAAGTTCATTATATGTGATAAATTTAGACAAGGCAGACTCCAGATCAAGGAAAATTATCATTGATACTGGTATTATAATAATAAAAGGATCAATTTTCCAATAAGAGGGAATAATTATAATGTATATGTACCTAAAATGGTCTCAAGTAGGTGAGGTAAAATTGATAAAACTGAATTGAGAAATAGAAAAATCTATGGTTACAGTTGAAACTTCAACACTCCTCTTTCAGTAATTGACAAATTAAATGAATCAGAAATCTGTAGCATTTAGTTGACATAAAAATTATTAATCTATTGGATATAATTGATATCTATGGACTATTATATCCAACAATAGTACAAAACATATTATTCTCCAGATTAGATGAAACATTCCAAAAGGGAGACCAATTTCCAGGTCATAATACACATCTCAACAAATTTAAAAGAGTAGATATCATACAAGGTATGTTCTCAGACCACAGTAGAATTAAACTATAAACAAATAACAGGTAGCTCTATAAAATACCCAAATATTTGGAGATTCAACAATGTACTTCTAAATAACACATGGGTCAAAGAAAAGTCCCAAGAGAAATTCAAAAGTGTGTGAAATGAATAAAATAAAAATACAACTTATCAAAATTTGTGAGGTGTAGAGAACACAGTACTTAGGAGCTTTATAGCATTAAAGTCACATCTTTAAAAAAATGTTATAAAAGGAATAATCTAAGCTTCCAACTTACTATACTAGAGAAAAATTCAATACAACTGGTGTCCTTATAAGAGAAGAAGGGACAGATACAGATACACAAGGAAGAAGACCAAGTTACAATGGAGGCAGAAATTGGAGTGTTGCATTCACCAGCCAAGGAATGTCAAGGATTGCTGGCAACACCCAAGGCTAAGGTAAAAGCATGAAACAGATTCTCTTAGAGAGATTTTACAGAGATCTTGGCCCTGTCAACACCTTGATTTCAAACTTCTAACCTCTAGAACTGTAATAGAATAAGTCTCTGTTGTTTTTAAGCCACCCCGTTTGTGTTAATTTGTTTGAGCAAAAACAGACAGATAGAGGAACGTAAGGTGACATAAGGACTAAATGTAACTTGGTGTCTGGGTGGGAGCTTGGAAAAGAAAAAGGACATTAGGAAAACATTGAGGATATAAGAATAATGTATAGAATTTTATTAATAATAATAATAGATCCAGTGTGATAAATGCATCATATTAATGTAAAATGTCAAAAATAGGCAAACAGGCTGTGGGTATAACAGAAATCTCTATCACTGAAATAATTCTGTAAATCTAAAACTGTTCTAGAATTTTTAAAATGTTACTTATACATAAAAAAAAATGAACTGCAAGTACAGACATGTAAGAATGTCAAAAAAGACTGATTATAACAATTAATGCACTCAAAGATATATGACATTATTGCTTGCATGAAACAAGTTATAATAAAATGAAAAATGACACAACAAAGAAAAGAAATAGTATTAAATTTTTTAAAACTACTAGTAAGAAGAGGAGTTGGATGACTCTTTTGAGAATATTTTGCAGAATTTAGAGCCAAAATTTATAAGACGAAAGATAAGACATATAGATTATTCCAGGGAGTTATAGGTGATTGGTATGATATAAATGTTTGTGTACCCCAAAATTCCTATGTTGAAACCTAACACTAAGTGATAATATTATGAGGTGGGACCACTGTGAGGTACTTAGCTCATGAAAGTAGAGCCCCCATGAATGGGGTTAGTGCCCTTAGAAAAGAGACCCAAGGAGCAAGCTTTCCCCTTCTAGCACGTGAAGACACAGCAAGAAGGTGTTGGCCATGAAGCTGCAGGAATGCTGTCACCAGAACCCACCCGTGTCAGCACCTTGATCTTGGAATTTCTATGTTCCAGAACTGTGAGAAATAAATTTTTGTTGTTTATAAGCTACCTAACCTGTGGCATCTTGTTATAACGGCTCGAGTAGACTAAAACAGTGATCTAGAAAAAGAGAAGGAAAAAAATCAATAGAAGGAAGTTATTAAAGAAATAATATGAGAATTTCCTAGAAAGAAAGAATAAAAAATATTAGATTGAAAGAGCCTTAACTAGGCATAAGCAGAACAAATGTAGGGGGAAAATTCATACTTAGATAAATCTTTAAACTTCAAAAATTACAAGTAATTTTGTAGACACAGATGGAAAAGAGGGAGAGTAGGGAAGTTACCGTGTACACTCAGGAAAAATCACACTGGAGTATGGAGAGAATTGGGCCCAAGTCAACAAAGGATCAGTATCAAGTTAAGATGGCCTGACCTCCTTGTCTTGCTGTTGGGCTAGAGTCCTGATCCTGGCCATATAAAAATACCTAATGGTGGTTCTTATACCTGAAGGTGACTACTATCACTCTCATTCCCTCACGTCCTCACAGGACATGTATGGCAGGTTGTATGAAGGTTTAAGACCTTTGAAACTCAGATTTTGCAAAGACTTCTTTAAAGAACATCAGGTGATTTAGAACTAATTGGGCAAGTATGTTGATAATCAGTAATTTGATGATCAGTAAAAATTTTATTTACTGTGTATAATTATTACTAAATAATATATAATAATATCCCAGCTAACACAAGATAGCAATATATAATTAGCAGTTCAATAGTTAGAAATAAGAAGATGGGACAATGAGTTCAGGTTTTAAAAATTCCTTCAAATTGTTGGGATTAGGCCACATGGTAATATTTTAGAAACATTAACATAACAGGTAAATCAACAAGTATTCAGGAGACAAGATAAAGTGAAGTTGAGAAATCTCATTATGACATAAAACTTGAAAATAATAATTTACTGTTTGTAACTAGGTCAGTTAAAACCCTGCTGGCACAAACTTTAGCTAAATGTCTTGATGTATTTTCATTGTCTCTGTTTTGTACTACCTTGACTCAGAATTAATATGCAGGTGAAGATATGGCATGTGTGTTTGCCAATCTATTCCAAGATACTAATTATAATATAAAAACCACAACAATAAAGTCCCTATGCATGAAGTAGATAAGGTTGATAATGTGCCAGGCATTTCATCATTTATGGGTCATAGATGGAGAAGATTTTCATTAAGCATTATTGAAATTGCCATTACATACATGAATACATATTCCAAAAAAGAATTTCCATTAGCTCTGCAGAGAAATGGTACCCATTGATAAAACAAATATAGTATTTGTTCATTTGGTGCTTTCAATAGTTTAAAGAAACTCCAAAAGAGAAGGAAAAAATGAAAAGTATTTGGATTGGGAACATCACACAATTTGAGAAATAGTAGAAGGGCTGCAGCTGATGTAAATATTGCCACTTGAAGAAGGAATCAAAAACATTAAAAAAAATAATACTATGACATGTAGAAGCCAGATATCTTAAAATGTTTAGAAGGATTACCTGTTTTGGTTTCTGTAAATAGTCAGATACTAACATAACACCATTTTGATGGAAGAAATTTTCACATTTTGAAACATGGGTAAGTCATTCTGGCTTATACATGATTTACCTTAACTTTATTCTAACTAGAACAGCCTGTTTTTTGCACTGTCAAAAATGCATTATACATCTGCATTAAGCATTAAAGAAAAGAACACATTTAAAAATTAAAGTGGAGGACTTCCCTGGTAGCGCAGTGGTTGGGAGTCCGCCTGCCGATACAGGGGACATGGGTTTGTGCTCCGGTCCGGGAAGATCCCACATGCCGCGGAGTGGCTGGGCCCGTGAGCCATGGACGCTGAGCCTGCGCGTCCGTAGCCTGTGCTCCACAATGGGAGAGGCCACAACAGTGAGAGACCCGTGTACTGCAAAAAATAATTAATTAATTAATTAATTAAAGTGGAATAACAGTGATTCAGGCACTCAGGACGGAGCCAGGTGGCCATTGTGCATATGGTTTCAGACATGTTTCTGCATTACTGAGAACTTGAAGTTTCTGAACTATGTTTAAGACTCAAGGACACCATCAGCCTTTCTCAAAACAGTATCCGCTAACAGCTGTCAGCAGCAAACTTATGGTCTCAGTGTCTCCTTTGTAACTATGCAACCATTTCAGAACCCAACAAATCCTTGCTTAACAAGCACCTTTGCTTCCTGCCAGCTCCAATTATAATTCTTGACAACTTATGGAATTTTGTGGTTTGCCTTTACAAGCCTCCCCCATTTCGTAGTTCAGTGGGACACAGTTCAAGTGCTTCTTCTATCTGTGTCTCCCAGTCTATAGTCCTCACCTTGGCTTAAATAAAACTCTTTTTTATTTCTATTATAGATTGGTTTATTATTTCCCTTGACAATATCATATCATATTATACTGTATCATGACATTATTTTCCTCAATAGCAGGCTTTACTCAGCATGAACAGTGTGACTTGAATTGAATTCAAAGCATACAATAGAGTTGACCCTTGAACCATTCTCATTTGTCCACTTACATGCAGATTTTTTTCAATAGTAAATATTACAGCACAACTCAATCCTCAGTTGGTTTTATCTGCAGATCTTGAATTCAGGTATGGACAAACTGTGTATAGGGAAGGCCCAACTATAAGCTGTATGCAGATTTCTGACTGTGGGGAGGGCCTGTGTCCATATTTTTCAAGGACCAACTGTACTTTGAAGACTATATCTGAATCACTTTACACTACACAGAAAAAACCATCAAAGGGACCTTTGGTACCCAGTAGAAGAACTATTACTATATCAACATAGGAATTCCCTAATTAAGATAACGTATGTGTGAACATTGTAGTTTTGATTTGGATTTTTCTAATAATTAGAGATGTTGATCATCATTTCATGTGTTTGTTGGCCATCTGTATGTCTTCTTTGGAGAAATGTCTATTTAGGTCTTCTGCCCAATTTTTGATTGGGTTGTTTGGTTTTTTTGATATTGAGCTGCATGAGCTGTTTGTATATTTTGGAGATTAATCCCTTGTCAGTTGCTTCATTTGCAAATATTTTCTCCCATTCTGAAGGTTGTCTTTTCATCTCATTTATGGTTTCCTTTGCTGTGCAAAAGCTTTTAAGTTTACTTAGGTCCCATTTGTTTATTTTTGTTTTTATTTTCATTATTCTAGAAGGTGTGTCAAAAAGGATCTTGCTGCAATTTATGTCAGAGTGCTCTGCCTATGTTTTCCTCTAAGAGTTTTAGACTGTCCAGCCTTATATTTAGGTCTTTAATCCATTTCAAGTTTATTTTTGTATATGGTGTTAGGGAATGCTCTAATTTCATTCTTTTACATGTAGCTGTCCAGTCTTCCCAGCACCACTTAATGAAGAGGCTGTCTTTTCTCCATTGTATATTCTTACCTACTTTGTCATAGATTACATGACCATAGGTGTGTGGGTTTATCTCTGGCCTTTCTATCCTGTTCCACTGATCTATATTTCTTTTTCTGTGCCAGTATCATACAGTCTTGATTACTGTAGCTTTGTAGTATAGTCTGAGGTTGGGGAACCTGATTCATCCAGCTCCGTTTTTCTTTCTCAATATTGTTTTGGCTATTTGGGGTCTTTTGTGTTTCCATACAAATTGTAAAATATTTTGTTCTAATTCTGTGAAAAATACCATTGGTAGTTTGAAAGGGATTGCATTGAATCTGTAGATTACTTTAGGCAGTATAGTAATTTTCACAATATTGATTCTTCCAATCCAAGAACATGGTATATTTCTCCATCTGTTTGTGTCTTCTTTGATTTCTTTCATCAGTGTCTTATACTTTTTGAGTACAGGTCTTTTACCTTCTTGGGTAGGTTTATTCCTAGGTATTTTATTCTTTTTGTTGCAATGGTAAATGAGATTGTTTCCTTAATTTCTCTTTCTGATCTTTCATTGTTAGTGTATAGGAATGCAACAGATTGTGTATTAATTTCATACCCTTCAATTTTACCAAATTCATTGATGAGCTCTAGTAGTTTTCTGGTAGCATCTGTAGGGTTTTCTATGTAGAGTATCATGACATCTGCAAATGGTGACCGTTTTACTTCTTCTTTTACAATTTGCATTCCTTTTCTTTTTCTTCTTTTTGCCATGGCTAGGACTTCCAAAACTATGTTGAATAATAGTGGTGAGAGTGGGCAACCTTGCCTTGTTCCTAATCTCAGAGGAAATACTTTCAGGTTTTCACCATTGAGAACGATGTTGGCTATGATTTTGGCATATTTGACCTTTATTATGTTGAGGTACATTCTCTCTATGCCCACTTTCTGGAAAGTTTTTATCATAAATGATGTTGAATTTTGTCAAAAGCTTTTTCTGCATCTATTGAGTTGATCATACTGTTTTTATTCTTCAATTTGTTAATAATATGGTGTATCACATTGATTGATTTGCATATATTGAAGAATCCTTGCATCCCTGGGATAAATCCCATTTGATCATAGTGTATTACCCTTTTAATGTGTTGTTGGATTCTGTTTGCTAGTATTTTGTTGAAGATTTTTGTGTTTATGTTCATCATTGATATTGGCCTGTAATTTTCTTTTCTGAACATATTTTTAAAAATTTTAATGTTGTAAAATATGTGTAGCATAAAACTTCCATCTTTATTGTTTTTAAGTGTGCAGTTCAGTAGTGTTAAGTACATTCACATCACTATGCAACAAATCTCTAAAACTCTTTTTGCAAAACTGAAACTCTAAACAATTCCCATTCCTTCCTCCCCTGGTCATTATTCTGCTTTCCATCTCTATGAATTTGACTATTCTAAGTACCTCAAAGTGAAAGCATACAATATTTGCCTTTTTATGACTGGCTTAACCAACTTAGAATACTGTTTTCAAGGTCTTTCCATGTTGTAGCATTTGTCAGAATTTCCTTCTTTTTAAAGGTTGAATAATATTCCAGATGGTGTATTTATTATGTATGTATATATTCACCCCCTTTTGCTTATTCATTCATCCATTAATGAACACTTAAGTTGCCTCTATCTTTTAGCTATTGTGAATAATGCTGCTCTGAAAATGAGTGTACAAATATCTCCTTAAGACCCTGCTTTCAATTCTTTTGGGTATACACCTGTGGAATTGCTGGATCTAATAGCAATTCTATGTTTAGGTTTTTTTGGTGTTGTTTGTTTGTTTGTTTTTTTGGTGGAACCACCGTCCTGTTTTCCATAATGGCTGCACCATATTTTATTCCCACCAATAGTTTACAAGGGTTGCAATTTCTCTACATCATCAATAACACTTGTTATTATCTTATTTTTTATTAGTCACACTTGAATACAATTTTAATGACTTTAAATATGTATGAGATTACAAATGTGATGAAAGTCACCAGGGCATGTCTAAATACTTCTATATATCTATCTGTTAGCTATCTATCTATCTATCTATCTATCTATCTATCTATCTATCTACTGTTTATGCATGTACAATGAATATATATAGTATATGTTTATTATAGATGGGTATAGGCACATGAATATAATGTGATATAACTGTTGTTATTTATATTATATACTTGTACAACACATATAAATGTATGCATATATATGTATATGTGTGGATGATGGATGAAAGGATAGATAAATAAATAGGGCAGGTAAATAGATTTGGCTTATAAAATCTATATTATGAATACTTAGTTTTAATTAATCACTTACATTTATAAATAAAAAAATGAAATAAAATACACAAATAATTACACCAAACTGTATTCTTATGGAAAGTGACCCAGCCAAAACAAAAAAGCCAGAAAAACCTGAAATCTTAGTTCTGATGCTTGTTGTCATTTAGCACCAGCATATATTTCATATTTCATCTCAGCCAAAGGCTGAATTTAATCTTCCATTAAAGATGACAAATTGAATCTGTAATATAAAGATTTAAGAAAATCCAAGGTATTCTTAAAGATAAAAAATAGATTTGGAGACCTGATTGGTAAAGTAAAATTATTGAAAGACCGTGGTAAGGTTGAAAGCTAAATAAAAACCAGATGAACAGTAAAGAGAGACTAGAAACAGATCAATACATATAGGAATAGTCATTAATTTAAAAGATGGTATTGAACCAGTGGAGAAAGGACCATGTTTTTACAAATTGTATTTGGAAAATTGGTGTACCCATGGAAAAGAATAAAATTGGGAGTATACTATATCATAAATAAAAATCTATTCCAGTTGAATTGCAGACATAATATTAAAATATATTCTTGAAACTGGGGTATAGAAAAAGATTAAAAAAATAATAAATATACTTCCTTATAGAAAAATATTGGTAAATTTCCTAACATTAAAATTAAGAACTTCTAATGATCATAAACTCTATTAACATGGAAAACTGACAAACTATTGAGTGGGAGACAGTATTTGTAACACAAGAAATTGACAAAGGTTCTTATTTAGAATGGACTTAAAAAGAAAATCTATAACTCCTTAAGTAAAATGCATACAATCCAATGGAGAAAAATGCAAAAAAGTCTTGAAAAGGCTCTTAAAATGTGAAAATCTAAGGGGCCTGGAAAAATATAAAAAGACATTCAACTCTCTCCATAATCAAATGACAATTCTATTTGCTACCTACCTTACAGAAATATCTGCTTGTGCTCACTGGAAGAGGTTGTAGAAGTATATTACTCACCATAGCTACAGGAAGGAAGCAACTCAAATGTTCATAGATAGGCAAATGGATAAGTAAATTATGTCATATGAGATACTGGATTATGATACACAAACTACATTCAAACAAAACAACATATATGAATATATACATGTAAGTAGAAGACTACTTACTCCATGACTTCATTTACTTAAGGTTCAAAACTTAAAAAATGGAAACTAATTTTTGAAATGCAAATCGGTTGTATGGCCAAAGGTAGTAATATTCTAAAGGAAAGGAAGAAGTGATTATTTTAAAAGTTATAATACTGGGCTTGGGTGAGCAGGTGAGCGGGCAGGCAGCTCCAGACTTCCCCAGCAGTGGCAGTGGTGGGCCAGGAGGTCTAGCTGAGCACGAGGCTGGTGCTCAGCTTGCCCTGGAGACCGTGTCTCCTTGGCCAGGTGCAGATAGCAGCTGGGTGGCTTGCAGAGGACGGGGAGGGTGCAGTCCAGGTCAGGGGCTTTCTCTTGGCTTCCTTCAGTCAGGTGTGGATTCCAGGCACCTCCGGGGAAGCTGCAGCTCCGAGGACAGATCCAAGGCAGAGCTTCAAGATGGCAGAAGAGTAAGAAATGGAGATCACCATCCTCCCCACAAACACATCAGAAATACATCTATATGTGGAACAACTCCTACATAACACCTACTGAACACTGGCAGAAGACCTCAGACCTTCTAAAAGGCAAGAAACTCCCCATGTACCTGGGTAGGGCAAAAGAAAAAACAGAGACAAAAGAATAGGGATGGGACCTGCACCAGTGGGAGGGAGTTGTGAAGGAGGAAATGTTTCCACACACTAGAAAGCCCCTTCATGGGTGGAGACTGAGTGGCGGAGGTGGTAAGCTTTGGAGACATGGAGGAGAGCGCAGAAACAGGAGTGGGGAGGGCAAAGCAGAGAGATTTCCACACAGAGGATGGGTGCCGACCAGCACTCACCAGCCCGGGAGGCTTGTCTTCTCAACCACTGGGGTGGACAGGGGCTGAGAGCTGAGGCTCGGGCTTTGGAGGTCAGAGCCCAGCAAGAGGACTGGGGTTGGCTGCGTGAACACAGCCTGAAGGGGTTAGTGCACCATGGCTAGCCGGGAGGGAGTCCGGGAAAAAGTCTGGATCTGCCGAAGAGGCAAGGGACATTTTCTTGCCTCTTTGTTTCTTGGTACACAAGGAGAGGAGATTAAGAGTGCCACTAAAAGGAGCTCCAGAGACGGGCGTGAGCCGCAGCAATCAGTGCAGACCCCAGAGACAGGCATGGGATGCTAAGGCTTCTGCTGCTGCCACCAAGAAGCCTGTGTGCAAGCCCAGGACACTCTCCATATCTCCCCTCTCAGAAGCCTGTGCAGCCCACCACTGCCAGGGTCCCATAATCCAGGGACAACTTCCCTGGAAGAACACACGGTGGACCTCAGGCTGGTGCAACAAAACACCTGCCTCTGCCACCAGCAGGCTAGCCCCACACTCTGTGCACCTCCATCCCCCCAGCCTGAGTGAGCCAGAGCCACCGAATCAGCTGCTCCTTTAACCCTCTCCTGTCTGAGCAAAGAAGAGATGCCCTCAGGCAACCTAAACACAGAGACAGGGCCAAATCCAAAGCTGAACCATAGGAGCTGTGAGAACAAAGAAGAGAAATGGAAATTAAACCCAACAGCATCAGGAGCAGTGGATTAAATCTCCACAATCAACTTGATGTACCCTGCATCTGTGGAATACCTGAATAGAAAAAAATCATCACAAATTGAGGAGGTGGACTTTGGGAGAAACAATATATAAATTTTCTTCCCTTTTTCTCTTTTTGTGAGTGTGTATGTGTATGCTTCTGTGTGTGATTTTGTCTGTATAGCTTTGCTTTTGCCATTTGTTCTAGGGTTCTGTCTGTCTGTTTTACATTTTTATTTTTATTTTTTTTAGTATAGTTTTCAAAACTTGTTATCACTGGTGGATTTGTTTTTTGGTTTGGTTGCTCTCTTCTGTGTTTCTTCCTTTCTTTTTTTTTTTTTAATTTTTATAACTTTAAAAAAAATTTAATAAATATTTTTTATTTTAATAACTTTATTTTACTTTATTTTATTTTACTTTATCTTCTTCTTTCTTTCTTTCTATTTTTTCTCCCTTTTATTCTGAGTTGTGTGGATGACAGGCTATTGATGCTCCAGCCAGGCATCAGGCCTGTGGCTCTGAGGTGGGACAGCCAAGTTCAGGACACTGGTTCAGAAGAGACCTCTCAGCTCCATGTAATATCAAATGGTGAAAATCTCCTAGAGATCTCCATTTCAATGCCAAGATCCAGCTCCACACAATGACCAGCAAGCTACAGTGCTGGACACCCTATGCCAAACAACTAACAAGACAGGAACACAACCCCATCCTTTAGCAGAGAGGCTGCCTAAAATCATAATAAGGCCTCAGAAACCCCAGAACACACCACCAAACATGGACCTGCCAACCAGAAAGACAAGATCCAGCCTCATCCACCAGAACACAGGCCCTAGTCCCCTCCACCAGGAAGCCTACACAACACATTGAACCAACCTTACCCACTGGGGACAGACACCAAAAACAATGGGAACTACAAACTTGCAGCCTGAGAAAAGGAGACCCCAAACACAGTAAGTTAAGCAAAATGAGCAGACAGAGAAACACACAGCAGATGTAGCAGCAAAGTAAAAATCAACCAGACCTAACAAATGAAGAGGGAATAGGCAGTCTACTTGAAAAAGAATTCAAAATAATGTTAGTAAAGATGATCCAATATCTTGGAAACAGAATGGAGAAAACACAAGAAACATTTAACAAGGACCTAGAAGAACTAAAGAGCAAACAAACAATGAAGAACACTACAATAAATGAAATTTAAAAATCTCTAGAAGGGTCAATAGAAGAATAACTGAGGCAGAAGAACGGATAAGTGACCTGGAAGATAAAATATTGCAAATAACTACTGCAGAGCAGAATAAAGAAAAAAGAATGAAAAGAATTGAGGACAGTCTCAGAGACCTCTGGGACAACATTACACACACCAATATTTGAATTATAGTGGTCCCAGAAGAAGAGAAAACGAAAGGGACTGAGAAAATATTTGAAGAGATTATAGTTGAAAAATTCCCTAATATGGGAAAGGAAAGAGTTAATCAAGTCCAGGAAGCATAGAGAGTCCCATACAGGATAAATCCAAGGAGAAACACACCAATACACATATTAATCAAACTACAAAAATTAAATACAAAGAAAAAATATTAAAAGCAGCAAGGGAAAAACAACAAATAACACAAAAGGGAATCCCTATAAGGTTAACAGCTGATCTTTCATCAGTAACTCTCCAAGCCAGAAGGGAGTGGCAGGATACATTTAAACTGATGAAGGAGAAAAATCTACAACCACGATTAGTCTACCCAGCAAGGATCTCATTCGTATTTGACAGAGAAACTAAAACCTTTGCAGACAAGCAAAAGCAAAGAGAATTCAGCAACACAAAACCAGCCATACAACAAAAGTTAAAGGGACTCTCTAGACAGGAAACACAAGACAAGGAAATGACCTACAATAATAAACCTAAAACAATTAAGAAAATGGTAACAGGAACATACATATTGATAATTACCTTAAAAGTAAATGGATTAGGGCTTCCCTGGTGGTGCAGTGGTCGAGAGTCCGCCTGTTGATGCAGGGAACACGGGTTCATGCCCCGGTCCGGGAAGATCCCACATGCCGCGGAGTGGCTGGACCCGTGAGCCATGGCCACTGAGCCTGCATGTCCGGAGCCTGTGCTCCACAATGGGAGAGGCCACAACAGTGAGAGGTCCACGTACTGAAAAAAAAAAAAAAAAGTAAAGAGATTAAATGCTCCAGCCAAAAGACATACACTGGCTGAATGGACATAAAAACAGGACCCGTATATATGCTGTCTACAAGAGACTCACCTCAGACCTAGGGACACATACAGACTGAAAGTGAATGGTTGGAAAAAGATATTCCATGCAAATGAAAATCAAAAGTAAGCTGGAGTAGCAATTCTCATATCAGACAAAATAGACAATTTTAAAACAAAGACAATTACAAGAGATAAAGAAGGACACTGCATAATGATCAAGGGATCAATCCGAGAAGAAGATATAACAATTGTAAATATTTATGCACCCAACATAGGAGCACTTCAATACATAAGGCAAATACTAACAGCCATAAAAGCAGAAATCAACAGTAACACAGTCATAGTATGGCACTTAACACCCCACTTTCACCAATGGACAGATCATCCAAAATGAAAATAAATAAGGAAACACAAGTTTTAAGTGATACATTAAACAAGATGGACTTAATTGATATTTATAGGACATTCCATTCCAAAAGAGCAGATTACACTTTCTTCTCAAGTGCTCATGGAACATTCTCCAGGATATACCATAACCTGGATCACAAATCAAGCCTTGGTAAATTTAAGAAAATTGAAATTGTATCAAGTATCTTTTCCGACCACAATGTTATGAGACTAGATATCAATTACAGGAAAAAATCTCTAAAAAATAAAAACACTTGTAGGTTAAACAATACACTACTTAATAGCAAAGAGACCAGTGAAGAAATCACAGAGGAAATCCAGAAATACCTATAATCAAATGACAATGAAAACACGACGACCCAAAACATATAGGATGCAGCAAAAGCAGTTCTAAGAGGGAAGTTTATAGCAATACAATCCTACCTTAAGAAACAAGAAACACCTCAAATAAACAACCTAACCTTACACCTAAAGCAATTAGAGAAAGAAGAAAAAAAAAAGAAGAAAACAAAGTTACCTGAGGGAAAAAAATCATAAAGTTCAGATCAGAAATAAATGAAAAAGAAATTAAGGAAATGATAGCAAAGATCAATAAAACTAAAAGTTGGTTCTTTGACAAGATAAACAAAATTGATAAACCATTAGCCAGACTCATCAAGAAAAAATGGAGAAGACTCAAATCAGTAGAATTAGAAATCAAAAAGAAGTAACAACTGACACTGCAGAAATAAAAAGGATCATGAGAGATTACTACAAGTAAATATATGTCAGTAAAATGGACAACCTGGAAGAAATGGACAAATTTTTAGAAATGCACAACCTTCCAGGACTGATCCAGGAAGAAATAGAAAATATGAACAGACCAATCAATCAAAAGCACTGAAATTGAAACTGTGATATAAAATCTTCCAACAAACAAAAGCCCAGGACCAGATGGCTTCACAAGTGAATTCTATTAAAATTTACAGAAGAGCTAACACCTATCCTTCTGAAACTCTTCCAAAATATAGCAGAGGGAGGAACACTCCCAAACTCATTCTACAATGCCACCGTCACTCTGATACCAAAACCAGACAAAGATGTTACAAAGAAAGAGGGACTCCTGCTGAGCGGGTTGCCAATAGCACTGATGAACATATCAATATCACTGATGAACATAGATGGAAAAATCTTCAACAAAATACTAGCAAACAGAGTCCAATAGCACATTAAAAGGATCATACACCATGATCAAGTTGGGTTTCTCCCAGGAATGCAAGGATTCTTCAATACACCCAGATCAATCAATGTGATACACCATATTAACAGATTGAAGAAGAAAATACATACAATCATCTCAATAGATGCAGAAAAAGCTTTTGACAAAATTCAGCACCAATTTATGATAAAACACCCTCCAGAAGTAGGCAAAGAGGGAACTTTCCTCAACATAATAAAAGCCATATATGACAAACTCACAGCCAGCATCGTCCTCAATGGTGAAATACTGAAACCATTTCCACTAAGAACAGGAGGAAGACAAAGTGGCCCACTCTCACCACTCTTATTCAACATAGTTTTGGAAGTTTTAGCCACAGCAATCAGAGAAGAAAAAGAAATAAAAGGAATCCAAATTGCAAAAGAAGAAGTAAAGCTGTTACTGTTTGCAGATGACATGAATCTATACATAGAGAATCCTAAAGATGTTACCAGAAAACTGCTAGAGCTAATCAATGAGTTTGCTAAAGTAGCAGGATGCAAAATGAATGCACAGAAATCTCTTGCATTCCTATACACTACGGATGAAAAATCTGAAGTAGAAATTAAGAAAACACCCCCATTTACCACTGCAACAAAAAGAAAAAAATACCTAGGAATAAACCTACCTAAGGAGAAAAAAGACCTCTATACAGGAAATTATAAGACACTGATGAAATAGATTGAAGATTACACAAATAGATGGAGAGATATACCATGTTTTTGGATTGGAAATATCAACCCTGTGAAAATGATTCTACTACCCAAAGCAATCTACAGATTCAATGCAATCCCTATCAAACTACCACTGGCATTTTTCACAGAACTAGAAAAAAATGTTTCACAATTTGTATGGACACACAAAAGACCCCGAATAGCCAAAGCAATCTTGAGAAAGAAAAATGGAGCTGGAGGAATCAGGCTCCCAGGCTTCAGACTACACTACAAAGCTACAGTAATCAAGACAGTATAGTACTGGCACAAAAACAGAAATACAGATCAATGGAACACGATAGAAAGCCCAGAGATAAACCCATGCACACATGGTCACCTTAACTTTGATAAAGGAGGCAAGACTATACAGTGGAGAAAAGGCAGCTTTTTCAATAAGTGATGCTGGGAAAACTGGACAGCTACATGTAAAAGAAAGAAATTAGAACACTCCTTAACACCATACAAAAAAAAATACATTCTAAATGGATTAAAGACCTAAATGTAAGGCCAGACACTATCAAATCTTAGAAGAAAACATAGGCAGAACACTCTTTGACATAAATCACAGCAAGATCCTTTTTGACCCACCTCCTAGAGAAATGGAAATAAAAATGAAAATAAACCAATGGTACCAAATGAAGCTTCAAAGCTTTTGTACAGCAAAGGAAACCATACACAATACGAAAAGACAACCCTCAGAATGGGAGAAAATAGTTGTAAATGAAGCAACTGACAAAGGATTATCTCCAAAATTTACAAGCAGCTCATGCAGCTCAATATCCACAAAACAAACAACCCAATCCAAAAATGGGCAGAAGACCTAAATAGACATTTCTCCAAAAAAGATATACAGATTGCCAACAAACACATGAAAGAATGCTCAACATCATTAATCATTAGAGAACTGCAAATCAAAACTACAATGAAATATCATCTCACACTGATCAGAATGACCATCATCAAAAAAATCTACAAACAATAAATGTTGGAGAGGGTGTGGAGAAAAAGGAACCCTCTTGTACTGTTCATGAGAATGTAAATTGATACAGCCACTATGGAGAATAGTTTGGAGGTTCCTTTGAAAACTAAAAATAGAACTACTATACGACCCAGCAGTCCCACCACTGGACATATACCCTGAGAAAACCATAATTCCAAAAGAGTCATGTACCAAAATGTTCACTGAAGCTCTATTTACAATAGCCAGGACAAGGAAGCAACCTAAGTGTCCATCAACAGGTGAATAAATAAAGAAGATGTGGCACATATATACAATGAAATACTACTCAGCCAAAAAAAGAAACAAAATTGAGTTATTTGTAAGGAGGTGGATGGACCTAGAGTCTTTCATACAAAGTGAAGTTAAGTCAGAAAGAGAAAAACAAATACCATATGGTAACACATATATATGGAAGCTAAGTAAAAAAAAAAAAAAAAAGGAAAAAAAATGGTCTTGAAGTACCTAGGGGCAAGACAGATTTAAAGACACAGACCTAGTAGAGAAGGGACTTGAGGATATGGGGAGGGGGAAGGGTAAGCTGGGACAAAGTGAGAGAGTGGCATGGACATATAGACACTGCCAAACATAAAATAGATTGCTAGTGGGAAGCAGCCACATAGCACAGGGAGATCAGCTCGGTGCTTTGTGACCACCTAGAGGGGTGGGATAGGGAGGGTGGGAGGGAGGGAGATGCAAGAGGGAAGATATACGGGGACATATGTGTATGTATAACTGAATCACTTTGTTATAAAGCAGAAACTAACACACCATTGTAAAGCAATTATACTCCAATAAAGATGTTTAAAATAAATAAATAAATAAGAAACAGAGATTATTATTTGAAAAAAAAATTACAATACTGTTACTCTCCAACAAAGGTAGAGAGTGATCAGGTTGTTATCAGGTTGATGTATAAAGAGAGCTTGAGATGATGGACATTATATATTTCTTATATGTGTAGAGGATAAATAATTTGGTTCTGGTGAGAACTTTCTTTAAGTTTGCAAACTGCCAATTCCTTCCTATGTCCTCCCATGGTAGAAGGGGTTAGGGAACTCTGTAGGGTCCTTTTTTCATGATTACTTCACCCTTATGACCCAACCATCTTCCAAGGGCCCATTGCCTAATATAATCATCTTGGGCATTAGTATTTCAACCTACAAATTTTGGGAGGACACATTCAAACATAGCTATAATGACAAAAATTCAGGATTTGCTAATTAACACAACATTGCAAATCAACTATACTTGAATAAAATACTTAAAAAAATCTGGATTTGCTGTTACAAAATAGAAGTTTATAACTTTAATATACTAATGTTTATATAAAACAGCAAAATAAATGATAAATATTCCACCCATGTAATTTAAAACAAATATTTTTGCATTATAGAATACATAATAACAAGTGTTGCTGAGGATGTAGTGAAATTGCAACCCTTGTATACTATTGGTGGGAATATAATATGGTGGTACCCTGAACTTGGACTTCCAGCCTCCAGAACTGTGAGGAATACATTTCTGTTGTTAATAAATCACCTAGTTTCTGGTGTTTCTTTTTTCCAGCTTTATTGAGGTATAATTGAAAATAAAATTGTAAGCATACATTATGATGAGTTGATTGTGAAAGGATTCCTCACAACTAGTTAATTAATATATCCATTACCTTATATATTTATCTCTTGTGTGTGTGTATGAGAATGTTAAAGTTCTACTCTTAGCAAATTTCAGTTACACAAATAGTGTTGTTGACTATAGTCACCTTGTTATATACTTAGATACTCAGAACTTATTTACCTTACAGCTGAAAGTTTGTACTCTTTCCCCCAAATCCCTCAATTTCCCCAACTCTCAGCCCCAGCAACCACTATTCTACTCACTGTTTCTGTGAGTGTGACATATTTTTTTTAGATTCCATATATAAATGATACCATCAATATTTGTCTTTTTCTTTCTAGCTTATTTCACTTAATATAATGTTATCAAGGGTGATCAATGTTGCCAAAAAATGGCAGGACTTAGTTCTTTCTCAGGGTTGAATAATATCCCACTGTATAGATATATCATACCTCCTTTATCCATTCATCAGTTGATGGACACTCAAGTTTCCATATCTTGGCTTTTGTGAATAACGATATAATGAACATGGGAGAGCAGATATCTCTTTGATATACTGTTTTCATTTCCTTTGGATATGGATACCCAGAGTGGAATTGCTGGATCATATGGTAGTTCTACTTTTAATTTTTTGAGAAAACTCCATATTATTTTCAATGGTGACTGTACCAATATACATTCTTCACAGCAGTACACAAGGATTCCTATTTGTTCACACCCTTGCCAACACTTGCAGTACCTTGCCTTGTTTGATGACAGTCATTCTAATAGGAGTGAAGTGAATGTGGTATGATTTGAATTTCCCCACTGATTAGTGATGTTGAGCATCTTTTCAGGTACTTGTGGACTATTGTATGTCTTCTTTGGAAAAATGTCTATTCATTTCCTCTGCCTATATAGCAGATTGTCTTATTTTTGCTATTGAATTGTGAATGTTTTTATATTTTGGATATTAGTCCCTTATCAGATATATAATTTGCAAATACTTTCTCCAATTTTTATAGGTTGCCTTTTCATTTTGTTGATGGTTTCATTTGCTGTGCAGGAGCTTTTTAGTTTGAAGTTGTCTGATTTGTTTATTTGTTTTGTTGGGTTTTTTGTGCCTTTGTTTTTGGTGGCAACTCCCAAAAATAATTGCCAAGGAGCTTACTTCCTATGCTTTCTTTTAGGAGTTTTATTGTTTCAAGTCTTAAATTAAAGTATGTAATCCATTTCCAGTTAACTTTTGTGGGTGGTGTAAGATGGGGGTCCCTTTTTATTATTTTGCATGTGGATGTCACTTTTCTGAACACCATTTATTGAAGAGACTATCTTTTTCCTGTCGCATATTCTTGGCTCCTTTGTTATAAATTAATTGAACATATGTGCATGGACTTATTTCTGGACTCTCTATCATGTTCTATTTATATATGTATCTATTTTATGTCAATACTATGGTGTTTTGATTACTACAGTATAGATTTATCATACAATCTAAAATTAGGAAGTGTGATTCCTCCTCCTTTGCTCATCTTTCCCAATATTGTTTGGGCTCTTCAGGGTCTTTTGCAGTTTCATACAATTTTAGGATTGCTTTTCTGTGAAAAATGTCATTGGAATTTTGATAAGCATTGCATTGAATCTGTATGCTGCTTTTGGTAGTATGGATTTTTAACAATATTAATTCCTCTGATCCATAAGCATGAAATAGCTTTCTACTTAGTTATGTCTTTTTCAATTTCTTTCATCAATATCATAGATTTTCAGTGTAAAATTTTTGACCTCCTTGGATAAATTCATTCCTAAGTATTTTATTATTTTTGATGTTTTTGCATCTATATTCATCAGGGATATTGGTCTGTATTCTCTTTTCTTGTAGTGTCCTTTTCTGATTTTGATATCAGGGTAATGCTGGCCTTGTAAACTGAGTTTGGAGATGTTTCTTCCTCTCCTATTATTTGAAAGAGTTGAGAGAGTTGCTGTTAATTCCTTATATGTTTGGTAGAATTTACCAGTGAAGCCATCTGGTCCTGTACTTTTGTTTGTTGGGAGGTTTTGATTACTGACTCAATGTCCTTACTAGTAGTCTGTCCATATTTTCTGTTTCTTCATGATGCAGTCTTGGTAGGATTTATTTTTAGCAATTTATTGGTGTTTCTAAGTTGTTAAATTTATTGGCACATAATTGTTCTTGGCAGTCTCTTAAGAACATTTGTATTTGTGTGTTATCAGATGTAATGTCTCTTCTCTCACTTTTAATTTTGTTTACTGGTGTCCTCTTTTTCTCTTGGTTAGTCTAGCTAAAGGTTTGTCAAGTTTATTTTTTCAAAATACCAGTTCTTAGTTTCATTGATCTTTTCTATTGTCTCTTTAGTCTCTATTTCACCTAGTTCCACAATGACCTTTGTTATTTTCTTCCTGCTACTAAATTTGGTGTTAGTTTGCTCTTTTTCTTGTTTATGGAGGTGTAAAGTTAGGTTATTTGAGTTAATTTATTATCACTATAATCTTCATTTTTACAACTGCTTTTGCTGCATTCCAGACAATTGGTACATTGTGTTTCCATTTTGGTTGTTTCAAATATTTTTTGATTTCCCTTTTGATTTCCTTAATGACCATTTGGTTGCTCTGGAGCATGTTGTTTAATCTCCACAGTTATCAATTTTCTAGTTTTCTTCTAATTGATTTCTAGTTTCATACCATTGTGGTTAGAGGAGATGCTCAACATGATTCCAATCTTCTCAAATTTATTAATACTTGTTTTGTGGCCTAACATATGAGCTACCTCAGAGAATGTTCCATGTGTACTTCAGAAAAATGCGTATTCTGTTGCTGTTGGATGAAATGTTCTGTAAATGTCTGCTAGGTGCGTCTGGTCTAATATGTAGTATAAACTCAATGTTTCTTTATTGAATTTGTCTTTCAATAATCTATCCATCATTGAAAGTGGAGTATTGAAGTCCTCTACTGGTTTTGTATTGCTGTCTCTTTCTCCCTTCAGACATGTTAAGATTATTTGCTTTATATATTTGGTGTTCCTATCTTAGTTGCATATATATTTACATATGGTATGTCTTCTTGTTGGATTGACCCCTTTATCATTATGTAATGACCTTCTTTGTCTCTTATCACAGTCACTGGTCTTAAGTCTACTTAAGTCTATTTTTTCAGATATAACTACAGCTACTCCTTCTCTCTTTCAGTTTCCATTTGCATGGAATACCATTTTCCATCTGTTCACTTTCAACCTGTAAATGTACTTAAAACTGAAGTGAGTCTCTGTGGCAGCACAGAGTTGGGCCTTTTTTATCCATTCAGCTACTCTAAGTCTTTTGATTGGAGAACACAGTCCATTTACATTTAAAGTAATTATTAATAGGTACGGACTTACTATTGCCATTTTGTTGATTGTTTCTGGATGTTTTGTAATTTGTTTGTGCTTTTCTTTTTTTTTTTTTTCTTTCTCTTCCCTTTTGATTTGATGATTTTTTGTTGTTGTGGTATGCTTAGATTTCTTTTTTTTTATTCTTTGTGTATCTACAATAGTTTTTTACTTTATGTTTATCATGAAGTTTACAAAAAAATCTTATATTTATGTCTATCTTAAACAAATAATTTTGAACCCATACTAATGTTTTACTTTTGTATTCTCTCCCCACATTTAATGTTTTTGATGTGAAAATTTACATCTTTCACCTTGTATATCAATTAGCAAAGTATTGTAATTATGGTTATGTTTAATACTTCCATCTTTTAACCTTCATACTAGATATATAATTGATTTGCTCTCCATCATTACAAAATTATTGTGAATGTTGTGTGTGTGTATGTGTATATATATCTTTACTCTCTGAGGTTTTTCAGTTGTTAATTAGAGTCCTTTTATTTCAGCTTGAAGAACTTCCTTTAACATGTCTTGCAAGGATGGTCTAGTGGTGATGGACTCCTTCATCTTTTGCTTGTCTGGAAAACTACTTTTCCTTCAATTCTGAAGAACAAATTTACCATGTGGAATATTTTGGTTAGCAGTTTATTTTCATTCAGTTCTTTGAATATATTGTCACTTCCTTCTGGTCTGCAAAATTTCTGCTGAAAAATCTGCTAATAGTCTTATGGGGACTGGAACTTGTATATAACAATTTGTTTTTTTCTTATAGATTTTAAGATTCTCTCCTTGTCTTAACTTTTGACAATTCAATTATAATGTTTCTTGTTGTGGGTCCCTTCAGATTCATTTTTTTTGGAGCACTCTGGGCTTCCTGGATCTGATGTCTGTTTCTTTCTCCAGGTCAGGGAAGTTTTCAGCCACTATCTCTTTAAATAAGTTTTCTATCCTTTTTTCTCTCTCTTCTCCTTCTAGAGCCCAATACTGTATATATTGGTTCAGTTGGTGTATCCCATAAGTCCCTTAAGCTATCTTCACTTGTTTTCTTGTTTTTTTTCTTTTTGCTCCTCTGATTGGATGAAGTCCACTATCTTGTCTTTGACCTTGTTGATCCTTTTTTTCTACTTGATCTAGGCTGTTGAAACTCTTTATTGAATTTTTAATTTCAGTTATTATATTCTTCAGCTCCATGATTTATGTTTGGTACTTTCTTATATTTTCTATCTCTTTGTTGAAACTTTTACTTTGTTGATGCACTGTTCTCCTGGTTTCAATGAGCATATTTATGACCATTATTTTGAGCTGTTAATCATGTATTTCATTCAAGTCTAGTTTTGGAGTTTTTATCTTGTTCTTTTGTTTGGAACATATTCTTCTGTTTTTTTCATTTTCCATGTCGCTCTGTGTTTATTTCTGTGCATTAGATTAAAAAAAATCCATGTTGAAGCCTTGATGAAGTTGTCTCATGTGAGAGATAAGCCCTACTTTTCAGACTGCTTTGAATTATTGTTTGTATTTCAAATCTTTGTGCTTGTTCGAGCTGTCCTCTTTGTTCTTAGTGGCTTCCAGTAGTTGAGGATGTGCCAAGACCTGTCAGTATCCCCAAAGGGAGGATCACAGTCAGCACATATATAAAGGTTGATTGGGTGTCAGACCCTCAGACAGTGGCTGTTGAAATATATGGTTAGGGATCTTCTAAGGAGAAACTGAGAGAAGAGCTTTATTTTCTGCTCTGTCTTTAATAAGTTTAGTAAGTACTGGGCCTATATCTACAGCTTGGGGTGGGAGGGCAGTGCTCCTGCATCCAGTAATAAATGTTTCTTTGTTTGCTACAGTTCTGTGGGAATCATAAATGCAAGGACCTTTAGTTATCACAGCCAGACAATACAAGGGTTCACTCTTTGGGTGGCAGCCATAAATGCAGGAGTGCCAGATGTATATACAACTCCTTCAAGGGAGATACAGGCAATTTATATAGGGATCTCATGAGAAGATAAAGATGGTATCTGCTGGCTTCCCCAGTCTCCAGAGTGAATCACAGTCAGTCCCTTTATGCCTGCTAAATTAATAACCTGGCCCTGGGCAGCAGTTTTTAAAGAATGAAAATAAGCTTCAGAGGTAAGACTGAGAGATAGGTGATTTCTGCCTGTTCATTCTGTGCAAAACCCTGAGAGGATAGTCCTCAGAAGCCCTTAAAACTGCTTCTGTGTTTTCTATACTCTTATGGTTCTTATCAACACAAGCTTTGTTGACTTTTCAAACTAGGTGTTTGGGATCCCATCACTTAGGTGGAAGTCTTTAAATTGCGGGCTGTAGTTATTGACTCCAAACACTTCCTTCTTCAGGGAGAAGCTGGGATTTGCGAGCTCCTTCCAGATTCTATTAGACTATGCCAGGGGTGGGGTTAATAGCAAGAGTGTGCCTCAGCCTTTCCTACCATTTCAAAGTGGGTGATGTGGATATTTCCTTGTTCACCTGATGTGTAAGAGTTGCTCAGCTACTTTCTGGATTTCTTTCAAAGAGAATTGTTCTGTGTGTAGATGTAGAATTGATGTATCCATGGGAGGAAGTGAGTTCCAGGGACTCCTATGTCACTAGCTTGGATCAGAACCTGTCTATGGCAGTCCAAATGGGCTAAATCAATTCCCTTAAAATATTTAGTAATGTAGAAAGTCTGCTGCCCACAGAGTATTATTTTGGGGGTGATGGAGGGTTAGATAATTTGCTTCATTTATTTTCAGATAATCTGCCTTACTGTTTACCTTATTCTTTATCCCATTCAAGAACATTTGATATTTTATTAGTATGTGTATACATGTGCAATATTTTTTTTTCTGTAAGTATATGGATATAACAATTCTTTCTTTTTTCCTCTACCCCTGCCCCATGTTTTAGTTCCAGATCAGTTCCTTGTCTTAGAGTTTTGACTTCTTAATCATCTACTTGTCTTCTCATTCTTCAGTTCTTAATTTTAAAATTTTATATCCAACTATTAACATCTATACCCATAGTTCTGTTTCTTTCTCTTGTCCCAGTTCTACCTTTGGCTGTTCTCACACTTATTTTCGAAGTTTGCATTCTTTTCACAAGATTTCTTGAAAAAAGTTTCCAACATGTCTTCAATCTTTGTGAGTTGATTTTTTTATAGCTTTTATTCTAATAATCACTTTTGCTACATCATAATCATTTTAAATTTGCATCATATGTAAAATAAATATTCCCATGATTCCAATTGGAAATAGAAGTTAAGTATTTTCAAAAGATTTAGCTCATACTTTGCAGAATGTTTTATGTAGATATATTTGTTCTAACTTTTCAATTTATTCCACTTATATTTAACTGCTTAGTATATTCATATTCATATTTCTAGTGCTATTTTTCTCTTAACATTCTTTCTAAGGGACATGAATATAATTGCCAGCATTATGAGTTGTTATGGATTCTGTCAGATTCTTTCAGCACGCTATTCAAATCTTTCAGCTTGGATGAAAGAAGAATGGAGGTTTTATATCTGCAATTATTTTAGTTTAAAAAGTTACAGATTGTGATACATCACCTATACATAATACATACATTTCTGTGGTGAGTGGGAAATAGGCCTTTAAGTTATAAGTTATCAAACTTTAAAGACTACTTGAAAAGCATACTGATAACGTATATTGGAAGGGTCAACTACACATTTTAGAAGAGGTCGGATTTGTACGTGAAAACAAAATAATTTACACTATATGTTCTTAAGAAAAAATAGAGTATGACATTGAATATCTGTAAAGGTGTCATGAAGCCTATTAAAGGGAATAAAACATCAAAAATACTTTCCTCATTTGATAACATCTTTTAAGTGTGGATGTCATTTTTCCTGTTGAGCAGCAGAGTGTCTCATACTCCTTATCTGGAATTCAGTAGGTCTCTCCATCCCTACCAACTATAGGGAAAAATCTTAAAGAAGGTCTTGGGTATACTCTCATATAAATTAAAACCTGCTATTGTGTTAGGATGAAAAACTGTGGTGTGCTGGACCTAAGCCCCTGGCTGTTGGTTTCTTTCCTGAAATGCATTCTTTTTAACCAGTAACTTTATGTTTCGTAAATTCTTTCTCCCCCTATAATAATTAAGAAGTTACCTGTTAAGCACTAGGAGTTTTTGTATTGTGCCTCCTTCCAACTTTTAATCTTTGAAAAACAAGAATACGATGGTTGTGAGTGCAAAGCTCTCTTTCCCAATGACACTGCTGCTGTCATAAGCCTCCAATTGAAAAGCCGGCAGCATCACTATGTGACCCCTTTTGTTTGAATTTGACCCTTTGTGTGCATTCCATATATCCTTGTTGCTTCTTGGTCCATCAACCATCTGAGCCTATAACCTCTACTATTTCATTCAGTTTCATTCCTCTTAACCTCATATGTTATCCTTTCCTTTATATGTTAAAAACTATAGGTGTGATGATTCTAAATTTTAAGTCATCATGCCTGCAGAATACATTGTAGAAAAGCCTTGATGTTTATTGATATCCTTATTATCTGGTTTCAGCCAGATATGCCATTTTAGTTTTTTAATATATTGCCTTTGGCATTTAGGGAAATTTTTGAAGAGAAAATAAGTTCTGATTTCCAGTTTTATTGAGAAGCATCATCATCATCAACATCATCATCATAGTTTTTTATCTTTTAAGGGTTTTTGTACAAAAAGTGTATATTTTTGTATTTTTAAAACACTAGAGTGTGGGAGAAAGATGAAAATTGTTATTATTACTACTGTTACTATTATTACTTGCTCCTGCCTCCAATGATTTGTGTAATATGTTTTATGGTATTACTTTATCAACAGATACATGGAATCAACTTTATTTCATACATCAAATACAAGTTATGATAGCATGTTTTCAGGTTGATATTATGTTCAATGTGTAAAATGAATGTTCACAGTTTTGTAGAATTCAGTAGTACCTAGGATAATTAATAAGACATAATGTGTGCATTTCTTTCTTCCAAATAAATTAAAAATAATATATCAACTAAAACCAATATTCCAAGGAAGCTTCAGCACTGCAAGTTATTAAGCTAGAAAATAACATGCAAATATGTTTTGTGAAAATCAAAAGCTTTTTAAAACATATATTTGTATGAAGAAACAAATGATCTAGTAACTGAAAACTAGAGTTATTGTTTTTGTTTCTGTAGTTGAAGAAATAGTTACAAAAGTGAAGAAATTATGAAAATGTCACCACACACTTGAATTATTAGGGAGACATTTGAATATCACTTTCAACCCATAGCCTGAATGCATCTCCAGCATAAAAAACAGAAAAAAAATAGAATCTTCCTCCCAGTTACAATGTTCTTTACTTTTACAGTATAGAGTAACTTCTATGAACTTTTAAATAATTCTAGCAAAGATAACAGCAAATATAAAATTCCACAGAGAGATCTGAAATGTTGACTTGGGGAGTGACACTACGGAGGCTGTAAGAGTACTGAGCAAAATATCCTTAGCATTTTATACATTTCAGACAGATATAAAACTTTCTCAAGACTTCTTGTCTCCTGGGGTAATGTGTGAGAACAGCATTTTCCTACATTTTCTATTCATTTTATGCTTCCCCTTCAACTTTACATCATATCTTTGGACAGAAATTTTTTCACAGTTGTTGACTTGGCTAAGATTCTTCATCCACAGGATTAGCCATTACAATGCTACTGTGACTTTTATTGGGTTTTCTAATCACAAGACAAACTTCAGAAGCAAATTAATGTATAAGGGATCCAGAAGCTCAATGATAACATACATCCAAAGATCTGTGAGTAGTTTGCTGACAGGATTATTTTGCAAGTTTCTCCTTGTCTCTCAAAATTCTGACATAGTGTGCCTGATCTAAGGTTAGATGCATTGGCTTGTAAAATAACATACAGAAAAAAAAACAAAAAAAGATGATGCTCTACTATCTGTTTATGGAGGACATCAATTAAAGTGGTATAGATGTGTCTTTTGATGAAGTCTGACAAATTTTCTTGCCAATATTTGGCCATTTTATTCAGCAAATAATTTGCAAATCTTACCCACAATATTTAAGTGGCCAAAATTTTGCTTCTGTTGTAAGGTTCTGATTAATATCAGTCTTGCTGTATAAAACAATGTTGAACATTATTTTCCATCTCCATTTCCATTAGCCTAGTCAGCTTTGTTCATTAAACAGAAGATTCTCTAGCTGTTCTTTCCAGGTGCAGGCATAAATTAATTCATCCTCATGAAGAGTCACTCTTTAACCATATGCTCACAATAAAGTTAGCCAACTTGTTACTTGTATGGCTGGGAGACTTGAAAAACTAACAACAATGAATGAAAAATCTTTACTATTCAATTTCTTAAGAAGAGTAGCTGCTGATGATCTTCTGGGTACAAACACTGCCTAACATTCACAGAGTATATATATACTCCCTTCTGTCCCTTCTGTGGACAGTTATATTGTTAAGAGAATGCATGCTAAATAGAGGACACATTTGAGTTGTCGTTTTGCTTTGCAATTGCAACTGTTTTAGTTCGGATAGTCTTCTTGTCTTTATCAAGATGCATTTTAAATTGCATTTCCTTAGGGATAGCTGGATCTGCCATGCTTGGTTATCAACTTTCCTTCCCATCTGTTACAGTTCCTATTATAGTTGTAGTAAAATACCACAAGCAGTCTGGCTTGAAAAGTATAGAACTGAAAATATTTGGCTTTGTGACCAAGTATTTAAACCTTACTTAATTCCAAAATGTAGAGACATGATTTTATTTCCTGTGGTTCGATTTTCACTGCCAGCCTCCTTTACCAGTCTCCTGCCTCAGCTGGGATCTGAGCTGTTCAAAGTTGTTTGACATAAAGTGAAATAAACTTGCCCTGGGAATGAGAAAGCACCTCTTTTAATCTCACTTGCCCTTTCTAAAAAACACCTTGGGCAAGCCACTTATCTCTCTTGAGCATGAATTACAAAATTAGAAGTATCAAAGTGTAATAAAACCAGCACTAAACTTGGGATCATAGAATATGGCTTCAGGTGACATTTCCCACTTCATGCTTTTGCACTATAATTCCTTGGATAATTTAATTAAGTACTCAAGCTACTGCTTTTTCCTTTGTTACACGAGGATAATAAAAATCTTCCTGAAAAGGTAAGGAGAGAGTAAATAATAACATATGCTAATCTTTATGTCATGCAGCATAGCACAGAACTTTATTCTCGTAGGTGTTCAGTTTAAGTTAGTAAAATGATGTTCAGGAGGAAGCTTGGAAGATCAGGAACCTTTAACAATAAAATTATACATATTCTCCAGGATTTTCCTGTATGTCCTTGTCAGAGCAAATAAAGATTAAAACTTATTCTTTTCCACTTAAAGATTTATTTAGTAACAAAATGTTCTATTTACTTTGTATAGAATACAAGAAAAACCGCTAAAATAATTTCATACATAGCTGGAGAGAAATTCATTTTAAAAACATTTACTAAAAATGATGTAAAGTGGGAAAATAATTTAAGACCCCTCTTTTAAACTTTCCAGAAGGGTCTGAACAAAATTTACAAAACTTGTGGGCTTTGGAATTTTATTTATGGAGTGAAATCTAATATTTCATTTGAAATAATTTCAATTTTTTTAATAATTTCAATTTTTGATTCTTTTATTTTTTAAAAGAGATATGTCCTTAATGCATGTCCCCATTGTCTATGCCTTAAAATATGTAATACTAGATCTTCAAGGAAATCCTCTTTTGATCTGAAACTGGACTCAGATAATTTTTGTTTAAAAATGGTTGCTATTTTTGTTTTAGTCATACCTATATTTAAAAGGGCTATCTATGTAACTAAGTTGTGGTGTATTACTGAACAATCAAAGATGCAATTAATCTTAATTATTTTTCTTATTAAAATAGAATATATACCATCCAGAAGAATACCAGAATGTAAACATTAAATATTATTTTAAAAGTTTTACTCAGAAATTTTTACGCATCTATTTTTTTTTTTTTGGTTTAGAAATGTAGATATAAGAATATAGCAAGCATTCATGTACCCAAAACTCTGTAAATAAAAAAAAAAAAATCACATCTACTTTAAGTTTTTAAATTATAAACCATTACATTGTAATACATAACTATTTAATTAAATAACAATCTGATGAGGTAGGTACAGGGAAATAAAGGCAAATGTCTAAATCTAGAAAAAAATTATGGATAACTTTTATCCATGGGGATAAAAACCCATTTTTTTGTCCCTCCTTAGCTCACCAAAAAAAAGAAAGAAAAATTAAAGAGATAAGAGCAAAGATAGAGAGGAAAAGCATAATAAGTGTACTAACTGAGAGATAATAACTTTGATAATAAACAAATTAACTTAACTAATGGCAAAATGTACACAAATTAAGATTTAATGAAATCTTGGTATATGTGTGAAAAAGGCAAAGATGGAACCCCAAAATAAATTCTTCCCTTACTTGTTTATAATGCCATTTATACCTTTCCATTAATGATGTCAGAGTCTACTCTGCCCTACACTCCAAAAAAGAAATTTCTTATTTTTTCTCCAACAGAGGAACAAATGGGAACAGATTTTAAGTAAAGGCAAGTAAGTTGTGAAATATTAACTATTTCCTGAGAATAGTTCAAAATAAGATTGTATTCCATAGAATACCTCCCACCAAGGTGGAATGAACTCGACTATGGGAGTTTCAGTAAAAATCCACAGGGACGATCATAGTTCAGATCCATCATTCACAGCTGAACTTTCCCACTCACAATCCATATTAATTCAGGCAATGAAACAGTAGATTCTATAACACCCAGTCACTATAGTGAACCTCAAAAGGAGGCAAAGAAATAGAAATCACTTACTCCATAATAGAATAAATGTAAGTTTGTGATATAGTTAAACACATTAACCATAGTGGAATGGAGAGAAAACACATAGTGCCTGTGTCAAATACAAGAGCTAAGTGTGTTTGTGCCAGAGGCACAAAGAGATAGAGAACTGCAGAGACTAAAAGAGGAAAAAACAAGAAACCTAAAATCCATGTTAGATGAAAATAATAGAAGAAACTATTTTAAAATGTGATATACAGCATATGAAAATGTGAAGTTTCAGGCAGAAAAGGAAACAGAGGATTTTTGCCTACAGACATGAAAATTCCAGGTAAAATATAAGGCAGATTTCTTCTTTCACATTTTTTTAAAAAATGAGTGGAAAACTGTGAATTGTTATATTTTTCTGAAAAGCCTAAATCATGGAAAAGAAATACCTAAATAAACAAAGAGAAAAATTGGAGATGCATGAATACACAAAAAATAAAACATACAGGTGGAATCTAAAATATGGCACAAATGAACCTGTCTACAAAACAGATTCACAGACAGGGAGATTGGGGAGGGAAGGACTGGGAGTCTGGGATTAGCAGATGTAAGCTATTATATATAGGATGGATAAAAAACAGTCCTACTATATAGCACATGAAACTATATTCAATATCCTGTGATAAACCATAATGGAAAATAATATTAAAAAAAAGAATGTCTCCATGTGTATAACTGAGTCACTGTGCTGTACAGCAGAGATTGGCACATTGTAAATCAACTATACTTCTATTAAAGAAATATGTATAAAAAAAGAACAACTTTGTAAGGGACAAAATAACAGGGTTGAGTAGGAGATCATAGAACCATATAAAGAAAAAAGGAGATAAAATAAGATTTGAATAAATATCAGACTTTTAATTAACAATGTTGGAACACAGAAGAAAGAGCAAAGCCTTAGACTATCTGAGTGAAAGGGAACAGTTTTTAGTTCATTAATGGAAGAGGGCTCCACAATGTGGACATGAAAGGAATATTCAGAGATTTAAATATAAATGAAGAAAGAAAGGGGAGTCAAGAAAACTCGGTAAACTATTGCTGACATTTTACAAATTTCTAAATTGTGTGAGATTTGGTTACAGACAGAAAAAATGCATAATTATTACAAAATTTGCCTAGTATAAGGAAATATTAGTGTTAATTAGAGAAACTAACATCTTGAAGAATGTTTTCACTAGCAGGACTTTGGGTACTTTGCATATATTAACTGAAAATATGAATTTTATCTTTATCTTCTCTTTTTATCTCCAGATAACACCATAACTAGATTAGGAGCGTTGTGGGTCTTTACTAAGTATTGATGCTCAGGGCATAACTTTGCTTTGAAGATAATGCTATTGTGTAAGGTTATGTAGAGTGTCAACTGCTGTGATATTCACATTTGGTGCTAAGGGTTTGCTTGTGTTTTCTAAAGAGGGTGTCTGTTGGACTAGCAGTGTGACTTTGTTAGTTGTCACCTTAATATTCTAGAACTTTGCAAGTCATGAAATGTAGGATGCTTTGGTTTGGAGAAAAAAAAATATACCAAAGAACTTCCATTAGCTCCCATTGATGAAAGATCCAAATAAGGACTTCTGGCTGAAAATATAATGAGAGATAGACAATGAGAAAAAAAAAGGAAGAGCAAGAGATTTTTAAAAACACAAAACAGTAATTTATCCTTGAGAAAATACATGACAGATTTACTTGAGGAAAGGACTATTTTCTGTGGGAGCAAGGGACTTCCTTTATAAAGGATGACAACAAATTTAGGAAATTTTTGTCACTGATATTGTGGTAAATTCATATACAGCAAATCATGTTGTGCATTTTAAGCATGGTTGGCAACTGAAAAAAGAATAAGGTGAGTGGCTTGTTGACCTAGTGTGTAGTGTGGCTTTGGATTGAAGAGAATTAAAGTAATGTATTTCAGAAGTTTCTGAGGGAAAAATCAAAGAGACTTCAAAATGGCCTTGAGTGACTTGAATTTCCCATTTAATTGACACCAGGCACATATATGGGAAGGTGTCTCGTGAAATTACTGAAAGAACCAAGAGATTACAGAAATATCTCTGTCAGACTCTGGGCCTGAATAACAAACATACTGTGTCAAAAAGAGAAAAGAAGGTAGTCAATCCACACTTCCTCTTCTCCATGCTCACTTTCATTAAAAAATACAAAAACAAAAACAAAAAACTAAAACATCTAACTTCTCATCAGTACTATATCTCAGTGATATCACAGAGATAAGTGGCTACAGGGAGATGGGATTTTGGATTCTATATTCCAGATTTCCTGAAAATTCTTTCTAGAACAAAGACATAAATCCCAAATAGTTTTTTACCTAGTACTAAAACTACCATTGTTAAGATGGTCCTCATTACGAATTAGCCAAGACAGGATTTCTCCCCCTTAACAGCAATGAATGTTTTCTTTGGTAATATATCATTCAAAATCTAGACGAATCAGCTCCCTTTTAAACTGTCTCTTTGTATACCTTTGATTTCTCCTCTGCTTGTTGTCGTTATTGGAGTTCTGCTAAAGTTCCATTCCCTTAGTTACCAGAAGGGCATGTTCAGTATAGGAAGTGTCCTCTAGCCTTGTCTCAATTGCTACATGTTTTGCTGAAATTATTCCAAGGTTTGAATTTCCTAGTAATAATTTCCTAATCTACATGCAGGCTCTAATTTTTGACAATAGGGTCTTCAAGGTTTTGCTTCATTTGTTATGCTAACTTGGATACCAAAGTTAATTTTTATTAAACTCACTATAGGTTAATACTTGAATATTCTAAGCCCTGTGAAATTAACTCCTGAAACAAGTGATGTATTGGAAAAAATGCCTAACCTGAAACACAGATATAAATTCCTTATTTTACCATTAAGTAGAATTAGGAACATTTAGAGAAGATTCTTCTGTATCTCAATTTCCTCATCTATAAAATATATGTGTTCATCCAGGTAATTTTTGAGGATACCTACAACTCTAATATAATACAAATTTATATTAAAATTTCCAAAAAGTGTTCAATGAAGTATGTCATCAAAAATAGTTCATTGGGGCTTCCCTGGTGGCGCAGTGGTTGAGAGTCCGCCTGCCGATGCAGGGGACGCGGGTTCGTGCTCCGGTCCAGGAAGACCCCACGTGCCGCAGAGAGGCTGGGCCCGTGAGCCATGGCCGCTGAGCCTGAGCGTCCGGAGCCTGTGCTCCACAACGGGAGATGCCATAACAGTGAGAGGCCTGCGTACCACAAGAAAAAAAAAAAAGTTCATTGTCAAATAGTCTGAGACTCATAGAATTCCATCTGTTCCTCTAGGAGATTCAAGTGGCACCTTAGCATACTAAAACTTTGATAATTACAACAGGAAAGAAACTTTCTTTTAATTTCTCATTTCCCAAGACTAATTATGTGTAATTCCCATTATCATCAACAAAACATAGTTTAGAAAACATAAATCTCATGTGACAAATCTTTCCCAGGTAGTTCCCATTCCTTGACTCTGCCAAAAAGCTAACATGCATTTTTATTAAATATCTACAAAAAATTCCCTGATAGTTGAATAATTGCCTTCAATGGTCATAATGAAGTAGTATATGCTATGAATGGAATGGAGAATAATGTCACTTTATTTCTCCAAGCAGCAGGTGTTCATCAGGGACTTCAATATAAAGCAAAAATAATGGGTAAGGGTATGATAAGGGGTGACTTTGATAGAAATAACAATTCAACTGCTTATGTTGGATGAAACATATCCTTCACAAGAACATTATTAAGTATGCAATTATTCACAGTTTATGTAACAAGTATAAGAATATAGGATGTAAATTCTAATTAGTTGTTCTTAAAAGCAAGATCGTTTTGCAATTCATTTGACCTTCTGTAAACAGAGTCTGAATTGGAGAGTACTCTATAGGAAGAATTATAGTTTGCAGCACATTCATATTAAACTAAGTCTTTTGGTTTCTGACTTAACTCCTCATCTCGCTACACATTAGGGACTGACTTCTGTCCTATTGAAGGCAGAATTTATGGTTTCAATGTTGCAAAATTCTAAAATTAGACAGGGTTCAGAATTTGGGGGCAATAATGGAAGAAATGTGAAACCAAGGTATAATCCCCAAAATGCACATATGTCTTAACATGAATAATTATTAAAGTTTATTTCAAATTAATTATAAGGAATAGTGTAGTTTGTGCATTCTTCATATACCTAAGTTGAAAATCAGCCTATCTTAAAACAGTCCTTTCAAAATGTAATAAAGAAATAAAGCTCTCAGAAATATAAGTCACGAGAAACAGTAGAAAAAATTCTCCAAAAAATGAGAAATTTCTCACCTTTCATTTCACAAAGTAATCTGTGTACAGATCCAGGTAACTACAATTTGGATACCCTAGGGGAATTACCATTAAAAAAATTAAGTTTGCACTGCATATAAAAAATGTTACCAGCACCTCCCTTTGGGGGATAAAATGAATGGTTAGAAGACAAATTAGTAACTTTTTTGGGGGGGAAGGCAAAGAACATTGTACGTCTCCATAATCACCAATGGAGGTGTCTCTCCTACAACCAGCTCTTCCATTTCCTCATCTCCAATAATTTGGCAGTCTGCTTATGTCACACCTAGAAGGTGAAGAGGGGAAAACCTGACTGCAGGTGGGATATCTTACAATTTGGGAGGTTTGAAATAAAAATTAAGTTGATTTATAGAAACACAGGAATGTGATATTTTCTTACACCCCAAATTTGTAAATTAACATACATGCCCACCTTTTTAAAACTCTCCTATCTTTACTAAAATTCCATTCATATATATGTACCACATCTTCTTTATCCATTACTCTGTTGATGGACATTTAGGTTTTTTCCATGTCCTGACTATTGTAAATAGTACTGCAATGAACATTGGGGTGCATATATCTTTTTGAATTATGGTTTTCTCCAGGTTTACGCCCAGGAGTGGGATGGCTGGGTCATATGGTAGTTCTATTTTTAGTTTAAGTAACCTCCATACTATTTTCCATAGTGGCTGTACCAATTTACATTCCCACCAACAGTGTAGGACTGTTCCCTTTTCTCCACACCCTCTCCAGCATTTGTTTGTAGATTTTTTGAAGATGGCCATTCTGACCTGTGTGAGGTGATACCTCATTGTAGTTTTGATTTGAATTTCTCTAATAATTAGTGATGTTGAGCATCTTTTCATGTATTTGTTGGCCATCTATATGTCTTCTTTGAAGAAATGTCTGTTTAGGTCTTCTGCCCAATTTTTTTTTTTTTTGTGGTATGTGGGCCTCTCACTGTTGTGGCCTCTCCTGTTGTGGAGCACAGGCTCTGGATGCGCAGGCTCAGCGGCCATGGCTCACGGGCCCAGCTGCTCCATGGCATGTGGGATCTTCCTGGACAGGGCCATGAACCCATGTCCCCAACATCGGGAGGTGGACTCTCAACCACTGCACCACCAGGGAAGCCCCTGCCCAATTTTTTGATTGGGTTGTTTGTTTTTTTGATATTGAGCTGCATGAGCTGTTGGTATATTTTGGAGATCAATCCCTTGTCAGTTGCTTCTTTTGCAAACATTTTTTCCCATTCTGAGGGTTGTCTTTTCATCTTATTTCTAGTTTCCTTTGCTGTGCAAAAGCTTTTAAGTTTCATTAGGTCCTGTTTTTTTTTTTTTTTTTCATTACTCTAGGAGGTGGGTCAAAAAATATCTTGCTGTGATTTATGTCAAAGAGTGTTCTGCTTTATGTTTTCTTCTAAGAATTTTATTGTGTCTGGCCTTACATTTAGGTCTTTAATCCATTTTGAATTTACTTTTGTGTATGGAGTCAGGGAATGTTCTAATTTCATTCTTTTACATGTACCTGTCCAGTTTTCCCAGCACGACTTATTGAAGAGACTGCCTTTTCTCCAGTGTATATTCTTGCCTCCTTTGTCACACATTAGGTAACCATAGATGCATGGGTTTATCTCTGGGCTTTCTATCCTGTTTCACTGGTCTACAATTCTGTTTTTGTGCCAGTACAATACAGTCTTGATTACTGTAGCTTTATAATATAGTCTGACATCAGAGAGCCTGATTCCTCCAGCTCCGTTTTTCTTTATCAAGATTACTTTGGCTATTCAGGGTCTTTTGTATTTCCATATAAATTGTAAATTTTTTTCTTCTAATTCTGTGAAAATTGTCATTGGTAATTTGACAGGAATTACATTGAATCTGTAGATTGCTTTGAGTTGTATAGTCATTTTCAAAATATTGATTCTTCCAATCCAAGAACTTTGTATATCTCTCCATCTGTTTACATCATCTTTGATTTCTTTCCTCAGTATCTTAGAGTTTTCTGAGTACAGGACTTTTTCCTCCTTAGGTAGTTTTATTCCTAAGTATTTTATTCTTTTTCTTACAATGGTAAATGGGATTGTTTCCTTAATTTTTCTTTCTGATTTTTCATTGTTAGTGTATAGGAATGTAAGTGATTTCTGTGTATTAATTTTGTATCCTGCAACTTTACCAAATTCATTGATTAGCTCTAGTAGTTTTCTGGTGGCATCCTTTAGGATTTTCTATGTATAGTATCATGCCATCTGTAAACAGTGACAATTTTACTTCTTCTTTTCCCATTCATATTCCTTTTATTTCATTTTCTTCTCTGATTGCCGTGGCTAGGACTTCCAAAACTATGTTAAATAATAGTGGTGAGAGTGGACAACCTCGATTTTCTTCTACTGTGTTCATTGTATTGGGTGTGTTAAGGCTGATGATATTTATCTCTTAACTATTATTTGCAAAGCAAAATTGACAAGACTAACATCATCCAGATAGCCTAGACTTGACATTGAATCAAGTAACTTGAAAAACTTGAAGATAGCTTCTTTTCATGAGAGTACATAGTATTATTATATATAGGAGGGAAAGTTTTGGGTATATACATGTAAAGAAAAGTGTATGGCTGCTTGGCAATCAGGATGAGAATGTGGTACATGAAAATATTTGTCAAGCAATGGGTCTGATGTGGTTCATCCTCTTCCACAATGATAATTTCAAGGAATTATTGAAACTGAGCAGGAGTCTATGAGGTCTTCCCATGGATAGGCCCCCATGTCCCCTGCATTTTGTCCGTAAAAATGGTTTAGTCTCCTAGTCCTTCCCCATGGTCCAAAGAACAAATTTAATCAGAGAAGTGAAAAAATACAAAAACAAAGGAAAACAGTCAAGCAAGACAAAATAATAATAGTTTAGCCATAAAACAAAGTTAAGGAACTTTTGTTCCACCTCAACAGGTGTAGGTAATATCCTGAGCCATATCTTTGAGTTGTTTAACAGACACATAAAGCCGCACCAGGTGGAAAAATAAACTGCATGCTGGTCATCAGTACTATACCCCAGACCAATTGGAACCAGAAAGTTGATAACTGAAATTCCTGAAACATTAGCCTGTTACCTTAACATCAACCAATCAGATAATTGTGCACAAGTTGATCACACACCCTGTGACCCTCTCCTTCACACTGTCTTTAAAAAGCTTTCCCTGAAAGCCACTTGGGAGTTAGCTTATGTTTTGAACATAAGCTGCCAGTACTCCTTTACTCGTGCCTTAAAATAAATATACTTTCCTTCACCACAACCCAGGGTCAGTATATTGACTTTGCTGCCCATAAGGTAAATGAAATAAATTTTGTTTTGGTAATGCTGTCAATTATACAGAAATGCCTGCCACTGCGACCACATAGAAATAAGATTTGTCTCAAGCTGACCAATTAGAATATTTGAGTCTGTGGCCTAATAATTACTTCAAAGGTGATCAAAGCATAGCAGTGCCAAGCAGAATCTTCTTGTGATTTTCCAAGGATCATTGGGAGAACATTGTTATCCTCTACTATAAAAAGTACTTTATTTTTTATTGTAAGATATAAGGTGCTAGTGATGACTACATTCTTTATGTAGAAGAATCTTTCTGGGAATGAAGTGGACTTACTATGGGAAGACAAATCAAGAGGCAAAGAGAGAGACCCAGGTTAGATGAGTCACTGAGGTCCAAATCAGGTTGTATCTTAAATTAGCATTCCCTTGGCCTTCTAAATGCCAAAATCCAATAAATCTCCCCACACCTTTAAGATTTATTTGAAATCTAATTTGAGTTGTTTTTTAATCACTGAAAATCTAAAATACACACTGATAATGAGCTCAGAATGATTAAGTATTTTCTACATATTAACCCATTAAAAAAATAAAGTTAGTTTCAAATGCAAGACTGCTTACTTCTTTTTTATCTACCAGCACCTTAAAAGTCTTTCAAATGAAATGAAGCTTACATTATACATTAAAAAGGACTCATGATAAACAATTTGGTCTCAGAATTATTGAGCTCCATTTTTACTGCCTGTTTTGCAGTTGTGTTATTATATATCACTACTTAATTTATCTAATTTATTTTAGATATTAGTATCTGATTATCTGCTTATTACCTTCCTAGAAGTAATGATGGTCATATTGCTATTAATATGGTCCCTGGACTGATCAAATCAATTAATACTTATAAAATATTTTCAAAACTAAACAGCTTCACACATACAACAAATTTATTATTTTTTTAAAGCTTAAAAGTTTATTAGTGAATTTGATAGTTCTTTTTTTAATAGGATTTTTTTTTAAACTTTTCTTCTCCTGGCAATTACTTTCAATAAACATTCTGTCAAGATATTTTATTACTGTCAGAAAAACAGCATGCAGAGGTCTCTATCATTATGCCATGTAATAAAATGGTAGCTTAATTACATGACAGTTTGGGCTGATATTTAAAATGAATATTTAATACTCTTTAGGTAACTTGATTTATACTTTGAATTGTATTTCAAATATTATCCAAGTGTGCAAATCTTTTGACTCTCATTTTCATAAAATAACAGTAGGAAGAATTCTAATTGTAATGCAAATCATGCTTGTTTATGTGCATATGTGGTGTTTCCTGGAAGGAATTATGATTTAATTTGTTTTTAATCAGAAAAAACTTGAGCACAAAGAATCAGAAAAATGGGGAAAATGGAAATAAAATGTCTTCATCTTATAAGATGTCTTAAAGAAAGAGGCATAGTGTATTTCTCTTTTATGTGTTTCAAAACATAAACAATTATCTTCCACATGATAAATTTTAGGAAACATAACGGATACCTATAATATAATTAAGTCTGTTTATTTTCTTATGCATTAACATATAAAATAAAAGTATAGACTTGCCTTAGCAGGACTGGGTGGGGTAACACCAGGCTTTCCAGACAGGGTGGGCTGGGAACTACCTTCAGCCTCAGCTCTGAACTAATTCCCCAACCTGGGTGGTAGCATGGGAATGTTTCATGCAGTTCTGGCTTTTCTCAGGAGGTTATCAACACTGCCCACCCACCTGTCAGCTCCTGTGCTGTTGGCCACACAGCTTCCAGGTATCTGCTTCTCTGGTGAGATGGGGCCAGTAGGCGTTCTCCTCAGTTTCTTTCCTGGGTGGGCAAGTCAGGCTCTAGGGCCAGCGGAAATCCTCATTTGAGGGTCCCACAGATTCCCAGTCAGAGTGTTGCAGCTGAGTGAAGTGGCTGCTTGGGACTGCTGTTCAGCCACTGCAGAAAGCCTCCTTGGAATCTGACATGTTATCACTTTGAGACCATTTGCTAGCTGCTACTGACTTGGCCACATGAAGGCTCAGACTGTCCCAGTCTCTGAACTGAAGAGAAGCAACACTATTAGCATATCTCTCACAACCATGAATGCAAGGTATTTCAATGAAGAGTATCAGGAAGACAACTACAAATCCCAGACTGTCATGTGCAAGTTCCGAGGAATGATGGAATAACCCAATATATCTGGATGACTTTGGAGACAGCTGACACAGAGCTACAACAGGGCAGTGGCTGACACCCAACTCATAGCCCACCTTCCCCAGGGTCTAGGTGCTCTGGCCAGGTGTCAGGCCTGAAACTCTGAGGTGGGAGAGCTGAATTCAAGACATTGGTCCAACAGAGACCTGCTGGCCCCACGGAACATCAATCAGTGAGAGCTCTCCCAGAGATCTCTGTCTCAATGCTAAGTCCTAGCTACACTCAAGGACCAGCAAGATCCAGTGCTGTACACCCCATGCCAAAAAACTAGCAAGACAGGAAAACAACACCACCCATTAGAAGAAAGGCTGCCTAAAATCATAATAAGTTCACAGACACCTGAAAACACACCACCAAATGTGGTCCTGCCCACCAGAAAGACAAGATCCAGCCTCATCCACCAGAACACAGGCACCAGTCCCCTCCACAGGGAAGCACCAGAACACAGGCACCAGTCCCCTCCACAGGAAGCCCACTGAAACAACATCACCCACTGGGGTCAGACATGAAAAACAATGGGAATTATAAACCTTCAGCCTGGGAAAAGGAGACCACAAACACAGAGTTAAGGAAAATGAGAAGACAGAGAAATACATAGCAGATGAAGGAGCAAGGTAAAAAACCATCAGACCAAACAAATGAAGAGGAAATAGTCAGTCTACCTGAAAAGAAATTCAGAATAATGATAGTAAAGATCATCCAAAATCTTGGAAATAGAATGGAGAAAATACAAGAAATGTTCAACAAGGACCTAGAAGAATGAAAGAGCAAACAAACAATGATGAACAATACAATAAATGAAATTAAAATCCTCTAGAAGGATTCAATAGCAGAATAACTGAGGCAGAAGAATGATTAAGTGACCTGGAAGATAAAATAGTGGAAATAACTACCACAGAGCAGAATAAAGAAAAAAGAATGAAAAGAATTGAGGACAGTGTCAGAGAGCACTGGAACAATATTAAAGGTACCAATGTTTGAATTATAGGGGTCCCAGAAGAAGAAGAGAAAAAGAAAGGAACTGAGAAAATATTTGAAGAGATTACAGTTGAAAACTTCCCTAATTTGGGAAAGGAAATAGTCAACCAAGTCCAGGAAGACCAGAGTGTCCCATACAGGATAAATCGAAGGAGGAACATGAAAAGACACATATTAATCAAACTATCAAGAGTTAAATACAAAGAAAACATATTAAAAGCAGCAAAGGAAAAGCAACAAATAACGTACAAGGGAATCCCCATAAGGTTAACAGATGAACATTCAGCAGAAACTCTGCAAGGCAGAACGGTGTGGCAGGACATATTTAAAGTGAAAAAGGGAAAAACTTACAAGCAAGATTACCCATCAAGGAGGTCATTCAGAGTCAACAGAGAAATTAAAAACTTTACAGACAAGCAAAAGCTAAGACAATTCAGCATCAAAAAAACAGCTTTACAGCAAATGCTAAAGGAAATTCTCTAGGCAGGAAACACAAGAGAAGGAAAAGACCCACAAAAACAAACCTAAAACAACTAAGAAATGGTAATAGGAACGTATATATAGATATTTACCTTAAATGTAAAAGGATTAAATGCTCCAACCAAAAGATATAAACTGGCTGAATGGATAAAAATCAAAACCCATATATATGCTGTCTACAAGAGACCCACTTCAGACCTTGGGACACATACAGATTGAAAGTGAGGGGATGGAAAATGATATTCCATGCAAATGGAAATCAAAAGAAAGCTGGAGTAGCAATTCTCATATCAGACAAATGAGACTTTAAAGACTATTACAAGAGACAAAGAAAGACATTACATAATGATCAAAGGATCAATTCAAGAAGAAGATATAACAATTGTAAATATTTATGCACCCAACAAAGGAGCACCTCAATACATAAGGCAAATGTTAACAGCCATAAGAGGGGAATTGACAGTAACACAATAATAGTAGGGGACTTTAACAACCAACTCTCACCAATGGACAGATTATCCAAAATGAAAATAAATAAGGAAACACAAGCTTTAAATGATACATTAAACAAGATGGACTTATTTGGTATTTATAGGACATTCCATCCAAAAATAACAATACAATTTCTTCTCAAGTGCTCATGTAACATTCTTCAGGATACATCATATCTTGGGTCGCAAATCAAGCCTTGGTAAATTTAAGAAAACTGAAATTGTATCAAGAACATTTCTGAGGAAAATGCTATGAGACTAGATACAAATTAAAGGAAAAAAATCTATAAAAATTATAAACACGTGTAGGCTAAACAATACAATTCTAAATAACCAAGAGACCACTGAAGAAATCAAAGATGAAATCAAAACATACCTAAAAACAAATGACAATGAAAACATGATGACACAAAACCTGTGAGATGCAGCAAAAGCAGTCTAAGAGGGAAGTTTATAGCAATACAATCCTACCTCAAGAAACAAGAAACGTCTCAAATAAACAATCTAACCTTACACCAAAAGCAATTAGAAAGAAGAACAACAAAGCAAAGCTAGCAGAAGGAAGGGAATCATAAAGTTCAGATCGGAAATAAATGAAAAAGAAATGAAGGAAACAATAGCAAAGATCAATAAAACTAAAAGCTAGTTCTTTGATAAGATAAACAAAATTGATAAACCATTAGCCAGACACATCAAGAAACAAAGGAGAAGACTCAAATCAATAGAATTAGAAATGAAAAGGGAGAAGTAACAACTGACACTGCAGAAATACAAAAGATCATGAGAGATTACTACAAGAAACTATATGCCAATAAAATGGGAAACCTGGAAGAAATGGACAAATTCATAGAAAAGCACAACCTTCCATGACTGAACCAGGAAGAAATAGAAAATATAAACAGACCAATCACAAGCACTAAAATTTAAACTGTGATTAAAAATCTTCCAACAAACAAAAACCCAGGAATAGATGGCTTCACAGGCGAATACTATCAAACATTTAGAGAAGAGCTAACACCTATCCTTCTCAAACTCTTCCAAGATATAGCAGAGGGAGGAACACTCCCACACTCATTCTATGAGGCCACTATCACCGTGATAACAAAACCAGCAAATATGTCACAAAAAAAGAAAACTACAGGCCAATAACACTGATGAACATAGATGCAAAAATCCTCAACAAAATACTAGGAAACAGAATCCAACAGCACATTAAAAAGATCATACACTATGATTAAGTGGGTTTTATCTGACAAATGCAAGGATTCTTCAAAATATGCAAATCAATCAATGTGATAAACCATATTAACATACTGAAGGAGAAAAACCATATGATCATCTCAATAGATGCAGAAAAAGCTTTTGACAAAATTCAATACCAATTTATGATAAAATATCCCCAGAAAGTGGAATTAGAGGGAACTTACCTCAACATAACAAAAGCCATATATGACAAACTCACAGCCAACATCATTCTCAATGGTGAAAAATTGAAACTTTTCTACTAAGATCAGGAAAAAGATAAGGTTTCCACCTCTCACCACTATTATTCAGCATAGTTTTGGAAGTCTTAACCACAGCAATCAGAGAAGAAAAAGAAATAAAATGAATCAAAATCGGAAAAGAAGTAAAACTGTCAATGTTTGCAGATGTCATGATAGTATACACAGAGAATCGTAAAGATGTACCAGAAAACTACTAGAGCTAATCAATGAATTTGGTAAAGTAGCAGGATGCAAAATTAATGAACAGAAATCTGCTGCATTCCTATACACTGATGATGAAAAATCTGAAAGAGAAATTAAGAAAACACCCCCATTTACCACTGCAACTTAAGAATAAAATACCTACGTATAAACCTACCTAAGGAGTCAAAAGACCTGTATTAAGAAAACTATAAGACACTAATGAAAGAAAGTAAAGATGATACAAACAGATGGATAGATATACCATGTTCTTGGATTGGAAGAATCAACATTGTGAAAATGGCTCTACTACCCAAAGCAATCTATAGATTCAATGCAATCCCTATCAAACTACCAATGGCATTTTTCACAGAACTAGAACAAAAAAATTCTCAATTTGTATGGGAATACAAAAGACTGTGAAAAGCCAAAGCAATGTTGAGAAAGAAAAATGGAGCTGGAGGAATCAGGCTCCCTGACTTCAGGCTATACTACAAAGCTACTGTAATCAAGAGAGTATGGTACTGGCACAAAAACAGAAATGTAGATCAATGGGAGAGGATAGAAAGCCCAGAGAAAAACCCACGTACATATTGTCACCTTATCTTTGATAAAGGAGGCAAGAATATACAATGGAGAAAAGACAGCCTCTCGAATAAGTGGTGATGGGAAAACTGGACAGCTACATGTAAAGGAATGAAATTAGGACACTCCCTAACACCATACACAGAAATAAACTCAAAATGGATTAAAGACCTAAATGTAAGGCCAGACACTACAAAACTCTTAGAGGAAAAGAGGCAGGACACTCTATGACATAAATCACAGCAAGATCCTTTTTGACCCACTTCATAGAGAAATGGAAATAAAAACAAAAATAAACAAATGGGACCTAATGAAACTTAAAAGCTTTTGCACAGCAAAGGGAACCATAAACAAGACAAAAAGACAACCCTCAGAATGCAGGAAAATATTTGCAAATGAAGCAATTGACAAAGGATTAATCTCCAAAATATCAAGTATCTCATGCAGCTCAATATCAAAAAAACAAACAACCCAATCCAAAAATGGGCAGAAGACCTAAATAGACATTTCCCTAAAGAAGATATACAGATTGCCAACAAACACATGAAGATATGCTCAACATCACTAATCATTAAGGAAATGTAAATCAAAACTACAATAAGGTATCACCTCAAACTTGTCAGAATGGCCATCATCAAAACATGTACAAACAATAAATGCTGGAGAGTGTGTGAAGAAAAGGGAACCCTCTTGCACTGTTGGTAGGAATGTAAATTTCTATAATTGTATGGAAAACAGTATGGAGGTTCTGTAAAAAACTAGAAATAGAACAACCATATGACCGAGCAATCCCACTTCTGGGCATATACCCTGAGAAAACCATAATTCATAAACAGTCATGTACCACAATATTCATTACAACACTATTTACAATTGCCCGGACATGGAAGCAACCTAAGTGTCCATCAAGAGATGAATGAATAAAGATGTGGCAATATATATAATGGAATATTTGTAGTGAGGTGGATGGACGTAGAGTCTGTCATACAGAGTGAAGTAATTCAGAAAGAGAAAAACAAATACCATATGCTAACACATATATATGGAATCTAAAAAAAAAAAAAAAAAGCTTCTGAAGAACCTAGAGCCATGTCAGGAATAAAGATGCAGATGTGGAGAGTGGACTTGATGACATGCGGAGGGGGAGGGATGGGTTGGGACAAAGTGAGAGATTGGCATGGACATACATACACTACCAAATATGGAATGGATGGCTGGTGGGAAGCAGCTGCATAGCACAGGGAGATCAGCTCGGTGCTTTGTGACCACCTAGAGGGGTGGGATTGGGAGTGTGGGAGGGAGACATAGGAGGGAGTGGATATGGGGATGTGTGTATATGTATGGCTGATTCACTTTGTTATACAGCAGAAGCTAATGCACCATTTTGGCACAATTTTAATCCAATATAGAGGTTGAAAAAATAAAATAAAATAAAATAAAATAAAGTAAAGTAAAATAAAATAAATAAAATAATATATATATGCTATTCATAATGGAGAATTAATGAAACATGTGTGTGTATGTTTGTTCAACTTCCTATATTCTAAATCTTGCTGTTTCATTTGACCTTAAATCAACTGATTGTACATGTTTCTATTACTTTAATATTAATCGTTTAAATATTTTCTGAACTCTTACAAAAGTAATAAATAGGCTTAATATTCTGTGAACTGGAGAAACATCTGCCAAACAATGTTCCACAAATTACTTGTTATGAAAAATGTTAATAGTTGATTCTCTAAAATTCTATAAAACTTTGGGACATCCCTAGTAATCAAAATCTTCAACATGCTAATCTTTTAAAAAATCACTTGAGTTAAAAACATACCATTTTTTAAAATCAACCACAATAAAGTACACTTAATTTTTGTAATCCCCAAATTTTGTTTTCAGCAAAGGTTATTTGTTTTTGTATTTAAAATGAGAAAACAATATTTCTTTTGAGTTCAATATGAATAGGATTCATTTGAAATAGGTGAAAGTGTCATTCTTATTTTGAGATTTGTTCAATGAGAGCTCAATCATTGCAACATATTACTAGTTTACGCAAACTGATCAGAAGAGGCAGAAGGGAGATCTGAAGAGTTTATTACACCCATACAAAATACTATTACTACAGTTTTTACTACTGCTACTGTTACTAGCCAACTCTTATGTGGGCAAAAAATTTAATCTGAAAACCACACTATGAGGTGAGTGTTAATTAATATGCTTTTTATTTGTGAGGACATGGAGACACAGATGGAGCTCATCTGTAGCAAATTGGCCCCAGCATTCACACTTCCGCCCACTGGGCTCTTCCCCTGCTGCTCCCTGCTCATGCAGTCAGGGAACGAGTCTCTTAGAGAGCACACAAAATGAAATATGAGCAAAGGAGAACATAATAAAGGAAAAATGAGAAAATCTACTTCAATGTGGAAAGATAAGGTACACTAATATTCAAGAATCTAGAGAAAAAAGAAACCTCAAGCAATTGCCAGAATAGCCTCTGCAGTACCAGAGGAATGTTCACATATGTTTTCAAACTCTAATGTAAAAATGGAAAGGACTTGAAAGACCCTGCAAACAAATAATGAGCAGCAAAGAGTGATGCGAAATATGAATACTTCTCTTTTGGGACAGAATATGTGACAGAGTTCAAAGAGGACTAGATAGGGCCACAGCTACAAGTCTTGCTTCTCCTGGCTAAATAAAAATTCAGGCATCTCCTGAATTCATAATGTTGAAAAACGAATATGAAACTGAACATTAAAAATTTGTTCCAGGGCTTCCCTGGTGGCACAGTGGTTGAGAGTCCGCCTGCCGATGCAGGGGACAGGGGTTTGTGCCCCGGTCCGGGAGGATCCCACATGCCGCGGAGTGGCTGGGCCCGTGACCCATGGCCGCTGAGCCTGCGCGTACGGAGCCTGTGCTCCACAACGGAAGAGACCACAACAGTGAGAGGCCCGCGTACGGCCAAAAAAAAAAAAAAAAAAAAAAAAAAAAAGTTCAAAACTCTGTAATTCATTATGATGACAAATTTCTAAATTCATTAGAGAAGTAAAATGTTTACCTATTTAAAGCCTAATCTGCATGACAGTTTTATGAATATATTAGCCATTATAATTCTTTTGCAAATTGTTTATTCTCATGTTTTCTCCATTCATGATTGGCAGGTTCATAAATGAGTAATGTTCTTCATGGTCTTTTAAGATAACTATTCCTTTTGTACTTTTTGATCTTTGAATGTATTACAGATTTAAAAAAACCAGAATTTAAATACAAATAATAAAATAAAAAGCAAAATAAAATAAATTCATGAGTATTAACTATGTTTCCTTATGTGGCACAAAGATTATCCTGATTTTCATTTACCTTTTAATTAAAATACAAACTATTATTTTATATTTTTATGGAAAGTATTAATTTTTTCCTGAGTATTAATTAAAAAGTATTACTTTTTTGAAGCATCTAGAATGTCACCACACAAGTAAATTGTTTAACTTGTTAGATTTTGGTTTAAAATTTAAATTATTAACAAATACTCAAAAAAATGATTCAAAAAATGATCTAAGAAAAAACCTATGTGCCTACTCTATGTGGATTATGTGATAAAATATTGCCAATATATTATCAATTGCATTTCTCTCCCTTGCAGCCAAACACTCCTGAATTTGGTGTTTGATTTTCATCACTCCCAAACATTCATTGTTTACAGTTTTATCATATATGTATTGAATGTGTAACTTGGGGAATTACTACTCAGGAGTGGTCTAAACTAAATGTCTCAGTTTGGGGATTTTCAGACCACGTGGGTAATACAAGTTTGAAACCTATACCTATCTCTCAAACCCTGTCTCTTTCTTCCTAATGGTCATTCAAATTCAAGACTCTAGCTTTAGGGTCTGTGTTTTATTCTGGTTTGTGGTTTCTATTTTCTTCAGTTTTCTTTCCTGTTATTTTCCCTCTGAACCATAGGAATTTCAATTTATTACATTGGAAATATAATTAGTTGCTTATAACACCTAGTTTAGAACACTGGTTTTCACCTCATGGTATTTTTATTCATTACAATCTATCTTTGAATCAGAAATGCATACCCCTATTCCCCTCCCCCCAGCCTTCATGGAATGTCTGTCAGAGAATTTAAAAAGTCTAGTTAATGCCAAGGCAATAAAGAGAAGCTCTGGTGAACATTCAGTGAATAACATAGCAAAGAATGGACAGTCAATTGCTTTATACAGGATCTATGCTGGAAAAGACCTCCCTATTTTAGATATGGAGCAACACAGAAGTGGAGCTCAGCAAAGGACAGAGGTATGGAGGTTCCAGTTAGCATGACCTTACTTAAATGGAAGGGCTTCATCAGTGGAGAACAGAATAATCTGAGGATGAAAAGTTCTGTCTTGCCCCCTTCAGTGTTTTGATTTCCTCAGTAGAAAAATTACATATGCATGGGAATATCAGTGTCTTGCTTTTTCTAATTGTATGTTCAGTGGAGAGATAGTAAATTAAATCTGGATGGGAGAAAATAGATATAATGTAAATCCTGCTGTGTTTTAAGCATTTTAATTTAATAGTGTAAGTTGATTTTCAGAGTAAGTCATTAACATTACAAAATTGATATAAGGTCACATTTAAAAATCTGTATCAAACTAGATATACTTGGATTGTTTTGCTGAAAAAAAAAGGAATAAGAGGGAAAAAAGATCAGTATGAAAATTTGGTTTTCTGAAAACATTTTTGATGTAACATTTTTAGTTATTACATAAGTATCACACCATAGGAATTTTAGAAACTACAGATATCTATAATAATAAAATAGTCACAATTCTGAGATAACTGGTCTTAATATCATACATATGTTTTTATATAAAATATGAATATCGATTTAAGAAATATGTGTATGTGGAAATTTATATTTAGAAAAAAAATATTTATTGCTCTGAGTTTACATATTGTCAGATTTATATCAGGGGAATGAGGAACTAAATTTTGGAAATACCTTTGTGATGCCTGTGAGTGTAAATGGGAAACATTCCTCATCTAACAGGCAAGTCATAATAAGAATATGCAAAAGCAAAAAATAAAGAAAAAATGTAAAACAAACCTCAATTATTTACTCTACAAAGAACAAGAATAAGATTTGGTAGACTAAAATCTGAGGTAGCACTGGAAAAAGAAAATGAATTAGCTTGGGTTAATCTGCGGTCTAAGAATGACACAGACAATGAAAACACTGCCTGTGGCAAAGAATTACTAATGGACTTTACTGCAGTTGTTTTAATACTCAGTTTCAAGTTGTTTGCTACAGTGTATTCAACCTCTGTTATCTCAAATCAACTGGTATTCGGTTGGCCAAAAAGTGCCTTTGAGTTTTAAGTAAAAATAACAGACACATCTTTCATTTTCACTAAGAACTTAATTGAACAATATATTCACCCTTTTGTTCCACTACCTTCTGCCATTTTTCAGGCAAATTCATAATTCCATCTTCCCAAAACTTTTCATCTTTTTGAGCAAAGAACTGTTCCAGGTGCATTTTACAGTCTTCCAGGGAATGAAATTTTTTTCCATTAAGAGAATATTGTAAAGACAGAAATAAATGGAAATCCAAAGTTTCGATGTCTGGTGAATATGGCGGATGAAGCAGAACTTCCCAGCCAAGCTGTAACAGTTTTTGTCTGATCATCAAAGAAACATGTGGTCTTGCACTATCCTGATGGAAGATTATGCATTTTCTGTTGATTAATTCTGGATGCTTTTCGTTGAGTGCTGCTTTCAGTTATTCTAACTGGGAGCAGTACTTGATGGAATTAATCATTTGGTTTTCTGGCAGAAGCTCATAATAGAAGACTCCCTTACAATCCCACCATATACACATCACCTTCTTTGGAGGAAGACCAACCTTTGGTGTGGGTGGTGGTGGTTCATTTCACCTGCCCCACGATCTCTTCCATTCCACGTTATTGCACAGTATCCACTTTTCATCACCCGTCACAATTTGTTTTAAAAATGGAACTTTTTCATTACGTTTCAGTAGAGAATTGCATGCAGAAATACGGTCAAGAAGGTTTTTTTCACTTAACTTACGTGGCACCCAAACATCAAAGCAATTCAAATAACCAAGCTGGTGCAAATGATTTTCAACACTTAATTTGGATATTTTGAATATGCCGGCTCTCTCCCGCGTGGTATAATGTTGATTTTTTTCAATTAATGTCTCAATATGATTGCTATCAACTTCAACTGGTCTACCTGACCATGGAGCATCATCCAGCAAGGAATCTCCAGCACAAAACTTCACAAACCACTTTTGACACGTTCAAACAGTCACAGCACCTTCTCCATACACTGCACACATCTTTTTTTTTTTTTTTGCATTTTGGTTGCATTTGTACCTTTCTTGAAATAATAAAGCATAATATGCCAAAAATGTTGCTTTTTTCTTCCATCTTCAATATTAAAATGGCTATACAAAAATTTAGCAATTTTGATGTCTTTTTTTAAATGCACACTGATATGACAGCTGTCACATACAATCTAACAAAATTGTTTTGAATGAAGTTAAAGACAACAAAGTGCTACTAGAGCCATCTTATGGAAAAAAAAAAACAAATGAAACTTTTGGCCAACCTGATAAATATTTCCTTCAATATGTATTTATTGATCACTACTTTATACCCAACCTCTGTTAGCTATAAAGTGGTGAGTGAAAGCACATGAGGACCCTACTTTCATGAAGTTTCGTTCAACTGCAAGAGACAGACCTTAACCACAAAATTATGCAAACAAACAGAATAACACTCAGCAATATTGCAAAGAGGAGATAGAACAGCTCTGAGACCACATGACAGAGGATTTGATCTATAGTAAGTGTGAGCTTTGAGGAAGAAGAAGGAAGAAACCATATTTTCCAGACAGGGGTGATGTGATGTAGGAAAATGACAGGGCACAGTGTCATGTAGAGCAGGGAATAACAAACTGTGAGCAGATTGTTGGGATGTCTACTTGCTACAGTCAGGTCTGTAGAGTAGGTTGTAGGTTCTGACAGTGGTAAGATCTGCTCCTCCCTACTGAGCACTCTGCAATCTGTCCTTATCTCTGGCTTCTGCTCTGATAGAATGCAGGTGGATAGTCGGGCTTTGAGAGAAGATGGGAAGCTTTCACTTACTAACCCACTGGACTTCCCTTTGGTTCCCAGTGAAATATATTGGTTTATGCTCCATTTTTCTCAATTCATTCTGCATTTTTTCTTTTGAAAAATATTTCTTTAAATTTCAGACAGCTGAAAGGACATTTTCTAGTTTCCAGTGATGATATAGACTCCTTTTTATATTATTTCAAAGTGAAATTTAGATATCCAAGGGAGTCAGCTGTCTCCTCCCAGAAGCACCACTCTTTACACTTGATTTTTTAAAGCAATTAAAATGAAAACATTTATAAAGAATTCTTGAGCTCAGGGAATGAGAGCAATAATAAAAGCAGGGGAGCAGGGAAATAAATCGATTTTGAGAACCAATCCAAACTTGAAGAAGATTGTCCTTTAAATTTAGAGGACATTCTAAATAGAAAACTTACAAAAAAAAAGAGAGAGAGAGAGAGAGAGAGAAAGAAAGATGTCTCCACAAATAATTGATTAATTTCCTCGTTAGGGAAACAAAAATGATAATGTCAAAGGAGTGGAAGCTATTAAAGTCCCATAACTAGTTTGAAAAGAGAAGATAATAACCCATTATTGTCTTTGATAGTGATTTTGTTAGAAATTGGAAAAGGGAAACTTGGTATGAAGAAATATAATTGTCCCCATGGAATACAAAACTTCAATTATAAGTCATCTAAAGATACAAAAAGTTCTCAAGGCACGAATGATAAACTGAGAAAAGTGCTTACTAATATAACTACCTGTAGTTAATTAAAAAAAAATCAGCATTTCTGTTGAGTGTGTCATGTTTGGCTCTGATAATCATAAAGTCATCTGAAAGAGGGCAAATTCTCTGTGCAGATAATTTGAAATACATTTAAAATATGTTGACTGCCTTTAGAACAATTGAAATTTCTTCCTTTTATACAGTACTTGGAAATTCCCAAGTAATGTATCATGAATATAGAATTTCTTTAAAATTATTGAATTGTCTTGAAATTATTTTAATTAAAAAAATTTCTCATAACACTATAATTCAATAGAATTCACTTTATTTAGGCCAGCCTGACTCCCCATGTTCTTCTATATTCTTCCTTGATGTGGGCTCCTAAAGCAAGGCTAAGAAATTGCTTTATCCATTGGAAATTGCAGCAATCCACTCTACCACTGAAGCCTAGAGATAGAGGTGACTGCTTTTGCCTCTGATCACCCTTTCAGTGCTAATCTTAAAGACCCATAACATCACTCCTGGGAGAAAGACCAACATAACAAACATGGAGAAATTCAAAACCTAAAGTCATTTAATTCATAATTAATGTATAAAATTCCCTGACTCATACTGGAGTTTTGTTTCTGCATTTATTCCTCTTTACCACTTCGGACTCTGAGGTTAAATTCTAAATTCAACTGAGGAACTGTAATGGCTGAGGAACATATTCACAATAATAAAGACCAATTAGCTGCCACCATTATACTCATCATAGTAATTTTCAGTCTTTTTGTGTGAGAAGTTTTGATACATTGTTTTTAATTTTTAAGACATTATCAGGGAGATCTAAACTAGTTGAAGAAATAATATTGATAGAATCTCACTTGCCATTTTTATCTTAAGCCTGATTAAGCTGTACTTCAAATATTCAGATTTCATTTTTTAATTTCTTTTAAAATTTTATACTGGGTTATCCTTCTCCAAATTTTTAAGTAATCATTTAGTGCACCAGAAAATCATAGATTTTGTAAACGTAGGCGTTTTGCCAGAAGCAACAAATGTTATGACAAGTCCTTAAAATATATATTTTGGTATTATCACTGTTAACTGCATTATGAATCCTCTTATTACACCTTATTATACTAGAAGAAGATCTATATCTTCAGCATATAAACTTGAGTTTTGCCCAATACTTCATTCTTTTTCAACAAATATTTCATGAGCACAAATATTTACTGAATAGTATTCTAGAAGCTGGTGAGCTGTATTAATAGACAAATATCCCAACAACCCCAGGATGCTTAGATTTGTGCCGTGCACACATGGACTATATGTTTTATAACTACTTGCATTATTTTCTATGTATGAATATAAGCAGAAATGATGTTTAGAAAAATTTCTGTAGACAACTACAACCTTCCTAATAAATATCTAATCAACAGAATCTGAGCAAATGTCATGAGATAGTAGCAGACAGTTTATACCAAAATCAAGGCAACAAAATTTAACCAGACAGGAAATTTATTAATTGATTTGAAGTCTCTGATATACTTTGGTGTTAAAATATTTTAGTGTGTCCTATATTTTAAACACAGGTTAAAGTAATTATATTTGAAAATTTTAATTAAATGTTTACAAATACAGAAGCACATTTGAGAAACCTTATTATAGGTAAATATTCCCTACTCCATATGAAGTAGACATAGAGATCATCTTTGGTTTGGTCTAGCTAAATCTCCAGCTCACAGACCTCCAAAAATGGCTTATTATAAAGTGTTTCAACATTCTCTCCAATACTGGCTGCATTAGTCTCTCTACAAAATGAATGTGTGCCCATCCTTATGCACACCTATGATAACTTACTCTTTTCCTAAACAGCAATCTATTCCACTTTTAAAATTATTTTCTAGCTTTAGGTAGATCTTTCAAAACGATTCTAAGCAATTTATGAATTCTCTTGTTTTATTCAGTTTACTGGAGAAATCTTCATTTTTAAAAGTCTTACAATAAATATTTGCTGTTTGGGGCTTCTAAAGATATCTATTATTTATATTCTGATAATTCAGTCTTATTTGTTTTTATCAGAAATGTCCATTTAAATTTTTCTAACACCTTCAGCATCAATTAATTTAAGGATATTGTTTTAATGCATTAGAAGAAAAAATGCTGTAGGAACAGTCTGTATATTAAAATGTAACAAACTATACAGCAAACCATTGTAATTATTATATAAAATAAGATATATAAAATCCAAAATATAATTTATCACAATAGTGTAAATGATTTAAATACCCTAGACCTATTAAACTCAGATATTGGGTGAAGATAAAGTGTGCAAACATATTTTTATGTGTTCATACATATAAATTTTTTTGCTGAAAACACATTTAAAACAAAGGAATTCATGACAAAGCGATAAAGAGGCATGGACATATATACACTACCAAACGTAAGGTAGATAGCTAGTGGGAAGCAGCCGCATAGCACAGGGAGATCAGCTCGGTGCTTTGGGGCCGCCTGGAGGGGTGGGATAGGGAGGGTGGGAGGGAGGGAGACGCAAGCGGGAAGAGATATGGGAACATATGTATATATATAACTGATTCATTTTGTTGTGAAGCTGAAACTAACATACCATTGTAAAGCAATTATACTCCAATAAAGATGTTAAAAAAAAAAAAAAACCAAAGGAATTCAGAAGAATAAAAAAAAACATATATACATGTGGAAAAAAAAAAAGTTTCCACTTGGAATGAAAGATTACCTCTAATGTGTCCCCAAGTCCTATCATACAATTTACTGGCTCTAGTTAATGTTTTTGGATATTTACAATAATATCTCACAATAAAGTTATGTTTTTTGAAAAACCTTAGTAGGTAATGCTTTTTTTTTTTTCTTGTCAAATCAGTTGAAACATCATAAATGTGATTTGCTTCTACTATTGACCCAATGCAGTTATCTCTCCATCATCAGGTGAACAAGGTTATTGAGTAATTTTTAAGAAAAATATTATTAATACCCAAAACCCTGAAAATCCAAGCATGAATGAAGAATATTTTTAAAATATAAATATTAAACATTACAAATGAATTCCCCTTTCACAAAAAGTCAAATACTAATCAAAACAATTTTTTCACATATAAGTTTAAGACACAAAGTTAAAAATAAAAGCCAACATACATTTCATAGGAAAGATTTTTCCTTTGATAAAATATAACTGTTCCTAAATTTGTAAGAGAGTAAACTAATTAAGGAAAGGAACAGATCATAAAGTACAGAAATAATAACAGAAGTACAAAACATAATTAATATGAGCATATTTCTCTGTTCCTACACTGGCACAAAAACAGAAATATAGATCAATGGAAAAGGATAGAAAGCCCAGAGATAAACCTACACACCTATCGTCAACTAACCTATGACAAAAGAGGCAAGGATATACAATGGAGAAAAGACAGTCTCTTCAATAAGTGGTGCTGGGAAAACTGGACAGTTACATGTAAAAGAATGAAATTAGAACACTCCTTAACACGATACACAAAAATAAACTGTAAAATAGACCTAAATGTAAGACTGGTCCCTATAAAACTCTTAGAGGAAAACATAGGAAGAACATTCTATGACATAAATCACAGAAAGATCCTTTATGATTCACCTCCTAGAGTAATGGAAATAAAAACAAAAATAAACAAATGGGACCTAATGAAACTTAAATGCATTTGCACAACAAAGGAAACCATAAACAAGATGAAAAGACAATCCTCAGAATGAGAAGAAATATTTGCAAACTAATCAAAGGAAAAAGGATTAATCTCCAAAGGATATAAACAGCTCAGACAGCTCAATATTAAAAAAAAAAAACCAACAACCCAATCCAAAAATGGGCAGAAGACCTAAATAGACATTTCTCCAAAGAAGACATAAAGATGGCCAAGAAGCACATGAAAAGCTGCTCAACATTATTAATTATTTGAGAAATGCAAATCAAAACTACAATGAGGTATCACCTCACACCAGTTAAAATGGGCAGCATCAGAAAATCTACAAACTACAAATGCTGGAGAGGGTGTGGAGAAAAGGGAACCCTCTTGCACTGTTGGTGGGAATGTAAATTGTTACAGCCACTATAGAGAACAGTATAGAGCTTCCTTAAAAAACTAAAAATAGAATTACCATATGACCCAGAAATCCCACTACTGGGCATATACCCGGAGAAAACCATAATTCAAAAAAACACATGCACCCCAATGTTCATTGCAGCACTATTTACAATAGCCAGGTCATGGAAACAACCTAAATGCCCATCGACAGACAAATGGATACAGGAGATGTGGTACATATGTATAATGGAATATTACTCATCCATAAAAAGAATGAAATTGGGTCATTTGTAGAGACATGGTTGGATCTAGAGACTGTCATACAGAGTGAAGTAAGTCAGAAAGAGAAAAACAAATATCGTATACTAACACATATGTGTGGAACCTAGAAAAATGGTACAGATGAAGTGGTTTGCAGGGCAGAAATAGAGGCACAGATATAGAGGACAAACGTATGGACTCCAATGGGTGAAAGTGGCGGTGTGGAGTGGTGGTGTCATGAATTGGGAGATTGGGATTGACATGTATACACTAATATGTATAAAATGGATAACTAATAAGGTTCTGCTGTATAAAAAAATAAATTAAATTAAATTAAAAAAAAACTGGTCCATTTAGTCCCATTGCTCTAATATTCCATGTAGTTTAATATTTGGTTAGATTTTTACATGTTAAACACATATTATTACTACTAGATACATTAGATAAGCCATCACTGGTTGATTAACCTCCTCTGGATGCTTCACACTTCTGCTGTGGTCTTATTTGAATGTGAAACACCTAAGCAGTGAACTAAGTTCTTACTTTAATGTATACTTAAATGAAAAAGACAACCAGAAATAACATTTTTATTCCTTTTCTGATACTTTCCAGACTGTGTTACTAAGATATCTTTTTCAAAGCCAGTCCACTGAGTACTTGGTAAAACAGAGTGAGCGAAGACACAGTTGCTAGGGCAAGATAAGTTATACCAGGTATCAGTTATGATGGAAATAATAAGAGAAGCTATTTCCCCTCAGCCTCTTAATGCATGTTTTGGGAAAAAAAGTAAAGTAAATTCTTGAAAATATTTTTATAAGAAGATTTTATTGGCCCACAAATATAATAAAACATTTTCAGTCAATAAATAAATATAAATATATACATACACACATATATACACAAATATACACATTAGTGTGCATATATATAAATACACAAATATAAAATTTATTTAACATATAAACATACTTCTAAAATTTTAATCATTTATACTGTCCCCCTTTCACTTTAAAAATTATCTAGATGTGAAAATTAACTGATTTATAATTAAACATGGAATTGTATTCTATGAGATGTATATTTTACTACATTTTCTCTGTATCTAAATAAAAACTAAAGACATCCTAATCAAGTCAATAAGTGGTAACTGGATACATTAGATGGCTTATATGGAACAACAACAAAAGTACATATTCTTCAGTCTGTAGAATTTCTGAGCCCAAAGTAATTCACAGTTATTTTAGTTTTTTATATGATATTATTTGAAATGGATGTTTTCTTATTCTCTGTCACTAGCAGAAACATAAATTTACTGAATTACAATGAGAATCTGTAAATTATTAGATTTGGTCTTAATCTGAAATAGGGAAAATTTAGAGATGAAATGATAAGAGGGAAAATTAAATGAGGAGCCAATTCAGTGATTCTAGGAATTAAGATCAGAGATAAAAGTAATAAAGGATGGTGGCTACATCTGCTATGAGAAATGGAAAACCTACTTCCTTAACTCATGCTGGTTTGGAGCACAGATTTACACTACATTGTAGAAATATTCAAGTGAAGAAATAATTTTTCCCCTAGGCTTTGGATTCTGATGGAACATTTAGTATACATATACTCAAAACAACTTTGGACTGGAGGAAAAAAATCAAATCCATGTACATAAGTGGACAAACATTTCAATATGATCAATACAAATATACCCTATATATTCAGCCTAGACATCGTAAGGTAGAAGAAAAATAAGTCTAATTATAAATTGAATTTTGAAGTAATTGGGAGAATGGGCTCAAGAGTGAAAAAATTAAAGAAGAAAAAATGACACGTATTATGTGTGTAAATGAATTATGAAAAGATTCCCCCAAGCAATAAGCATGTCCTTTGCCCAGATCTTAGTTTCTAATACCATTTTCCAATAAAGGGAAATAGGATACCTTGGAGAAATAACTGTTTCTAAGGTTTGTACAGGAAATATACAAGATGAGCCTGAAGTATCTTATATTGTCAGCAAAAAAGTGCAAAACAAATAAATATAGAAACTAACAAAACAAAACACACACACACACATACCACCACTACCACCACCATCAACAACAACAACAACAAAGGTGCTACTGAACGCAGGTTCAGCTGCTCACCACTCAAAAGCCAGTTCTTGAGAGACAACTGTTTGTTGGAAAAGGAAAAGTTGCTTTATTCAGGAGCCAGCAACCAGGGGGAGAAGGCAGACTCATGTGCTAGAACCAAATCCAAAGACTCTGCTTAGCCATGAAAGCTTTTAAAAGGAAAAAGGGGAAGCTCGTCTCAGATAAACATCTGGGGATGGGTCAGAGTCTTCAACTTTCACTGTGTGCAGACTCAGTGACTCCTTGTGATCTTTCTTTAGATGCTATCTTGTTCACACAGTTTGCTCACAGAACAGGGAAGCTGAGGAAACAAATCTAGTCATCCATTAATTCTTTAGTCTTCATTTCTACTTCTTTAATCTAAGAGGTCAACAGGTTAGGCAAGGCATCGTGTGATCAAAAGATTTGAAAGGTGTGCTTGGTCTGGAGGTTAGTGAAGCATAGGGACACCTGTTGTAAAGGTTAAGTTAAAATATAGCTGCTTAAGGACTTCCCTGGTGACACAGTGGTTAAGAATCTGCCTGCCAATGCAGTGGACATGGGTTCGATCCCTGGTCCGGGAAGATCTCACATGCCGTGGAGCAGCTAAGCCTGTGCGCCACAAGTACTGAGCCTGTGCTCTAGAGTTTGTGAGCCACAACTACTGAAGCCCGCCTGCATAGAGCCCGTGCTCTGCAACAAGAGAAGTCACCACAAGTAGAGGTCCTCTTGTCGCCACTAGAGAAAGCCTGTGCACAGCAACAAAGACCCAATGCAGGCAAAAATAAATAAATTCATTTAAAAAAAAATGTTGTCTTTGTTGTAGGTTTACAGTATCTTGTTCAATTATACCCATACATATATGTATTTGTCCTTGGTTTCATTAAAAAATTATGTATATAGCTGCTCAAGTGACAAGACAAAGGGTCTCCTGCAAAGAGCTGCTCTCTGCAAAGAGCTGCTTTCTGCAAAAAGCTGCTTCCTGCAAAGAGCTGCTTACAAATCTCCACTGTCAGACATCATTCCATTTTTATGGGATTAGGGGCAAAAGTCTGTCCTCTGTAACTGCTTTATGCTAAGAAGGGGCGTTGAGGTCTTAGAGTGGACGATGTTGACATGGCTCTGTAGCATCCCTTTGCTGATAATTTTAGTTGCTTGCTTACATATACAGGCAGAATAAGCCACAATTATGTTGATACCCACCTGGGTACAGAAATTATGAGCAATAGTGTTAATCTCATTCTCTTTAGGTCCGTTCTTGGAATTGTGCTAGCTATAGATTCGGAACTGCTCAAGATGGAGAAGCTTATTTCATGCTACAATCTGGTCATCATGCAGTTAGTTTTCTTCCCTCTGGTGGCAGTTATAGTATCCATAAAACAACTCAGGAATGTGCATCAGGCACTGTTATCTATGTCCTTTAGGGAGAAACTAAAGATTCTGTGACTCTGCTGTCCTAATCATTAACTGTTTGAGCCTGTACTTTTATAACTCAAGGGAGGCCTGTGAGACTTCAGCATTTCTATAAACAAGAGGCAGGGGACATGGAGGGGCCTTTGTACTTGGGAGTGCCCCACAGGGCGCAGTTCAAAGGGGGTGTGTCAAAGAAACAACTAGATTCAAATGAAAGCTGGAAAAATTTAAGCAAAAAATAATAATAAAGTAGCATTTGATTATAATCTAAATGATAAAATAAATACCCAGGAATCCAAACTGATAAAAACAATGCATGAATAAATAAAGAAAAAGCCTGGACAAAATTCTCATTCTGAAGAACTCTGTATAATTTATGAAGATAATCTGTCCTAGAAGAGATAGAAAAAACTCCCACTTAAGCAGTTTGATCTTCACAATGACTTTCCTCCAAAGAGTACACAGTATGCAAGGAGGGTGAAGGAAAATTTTACAACGTTACACAGAAATCTGACAAACACTACCTCAGCCAGGTAATCAAGGTCATTAACAGTGATGAGTCATGCTGTTTGCATGTATCCAGGTTATGATGTAATGAGAATTGCACTTTACCTCTGTGGTCTTCCTTTCAAAATCCTTTCCTAACCTCAGTCATCTAATCATGGAAAAAAAAAAAATCAGACAAGCCCAAATTAAGGGACATTCTATAAAAATATTTGACCAGTATTCCTCAAAACTGTCAAGGTCATCAAAACAAGGAAAGTCTAGTAATAGCCTGAGGGGACTAAATATAATGTGGTAACAACAACAACAGCAAAAAAGAGCATTAGGCAAAATCTTAGAATATATAAAGATATAGGTGGGTTAACAATAATATGTCAAAATTGGTTTCATTTGTACTCTTATTTATGACAAATGTATTATACTGATGTAAGATGTTGACAATAGAGAGTACTAGTGTGGGATATTTGAAAATTAACTCCCCATGTCTGTAAATCTGAAACTATTCTATAATTTTTAAATTACTTAAAATCGTTTTGAATATTACTTGAAAGAAACACGATATTTTTGTAGTATTTCAAATAGTTACAATTTCCCCCTATAACTGTATACACATGTATATATTTTTATCTTCCCTCTTTAAATGTATATATATTTGTATATATATTGACATACATCTGTAACATCAAAAATGGAATAATACTACATGCATAATGCTAGGTAAATAACATTTTATTTTTTAAATAGGCACCATTCTTTTTTGTATCTCAAATCTTCAGAGATGGTTTTTCTTTAAAACTACTATGTAGAAAATAGATAAACAACAAGGTCCTATAGATATCTTATTGAAGATATTGAACTATACTTAATATCTTATAATAAGACATAATGGAAAAGAAAATCTACTGTATTTTATTTATATCCTGATATATATTTTTAATATTTATATCATAATCAATCTTGCAATTGTTTACATGTCACAGATTAGCAGACAGATTTTCTCTTTCATAATCAACATAAAGTACTGATGCATATTACAATATTATAATTAATTAATTTGGATCAAACATTGTTCTTTTATTAAGAATTTATCAATACTAAACTCTTTAAGGTTTGTTTGCTTTGTTTTGTCTGATAATATATTTATTTATTTTATCACTTTTTAATTGGTTACTTGGGTAACTGTATAATTTTCATTTTAAGTTACTTTTCTCTATGATTCGAGGATACTGTTCCAATATCTTGCTCTCCTAGTTGCAGTTGCATATTGAATTGTCAGTCTAGTATTTATTCCTTTAAAAGCAAATTTTATTTCCTATCTTCTTTTGCCTTTGGTGTTTGTTTCATGACACTGTGTTGAGGTGGAAATTTATTCTAATTGTGGTTAATGGTGCTACTTGAATCTGAATATTCAAATCTTCAATAAGTTTGGAAATTTTCCAGGCATTTTTTTCTTTGAGTATTTCCTTTTCTTCCCCTCTCATCTTGTCTCTTCTAGAATTCCTATTAAGTTGATTGTAAATCTTTTCCTTTTAGCTTTTATATCATTTGACTTTTCTTTCATATTACTATTTTTTTGTTTGCCTGCATCCATTATCAACATTCTTTGGCTTTCTCATCCTCTCACTATTTTCTTTAGGTGCTGTTTAAACTACTGAGTTTTTCATTTAAATCACCATAGTTTTCATTTCTTCATTCTTTTACAACTCTGCATGGACCTTGGTCATAGTATTTCTTTTTCTCTTCAGTTTTTTATTTCTCTCTCTCATTTCTTCAAACATATGAAATACAAAGATATTATTTTATCTAAATATAATCTGTACTTGAAAATATGTTGGTTAATGAATTTCCAAAAAATGGGGGACTTTACTCCTTATTTTAAAAATTTTAAAAATGTGATATATTTCAAACACACATAGTACCAGTGATATATATTTGTTATTGATGGTATCATTTAACTTGTCCCTTTCTCTCCTGTCCTTCACACTCCTTTGACCTCACTTTTGACTTTTCACCTCTCTCCTTTGACTCCGTTGACCTCACTTTTCTCACCTTGATCAATACAGATAATCTTTCAGAAATGTTTCCTCAGGGTGATATTTTGTACTTCTAGAAGAAAAGGGTTTTATTTATTTATTTTTTTTAGATGTTTCTGGAGCTCAAGTAATCTGAATAACACAACACTTTTTATGACCTTGTGGACTATTGGGAATTGTGATTGATTAGTCATCCACAACTTAGAGACAACAAAAATTTCCTCCCAAGCTTACCAATTGTTCTCATATCTACACACCAACATCTCCTCCTCTTTTTCTGCTCCTTTGAGAATTGAGTATTTGTTGGTGATTTCTAGCCTCTACTTCTTATAGCCATGTCAGTTCTCACTGCCCCCCTCCCTTTTTTTCCCTCCACTCAGTCCATATAGTGATGATTTAGGACTGTCCATTAGTTGCTGGTGGCTTGGCAACATCCATTTATATTTTGTGGTTCATAGGCATATCTTATATTTTTTTGTTGAAGATCCATGTGTTGATCCATGTGTTTTTTTTGTTGTCTTTCCTAATTGTTTACTCTCCTGTTTGTAAGATATGATGAAACTCAGGACCTAGACTACTGCCCCAAATTCTGCTAAATCTGAACTCATTCCATTATTCAAAAAGTATACTTTCAAACATATAAAAAAGGTGCTAGTATAGTGTAAAGACCTTCCAAATATCCTTTATCCAGATTCACCTATTGGTAACTTTATGCCCAATTGTTTTATAATTCTATGTATTATCTCTCATTCATCATCTATCTCTCTATGTATCATCTCTTTATTACCTATCCAGTTTTTTTCTGAACCATTTGAGGGTATGTCATATATACATCATATCCTATATGCTACACTATTCAACAACTTTGAAGAAAATCTCAGAGACAAAAAAGAAACAGTTTTCAATGAAATGCTGCATCACCAACTTTTGTAAGAGTATAGAAAATGTTATTTCCATAAATAATGATTCTAAGTTGAAACATGACTCAGTAGGTCAGAATATGAATGGGAAGTATAAAATAAATTTTTTTGTGAATAATATGTTAACATTTAATTAGCAGCAGGTTTTTTGTATTACTGGTTTATAAGAATTGTGGTCATCTCATAACAGATAATATCTATTTGATAAAATACAAGTATTTATAGTATTCAACACTGTGGGGGTTTTTTTGTTGTTGTTGTTAATTTTGTTTTTTTTCCGTACACGGGCCTCTCACTCTTGTGGCCTCTCCCGTTGCGGAGCACAGGCTCTGGATGCGCAGGCTCAGCGGCCATGGCTCACGGGCCCAGCGACTCCACAGCATGTGGGATCTTCCTGGACCGAGGCATGAACCCGTTCCCCTGCATCGGCAGGCGGACCCTCAACAACTGCGCCACCAGGGAAGCCCTCAACACTGTTTCTATCTTTGCCTGAGACACACAGCTTTCTTTGAGACCTTCCCTTACTGCTGATGGTGGCATGCAAGTTTGACTGCCTTGCTCCTGCCCTCTCCAGTTTCCTAAAACAGTAGAAAATTGCTCTAAGTTGTTTTTGCTTGTGGTTGTTTCTTCTTAGGCTCCTGCTTGCTTGTGCCTATCTCATCTGATCATATACATGCTCCTTTGATAATGTAATATTCATTAGGGATTTTATCATGCAGTGTCCCAAAGCCAAAAAGCAGGCTACTACTGCCTTGGCACTCACAACTCTATATTTATGCATTCATCTTTTACTCCACATCACAAACACCACTGGAAAAAAAAAATAAAGTTTTTTGTATTCTTGTAACTTTAAACATTTTGCCCAAGGGAAATTTCATTCCTTCTCCCTACTTCTGCTACTACCTCTGTGATAACATCCATTAAAATTTGTATCTCACATTTTCCATATTTCCTAGACTGAAGGATGTCTCTCTAACCTGCTATGCTCAACTTGCCTGAAGTCTATACAGTTAGAAAGAATTGAAATAGTGAAAAGGATAGTGGAATTAGACTCAGACACAATGCTTTTAATTATCTGTCTTTATGGTACCATGCATCTAAAATCTTAATTAACTAAACGAATTTTCTTACAAGAAAGGGAAATATTAATACTTGATTTGCTTCATCTGCTGAATCAATTAGAGTTTAAATGAGATAACTTATGAAAGTGCATTTGACCTGCAAAGTACAAGACACCAGGTATTAATGTTGTTAGTGTCTCCTGTGATTGATGCTGCAAGTCGGTTTAACTTTAACTCCCTTCTCTTCTTCATATTTCTATGGAATAAACAGTAGGTCTAAAACATTTCTTTGGGCCGACCCATCCATTTCTTCTGACACTGCCTTAATATAAGCATGTATCTCTTGCCAAGTCTGAGTGAATATTTTTCTAATTTGTCTATTTCTTAGATATCACATTCTTCCCAATTTATTTTTCATGCACCTACCAATTATCTATGTCTACATCTAATTTTTAATTCATAAATGCCAATGGCTCCTCATTTCAGATTACTTTATACTGACTAGTCTTTAATTCCCACATTAGACTCCAAGCAACGTTCAACTACATTCAACTTGCAATACCCATATACTTTAAATACCTCAGAGCTTTTGTTTCTCTTATTCCATCTGCCTGAAATATTTTTTTACTTTGAAATTCTACGTATTTGTAAAAATTTATATAACATACTACTTTCTCTTTAAAACATTGCCTTAAATAGCCAATAAAATTAATCCATAATGTCTTCCTTATATTTTAAAATAATGTGTACATCTTTTGTAAGTATCACATTGGTTCTTGTGTTAATGTTTATTGCTTATCTTCAGCCAACAAATTGAAAACCACAAGATAAAATTGAGATTTTACCTTGTATTGTCTCCCCTCATAGTCTGCATCAGTAAACTTTTCATTAATAAACATTCTTCTATATATATCTTCTATATTATACCCACACCATACATATTATACCTTTTGGATACACATTCCTTTATTTAAGTCTAAGACATAAGTTGCTTTTAAAGATTGTTTTGTGTTTCTGTCAGAATATATCCTTTAGACTAAAACCCAAATTTTATATATTTAAGCTTATTTAAGTGCTGTTTTATATGGTCTGTGAGCTAAGAATGGTGTTTTCATTTTTAAATAATTGAAAAAATCAAAAGGAGAATGTTTCATGGCACTAGAAAACTATATGAAATTAAAATCTCAGTGGCCACAAATAAAGTAGTATTGAAATACAGCCACATCTGTTCATTTATGTTTTGTCTATGGCTACTTCATGCCTAAATGCAGAGCTGAATAGTTGCTACAGAGACTGAAAGGCTGAGAGACCAAAAATATTTACTCTTTGGACTTTTATGGAAGGTTTGCCAGCCGCTATCCTAGATGATTCACACTGTGTAAACAAAGTAAATACTCACTTATACTAAACACTATAGGGAGCTAATTTATTGATGTTCACAAGAAGGAAAATACATCTGTGGCACCAGTCAGCCAGTCCTGCCTGCCTATACTCCTCCCTATGTGCATACTTGGTCTCAGCATACAATATCTTCCCAGATCTGGCCATTTTCCTCTTTGATTGATAGGGCTGATGCTGGATACTGTGTTAATTACTCCCTCTGAACCCCAGCATGGATCTGTGAGTTTTACACATTGGACTGCAGGGAGAGCTGAAGAAATAGGTATGAGGTTCAGAATATCACGTTAATGGATTTATGATAATGTAAAATGTGCTGTATAAGTTTATAAGAACACAGAAAACTTAAAGTACCTTACTTCCAAATGTTATCCATTCAGCACACATACACAGTTTCTCATTAGTCTTTCTCTTCCAGTGATGAGACATGAGAAGTAGAGAATTATCTTTTATTTACTATACAATGGGAAAAGGAGAGGGTCTAGTTACAACTTACTCCATGAAAGTGTCATAGACAGACTACTATAAGTCATAACATATTCTAAGTAATATTGACTCAAATATATCTTTCAACTCATTATTTATTTTTAATGAAAATTTTCACACTGTGTGAAACTCTAAACACTTAAACCTTATTCTGAATTTTTTTTAAAGGGGAGAAATACAATTAGCATCATCTTATTTAAAAAAAAGAAAAAAAAAAAAAAACAAGTGGACAGACTACTACAAATTCTATATTTTTAACTCTAACCTCTACAGCTAAGTAATGAGAAATAAAAATCAAAACATAACATCTGCCTTTTTCTATAGGAATATATATATGCATAATTTTATATATAAATTTAATTGCATATGTATTTTTCTCAATCAAAGCAGAGCTTTATTTTTTTAATGGAATCATATAAATATATTACTACAGAAACATTCAGAGGCTATGAAGTGTACTCTGGAACTTGACTTTTTCTTTAATCCATGGAACTTGACTTTGATATTTAAAGTATACAAATAAATTATATAAATATGTGTATATATGTATATATAGATAGATATTATATATATATAAAATCACTCACTAAGATTTTAATGACTGTAACATCTCAGCATAATTAAAACTTGATAATAATGATTTGTGGACTGGGTCAACCTCAATGGAATACAAGTCAGTATGTTGGAGGTGCTGTATAATCATGCATTGAGGCATGCTGGAGAGAAGACTAATTGTCTCCACGTTAGAAAGAATTCATTGGAGGAGAGAATTCTAAGTCTTCCATATTGGAGAATAAATATTTTCTGAAGACTACTATATTTCAAATTCATTAACAGAGAAAAGGAGTGGTACAATGGAAAAATTGAACTAAGACTTTTCAGGGAACTAGAAATTTAATCCAACAGCTGATTAAAAGAAGAAAGAAGTATTCATGCCATACTAAGTTGCCATCTTCAATGGTTTCAAATTGCAATACCTTCTCTTTTGTGTATCTACCTCGAGAGAGTCTTTAACAAATCTTAATCAGCCTCCCAAATTTACTGGCAGCTCAGCCTCACTAATTTGAAGCCACTGTGTGACTTGCAATCACTTATAGCAAATTCTTAGTAATCTGCTATTAAGGATTTCTGAATCCTATATAAGCAGATGAAAATTCAATGTGCCAGACTGAAAATATGACCCTAGCTGAAGGGCAATTCATGAACAAGAAGACTGACATTACACTGGCAAATGCTGTAAATGAACTTACATTTCACACACTTCCCATGCAGCCAAACATTAAACATTCATTACTTAGCAGATAAGTTAAAGGCATAATTAATCTTTGAACTAATGGACTAATGAGAGATGGGCAACCACATCAGTTCATATGAGAATCATACTTCATTTTCAATCCTAACTTTGGCTTCAGTGGATTCAAGATATTTCTCCTTAAATGGCAATCATTTAAAATATATAATTTTCTATGCTTTCTAATACAAATATGCATTGGAGTTTGCCTGCATAATAAAGTTATTCAAGCAGCACTTTTTTCCCCCTTTAGAAAGACAAAAATAATACTATATGAAATATTTCTAGTCTTTCTTGTTCTGTTGTTTCCTCATATTGCTTCACAGGACAGAAAGTTTTAAATATGCTAGAAAGAGCACAAAGAAGGTTTATAGAATATTTTCTTAGTATAATGGAGAAAGCACACAGGCATAGGAGAGGATCTCAAAATTTAATGTGTGTAAGAATCATCTGGAAAGCTTGTTAAAACACACACTTTTGGGACCCAAACACCACAGATTCTGATTCAAGTGGTTAGAGGTGAGGCCTGAAATTTCTCATTTCTAACAACCTCCCAGATAATGATGAGCTGGCCCATGAGCTGTGTTATGAGTAGCTTTGAAACTCATTGTTCTACTCACATGCTTTGTAACTCTAAGAAAGTTGCTGAACCCCTGACAGCCTCAAAGATTTCCTCATTTGTTTAAAAAGAGGTAACAACATGGGTCTTAGATGGTAACTAAAATGAGGTGGGCATTTAAAAATGTTGGCTTTCTTTCTTTCCTCTCCTTCCTTCTCTTCCTTCCTTCCTCCCTTCCTCCCTCCTTCTCTACTTCTCTCCCTCTTTCTCTTTCTATTTTTAAAAATTCTGATCAGTTTGTTAGAAGACCTATGAGAATATTGGTGTGTTTATTAATAACAAGAATTGAGTGGTATAAAGAGCCTGATGTGAAAATCTATAGCCCTGGACTTACACACAGCTGAGGTAAGAGGGTTCCTGAATTCCCTGTTCTGTCTACTGAGCTACAGCTTGAAAAGCTTTGGCTCTGTATTTGATGTTCAGTGATGGTTCTTCCAACTTAAGCATTCTATGAAGGGGACTAGAATTAATTTTCCTAGAATGCTAATGACATTCTCATCCTTAAAAATAACATGAGAGGTGAAACAAAATAATGAACAAGAACAACGGTTCCATTCTGCTCTAGGTGCTAGGCCAAATGCAATTTCTAGATTTAGAGGACAAAAGCACCTAAGAAATAAGGCATGGCCTGGGTAACAGAAATCTGTAAAGATTTGCCTGGACCAGCACCTGGCACACAGTGTTAGGTAATTTTAGACCTGTGATCTCAAACACAGATATACTTTCCCCTGAGTTAGTGACTGCAACAGGAAAGTGAGGCACAACAGAAAGACTTGAGTGTGTATCTTCTCTGTCAATTAATATTTGTGTTTGTCCTTGAGAAAATATATAAATTTCTTTTTAATCTGTTCTCTCACCTCATATCACAATTATATCATTCATGTTTTATTTATTATCAATATCCTTATTGCCGGCTCCAATGCCCCTGTGCAAATATCCTAATCTATTTAACATAATTAATTATAGAATGGGCCTTTTAAAATATATATTAGAGCTTTGTATGCATGGATTTTTACTTTACATGAATGTTATCTGCCTAAAATTCCACTCTGTTTCTTAAAAACATTTGTTGAATTGTTTTTAGATCTCTTCACATCACCATGGATCTAACTGCAACATAATATTCTATAGCATACATCCTCCATATTTTACTTAATCTGGCCCTAATGATGATCCACCAACTGCCTCCAAATTCCCATTTCTACAAACAAAACTGCAATAAACATCTTCGTAAATGCTTCTTTTTGGACCTCTATGCACGGGTGAAATTATTGGATCACGGAGTGTCAGTACATTTAATTTGATTCTGGACTGCCATATTCACTGGATACACCAGCCTCCCAATCTGCATGAGGGCTCCTCTATGCCTACAGCCCCACCAACTGGTGATGTGCAACTTTTCATTCAAGGCCCATCTGATAAGTACAATGTGATACTTCATTATTATTTTAATTTACTTGATTCTAATTACCAATGAGTTTGAACATCTTTTCATGTGCCTCAAGGCCCTTTGGGGTTTCTCTCTTTTAATTACCTGTTCATTCACAGGTCACATTGTGGAAGAACTTGTGGGATGGGAGATATTATTGAGGCCATCTTTGGAAGATAAATATAATATTCTGCTGAATTATTCATGTTTCCCCACAGATATTTTCTCTCTCTTTCTCTTTCTCAGCTTCATTATAAGCCAAAATGTAATGCATGCATTTGTCTATTACTGGTTTTGTAATCCTTACTAACTGGTAGGCAAACTCCTCACCTTTTAATTAAGTTCTCCTTTTTAAAATTTGAAATAAAATGCTTTTTACAATATTAATTCATCTCATAAAAGTATAAAATTATTAATTTTGTTTCAGAACTGCTTGTATGTTTATTATTCAAAGAAGTCTTCTGTATTATTTAGAAGTTTTTATTATTATTTAAAAAGTTTTTGTTGCTATTACAAATATCTTTATTTTCAATTGGGTTTGTTTGTTACAATTTATTTTTAAAAACATATCTTTTATCTGTAAACTAAAATCTTGTATAAGTGTTAATGATTTGTTGATTCTATTTTTTTTTTCTAGAAGATAAGCACATTAAATAAAAATAATGGCAGCTTTTTTTCTTTTTCAATTCTGACGTTTATTTCATTTTTTTTTCTTAAAGAAAGACCATATACTAAGTCAAAGTGATGATAGTAGGTGCCATTCTATTGTTCTAATCCTAAGATTTGTTCTCATGTACACCATTCGTTAAGTGCATAAAAGTTAACAAGAAAGTTTCCCTCAAAATAATGTCAGCACATGGCTGAATAAGATGTCCCTCATTATGTCCCATCAACAACAATTTGGCATCCATCTACAGAAAAAGTGCCTGTGTGGGAGCTGTGGGATCCAGTAATGCACACCAAGGGACCCAGGAGAAATCTTGCAAACTCATTGGACAACAGGCATTCAGAACTTGGTACCAGCTGTTGACCCTGCAGTAGACCATGAACCAACCCCAAGTCCTCTTGGCTACAGTCTTGGAGCCCCTGCAGAACACTGACAGTCACCACATACATAAGTGCCTTTGTGGAAGTCCAGGTTTCCAGCAGAGAAGTTCCAGCACATCATTACAGCAAAACAAACAAACAAATCTTAGACTGAACCTTAGATTGGATGTACTGGAGAGAGGATACGAAGAACAATTTGACTTTACCTAAATTATCTCTTCCTCAAGACAGCACGTCTCAATGCCAGCAGAGACCTTCTTAGTCCAAAAATTTTCCCATAGAGGAAAATAGAGCATGTGAGTGAGGACCTGGCTTCCCCAGCTGTTTGGGTCCTTGTCAAAGAGTAACCATTTCTCCCTCCCCACCCAGGGAACTAAGTCATGACCTGAATAACTCAGAAGTGGGAAGAGTCTGGAAGAGCCACAGATAAGATTCTTGGAAGCACTAAAGGGATATGGATCCTACTGTGTTGCAGACTCCATCAAGAAGCTTATGCAGGAACTGCTGGTGTTGCCTCACCTGTGAATCCCCCAAATAACACATGGATGCCCCTGGTGCTCTGCACATTTCACTCACACACACACACCTATCACGTGGCCCTACACTCTCCATGCTCCTGACAATGATGACAGCAAGCTATCGCAGACAGCTGGTGATCATACTCAGAAATATGGCCCAAATCTGCAGACCAGAGAGAGATCACAAACTTAACCTTTAGCTCTGCCTTTGGAAAGCAAAAGAAAGACTGTCAACACCTGGCCCAGTGTGCTGTAAGATCAAGAGAAGGCATACAAACTTAACAATTCTTCCACAAAAGAGAACAAGAAGTATAAAACTGACATGTCCATAGAAGGTCTAAGAAAGCCTTACAATACCTAGCAGGACTAACAGAAGGTATTTCTCTTCCAAAGACAATTAGTAAAACTGGAGAAGTGAGTGCTACTTCTGATGCAAAGGGTGCAATGGAAGACTTCGAGGAACATGAAAAATAAGGAAACAAGACACTACCAAAATATCACAATAATCTTTCAGTAACTGACCCAAAATACATGGAACTCTGTGATTTACCTGGTAAAGAATCCAAATAGCTGGTTTAAAGAAACTTAAAGAGCTACAAGAAAACACAGAAAGACAATTTACAAAATCAGGAAAACAATATATAAATAAAATGAAAAGTTTAACAAAGAGGTAGAAATCATAAAAAAGGATCAAACAGAAATTCTGGAGCTGAAGAATACAATAAGTTAAATGAAAAATGCAGTAGGAAGCACCAACTACAGACTTGAATGAGCATAAGAATCTGTGAATCAGAAAACAGAAATTTGAAATTATCCAGTCAGAGAAGAACAAAGGAAAAAGAATAAAAATGAGTGAAGAAAGCCTATGTGATCTCTGGAATACTATCAAAAGAATCAATCTGTGAATTATTGGAATCCAGAAGAGAAGAGAGGGAGAAGATGGTAGAAACCTTATGTAACAGCTGAAGACTTCCCACATATGGAGAGAGATGTGGATTTCCAAGTTCATTAAGTTCATACTTTACAAAAATAATTCAATTTAAAGAGATCTTCTCCAAGACATACAATAAAAAATATATATATCAAAAATAAAAGAGAATCTTAAAAACAGCAAGAGAAAAGAAGCTTATTAACTTACAAGTGACCCCTCCCCCCATAAAGCTATCATTGGATTTCTCAGCCATAACCTTACAGGGTAGCAGGAGAAAGTGGGATGATATATACAAAGAGATAAAAAAGTGGGGTGGGAGGAAACCCTGACAATCAAAACTAGTCTATCTGGTTGATTATCCTTAATAAAATAAAGATTTTTCCAGACAAATAAAAGCTCAGGGATTTCATCAACCCTAGGCCTACCCTAAGAGAAATACTGAAAATAATTCTTCAAGCTGAAATGAAAGGACTCTAATTGGTAACATGAAAATGTATGAAAATAAATAACACACTGGTAAAGGTAAATACAGAGTCAAACTCAGAATACTCCAATGCTGTAACATGGTGATATATTAACAACTTAACTCTATTAAAATTTAAAGACAATGAGTATTAAAAATAACTATACCCAAAATCATTTGTTAATGAATGCACAATATAAAAAGAGGAAAACTGTGATATCAAAATCAAAAATGGGGGGAGTAAAAGGGTAGAGTTTCTGTATCCAATTTAAGTTCAGTTGTTAGTGTAAAATAGACCATTATATCTATAAGTTGATTTATGTAAGTCTCATGATAATCACAATGCAAAAGCCTACAGTAAATACACAAAAGATAAAGAATACCGATTCAAAGCATACCACTGTGGAAAATAATCAATTCACAAAGGACGGCAGCAACAGAGGGAGAAAATAAAAGGGAACCACAAAACAGCCAGAAAATAACTGAGACTGTATTAGTAAGTCTCAACCTATCAATTATTACTCATTGTAAATGGATTAAATTCTCCAATCAAATAGAGATGGATGGATTAAAATAAAAAACCCAATATGTGCTGCCTACAAGAGACTCATATAAGCTATGTATGTAGGGACATACATGGACTCAAAGAGACAGGATGGAAAAAGATACCCCATGCAATCAGAAACCAAAAGAGAGTAGCGGTAACCATACTTATATCAGACAAAATTGACTTTAACTCAAAAAGGTAACAACAGACAAAGAAGGTTATTATATAATGATAAAGGGGTCAATTTATTAAGAGGATATAATAATCACAAATATATACATATATATATATATATACACACACATATATATATATATATATATATATATATACCCACACTTCAGAGCACTTAAATATATTAAGCAAATACGACAGATCTGAAGAGAGAAATAAACAATACAAAAATCACAAATGGCATTGAGAAAAATGAATAATAGTATACAAAAGAATAAAACTGAACCCCTACCTTAAAAAATCCTATAAAATCATCACAATGAAGAGTGGCTCCCACTTGCCACAACTAGAGAAAGCCCTTGCACAGAAATGGAGACCCAACACAGCCAAAAATAAATAAATAAATAAATTTAAAAATAGCCTATATAATCAAAAAACGTAACATAAGAATTCAAACTATAAAACTCCTAGAAGAAAACATATGGAAAAAAATCCTTGACATTTGGAGTCTTGGCAATGATTCCTTGCCTATGACACCAAAAGCACAAATGAACAAACAAAAAAAATCCAAAGATTAGTAAGTGGTACTAAATCAAACTAAAAAGCTTCTGCACAGCAAAGGTAACAATTAACAAAACAAAATGACAATGTACAGAATGGGATAAATTATTTGTAAAACATATATTTGATAAGGGTTAACATTTAAAATATACAAGGGCCTCATACAACTCAATATCAAAAAAAAACACACGTTGCAATTTAACAAATGGGCAGAGGAATGGACTTTTCCCAAAGCATACATAAAAATGGGAATCACGTATCTGAAAAGATGCTCAATAACAGTTATCTTCAGGGAAATGCAATTCAAAACCACAATGAGATATTACCTCACACCTGTTATAATGGTTATTATCAAAAAGACAAGAAATAACAAGTGTTGGCAAGGACGTGGAGAAAAAGGAACTCCTGTGCACTGTTTGTGGGACTGTAAACTGGTACAGCCACTATGGAAAATGGTATGAATGTTCCTCAAAAAATTAAAAATAGAGCTATCATATGATCCAAAAATCCCACTTCTGGGCAAATATCCAAAGGAAATGCATCAATTATCTCAAAGAGATATCACACTCTTATGTTCACTGCAACATTATTTCCAATAGCCAAGATATGGAAACACCCTGAGTGTCCATCTAAAGATGAATCTAAAAGAAGATACAGTTATATAATGGAATATTATTAAGCCATTAAAAATAATAAATCTGCCACTGTCACCAGCATGGGTGGATCCTGAGGGCACTATGCTAAGTGAAATAAGTCAGATATAGAAAGACAAATACTACAGTCTCACTTATATTAATAATCTAAAGAAGTTGAACTCATAGAAATAGAGTAGAATGGTGATTGTCAGGGCCTGGCGTGGCAGGGGGTCACTGAAATGGGGAGATGTTTAAACTATAAAAACTTGCAGTTACAGGATGAATAAATTCTGGGAATCTAATATACAGCACAGTGATTATTGTTAACAATACTGTATTACATAATTGGAAGTTGCTAAGAGAGTAGATCTTAAATGTTCTCACCCTAAAAAAAAACCAAAAAATGCAAAACAAGCAAACAAACAAAAAAACCCTGGTAATTATGTGAAGTGATATAGGTATTAACTAATCCTACACTAGTAATTATTTTGCAGTATATAAGTGTACCAACTTACATAGTGTTATATGTTAATTATATCCCATTAAAGCTGGAAAAATGTTTCTTTCTTTCTGTTCTGCCAGTATTTATTTTTTAATCCTATATAATATTTAAATTTTATCAAAACTGTCATAATCATGAGGGAAGACATTTAGTATGCCAGGGCTATTAGATTAGAAATGTTGAAAAATGTAGGGTTTAATAAACCAATATTACATTATTTTCTGCATTATGAATATGAACTTCCAGGATTTATTTTATTTTATTAAATAAATAAATATTTATTTATTTGCAATGTTTCAAGATCTTGATATTATGTATTTATGTATTAGTTGTAAAATTAATTGACATTATTGTTTGATTTTGGTATAGCAGTTCCACATTTGAGATCTTTCTCATTATTTTTAATGAACGTCACTAGAGATTTGGAGTTGTTTTATTTATTTTAACACTCACACAGTTATATACAGTTATAGGAACTACTGTTTATATGCAAGTATCCACCCAACTATGTTAATAGACATTTTTATTTTATTACTTTTTGTGCAGATATTTTTAAATTAAAGAAAAAAATGGCAAATTTTAAATTGACCTTTTTATGACTGAGTCATCAACTCTGCCCTTGAACCTCCCTAAAGATAACCATTACCATGAATGTGAAGTAAATTATTTAAGTCAAATACTGCCTCAACATTATTTCAAAGTAGTTCTATTTACACTTCCAGCTCCTTTTTACTGGAACAGTTTGAAATTTATACCTCAATGTCCTATAATTTTGCTGGTCACCTTAAAATATTCAATATTCTCACATAAATCTAGAGAAAGATATTCTGTTTCTCCTACTTAATTCCAGCTTCATGGGAGTGCAGCCTGTGCAGTTGCATAGGACCCCATAAACAGAAGGGTCTTGTGGTTGGTCTAGTGTTCTCCTTTCACCTTCTTTATACTCTTAATAATTTTACTTTACTACTTTAACTTCACGTGTAACTGAAGTTCAATGTTGCATGTTTGTGAGCAGAGGAAGGTTAACAAATGGTCACAAGCTAATCACAGGAGCCCTTTAAAAGCAGAGTTTCCTCTGCCTGGGGACAAAGGAAAAGTGAGAGAGATTCAAAGCATGAGAATGACTGGATGGGCTACTGCAGTCTTTAAACATGGAGGAAGCCACATCAGAAGGAATGCAAGCAGGCACTAAGAGCAGAGTGGCCCCATGTGACAGCCATCAAGGAAAACTGAAACTCAGACTTACAGAGTTAAAGATCTGAATCCTTACAACACTCAGATGACCTTAGAAACTATTATTCTCCAGAACCTCCAGATAATAGCCCAGCCCAGCCAAGATCTTGACTTCAGCCTTGTGAAACTATGAACAGAGAACCAAGTCAAGCCTGCCTGGATTTCTCACATACAGAACTGAGATAATAAATGGGTATTTTTTAACCCACCACATTTATGGTAATAGAAAACTAATATTCAAACATCAAATTACAATAATAATATCATATAACCCAATACATTTTATAAATCTTAGATTTAATCTTTTATATGAAAATGATCCTATAAGGGTTCTCTACTTTTAAGAACTCTATCTTTTTCAATTCTATTAACACTTTTCATTTCTTGCTATAATTTCAGATGGACATCACAGTTTGCCTGTCACTAGGAATTGATAGAGATTAAAATTTTGTGGTTAATTTTCAGATATTTTAGCAAGACATGCATGCATACATACATATATTCCATTTTTATTTATTATTAAAATATGTATTATATTAATGTTTAAGGGTAGAAAGGACTCTACCAGATACAAGATTTCTTTCTTATCTTGATTGTTTAAGACTGAAATTAGCTGAGGAAACACCAAGCATCGATCACCAATTTTGATATATTCTGCTTGAGCTAGCCTGTGGTCCCTGCTATATGATATGCTCTAGTGAATGTAAATGTTAGTAATTTCATTGGCAACAATGTGAATTCACTTATGGACTTCAGTTTAACCCTCATCTCCACTAGCACTGGTTACAGCACACCTGGTTCTCCTCTCTGTTCCATGACTTAATGAGCTTGAAAGTATTAGTTTAAGCCCAGAGTTGTATCTCCCTGTAGGAATTGTGATGTCTACAGCTTAGCTAGCCTGCCCTTCTCATAGTTAGTGTCCTCCTTTTCAGAATCAGTCATGTTAATCTCTCTTCTTTCTTACACATATGAAATTGGCTCATGGTGGGCATCAACTGTGAATTGCAACCTGTTAGTCAATGTCCTGACATAGCGGAGCTCCAATCATTTTCTCTTCAAGGTGAAGAGGTTTACAGTATTTGCCAAAGGATCTTGTGAATTCCAAAAAAAAATTAATTTTTTATTTGCATGTTTTCAATACTAACTTGACTAGTACTTAATCAACTCAGTCCTGCTTACAGTACCCTCACATTGATTCTTCAAATTTTCTGGCCTGTTAGTGATTAGCACTCCTATTTTGTAATTCTGATATAGATGATTTTGTGTGTTTGTGTGTGTGTGTGTGTGTGTGTTTGTGTGTGTGTGTGTGTGTGTGTGTGTGTGTGTGTGTGTGTATGAGACAGAGAGAGAGAGAATGAGTTTGTGTATGTGTGATCATTTACTGGGTGTTTGAAAAAGGTTTATTTTAAATATGTAGCTTTTTAAGAGCTACATATTTATTTCTTTGCTGATTTTATTATCATTATTATTTTAAGATGTGCTTATCTAGGTATTAATCTATATATGACACATTACATCTAATACCAAATATTAATTTTTTTTTGTTTTATACATTTCATAGATGTAATCTTTTTATTTGTTGTTTAAAAAAATAAAAATAAAAAATAATCTTGGCTTACTGTACTTAAAAAAATGTTCTTCTGAATTGAAGTATAGATTAAAATTAAATTTGCCTGAAGCCTGCATCTTATTGATATTTTAAAATGTCATTTAATATTGGTAAAACATACATAAAATAAATTGAGTAGCAAATATTTCATTCAGCAAAAAGTAACTCTAAATGAAACTGACTTTCTATAATACCAATCTAATATTAATATCTGATTATTTCAGGAAGGGGGAAAAGTGGGAAGGTTCTATAGACATTTTGAACATCTATTCCTAGTTTTCTTAGAGAGTGTATATTTTTATTGGATGTTCATATTCACTCTTTTTTGTTTGTTTGTTTATGTGGGCCTCTCACTGCCGTGGCCTCTCCCACCACGGAACACAGGGTCCGGATGCGCAGGCCCAGTGGCCATGGCTCATGGGCCCAGCCGCTCTGTGGCATGTGGGATCCTCCCAGGCTGGGGCATGAACCCGTGTCCCCTGCATCGGCAGGCAGACTCTCAACCACTGCGCCACCAGGGAAGCCCCATATTCACTCTTGAGTTATGAAAATTCCAACATGACTCCTTCTAAATATATATCTCCAAAATGATGTATTGCCTTTTGATACAAATTAAAATTATTTCTAATACTTTATATCCTAATTTCAGAAATTAGACAATAGTGTAACCTTCCTTGTAACCTTCCTTGTAACCTATGCAAGCCTATAAACCATGAAGATTTGGTGTTAACAGTGCGCGATCTCTTTTTATCTGGGTAAAAGAAAATATGTAACTATTTGGGTAAAAATCAAGAATGGAAGAATTTTGTGTATCAATGACATCTAATCAGGTAATTAGTCAACAAAACTTTTAAAAACTGATATGTAGATATGAAAATGGAATGACTAACAATGTGAGAATGCTCTGGAGAGGTATCAAAGGAGTGATTCTCTAAAGAATTCTTGAAGAATACTCTATGAGACAGAGATGATCTCTTTAGAGTAGACTGTATTTCCTGAGGAATTTGTTGGTGAGCTGCTTCTTGGAAGATGAGGATGATTAAATTATGATAACAGTGTGTTCCTGCAAAGAGATGGCATATATAAACATGGCCAAATGAGATTACTCTGGCTGTTATTAAGAAAAAGTGATTTGAATTACAAAGAGTTTATTATGAAAGCCTCATGTAAAGGAGAAGAACAAAGTTTACCTAAAAAGGCAGCTTGGAACCTGAGTGTAGAGAATCTTGGTATGGAAGGTAGTTTTGAATTTCATCCTGCAGGTGATGTGGAAATAATGACAATCTTTAGAGTTCACTGACCTGATAAAATTATTTTATGATAGCATGTAAGACAGAATGCATATAAGTGTGTGTGTGTGTGTATATATATACACAAACGGCATGAAAGTTAGAGTATAATGTACACACAGAGGCAAGTATTCTGCTCTCTTGGTCTACTATAACCCTTAAAATAGTACCTGGCACTTGGTAGTTGCCATGAATACATGGTGAGGGCATGAATAAAGTAATGAAAATGGTTCATCACTAAATATAAACCCATTATTATTCTAAGAGTTGGCTACTGAAACAAACTTGTAGGATGGTAGCATGAAGAGCTCCACAGACTAACTCCACAGCAAAACAAGTGACACTAGCAAAAACTACAAAAATATTATTTAGAGTCTCTGGAAATTGTCCTTAGGGTATATAGCAAATAAACATTTATTCAAGAAAGTCTACCAACTCAGTAAAAATAGCTATAACCTTTGGCATTTGAGTACAACACTTACTCCCTCCCATCCCTTCAGCTCAGCTTAGCAGAAGCTCCAATATGGGTGGATGTGGCTAGAAATAGGGGGCTCCCTTTCCCCTTAGCTTCCAATTAAGGGCTGCCATATGTCACCATGAGGGACACAAACAGAAAAAAATATTCGAAGAATTAATAACTGAAAAATTTCCTAATTGGTTGAAAAACATTAAAACATAATTGAAATATACAAGAAACACAAAGAACTCCAGGTAAGATAAAGGCAAAAAGGTCGACATCCAGACACTTAATGGTTAAAAAGGCTGTAAGGTAAAGGTAAAGAGTATCTTGAAAGAAGAAAGTGAAAAACAACTCTCACATACAAGGGAAACAAGATCAACAGTTGACTTCGCATCAGAAACAAGGAAGAGATTTGGAGGCAGGATCAAGATGGCAGAGTAAGTAGGTCTGAGTTGATCTCCTCCCACAGACACATCAAAATTACACTACATATAGAACAACTCTCTCTGAGACTGACCTAAAGAATAACAGAAAAGCTTTTCTACAGTTAAGGATATAAAGAGAAAAACACATCAAGATGAGTAAGAGGGGCAGATTTCTGATCTACTCAGGGCCCACAACCCTGCCATGGAAACCCACCACTGGAAGTGGGTATCACAACCTCAGAGGTCGTCCCTAAGGAGTGAGGGTGGTTTGAGCCCCACATTAGGCACCCCATCCCTGGGGACCAGCACCAACCAGGAAGATAAGCCCCCATAACCAGCTTTGAAAATGAGCAAGGCTTAAGTTCAGAAGAGCCAAAGATCTGTGGGGAACTGAGATCCCAATCTCAAAGGACTTGCACACAAACTCACTTGCTCTGAGTCCTACCACAGAAGTAGCAGATTGAAAAGTGTCTGGTGTTCTAGTCCAGACTACCAAGACCTCCTCAACACAGCCCCCAGTCCACAACAAGCTCCAGCTCCAGCCCTCCCACCAAGGCAGTGGCCCCCAGTGCACCATGGGAAAAGCCTCAGCCAGCACCCACTTAAGCAATTTTTAATAAGCAATTTTTAATCACAGATGAAATGATTTTCTATGTGGAAAATCTGAAAAACTCAGAAATTTTTCTAGAATTAATACAGTTTATCAACTCTTAGGATGCAAAGTGGACATAAAAATTTCAATTTTATTCCTACCTACTAGCAATGAACAAATGGAATTAAAAAAAATAAATTTCATTTACCATAGCAATAAATAAAATTGAAATATTAGGTAAAACCCTAACAAAAATATGTTCAGGATCCGTATGTTGAAAACTATAAAACACAAATGAAAGTAATTAAACAACAAATAAATGAAGAGATATACCATCTTCTTAGACTGGAAGACTCAACATTGTTAGGAAATATATTATCCTCAATTAGATCTGTAGATTCAGTGCAATCCTAATTAAAATTCCAGGAAGATTTTTGTAGATATCTGAAGGCCAAGTGTAAAGTTTATATGGAAAGGCAAAGAAACCTGAATTGACAAAAATGACTTTAAAGCTGCGGAGCAAATTTGGAAGATTCATACATTTCAATTTAAATGTTTACTTGAAAGCTACATTAATCAATACAGCCGTGGTATTGGTGAAAGGACAGATCCATAGACTAAGTGAATGGAATTAGACTACAAAATATTCCCCCAAATTTAGGCAACTGAATTTTTTAACAAAGTTATAAAGCAATACACTGGATGCCTCTCCTTACCCCCTTTTTTCTTTCCCATTTTCCCTCTGCCCCACCAAGTACCCCTCAACCCCCCATCTCACAAGTTATATTATTTATACCTGAATTGGTTTGGCGTTCAGGCAGTGCAACGGGCTGTATTACCCCATAAGCAGATTCATCCTAGGCCCACCAGCTCCCAGGTATTTTGATGCCACATTTGATCATGGTCAGATTCTCCAGGGAGAGGCCTCAGGCAACAACTGACCAGTTCCCAGGGAGCCCCATGGGCATCAGCATCTGAGGCAGAAGAGCCCAGAGCTCCCAGCCTCCATCCACTTCTTCGGGACTTGGTGGTAGCCATCACCTCCATGCTGGGCTCTGTGTAGGACTGTAGGCCACCTTGAAGTGAGTTGGGAGATACTAGCTTGATGAAGAACCATGGCATGATGCCCACGAGATGACTGGGGTGAGGCAGTGGTCAACCACAAGGCCATGGATCTGGTGGAACTCGGCCAAATGTGAGGCATGCAGGGTCTCCTTCCAGAACACATGGTAGAAGGTGAGGTACTTTGCGAGCATGAAGGGCTTGCTCAGGCAGGGTGGCAGAGAGTGGTGGCTGACATGGTGTGCGTGCACATGCAGCGGACTTTCCCCACCTCCTTCTGCCCCCTGCAGTCCCATTTGTTCACCTGTGAGCCCTGGCCACTCTGAGAGTGGGTTGGCTTGACCTGTTGGACATAATCTATTAGGAGCTGCAAGGCTTTGGCTGGATATCTCAGGAAGGTGTCATGCTGGTCGTGTCCTTGGTGCTGCTGGGACTAGAAGAGGGTGTCAAAAGTACCAGAAGGAGCACTCCAGGAGGTTGACCATTGCCATCCCCGTGAACCACAACTCCAGATAGATCTGCCAGGCCTGGGTGTGGACTTGAGCAGGGCGTGCAGGTGTACGCTGTGGTGGAGGACAGGCTGGGGGCCCAGAAGTTGTAGGGCTTGAAGGGCAGCCCTGCTAGGAGCCACTGAAAATCATCCAGGGGCACAGTTCTACCTCCTGCTTGGATGCTGGTGCTCAAGATGCTGCCTTTTCTCACACAGCAGGTCTTCAGTCACTTCAGTCAGCAGCTTCCTCCTAAGTAAAATGATTTTAAATAAGGTAGCAACACTAAAAGTATTTTATTATGATAAAATCTAAAGCCACATAAAGATTGAGTCATTAATATTCTTGTGTCAATTTAGAGCATTAGTATATATATTTACTAAAACTCTTAAATAAACAATAGAAATTTGGGGAAATTATAATTGTTACTGATTTTCTATAGCAAGGTGACCCAAACACCAAATGAACAGGTTACATAATTGGAAATGTATATTTCACCTCACTGACAGTTAATATGTTCTGTTGCTGCTTATTGAAGAGCCCTTCTGGGTTGACTCTCTCCTTATTGATGCATTGCTGCAGCAAGACCAGCTTGTGTTCTGCCAAGGTCAGTCCCCCAGGTTGGGGTAGGGGGATGTGATGCTTCTCTTCCAAAAATGTTAAGTGCAATCCTTAATCTTAGTGTACCACATGATGAAAACCATACTCTGGTTGAACCAGCAAAAGCCAAAATGCTGGGGTAGACTCAGCTCTACTAAACACATATTAAGAATGGGGAGGTTCCTTAAAAAATAAAAATAGAATTACCGTATTATCTCCAAATCCCACTTTTGGTATATGTTCAAAATCATTTAAATCATCATGAAGAGGTATATTCACTCCCATGTTCATTGAAGCATTATTCATAATACCCATGACAAAGAAACAAACTAAGTGTCCATTGACAGATGAATGGATAAATAAAATGTGGTAGATCCATGCAATATAATATTATTTAGCCTTAGAAGAAGAAGAAAACCTTGCCATATGCAGAAGCATTAATGAACTTTGAGGGCATTATGCTGATTAATATTAGCCAGTCATAGAAGGACAAATATTCATGGTTCCACTTACATGTAGAATCTAAAAAAGTCAAACTCAGGAAGAGAGAGTAGAATGTGGTTTCAGGGGCTGAGGGGAGGGAAGACAGAAAATTGCTGTTCAATGGGTATACAGTTTTAATTATGCAAGATTAATAAATTCCAGAGATTTGCTGTACAGCATTGTGCCTATGGTTAACAATACTATAGTGTTGTTAACTGTTGTGTGCACTTAAAAATTTGTTGAGGATAGATCTCATGCTTTGTTCTTACTAGAATAAAAAGAATTAAAATGATTTAAAAAAGAATGGGGAGGGATGACTGATGAATAAATAACCAAAAACAAACAAACAAACAAAAGTTCATTTTAATTTGCATACTTGCAGATTTGCAAAGATTAGAAAAAAGTCATTGGCTTACATTACATAACGATACCTGAGTGCGAGCTGTAGCTGCTCTGATCCACATATCCTCTCCTTCCAGGACTCAGGCTGAGGAGAAGACTCTGTTTCAGACACGTTATTTTGTGTAAAGGAGAAGAGAACAAAAGAGTCACAGAGATTCACAGTGTTTCTTAAACCTCTTGCTTGCACACAGTTGGGTGAACTCTTCTCACATTCCACTGGTCAAAGCAGGCTATAGAATCTAGCCCAAAGTCAAAGTGGTGGGATGTACGTTTCTCTGCAATGAAGTCACATGGTTGTTGGTAGGGGTGTATAATCAATCCTCTTACAGGGAAGGAGGGCATTTATTAATTGTGAACAATAATAAAATAATCACTTTTGGATTTCTTAATATAACTCAATTTATTTTACCAGTAAAATAGAATGCAAAGTTTGATTTTTTTTTTTTGGTTTATATTTATCCATATCACTGTCCCTGACTCTATTTTATCTCAGTAACTTAAATGCCTATTCTCTACCATCTTCTCTTTGTGTCCTACAGTGTTCTGAATGCCATGCAGGTTTATTATTATTATTAATTAAGCTGACCCTTTGTTCAAATAATTGAAATGCTATTTATGAACCCATAAGTGGATCAACAAGAGAATAACTAATTTTCCATATACATAGAATGAGTATGTGTTAGATACAAAGCAAAAGACCAGAATCGGCAAGGTAACTCTACATCTATTTCTTCAATGAATTGGAAAGATAGTCACTAATTAAGAGAAGATAAATTATCCTTCAGCCTTCAAAAATATTAAAATACATACACACATATATCCAACATCTTGCTTCCCCATCCCTCAGGATTTTTCACACACATATACATGATACAAGTTGCTATGGTGATATGCTTATCTCCATGGCAATTGATCATTACATCTATGTTTGTGTCCATTGTCTCTTAATAGACAAATTATAGGCTCTAAAGCCAAAGATTCAAATCCTCAGAAAATATACAAAACAAATTCACAAAAAGCGGAATTTTTACCCAAAAAATATTTTGTTAAATATTTCTAATGATACAAGAAAAAGACTGGAAAAGCAAAGGTTTAGAAAATTAATAGCTAAAATGGAACTATGAAGAATACATGCTCTTGGAAAATGAAAGATTCCAAACAGCTGCAAATGTTCAAAAATGAATGCTTTCTCACAATATAACATAATACAATTTGGCTTGTGGCAGTCTCCATGTAGCTGAGAAGCTTGCTCCCCAGCAGAAAATGGGCTTCAGGATTCTTATCCCCAGAAAGTCATCATTGTAAAATTTTCTAGCCTCTGGGAAAAGAATCAGTTTTACTCTTATAGAGAAAGTCATAAACATTGACTAGAAGTATGAATAAATTGAAACTACTTGACCTATAGAGAAGTATATAAGACAGAGACTTCAATCTCTGGTAGTATTATAAAAATTGACATTTGAATTCATATATGAAACACACCTCTACCTGTTAACTGCAACAACAACAAAAAATAACTTTAAACACTGTCATTGAATTCTGGTTAATTTTGTGGTACAAATAAAAACAATGTTTTGATTAGGTCAGAGGACTGATTTTTATCAACAATTTAGGTTTAAGAACAATATTTGCTTTAATATGCATCCCATTAAAATGTCTTTATATGCTTCCTAAAAGAGGACACTAATTTTAAGAAATCATTTTTTAAAGATATTTTGATATTCTATGGTCCATATGAAGGTAACTTTCATCTGTAAATTTAAGTTATATAAATAAGAGTAAGGTAAGTAGTGTTGATGAAAAATTAATCAGTCAGTCTATGAAACAGGTGGAAAATTTTATTCAAGCCAAATTTGAAGATTATAAATTGAGAAGAACACATCAAAAAGCTCTGAGAACTGTTTTGTCCATTAGAAGTCAAGGCACAGTTATATAAGTTTTTAAACAGAAGGTTTACATTAATTGATATATTATTGACAGTTTACATAATCCAGATCTAAGTATCATCGTTGCCCCTTACAAAATCAAGAAAGAATGTTATCTTTTAAAGATTTATCTTGTGGATGCTAGAAGAATGTTGCTCTTTATGGTTGATCAGGTATTTCTGTCAATGGCGGAGGTGTGGTTGATGCATAATGCAGATACACAATGAACAGTAGGGGGCAGAGAGGAGGCCAAAGGGCAGAGAAAAGTTTTTCATGTTTAATTTTTTCTTGTCTTGCCATAAAATATGAATTTTATTTAACAGTAGGAACATCAAATAGCTACAAACACAAAATAATACATTTACTGTAAATGCTATAATATTTTTATCTACCTCACATAAGTTATGGAAAAGCATAAATATAGAAACTGGGAGATCTTATAATGAGATTAATATAGTTAATTTCAAAGATTTTTGTTTACAAATTAAAATAACTTTGTAACAGATATATCAGTAAACAACTAAAAATTAGTGAAATATGTATATTCTTAAATCCAACCTTTAGAAAATGACATTTTAATGAGCATTAAAGGACAAAAGAGTGAGAGTGAAATCATGCAGGAACCTGTGAGGCTCTCCTGGGTACAAAAGCCTTTCTTTGTCCCTAGCTTCTTGCTTGTAGGCCTTCTCTGAGTTCCAAAGGGCAGATTCAAATAGTTACTAATTAGGGAAGTGAGGGAATGCAGAAACAAAGGAAAAGCATTCAAGAACCATGTAGTGTAGTGATCAAGCTGATACATATCTTTGAGTTCTTCTACAGGAAATACCCAGGCGGAGGATTGTAACTTCAGGCTGAGCACAAGCACATAGATCACAGACTGGTTGGAACCAGAAGGCTGATGATTGAGATTCCTTAATCACCACTCTGTCACCTCACCACCAACCAATCAGAAGACAGTTCTGCAGTCTGCAGCCCTACCAAAAAAATCTGTCTATAAAAACTCTTCCCTGAAGAGCACCAGGAGTTCAAGTCTTTTGAGCACAAGCTGTGTGTACTTCTTGCATGGCCCTTGCTATAAACCTTTTCTACTCTAAACTCTGAACTTTCAGTTTGTTTGACTCATTGTGCAGCAGGAACATGAATTTGAGTTTGACAACAAGAGAGCAAAAGATCCACAGTGTCCATTTATTAGCTCCATAACATTTCATTTTTAGATATTCATTTAACCATTCTCTGTTGATGGATAATCTTGCAATTATTCAATATTGTATTAGAAACTGAGATACATACAATGAGATATCTGGAAAAATATTTCTGACTATGTTTTGACTAATTTACTATTTAGATGTTAGTCCTTTCCTCATTCACCTTTATGAGAATTTTGAACAGGAAGTTAGCTAGTAGTTTCCTTTAAAATAAAGCAATTTATCCTTGTTTAAATACTTACATGAATATATAATATTTGGGCAATTAGATTTGGCTAATCTCAACCAAAAAGCCAGAAAGAAATATATAGGTAAAAATTCATATATTTATCTACAGAAAACATCTCTCCAGCAAAATGTAAAATATCTAATTACCCAAATATTATATAAATCCTTTAAATATTTGCCCTTTTTTTATGGTCTTATGGTTTACAGTAGTATATGCTATTAAGGAATAGTCAGAAACACAGCTATACCACATTATCTATGGGTGTTTTAGTGGGAAGAGTATGTTTTGGCTTCTTTGGAGGCAAACACTTAATTTCTTTCCTTAACTCTTGTTCACCTGCTTTTTGTCAGTGGTACCAAAGCATAGTCAGAATTATACACCAAGAAATCATTTTCATGTATGCATCTCTACTTACAAAACAACATAAAATACATTTGGAAATAAATATCCATCAAAGAACACTTGATAATGGGACCAAAAAGGAAACTTATTCTAGTCATAGTGTGTTGCTTTGGATAGGGGTCCAGGATATCATGAAATAACAAAACCCTCAATTGGCTACAGATATGTGGGAGATTATCTTGGTCCCTCGGCATTGTTCATACATTGAGTCAGTCAATGACCTGGTTAATTCTTAATACTGAAAATCATTTGCTAAAGGTGTTACAGCTCCAATATTAAAAACATGTTTCAAGTCATCTTCATAAGAAATGGGACACAGTGAGAGTCTTATTATTTTATCTTTTCTGTGACATTGTCTTATTTCTTTATAATCCTAATAGACCATGGACATATATATCTAAATGTCACTAGCATACATCAAAAATCCTTAACTACCTACATTGTACATGTTAGATAAAAAAAAAGTATGCTTTCTTCACCTTCCCCCACAGACAGAGGCTGCCTCATACAAACATATTTCAAGATTTTCACAGAGATATCTTCACAGTAATTCTGAGGGAAAAAAAAAAAAGAAAAGATGCCCACTATTAATCAAAGTAGCTATTATAACTAGCCGAATTCAGATGAGAAGGGATTGAAAATTTCTTTCCCAGCTGAGTTTATTACAACCTTTTACATATTAGAGCTCCTTATGACTTATATTAGGAAACTGTAACTTTAAATCTTTACATTCTAACTAATGATTCCCCAAATAGGCTCTCATTTTCTTTTGTTATAAAAACTCACATTTTCTATCTTTTATTAGTGTATGAAATTTATAAGAAAACCAATATTTTTGCCAATTTTTGTCCTATGCTGTGCTTTAAGAATTCTTTGGTTCATGGTATGTAACATAAGTGTCCTGGAAGCTACCCACAAACCGCCCTTCTCACATCTGAAAGAAAAGGAGAAAAAGAGAGGAAAAGAAAGGACAACTCCCCACTGAGGGCAACAGTGAAAAATAGAAAGTGTTAAACTTGGACCATCTCAAACCAAAGGCCCACAGACTTAATATAGAAGAATAGTTAAAGGAAATAAAGACAGTAAGCAATTTGCGAAGTGTTGTCAAAAATTCTGTTCTAAGTTTTTAAAAATATTTTTGAGGTTGATCATTATGTGTTTATGTATGTGAACAATTGTCTATTATTTTTTCTCAGCCTCATTTTAGTCATAGATCATTAATTTTGATATGTTGTGTTTTCACGACCATTATTTTCTTGTTATTTTGCAATCTCCTATTTTATATTTTCCTTTTGTCCAAGAGTTATTTATGAGGTAAATATTTAATTTTCTGGAGTTTTCTTTCCTTCTCTCTCTCTCTGTCTTTCTCTCATTTCCTCTCTCTCTCAATTTCTAGTGTTATTCAGAGAAAATGGTCTATATTATTCCACTTTGAACATTGAATTGAACAATGGATTCAGTGTTTGGGGAGATGAGAGAATTTTAGACAACATATGTGTTTGTGTGTATGTTAAAAATGCTATTTCTTGTAAAAAAAAAAAGCAAAGTTTCACATGAGTTCTTTTGTTTAAGCTCATAGATTGCCTGATCACATTGCCTATTTCATTATTAACTTTAGGATATTTGATTAGGAAGATCTGAAAGATACAAGTTCAATTTCTCTATTTCTGTTGTATCTTATACAATTCTCTTTGCTCATCCTGTTTATTGTGCTTTGTGTATTTTATTTTATACTTTTATGTATTCTACCCTCCCCTCCTCTTTTCCTCTCTTCTTTTGTTCCTTCCTCCTCTTTTTCCCTCACCCTCTCTCTCTCTTACTTTTATCAGCTGTTTTATTTGATATGTAAAAATATATGATTGCTAAACCTTATTGTGTATTTACCTTCTATAATTTAAAGTTCATCTTTTTCTCAGAAAATACTTTTAACTTTATTACAAAGTGCTTGAAAGTAATATCATAGCTTCTTTAAACTCTTTATTAGCAGCTGTCTGGTAAGCATTATTTTTTTGGCCATGCGGCATGCAGGATCTGAATTCTTCAACAAGGAGTCAAGCATGTGGTCCCTGCAGTGGAAGCACAGAGTCTGAACCACTGGACTGCCAGGGAAGTCCCCAGCATTTTTGCATACTTTAAAAATCTGAGTGACACGTCTGTGTCATTTTCATTTTAGTTACATATTTTCTGGTAAACTTGGTGTAAGCTTCTTTGTTAGAACTTGTAACTCTATTTCTTTTAATAATTATATTTATTCTGTTTACATTAATTGATAAGAAGTAGGTTTGGCCTAATTCTATTAACTTACATATTCTTTCCAAATACTGTCTTTATTATTCTTTGTCTTTTACTATAGGATTGCATTTTCTTATATGCACAGTTATTGAACAGTTTTATTTAAAACTTTGCATACTACATTTGAACCTTTGCTTTTACTTTAGAAACTTTAGCAACTGTTACCTCCCTAGTCCAATCATCTCCTTCCTGGATTATTTCAACAACTTCTGCACTCTTGCTACATTCACTTTTGCTATTCCTCTTCTTTACCTTTCTCAACTCAGCAGCAGGAGTGAGCCTTTAAAAATGTTGCTTCCCTGTTCAAAGTCACTCAGTGGTGTCCAACTGATCTCAGAGGAAAGGTCTTATTTAATACTTCAGGCTTTATTTCTACTCACAAGTGAAGACTTTCAAATTCCATCCCAACAACACAACCTCCTTCACTGCAGACTTTGTCAGCTTTCAGAAAAACATGTTACCAAGTTGTCCACACCTCACATTGAAAAATAATTCCAAAATAAGTCCCTCTTAACTATACTGGGAAGTGTGGCTTTGCCAGAATATAAACATGAGAAATATCTACTTATATTCAAGACATCGTCTCTATGTATCCTAATGCAAAATTCAATTATCAGTGTATCAGAGCTTCTCTTCCATTATGTTTCCATTCCAACTTGAGTAACAGCAAATGGAGGTACTAAAATAGAATTCTGCTGCTAATCACCAGGCAGAGTTAGTGTCTGACTGACTAGCTAAAAATTTCAATGTTCTGCAATCCCCACAGTTTTGATAATTCACTAGAACAACTCACAGAGCTCACTGAAAGTGCTACGCTTAAGATTAGACTGTTATCATAAAGAATACACATAATACACATAGGGAAAGGTCTGAGAGGGTTCCAAACACAAAGCTTCTGTGCCATCACCCCACAGAGTCAAGACATTTCGCCCTCTTGGTACATCAATATTTACCAACCAGGTGAATGTGTTCACCAGCCAGGAAGCTCTATTAAGCTTTAGTGTCCAGAGTTTTTAGTGAAGTTTTATTAGTAGGCATGATTAATTAAATCATTAGTCACAGGATTAAACTCAGTCTCTAGCCCTGTCCCTTCGCCAGAGGTCTGGCAGTTGAAAGTCTCAACCCTCTAATCCCCTTCTTGGTTATTCTGGTGACCAGTTCCCATCCAGAAACTATTAATGAACCCAGCATGAACCACCTCTTCTTTGCCATAACAATGCAACTCTTCTCACTCAGGAAATTCCTAGAGTTTTTGAAGTTCTGAGACTTTATGGGACAAAACCCAAGTATATTATTTTTCATACTACACCTTCCCAATGTTCATGCTCTATTTCTCTACCTCTCCAAGGCCAACACTTCATATTTGTGTTGAGAACACATGACAGCATCAGAGAATACTGCATTAGAAGTTTCTTGACTTTTTATAAGTTCAACCTGAATTTCTTCAACCCTGTCCATGATCAGCAACTTCATTAGCTGAAGTCATTTACATTCCAAAAAAATAACTTCCATACTCACTGGGACCAGATACCACACACTCACTTGTAAGCCATAACCACAGCCACCTCTAATGTTACTTATTTCAGCAGGTTAATTTTTTATCAGTCAAATTGCATTCCATTTTTTTGTCCAATCCTGATATATTATGGCAAATTATAAAGAGCAACTTGATCCATTTCCCATTCCCAAGCATGTTACTCATGAGCCTTGGTGTCTTGGATGTGATAAAAGGACACTGAGAATAACTGAGCCTCAGAATTTAGGACTCTATTGATACCACAACAACCATGACATGGAAGTTGGGCATTACCTGATTTACTTCTCTTAGAGAAGATAGATGGGAAATATGGCCCATTCTATCACATTTAGAGCCCTGCCACAAGGTCACCATATAAAATGACTAGGTTGTACAAAATAAATAGGAAAAACAGCATTTTTTAAACATATTTATTGGAGTATAATTGCTTTACAATGGTGTGTTAGTTTCTGCTTTATAACAAAGTGAATCAGCTATATATATATATACATATATCCCCATATCACCTCCCTCTTGTGTCTCCCTCCCACCCTCCATATCCCACCCCTCTAGGTGGTCACAAAGCACCAAGCTGATCTCCCTGTGCTATGCAAACAGCATTATTTTTATGTAGTAATTTATAACCTTGTGCATCTGATGGCTATGGCTGGACAAAGGCAAATCATTTCTTAGAATTGAATGGCAGTATCCTTCAGCTCTTAGTATTGAAGAATTGTATAAAATTTATTTTACAAATATAAGGACTTTGAAGAAATATTTTACTTAAAATCATAATGCCACATAACCAGCAGAGAAAAGAGGAGAAGTGGTTTAAACTTCCTCTGGCTTTTGGAGTTTATTCTAAATCTACTGAATAGTAAGCCCTCATTTAATTAATGGTATCCAGTCTAGCATCAGGTCTCTGAATTCTTAGCTTGCTAAATACTCTTAAATCCATTAATTCCTAAAAATTCTCTACTAAGCATGCTTAACACTTTAAGTAAAGGGTGGGCAGGAGAGCACAAATCTCAGTGATCTTAGAGTGAGGTCCAATGTCTCTCAAAGGAAAGGAAAAGATCCCTCTAGATTTTTGTATTTTGCCTCCAAGTCTTCTGGTATACTTTTGATTGAATCTACAATAATGTGGTTAGTTTCACTTTTTTTTTTTTTTTTTTTTTGCGGTATGTGGGCCTCTCACTGTCGTGGCCTCTCCCGTTGCGGAGCACAGGCTCTGGACGCGCAGGCTCAGCAGCCATGGCTCACGGGCCCAGCCGCTCCGCAGCATGTGGGATCTTCCCGGACCGGGGCACAAACCCGTGTCCCCTGCATCGGCAGGCGGACTCTCAACCACTGCACCACCAGGGAAGCCCTGTTTCACTATTTTTTAAAAGACATTTTGAATGACACCATAGAACAAATTGATGCTTCGGGACACAGTGCCTTGTTTCTCCTGAGGTTTCACCCATCTCATGTATATACTGTCACATACACCCAAAAAGTACTGCTACTTCCATGTTGGAAGAATATTGAAGGCCCATGTCCTACAGCAAAACCATTTGTCATGGTGAGTGTTTACTCCTTGAATGAGGAAAGTCTCATCTCATAACAGGCAACTCTCTCCCAATGCTGATATTTCACTTTTGTTTTTTGTTGTTTTTTTTTTTTTCTTTTTTTTTTTTTTTGTGGTACGCGGGCCTCTCACTGCTGTGGCCTCTCCCGTTGTGGAGCACAGGCTCCGGACGCGCAGGCTTAGCGGCCATGGCTCACGGGCCCAGCCGCTCCGTGGCATGTGGGATCCCCCCGGACTGGGGAATGAACCCATGTCCCCTGCATCGGCAGGCGGACTCTCAACCACTGCGCCACCAGGGAAGCCCCTCACTTTTGTTTTAAAAGTAACTTAAGAGTGGTCGGTAGGTCCATTTGACAGAAAAAATTCATTTGGAGTATCTGGATTTCCTTGAGGGAATTCTTATTCTCATTTCCCATGGTTTATATCTTTAGTAAACAATGATTTCTGAAAGTTAGCAGATTGAAATTGTCTAAAATGTAAAAGAAGAGACTCAGTGGTCACCTGTGGGACTTGACTTAGAGACATACCTCCCAACCTCACAGTTTTTGCCATATCTAAGAAAAACAATTTCAAATACAAAGGAAAATAACATTAGAAGAAATCTGTCACCCAGACTTCTTTGTGTGTGAGAATCAAATTGCAACAGAATTCATGGAAAAAGCAGATGGAGGGACCATGAAATATTTTAAGTGAAAAAAATAACTTTAAAGGTGGCAGAAATCATACTAGGAACACACAAGGAGCTAAAGAATTAGGAGCACTTATTAGGAGAAAAGTTTAACTCTTACAGATGATGTTAGAATTGAGTGAAGGAGGAAAAAAGATTTATCCGAAATAGTATAGTGGAATTTGTTTCTGATCGTTCAGGTTAGGAAAGTTTTGGAAAGGAGGAAAAGCATGCAGGGGGACTATTCAGTGAGTCTGTGCAGAGGGGTTGGTGGGAGGCAGGGGAAGATGCAGAGAAAGTATGAAGGGAGAGTATTGAGGAGGATTGTGCAGAGGAAATATGCACAAGGATTCATTGGAATCCAGAGATTTTATAGAGAAGAAAAAGGAAAGGTCTGAGAGAAAACATTGCACAAAACATTGCCAAGGAAGACTATATCCAGAATAATATTCAAAGGTATTCTCTGAACAGAGAAATTGATTTTTAGGAAACAATTGGGAATTTCCACCTTGACATTGGGGGAATAACCACAACAACCATTGCAGCCAACAGGCACTGAATGGTCACTATATGGTGAACACTGTGCTAAGGACTTGGCCTGTTTTTTATCATTTAATCTTCACAGAAAATCTATATGTTCTGAAATCTTTACTTATTTCCTCGAAGAAAGAGTCCATCAATCAGCTTTGAGTCTTAAAGCTGACTCACATGACCTCTTTAGCAAGACCATATTTGTGAAGGCAGAGAGTAGTACAGAGAAAAAGAATTTTCTGAAATGCTTTGTTCCATCTTACAGCATAAAAAAGAGTTAGCCTTTGGTTAATGTAACTATAGAATATTACAAAAGTGGGGAGGAGTCCTTCCCAGACTGAACGGCTTTGGGGAAAGCTTAAACCTTTTGGTTCCACTAGATTGGGGGAGGAGAAGGAAGATTCAGGTAGATCTAAGGAGTCAGACACACATGAGTTATGATTCCAAACTTTCCCAGAAGGATGAACATAGGGACAAGGGTAGGAATCATTAGTTATTTGAGGAACTTGAGAGCTTCCAGAGATATTGGCACACATTCAGGTCTCTAATGATCCACGGTCACTTTCCTCAAAAGTACATGGTAACCATGCAGCAGCATCGGCAATAAAAACTAGAAGGGTTAGCTAGAAGCCAGTCTGGATCTCTATGTGCTGAGAATTGTGAGAAAAAGACCCAGAATTGTCCAATGACCATAAAAGGAAACAGAGAAGTATTAAGAAAGTCTGTGGGCCAGCAGAGGCATGGGATTAAAATGAAGGGTGTGTGTGAGGTGTGAAGACTTTGAGTCCAGAGCTAAATGGCCAGGATTAAGGATTCTAGCAGTGGGTGCCAGAACATCATGCTCCCCAAAAGCCAGGTTTTATGATGTCTTACTCCAGAAGATATCAGTTCAGGAGGAGCCTAAACCCAGCACCGCAGAACAGGGTCCAGCAAGTCTGCAGAGGACACCTTGTTAATACAAATATTTCAAGTCTTCCTCTCTTGATTCAAGGTCACAAGACCTCTCTAAATACATAGTCAAAGCCTTGGAGGAGAGAATTGGAGAGGAAGGAGAGGAGAGCAGAATGTGAAAAGACAACATTGTACCCAACAGTGACTCAGTTTTTACAGGAAGAGACTGATTACATTCCCTGATGAACCTAAACTTATCACAATGTAAGTAAAACTTAGATATCCCAGCCATCACCATCCTAAACCAATATCCATGGGTAAGAGTACCTATGTACCAAGTGCAAATACATTTTTGGTACTACAACACTGGATTTGGGGATTTTGGTGTGGTTGTAGGATCTTTTTTCTATAATCATGCTGTTTTCTCCCTCAAATGGAAATACAGTTTTGAAATGATTTTTACTTAAAGGTTTTAATTATCCTACCTATAGAACTGTGTTAATTATCTCTTTTTATTTAAAACAGTTTGAAAATGTTTTAAAACTCTCTGGTTATTTCCATAATTTTAATCAATTTTGGCTTTTGAGTCCATTTTGGTATTGTATGGTTCTTATTAAAATAATCATCTAAGTTTGGTCTCAAGTAAAATTTTTTCCTTCCCATTAGTTTTTCTTAGTTAGCTTAGTATGTTATTTAATTTTAAATCCTTGAGTTGATTAAATACTTTATTTCCTTGCTTTTTTAATATAAATGTTATGTTTTTCAAATAATCTTTCTTGTAAAATATGATTGATGATTTGGGGTCAATATAACGATGGTAAAGAGAATATGTTCCAGATTTGCAACAAATAAAGTTAAATAAGAACTCAAACTAATTTTTTTAGTGGACATATGTTGATTGCTTCTGACATTAATCATGTCCCTGTTCTTTTCTTTTCATGACAGTGTCCAGAATTTTGCAACCATATAGTTTTAAATTGGAAATGATACTGGTCACTCTACCCAAGAACCGAGGGGACCTTGTAGGCTCCTTCTTCTCCTTGGGAGATTTGTCAAAGAGACCAGGATGGTTTAGACCAAGACTTTTCATAAAACAGTCTTTTTAAAGACTCCATAATCAGATATTATGTGTTTATCTGTCTAAAAGAATTGCAACAATTTCATCAAAGCTTACAATTTTTCACATAAACACTAAAGTAAAATTTTCATATACATTTTCATGGTCCATGCTAAAGTTGAGACAAGAATTCAGAGCATTGGTAATATGGTCAGTTAGATATCTCTACAATTCCTGCTTTATTTTGGAGGCAAAGACTTGAAACCAGGTAAAACATCCAGTGTGTAGGTATCTCAGTTTTGCTAGTTACAATCTTGCCTTTGGTGAAATAAGTTGTGTTGAGGACCTATACTTTGGAAATAACCATTGCAATAAGATATCTTAACTGGTCATTTTCAGTAATTCTTTTACTAGAGTTTTGGAATATATTTGTTAATATTTGTTTATTATATGTTTGTTCTAATAGGTGGTTTTTTGGCCAGAAACTTTGCTACTTTGCTACTAAAAGTTAACTTTTCTGTGTTTGTTGGGATAGACTAAATTTATCCAGGGCTCCAGTCTGCAGCAGGTACCATCGATCTCACTAGAACTGTCACAAAGTGGCCGCTTTATTTAGAAATCTGTCTCAAGCAAGGGCAAGCTGGATTTCCACAAGCACACTTTTATTTTCTTTCTTAAAAGTATTCCCAGCACTGAAGTTTACCCCCTCTTGACTAGCCTATGTGATCTCTGCAGTCCCAGGTTCACTAATAATAAGAATATATTGGAAATTCCATCTGCATAAATCCAGTAATGTTTATTTTTCACAAATCAGGAGTCAAAAAAAATGCTTCCCTCCATCCTTCATTTCCTTCTCTGCTATTATATCTTGAATATTTTTTTTTTTTAGTTTTCTCTCCTATGGATGCTAACTTTTACTCTCCTGAACTGATGATACAAATGTTTCTTAACCATTTATATATATTTTTGATATTTAAATAAAAATTTGACCAGAATGGGAAATTAAATAAATGGGTGCAAATCGTGATGTTGATTGTGTACACAGCCATCTTTTTTCCCCAGGAGTGCCACCATTTAAATGAAGTAAAGCAATTCAGTACTGCCTTAGGTTATTTTATGCCCATATATGTCTACACAATCTGAGAAGTGGAGCTAAGATAAACATTTCTCAAGTAAAACTACCATCTGCTTTTATTGCTCTTCAATTTTCAGTAATGCCTCTAAGATTTAACTATAAGAATAGACACAGTGATGACTTTTCCATATAAGAAAAGGATTATAGACAGAATGAAAATACTCCCATTTTATATCCTTTTCCCTATGATGTCCTAAACAATAAAGCGATAGCAACAGCTAAATGTTTTGTAAATTCTCTTCTTTATAACAACTGCAAATCAGTTCTTAACATATATTTGACCCTGGAAAAACAGTAGGAAATACCTTGTGGTTGACTTTGCATCACAAAACAGCTTCTCTTTTTGAAATAGCAACTACAAATATCTCAGTGGCTAATTAAACCTTAGCAATTATTACAGGAAATACAATAAATATTGGGCTTTTCTTCTTATATATGGTACATTTTTTTCTCTTTTTACTTCCTTCTCCAATTAAAATCAGTAGGTTTCAGTATTATTTGTATTGAAATAATTTTATCTATACATATAGATAAAATTCAGCTCAGCAAAGTCTTCATACAATCTCTTAAATTAGTTTCCTATTTCTGCATAACAAATAATTGAAAACTTAGTAGCTTAAAACAATACTTATCATGAATTCACAGTTTCCATGGGTCAGGTATCTGGGTATAGATTAGCTGTATCCTCTACTCTGGGTCTGACCAGGCTGAACTCAAGGTGTTGGCCAGGGCTGTAATCTTGTCTAAGGGCTCGGAATTTATTTTAAGCCCACTAGTTTTTGGCAGACTTTAGTTCCTTGCATCTGTAGGACTGAGGTATTCAACTCCTAGAGGCTGCTTGCCATTCCCTGCCAAGTGGCCATCTCCAAAACATATCAGTTTGCTTCTGCTCAGAACAGCAGGAGAATGTTTCTATGACTCCTAATCTCTTTGACTTCTGAGAATTTTGAAGAAATCATTTGGTTAGCTGATTATCATGCACATCCAGGATAGTCTCCTTTTTGCTTAAATCCAAGTCAACTGATTCAGGAGTTTAATTATATCTGTAAAATCTCTTTTGCCGTAAAAGTTAACATGGTCAAGGAAATAAAATTTCATCATAATTACAAATCCCACTCACATACAAGGGAAGAGGATTATTCAAGGCATGTTCACTGAGTCAGATAATTATATAATATTATTTTACAATAACTCATTATTATATTATTTTATATAATAGTGAATATTATTATAATAATATTCAAGACATATTCATTCTAGAGGCAGGACTTTGGAGTCATCTTAGAATTTTGCCTACTATAACTGTTTAGCCAATTAATGTCAACATAATTTTCCATCATTTGCTTGAGAATACATGCGACTGAAATTTAGAGAAATATGACTAAAGTAATAGCTATCATTTTTTTATTCTTACTGTATTCCAGGAACTGTGCATTGTTACTAATTGAATTGAACTCAGGATGAATTGAGTCTTCACAAAACCCTGTTGGTTAGTATTATTATAATAATTATTATTATCCCTAGAATTCAGAGAGGTTAAATGGCTCTTTTTAGGTCAGATGGCCTTTGGATGTTAAAGCCTGGGCTGAAGTCAAAATTCTCTAATGCTGATGTCCATGCTTCCTCTAGATAAGCCAGTTTTCAGCCTCATACAGGCTCTCAGTATTTGTAGAGGGGAGCATTCAAATCACAGATGTTTGGAAACCTTCAGTCTTTGGTAGAGGTGTTATGAGAAGATGAGTCTAGGGAAAGCGAGACTCTCAAGGGCAGAATTAATAGCTGTCTTTCCTTATGGGAATACTGAATATGTGATTCAGAATTGTGGCAGGTAGGGTATAGTTATGACAGGTGTTTATGGACTCCCCATCTTATGGATCTGAGATGCTTCTGATGGGCTTAATATCTGAACCAGGGATCACACTGGAACGTTGGGTTACTGCATACCTGCAAGACCCACCACTATATCTGCTGTGAGTTACATTACCATCTGGAAGAACAGACCTTGTTTGAAATTTCTGAGGATGTGGAAAGTGGTGGTAATTCTATGGACAACACCAAAATGAGTCCAAACAAATACACCACTCTATAAATACTAATAACCTAGACAGATTTAGCTGTCCAAGTACACAGTTGTGCCAGATGAACACCATTTTCAAAAAAATGAGTACTCCAGACAAATGGACCATTCTAAACCTACAGAAATCTCTGGACACAAATTATTACAGACACACAGTCTAACTTCAGACATGTTCATTTCTCACACACTGGCAAGCTCAACATATTGACAATTTCATGCACAGTGGTAGCTCCAGACATAAAAAACTCTTCTGGCATCTTGATTTTCTCATTAAAATCACCCAAGCATATACTAGGAATGGCATGCTCACTTTATCTTAGATGTAAGGGAGACAGACTGGAATTTCTTCCAGGCCATATCAGATTAATTTATAAGTTTGTATATATTTTGCTATTGGAAACACTTACCTATGCTTCTTCAAGGCCAGTTGTTTTCATGTAGCTACTGCAGGCAATGATGTGTAAATAATTAGTAGTCATATAAAAACTATCTATTATTAATCTATAAATGTGATACTGATAAGTGACAGATATTAAGGTTTACGAAAATTAAATATATTTTTGAGCTTTGGCTTAATGTTTTCTTTTAAAGTTATTAATGAATCTCCGTGAAACATTAGCTTCAGCCACCAATTTTGAATTTAGTATGGTGCATAAAGGTTTGACAGGGAAAGCTTTTCTAAGAATAACCATATTCTTCTCAAGCCTGCATTTAGTTGTAGATATCTATAAATTGCTTTCTCAAGAATCCAATTATTGGACTTCTTCATTTTTTCCTGGGAATATCGAGTTTGCTACTTGTTGTTTACCATAGAACAAATAACTAAACTGCATTAAGAGTTTATTAAGTTATACTAGAATTAACATATTATGTAAGGTAAATTTTGCTTTTATTTTTCAATAAAAGGTTTTCTCTCAATGTTCCAGACTTTGTAGGTATATAAGGTCTTTGTTCCAGGGTCAGCTTGCCTCTCCTAATTTACACTGATGATCCATTCTTTAAAAAGTCATGCTAGAATATAAAGTCTTCATGTTTCTATAGTTCCTGCTTTTTTCTGCATTTCACTGCTACAATTACTAAGACTTTCTACTTTACTTAGTGAGTGAGCTCTCTCAGTAATATATTGGTTCTAAGTCTACTCATACTTTCCCTGGAGCAGCTTACTAAAGGAGTACTCACAAGCCCAAATGATGAAAAGTCTGTCCATTGTCTTGCTTTGCAGGAAAGTTTCCTAGCTCTTGTTACAACTGTGTATTAAATACTACTTTCAGGTGAGCCTTCTCATGTTATTGCACCCTCCTGATTCCACTGATTAATTTTGAGGTGAGCATGTGGCATGATTAGACTCAATGAGTCTTAGTGAGACTTTTACTGCATGTATGAAGAGAGGCATGCTCTATTACCACTAGATTTGAATTTGGGAGGATGGAGAACTAGGACTGCTGAAGGTTGCCATGTGAAATCTGAGAATGAATACAAAAACCAGAAGGCAGAGTCCTACTGGAAACATGTTTCTGAATGCAGCTATACCTGAATCAGACCCCAAACTTGGACTCATCTATTACAGAGGACACTCGATTCTCTTTTTTCCTTACTGAATTGGGTTTTCCACTTATAGCAGGAAGTTTTCTTAATAACCCATTACCGCTGCTAAGCAAATGTCACAGCTGTGATGAGAATGTGTGGTCAGTAACCTCAATCTGGCCTGAAGATTCAAGGAAGAGTAGTTACCTACAAGAAGTAATATCTAAGCTGAGATGTGAAAGGTGTGTAAGAATGAGTCAGGTCAAAGGGAAGGAGCAGGCTCAGAGAATATGTTTTCAGATAGACTGAAGAACATGTATGAAGGGTCTTTCAACATCTAGAGAACTATTAGGAAGATGAGATGCAGAGAAGCTGAGAATAAATGTGATATTAGAGAGGAAGACTTCACCAGTCATGTATTGACATAAGTTATTGGCCATTTAAAAAGATTTTAATTAAAAAATTAATGCACAATGTCAAAATTCAGACAGTACAGTAGAAACTATTGATGAACTCTTCCAAATATCCAGGAAAGAAATCTAAGACATTTATTTATTTTCCTTTATTTGACAAGAATAACTAATCTTCACAAAAAAGTGTTTATGCAGATGCTTATCCTGTTTTATTTTATTTTATTTATTTATTTATTACTTTTTTTTCCCCTTGATTGCTAAAAACCAGAAGCAACACAAATGTACTTAATTTGGTAAATGGAAAAACAAACTCTGGTACATTTATACAATGGAATAATACTCTGCAGAAAGGAAGAATGGGAGATATAGAGGTATTTGTATATGGGTTTTCCCCATATAGAAATTGAAATATTTTAGTTATTTATTTACTTTAATATAAATATTTATATACTTATTTTCATAAGTTTAGAATCTATCAATGACATCTTAGTGAAAATTCAAGCAGAAAATTGTATCTATAAATTTTTAACACACCCTGAATTGCCAAGGCAACCTTCAGAAAAAAGAACAAAGTTGGAGGTTACATGCTCCCTGACTTCAGACTATACTACAAAGCTACAGTAATCAAAACAGCACAGTATTGGCACAAAAAGAGACACATGGTTCGATGGAACAGAAGAGAAAGCCCAAAAATAAGCCCACGCACCTACAGTCAATCAACCTATGTCAGAGGACACAAGAATATACAATGGAGAAAATATCACCCTTTCAATAAATGGTGCTGGGAACACTGCATGGCAAAAGTAAAAGAATAAGATTAGGACATTTCCTTACACCATGTACAAAAATAAACTCAAAATGGATTAAAGACCTGAGTGTAAGACCTGAAACCATAAAATTCCTGGAAGAGAATATAGGCAGAACACTCTGTGACATAAACGGTAGCAATATTTTTTTGGATCTATTTCCTGAGGCAAAAGAAATAAAAGAAAAAGAAAACAAATGAGACATAAAATTTTAAAAGCTTTTGCACAGCAGAAAAAACTATCAACAAGATGGAAAGACAACCTACTGAATGGGAGAAAGTATTTGAAAATGATGTGACTGATAAAGGGTTAATATATAAGCAGCTCATACAACTCAATATCCAACAAACAAACAAATAACTCAATTAATAAATGGGCAGAAGACAGGAATAGACATTTTTCCAAAGAAGACACACAAATAGCTAACAGGCACATGAAAAGTGGTTCAACATACGTAATTATTAGAGAAATGCAAATCAAAAACGTGATGAAATACACTTCACACCTGACAGAATGGCTATCATCAAAAAGTTTACAAATAACAAATGTTGGTGAAGATATGGAGAAAAGGGAATCTTAGTACATTATTTTGGGGAATGTAAGTTGGTACAATCACTATGGAACACAATATGGAGTTTCCTCAAAAAACTAAAAGTAGGACTACCATGTGATCGAGCAATTCTACTCCTGGGTATACACTGGGAAAAAAATGAAAACCCTAATTTGAACATGCACCCAATGTTCATAGCAGCATTATTTGCAATAGTCAAGATATGGAAACTACCCAATTGTCCATCAACAGAGGAATGAATAAAGAAGACATGGTATATATACACCATGGAATACTACTTAGCCATAAAAATGAATGAAATTCTATTTGCAGCAATGTAAATAGACCTACAGAGTGTTACACTTAGTGAAATGTCAGAAAGAGCGACAAATACTGTTATCACTTATATGTAGAATCTAAAAAATAAAACAAACATATATAACAAAACAGAAAAAGACTTACAGATATAGAAAACAAACTAGTGGATACCAGTGGGGAGAGGGAAGTGGGGAGTGCAGCAAGAAAGGAGTACGGGATTAAGACATACAAACTACTGTGTATAAAATTGGTAAGCAACAAGTATATATTGCACAGCACAGGGAAATTCAGCCATTATTCTGTAATAACTTTAAATGCAGTACAATCTAATCTATAAAAATATTGAATCATTATGCTGTGTACCTGAAACTAATGTAATATTGTAAATCAACTGTACTTTAATTAAAAAATGTACTCAATGAAAATGTTAGAATTTAATAGTATTTGAGTGAATAACCACATGAGTCAATGCATTTAAATCTGGAGAGGTAAGCAAGATCCAAAATGTATAAGGACATATGACCACTTCACAGCATATGTGCTTTTTTATGAGAAAAATGTTAAAATACTTAATATTCACAGGCTAGATTAAAATAAGAGAGGGATTGATTCCTATAAAAATATTTCTCTAATCAAGATTATCTACTTTATTGATTAAAACTATGTCAGTGAGAAAATTGGCACCACTTTTTATTTGTAAAATATTAATATTTGAACCTATGAAAAAATAAGTTACATACATATACAATTCTGATCTTTCACTCTTAAAATTGTTTGGATATTTTTCATTTCCAGAGAGAGTTCACATATATTATATTGTTTTACTTTAGAAAAAATCATGAGACTGGTATTATTATCAATCTCATGCTAGAGATGAAGAAAATGAGGTTCAGAGAAGTGAAGTACCTTGTTAAGAGTGTCAGTGGCCAGCAGGGAATAGAATGAATTCAGTTCATTCAATGCAAAACATTCTGGGAATCTACCATAAGCCATATATTGGAAATTTCTGATGGTTATAGACAGGATTAAAAAGGATCTATTTATCCTTTCCCATGTGTCATAGCTTCCTATCTGTTAGGACTGGAAAGGGCATGGTCACCTATGCCCTGGCATCAGTGATGAGTGCTTGGCACTCAGGCACAATGCCCAACACTCCCCTCCTCATCCACTGTTCCCAGTACTTTTGGAAGCCACATATTGGTATTTAGAAACCACAGACTACAATAGAGCAAATAATTCCCCTTTTAGTCCCATTGTCATTTACACCAGGCTGTAGCACATAATACTGGGAATAGGTAATTTTAACAGGCTAATTCCAAGGAAATGCAGTTTTCAGGTCCTCACCCCCAGAGCTTCTTATGCAGCAGTCTGAAGTACAGTTCAATAATCTGCATTTTTAGCCAACTACAGAATCATTGATACAACTGTTCTATAGAAACCATACTTTGAGAAATGCTGTCCTGGAAGCTTTTCACTTTTCCTCATGTCACACCTGCAACTGAAAATAAATTGGCTGCTAGAATATAAAACTGGGCTAAGGATATCATGGTGGGCTATTATTAGCCTAATAGGCACATATATTTGTGTTTTTAAATAAAATGTGTAAGCATATTAAATGGGATGCTTTCCATTTTCTCAGTCATTCATGCCTGAAGTCATTCGACCTCTTGTTTCTGCATTAGCTATTCTAATAATGTTGGTCTAATCATCCAGTGGCAGTTATTATGACAGACAACTATTCCTGAGCTATTTCCTGAAACTTCATCTGTTAAAAAAGATTAGTAGGAATATCACAACCTGGTCATCTACTACCTTCATGTAAGACTGCTTTTGTCTCAACAAATCTCAGCAGTTTCTTTCAGAGTTTACCTTTCTGACTTTGAGTGGACATGTTTCATTAAAACTTGTATAAAAATTAACAAGTAGTACCATAAACCTGAACATTTGATGACACCAATCTGCCTGTGCATTTCATTACATTGTTAGTTTTCTAAGATTGTTGCTTATATATTTAAGAAACATAATTTAACCTCAATCAGTAAATTGTAGAGAATTTCCACTTATTTATGGTAATAAGAAAGAGCAGTGATTTACCAAGAAGCTTTCAGTGTTAGTTGTATGAGCCAAGACAGAAATCTGAATACTAACTATTAAATCTCTTTGTGTGTGTGCTGGTGGCACAAATTTTGATGACACGTTTAAAATTTAATGCTTAAATGTGAATTTAGAAGTTAAAAATCCAAGTCAAAAAAAAAAAAAGTACAATAGAGCATTTTAAGAAAACAGATAAAACTGAAGTATTTCCATTCAAGTTTATTATGCTCCTTGTCCTTTCAAAGTTTAAATGGCTTTTGACTGAGTGCCACATATTTACAGAACATGCCAAATATTTACAATACTTTGTTACTCTATCTTTGACAGGGTCACTTAAGCATTTCTTTCTATATCCCCATTCACTTTTATTTGTTTAGTTTTACTTTGTAAAGCCATTCAGTTGGCATACGCTACTAAAAATGTCAGAAGATAGCAGAAATAAAAATTATAACTGTGTTTTTTCTCCCAAGCAGCCTTCCCATTTCTATTGCACACTTCAGTAGCTCAAACACTTCAATTCTTAGTTAAATTAAATGCAGTAATCATTAATATCTAAGTAAAACCATAATTTAAATTGAATTTAAACTAATCATCTACTTTTTTCTCTCTGTATGGGTAAGACTTAAAATAGAAAAGGCAAAAGATACAAAGGAGAAATTGCATGCTGGTGGGCGGTGGGATGTTATTGAACTCCTTCCCCATCATTACCATTATCTGTTCTCAGTTTTCTTTAATCACTGTGTTGTTAGAAACCTGGTAGTTAAAAGTGCCAAGGCATCTTCCTTGTTTGCCAGTATAAGAGGCAGAGGGAAACTGAACAATTTTTAGCATCCTAGAATTCACCTTCCAAAGACATGAACTCCAATAATTGCATTGCTAATTTACATCAGAAAATGAGCTCGACCAAATCAACTGATGAAACCATTTTGCAAAGAAATAGGAAAAATATAGGTGTTGTTGAATTAATGACCTGAGAGTTGAAACTCAGAAACCGATGTGGAAACGCTCTTATTCTTTATTTTGTTAATAGCAATTCAGCAGGATGAGCTCCCAGGGAACTAGGCTCTGAGATAGAAATTAGCCAGCAGGAGGCTTATTAAGGAATGTGCTTCTTATCAACACTTATGGAAGGGAAGAAGAAGGAAGGAAGGAAGCAAAATTGGGCCCTGGGAAAAACTGAGCTGCAATGCTCCCTCAGTGAAAGCCTCCATATTCAACCCCACTTGGTGAGGAGCTGGGAAGCAGGAATATCCCTTCAGCATTTTCCTGAGTTGGATTAATGGAACCAGATTTTTACACTCCTTCTACCCTGGATGGTGGCCCCCAGGAAGCAGGCTTGATCTTGGACAAGGTAACTCTGTTCAGCTCAGTTAGTTCCTTTAGGTATCTGACAGATGAGGGTTTTCTGCTGATAAAGCATCCAGAAGCTGGAAAAATCAGTCTTATCTCTCTTTCATTTTTGAAAGATAGTTTGGGTGGAGCATCACAGCATTCACCATACAACCAAAGTTTATATGTATGTAATACATATAAGTATGCATATAATTATATATATATATATAATTTATATATAATGTATATATATGCTATAATATATAATTTAAACTTTGTTTTTTAAAAAGCATCAAAAAATCCAGTAACTCTACTATTGCACTATATATAGAAATATAAATATGGGTATCTTACACTATATTTTAAACTCAGCAATACACTAATTTCATGTTGTGAAAATTAATTTTTTAGGGCCAATTCTCATCTATAAAAATAAAAGTTTCAACTAGATCAAAGGCTGGCAAACATTGACAAAGGCCAGGTGGTAAATTTTTTGTTTTGTTTTTATGAGGCCTATGGTTTTGTCTCTACTACTCAGCTCTGCTGCTGTGTAGTGAAAGCAGCCATAGGCAATATATAAATGAGTAAGTGTATCTGTATTCCAATAAAACTTTATTTACAAAAAAAGTTTACAACACAGGCTGTGGTTTACTGACCCCTGCACTAGATGATCTCTACTGTCCTTCCAGTTACTGACAATCTACATTTTTATAACTCCCTTCAAAATTAGCTAATAGATACATTCTTAAAATTATCTACTATAACTCCTTTTTAGAAATAGATAATAGAGAAAAAAGTAAGCTTTCAAATAGAATGCCTTAATATTTTCTTTCTTTTTTTTTTTTTTTTTGGTACATGGGCCTCTCACTGTTGTGGCCTCTCCCATTGTGGAGCACAGGCTCTGGATGCGCAGGCTCAGTGGCCATGACTCATGGTCCCAGCCACTCTGCGGCATGTGGGATCTTCCCGGACCAGGGCACTAACACGTGTCCCCTGCACCGGCAGGCGGACTCTCAACCACTGTGCCACCAGGGAAGCCCCATCTTTCTCTATTTTAATAACTAAAAATATTTATGGGTAGGTTTTAGTCACTTATGATACTTATAAAATTTATCCAATAGGAAAATTCAGTTTTAGAAACTTGACTTTTTCTAAATTGCATCCAAATTTCCAAAGATCTCCCTGAAAAGGAGGGTGAAGGTACTTATTCAGAGAACCTTGTTTTTTACATCACTATACCCACAAGGCATTTCTAGAAACAGTTCAAGTGTTTCTTGTTGTTCTTGTGTTTCTTGAGTAATAGATTATACTGAGAAAAATGCAGAGAGGAATCTACGTGCGTAGAATCAGTTCCCTTCAATGCCTACTTGAAATCCAAATATCAAAGGACCTTAAGAAAGATATAAACTTTCATGTAATCTCTCATGACCTTAACTCACAACTTAATCTCCCTAAAGTATCTATCTGAATATAAAAGTATTAATATTTTGGAAAATATTAATACATTCTTCTCTTTAGCTTTTCTCAATGTATAACCTGCTTCCCATTTGGCTCAAGGCATTAATCTGAAAAATTATAAAATGTTCATAAAGAAATGTGAGAATGAAAGAATAAATTTGAATTTCTGACTAAATATTTAACATAAAATTTTGCTACAAAGAACTTAACATACAATTTTGCAGCAAGACTAGAGCCTGGCAATATGAGCATCTGACTGAGAAAGGATTTTCTAAATTCCTTTAGGTTCTTCTGTTTCAAATCAAGAAAGAAGGCTGAATGACAGAAGACAGAGAGTTTTCCCATAATGATATGAAGATACATTTTTCACCTAAGATAGTTGACTATGAGGCTTGCCACTCCATGGCAAGGTAAATTAGAAAGAGATTTGACAAAATTCAATACCTATCCATGATTTAAAAAAACAAACAAAAAAACAAACAACTTTCCAGCAAACTAGAAATAGAGGGGAATATCTACGTTATAATGAAAAACACCTAACAAAATACACAGCTAACATTATATTTAATAGTTTAAAAAAAATGGATGCTTTCCCTCTAAGATCAGGAACAAGACAAGAAAATCCACTATCATTATTCCTATTCAACATAGTACTGGAAGTTCTAGCCATGTTAATAATGTAAGAATAAGAAATTAAAGGAATACAGATTGGTAAGGAAGAAATAAAATTGTCTCTATTTACAGATTATGTAATTTTCTGGATAGAAAATCTCAAGAATCTGTAGAAATCTACTTCTAGAACCAATAAATAAATTCAGCAAGGTCACAGCTTAGCATATAAAATTTTGTAGCATTTCTATATACTAACAACGACCATGTGGAAAACAAAATTGAAAAAATAATGCCATTTATAATTGCTTCAACAAATGAAATAATTACATATAAACTTAAAAAATATATATAGTATCTTTGTTCTAAAGATTATAACATACCGATGAAAGAAGTGAAAGACCTAAATAAATTGAGAAGCATATTGTGTTTATGGATTAGAAGATTCAGTATAGTAAAAATTTCAATTGTCTTCAAATTGATGTGTAGGTTCAATGCAATTCTTATCAAAATCTTAGGTAGACATAGACAAGGTATTCTAAAATTTATATGGAATGATCTGGAATAACTAAAACAATTTTAATAAATAATAATATGTTGGGAAGACTCACACAACCAAATGATAAGGCTTACTATATATCTAGCTACTCTAATCAAGGCAGTGTCTTATTGGTAGAGAGAGACAGACAGAAATCAGTGGAACAGAATGGAAAACCAATAAATAAATCCCCACAAATATGCCCAACTGAATTTTTACAAAGGGGCAAAAACCAGTTCAATATAAGAAGGGTTGCCTTTTCAACAAAGGCAATTGGCCAACTACAAGAAAAAAAAAAAAACATTAAACTCAATCTAAACCTTATACCTGATACAAAAATTAACTCAAAATGGGTCGTGATGTTAAACGCGAAATGTAAAATTGTAAAGTTTTAGGAAAAAAATAGGAGAAAACTTTGGGGCCTAAGATTAGGCAAAGATTTCTTAGACATGACACCAAAAGCATGATCGATAAAAGGAAAATTTAATAATCTCATAAAAATTAAGGCCATTACCTCTGCAAAAGTTGCTGTGAAGAAGTTGAAAAGTTAAGGTACAGACTGGGTGAAAATATTTGCACACTTACATATCCAACATAGTACTTGTCTATAGAATATATAAAAAGCTGTCAAATCTCAGCAATTACAACATAGTCTGATTTTAAAATGGTCAAAAGGGCTTCCCTGGTGGCGCAGAGGTTGAGAATCCGCCTGCCAATGCAGGGGACACGGGTTTGAGCCCTAGTCTGGGAAGATCCCACATGCCGTGGAGCAACTAAGCCCGTGTGCCACAACTACTTAGCCTGCACTCTAGAGCCCACAAGCCACAACTACTGAAGCCCGTGTGCCTAGAGCTCATGCTCTGCAGCAACAGAAGCCACCGCAATGAGAAGCTTGCTCACCGCAAAGAAGAGTAGCCCCTACTCGCTGCAACTAGAGAAAAGCCCTCATGCACAACAAAGACCCAATGCAGCCATAAATAAATAAATAAATAAATTTATTAAAAAGAAATAAGCAAAAGACAGAAACAGGCATTTCGTTGAGGAATGTAAATGATGGTAAATAACAGATGAAAAGATGTTCAACACTATTAACATCAAAGAAATGCAAATCATAACCAAAATGAAATATTGGTATATCACATATATCACAATAGTTAAGATAAAAATAATTAAAAATAGGGGCTTCCCTGGTGGCGCAGTGGTTGGGAGTCCGCCTGCCAATGCAGGGGATATGGGTTCGTGCCCCGGTCCGGGAGGATCCCACGTGCTGCGGAGCGGCTGGGCCCGTGGGCCATGGCCGCTGGGCCTGCGCGTCCGGAGCCTGTGCCCCGCAATGGGAGAGGCCACAACAGTGAGAGGCCCGCGTACAGCAAAAAAAAATAAAAAAATAAAAAAATAATAATTAAAAATAAATTTAAAATAATGGTAACACTAAATGTGATGAAGATATGAAGCAACCGAATTACTCATACTTTGCTGGTGAGAATGTAAAATCTCACAGCCACACTGGAAAATGTGAATACAACCAAAACGTTCATTGTAAGGTTAGTGGTTAAACAATCTCTGGTACATCTATTCCATAGGATACTTAACAATAGTAAAAATAAATAAATTATTGATACACAAAATAACTTAAATGTATCTCAAAAGAATTGGGCTGAGTAAAAAAAAAAAAATCTAATCACAAAGTTATATACTTTCTGATCCAATTTAAAAAACATTCTTGAATTTACAAAATTAGAGAAATAATTTTGGGCAAGGGATGATGGAAAAGAGGTAGTTGTTTCTATAAAAGTGTAGCATGTAGGCTTCCCTGGTGGCACAGTGGTTGAGCGTCCGCCTGCAGATGCAGGGGACACGGGTTCGTGCCCCGGTCCGGGAGGATCCCACGTGTCGCGGGGCAGCTGGACCCGTGGGCCATGGCTGCTGGGCCTGCACGTCCGGAGCCTGTGCTCTGTGGTGGGAGAGTCCACAGCAGTGGGAGGCCCGCGTACCGCAAAAAAAAAAAAAGTGTAGCATGTGGGATTCTTGTGATGAAATTGTCTTTTCTGTATCTTGACTTTGGTGGTCACATGAATCTACACAAGTGATAAAATTGCATAGAACAAAATACACACACAGAGAGAAATAAGTGCATGTAAAACTGCTGAAAATCAGTGTATTTATTAAGGAAAATTTCCTGATTGAAATGTTGTATTATGGTTATGCAAGATATTGCCACAGTGGGAAAGTTGTTGAAGGGTATACAGGATCACCTTATATTATTAACTCTACATGAAACTACAATTACCTTAAAAAGTTCTTTAAAATAAAGTAAAATAAGTGAGACTGAATAATTCAGTTTTTAAAACATCAGTTGGGAAACTTTTAAAGAGAAATTTGTTTTGTAAGAGACTCCTATCTTCCATCCCAGGTTGCAGAGAGCTGGAAGGAACATTACTCCCCCCTTACAATGACAAAAAGATGGAAAGGGACTGGATTAACTCCAAGTCACTATTTTAAAAAAAAATAGACTTTAATTTTTAGAGCAGTTATACTTTCACAGAAAAATTAAGAGAGATTTCCCATATACACCCAGGCACCACACATACATTGCCTCCCCCATTATCAATATGCTCCACCAGAATTATACATTTGTTACAACTAATAAACCTACATCAAACCTACATTATTATCACCCAAAGACCATAATTTACTAGGACTTAGTCCTCATGTTTTAAGTTCAATAGGTTTGGAGAAATGTACAATGACATGCATCCACAATAATAGTATCATACAGAGTAGTTTCACTGCCCTAAAACCTGTGCTCCACCAATTTTTCCCTTCCTCCCCCTTGACCCCTAGCAACCATTAATCTTTTTGCTCTCTCCATGGTTTTGCCTTTTCTAGAATGTCATATAGAGTTGACCCTTGATTAGCACGAATTTGAACTGCAAGTGTCCACTTATATGTGCCTTTTTTTTCAGTGGTAAATACTACAGTACTACACTACAAGATTTGTAGTTGGTTGAATCAGTGGATGTAGAACTATGGATATGGAGGAATCACAAGTACTATATATCATACACGGATTTTTGACTGAGTGGAAGGTGGGAACCCATGACTCCTGTGCTGTTAAAAGGCCAATTGTACTTGGAATCTTACAGTCTGTAGCCTTTAAAGATTGTCTTCTTTCACTTAGTAATATGTATTTAGGTTTCCTTTATTTCTTTTTATGTCTTAATACATCATTTCCTTTTTTAACACTGAATAACATTCCATTGTTTGGATGCACCACAGTTTATCCATTCACCTATTGAAGGACACTGGTTTGTTCCATGTTTTAGCAACTATCAATAAAACTGCTCAAAACATCCACTTGCTGGTTTTTGTGTGGACATAAGTTTTTAGCTCCTTTGGGTAAACAACAAGGAGTATGATTGCTGGATCATACAGTACGTACAATTGAAGGCTTTCTTCCTTTGAAAGTGCAAAGGTGGGGAGAACTTGTGGAGAAAGGCTAAAGAGAGATAAGAAGATCAGAAATATGATAGATGACTGCTATTTTCCCTAGTATGCCTAGTTTTTGCCCAGTATGATCTTGGTAATTAAATGTAATTAAATGTTAAAAAAATTATATGTTGAATGCCCATTTGCTACCCATCTGTTCTAATACAATTAAATCAAAGAAAAAGTATGTTCTGCCTCTTAAAGCAATTAAATTAATGTTAATTAAACACTATTAACTCATCTATATTTTGAAGTACAAGAAAATTTTATATACCACTTCATATAAAGCATATTAAGATTTCCAAGCTGCTGAAATAATGTCAAATAATGTCAATTTTAAATGCCAAAGTATACATTGTTAATAGGATTTAGGCAGACTACCCTATGAGCTTCCAAGTTGGAATAAAGTGGCTGAAATCTAAATTGATATAAATTTAGATTTCTAAATTTATATCAATAAATAATAAATAAATAATAAATAAAATTCTGTGTCATTTCAAACTCCAATTAATGAGAATAAAGGATAGTATCAATGTTGGAACTACTTTAAATAACTACTTTTTAAATATAGTAGTAAATTTTAAAAACTTAAAATAAGTTCAAATCATAACTACTTTTGAAAGTTCTCTTCAATTTTACAAGTATATGTTCGCCCACCTCCAGATTTTACTTTATTGAAATAAATACAATCATCAATTTTAGAAAAAAAAGGCAGATTTAATGAATAAAATTTTAAAAATTGAGCAAAAAAAGTTGAGCTACTGCTCAATTTTATTGTGAACCTAAAACTGCTCTAACAAATAGAGACTATCAAAAAAATCTACTTGTACTCTTTCAAAACTTCTGTTATACAAAATTATAAAGAACTTAGCTGGAAATTTTTATTATGCAACTATCAAAGCATACTGCCAGTTTTCCCATGGTACATCTTTTAAAAATATAAACAGTCTTTCCTTTGATAATGTGTACCTTTTTATAGAGTGCAATATGTAGAAGTAAAGTGTTAAATACTATTTTCCATGTCTTCTAAATGAAGAAACAATGTGTTGATAGATTAAAGCTATTGCTTATAAGGTAAAATGTCAAACATACATGATCAATAATAAAAATAATATAATAAGAATTATCCATCCTGAAAATAATCTTCTGAGAGTTCAATACTACAAATATGTTCCAAAACACAAACAAAACATTTTGAACAGCAAAGAGTTGTTTAAAAGCACATGCATAGTTTCAAGAGAAAAGACAGATCTATGAATATCTAAATTAGTACAATGCTTTCCCCTTTCAAATTATATTGTTAGTTTTCCCTGAAATAACATTTCCAGATATTCTATTTAAAAAGTGAGGGCACAGGGGCTTCCCTGGTGGTGCAGTGGTTGAGAGTCCGCCTGCCGATGCAGGGGACACGGGTTTGTGCCCAGGTCCGGGAAGATCCCACATGCTGCGGAGCGGCTGGGCCCGTGAGCCATGGCCGCTGAGCCTGTGCGTCCGGAGCCTGTGCTCCACAATGGGAGAGGCCACAAGAGTGAGAGGCCCGTGTACCGCAAAAAAAAAAAAAAAAAAATGAGGGCACAAAGTAAAGTCATTCATTCATCAAGTTTTATAAAAAACTTACAGTATGCCACACAATTTGTTAAGTGCCGAAAAATCAATGGTGTACAGAATAGGTCAAGTGACTTCTTCAGAAGTGGACACACTTGTGGGCTTCCAGAAAAAAATTGAAATACAGTACTGTATAAAATGTGATGTGATTAGAAGAGTAACATAAGCTGTGGCACCAGATTTGGAGGTTAAAGGAAGGTTAGAAAGATAAACAGAAACCTATAAAATATGAGGAAAGACTAGAGGAGTCAGGAGCAAAGAGGGTGAAGGAAATATATTTAAGTAATGAAGAGAGCTTGTACTTACTACATAATTACAGAAAGGAAGAGAGAAGAGAGGAATGGTTAGAGAAAGGAAGGAAGAGAGAAAAAATGTAAATTGCTAAAGGACTGTCTGTATAATCTATAAGTACCAAGAGAGATCCGAGCTGTGATGTAGACAAGGGCAACCCATAAGCATGTGACCTATGCATTTGCACATGGTCCCCTGCTCAGAAGAGTCTTATGTTGTCTGAATGCCCTCATATCAATATCTTGAAATGTTTAATAATTTTATTTATTTATTATTATGTTTTATTGAAGTATAGTTGATTCACAACACCATACAAGTTACAGGTATACAGCATAGAGACTCATAATCTTCAAGGGTTATACTCTATCTACCGTCATCATAAAACACAGGGTACATTACCTGCACTGCACAATACATCTCACAGCTTACTTTACACATAATAGCTTGTGGTGGGAGGCAATATGGGGTAAGGGTTGGGAGGTATTATGCATAAATTAATAATTTTATTTTAAACCTAAGTTTTGTAAGTCAAGTCCACTGGGACAATGGAGCATGCATGTGCACAGAAGAGATGTGTGCAGTATGCAAGTTTACTAGAGCTTGCCCCTTCTCCCTATCTCATAGTATTTGTGATGCCCCATGAGTACACAATTCCTTTGGATCAGTAAAGTGTCGGTGTTCAGCAAGACTCAAGTGGGCACAAGATAAGTCTGTAAAATCTCCATGAGTAAGCAGAGATGCTGACAGTGCTGAGAAACAATGCTTTCTGTTTGAATGAGAACCAGAACAAGGCAGTGACATTCTAAGAAAAGAGAAAAAACAAAACCCTATTATATCATTTATTTCTTATGTTACTGCCCTATATTATCCAACCACTATGCTGAAAATGAAGATATAGAAGGAAAGGGATAATTAGTTGAGTGATAGCTCCTTCTCTCTTCAAAAATACATCAGTAAGGCCTTCCTTACTGATCAGTAAGCCAAAGATAGAGTGTGTTCGTAGAATGTGTGTTATCAAGAAATGAAATGAGCACTACTTAGTAATATTTGTTAAACAGATTGGAAAGAAAAAGTGTTTATGCATGTGTAACCTACAGAACACAAATGTGTAGTGTTGTGTTGGTGATTCTGCATATGGATTAAATGCATATTTGCATTTAAAATTGGCATTGCACAATTTAAAGATGAATGACCCATTAAAATTATGCATTGCTTCAATAGATTGGGAAAGTATGAATATCCATTCTAGTTAGAGGGAAGGGATGACTATGTAACCAGAATATGGCAAATGCCTTGAATACATATTAAAAATATATTTACAAAATATGTGTGTGTCCAAGTAGAAAACTGACACTTGAAATTGGTATTTTAAAGTACATGGTATTAAGAAAGATTCATATTATATTTAATAATAAAAGAATCTGAAAAAAGGCAAAGTATATTTTGCTCCAGTCCATATCTTTTTTTCATTCCTCTTAGAGGAATAAACCCAAACAAAACAAAACTAAACCTTAAAATTCCCTGGTAAGTGATAAAGTTGCCTTTCAAAGAGATGAGAAATTGCATTTATTGCATTCTATATTCTCTTATTTTTTCCTATCAAATACCATAAGGAACAGTCAAATAAGGGTCAAAATATGTAAAAAAAAAAAAAACACTTAGGAGGCACCAAATAAATGAGATTCAAAAGAATTACATCAACTGAATATACTCATTTTTAATGACATTAAAAATATATATATCACTCATCCCACTTGGTTTTTATTATCAACAAGTGGCATTAAATGAATTCCTGAAAGTTAATTTCCATACTGATAACTAAAAGAGCTCTAGATGTCAGAGTATGTCATTCCAAGCTAACTTACTAATCCTATTTGGTAAGTTGGAAATGCAAATTAATTATGCAAGAATAACACAGAAAAACAGAACATATTAGAGAGAAGATGATCATACGTTTTTGAACATTGAGACTAAAATATGTATATAAAGTAGGAATAGAGGTTGTATAAGTACTATTTGGTTAATGTCAAGCTCTGATAAATATTGAGTACTATTAATATAGCCAGGCAAGGACTAAGACCTTGCTCTTGCTCACAAACTTGACTAAGACCTTGCCCTTGCTCACAAACTTGCTCTGTGTGTTGCTAATACTTGGAAAGAAATTTTCAGTGTCCTTTATATTGTTTCCTAAGAATAGAACACACACATCTAAACTGAATTTAAGACCGAATAGTGGGGAGACCTTCAAGATGGCAGAGGAGTAAGACGTGGAGATCACCTTCCTCCCCACAAATACATCAAAAATACATCTACATGTGGAACAACTGCTACAGAACACCTACTGAATGCTGGCAGAAGACCTCAGACTTCCCAAAAGGCAAGAAAATCCCCACGTACTTGGGTAGAGCAAAAGAAAAAACAGAGACAAAAGAATACGGATGGGACGTGCACCTCTGGGAGGGATCTGTGAAGGAGGAAAAGTTTCCACATGCTAGGAAGCCCCTTCACTGACAGGGACGGAGGGTGGGTCGGGGGGAAGCTTCAGAGCCACAGAGGAGAGTGCAGCAACAGGGTGCAGAGGGCGAAACAGAGAGATTCCTGCACAGAGAATTGGTGCTGACTAGCACTTACCAACCTGAAATGCTTATCTGCTCACCCACCAGGATGGATGGGGGCTGGAAGCTGAGGCTCAGGCTTCAGAGATCAGATCCCAGGGAGATGACTGGGGTTGGCTGCGTGAACACATCCTGAATGGGGCTCAGCTAGCTAGCCAGGAGGGAGTTAGGGAAAAAGTCTAGAACTGCCAAAGAAGCAAGAGACCATTGTTTCTGGGTGTGTGAGGAGAGAGGATTCCTGATCTGTGTGCCCATGGAAGGCAGAGCACTGCCTAAGCAAGCTCTATAGATGGGTGTGAACTAGAACTAGAACAAAAATGTCACAATTTGTATGGTAACACAAAAGACCCCGAATAGCCAAAGCAATCTTGAGAACAAAAAATGGAGCTGGAGGAATCAGGCTCCCTGACTTCAGACTATCCTACAAAGCTACAGTAATCAAGACAGTATTGTATTGGCACAAAAACAGAAATATAGATCAATGGAACAAGATAGAAAGCCCAGAGATAAACCCTCACAATATGGTTACCTTTTCTTTGGCTAAGGAAGCAAGAATATACAATGGAGAAAAGACAGTCTCTTCAATAATTGATGCTGGGAAAACTGGACAGCTACCTGTAAAAGAATGAATTTACAACACTCCCTAACACCATACACAAAAATAAACTCAAAATGGATTAAAAACCTAAATGTAAAGCCAGACACTATAAAACTCTAGGAGGAAAACATAGGCAGAGCACTCTATGACATAAATCACAGCAAGATCCTTTTTGACCCACCTCCTAGAGAAATGGAAATAAAAACAAAAATAAACAAATGGAACCTAATGAAACTTAGAATCTTTTACAAAGTAAAAGAAACTATAAACAAGATGAAAAGACAACCCTCAGAATGGGAGAAAATATTTGCAAACAAAGTAACTGATAAAGGATTATCCTCCAAAATATACAAGCAGCTCATGCTACTCAATAGTAAAAAAACAAGCAACCCAATCCAAAAATAGGCCAAAGAAATAGACATTTCTCCAAAGAAGACATACAGATTGCCAACAAACACATGAAAGGATGCTCAACTCAACATCACTAATCATCAGAGAAATGCAAATCAAAACCACAATGAGGTATCACCTCACACTGGTCAGAATGTTCATCATTAAGAAACCTACAGACAGTAACTACTGGAGAAGGTGTGGAGGAAAGGGAATCCTCTTGCACTGTTGGTGGGAATGTAAATTGATACAGCCACTATGGAGAACAGCATGGAGCTTCCTTAAAAAACTAAAATTAGAACTACTATATGACCCAGAAATCCCACTACTGGCCATATACCCTGAGAAAACCATAATTAAAAAAGAGTCATGTACCACAATTTTCATTGCAGCACTATTTACAATGGCAGGACTTTGAAGCATCCTAAGTGTCCATTGACAGATGAATGGATAAAGTAGATATGGCACATGTATATGATGGAATATTACTCAGCTATAAAAAGAAATGAAATTGAGTTATTTGTAGTGAGGTGGATGAACCTAGAGACTGTCATACAGAATGAAGTAAGTCAGAAAGAGAAAAACAAATACCATATGCTAACACATATATATGGAATCTTAAAAAAAATTTGTTCTGATAAACCTAGGGACAGGGTAAGAATAAAGGCACAGACGTAGAGAATGGACCTGAGGACTTAGGGAGGGGAAGGGTAAGCTGGGATGAAGTGAGAGAGGAGCATTGACATACATACACTACCAAATATAAAATAGATAGCTAGTGGGAAGTAGCTGCATAGCACAGGAGATCAGCTTGGTGTTTAGTGACCATCTAGAGGAGTGGGATAGGGAGGGGTTATGGGGATGTATGTATGCATATAGCTGATTCACTTTTTTATACAGCAAAAACTAACACAACATTGTAAAACAATTATACTCCAATAAATATGTTTAAAAAAAAAGAACTGTAACAGCTTATTTATTTTAGATTTATTTAATTTCATCTTTTTGTTGCTGTTTCTTACTCCAGATAACCAAAATGTGTCAGCTATTATAGTAGTCGGTGAGAATTGATATTAGGTTTCTCTATAGTAAGTTTCTTTTTAACAAGGTTGATAAAATATGCAGTAAAACTAGATACAAAATATTAAAAAACAAAACCTTAGTAGAGGAATTACTTAGCATAGAAAGATTATGAAAAGAAGTTTATCTATTAAAGTCTTGTCATATTACATGTTAGATTGCAATCTACTTTTAAATATGGGTCTGATGTCAGTTATTTCACCGTAAATTTAAAGTCACTTTCATAGCTCCTAGAACTTATTTCCCTGTTTCTAATCATGTAATTAAAAGTTCTGTCTTCTTCTAAATAAAGTATAATCAAATTGCTCAAAAAAAAAAATTGTTCAACACTACCATTTGTAGCAATAGGGAGGTAATAAACATTTTTTTTCTTTTTTTGTAATAAACTATAGACCTGTGACTGGTACCATTCAAATCACACATAATTTTATTTCTCTGTCTGGGTTTAATGTTGATGCTGCTTGTCTAATTTTAATGACTAAGTTGTATTTATTTTCACTCAATAATACTGTCAGTTCCAAATGACTTGGAGAATTACAAAATCTGAAATTAACATGCTTTAATCACTTGAGTATGATATAAATCCCATAAAAGCAATTTATAGCTATTACTACTATAATATTTTTTTACTAGCTCTATCTTCACTTCAAAAAACTCATAATTTCATAAATGAGATAAAAGTTAGATGAACCCCAACCCTTATATATTTAGTAACCCATTAGTTTTTTTAATATTTTACATTTTACCTCCCTTACAAACTTTATAATTATTCAAAATATTAAGTACAACGTATTTCAGCCTATTGGAAATGCCCTACAATAATGCATAACAGACATAATCAGAGCAATAGTGGTGCATGATTTATTACCACATCAATCGACAACCAGAGTAATGATGGTTTGTTATGAATATAATACACTGGTTTGTTTAAAAATAAAATGGTTAATACATGCAAGAAAATAGATGATGAGATTGAGCATTCCACTAAAGAACTAAAATTAATTGTGAAAAAAATCTAATTGAAATTCTAGAAAGAGAAAATGCAGTACTGAATTTAATAATTCAATACCTAATTAGACATTGCTGAGAAAAGTTTTGGTTAACTGTAAACTAATGCTGTTGGATATACACAAACTGAAGTATGAGGAAAAATACAGATGAAAACAAAGTAAAACAAAAGAGCATAAGTGATATATATATATATATATATATATATATATGCAGTATATATGTCACTTTTACATATGTGTCACTGTTATATATAAATTTGTATATGTATGGATATAAAATTGGAGTCTCAAAAGGAGAAAAGGGAGAGAATTGGACAGATCCATATTTGAAAAGAAAGAGGCTACGATGTTCTTGAAGTTGATGAAAGATATCAAGAATAATAAGCCTCAACTAAGATAAGTTCTAAAAAATAACAAGGCACATCATAGAAAAACTAAAAATCATAGACAAGGAAAATCTTAAAGACCTTATCTTCAGTGGTACAACGAGTATGGCAACCGACTTTTCAAATGAAATAAACAAAGATCAGTGACTCACTGCAATAGAAATCAAATATATAATAACCAAATGTTTATTTATGGAAATACTAATATATTGACTCTGTGAGTACTAATTAAGTATAAATATAATTAAGTACTAATTAAGTACTAATTAAGTATATTATTCTACTGATATTAATAATGATATAGATATGACATTATAGATTTTGAAAACATTATAATTAAATATCCTAATTAATTCAAAATGAAATGAAAAATCTTAATAATTTCATATTTAATTAGAAAGTTGAGTCTACAACTAAAATATTTCCAAAAAGCTGTCTTTCGATTAAATGTACATAATTGGTGAGTGAATCTTCCCATATATTTAAGGAAGAAATAATACTAATCTTACATATATTTTCTTTTTTTCTTTTATTTATTTATTTATTTTTAATTTTTATTATATATTGCAGTATAGCTGATTTACAATATTGTGTTAGTTTCAGGTGTGTAATAAAGTGATTCAGTTATACATATACATATATCCATTCTTTTTCATATTATTTTCCATTTAGCTTATTACAGAGTATTGAGTAGAGTACCCTGTGCTACACAGTAGGTCCTTGTTGATTATCTATTTTATTTATGGTAGTGTGCACATGTCAATCTTAAACTCCCAATTTATCCCTCCCCCCTCCCACCTTAACCCTTTGGCAAGCATAAGTTTGTTTTCTAAGTCTGTGAGTCTGTTTCTGTTTTGTAAATAAGTTCATTTGTATTTTTTTTAGATTCCATATACAAGTGATATCATATGATATTTGTGTTTGTCTGACTTACTTTACTTAGTATGATACTCTGTAGGTACATACATGTTGCTGCAAATGGCATTATTTCATTCCTTTTCTATGGCTGAGTTATATTCCATTGTATGTATATACCACATCTTCTTTATCTATTCATCTGTTGATGGACATTTAGGTTGCTTCCATGTCTTGGCTATTGTAAATAGTGTTGCAAAGGCATTGGGGTACATGTATCTTTTAGAATTATAGTTTTCTCTAGATATATTCCCAGGAGTGGGATTTCTGGATCATATGGTAGCTCTATTTTTAGTTTGTAAGGAAACTCCATACTGTTCTCCATAGCGGATATTATAAATAACTTAGAGGCAAACAGAGAGAGAACACTCTCTGACATAAATCATAGCAATATCTTTTTAGATCCACCTCCAAGAATAATGAAAATAAAAATAAACAAATGGGACCTAGTTAAACTTAAAAGATTTGGCACAGCAAATGAAACCATAAACAAAATGAAAAGACAAGCCATGGTATGGGAGAAAGTATTTGCAAAAACAGGGACCGATAAGGGATTAACCTCCAAAATATACAAACAGCTCATGCAGCTCAATATGAAAAAAGCAAACAACCCAATCCAAAAATGGGCAGGAGATCTAAATCGACATCTTTCCAAAGAAGACAGACAGATGGTCAGCAAACACATGAAAATATGCTCAACATCACTAATGATTACAGAAATGCAAATCAAAACTACTAAGAGGTATCATCTCACACCAGTCAGAATGGCCATCATCAAAAGTTCTACAAATAATAAATGCTGGAGAGGTTGTGAAGAAAAGGAAACCCACATACACTGTTCGTGAGAATGTAAATTAATCAACATATATTTTCCAAACAGTGGAAAATGAGGAAACATTATCCAACTCACTCTATGATACAAGTAAAATCATGCTATCAAAAGTTTTCAAGGACGCTAAAAGAAAAAAATACAGGCATCTTGCTCATCAACGTGGATATAAAATATGCAAAAATGTTAGCAAATAAAAAATTATTTAGAAAACATACATAAGAACAAAATTAGATTTAATCCAAAAATGTGAGTGAACATTTAAAAATTACCAATGTAATTTTTCAAATTCTCATAAAAGGAAAAAAATACACAGAACAATAGATGATTACTAAGCAGAATGTATATGGTTTAACACTCATTTATGAAAAAAAAACTTCTCTAAGAAAACTAGAAAAGAATGAATATCACTTAAGGAGAAAAAGATATGTAATTCCAACAAGCAAATTCTTTGCAGCAAAGGACATACTTATTAGGGAAAGGGTTCAAGATTTCCTCTGCATATTGGAATGAGGCAAAATTCATGTCACTACATCTAGTATATTTTTTGGGAGAATTTAAGAAAAGCAAAACTGAAAGAAAAAACATGTACAAGATTTATACACAAAAATAAAACTGAAGAAAATGTAGAAATATCTACAGAATATCTATTAAAATTGAATTAGGGAAGTTGCTAGATATATAAATTTATATAATATATATAATGTATATTATATGATTATATTATATGATTCTATATAATCATAAAACATATTACATTATCATATACTATATAAGCTATATATTGTGTTATATATATATATATTTTATACTGTATATCATGTAAATTATACTTACATATAACATATATAGTATTATATATAATTTATACATTATATTATATTATTCTAATTTTTATATTATATTCTAATATTATAATTTATATATTTATATTTAGTTATATATAAATTTATAAATAATCATATATCAATAATTTATATATTAAAAATTATATATAATTAATTTCATTAAATTTATTATAATTTATTATATTATATTACAATATTATAATTTAGATAGTTTTGTGAAATTATATATAAATATATGTATAATTATATATATAAATATATATTATATATCTATTATATTTTGTATATAATATATAATAGATGGTATATGATATATAATATATAACATTACATGTAATATAAATATAATATATAACATAATAATATATATTATATATGTATTATATACATTTATATTATATACATATATAATATATATGTAATATGTATTATATATGTATATAAATATATATTAATATAATATAATATATAAAACATAGATATTATGTATATTATATAGTACATAAATTTTATATATATTATACTTTATTATATTATATTTCATTGTATTATTAAATTTTTTGATATTATATTATAATTTATAGAAATTTATATAGAAATTATATATAATATGTAAACCAGCAACAAATAATTAGAATATGAAATTATAAAGGTGATACTATTTTCAATAGCATCAAAATTATTACATAACAAGGAATCAATATATTTAAATATGTAAAATACCTCAACACTAATATATAAAGGGTAAAGAACAGAGACCAGAAATAAGCCTGCATATACACTAGCACATAACTGATGACAAAGATGACACTGCAATCCAAGGGGGAATGATAGACTTGTTAATAAACAGTGTTGGGTCACTTGGATTTCCAACTGTAAATAAGAATAATTCTTACCCTTATCTCACACCGTAAACAGAAATTAATTAAACGTTTGTATAAATGGCCTATAAAATGTGAGACAATCAGGTTTATTGAAGATGACAAAGGTTACGTAACATATTCACGAGCTTGGGAATGGCAAATAATTTTTTAAATGTGGTCCCCCAAAGCACTATCATAAATGATTAGTAATTGTAGAAGAAATAAGAAAAATAAAAAGTCCCTTTAAAAGACAGTAATATTTTTTTCAGACAAGATCCAATAATGGATGTTAAAATGATAGTGAAAGCACATCATGTTTGCATCATCTTAAAGTATCTTCTTCAAAATAGTTATTAAATACAAATGGAAAAGGAGTAACTTTATTGTGAAGAGAACCAGCATAAACCACCTAAACAATTTCTCAGTTTTTCCTTTTCTTTCATGACTTTGGCACTTTGGCACTTTAAATTACAAGAAAAGTACTTGTAATTTACTTTGCATAATGCTCCTCAATCTGGGTTCACTTGATATTTTCTCATAATGAAATTGTGTAGCATGTTTTCCTTAAGAATACCACAGAAGGATTTTTCCTATTCAGTGAGTCATATTAGAGTGTGCCTAATAGGTCTTATTGATTTAGATGTTCCTGCTGGCTTTCTTCACTGTAAGGATCTTTCAAACTACACAGTTTAAAAAATGGTAATTTAGATTGCATTAAAATGAAGTTAGCACTGGAAGAATGAAAGGGCAAGACAGTTTGAGAGAATATATGTACAATATATTTACTTAATAAGGGGTTCATAGTCATTTACATTAAAAATTTCAACAAAAAATAGAAATGCAATCCAATAGAAAAAATATGCAAAAGACTTTAATAGTCATTTCACAAAATAGTGTACTCAAATGGCCAATATATATGTATTAAAAATTGCTCAGCAACACTGAATCACAAGGAAATTTAAATTAAAATCACCAGGATAAACCACTATACACCCAATATAATGTCTATGTTTAACAAAAAATACCAAACAAAACTGATAATAACAAGTACTGGCAAGGAAATGAAGCAAATGAATATGCACTGTTAATGGCAATATAAATTGATTTGACCACTCGGCAAAAACTCCTTTGGCAATTTCTATTAAAGCCTAGTATGTTCTGATCTTATGGTCAAACAATTCTATGTCTAAACAACCAACATGTATATTAATTAAAAAATGGAAAAATACATTATGTATGTACGTGTTGGTTTGAAACCTTGGAAGTCCCAAGGGTGAAATTTGAAACTGATCCCCATGCACAGAGGGCAAGGAGAGAAGGAAGAAAGAGGCAGACTGGTAGGAAGCAGGTTTAACAAGCAAGGCGATTTACTTACAAACTCTGTCTGGGGTGGCCACAAGAAGAATAAATCTCCATACTCTCCTGCCAGAATCTTTAAAGTTTGTATAGAAGACTTAATTCAGTTCAGTCATATTTCCAATTCAGATGGTCTCAACAACACCTTCCTCTCTCAAGGCTTTGTCCTTGAAATAGTTCCTAGTGTGGGAATGGCGGCTGAACATACATTTCAAGGACAAGGGAAGGAGGGAAGGGGTTTCTCATTGTTCAGGTCCAGTCCATGGGTCAAACTGTGGTCACATTAATGACGTCCTCCAACAGTATGTATGTTCTGTATATAACACTATACAAGTGGCAAGAACATGATTATTGCTATAGGCAACAGAAATATTCTGAATCTCATAAATATAATCTTGAACCAAAGGATCTAAACACAAAGTAATTTCATTTAAATAAATAGACAAATAGGCAAAATTATTCTATGGAAGCAGAACTATGAATAGTGGTTATTTTTGACAAAGAAGTATGTAGTAACAAGAGATGGCATAGTGGTTGTTTTGAATATGGTAGCATTCTCTTTCTTCATCTGGGTGGTGGTGACATAGGTGTGTACTCTTTGTGAAAATTCAAAAACACTAGTGTGAAGGATATTCACAGAAATTGTATGGAAGTGTCAAGTTTAAGTGTCATAAATGCCCCCAAAAGATATTTTTATTTTCTTATGCAAACTTTTAGTCTATGATCACTAAAACCATATTTACAAAAATATATTAAATATAAATATTTAACCATTAGAGAAATGATCATCATGCATAATCCAATTGTATATTCCAAATGGGGAAAAATGACTGAAAAGACACATATCAAACTCAAATGTATTCTTCTCAACTAATATGTATTACTTTTAAATTAGTGGACTATTTTAATGGAGTACAAATCCATTGAGTTTAATTAAACTCCTTATTTGACCAGCTAAACTGAATATACTGTGTAAGTAAAAGAAAAATAAAAGTTTTTATTAACTGTGTATTTCTAAACTTGTTCATGTCAGAGGGTGGTTTTCCAGTTTTGATTGGTTCTGTTTTTGTTTGCTTGTTTGTTTATTTTAGTAAGAATTGAATATATTTCTTTTCCTTTTATTGGCCTGCTTTCCTAAGGAAAGTAGCAAAACCACATGTGCACTGAGGCTCTGCTTTTTAAGGGTTGCACTTGCTCTGCTTCATTGAATTGAAGCCTTTATGAATTTCATTCATGTATTTATTGATTCACTCATGCTTTTGTTCATCCACTGTGGATTTATTAGGCAACTGCTGTATGATTTGGTTTATATAATATACAAAGTCTTCTATTTTTCAGAAAGTGAATCTAACAGTTGGAGATTGGAAATTGTCTTCCCTGTGTGAATCCTCACACCTGTCAAATTAAACCAAATTCAGGAGTTGATTAGGCATTGCTACCAAAAACTTAAATGACTGTGAATTTACACAGTTTTGTCATTGATGTCTTCACTAGCTTGTTTGCCCAGAAATATGGTCAGAATTACATTTTTGTTTCTTTTCTAATTTCAAATCAAATCAATTTTTGTATCTGTATGGTGTGAAACTATTGTTACTTTACCTTAAGCAATAGCGTATTTGATTTATTTACCCACAGAGATACCTCTAATTTACAGATGGTTTTTATATTATGTTTAGTTTTCAGCAGTTTGATTATGTTGCGTCTGGACATGAAATTGTTAGGGTTCTCTTTTTTTTCAGGTTTTTGAATTTGTGTGTTTATAATTTTTGCTACATTTGAGAAATTTTCAGCCATTATTTCTTCAAATATATATTTAGACCCACCTTATTTTTCTGCTTTTTCTGGAACTCTGATGACACAAATGTTAGGTCTTTTGTTATTGTTTCACAGGTCCCTGAGTTCTATTCGCTTTTCAACCTATGTTTTCTCTGTTGTTTAAATGAGATAGTTTTTAATTGATCTATCTTCAAGTTCACTGATTCTTTCCTCTGTCATCTCCATTCTGCTAGTGAGCTTCTTCTGTGAGAATTTTATTTTGTTGATGTATTTTTTTCAGTTTTAAAATTTTGATTTGACACATATTTATATTATCTGTTTGTTTTCTGAGATTTTCTGTATTTTAATTTGTTTTAAAAGTGTTTATAATTGCATGTTAGATAATTTTTATTATAGATGCTTTAAAACTCTTGCCTGTTTGTTCCAACATGATTGTTATCTCAATGTTGGTGTCTCTTAATTATCTTTTATCATTCAACTTGGGATTTTTTATGGTTTGATTTGATAAATGATTTGGGTCTGTATCTTAGGTGCTTAGACAATTATATTTTGAAACATTTGTTCCTACTTAAATATTCTAATTTAGAAGGTAGTCAGCCTATTTAAGATCAAATTGCATTTCCTGACCAATTTTTGTAGACTGTGGTTCAATTGTCAATTTAGGTATATAAAACATTTGTAGTGCTAATCTAGTCCACCCTGCTTGTATGTTACCAAGAACAAAGCTACACACACACACAGTTCCTGAAGCAGTAAGTTGACGGGGGGAAGGGACCTCTGCTCTTGTTTGTGTGAAGTGTGGATGATTGTTAGGGATTCACCAGGCAGTCTTCATGGCCACTGTAAAATGAGGAGTGTGAGGGACACCACCTCATTATTATATGGCAGAGATGGAAGAAAAACCTCCACCCACAGACTCTGCCAAGGAAGAATGTGACCTCCTTATTGCAGGGAGAAGATGAAAAAATAGGATTCTGTTCACAGTCTTTGTAGGCAAAGTGTTTGGTGGGGAGGGGGAGAGATAAGGTCAATCATCTTTGAATTATTAACAGTTCTCCTGGTGATTCAGTCAACAAGTGCATTGAATAATAAATAGAATGAGTCCTTCAGTGACTGTGTATGTTTGAGAGCTAAGTAGTAGGTGGGGAGGAATTCAACTTGCACAAAGTCCTAGTTGAAGAGACCAGAAGACCACACAAGACACATGTCATGATAACTAGAACTTTATGAGCTAAGACCATAATAAGACCTCAAAGCTAAAATATAGATTATTAAAAAAAACACACACACACACACACACTAAGCAGTGAGTGACACAGCTTTTGTTTTAATTTTAGCATGTTCTATTTTCCAGAAAGTGATTATTGATCATTGTGTTTTCACTATCAATATTTTTCTCTTACTTACTCCAGATTACTGTATGGGTACCAATCCTAATAGACATACATTTATTTGTCATACATGGACTGTTTTAAAGAACATAAACCCCAAAACATTATCACTCTCCTTCATTTTGTGGGCAGCTCTGTAGGCAATGGGCCATCACTAGTGGGAGAAAGAAACTTTGGACTGACAGTCTTTGTGATATGTCCCATGTGAAGAATCATATTTCTTAGTTACTTGCATAAATACTTTAGTCCATATTTGTAAAGTAGGGAAATATTTTGAATTATCCTCTTAATCAAAGAAAAATATATATTAAAATAATCTTTGATTTGCTTTTATTTGGGTAAGGGAGAAATGAAAATCTCTGTGAAAACTGTGGAAAGGAAACTGACTTCTGAAATATCTAAATATTTTAGACTATTTACTCAAGATAGAAACACCAGGAATGAAGAGAGGGAATGACTTAATCACCAATCAAATAATATTTCAATAATTTCAAACCATATAGGCAATGCTCAAAAATTTGAAAATCATAATACCACCTGGTTTTCATTCAGGTTGTTTAAGCTTGGATCACATTGTCTTCCCAATGTTTATGAAAACAAGACTAATGTAGTTGTAATATAATAGTCTACATGCTTTCTTCTTAAAAATGTATGTTTCCCATCCTCTGTGCAATGAAAACATAATCAATTTTTTTTCAAAAGTAGTACATTAGAATCATAGAAATTTTCTGTCATACTTCCTGCTTGTTTCAAGGTACTTTAATTGTATTTGGTTCATTTTAAGCATTTTCAGACAAAAATTTCAATCAGGCTTCTTGAAGTAAATATATTTAATAAACAAACAAAAAAGATTTCTTATACTTGCATAATAGTATTTAACATATAAAAATGACATTTTAAAATGTTAAGAGAATAAAGGTTTGAGTGTATGTATAAATGTGTGTGTATCTATACATATATAGAGATATAAAAGCCTTGCATCTTTGAATTTCTCAAAAGTTACTTAATCGTTTTGAAAAGTATTACTTGCAAATTGTCAATGACTTGACAGAAGATTAAATACATAGCACACAAGAGTCGCTAATAATTCAGAAACATGCTTAATTCAGTGATGGTACAGATGCCTGTTTTTAAGCAAAACACTGCTATATTTCATCTGTTTCAAGAAACTGTCAATAAAGAGAGAGAGAGATCAAAACAGAAACCAGAAAATCTGGTTTCTAGTATCTACTTATTTTAGTTTAAATAAATATAGAGTAGAATTAATTTATTTGTTTACATTTTTTAACAGTTACTGTATTCTCGACATTGTGTAGGACAAAAAAGGTGGTGCAATGGAATCTAACATAATTAACCTAAAAAATGGAAATGTGATTATTCACTAAATATGTCAGTAGAATGATTATTCCTTTGAGCCCTGTATCTCTCTTCTTATCAAATACTCTGGATATAATGATTATTGGCCCCTCCTTAAAGAGTCTCCACTAAAAATTTTTCATATCTGTAATGTTATAAATAGTGCTGCAATAATAGCTATGATAATTAACTCCTAGATTACACTGATATTTGCTATAATAAAAACTGCAAATTTACTATGATAAAATGTTTATGAGCATTAAGCATTATTATTGTTATTATTTCAATTTTGTGACTTAAAGCTACAGAATAAAACACTTAAACCTCTTCCTAATCTGAAAAAAACATCCATACATCTCTTCCAGAGTTTTATCTTATTAACTAGCATGAGTGCCTACTCAATTGCCAAAGCAGAAGCCTGGGCAAAATTCCTGCTCTTTATTTATTTTGAAATTTGTGCTTCTCTTTGGAGGATAATTGGTTAGATTTCTGCTTATATTTTATATCAGGAGCCAATAAAATGTAATGGTTAATAGCACAAGCTGTGAGCCAAAGCACCCAGTGTCATAGCCCATCTTCTATGCTGAATCAAAAGTTTCAGAGGCTTTCAGAATTTGTACAATTTTTGTCAACTCTTGTAGCAATCTCAACTCCCATGTCATCCCAGTGTAATTTTCACAAAATTAGCCAATCAAAGGATGTTTGGTTACCAGAGGGATCTGTTAGGAAATGTATTCAGAATCCCCTGGACTTGCCATGTGGAATCACTCTTGGTCATGTGGCCAGGAATTCTGGACTCCTGTATGGGCTAATGTTTATGAGTCTATAAGGAAAATATGTAAGAACATGTCAAATTGGCATTATCCATAATATATGGAGATATTGATGGAGTATACAGCTCTGAAATACAGCTCTCAAAAAAATCAATAGTCTTGTGTACTAAGTATTTAACAGTATGAGAATTCAATTTGATGCTCCAAATATTTGAGAAATAACTATGTGGCAAGTACAGTACTAGCCCTTGAGGACAGGATGCTTAAGAAAGAAATACAGCTTATTCCCTCCTGGAACTAAAAATCCCACAGGAAGTGCCATTGTATTTGTTAATAAAAGGAAAATTCAGCTTAAATATAGAACAATTTAAAAAATAAAAGTTAAGTTTAAAAACAATCCATCTATACAAATTGCACATACCACAATTTAATTCTATAAATTACTTACCATTGAACATATATTTCCATCAATACATACTCATCTGTGATACAGCATATGGGGGTGTGTGTGTGTGTTCACATAATATTATGGATAATTTAAAAAATCACTACAAAATGGAAATTTATGATTTTAAATGTTTCTGTTTTTACAAAGAATATAAATTCAATAAATATTAAAAGAGGCTAGAAAATTACAAATAACCTGAGTATAGGTAAGGAAATAAACAATTAATAAAGAGAAAAGCAGAAATTAATTTTAAAACAGAAAAATAGAAGCATAAGAAAGCAAAGAACTGACATTATAACAAAATTCTAATAGAATAGAAATTTAAAAAATATAACCTAGTGCAGCTGAAAATGAGAGTAAGGGAAAAACTATGATTAAACCAGCAAAATTGAGATAAGTGTGAAAGAAAGGCCTAATGGATTTATACTGTCACATTTAAAATTTTGATTAAATGTGTATCCAAAATTAACTCAAAATTTATTTTAAAAGCTCTAATAAACAAATATCCCTAAGAATAAACTTTAGGCTTGTCTTAAAGCAACCTTAAGAGTAGTGGGTCCATTCAGAATATTTTATGAGTTAAGTATTAAGATAACATCAAGAAACAGAAACTATCATACAACCAAAGGAATGTATACTCCCTCTGAACTAAATAAAACATTAAGAGCTAAAAAAAAGAAAAGAAGAAAAAAAAAGAAGCAAATACTATCTGTGGTTCTTAATGTGTTTTACTGCATGAAACAAAGAAGCAATGTCTCCGCTTATCTTATAGGCTGGATTAACCTTGATATCACAGTATAGCAAATGCATCATTTTGTGGAATTACAACCTGAGAAAGTTGCATTGCTTCCTTCCTATGGCCATTTCTACATTTCAGTCATTATCTGAGTACTACAACCAATCTCCCCACTTGCTAATTCTTCAGTTTCTTGTATCACTACGAAATACCAAACGAATACTTCAAGTAGGTAAGAAGGTGTTTTTTCTTTTTTTTTTAATTTAATATGCTTTGCCAAATATGTGACAGCTTCCCTATTTATTACCAATATTATGGAAAAGGTAGTATCTTGTGGTAAAAAGAACTCTGAATTTCAAAATCTGGCTTGGCTACCAACTAGCCTTTTGCCTGTGAGTGAGTTACAATTTTTCTGCCTCCTAATAAAATAAGAAGTTATATTATACCATCTCCATGATTCTATGATTCCACAAAGCAGCCACATTATTTCATTATTTATAAGGTTCATTATTTACACGAGTGAAAGATAGGGGCATTATCCAGGGGAAAAGTCAAGAAAAATGCAGATATTATTTTAAAAATATATAAATTCAAAGGATGCCAACACTCATATGATTCTATGGGACTGAGGAACTTATCAGTGTGAGAAGACAGGCACAACAAAATGTTATATTCAAATATAATGTGCTAACAAAAGAAGTTTGTGGGCTTCCCTGGTGGTGCAGTGGCTGAGAGTCCGCCTGCCGATGCAGGGGACACGGATTTGTGCCCCGGTCTGGGAAGATCCCACATGCCGCAGAGCAGCTGGGCCCGTGAGCCATGGCCGCTGAGCCTGCGCGTCCAGAGCCTGTGCTCCGCAACGGGAGAGGCCACAACAGTGAGAGACCCGCGTACCGCAAAAAAAAAAAAAAAAAAAAAAAAAAAAAAAAAAAAGAAGTTTGTGTTACTACTCCTTTCCTCTTTTATTCTAACTGGAAACCAATAGGTCATGGTCATGGTGAAAATAACCACTGCATATAATTGAGACTGGATATGTATGACATTGAGAGGAATGGCAAACAAAATTATTTGCAGGCTGTTATTGCCAGGGTGGAAGTTTAAGCCAGCATTTCCATAAATTCTATAACTCTAAGCAAGTACTTTGTGCATAATGCGGAACTTGAGGAAAATAAGAAAGGCTTCTTTTCCTAAGTCTAGAAATGGTATTTTATGTGAATGACTGATTTCCAATGGGACTCTGAGAACAGAATTGTCCATTTTATTGTCTCTTCTTTTTGCTTGAAACCATATTAAATAAACATATATCAAATTTGAATAAGAATAGTAAATAGCAATTGTTTCCGTAGCTTTCTCCAGTGGCTGACACAGAAAACAGAATAAATTAACAATCAATAAATCATAACGAGGTCTTAGATTTTTATATTGCTTTTGGGAAATAATGGATTTTGAGTCTTTAATGACAAGAGATTATTTCTTGATGAATTGATAAATCTCTGCAAGATTTTAAAGCTGTTGTTAATAGGTGTTTAGCAGTAAAACTGTCACATGGCACAACATTGAAATCCAAATTAATTTGTCCCAGGAACTGAGAAACTGATTAATAAAATATAACATTATTTCCTACTGTCTTAGATTCACTGGAAAGTTATGATCTTTTGAGGTCATTCATTGTAATTTGTGCAGTGTCAGTAACATACAGCATGCTGAATTTGTATTCATACACAAATATATGTGTTATTTAGATACATATACACGTACACATAAAATATACTTAGGCACATAAATATATATGTTTGCATACAGAATGAAGAATAATGATAGCTAGGTAATTTGATGAAAACCATAGAATCACAATTATATTTTATTTTTGCCTTTTTCAACAAAATATACCCCAAAACATTCTATAGACTCATCCAGATTTTGTAACTATCTATATTAAAATATAAAAACAAATATATTTAAAAATATATGAAATTATTTTATAATACAAGAGTAGAATTAATTTTAATTTTGAGACCAATGTAAAATATGAAATGGTTATTACTAAATATTAAGTGAATTTATATTATACCAAAAGGTATGGTACTTGGATTGCTTCTACTGGAAAGGGGCTCTATCATTTTTCTGTATTCTAAGACTTGACCATAGAGTTAGCCATAACCCTCTCAGCTGATCCCTCTCAGTGGACACCATGGGAGGAAAGAATGATGTGAATATTTAGTGCTTTGAGTAAAAATATATTAGTTGCCACTATGGAGAAGGTAACCAAGATGATATGTTCCACAGAAAGCCTACTTCAGTGTAACCACTCTAGGGAAGGAGGACCCATAGAGAATGGGAAGGAGCACTGTAAGTAAGTGTAAACTTCCTCCATTGCAAACATAGCTCCATTAGACAGAGACAGGAAATCACAAGAAGAGATATAACATCCAGGAGCAAGGCAACAATGTTCAGGGCCTTTCCTGATAAAGATGGAGAACTCCTTTCAGAACAAGGTACTCTCTCTGTGGTTCTGGGATTATCCAAGGTAGCGAGAAAGCCCTGATTGACTGAGATGGAACTACTTTCCCAATCCAGACATTTATGGTTTGAGACAGATTTAATTTGATTTAGACAAATCAAATTCAATTTAAATAACTCAATTGTGGAGAATTTCATGCTTGTTACACTAGGAGAATAGAATTTTGACAGAATGTTTTCCTGTATTTATCAAGATTTCATATAGCTTAAAAATTTGCTAGTGTAATTGCTCTAATTTAATGAGCACCTGCTTTGTGTCAGATGATATACACATATCTGCAACTCTCACCCTCCGTGCAGTACAGGAAACATCTTTGTTTTACGGAATTTCAGAGAATGTTCTGGTTATCTATTGCTACATAACAAATCACCCCAAAACTTAGTGGCTTAAAAAGATAGTCACTTTATTCTTTCTTTAAATTCTGTGATTTGAGAGTTTAGAGAGCTCTCAGCTAGATGGTTACAGCTTGGTTCTCTCATTCAATTGCTACTAAAAAATGGCTAAAGCTAAAATGATGGGATCTTCACACAGCAGAGCATGTCCAGGCACCAATTTCTCCTTACGCAATCTTAGAGTCTCTACTTGTGATTTCTTCAGTCAGTCTCTTAAGGTGGGCTAATTTAGGCTGCCTCACAACATGTCAACATGGCAATACAATCAAACTGCCTACCTGGCAGCTAAAACCGTTGAGGGTGAGTATTCAAGCAAAAAACAAAGAAACTGCATTGCCTTTCTCTAGTGCTCAAAACCATCACAAAAGTACCCATTTTCAAGGGGAGGGGATGTAAATCCCTCTACTTGATGTGAGGAGTATAAAAGAATTATGGACATATTTTAAAAGTGTAACAGAAAGTACATGTAACATACAGAGAGCAGGTGGCAAACCCCAGGTCTTTAATAATCCTAGGCTCTTCCAAGCCAAGCATTTCTCCATTTCAGTGTCATCAAGTGAGACCAAAAGATAAAGTGAAAACTTTAAATGAGAACACCACTTAGTAATAAGTCCAATTGGAGCATTTTTCTTATTAAGTTAAAAAAAATTTGCCAACAATCGTGTCAGCTGTAGAACTAACACAGCATTGCATAATCAAGTTGTGCCTTTGTTACCCAAAATAATATTTTACAAATTCAATACATATGCTCTGAATTACAGGGTAATTTATTAAACTTTTAACATAAAAGGTCTCAGAATACATTGTTCTTCTGTTCTTGCCATTGTCTGGTCCCTATTCTTTCCAGTTGTGCATTTGCTTTCCTGCTTCTTTTCAATCCCTAAAAGATGCAGTATTGAAACCATTCCTTTGTATTCTCTGTCTTTGTGATTAATGGCAGTTTAAGTTGGTACACATCCACAATAATGTAATAGAATTTAATTTCACTGTAAATTTTTAAATTACAAAGGTGAAACAATAGAAGACCCCCTTTGTGGGAGAGTAATGTCAACCAAATGAATGATTTCTCCACTGTAAAAATTAACTCAGCAATGAGTATGTGTCATGTCTTGGAAGAAACTGGCATGTGAGGCATTCAGGCATAATTTATGAACTTGTTGGTTCCTACCCATTGTACACTGACTACTCCCTCAGTCTCTACCTGCCCGATAGAATAGAACAATAACTTCAGCCTGGCCTCTGTTATTCCCTTACTTAACTACCATGCAGATAATTATTTGCATTGAAGATTTCTTTTGAGACTGTTAGTTTCTTTTATAGAGAAAGCATAGTAGTCATTTTTTGTTATAAACTTTATGATTCATTATTTGCAGCTTATTATGCCTCATTATATTTTTACCCATGATTTTTTATTCTTGAGAATTGGGTCTCTAGACTGTGAAGTGTTATTTATTTCATGTGAAACACAGAAATTTTATTCAACTAACAAAAACATAATTAAGACTACATGGACTATGAGGAAAATATGATATATAACCTTGTGCAAAATCTTTTTATTATGATGGCATGCAAAAATATGTATAAGTGTGTGTAACTAGTAAACATGATATGCAAATCTGAGTACAGTTTTCAGGAACACATCTACTAAAATGATGGACACCAAGAGTACTACTCACATTTCTCAAATAAAGACATAATTGCACAGACGACAGATAGGATTTTCCATAATATCACAGACAGTTTTAGGAAAAAGGACAACTCACAGTGAATATTTAATTTTAGTAATGATTGATTGACTCACAGGGGACATGACCCCATTTTAAAGATGGAAAACTGAAGATGAGGATTTCAGTTTATGATTAATATCAACATCTTTTGTGCTATTGGGTAAGGTCATGGAGAATGGCACATCTGCACAATTCAATTAACTTTTCCACCCCATGTGATTCTTACTGAGAGTGGAGAAAAGTAGAGGGGAGTAACTGTACACACCAATATAAACAGAAAATATGGAGGCAGTATAGACACAAGAGACAAGCAAGAGACACACTTTAAAACATAGATTTATAGAAAAGTGTATCTTACTTTTTTTAAAGATTTTTTTCGATGTGGACCACTTTTAAAGTCTCTGTTGAATTTGTTACAATATTGCCTCTGTTCTATGCTTTAGTTTCTGGGTCACAAGGCATGTGAGATCCCATCTCCTCAACCAGGGATCGAACCCTCACTACACCACATTGGAAGGCAAAGTCTCAACCACTGTACCACCAGGGAAGTCCCTGCACCTTACTTTAAAGTAAGCAAAGAGCCCTGAAATCAGAATGCTAGGTGGAATTATGAGTAATGGTACCCTTCCCTGCTCAGCAATAACAATTTGAGAAAGAAAGAGAGAGAGAAAAGGACTACAGCATTATTGCATAAAGGTTTACTAGAAACACTCGTGACTCTCCCAAAAACATATAACTAGTCGAGGACAGAATTGGAGAATAGCTGGGATGTATGACCTCTAGTCTTTTGTTCATGTTGCTTCATCATTCTTGCTTCTGTATTGGAGCCATTCCAATATCACACCCACAGGAAATAGAAAATGACAAAACAAGTAGATGATTCCTGAACATAAATGATTCTGTACACACAAACACCCATACACATACATGCACAGAGACATAGGCAGATACAGTTTTTATTAATTTTTTCAATTTTTCTGTCAATTGAAGTATTTATTGTATATTCTATACTAAATATATTTTGTATTTTCTAAACAGAAATACTGTGGCTGGATTTACATATCCCTTAACTAAACCATCTTTCTAAGCAGGGGCACAGTTATATTTGTCTTTTGATCAATAATATCTAGAATAGATACTGGCACATAGGAGAAGTTCAAGACAAAATAGCTACATTAAAGAATGACATATTTCCTAGTATTTATACTCAGGCATTGAATGCCACTAAGTATAGAATAATTTACAAAAATAAATTGCCACTGAAGGCAGAACCTGGGACATATGTCTGGGCAAGTTTTAGTGTCAGGGGCACTTGCCATCACTCTGCATCTCTCCTTGTTGTTTTGTTAAGTGCATTCTAATGGTTTAGCCACCCTGGATGAAATAGACGAAGGCACTGTCTAATACAATTATATAAGGAAGCATCGTCACACTAATTATTTATTACTGCAAGACAAATTCCCTCAGAATTAATTACCTCAGCTTAAAACAACAAATGCTTATTTTCTCACACATTTTCTAAGAGTCAAGAATCCAAGAGTGGCCTGGCTGGGTGAAACTCAGGATCTCTCCTGGTTGGACAAGGATGCTATCATCTGAAGTTTGACAAGTGCTGGAGGATTTGCTTCCAAGACGGTAATCCACATAGCTGTTAGCTTGAGGCCTCAGTGCCTTGCTCAGTACCTTCCATAGGCTGTTTGTTCTTGTACTTCTCCATAGACCTGCTTGAGTGTCCTCATGACATGGAAGCTGGCATCTAAGAAAGAAAGTGAGGAGAAAGACATTGTGTCTTTTATGTAATAAACTTGGAAATCACACATTCTCTCTTCTGCTGCATTCTATTTTTTAAGAGAGAGACACTAAATATAGTCTACATTCAAGGGGACGGGAAATATGAAGAGTGCTTACAAAGGAGAGTATCAAAGAATCTGTGGATATATTTTTAAATAACCATAATAGGATCACAAATCTTTCCAAGTGTGACTCACATTGTATTATACGTAAATGTGTATATACACATATATTATAGTAAGCACTTTTTAAAGAAGATAGTTTGCATTGTTATGAGAGGTAGTTAGAAATCTAAATGCAACTGTGATGCCCCACACCAGAAAGGATGCCAAGCACACTAAAAAAGAAAATATTGGCACAGAGGAGAAGACTGAGGAGAAGCTTGAAAGTAGGGCAGAGGAAAGGGAGGAGTCCATATTAATAATCATAATAATATATGCACATGTAAGTGTACACATTAGCATACTGCCTCAACTCCTACCCTGATTCCTGGTAACTGGATTTCAATGAGAGTTAGTGACCATCCCATACACATCATTATTCTCCAATTTATCTGCACACCAGAAGGAAGTGACAAAATACAAAAGACAAAATATGTTTTCCATGATTGCCAACCACTTACTGCATGTCCCTTTGTCCTTGCACCAGTTTCATAGATCGATTGCATGTGTCAGCATAACACTTATCACCCACATCTGTTGTGAACTGCAAGTTTGCCAATGACTATTATATATACAGGAGGCCATCAACCTGTAAAATATTTAAAATACACATGGTTTGTTTGATGAACCTTAAGTCTGAAATTGCCCTGTGAAACCCTCAACAAACACAAATGTAATGTGTAGAATTTCCTGAACACATTGCTGCTTTCAAATGCTTTGTTTTTATTAAATATTTGCAGGAGACTAGACAACCAGTATCACCAAGTTAAAAATGATGTGCTTTTATGAGTCTATGAAAACACAAGCAGAATAATGTCAACCTTGGCAAATATGCACATTTTTTGTTAGTTGTGAATATCCTCCCAGTGTTCCCTGACAGAATTTGGGGAGTGAAATATTTTCATCGTTTTCACTTCACTGCTAAAACTTTGTAATTTACCATAGGTGTCCAGATTATTGCCGAGTTTTATTCCATAATTAGAGATGTGTGAGGCAGAACAAAAAGCAGTCTCATTCTCACTATATTGAATGTTTCCTGTGATGGGAAGTTCACCAAATTAACAGTCCCATTCTTTATCAACTATTAAAAGGAGTAATCCTTCTCACCACATTTTGAGGAGATGAGGACACAGTCAAAATTTAAGACTACCATAAAATACTTCATTATCTGCTTCTGTCAACCTAAGGGAAATTATGTAAATAATTTGAGTGAGATTAATCTTATTTCTTTTTCTTCTTTGCTTCTTGATTGTTCATGACTGATATGAGCACATGGGGCCCTTGCATCTTCTGCAGTCTTGTGCATTTGGCTGGGTTGTGGAGTCAGTACCAGCCTACCACCTATAATCAGTATGTAGAGGGATATGGTATGATGGCCTACAGGTTGGAATTTGAGTCTGTAATAATTTGTTACAGGAGAATTAGGAACTATGAATCCAGCACAATACCCAGAATATATTCTCAAGGCTGGAAAATAGACAAGGTTGTAATCTAATTAATTTTTATTTGAGGGGATGCAGATGTTTTGGCTGATTTTACCATTTAGTGGTGAGATTATGTGACTTTGAAAAGATAATTAACCTCACTGCACTTCAAGTCCTCATCTGTAAATTACTTACTTCATGAGGTTGATGGGAGAATTAAATACAATAGTGTCTTAAATTGCTTATCTTGCTCCTTGATGCCTGGTAAGCATGCAATAAATAGTGTGAGTTGTAATTATTGTTCATTATTTTATTTTATTCAAAGATACTAAGGATTAGGTTTACAAAGAAGAGTGGAGTGGCTAAACAATGACATTTAATCCTATGGTTGACCTTTATAGCTTTGAGTGATCTTAGATGTTATTTATTATTTTTACTCTTTAAATAAATCACCCCAAAGATTGATGTAACTTCAACACATTTGTATATATTCTAAGTGCAGTGTGACTCAAATGTTGGCCCATGGACTGGTGCAGTCCAAAGAAGTGTTTGTTACTGATACATAATGAAGTAACTATAGAAATTGAGAATAATTTTTAGAAATGTATACAGCAACCTGACCTTGCCATGTCATTCAAACATGTGATTAATGGACATGTCTTGTTGGACAGAGTATTTTGTAAAAGTATCCATTTGTGATAGGTTGGAAAGTAAATAAAACTGATCCCTTACCACAGAAATTTGAGAAGCATTACTCCAGAGTAGATCCAGGGTATTTCCAATGCCTTTCTCAGGGTGATCCGGAAACCTGCCCAAGTCTCTGTAAAGGGCTCAGAAATATATATGTGCCTGCTAAAGAAACAAAATAGAATCTCTAATTTTATTTAATCTTATTTTTTCAAAATTGTGAAGAAGGCAGAATTAAGGAGCCACTATTATAAGAATTCAATATGTCAAAGATGAATTACAGATATCAGTAATCTAACAGGCAAGCAAGAGACAAATGACCAGTTACTGTGTTCAGATTTTCATCAAAGTATGGGGCAGGAATCCATCTAAAAATCAGTACCAGGATACAAATGAAGCTTGATGACAGCACAAAAGCCTTCTAAATTAGAGACTACTTGTTCCCTACCATTTCCAAGATTTAGTATTAAAGAGTCAAAAGTCCTGAATCCGCAAAAGGAGAGGAATAGAAACACTTGATTAAAGTGGGGAAGTGAATTGGAAAGGATCTAGGAAATTCCTGAAAATTTGCTGTCAGGGCTGATGGATGTTAAAGTGCTGGGAGTCTAAGTAAAGCATTTGTTACCACTGTGCTTCTAAGGTGATGGGTGTTTCCAGCAAAAATGTGCACTTCACCTTAGCAAGTAAAAAATCAATTTTCTCTAGTATCCCCAAAGCATGCAATTCCTCTGTTCTTATAGCTCTTTTTAGATAGACTTCAATGGTCAATGCACGTTGTTCTTTCCAAGCACTAAATTAAAACTTGTTCTTTCTATGTTCAAAGCAATGATTTGAATGTTTTAGTAAGGAAAGTAGATATGAAAATTATGAATTAGGCAATATAAGTGGATTAAAACCATGAGTTATAGAGTCCTTATTTAGAGGATCCAGATGGAGATCATTCAATGCCTTTCCTGAAATGAAATTCTCAGGAACTAAATCTCCATCTTTACTTTAACTTAAGAAATCTAATTATATATTTCCCATTTTTTGAAAGACATATCTGCTTGGACTGCTCATCAACACCTCAAAGTCAAATACATGTTTAGAACTAAACTCACCTTTCATACCAACTCTTTTGCCCTCCTGAATTTATCATTTGCCAAGGTGACATCACTATCTTCCATCCATTAGGCTTGGAAGTCTCAGAGCCAACTCTCAGAGACTCTCAGAGTCTCAAAGCCTCTTTCACCTTCTCTACCTATGTCACATCAGTCACTAAATCTTTCTAATCTTCCTTGGTCTACCCAATCTCTTCTTCCCACATCTGTTACAACAACCCTAGTTAAGACTCCTAACTCTCTGGACTACTGCCTTTTTCTGTAGTAATGTTTCATTACCTTCTGCTGCCTCTATATAATAAGAAGATGATTTTCTAGTTTATGTACATTTTGTGTGCTGAATGAATTTTTGGAATGTTTCATCATATTGAGACGATGGTTAGTCTGTGAGAGACTTTTAAGATGTTGCCAGGAATAGCTTTTACTAAAGACTGCAGTTTTCTGCAGTTGTGAAATTAATTCTCAGTATTAATGTCCCAGAGAAAATAGAAATGGAAACTGAGAAGGTGGGCAGTATGCAGTAAGAGTAGTGTACTTTCTCGTTCTCTGGAGCTTTCACTGTCTCTTGGAGCTCTCTGTGCTTGAGAGAGACAGATATTCAGATGGGTGCCATCTTGTAAGGGTATAAAGTGGAATCCACTGCAAGGCTGAGTGGAGCCAGGAAAGAAAAGTCCCTTGTAATAAATCACAACCTGAACAGAATTAGAGTCATCTTGTAAACCAAAGCATACAGATTTTATTTGTATTTGTTTATCTTGAGTTGTACTCTCTTCCTCAGTAAAACTAAGTATCGAGTTCTCAGGGAAAGAGCTTGTGCCATTGCTGTGACTTTAAAGAGCAGCTATCAGAGAAGTGGCTGGCCCATTAGCAGGTGCAATTAATCCATAGGAAAGGAAGCTTTGAAGTTTACTGGGAATTTCTCCTTTCTTTACTGACCTTAGAACATCTATATTTTAATTTCATTAATTGAGGTAAATTTCCTTGCACATGCCTCCATGCAAAAACTTCAGATTACCTAGAGGAGTGATTTTCAGACTGTTCTGTGCAGTCTTAGAGTTCCATTGGTGTGACTTAGGGCCACTCGAGGAGAGGCTAAGAAGGCAGGACTCTATCTTCTGATGTTGCTTTAATCAGTCTCTCTCTCTCTCCCCCCTTTCTCTCTCTCTCTCTCTCTCTCTCTCTCTCTCTCTCTCCTCCACCTCTTTCTCTCCCATGGTTTGTGGCTCTACTTACACTTTCTTCTTTTGGAACTACAAGAAAACATAGCAAGAATAACAAAATGCAAGTTTAAAAACCATTAATGAAGAGAGAAACAACCAAATTCTTTAGTCAGGCACTCATGGCTAGAAATAATCTGAAGTAAATGCTCCTGGCTTATATTTTACTGGTTATCTCTTTTAATGGCAGAATCCTATTGTTTATATACTCTATAAAATCCTATGTAAACTGCACTATTCATTGCTGCCATACAGAGTTTTGATTTCCTGCCTCAGGTTTTGTTCACATTTCTCTTTTGCTTGATATGTTCTTCCGTCTAAACTTATTTCAGCTTTCCTGACCATCTCCATCCAGTGTTATCTCTCTCTTATGTTTCTATAATGTTTTTTTCTTGACACTTTTCATAGATTCTCTTGCTCTTTGCATTAAAGGGCATGTTATGTAAAAACATCTTTAAACTGTAAATCATTATTTTGATTCTTTTTCTCTTTCTAACTTTAATCACTGTCAAATCTTGACTTTCAATTGTTACATATATCTGCCTCTTATTTGCTGTTTTGTGTTGGAAGCAAATATATTTTCAATATGTATACTTCTGTGATAATCAAAAGTCTACTTTCAACATACATGAACTAATGTTTTGTTAATTTACCTGAAGCTTGTCATGTTTATCAGAGGTTGTAAGCATGTCAAATTGTGTTTATGAAGCCTAAAATAAAGCTAATCTGTACATGTGACCCTCAGTAATATTTGGAAAGAAGGCATTATTGAAAATACCATACAAATTAATACTACTAAATGACTTTTATTAGTTCTACACAGGAGGTATCTCTGCTATTCAAGGAAATAATTAGTTTTCAGTTCTGCCTTTGGTCAGGACATGTCTCTTCTTCTTAAAGGAGTTTTTTATATTCCTCTCATCACACAAGAAGTAGTTAACATTGATCCCACTGAAAGTACATGGTTATTACCATAGATACCTTAGATATAAAATATCCTGATCTGAGATCATCATATAGTAGATCATGGAGTTACTCATGGAGTTAAACAAACAAGGCCTAAAAGTCATCCATGCTTGGCAATGAGGGCTCTGAAGCTAGAAGTCAATATTCCCTCACAGATGTATGGGACAAGATGATGAAGGATATAGAAGAGGACTCCCCACTTTTCAGAGAAAAACCCTTTCCAAACAGAATTCTTCCTAACTAGAATATGCCCTTATCCACTTATTAAGAGTTATCTCTAATCCCTGGTGAGAGATAACAGACACTAGAATCTTCTGTATATCCTTTATTGGTAGCTGTAAATAATTTTAAATAGTAAATGCTCTAATTATAGGAATATTTATAGTCATAATTACAGTTATAATTGCTGTGTATTTATAATTATGATTAAATTTATGATTATAGACACATTTATAATTCTTGTTAAACTTTCATCTCCATGTCAGATGATCTGTGAGTTTAACTACTGAATCCCCAGCATCGAGTTTAGCACCTAGAATATAGTAAATTGTGCACAAATATATGTTGAATGAAATTAAGTTTACCAAATATGAATTTAATTATCCTCACAATGAAATTTTGTCATTCTCTAAAATAGAAAGTCACTCTTGAGGCATTCAAAAAATATTGATGCCTAAGCAAAATAAATCCTGATTATTTTAGTTCTGAGGTTCTGGTTCTCCAAATGGACACAGCCAGATAAAAATGACCTAAATAAATAATATGGTCTTATTAAAATCTATAGTTTTGGGGATGCTACATTTTTGGCCTTAAAGTTTGGTTTTCCTTATACTAGTTTAGTGTGTCAGGTATCATTATAAACAGTTAAACGAACAAATCATAAGACTAATAATAAAAATATCAACATAATTATCATTTAATATTTGTATACATTGTGGTTTCTCAGTGCATGACAACTCACAGGCACAACCACATAAGCATATTTGCAATATTTTTAACTACTTAAATGAATTCATGCATATTTATGTGCCCATGGACAGAGTGAAAATTTTGCCCACCCATATTCCAAAGTTCTGGGTTAGGTAAGAAGACAACATGCCTCCTACGGACAGTTCTACAACAAGATGCCTGGATATAGTTCCTGGGGCTTTCTTCTAACATATTTTTAAATTGTTTACAGAGTCATTTGGTGTGACACAGGGTAACATGTTGGAAGGAAATGCTGTGACTCCAAAAATCCAGGAGGGTATAAAATCACAGAGAACAGATACACAGAGTTTTGAAATAGGATATAGGAAATATGGTATAGGAAAGGGAGAATACCCTGAGTCAAAATCTCCCTTGGCATTCTGCCATCTTCATCAACCCTAATGTAAAAATTTAACTTTCTTTTACTCTGACACATTACAAACTGCCCAGCAGTACTCCCTAATACCTCAGTCATATGACTTCTCAATATATAGTATCCCTGATACATGAACAGTCTTATTTAATTCATTTATCAGGGATGAATCTCATTCCACAAACTTGGTGGTAACAAATAAACGTCACATTATTTCACTCAAATCAGATAAATCTGACACTAGCACTTCATTCCAATGGGTTGTCTATGCTCAATAACTTTTAGAAATATTTCTTCCTTCCTGAAGTTCTGTATATGCCCCTAACTCACCAGAGCTGCTACGGATATCTTCCTTGTCTAAAACAGCATAATCAAAGAGATATTCCTTGTTTAAGAAGCTATGCTGCTTCCATGATGAGCCTAAGCAAAAAATTATGTTGCCACATCCAGGGCGTATCACAAATTTTCTCACACTTCCCAAGTTGTGCTTTCTCATCAGAGTCCTGGACCTGGCATATAGACCTCTTTGTTTACAGGATTTGAAGACATCATTTCCTACTGAAATATCCAACTATTATGTTTCTATTCTCTTTCTTTCCCTCTGTAAGCATAATCCCTGAGCCCTGTCAGACACAACCACTCTCACAGGCAAGGCTGCCAAAAGTGTCCATTGATCTTTTTGATAGGAAGAGAACTGTGCGAAAAAATACATACACATTAATGTTTCAGTAAATTATTTTTCCACATTGCAATTTATCATATTGATAGGTAGAATTGTTATTCCTTCTTTTCCTAGAAAAGAGGCAGCAAGAAATCTCAAGAACATGCAACATTCTTTTACCTGAACTTATTCATAAGAAAGGAAAAATGCAGTTTGCTGAGACTTTTTGTCTATCACAAAGCTTTAACCAAGAGAAAAATAAAACAAGTTGATAAACCAAGGGATTCAGCATTTACTACATTTTAGTTCTTCATTGATTCTAGTTAAGAATACTAGTTAGTAAACTAGTTAGGAATGATAAAAAGATGGAGCGAGAACAGACTCAAAACCTTCATCCATGTCTCAGAATATTTCTATACTGATAGTAATTCTTCACATAATTAACACCTGGTTTTATAGTACCAATATTGTTTTAAAAAGTTTTGTGTATACTATACTTCTTCTCTAATTTTTTTGTTGATGATAGTGTTAGAGCAAAAGAAAAAGAATACTTTATTATCTTTAGACTTTATTATCTTTAGAGAGTACTGCTTAGTATGCAACATGATGTAAATTCTATTTTACTGGAGCAACTAACTAATAATATTTGTCAATTTATGATTGGAATGCAATTGACCTTGTGTTTTAACTTAGGCTATAGCTATAATAAGTGTCTCTATGCATTTATGAATTTGAGTATTTTCAGTTAACCAAATCATATTTAATTTCATCCTGGGATAGAGCTGTTGTTTGGCAACCTTTCCAGTGACAATGACAAACTAGAGAAACACAGCCAGCTACAAAATTGCCACTTACCAAACTCCTCGTCAATTCACTTCTGTGTTCTTTGAAAAGAGTGATTTCATAGCCTTTTTTTCTACAGCCTTAATGCCCTTTGTAAGATAAATACCCTACTAAATGGTCATATTTGCTTTCTTTTGGCCCCAAAAATGCGTAGTCAAAGAAATAATCCACCATAGATACTTTCTTCACTGACATTAAATCTAATTTTGTGGCAAAGGAACATTGAAGATCAAATTGTGTGTGCTATTCATATAACTTGCATTATTTCAAAAGTCATTTTATTTCCTAAGGTCTTTAAGAGCAGTTATTTTGTCATTTATTTATTTATTCATTCATTTATTTTTGATTCATTCAACAAATATTTATTAGATGCTTACTATATGCCAGGCATCATGCTCAACGTTGTAGATACAAAGATTAATGTCACAGTTGATGCTCTCAAAGAGTTTGCTGTCTATTATGGTGGCAAATATAACTAAAGAATGACAAATACAGTGTAATTAGAGGGATGAGGGTAGAAGGTGGTAGCAGAAAGAGAATAAAAGTGTGATTAACTCTGTTAGGGCCTGAGGATAACAGGGAATGCTTTGTAGATAAAGATCCTCTCAAGTATGGTTTGAAGGATGAATTTTTAAAGCAGACTACAATGAGGAGGAAACATTGGTATTAACAGATGAGTAATACAATTAGGGAGTTGTACATAGTTCTGAAAGCACTGGAAGAAAACATATTACTTACAAGTGCTGATAGATAATGTTGGAGAGATGAGCAAGTGAAGGATTTCATTATTTGTAAAGCTAAAGAATTTGAACATTGTCTTAGAGGAGATGGAAAACTATTGGAGAGTTTATTAACTAATGGAAGGGGGATGCATAATGTAATCTAATTTGTATTGTTAAAAGATTATCCTCGTAACAGTGTGAAAGTTGTGACCGATACTAGATTCAGGAAGACCAGTGATCAAAGTCTTAGATCCAGAGGAGGCCTTTCTAGTGTTTACTTTTTTGTGACCTTATAATGAAATTCAATATTTTTATCCACTTTTCCTTAATACAAATCTTCTATGGTGGAGTCCATAAACAACTCTTGCTTAGTTCTCACCATATATCTCAGCATGCTATTTCTCACTTCCATTCAATGTTTCTTTTAATAACAAAGATAAGAAAAAAGAACTTAACAACCATAACAATAATAGGAATATTAAATAACAGAAAGGACAAATAACAAAAGGTTATTTATGAGAATCTAGTAAATGACTGGTGGAAATTAATTGCATTATGTCCAAGAGCAATTGAAAGCTCTAAAATAAAATTTACAAGAATATTGACCTTTGATTTTTCAAAATATTTCAAACTTCACAATTGTTTTTTATATTATAAAATATTAAACAAGAGCCATTCTGTTGCATGTGTTCAAACTTACATTTTTATAGAGACATTAATTTCTTTTGCATTGTAAGCAAGAATATAATCCAGAGAAGAAATGATAAATCCTATATTTCATTGGTATTTTATTTATTGCATGTGACCTTCATGAACAAAATATATGTATAACCAAAGACACTTGGTTCCTGTAATTACAGCAGAAACATATTGGTTACTTTAAACACAATCTTCAAACATCAGTGCCTATAAATGGTTATGTGTAGTTAATGCAGATTTCATCCCAATAGGGAATATTTGACTGTCTAAACTATTATAAACTATTATGAAATAGTTTAACCAAAACTGTACTATGAATTTTATAAGATCATAAGTGAATAAAAGTAATTTTAAAATGGTTAAATACTTAGACTGCAACTCTAATTTTAATAAAAGCATATGAGGAGATAAAAATACTACAAAAGATTTTTATAATGTTTACTTAATATCATTCCTTATTCAAGTTTAAAGTGAAGGTATCAAGCAAAGGATGATTGTGTAATAAAAATATGATCACTGTATGTATCTTTATGCCTTTCTTTTCTTATTTGGGATATTAAATTTAACTCTATAGTGATTCTTTACCAATTATCTCAAACTTTCATAAAGATTAGAAAATAAGTTCTAAAAGTTCTAAAATGGATATATAAAAGAGAGAGAAGAAATATCTAACCAAATAAATTATGAAACTTTAACAATAACAAAATATTAAATTAACAAATGGCATATGGATTTGAACTACCATAGATAAAAGTATTTACAATCAAAGAGTTAATCAATAAAATCTATGAAGACAAACACCTGAATTAAAATGTGCAGTCCGTTATAAAACAATTACTTTCTAAACAGACTTTCACATGGCCAAAGTTTTCACCAAAAATATTTGATATAGTTAATAACAAACAGTATCAAGGTAGCATTATTATTTGCCTATCAGATTTGTAAAGATTTAAAAGAATGTCTTTTCCCTGTTGTATATTATTGCCTTAGATTAATTGACCATAAGTGTGTGGATTTATTCCCAGGCTCTCTGTTCTGTTCCATTGGTCTATGTGTCTGTTTTTGTGCCAATACCATATTGTTTTGATTACCATAGCTTTGTAGTATAGTCTGAAGTCAGGGAGCATGATATTTGTTCTTTCTCAAGATTGCTTTGTTCTTTCTTCAGCTTTCTTCTTTCTCAATATTGCTTTGGCTATTCAACATCTATTGTGGTTCACAAATTTTAGGATTATTTGTTACAGTTCTGTGAAAAATGACATGGGTATTTTGATAAGTATTGCATTGAAGCTGTAGATTGCTTTGAGCAGTATGGACAGTTTAACAATATTAATTTTTCCAATCCATAAGCGTGGTATATCTTTCCATTTATTTGCGTTATCTTTAATTTTTTCATCAATGTCTTATAGTTTTTTTTTTCATTTCCTTGGTTATATTTATCCCTAGGCATTTAAAAATTTTGATTCAATTGAACATGGGATTGTTTTCTTAATTTCTTTTTCTGATAGTTCATTATTAGTGTATGGAAATGCAATGAATTTCTGTATATTATTGTTTTACCCTCTAACTTCACTGAATTCATTTACTAGTTCTAATAGGTTTTGATGGACTCTTCAGGGTTTTTATATAGAGTATCATGCCAGCTGTAAATAGTGACAGTTCTAATTCTTCTCTTCCAATTTGGAGGCAATTTTTTTTTTCTTCTCTGATTGTTGTAGTTAAGACTTCCAGTACTATTAAATAGAATTTGCAAGAGTAAGAATTCTAGTCTTGTTCCTACTCTTAGAGGAAAAACTTTCAGCTTTTCATCATTGAGTAAGATGTCAGCTGTGGGCCTGTCATAAATGACCTTTATTATGTTTATTATGTTTCCTTTATAACAACTTTGTTGAGAATTTTTATCATAAATCGATGTTGAATTTTGTCAAATGCTTTTTCTGTATCTATTGAGATGATTGTGTGATTTTTACCTTTCTTTTTGTTAATGTGATGTATCATATTGATTGATATGCAGATATTGAACTATTCCTGTATTCCTGGAGTAAATCCCACTTCAACAAAATGTGTGATGTATTCTTTTAATGTATTAAAAGATGTGGTGCACATATTCAGTGGAATGTTTCTCAGCCATAAAAAAATAAAGAATGAAATCTTGCCATTTGGGACAACATGAGTGGACTGGAGGGTGTTATGCTTAGTGAAATAAGTCAGACAGAGAAAGAAAAATATTGTATATTTTCACTTATAAGTGGAATCTAAAAAGCAAAACAAATAATATAACATATATATATATTTTATGTCACAGGGAATATATAATGTCGAGCACAGGGGATATACTCAATATTTTATAATAACTTTGTATGGTTTGTCATTTATAAAAGTATTGAATCACTATATTGTACACCTGAAATGAATATAATATTGCAAGTCAACTATATTTCAATAAATAAAGTAATAACTTAACAATTAAAATAAATTTAAAAGACAGTTTAAAGTATAATAGCATATGCTCTTTGTACCTCAATACACAACAGGTTGGATTAGAAATTGATAACCTTTCTGGAGGGCATTTTGACAGTAAATATCAAAAGACTGAAGAATTCCCAAATCTCTTTAATTTTATGCTTGCAGATTCATCTTAAAACAAGTGTTTTAAAAGTTCACAAAATATGTTAAAATTAATGTTTGCTATAGTGTTACTTATAAACAAGAAATTTTGAACAGTAGATTAAATAATTGTGTTCTATAACCAGTAAATTATACTGTAGGTGTCCATTTACCAGTTTTTACAGTTTCTTGCTAATTTGATGAGTAAATAAAACTGGATACCAAGTTATATGGATGGCAAAACCTCATTTAAAATGTATTAAAATAGGGGCTTCCCTGGGGGCGCAGTGGTTGAGAGTCCACCTGCCAATGCAGGGGACACGGGTTCGTGCCCCGGTTCAGGAAGATCCCACATGCCACGGAGTGGCTGGGCCCGTGAGCCATGGCCGCTGAGCCTGCGTGTCCGGAGCCTGTGCTCCACAATGGGAGAGGCCAAAACAGTGAGAGGTCCGTGCACCACAAAATGTATTAATATGTACTTGCAAATTGTATCTATAAACAAAATTTTTACTTGATGTTTTACTATCTAAAATATTAAAAATTATTATATTCATATTGTAGGAATATTATTTTTTTAATTTCATTTTCTTAATTGTATTTTATCATTTTCAATAATGATTATCAAATATTGGCAAAATTTTAAAGAGCACCAAAAATTAATAACAAGAATGTAGAAAAAGGAAAGAAAGAAAGAAAGAACAGGTGTGTATATTAAGGGAAAAAAGAGAAGAGCAGTGCTATACCAAGATAATGAAAGCACATTTAAGAAAATTTTGGAGACTATCTCTGGAAAATAAAGAAGAATCATATGACCATGGTAAAGACCACAAGACCAGACAGAGAAAATCACCAATACAGCTCAGATGCAAAATGCATCAATTATTGTCAGATGAATCATTTAGGAAAAAGCTCATAAAATATCATATTGTTAGGAAGGATCTTATTTACAAATGAGAAAAAAAAAAAAAGGTGATATACAGAAATGGGATTTTCCAAATAATGAAAGCTTTGCAAAAGTTTTACAAGGGCAAATGATCAAAATTCCCATGTAAGCTTTGTCTGGGGAGAAGGTACCATGCTTGATGACAGAATAGGTTGCTGCTTGTAATGAATACTGTAATATCACTACACACATTATTTAGATAAGGGAAGTATAATAGCTATATTAAAGAAAAGTTATTTGAAAAAGGAATTAACTCAGTTTTGCCCAGGTTTGAAGGAACAATAATTAAAAGTTAAATATTTTATTATAAAATAAGAGATTTCCCCAAATTACCATTTTAATGATATAAAATGGAATGAGTTAACCTTTGAAATCTATTTTTTTCTTGGTAGGTTCACTTCAATAAAGGTGGAATGAATATTGTTGATGTTGCTGTAGATTTCTTTATTAGATAAGAGGATGAATTAGTCAATTTTCACATTTCTTCAAATTTGAAGACTGTTTGATTCAATGAAACATGTATAGACAATAATCCCAGCTTGAACTAGAAGTTTATCTTTCTGAGTTCAATTACAAAGGGCATAAAATTCCACCCCGTTAAAGCATATGGATGATAAAATCCCTTATTTATCCCCTTAAGAAGAGCTAGAACAGTGCCGTCCACTAGAAATATAAGTCACAATGCAATGTTATTTTTCTAATAGCAATGTTAAGAAAAGTAAAAAGAAACAGATCAAATTGATTTTACTAATACATTTGATTTATCCCAAAGTATCCAAACTGTGATCATTTTCATAAATAATATATTAAAAACTGCTTATGAGCTCTTTTACATTAATTTTTGTACTGAGTCTTCAAAATCTGATGTGTATTTTACATTTAAAGAACACTTCAATTTAAACACTATTTTTAAATTGTAATGCCTGACCTACATTTAGATTTTTTACTGAGGTAAGAGGACATGTACCCTCTTTACAAATTTTAATTTACAGTTTTGTTAACTGTAGTCCTAACGTTGTAAAGCAGATCTCAGAATGTATTCATCTCGCCTAACTGAAACTTTCTACCCTCTGAACAGTAACTTCCCATTTTCTCCTCCCCTCAGGGCCTGGCAACAACCAATCTAACCCCTATTTCTATTATTTTTAACTATTTTAGATCAGGAGAAAGAATTTGTAAACTTGAAGAAGAAAATTTGAAATTATATAGTCAGAAGAGCATAAAGAATAAAAATTAAAATGAATAAAACAAAGCCTAAGAAGGATGTACATTTACATTTCATAAATTTACAGTTAAAAAGTAGATTCTTATACCCAAGTTGTTCTGACCTTAAAATTTTCTAATTACTGAATTGAATAGCATTTTTTAAAATTAAGTTAAAAATAATTGAAACTAGATAAAATTTAAAACTCAGACCTTTAGTTTGTATATGTACAAATTTATCTAATTGCACACATTAAATATGTGCAGTTCTTGGCGTATCATTTATACTTCAAAAAAATGTTTGAGAAAAAATTCAGACTTTCAGTTTCAGTAGCCACAAGTGCTCAGTTGCTACATGTGGTTGAGTAGCTACCCTATTAGAGAGAAAAGGTCTCCAAGGACCCAATATCTTCACTACTGAGTAGAGTCATGGGGAATTTCCCTTGCTGGCGTTATGCTGAAAAAAATTGAAACGAAGCTTACTTGTAGAGTGGAGATGAAATGGGAATTATAGTCAAGAGCAATTATTACAGGAAGAACTAAACTTTTTCCCACTCCCTGAACATCTTACTCTAACTCTTTCATTCCCTTTTATCCCAGAATGAATTACATTTCTCACTTTTGTGAAGATATTGAGCCTGGCCATATTTTTATACAGGATCTACGAAACCTCTGACTTTGCCATGTTATTTACCTAAAAACAAATCTACACATAATTATTATTTATCTAGTACCATTTGACCTTTATTTCACTTAATGTACATGACAAACCTGTGAAGTGGGATATGAGGTAATGGCAGTGCAGCAAGTTTAAAAAGCTAGAAAGCACCAGGACCAGAGGTCAAACCACTTAACCATATTGAAATAAACTCGATCAATACTGTGGCATGGTGTTGGGCAGTGTGGGTCAGTGATGACTCGCAAGAGAAGACACGAGAGTAGATAAGGCCTTGGAGGATAAACACTAAAATTCATTCCACTCGTAACACTCGCAAAGTGTTCACTGTGAACACACAAAAATTTGGTTGCTGCAGTTGAGTGATGGGAGATATGGCTAGGAAGCATTTATAAATTGTATGACTGCAGTTGCACCATAATGTTATAGAAATAACCAAGACTATTAAAGAAAGAAAGAACCATCCTCTGTTTTCCTGAGTTTAGGCCATAAGATAGGAATAATAACACAATAACCTCTTTGTGAGGAAAGAGAAAAATGTATGCTACATATTCGCCTTCTAATTATTCCTTCAACAAATTAGATTTGCCTCCCAAAATTAGCATTGCAATTATATAAATAAAGGCAGAGTTTCCTTCCCTTTGTTCTTGTAGCCCAAAAGACAAGCTGGGGATTTTCCTCTGTAGTGTAATTTCAGTTACATATTTGTGTTCCATGCAAACAATTCGTGTTGTTGGGTTTTGCTTAGAATTGGTCTAAGAGGAGACATTGTCAGGGAAGAATTTGCCAAGAATGTGAGATAAGGTGTGAGTTAGGTGAACAAAAAGTAGTGACAAGACCTGATTAAAACTGTGCAGGTTTGAGTCTGCTCTTTGCTCCGTGGACCATTTGGAGGAAAATTGAGTATTAATAAGGTACTGTTTAATAATACAATAATGGGACCATTAGCAAATTCATAGTGAAAAAATGGAAAAATATGACTTTTTAATTGACTTTTAAAATATATCTGTATGTATCCTGAATCTGGTCATTTCTTTCCTATTCCACTTTAACAGCTTTACTCCAAGACATCCTCATCAGGTCAACAGTTTTCTTAATATCAAGTCTCCCTGGCATCACTTTTGCCCTTTATTTCCCCTTTTCCACACAGCCAGGAAAACTTATATCAAACTTATAATTTATAGATTATGTTACGGCCCAGCTTAAAACCTTTTCAGCCATTTTTGATTATACTAAGAAAAAGTTTTAAACTCATTGCCTGCAAGGCCTCCATTTATTCTTCAGATTTCATCGCTTTTCTCAGTCTTACCACTTATCATATTTGCGTCACTATGTTTTTTTTTTTCTGTCACTTGAACACATTTTACTGGTTGCTACCTCAGGGCCTTTGCATTTGCCATTACTTCTGATTGAACTACTCTATTCCCACATTTTCACATATCTTATTCCACTCAAAAGTCATTCTCAGTCCAAATATCACCTCCTTAGCTTCTGTCTATGTTATTCATTGCTAAATCCCTTAGGAGGTGTCCAAAAATATTCAGTGACTAAATATTCATTTAGTTAGCTAAATGATATCTAAAAATATTTTAATAGAAATATATTGTGAAATAAGCAAATTAATATATTCATAGATGTGTCTTCCAAGCAATTTATTTTTTATAATTGTACTGAGTTTATCAAAAATATTATGGGGCTAGCAAATATGAATAGTTAGAGGAAATGGGTTTAAAAAGTCTCTCTCCCCAGCTGTGTGTTGGATCTGGCTAGTACTGACTTTCAATAGCCAGTATTAAATTTTCAGGAATTTTGTGAGCTAAGCATAGTCATTACTAAAAATTAAATTATATAAACTTCCAATTCAACAAACTGTATTAAAAACAAAGATAATAAGCAAACTCACCAATACTTAATTACTTTACTATATTTTACTATAATCTTGTCCAGTGGTTGGCAAATATTTTCAGTAAAGAGCCAGATAGTAAATATTTTGGGCTTTGTGGGCAATACAATCTCTTGTCACAACTATTTAATTCTGTCTTTGTAGCATAAGAACTGTCACACAGACAATTCATGAATGAATGGTAGTGGCATTGTTGAATAAATATTATTTACAAAAGTAAAAAACAAACCAGATTTGGCCCATAGCCCATCACTTAGTGACACTTCTGTATTCTTGAGATTCCTTGCATATATCATGTACACATGAAGGATATGTTCTGAAATGATATGCTGTCATACATCTCTTCTCAAATCCGTATTCTGGGTATTTAAGTTGGTAGCTTGAAGCTGGCCATGGTGGTGGTATGTACAAATACTTCTAAAATTGAAATTAGCAATGCTACTAATCAGGTCTTTTATTCTCCCCCAGAGAGCTGATTGTTAAATATTTACCATCACACATCACACTTTCCTCCTACCTTTAATTTTGGTGACATTAACTGGAACAAAATATCACTCTTGTAGAAGTCATTTTCTTCAGGACATCTATAGCGCTGTCAATAGTAGGGGTTGAAAGTAATAGGGAAGGCGTGACTTACCTCTTAGATTGCAACACAGCTGCCTGTTTAAAGAGTTTTAAAAATATATAAAAATAGCATCTATGTCAGTGATTAAAACATGCTTAGCATTTCAACTTCATTCAAGACTTTGCAATATATAGTCAATGTTAACATTCAAAGTATTTATGGAGTACGCTTATTACATACAAGGCTAGAGGCTCCATTAGGGAACAAAATAGTGCTACGATGAAAAGTGAAGCAGGCAAGGGAGATAAAGAGTGCTGGAAGGTGGTTTGGGGTGGATTACAATTTTAAATAGAATCCCCAGAAAATTCCTCACTTAAAAGTTACATCTAGTAGAGGCTTAAAAGAGTTGAGGGGTGGCACAGTGGTTGAGAGTCCGCCTGCCAATGCAGGGGACGCAGGTTCGTGCCCCGGTCCGGGAGGATCCCACATGCTGTGGAGCAGCTGGGCCCATGGGCCATGGCCGCTGGGGCTGCGCGTCCGGAGCCTGTGCTCCACGGCGGGAGAGGCCGCAGCAGTGAGAGGTCCGCGTACCGCAAAAAAAAAAAAAAAAAAAAAAAAAAAAGAGAGTTGAGAGAGCAATCTGTCCATATAGAGGAAAGGTGTGGGAGAGGAGAGGTTTTAAGCAGAATGAGCAAAAAATGCCAACTTCTAAGGCAGAAGCAATCCAAGATGTTCTGCAGCAACAAGGAAGCCAGTGGCTGGAGCAAGGTGAGTAGAATTGTGCAATGGTAGAACGGCAGTGATAGAAAATTATAGAAGAAATGTGGGTCATTTAACATGTTAGGGTTTTCTTCCTTTTTCTGAGTTTGGAAGCCTTTAGAAAGTTGTGAGCAGAAAAGTAACTTGATCTAAATAACCTATATGGGAAAATAATCTGAAAAAGAATGAATATATGTATATGTATAGTTGAATCACTTTGCTGTACACCTGAAACCAACACAACATTGTATATCAACTATAGTCCAATAAAATTGAAACAAATACATACATACATAAAAGAATTACTAGAGGACTGTAAAATGGGGAAGGATAGGTTAGTGGAAACATAACTGGCAAAATGTTGGTAGTTGTTGAAGGCTTGTGATGGACATGAGGTGTTTTTTTACATTCTTCTGTCTGTTTTGTGTATGTTTGGAAATTAAAAATAAAAAAAAAGAAAAAGTTGTATGCTGAAAATAGACTCTAGAGAATGGTGCTTGCAAAGATTCCAGTGGGAGGCTACTGCAATAGTAATGGTGAGAAATGGCCATGTCTTGAATCAAATCAGGGTAAGAAATGAGAATTAAGACAGAGCCAGATTTTAAAGGTAGAGCTGAAAGCACTAACTGAAAGAATTAAATGTGGTTAAAATCTGTTTTTGTTTTTTCTTAACTTCAGTGCATTTTCTATTATTTATTTCTGTATTTTTTTTTTACCTCAGGATTTTCACACTTTTGAGACAAAAGATGGTGGTAATGAAACAGATTTTTTAAAACATAAATATTTATCTTTCTCTTTTTATTTTTACTTACATGGGGCTTATTTAACCTTTAGCAATGCAACTGTAATTAAAGGTGTTTTATGCAGTTGGCAGTGGACAAGTCTCTCTCCTGACCAGGTTTATGAATTCCAATCACTAGGGTCTCATTTAAGCCAAGAATCTCAGTCTGTTACTCTTCTTGAGAGGGCATCAGTGTCTCACTCAGCATTTCCCTTTGTTAAAATAATGCCTTCTGTTGTTAGCCAAGCTGTAACTAGAGTCTCACATGCACAGAAGGATGTTTGTGGGGGTTTGCCATAAATTACGCCCACTCCAGTTTGTGTTTCAGACTTTAAATTAGTTTATTTTCCCATATTTAGAAGAAAAGTCAATTCATTAGATAGTTTTGTCTCTCTAAAATATTATTTACTTGGGTAGAATTTGAAGAGGAAAGGGTAAATATATTCTACACTAGAACCAGACATTGTTGCTATGTTCTGTATGCTCTCAAGATGAAAACTAGCATGATAGAAAACTAAGGTCATATAAAAAACTCTGGAAAAATGTACAGTAAAAATGTCTAATAGTATAGCTATGATCTTAAGAAAGAGAAATTATAGGCAAAGTAACAACAATAAGAGCTGAAGGCTAAAAGTCTCATGTCTATTTATAAATACTTATTCTGTGGCTGCCCTGAAAAGTTGAATGGAGGGAATTATGTGTCTTAGTAACCCAAGGGCCTTCAGCTTACTGAGAAGTGTTGGGTAGACAGTTGGAACTGAGACACCTGAACAAACCTGGATTGTTCCCAGACAGAAATGGAGAAATAGAAAGAAATTCATCCTCCATCGCAGGGTGACGACAAGGAAGCTTGTCAATCTCTTTCTGGACTCTCATTGGAAAAAAGAAAGTTTCTCCTAAAATATATAATTCCACAGCTTGTACATCCATAGGGTTTAGGAATGATTTTACAATATCCACACAGATACAGAACCTTAAAGATGAGAAATTAACATAATGATTAGTTAGAGGTAGATAATATTATCAGGATGATTTTTAGGAAGCAAACTTATAACACATAAGGAGAGATGCTTCAGGAAATCAATCCAGATGGGATACTCATCTTCTACTACTCTCTAAAGCATAAGGTCACAGCACAGAATCACAAAAGATATGAGTAAATAATTTGCTATGATTGAGACTCAGGCATAACAGATTGCAGGATCAGAGCTCTAAGGTCTTCAAATAATAAAGTGGCACTCATAAAAGCATAAGATATGAATATGAAAACTTATAAAAGAACTTTAAAATGTAACTGATACCCTCAGAAAAATAACTACATGTTGAGGAAAAAAAACAGTGGAGATATATGAAAAAGTAACAGATAATAGTTTTAAAAAAGGGAATATAGTCACTGAAAATGAAAAATAAATGGAAAGGTAATATAGAAAAGAGGACAGGTTATGAGACACGGAGTATACAATTGGCATTAGAATGAGAAAGAATGGGTTAAAGGATCTTTAAAGACACAATTGCTAAAAATTTTCCAGAATTGATTACAAACATAAATTCAAAAATTCTATATGCACCATTTTCTCAGCAGCATAAATGAAGCTAACATATCTGAGAGATCTAGAATATCTATTGTGTTGGCCAAAAAGTGCCTTCAGTTTTTAAGGAAAAATAAAAGACACATTTTTCATTTTCACCAAGAACTTTGTTGAACAATGTATTCACCCTTTTGTTCCACTACCTTCTGCCATTTTTCAGGCAACTTCATTATTCTGTCTTCCCAAAGCTTTTTATCTTTTTGAGCAAAGAACTGTTCCAGGTGCCTTTTAGAGTCTTCCAGGGAATTGGCATTTTTTTCCATTAAGAGAATTTTGTAAAGACCTAAATAAATGGAAACCCAAAGGTGCAATATCTGATGAATACAGCAGATGAATCAGAACTTCCCAGCCAAGCTGTAACAGCTATTTCCTTGGTCATCAAAGAAACATGCGGTCTTGCATTACCCTGGTGGAAGATTATACGTTTTCTGTTGACTAATTCTGGATGTTTTTCATTGAGTGCTGCGTTCAGTGGGTCTAATTTGGAGCAGTACTTATTGGAATTAATCATTTGGTTTTCTGGAAGGAGCTCATAATAGAGGACTCCCTTCCAATCCCAACACGAACACAACATCACCTTCTTTGGATGAAGACCGGCCTTTGGTGTGGTTGGTGATGGTTCATGTCGTTTGCCTCATGATCTCTTCCATTCTACATTATTGTACAGTATCCACTTTTCATCGCCCATCACAATTTGTTTTAAAAACGGAACATTTTCATTACATTCCAGTAGAGAATCACATGCAGAAATAGGGTCAAGAAGGTTTTTCTTGCTTAACTTATGTGGAACACAAACATCAAAGCAATTAACATAACTAAGCTGGGGCAAATTATTTTCAACACTTGATTTGGATATTTTGAGTATGTCAGCTATCTCCCACGTGGTATAACATTGATTGTTCTCAATTAATTTCTCAATTTGAGGGCTATCAACTTCATCTGGTCTACCGCGATGGTAGAGCATCATCCAGCGAGAAATCTCCAGCACGAAACTTCGCAATCCACTTTTGATGCATTGAATCAGTTCACTGCATCTTCTCCATACACTGCACAAATCATTTTTTTTTTTGGCATTTCAGTTGCATTTTTACCTTTCTTGAAATAATAAAGCATATTATGCCAAAAATGTTGCTTTTCGCTTCCATCTTGAATGGCTATACAAAAATTCACCAATTTTGATGTCTTTCTTTTAAATGCACACTGATATGACAGCTGTCACATACAATCTAATAAAATTGTTTTGAATGAAATTAAAGATAAGTAAGTGCTACTAGAGCCATCTTATGGAAAAAACCGAATGAACATTTTGGCCAGCCCAATAGAATCCTAATGAGATTGAAAAATCTTAACAGTGACAAGAAAGTCAAGACATTTTATCTAAAAACAAATATAAGACTGATCACAGGCTTCTGATAACAATAGAGACCAGAATTACAGTGGAGTAAGATCATCAAAGTGCTTATGGAAAACAATCAACTTCAAATTCTGAATTATATATGTAAATTATAGATAAATTGTATTTATAAATTATATATATATATATTCATTTTTAAGAATAAAGGTGAATCCAAGATGAAACAGTGGAAAGTAAGAAGTTATGTTATTTTCTATGTGTTTAAAATCTTTAATATAAAATTAAAACTTTAATTTTCAAAAAGCAAAAAAAAAAACTTCTGATTACCTTAAACTTAAAAAGAAAGGGAAGACCAATTTATTGAAAGCTACTTGGGTAGGTCATGGAGCAGTTCTATAAAACATGGGATGGAAGGAAACAACATTTCCAGATACTGCAGCAGCAAGAGTCATGATTTTTGTGTCCATGACCCTACCATCAGTATGACTTAGCTCCACAATTCTCATTCACTTTTTCCATCTGTTCTAGTTTTTCAGGTGACTTTGTATCAATTGTTAATTATTGGGAGCTTGTTTGAATTGATATCCATTTCCATAAAAGAGAAAATCACTGTGAACCAATCCTTCAAGCCGTGAACTTTCTATTAAACTCTACATTTTACTGCTCGTCACATGCATTTCTTTTCCTACATTTAAAGATACCCTTACTTAATAGGATCCACTCACAGATACTGCCGCAAACATTCGTTCTATCTCTATAAAGGGAAACAATTCGAAATGATGTCTGGATGCCAAATCCAGATTTGATGCCAGGTGACCACTCTTGTCCACATACAGGCTCCATGTACAAATGGTAGTTCCACAGTACTTCAGTCTGGATCAGATTCTGACATAATACTTACTGTTTATTTCAAAAAGGACCATTGGTACAACTTTCAGTTCATTTATATTGATCCCTTTCTATGTGTCAGGCACTGTAATCAATATTTAGGGTAGATTAATGAACACAATTCTACCTTTTTATTGAAGGGAAAAAATAAACAATATTTTTTAAAGTAAATTATAATTAATAAAGTTTGCTAGAAATTAGTTATACCTGTCAAAGTAGAATAGGGTAAAATGTATTAGAAGTTCATGGATAGGAAGGGCAGCTTCAGCTTTATTTCAGGTGGTCAGGGTAGGTTTATTGCCAAAACAACGTTTAAGCAAAAACTGAAGAAAACAAGGACATTGGACATATGTCATCTGTGTGAAGACTGCTGCCAGCAGAGGGAACAGCCAGTGCAATGGTTGTAAGCTGTGAGGGTGACTAGAGAAAAGTGGCTAACTTGGAGAGTAAGGTTGGAGAGGCAGTGGAGATTCAGGTCATAAAATGTCATACTAAAGCCACTGTAAGGATGTTGGCACTTACTTTATGGGAGAGGACAAGCCTTGATAAGTGTTATGGGTTAAATTGTATCCCCTCAAAATTCATATGTTGAAGTCCTAACCCCCAGTACCTCAGAACATGACCTTATTTAGAAATAAGATCATTGCAGATGAGATTAGGATGAGCACTAATCTGATATGACCAGTGTCCTTATAAAAAGGGGAAATTTGGAAACAGAAACACACACAGGGAGATTGTCATATGAAGATGAATATAAAAATTGGGACAATGCTTCTCAAGCAGGTAAATATCAAATATTGCCAGCAAACCATCAAACTCTAGGAGAGGGGCATGGGACAGATTTTATCTCACAGCCTGCAGAAGGAACTGACCTGCTAACATTTTGATCTTGGCCTTGTAGCCTCCAGAACTGTGGGAACTTAAATATATATTATTTAAGCCACCCAGTTTATGGTACTTTGTTATAACAGCCCTAGCAAAACCATACAGTAAACATTGAGCAAAGGAGTGAAATGACCCTTCTTAAGTTTTACAAGGATCATCTGGCTATTATGTTAGGTGGGAGAGGCAAGAATGGAAGAATGACTAGTTAACAAGCTCTTACATTAATACCAGCAGAAATCTTAAGGACTCAGACCATGGTTGAAGTTCAAAAATGATCAGATTCTGGATCTAATTTGAAGGTACAGCCAAAAAGATTTCTTGGTGGATTGAATGTGAGTTGTAAAGAATTCAAGGATAACACTGTGGTTTCTGGCACGTACAAGTGGAGAGATGGAGGTGCCAGGAATTGAGATGCAGTAGCAGAGCTAGGACTAAAATTAATTTCCCAGTTTCTCCTGACTCCCAGAATAATCTCTTTGCCCTTGGAAATAATAATGGGAAGATGTGCCAATATTCATATCATTCTCATAACATTTAATCATATATATAATATAAATATTTTTTCTGTTCTCTTCCATTTGCCAGCATCCTTAGGAAAATCCATCCTCCCCAATATTTCTCATTTTCTTAATATAATTATTCTGTGTTGGATAATTTTCTTCGTAGATGTCTATTTTGGAAAATGATCAGGAATGCAATCTACAAAAGAATAGCAGATGACTTTGTGAAATAGCTGAAAGTCAATGACTTGTGTGGAGAGGATCCCAGAGAAGAGCCTGTACTTTCCAGGACAAGTTGTGGTGGACTCAGCACTTACTGTTGTAACTATAAATACTAAGTAAAGAAATCCCTTGTACTTCAATGTCCTGTAGATCTGACCGTAATTGATCCATTTTGCCCAGAAAAAATAAAATCCTCAAAAATTTCTGTCTTTTCTGGAATTATCTCACATTCACAGAGATGTGATCCCAGCACATAAAATGAGGGGAAAATCAAAGAAGCTACAGATGAAATTTACATCAATTTTCCATAAGGTCAGAATCTATGAGTTTACAAGATATAAAATGTGCAGCTGTACCTACAGTGGTCATTGTACTTTCTTTCATGTGATGGGTACTTGAAAATAAAATAAAAACTCGAACTAAAACAATTAAAAGACTTCTATGAGGGCATATTTTCTTGGAAAAATAGAAAATCATTTGTGAAACAGAACATGGGGGAAATCATTTCAAGGAAGTGACACAAAGATTAACTTCTCTGGATGTGTTCCAACATTATGCTTAAAATCATAATGTCCAGTGTCTAAAGTAGAGGGATCTTCCACAGAAGACTATGAGGTGGCAGTCACAACAAAACTGGGAATGGAAAATTTATAAATAATACTGACTTTTGGCCAGTGGTGTTGATGTCATTCTTGAATTCCCTAGGAGTGCTTTGAAGCTATTGAGGAAACTTTGAAAAGACACCATGTTGAACATAAAAGACAAGCTTAATAAGAGAAATTAACACAAAGAGCCCATTTCAATCTCCTTTTAGAGTACCTCCCTGTATTTCAGAGTCTTAAAAGCTAAAGTAAATATTTCCCAGATTCCCTTAGAGCTGCAGCTCTGACCGGGATTTTGGTTCTACAAATTAGTTACACTCATGTGAAGTCAGAAGTGCCTGAGAGGCTATCTTGTGACTGGTTTGGCTGCTGCTCTCCAAAAGCAGAGTTTTGAAGGCACTGGGTATTGTTGCAGCAGAATTCCAGTCACTTACTTTGTGGGAGTAGAAGGGCAATTTTTAGCAGCATTGGTGGTGTCAGCGAAAGCAGTAGCAGCAGCAATGGCTGTGATAATATGTTCTTGAAGTCAGTACTGGTAGTTCTCCTAGAGGTCTTAGGAAGCCTTCTAGAGGTCTTAGGAAGCCACTCTGTAGATATTAATCTGGAAGTGATTCTTGGAAGTCCATTCTAGATCTTTTTCCTTTTCTTCATGTCCAGGATTTTGCAAATATTCTTTTTCCATGTAAATCACTTTCTGCTTTAAAATATCAAGAAGAATGAAAATTTCAAAAAAAAAATCAGGGACCATACCATTTCTCCTTCCAACTTGAATGAGCAGAAGGCCTTGAACTCATGCTTGGGCTTAAGAGTGTTGAGTGGCCTTGAGTTCCAAAGTAATGTAATTAACTGGTATCTTGCATCTTGACTGTCTATCCAGGCTTTTGTGTCATTGCACATTTAAATTATATGTTGTTTAATCAAAATCTGAGAGTGATTCCTGACTTCATAAACTAAAGAAACAAAGTGAAAATGCTCTCCCTCAGTGCTAAAAGTGGGAAAAATAAGGGAGTTATTTTAAAATGGGACCTCACTCTATATTCTTCTTCTCACCTTTAATAGAGCCATAAATTTGCTTCATTAATTAGACCTTCATTTTTCCTAGTAATTTCCTTCTTAAGTCTGAATATTTCCTAATAATTTATCTTCATCCCTATAAAAAATATGAAGAATGAAAAAAAGAACTCGCCTGTGTTCCTGTTTTTCAGAGGCAATCAGTATGTCTAATGAATAAATGAAAATAAGAAACTATAGGCTCCAGGGAAAGTGTCAACCCCAGATATGTCACATTGATTAAAATGGCAATCCCTCAAAAACATTATAAAGTTAAATTTCCATCTATTTACACCCCATAATAAGACTTGGGATATAATTCTGCTTAAGAACTTTTACCTTCCATTTTAATTAATATTTATCAATTAACATATTTCCCTGAGGCAGTTTTAAAAGGGTGCAGTTGATGATACTCACTTCATTTTACTTTTTTATTTTTTTAACATCTTTATTGGAGTATAATTGCTTTACAATGGTGTGTTAGTTTCTGCTTTGACTTCATTTTATATCATCAAGTTCAAATGAAAATAAAATAACATTTTTGTGTCTATGCTATATTCTTTTGAAAGACTAACAATTTACACTTTTTCCATAAAGAATCACTATGTGTTTGGTAAAATCAATAATAAAAATATGTATTTTTTCAAATGTAGTTTTTGAAAATAAATATTTCAGATTACAGCAAGATTAATTCAAATAAACGTATAAACAGAACATTTTCATTCAATGAGAAAGTGAGGGAAACAAAATTTTTCCAATAATCTGGAACTTAACTGGAATTTTACTGAAACAGATCTTTATTTTTTAAAAATAAAAAGGTATAAGTGTATCAAACTATCAATCACCTTGTCTGATTAATTATTCCATAAGCTAGGTATTAATATGGGTAACATATTGAATAGTAATGATTGAATTAGTATTAATATTAAGTAATTATTCTCTTAAGACTAGTAGTAATTAAAGTTTATATATAAAGACAAGAGAAAGCAGTATGATGAGGCAGAAAAACATGTGCTGGGCATCAGTAGGTTGACATTTATGCAAGTTTCTATGTACATTGGTTCACTAATTCACACCACAACATTTTATGGTAAGTATATATATTTTTTCTTATTTTCAATTTCAAAAACTGAGCTACAGAGAGGACTACTAGATCATTTTGAGACGACCTGGGACCCTTGCTGCAGTGCTGCAATGCTTGTACCTGGACAAAGGTCTCCCGAAGCTACAAATTACAAAGAAACTATAAGGGACTACAAGTAACTGCATGAATGCACAGTTGGGGCAAATTATGGGTAAAAAAGATACAAAAAGACCAAAAAACCCAACTGCCACTTCTGAAGAGCCCGGAGCAAAAACAGGACACTGAGCATGCCCCCTGCACTCAACACCACCTAAGGGGGTGAGCAAACCATCTAAGCCACCCTTAGACCTGACACATCTTTACCCTCACCCTGTATAAGGAACCACTTACCCCTCAGGGAGCAAGCAAGTGAATATGTTACTTGTTTTCACTCCCTCCTGCAGTCACAGGAGCCCCAGTAAAGTGTTGCCTGAGTCTCTTGTCTGTTCTCATCAATTTATATTGATTGGGGAAGGCCAAGAACCCTGGTCAGTATCAATTTGACCTATGACTCAAAAACGGTAAAGCAAAAATGTAAACATAAATTTCATATTCCCAAAATCAGTGCTCTTTCCTGTGCAGTATACTGGATTTTACACTAACTACCTGTGTAGTTATGGACACAGAGCTTAAATTCTATGAGACAGAGGCTCTTCATTCATAGATTAGTGATCAAACTCTGTAAAGAAAGAGGTTGATATGTTTTTATGATTTGGGGTTGCAAACAGAACTAGAAAGAGTGAGAAAACATCCTTGCTCATAATACAGCCTGAGAAACATCTGTTTCCATGTGCCTTGTTTGTTTAGACTCTGAGTCAAGTAAAGAAAGGTAAACAAGATGGCACCTCAACAAAGGTATACCAGAAGAATACCTGTTAGGATCAACTAGGACTGGACTAGATTCAATGTTAGAACGCACCATTTCAACCTCAAGCCATTGATCTGATCAAATGAATTGTCCACATAATTTTATAAAGACTATAGAAAACTAAAAACTAAAACAATTAGGGGAAGTATCATTATTTTGAGGATCTGTTGTATTTATCACAAAATAATACACTGCAGAATCCAAAAGTAAATGTTAGGAAACAGTTTGTTGTACTATTAAGAATACAGGACTGATTTAGGGGGAAGATGGCAGAAGAGTAAGATGCGGAGATTACCTTCCTCACACAGATACACTAGAAATACATCTACATGTGGAACAACTCCTACAGAACACCTACTGAACACTGGCAGAAGACATCAGACCACCCAAAAGGCAAGAAAATCTGCAAGTACCTGGGTAGGGCAAAAGAAAAAATAATAAACAGAAACAAAAGGATAGGGACGGAACCTGCACCAGTGGAAGGGAACTGTGAAGGAGGAAAGGTTTCTACACACTAAGAAGCCCCTTTGCAGGCGGAGATTGCGGGTGGTGGACAGAGAAAGCTTCGGAGCCGCGGAGGAGAGCACAGCAACAGGGGTGCAGAGGGCAAAGTGGAGAAATACTTGCACAGAGGATCGGTGCCGACTGGCAACTCACCAGCCCGAGAGGCTTGTCTGCTCACCCGCCAGGACAGGCGGGCCTGGGAGCTGAGGCTTGGGCTTCAGTCAGAGCGCAGGGAGAGGACTGAGGTTGGCGGCATGAACACAGCCTGCAGGGGGTTAGTGCACCACGGCTAGCCGGGAGAGAGTCCAAGGAAAAGTCTGGACCTGCAGAAGAGGCAAGAGACTTTTTCTTCCCTCTTTGTTTCCAGGTGCGTGAAGAGAGGGGATTAAGACCGCTGTTTATAGGAGCTCCAGATGGGCGCAAGCCGTGGATAAAAGTGTGGACCCCAGAGACGGGCATGAGACACTAAGGCTGCTGCTGCCGCCACCAAGAAGCCTGTGTGCGAGCACAGGTCACTAACCACACCCCCCATCTGGGGAGCCTGTGCAGCCCGCCAGTGCCAGGCTCCCGAGATCCAGGGACAACTTCCCTGGAAGAACGCATGGTGTGCCTCAGGCTGGTGCAATGTCACACCGGCCTCTGCCACTGCAGGCTCGCCCCGCACTCCATAACCCTCCCTCCCCACGGCCTGAGTGAGCCACAGTCCCCAAAGCAGCTGCTCCTTTAACCCCATCCTGTCTGAGTGAAGAACAGATGCCCTCTGGTGACCTACACGCAGAGGTGGGACCAAATCCAAAGCTGATCCCGGGGACCTGTGAAAATAAAGAAGAGAAAGGGAAATCTCTCCCAGAAGCCTCAGAAGCAGTGGATTAAAGCTCCACAATCAACTTGATGTACCCTGTATCTGTGGAATATATGAATAGACAATGATTCACCCCAAATTGAGGAGGTGGACATTGAGAGCAAGATTTATTATATTTTCCCCCTTTCCTCTTTTTGTGAGTGTGTATGTGTATGCTTCTGTGTGAGATTTTGTCTGTATAGCTTTGCTTCCACCATTTGTCCTAGGGTTCTATCCACTCATTTTTTGTTTGTTTGTTTTCTATTTTCTTCTTAAAAATTTTTTTCTTAATAATTATTTTTTATTTTAATAACTATTTTATTTTATCTTACTTTACTTTATTTTATTTTATCTTCTTTCTTTCTTCCTTCCTTTCTTTCTTTCTATCTTTCCTTCCTTCCCTACTTCCTTCCTTCCTTCCTCCCTCCCTCCCTCCCTCCCTCTCTTCTTTTTTCTTTCTTTCTTTCTTTCTTTCTTTCTTTCTTTCTTTCTTTCTTTCTTTCTTTCTTTCTTTCTTTCTTTCTTTCTGTCTCCATTTTCTCCCTTTTATTCTGAGCCATGTGGATGAAAGTTTCTTGGCGGGGCAGCCAGGAGTCAGTGCTGTAACTCTGAGGTGGGAGAGCCAACTTCAGGACACTGGTCCACAAGAGACCTCCCAGCTCAACATAATATCAAATGGCAAAAATCTCCCAGAGATCTCCATCTCAAAACCAGCACTCAGCTTCATTCAACAACCAGCAAGCTACAGTGCTGGACACCCTATGCCAAACAACTAGCAAGACAGGAACAAAACCCCACCCATTAGCAGAGAGGCTGCCTAAAATCATAGTAAGGCCACAGACACACCAAAACACACCAGCAGACGTGGACCTGTGCACCAGAAAGGCAAGATACAGCCTCATCCACCAGAACACAGGCACTAGTCTTCTCCACCAGGAAGCCTACACAACTCACTGAACCAACTTTAGCCACTGGGGACAGACACCAAAAACAACGGGAACTACAAACCTGTAGCCTACAAAAAGGAGAACCCAAACATAGTAAGATAAGCAAAATGAGAAGACAGAAAAACACACAGCAGATGAAGGAGCAAGATAAAAACCCACCAGACCTAACAAATGAAGAGGAAATAGACAGTCTACCTGAAAAAGAATTCAGAATAATGATACTAAAGATGATCCAAAATCTTGGAAACAGAATACACAAAATGCAAGAAACATTTAACAAGGACGTAGAAGAACTAAAGATGAAACAAACAATGATGAACAACACAATAAATGACATTAAAAAATACTCTAGATGGGATCAATAGCAGAGAAACTGAGGCAGAAGAACAGATAAGTGACCTGGAAGGTAAAATAGTGGAAATAACTACTGCAGAGCAGAATAAAGAAAAAAGAATGAAAAGAACTGAGGACAGTCTCAGAGATCACTGGGGCAACATTAAACACACCAACATTCAAATTATAGGGGTTCCAGAAGAAGAAGAGGAAAAGAAAGGGACTGAGAAAATATTTGAAGAGATTATAGTTGAAAACTTCCCTAATATGAGAAAGGAAATAGTTAATCAAGTCCAGGAAGCATACACAGTCCCATATAGGAAAAATGCAAGAAGAAACACACAAAGACACATATTAATCCAACTGTCAAAAATTAAATACAAAGTAAACATATTAAAAGCAGCAAGGGAAAAACAACAAATAACACACAAGGGAATCCCCATAAGGTTAACAGCTGATCTTTCAGCAGAAACTCTGCAAGCCAGAAGGGACTGGCAGGACATATTTAAAGTGATTAAGGAGAAAAACCTGCAACCAAGACTACTCTACCCAGCAAGGATCTCATTCAGATTTGATGGAGAAATTAAAACCTTTACAGACAAGCAAAAGCTGAGAGAGTTCAGCACCACCAAACCAGCTTTACAACAAATACTAAAGGAACTTCTCTAGGCAAGAGACACAAGAGAAGGAAATACCTACAATAACAAACTCAAAACAATTAAGAAAATGGGAATAGGAACATACATATCGATAATTACCATAATTGTAAATTGACTAAATCTCCCACCAAAAGACACAGAATGGCTGAATGGATACAGAAACAAGACCCATATATATGCTGTCTACAAGAGACCCACTTCAGACCTAGAGACACATACAGACTGAAAGTAAGGGGATGGAAAAAGATATTCCATGCAAATGGAAACCAAAATAAAGCTGGAGTAGCAATTCTCATATCAGACAAAATAGACTTTAAAATAAAGGCTATTAGAAGAGACAAAGAAGGACACTACATAATGATCAAGGGGTCGATCGAAGAAGAACATATAACAATTGTAAATATTTATGTACCCAATATAGGAGCACCTCAATACATAAGGCAAATACTAACAGCCATAAAAGGGGAAATCAACAGTAACATATTCATAGTAGGGGACTTTAACACCCCACTTTCACCAATGGACACATTGTCCAAAATGAAAATAAATAAGGAAACACAAGCTTTAAATGATACATTAAACAAAATGGACTTAATTGATATTTATAGGACATTCCATCCAAAAACAACAGAATACACATTTTCTCAAGTGCTCATGGAACATTCTCCAGGATAGATGATATCTTGGGTCACAAAACAAGCCTTGGTAAATTTCAGAAAATCGAAATCATATCAAGTATCTTTTCTGACCACAATGCTCTGAGACTAGATATCAATTACAGGAAAAGATCTGTAAAAAATACCAACACATGGAGGCTAAACAATACACTACTTCATAATGAAGTGATCACTGAAATCAAAGAGGAAATCAAAAAATACCTAGACACAAATGACAATGGAGACAGGATGAACCAAAACCTATGGGATGCAGCAAAACCAGTTCTAAGAGGGACGATTATAGCAATACAATCCTACCTTAAGAAACAGGAAACACCTCAAATAAACAACCTAACCTTGCACATAAAGCAATTAGAGAAAGAAGAAAAAAAAAAGTTAGCAAAAGGAAAGAAATCATAAAGATCAGATCAGAAATATATAAAAAGAAATGAAGGAACCAATATCAAAGATCCATAAAACTAAAAGCTCATTCTCTGAGAAGATAAACAAACTTGATAAACCATTAGCCGGACTCATCAAGAAAAAATGGGAGAAGACTCAAATCAATATAATTAGAAATGAAAAAGTAGAAGTAACAAATAACACTGCAGAAATGCAAAACATCATGAGAGATTACTACAAGCAACTCTATGCCAATAAAAGGGACAACCTAGAAGAAATGGACAAATTCTTAGAAATGCACAACCTGCCAAGACTGAATCAGGAAGAAATAGAAAATATGAACAGACCAATCACAAGCACTGAAATTGAAACTGTAATTAAAAATCTTCCAACAAACAAAAGTCTAGAACCAGATGGCTTCACATGAGGATTCTGTCAAATATTTAGAGAAGAGCTAACATCTGTCCTTCTCAAACTCTTGCAAAATATAGCAGAGGGAGGAACATTCCCAAACTCATTCAACATTGTCACCATCACCCTGATACCAAAACCAGACAAAGATGTCACAAAAAATGAAAACAACAGGCCAATATCACTGATGAACATATTTTCAAGAATTCTCAACAAAATACAAGCAAACAGAATCCAACAACACATTAAAAGGATCATACACCATGATCAAGTGGGGTTTATTCCAGGAATTCAATGATTCTTAAATATACACAAACCAATCAATGTGATACACCAAATTAACAAATTGAAGGAGAAAAACCATATGATCATCTCAATAGATGTAGAGAAAGCTTTCAACAAATTTCAACACCCATTAATGATAAAAACCCTGCAGAAAATAGGCATAGAGGGAACTTTCCCTCTATGACAAACCCACAGCCAACATCGTCCTCAATAGTGAAACACTGAAACCATTTCCACTAAGATCAGAAACAAGACAAGGTTGCTCACTCTTACCACTCTTATTCAACATAGTTTTGGAAGTTTTAGCCACAGCAATCAGAGAAGAAAAATAAATAAAAGGAACCCAAATCAGAAAAGAAGAAGTAAAGCTGTCACTGTCTGCAGATGACATGATACTATACATAGAGAATCCTAAAGATGCTACCAGAAAACTACTAGAGCTAATCAATGAATTTGGTAAAGTAGCAGGATACAAAATTAATGCACAGAAATATCTGGCATTCCTATACACCACTGACGAATAATCTGAAAGTGAAATTAAGAAAACACTCCCATTTACCATTGCAACAAAAAGAATAAAATATCTAGGAATAAACCTACCTAAGGAGACAAAAGACCTGTATGCAGAAAATTATAAGACACTGATGAAAGAAATTAAAGATGATACAAATAGATGGAGAGATATACCATATTCTTGGATTGGAAGAATCAACATTGTGAAAATGACTCTACTACCCAAAGCAATCTACAGATTCAATGCAATCCCTATCAAACTACCACTGGCATTTTTCACAGAACTAGAACAAAAATTTTCACAATTTGTATGGAAACACAAAAGACCCCAAATAGCCAAAGCAATCTTGAGAACGAAAAACGGAGCTGAAGGAATCAGGCTCCCTGACTTCAGACTATACTACAAAGCTACAGTAATCAAGAGAGTATGGTACTGACACAAAAACAGAAATATAGATGAATGGAACAGGATAGAAAGCCCAGAGATAAACCCACGCATATACGGTCACCTTATCTTTGGTAAAGTAGGCAGGAATGTACAGTGGAGAAAGGACAGCCTCTTCAATAAGTGGTGCTGGGAAAGCTGGACTGGTACATGTAAAAGTATGAGATTAGATCACTCCCTAACACCATACACAAAAATAAGCTCAAAATGGATTAAAGATCTAATTTTAAGGTCAGAAACTATCAAACTCCTAGAGGAAATCATAGGCAGAACACTCTATGACATAAATCACAGCAAGATCCTTTTTGACCCACCTCCTAGAGAAATGGAAATAAAAACAAAAATAAACAAATGGGACCTAATGAAACTTCAAAGCTTTTGCACAGCAAAGGAAACCATAAATAAGACCTAAAGACAACCTTCAGAATGGGAGAAAGTATTTGCAAATGAAGCAACTGACAAAGGATTAATCTCCAAAATTTACAAGCAGCTCATGCAGCTCAATTACAAAAAAACAAACAACCCAATCCAAAAATGGGCAGAAGACCTAAATAGACATTTCTCCAAAGAAGATATACAGATTGCCAACAAACACATGAAAGAATGCTCAATATCATTAATCATTAGAGAAATGCAAATCAAAACTACAATGAGATATCATCTCACACCAGTCAGAATGGCTATTCATCAAAAAATCTAGAAACAATAAATGCTGGAGAGGGTGGGGAGAAAAGGGAACACTCTTGCACTGCTGGTGGGAATGTAAATTGATACAGCCACGATGGAGAACAGTATGGAGGTTCCTTAAAAAACTACAAATAGAACTACCATACGACCCAGCAATCCCACTACTGGGCATATACCCAGAGAAAACCATAATTCAAAAAGGGTCATATATCAAAATGTTCATTGTGGCTCTATTTTCAATAGCCCGGAGATGGAACCAACCTAAGTGTCCATCATCAGATGAATGGATAAAGCAGATGTGGCACATATATAGAATGGAATATTACTCAGCCATAAAAATAAACAAAATTGAGTTATTTGTAGTGAGGTGGATGGACCTAGAGTCTGTCATACAGAGTGAAGTAAGTCAAAAAGAGAAAAACAAATACTGTATGCTAACACATATATGTGGAATCTAAGGAAAAAAAAGGTTAAGACAGGAATGGAGACACAGATCTACTAGAGAATGGACTTGAGGATGTGGGTAGGGGGAAGGGTAGGCTGTCAGAGAGTGGCATGGACATATATACACCACCAAACGTAAAACAGATTGCTAGTGGGAAGCAGCCGCATAGCACAGGGAGATCAGCTCAGTGCTGTGTGACCACCCAGAGTGGTGGGATAGGGAGGTTAGGAGGGAGGGAGATGTAAGAGGGAAGAGATATGGGAACATATGTGTATATATAACTGATTCACTTTGTTATAAAGCAGAAACTAACACACCATTGTAAAGCAATTATACTCCAATAAAGATGTTAAAAAAATAAAAGAGAAATATTCATAATCTATAAAATATGTGTATTGATAAAACACTTTGTTCCTATAGCATATAGTGTAGAAGTAAATTTAAGCAAATTAAATATTATGCTTTCAACTCTACCCTTATTTTATGACTTCTGACTTACCAAATGATTTTGACAGGAAGGAACAAAATTAATGAACAGTTTATACCCTCAAAATTTTTTGATTTTATTGATTTCATTAAGCATCCAATTGATTAATCTAAGGATGATTTTTAAAAGTTCCTCTTTTTAATTAGATATATTCAATATGCCTATAAGTTGTCTCCAGATTACTACCCTATGACTTCTCAAGTAGTTCTCTGACTCTTGTGTACACTTGACATGCTTTCAAGATTAGGCCAGAAACTGGAAAATTTCCCAATATTAATATAAAGCTCAAGTATGAAAGAACTCTCCCGGGGATTATGTGAGCTATTTAATATCTGGCATGTCTATTGTGGGATGTAATGAACATATCTGAGGAAGAATGGCATTTTCATATAATACAGTAATCCTTAGTGGTAAGAACAGTAGGTTCTAGAGTGAAGCCCTAGGTTCAAATCGTAACTCTGCTCCTTGCTGGGTGTAGTTTGCAAGAAGAAAGATTAGGATACATATTAAGGAACAACTTTCTGATACCTCCAATTAATTTAAAAGAGAGGAGTGCTTTGAGAAGCAATAAGATTTCATCAGTGAATGTGTGTAATAAATGTCTGAGTAATCACACATGAAAGACGCCGAAGCAAGAATAAAAGTATCAACATGTGAATGGAGCTGATTTCCTCTGTTTCATGAGGGTTCTTTGATTATTAAAGACAAAGATGTCATCCCACAATGCTTCCTTAATCATTTCTCTTTCCTCACCATTTTTATCTCATTAACTCTACATCCTGAACTTCTGCTATTCCAAATTATCAAATTATTTTAAATAGATAGTAACTGTAAAGGTAGAGAGAAAGTGTGTGGGAGTGTGAAAAATTACTGCATTTTATATCACTTTTATGGAATAGGGACTTTCACCATCACTGTCAAAAGAGAACTTAGCAATACTTAATTCTTGCTTGAATTATCTCTATAGATTATGCTCCTCCACAAGTTCTACAAGTTCAAGGATGCAGATAATTTGGAAACTACCCAGGAAGAAGCAGTGAAAATGATTAAGATGCTGGGAAATTGGCTCTGTTATTAAGAGAGAAAGAATCAGATAGACTGAGTGATGGAAATATGTGTATTCAAGTAGAATTTAAATGTATCCATAAAGTATATAATTACACTTTTCTTGGTACCCTCTAAGGATAGACACAGAAAAATGGGATTAAAGTGATTCAAAATTGTGAGTATACACTAATTTTTAAAACCAGACATGAAAGTTGGACATCAGAATAAAATTGATACTCACTTTCTTCATTAAAAAATAGTATTTCTTTCAAAAGCAAATATATCATTTGCTGCTTAACAAAGACACTAGAGGCAGTGAAAATGAATACTTTAGGAACTCCTTCCAAGTGAAGAGCAATTAAATGGAGAAAGTAAAAAAAAAAAATCTCCACTGAAATTATAGTTTAAGTCTATGAATGTATTACTCAATAACTTAATGCAACTGTATAGAATGGGGTGCTTTAAGTTTTAATATGTACATGGGGTTATGAGTAAACACTGATAAATGGGACTGATAAACTAGTAGCCATGACCATATTATTCCCTCTGCAAATTGTTGATCTACACATGGTTTTACATTTAAATTAAATGTTCAGTATTAGAAATTTGAAGATTTCACATTAAATTAGAAGTTTCTATCTTCTCTGGAAAACAATACTATAGGATAAGAGGACTGTGGGTTTGCATCCTACAGGGAAATGTGCAGATGGAGTTGTATAACAATATTGATTCCTTAAGATAAGTCACATGTGTTTTTGTTCACTATGATTTATCCATTTCCTATTGTTGAATAGATTACTAATGTATGTCAAAGCCTCATATGAGTCATTATTCATCATCTTAGAGCAGTTCTATTTTACTTATTTATCTGTTTGTCCTCTGTTCATTTATTGAAATTCCTGACATAGCATATTCTGTGCTTTCACATAGACTAAAAGAGAATTCTGCAACAATTCCATCTCTACTGGTCTTAAGTTGGGAAGTTCTTGTCATTAGATATTTACTTGCTTGTAGATCCAAAAAAAAAAAAAAAAATTCCAAAAGGTCACTTGAAATGTATTGGCATTTGAATCATGGAGAGATTAAAGTATTACCAAACTGCTAGAACTGGACAAATCATTATGGATTAATTAACAAGTTGGCTTTTAGTCACTGGTCATTCGAAGTCATATAGCAACTGAGATAAATCACGTTGTGTGCCTTCCCTCTTGTGTTTTCATTATTGCTTTCCTCTAATTTCAGTTTACTAAATAAATTACATTAGAAAGTCTAGAACAAACAAAAATATGAAAACAAAGAAAACTTCCAAACAAGTTTTGTTTTTATTTTCTTTATATTGCATCACTGTTCATACTTGAATACTTATAATGGTAATGTGGTCATAATTTTCCAGTTTCATTAAACATGTTTTTAAAACCTATCATTCTTTGAACACTTAATTAACAAATATCTAATAGGCAATTACTATGCCACATCATCTTCTAGGTACTGAGCATAAAACCATGAGTAAACCACTCTGTCCTTATCCAACTTGCATTCTGGTGGGGAATACACATGATAAGCAAGACAGATAAATCAATTACAGAATACATTAGTTTTAAATGCAGAAGAGAAACAAAAAAGGGAAGAGTGTTATAAAAGCAAGAATTAAAATTTTACAGTTTTTGACCAGGAAATAAGCTAACTTTTAATATAAAACTAACTTTTGAATCAAGATCTTGTGGAATTGAATAAGTTAGTTTCACAGATAATACCTAATTAATACTTATTCAGCATTGCTACATATTATGTATTTTGCTGTTTTCTTTATAATTATTGACTAAATTAAGCACTGTGATTTCTTTCATCATACAAGTATTTTGATACTGCTGCAACACTTTGCAATAAAAACACACACAAAAAAAACAACAAAATATATCTTAACCTGGGTGATGATAAAATGGGTAAATACATATGTAAAAGGTATTTACATCTTTGAGGCGAACATCTAAGATGTGTGCACTTTAAGTTATGTAAATTACTCCTCAATTAAAAAATAAAAACAATAACAACAATAATGATAGTACTACTACTACTGTATCTCCATTATTACCCTCACTATTACTATTCTGTCTGACCACTACCTCATCATCCAGTTTCATTTTGAACATTTATTATCTCTAAGGTTTATATGAGAAGCTTTATTTTACATTCATTATTTTATTTAATAACTATTAAAAATATTTGAAGTTAATATGGTTATTCCTGGTTTACAGAGGAATATATATATGAAACAACTTGCCCAAAGTAACAAATACTGTGCACTGCTGGGGATATAGTAGTGAAAAATAATACAAGGTGACTCTCTTCACAGATCTTAACTGGAGTGGGTGAGATAGATATTAGAAGCTTTATTAATAAATTCTTTTTTTTTTTTTGTGGTACATGGGCCTCTCACTGTTGTGGCCTCTCCCGTTGCAAAGCACAGGCTCCAGACGCACAGGCTCAGCGGCCAAAGCTCACAGGCCCAGCCGCTCTGTGGCATGTGGGATCTTCCCAGACCAGGGCATGAACCCATGTCCCCTGTATCAGCAGGCGGACTGTCAACCACTGAGCCACCAGGGAAGCCCAATAAATTCTTTTAAATTAGCTACTATATTTCTTCTATGATTAGGACACATTTCCCTGTGTTTTCCCCTCATCCTTAGGGTAAGGGAAAATAACCACCTAAGGCAATTATTCTCAAATTCTTAATCTGATGGCTCTTTAATATTCTTAAATGTATTGAGGACTCCAAGGAGCTTTTGTTTATATGTATATATATTTATACTTACCACATTAAGCATTAGAGCAGATGTTTAAAAAATACCTACTTAGAAACTCATTTAAAAATAACACTATAATCATTATATGCTAAAAAAGAACATATTTTAGTGAAAATGCCAATATTTTACAAAACAATAATTTTGAAAGGAGTGACATTGCTTTGTATTTCTATAAATTTCTTTGATGTGAGGTTTATGGATTCTCTGGATTCTCATATCTGCTTCTGCATTCACTGTGTTTCAATATATCACACTATGCAGCTTCTGGATAACTCCCTGTACACCCATAAATGAAGGAGTGAAATAGATATCTTACTATTATTGACAAAGTAGCTTTGACCTCATAGGCTTCCTGAAATGGCACCACACTATAAGAATTCCTGTCCTAAGGAACACTGTGTGACATAACATGGGGAAGGAGAAAAGAAAGTAATAGAATGGTAAATGTAACAATGGAGTCGAAAGGGAATTTGTTTTCTGGGAAAAGGGCTAGTAGTGTTAATCAAAATCTAGTGACTCAATCAGTACAGGAAATCTGTTACTGATCACCTAAAGTGTATCATATAAATGCTGCAGGGACTTTTAATTTAAAATGAGGGATTTAAACTATATCCTCAAACTCCCTCTGCAACATGAATAGTCCACCATTTTGCAAAATCAAGATATTCTCGGGGTTTCATCCCACTGCCATCCTGAAGGTTCTGCATAGCAGTGAAGGATAAATAAAGGAAGAGGAATGTGTTTGGGAACATAATTGTCCTGGTCACAGTTGAAATATTGTTCTTATCTGAGTAAGCTTCTAAGATGAGCACTGCTCCTTGAGGAGCAAAGACCTTTAAGAGAAGAAAGGTGAATATATTTTGAATTAATTACTGGTCCCAGAACAATAAAACATAAGCCACTTAACAACCAGGAGTAGTTATTAAGCCCTTTATCCTGAAAGAATGCTTACATAGCAGAGAATTATTTGGCAGATACAGTAGAGTAATTGTGCCTGGAATCAACCCGAGTATAATTTGAGGGTTCTATGGTCATGGTCTCTTTTGATACTTGTCTAAACACAGCTTGTACTCAGTTATAAACTGCACTTTATACAGTTGCCAATTTACTTGAATCTTATCCCTTTTAGACATAGTTTTGTACCTATTCAAGTGTTCTACATACTGCCTACTCCTATTTTGGGCTGTATCCGATCAATTCAGCTTGGTGCATTTGTAAACTATAAATGACAATATAAGTGTATTTCTAATATCCATTCATAAAATAAGCAGCAGATTTCAAGTGATGGTGGCAATTTTTGTGTGTGTTTTTTTTTTTTAAATTCATGTGGGCGTCATTTTCTAAATTGTCTTATTTATAAAATATCAAGGACTCTTTAGCTAGTTTGTCAAATCATTATTTATTTCCAAAAAAAGTGTCTCTTAACAACTTGGAATAGCACAATGTATCATTATGTATTATATAATCAAGTATAATCCTACATCTTAGTTGTCTTGAAAAATATAATTCAATGAAATGAATATCTTTCTAAACCATCTATTGTTCTTGCTGTAAAAATGATAAAGCTTTACCAACAAGAAACAATTGAGTATGTACTCATTCTGTTAGTAAACATAAAAAGCACACAATAGGAAACAATGGAAGAGTAGAAAACAAAAACAGCAAGAAGATAAATACGAAATGGATTGTGCTAAATGTATAGACTGATTTCAATAATGTCAGAAGCTTTGTTCCTTAAACTTATTGTGGTAATTATATCATGAAGTAGCTAAGTCAAATCATTATGCTGTGCACCTTAAGCTTACAAGTGCTTGAGGTGTACAAATATAGTTCTGTATCTCAGTTATAGCTCTATAAAACTGGAAGAAAAACAAACAAACTTTGCATGTCTGTTTCTCCATATTTTCAGCTTTGTTTTATGGCCCTAATTGAGTCAAGTTTTCTTCTGTTTGTCAAATATTTCTACAAATTTCCAGCTGAATGTATTCATAATTGTTCCCCCTCTATTTTCTTGGTTATTGTGAATGAGAATTTTCCTTCATATTTCATAACTGATTATCACTGACATATAGGAAAGATAACTATTTAGAAAAAAATATTTTTAATTAGTTATGCCAGTGAGTTATCATTTCTAATTTTTCATGTCTGTTTTAGTGGTTCAAGATAAGCAATTATATAAACAACAAATAAGAAATATTTTCTTAAATATTGTTACTTTTGTTTTCTGAATGTGTTATTTTTCTACTTAACACTTCAAAAACTGTTAAATAAGAAGAGATTTATAGTAAATGTTTTGTTAGAAGCTAATTTTATTTGTTTCTCTCAAATTTATTTTCTCAAAATTAAAGAAATGTAGACATTCAGTTAAACATATCAAACTGTATGGAAGGTAAGAAATAAATTCTCACTCCTTCCATTCCCCAATCATTGACTTCTCTTCCAGAAATACTCATCATTAACTTTTTGTTGTTGTTGTCTTTTAGGATATTTTCTTCAGTTATCTTTTTTTTTCACTTCCTCAAATAGGGAAACATCTGTTCAAATTTAGTCTAGTTTACTCTGATTGCTTTCTATCAGAGTAATAAAAATGTTCCAGAGGCAGCCAAATATAATGTTACCAGCAACAGCTCTGAACACAGGTCACAGATTCAAGTTATATTCTCAATACCTTGTCCAGAGATGGAACCCTGATCTATAGTATCCCTCCACACCTTAGTTGTATGGAGAGTTAAATGAGTTATATATACCTTAAATAAGAGGCTTAAGTGAATTAATACATATAATGTGTGTAGAAGAGTGCCTGCCACATAGTAAGCCTTCTAAGAGGGCTCTATGTTTATCAATCCTCACAAATACTGTTGAAGTTCTATTTAATAAGTCTAGATCTCCAGCCTATTGTAAGCTAATTTCTTCTACACATATTTAAATATCCTCTTTCTACTGCCAAATATGTAGCATCATAGACTACCCTGCCTACTTGGACTACTCACACTCTAAATCAATCAGGCAAGGAGTGCAAAGACAAAGGTGTTCTGAATGGAAGTTTCTCACCACCAAAGGGTTTAATAATGAGACTCATAGAGGAATGTATGCCTGGCCAAAAGAATTTACAGATTGTGTAAGCTTATTATTTTTTTAAGACCAAACCTCACAAAATTGAGAGGTGGCTTTCAAACTTTCCTTCAAAAAAACCTTCCCCCCACTCCAGGTGAAAATTTAAACACAGCCCCCCACTACCACAAGTAATGCAGTTGAGTTTCCCACTTTTGGGAAAATTGCGGAGGTCAGTACTTCTGGAGTGCAAGGACCCTCACCAAGAGAATACTACCTTCCTGATGATGGTATCTCCCCTGCCAGATAAGTATCAAAGAAAATATTGAGTGAAGAGAGTATTAATCCTACAAGTAGGAGAGACTGAGGGGAAAAGGACGAAGCTGACACTTCTACTCCCAATATGAGTTCTACCTCAGCCTTATTACTAGGAAACAACAATGACAACATAATTATTCTGAAAAGAAGATGATCAAACCTCTGAGTCCTGAGCATATATCACGGCTGGAGATAGGTGTTAATGGCTATGTGAAGCAGTTGGTGTAGTTGGGATCTATCAACCACCCAACCAGCTCACAGATACTAAGCTCTGCAATTAAGTCAACACTTTCTAAGTCATATGATACTCAACTGGATAAAACATGACAAAGTTTCTCCTACAATTTCTTACATAATAGCAAAAGACAAAAATGCTTATGTATTTGGGTAAACCCTTGATCTTTTTGTCATTGTGATCGTGCCTGAAATAATACACAGAAAGCAATATGGTGAAAAATGATGGTGCATTATTTTTTGGCAAATACTGTTAAAAGAATCATAGAAAAAACAGCTAAAGACTAGAATAAACAAGTGTAACTACAAATTGTGTAAGATTTTCTCAATAGTTGAATGGAAATACAGAGGCTTTTAACATAACTCTGCTTAAGGTATTCAGTTCATAAATATCAATAATAAACTTCATAAAGAACTACATTTTGTAAACATTAAAGAGAAGATTAACAGTGTAAATATATTCTCAACAGTAAATTGCTTCATTAATGATAAAAAATGTTATGATAAAAACTGGGTGTAAACAAGGTGCATTGAAGAAACTAACAGAAATAACCTGGGCTAACAATACAGAGACTGCAATGTATGTGAAATGTATTAGTAGTCAAGCCATGTTACAGGAATACAGATGAAATCAGAAAGGTACAAAGTATTAGAGGTTATCACAGAAAATAGTTATGCTTATAAAAATAAAGCTTTCTAAATATGATAATCTCCATAGTACCATGAAATGAGGTGAGAGTAGTATGAAAATCTTTTGTATAGCACAAAGTTCACCAGTCTCATGGCAAAGTCCATAAAGCACTGGTAAAGTGAATTGTACTGTTTTTTTTTTTATTTTCAACAAAGACTCATGTTCCAAATTTGTTGTTATTTTCTGTGTTGAAAGAATCTAGCTATATTCTAGAAGGATATTTTTTAATATTCATTTGGAAATCATTTTGGACTCACATAAAAGTTGAAAACATAGTACAGAGAGTTTATGTGTACCCTTCACCCAGCTTCACCTACTGTTAACATTTTACATAACCATAATATAATTATAAAAACAGTGAAATAAACACTGGTACAATAGTATTAACTAAAGTATAGGACTTATTTGAATTTCACTAATTTTCCCATTTCACCATTTTTTGTTCCAACATCCAATCCAGGATCTCACATTGTATTTAGTTTTCATGTCTCCTTAGTCTCCTCCAATCCATGACAGTTATTCAGTTTTTCCCTGCTCTTCGTGATCTTGATGCTTTTAATAAATAGTAGTCAGTTTGGGCTAGCCTTATGCTGCCTGGTGATCAGAATGATATGAATTTTTATCAAGAATACAACAGAAGTTATGTCCTCAGTGCAGTATATCAGGGGCACATACTACTGATGTGTCTTTTTACTGCTGATGTGTATTTTGACCACGTAGTTAAGGTGGTATCTACCATGTTTCTCCACTGTAATGTTACAATTTTTCTCTTTATAAATAATAAATATCACTTTAATTATTTACTTTGAGACTGCAGATATACATTTTCTCCTCCTGTTTTTGCCTACTGATTTTGGCATTCATCAGAGGATCTTTCTTGCACCAATTATCACCATGTTGTATCCATAATGATGATTTCGAATTTCCTTCATCCTTTTTGTATTATTAATTAAAATTCTTCTGTAAGGAAGACCTGTCCCTTGTCTCTCTTTTTAAAATTTATTTATTTAATTATGTATTTATATCAGTATGAATGCATAGATATTGGTTTATTCTATGCATTATAATCCAATATTGTCATTATTTATTTTGTTGCTAAAATTGTTCCAACTTTGGTTCATACAGCTCAGTCAATTCATTAAGGTTGGCTTCTGTGTCCTTTTGACTCAGGCCTATTTTTTCCAGCACTTCTTAATTACTAGAAGATATAATTGCAAAAAAAAATCTCACATCTCATCTGTTCTTTTAAGTTGAAAGTTACATTTTTACTGCAAGTGAGAAAGTAGCTGTTTTATAAAGGAAACACATTCTATGGGGAGTTTGCAAATGCTTGATATTCTTTTCAATTTAAATGTTTTTTACCCAAACTAAACAACAATATCATCTATGAAAAGTCAAATGTACACACTTAACAAGCAAAAGATTCTAATCTACTCAAAATCATCCAGTGAAGGTCCTTCCTGTGAAATTTTACTGTGGTTTTTAAACTTAGTTCTTAAAAGCACATAAATGCAATATGTTTCACTTGCTTTGTAAGAAAAGCTTCTTGGTATCATCACAGAAGCTTTCCAAACACATTTTTACATAAAACTTTGCATTATAGGTAGAAAAGAATACAAAATAAATAAATTTATTAAGTAGTATCACTGAAGTCTTATTTTCATTTAGATGTATATCCCTTTATGGACTATCATTTTCAGTTATGACAGATAATAAAGCCATGTAGAGAAATTAACTTCGAACCACACATAGGAGCCATTGCATCACAAAACATCCAATCGATAGTTTGAAATTACAAATTAAATGTAATCAAATTTCTCTCACTTAAAGTATTGAAGAGTATTATGCCATTGGACAATATAATAGATATTTTTTAAACTTTATTTAGATCTTGAACTTACATATTGCCCACTCTTCATAATGTAAATGATATATTGCAATAGTCATACCTATAAGATTCAGAAATTAATATACTAGTAGGAAAGATGTATAGTCACTTTTTAGTAATGGAATGTTCAAAAAGTTTGAAAAGGGTGCTCTAAACATATTTATACTACCTGGAAATCTACATTTCTACACATAAAATAATACAGATTCTTGCTTCCTCTTGCCTACAGTAAAACCTACTATTTCTAAGAGCTACATGTCAAAAGGAAAACTTTAAACTCAGCACCTACTTGGTGCCTGTGCCCTGCTGAGTTGTTTTCTGAGAATTGAGTATCTAATAAAAAGATGACAGCAGGAGGAAGAGGGAGCACCAACCCTCCACCATGCTCGCTGTTCCATTTTCTAGAGCTACAGAACCCAGGTTTCTGAGTCTGCATATGGAAAATGTGATTTACAGTATCCTTGTAGGATGATGACAGTTTCAAGAGGAGATTTCTGGGCAGCTTCTGAGATGAGACACACATTTGTTTTGTTTTGTTATGTTTTGTTTTTCTCTTTTTGAACCAGGTGCTTTTATTAGAGCATCATTCCAATTTTTCAAATTATGTTGATTATCAGTTTTATAGTTCAGTGTTGTGAGAATTTGTGTTTTTGTTGCAGTTATTGTCAGGTCTTCAATAGAATTTTAGTAATAAAAAGAGAATAAGCAATTGGAGGAAGATAAAGGAATAGAGTACTGGGAATGTATATTAGTGCTTTATTGTTTCCAGTAAACATTTTCAGTATGTTTCTGCAAAGTTAATTGTTCAAAGATACTTTCTTGCAGAAGCTTTCCCATATGAGATAATCCTAACTGCATTAAACTAGTTAAAAAGTTATCCCAAACTGATCATCTCAGTTAAGATTCAGAACATAATTGACAAATTTTCCAGTGTAGACTTTTTTTTAACTTCAGAAGTCACCAACTGTAGGAAATATATTCTTATCATAAATACCAAGATTTTATATAACACAATTCACCTTTTTAAAAACTCCATCTTACCTGCTTTAAGAATTAATAAAGATTAAATATTTATATTTCAATGAACATTTCTCCCTTCATCCCCTTTCATCTTTAATTTGGTCCTGCAGGGTTAAAATGCTTTAAGCTATGTTATAGATCTCTGAACTTAATAGAAGACTGATATTACATCATCCCAATGAGAAATTCACTCTAAATATCAAAAAAACATAGAAATATACCCCAGGAGAAAAATCCAAAGATCAGACCTAAGCTGGACTGAAGACTATTTCAATTAAAATTTGAGTTCTGCAGATATCTGCAACAGAATGGCCTGTATTATTTAACCATCATTTGCAAGTCCATCCTAAAGCAAAATAAAAAGTTAGAAGTTTGTCTTAGGTAGCTTCCAATTTCCTCTTTTAATGTTATTATTATTATTAATTTTTCATCCAAGTGTCCACTCCTCCACAGACCCCTTTCCAATATGGCTTTTTCTCAAGGAGACACTAGTTAGAACCCAGTTTCTCTTAAAATATCAAATTAGAATTAATTTGTCATTTATTTGGAACCCAGTGTCACATATGTTACTTTATTAATGCTAATTTTAATAGGAAATTAGATTAAAACCCCCAAAGATTAACAATATCCTTAAAGTTGCAGTGCTGAAAACTGTCAGATTCAGAGGTAAAATCTTGAATCATCTTTCTCAAATTCTAGAATATGTTGTTACATCATATTCACACAAAAGTGGTTTAGGAGAATATTTCAGAGTTGAAAGCTCTTTCTGATTTGCCCTCAAATCATGTAGATAGCAGCTGACAAAATGTGAACGCTCTGGAGTTTGACTTCTCAGCTTTAAATCCCAGCCCTGACACTTGCTAGCTATGTGAATTTAGACAACTTGTACTTAAATTCTCTGCACCTCCATATGCCAACCAAGAAAATTATGCATAAGACATAATAACCATTCAAAGATTTACCAAGATAATTATAAAGTAATTTATGTAAAACATTTAACACAATGCCAATCACATAAAAATCACTCAAAAATCATGAGCTTAAATGATTTATTAGACTGTGAGCTCCATTAGAGCTAAGAAAACATTTTCTAACTACTGTATCCCCAGACTTTCACCCAGCTGAGTCACTGGAACCAAGGAGAAACTCAGTAGCTATTTAGAGAATGAATGAATGAATGAATGAATGCAGTGTCTTGTCCAAATGAGCTGTTTGCTGAAAATGGTAATAAAATTACATGGGATTCTGATTGATTCCTTGTCATGAATCTGTTCCATTTGCTTGAAACATATGGCTGTTCAATAAATATAATTTAAAGTGGCTGATGCCTATGTTTTCCATGAAGAGTCAGCAGGCTTTCAGCATGGGTATTCCTGTTACTTTCTCCTTCACCAAGACATATGTTGGAAAAAATATAAGATTTCTGAAAATTTTATTGAATTTTACACATTATAACTGCATAAATAGAACTGGTTATGCCTAAAGTCTATGAGCCATTTTTACGATGCTGGTTAATGGTGCTTTTATAAGACGTGTGCTTTAGCATCACCTGAGTGCCAATGTCCACAGGTATAGTGTTTTGGTAAATCAGATAACAATGTTAAGTGGTGTGAAAGATTATTTGTTTGGAAACCCCTCTGTGTTTAATTTTTACTTTTATTACTCAAAATTTATTTTGGATGAGCTGGATGCATTCCAGCCTGTCATTAAGAATAAACACATTTTCTCCAAGCTTATGACATAACTTTTTTGTTACATACAAGAATGACTTCATTGGTCAATTGGCTAACTATCTAAAGAACCACGAATAGATGACAATAATATCAACATTTTTGACAAACATTACTTCAAAAGTTATTGACTTAAATTATATAGCTCTTTAAAACAGCTTAAATCCTAAGCTTACTTAGATGAACACTTTTTAAGAAATGTATCTACTTACTTTTAGTAAGGAATTGCATGATTTGTGTACCCTTGAAGAGCAATTGAGAATATCAGCTGCGAAAAAAACCTCTAGACTATAATTAGTATGGGTAAATTTTATGACATAGATTGTTGCAATCTCAATCATCCATAATTATTTCTGAAGATGACTCTGTCCACAGATGTTGTTTGGATCCAATTCTACACTGAATCATATTGGTCAGTCATTTAGGACTGATTAGCCTCCTGAGTTTGTACAGGAATAAGCCAGCCTCTTCCCCACTTTCTATTTACCACTAAGTTGCATGATTGTACCCTTAATCAGAAACTTTGCATAACTGCACTCCAGATTCTTGACAGAGAATATAATCTGCAATTTCAGCCACCCATCTCTCATGGAAGTCTCAGGAGAGACAGAAAATGTTAAAGAAGATTGCTCAAAATGCAGGAGGTACATTCATTTAACTATACATTATGAATTTTACCTTTAGGAAGAGTCAGGCTAAGAATGTTGCAAACCTGCACTAAGGTATCTGGCCTGTTATAAAATTGCTTTTTCAGTTTATGTTTAATAGTGAGGAATATTGTAAGTACTATTTTTGCCATGGCTCATTATGCTGTAATGCATACATCTCTGGAAGTCTATGGAAAAAATAAATTAAATAATGTGTTTTATTATACATTTTCTATAAATATATAAAATATAAATTTATCTATATTTAAATAATTATATTATTTATATATGTATATATTATTTATTTCTATGTACATCCTTTGGGCCACTTTTATGTTTTTAACTAATGGACTCATTACATATTATACTTCATCATATTTTTTGTTTGGGAGTTTTTTTAGTTGCTGTTTTTAGAAACTCAGTGCCAAATTTCTAGCCCATGTTATCAAAAGAAAAATTCACAAATTTTTGTGTACTAAGGTGACCCAGCGTTATCTTATTTTTCTACATTTATTTGGATTTTTCCTAATTTTTCACCTTTTCAACTAGATAAGTGTTTATCTGTTTAATTACATATATTCAACTATATTTAGATAAAAATTATTCACAAACACATACCAGATTACAGGAGCCTTTGCCATTACAATGTTGCCCATTGGCCAGTCATGTCACAGCAAAGTTCTTTTAATTTAATACATATGTTCCCAATTTTAGAGTTACTTGACCTCTTACTAACATTTACGTATCACCTTAACACCAAACCTTTGTAAAAGACACTTCCTTTGGCTTTCACGCACCATACTTTTCAGGATTGTCACACTTTTTCTTCTATCTCTTAGACACTCCCACAGTCTCACTTGTGAGATCTTTGTATTCTTATCTGTTAAATGTCAAAGTCCTTTCCCTTCGTCCTTTGCCATGTGAAATATCCAAGTGAAAAAATCACATCTATTTGTTTAGTTCCAATTATCTATTAATTATTTTAAAAATCCAAATATCTAAACCAGCATCTCCTCTGTCTATCACAGACAACTGATTATTGCCATAAAAATCATAAAATCAGCATGTCTAAAATTTATCATGATCTTTCCTCTCCAAATCTGTTTATCTTTCTAGGTTCCCTACCTAAGTAAAAGGCCCTAAGCCCCAAACTAGAAAATCATTCTTAAATCAGCACACACTTCACTTCCCATATTCAACTACTTACCTAGTTCTGACACCTATATATCCTAAACATTTCCCAAATCTACCAGGTCTGCATTCACCTCAGCTGCTGCAGTTCAAGGCAATACCATTTCTGTGCAGCGTTGTGACAACATCCCCTAAACAGTTTCCTGGTCTCCACTAAAGCTTCTTCTCAATACATTCTACAGTCTGCAAAAGAATGTGATTCCCCAATGTAGAATGGACGAAGACCCTGTGGTGGATGACAACATGAAAGGGGCAAGAAACTGGTAGAAGCCACTGGTAGAACACACTGAGAGATGGAGAGTGATAAAAGAGAATGCTGAAGAGGTTGGATCAGATCAAATAACACAGGGCTTTATAGTCATGTTTAAGACTTAAGTTTTTATTCTAAGAAAGTAGGATAGCATTAAAATATTTCAACTAAGTAAACAATATCACTATTTTAAAAATAAAATACTCTGCTAACAGTGGAGTCCACTTTGCAGCAGTGGTCTACAAAATAAGGTATATAAGCTGTTTATTAGAAGGAAAGAAAAAAGAAGCCACTATTTAGGTAATCTCATTATTTAAAATTTTTATTTTGTATACTTTTAAAAATAATGAATCAAAGGGCATATATTAAGATGCTGCTCAGAAATAACTTTCTAGAAAAGAATTTATGATCCAAAAAGTGTGTAGATATTTATGTAGAGGGAGACCAACTAGACTGTTATTTCATTAGATGAATGGAGAGTTTATGGTATCTCACATTATTGTGGTGATGGCTAAGATAGAGTCAAATGTATTAATAAAAGAGATATTTAGAACGAAGTGTCCCTTCCTCATTATGGTCTAAATTAAAATGGATTGCAATAGCTCTAAAACATTTCTTTTGTGATAGTAAATGCCACCTTGACAAGCAGAGTTCAGAAGGGTTAAGGTTTAATGATTGTGTGCCTTTTAAATTATGCTTATTATACTGCTTTGGGAATCAGAAAAGACAAAAAATTGAGACTAAAACTTGAAAGCTTATAAAGTTAATAACTTCCTGTTAGAAGAACTAGGAAAATCACCTGATTCCTGAGGTTTGTTGCAGCAATGAACAAAGATGGCTAAGGGCCAATCTAGCTAATCTCTTAGTAATGACTTAATGTTTGACAGTAGTAAACAGCTTTGTTTATTCCACAGTCACATTTTGGACTTATTTTTCTTGATGATTATCTTGGATAGCTACTAGCCATTTGTGGTTACAAATATTCTAATATGTCAATTTGTATAGAAACTTCAAAATATTTATGATATTACCCCTTCCTTTAAAATCCCTATAAAATTATTTCCCATTTGACATAATACACCTATGTTTCTAAAAATTCCAAAACGTAGAGATTTGTTTTGATTTGTGACACATAATAAGAATTTTGATTTCTTCCCAATCTACTTTAATTATTTTATGTCATTTTACAATTTTTCTGTGTCTTAATAAATGCACAATAGATGATTGGAACCCAGAATGGGAGATCTATTAATATCTTGAACTTTATAAAAAGAGATATTCTATTATAATAAATTTAATTTTTATAACATTATGCTGTATCATGGGTTAAAAGGATCCTATAAGAGACAAGTTCTTCACTCCTTAGAATGTGCATAGGAAAAGATAGTCCACAGATAAACCACATGTTATTTTGAAGCACTTTTATATTGATAGCCATAAATTGACCAATATATAACTTTTATTTAAAGTTTTATATATTAGCTTCTTTTATTCAGTAATCTGCTGAATAAAATAAGCAAGATAAAGAAAAGATTACCTTTTATATAATTATACCTTGGGAAGTACATCTAAGACATCAACTCTAAAAGCTTTCCCCTTGTCTATTATTTTGATTGACTGAAAACTGCCTTTTAGGTGAGTTAAAGAATGAAACTTTATTTCATATAATTTTGTATTCATTATTCTCACTGTAAAAATGCTATACATAGAAAAAGCATATTTAAGATATAATTTTCCTGAATTATTTTCAAAACCATACTTACAATTCATGATAATACCTTTTCAGAATGTGTAACATATTTATAGTTTTTATAGAAGTACAAAATCTAAGTATTAAGTATATATGAAATTTCAGTTCTCTTTATGAAAATCAATATGAGTGCAGAGATAAACTACATTTCAGTAGCAGACTAGAGGTGTGTCAGTGAATTTTTCAAACTATTCACATTATTTTCTGATGGCAAAGACATCTCAAAAGAAGCATGATATGCTCTATGAATACCATCCAACTTCCTTGCTGCCTTACATTCAGCAATTGATGGTAGATTTGCTTTTTATGACAAGATGAATATATTCAAAATGCAGCTGTTATAAAAGTAGCTGACATTATGAATAAGAAATGGGAGGAAGGGTATTTCTGTTGAAGCTAATTTTAGGGAACTAGACAGGCAACAGTTTCACTCAGAATAGTGAAGGATTATCTGAAAATGCTGATATAGATTGTGTTAACACTACCAGTGCCCCATTATTAGTCATGGCTTCCTAGGGATGCTAGATTAACTTTAAAAATAAGGAAACTTATTTGTTCGCAAAATCTTGGGAACTTTCTTGATCTCATGATGGCTGCCAGCTGTATAAGAGCAGGGAAATCAATGCCTCAAGCTGCAGTAAGTGTGTAAAATTTGAAAATAATGCACACATATATCTACCTGTTCATAACATATCATTGTCGAGACCCCCTTCATACATCATTCATTACCATTGAACATGAACTTATAAAAATCAAAGAATGTGCTTTTAGGAGAGAGTGCAAGAAGGAGCTTGCTATTGCTACAAATTCCAGATCAAGGTGTTTTTCCACAAGATGTTGTTGATCCTAAGGATTTTCACCCAGTATACCCGAAAGTTACACGTAATATGCTTGGGAATATTGTAATAAATAAAAGAATATCTCAGCAGATAAATTGATTGTATAAGATATAATCAAATTAAAGAATTAGAATTGACACATAATATTTGAGGTAAAAATATTCACTGGATATACTTTATAGCAGAATGGTAATGAAAAACTTAGTGAACTTGAAGATAGTTTAACAGAAATTATTCTACCTGAAAAAAAAGAGATTTAAAAAGAAATGAAAAATTTGATCCAGTATTCAGGGATCCTCTCAGGGCAGTATGAAAAGTTTGACAGTACGTATGATTTTCCATTATGTCAGTTACATGCATTATACTTATATATAAAGTATAATTATAAACATTGTCTCAGAAGAAGAGAGAAAATTGGTCAAATAAAATATTTAAAGAATATCAGGCAAAATCTTCCCAAATTTAGTGAAAGATTTAAATTTAAATAATAAAAAATTTGCATTCCCTAGATAAACTGCACTTGGTCATATTGTTTGTTTTGAAATTCTAATAATTTGTTTAAGGTATAGGTATCTGTGTTCATGACAAATACTGGTCTATTTTTATTTTGCTATAATGCCTTTGTGTGGTTCTGTTATCAGAGAACTTCTGACCTAATTAAGGACAGTTGAGAATTGTCCCCTCCTCATCTGTGTTCATAGTTTTTGTAGAATTGGTATTATTTCCTCTTTAAATATTTTGTAAGATTAGGTAGAATTTTCCATCAAATCCAAGAATTTTCTTTGTGACAATTTAAGTATCAACACAATTTCTTTAATATACAGTATTCATGTATCTATTTTTATTGTGAAATATGGCACTCTGTCTTCTGAGAATTTTCTGTTTTATAAAAATTATCAAATTAATGGGTATAGAGTTACTTGTAGTATTCCTTAATTCTCTTTTTACTCTCTTTATGGTAGTGATAGATTCAATTTTATTTTTAATATTTGTAATCTCTGCTTTCTTTTTTTTCTCTTGGTCAGTGTGGTAAGAGGTTTATCAATTTCATTAATTATTTTTCAAAGGGGCAGTTTTGGTTAATTAATATTCTTTATTGTTTTCTGTTCTTAATTTCAAAAGTTTCTGTTCTTCTATTTATTATTTCCTTCCTTATTCTTGCCTTAAGTCTAATTTGCTCCTCTTTTTCAAGTTTCTTAATGCAGAAGCTTAGATCAATGAACTGAGACCTGTGGTATTTTGTAACATACTCCTGTAATGTTATAACTTTTCAATAATGGTGACTTCACAGAATAAAGACATGCTGTGTCCTTTGTGTCTTCATTTATATCCAACTCAAAATATATTCTAATTTCTCTTGTGATTTCCTTTTTGAACAATGGGGTAATTAGACATGTGTTGTTTAATTTAAAATATTAGAGATTTTCCACAATTTTTTCTATTATTGATATATAGTTTAATCTGTTGTAATCTGGAAAAAAAACACTTTGTATAACTTAATTTTTTCAATTTGCTAAGTTTTGTTTTATGACTCAGAAAAACCTTCCATTAGTGACTGTTCCAGGTGAGCATATTTTAAAATGGGTATTTAGCTGTTGTGGATGGAGTGTTCTGTTCTGTTAACTGATTAGTTGACAGGGTTGTTTAGGGATTATATAGTCATACTGATTTTTTTTCAACATCTTTATTGAAGTATAATCGCTTTACAATGGTGTGTTAGTTCCTGCTTTATAACAAAATAAATCAGCTATACATATACATATATCCCCATATCTCTTCCCTCTTGCATCTACATCCCTCCCACCCTCACTATTGCACCACTCTAAGTGGTCAGAAAGCACAAGGTTGATCTCCCTGTGCTACGTGGCTGCATCCCATTAGCTATCTATTCTACATTTGGTAGTGTATATATGTCCATGCCACTTTCTCACTTTGTCCCAGCTTACCCTTCCCCCTGCCATGTCCTCAAGTCCATTCTCTAGTAGGTCTGTGTCATATTCCCATCCTGTTGCTAGGTTCTTCATGACCTTTTCTTTTTTTTCAATTCCATATATATGTGTTACCATACAGTATTTTTTTTTTCTCTCTTTCTAACTTACTTCACTCTGTATGGCAGACTCTAGGTCCATCCACCTCGCTACAGATAAATCAATTTTGTTTCTTTTTATGGCTGAGTAATATTCCATTGTATATATGTGCCACATCTTCTTTATCCATTCATTTGTTGATGGACACTTAGGTTGCTTCCATGTCCTGGCAATTGTAAATAGAGCTGCAATGAACATTTTGGTACATGACTCATTTTGAATTATGGTTTTCTAAGGGTATATGCCCAGTAGTGGGATTGCTGGGTAATATGGTAGTTCTATTTTCATTTTTTTAAGGAACCTCCATACTGTTCTCCATAGTGGCTTTATGAACTTACATTCTCACCAACAGTGCAAGAGGGTTCCCTTTTCTCCACACCTTCTCCAGCATTTATTGCTTGTAGATTTTTTGATAATGGCATTCTGACTGTTATGAGATGATATCTCATTGTAGTTTTGATTGCATTTCTCTAATGATGAATGATGTTGAGCATTCTTTTTTTTTCTTTTTTTTTTCTTTTTTTTTTGCGGTATGCAGGCCTCTCAATGTTGTGGCCTCTTCCCATGGCAGAGCACAGGCTCTGGACGTGCAGACTCAGTGACCATGGCTCACAGTCCCAGCCGCTCCATGGCATGTGGGATCTTCCCAGACTGGGGCACGAACACGTGTCCCCTGCATCGGCAGGCGGACTCCCAACCACTGCACCACCAGGGAAGCCCAATGTTGAGCATTCTTTCATATGTTTGTTGGGAATCTGTATATCTTCTTTGGAGAAATGGCTATTTAGGTCTTCAGCCCTTTTTTGTATTGGGTTATTTATTTGTGTTTTTGTTGTTGTTGTTGTTGTTGTTGAGCTGCATGAGCTGCTTGTAAATTTTGGAAATTAATCCTTTGTCAGTTGCTTCATTTGCAAATATTTCTTCCCATTCTAAGGGTTGTCTTTTCGTCTTGTTTATGGTTTCCTTTGCTGTGCAAAAGCTTTGATGTTTCATTAGGTACCATTTGTTTATTTTTGTTTTTATTTCCATTTCTCTAAGAGGTGGGTCAAAAAGGATCTTGCTGTGATTTATGTCATAGAGTGTTCTGCCTATGTTCTCCTCTAAGAGTTTGATAGTGTCTGGCCTTACATTTTGGTCTTTAATACATTTTGAGTTTATTTTTGTGTATAGTGTTACGGAGTGTTCTAATTTTGCTTTTTACATGTGGCTGTCCAGTTTTCCCAGCAGCACTTATTGAAGAGGCTGTCTTTTGTTCACTGTATATTCCTGCCTCCTTTATCAAAGATAAGGTGACCATATGTGTGTGGGTTTATCTCTGGGCTTTCTATCCTGTTCCATTGATCTGTATTTCTGTTTTTGTGCCACTACCATACTGTCTTGATTACTTTAGCTTCATAGTATAGTCTGAAGTCAGGAAGTCTGATTCCTCCAGCTCCGTTTTTGTTTCTCAAGATTGCTTTGGCTCTTTGGGGTCTTTTGTGTTTCCATACAAATTGTGAAAATTTTTGTTCTAGTTCTGTGAAAAATGACAGTGGTAGCTTGACAGGGATTGCATTGAATCTGTAGATTGCTTTGGGTAGTATAGTTATTTTCACAGTGTTGATTCTTCCAATCCAAGAACATGGTATATCTCTCCATCTGTTTGCATCCTGTTTAATTTCTTTTGTCAGTGTCTTATAGTTTTCTGCGTACAGGACTTTTGTCTTCTTAGGTAGGTTTATTCCTAGGTATTTTATTCTTTTTGTTGCAATGGTAAATGGAGTGTTTCTTTAATTTCACTTCCAGATTTTTCATCATTAGTGTAGAGGAATGCAAGAGATTTCTATGCATTAATTTTGTGACCTGCTACTTTACCACATTCATTGTTTAGCTCTAGTAGTTTTCTGGTAGCATCTTTAGGATTCTCTATGTATAGTATCATGTCATCAGCCAACAGTGACAGCTTTACTTCTTCTTTTCCAATTTGGATTCCTTTTATTTCTTTGTCTTCTCTGATTGCTGTGGCTAAAACTTCCAAAACAATGTTGAATAATAATGGTGAGAGTGGGCAACCTTGTTTTGTTCCTAATTAATGTGGAAATGTTTTCAGTTTTTCACCATTGAGGATAATGTTGGCTGTGGGTTTGTCATATATGGCCTTTATTATGTTGTGGAAATTTCCTTCTATGCCTACTTTCTGGGTTTTTTTTTTTTTTTATCATAACTGGGTGTTGAATTTTGTCAAAACCTTATTCTGCATATATTGAGATGACCATATGGTTTTTATTCTTCATTTTGTTAATATGATGTATCACATAGTTTGATTTGCATATGCTGAAGAATCCTGGCATTCCTGGGATAAACCCCACCTGATCATGGTGTATGATCCTTTTAATGTGCTATTGGATTCTGTTTGATAGTATTTTGTTGAGAATTTTTGCATCTATCTTCATCAGTGTTATTGGTCTGTAGTTTCTTTCTTTGTGACATCTTTGTCTGGTTTTGTTATCAGGGTGATGGTGTCCTTGTAGAATGTGTTTGGGAATGTTACTCCCTCTGCTATATTTTGGAAGAGTTTGAGAAGGATACATGTTAGCTCTTCTCTAAATGTTGGATAGAATTCACCTGTGAATCAAGCTGGTCCTGGGCTTTTGTTTGTTGGAAGATTACTAATCACAGTCTCAATTTCAGTGCTTGTGATTGGTCTGTTTATATTTTCTATTTCTTCCTGGTTCAGTCTCAGAATGTTGTACTTTTCTAGAATTTGTCCATTTCTTCCAGGCTGTCCATTTTATTGGCATATAGTTGTTTGTAGTAATCTCTCATGATCCTTTGTATTTCTGCAGTCTCAGTCTTGTTACATATTCTTTCTAAATCTATTGATTTGAGTCTTCTCTTTTTTTTTTTCTTGATGTGTCTGACTAATGGTTTATCAATTTTGTTTAACTTTTCAAGCTAAAAGCTGGTTCTAGCTTTTGGCTTTATTGATCTTTTCTATTGTTTCCTTCATTTCTTTTTCATTTATTTCTGCTATGATTTTTATGATTTCTTTCCTTCTGCTAACTTTGGGTTTTTTTTTCGTTCTTTCTCTAATTGTTTTAGGTGTAAAGTTAGGTTGTTTATTTGAGATATTTCTTGTTTCTTAAGGTAGGATTATATTGCTGTAAACTTCCCTCTTATAACTGCTTTTGCTGCATCCCATTGGTTTTGGGTCGTCATAATTTCATTGTCATTTTTTTCTATGTATTTTTTTCATTTCCTCTTTGATTTCTTCAGTGATCTCTTGGTTATTAAGTAGTGTATTGTTTAGCCTCCATGTGTTTTTGTTTGTTTGTTTGTTTGTTTTTTACAGATTTTTTCCTGTAATTGATGTCCAGACTCACAGCATTGTGGTTGGAAAAGATACTTGATACAAATTCAATTCTGTTAAATTTACCAAGGCTTGGTTTGTGACCCAAGATATGATCTATCCTGGAGAAAGTTCCATGAGCACTTGAGAAGAAAGTGTATTCTGTTGTTTTTGGATGGGATGTCCTATAAGTATCAATTAAGTCCATCTTTTTTAATGTATCATTTAAAGCTCGTGTTTCCTTATTTATTTTCATTTTGGATGATCTGTCCATTGGTCAAAGCGGGGTGTTAAGAGTCTGCTACTATGATTGTGTTGCTGTCTATTTCCCTTTATATGGCTGTTAGTATTTGCCTTATGTATTGAGGTACTCCTATGTTGGGTTTATAAACATTTACAACTGTTATATCTTCTTCTTGGATTGATCCCTTGATCATTATGTAGTGTCCTTCTTTATATTCTTGTAACACTCTTTGTTTTAAAGTCTATTTTGTCTGATATGAGAATTGCTACTCCAGCTTTCTTTTGATTTCATTTGCATGCAATATCTTTTTCCATTCCCTCACTTTCAGTCTGTATGTGTCCCTAGGTCTGAAGTGGGTCTCTTGAAGACAACATATATCTGGGTCTTATTTTTTATCCATTCAGCCAGTCTATGTCTTTTGGTTGGAGCATTTAGTCCATTTACATTTGAGGTAATTATTGATATGTGTGTTCCTAGGGCCATTTTCTTAAAGGTTTTGGGTTTGTTAATGTAGGTCTTTTCCTTCTCTTATGTTTCCTGACTAGAGAAGTTCCTTTAGCATTTGTTGTAAAGCTGGTACAGTGGTGCTGAATTCTCTTAGCTTTTGTTTGTCTGTAAAGGTTTTAATTTCTCCATCAGATGTGAATGAGATCCTTGCTGGGTAGAATAATCTTGGTTGTAGGTTTTTCACCTTCATCGCTTTAAATATTTCCTTCTACTCCCTTCTGTCTTGCAGAGTTTCTGCTGAAAGATCACCTGTTAACCTTATGGTCTTCCCTTGTATGTTATTGGTTGTTTTTCCCTTGCTGCTTTTAATACTTTTTCTTCATATTTAATTTTTGATAGTTTGATTAATATGTGTCTTGGCATGTTTCTCCTTGGATTTATCCATCATGGGACTCTCTGTGCTTCCTGGATTTGATTAACAATTTCCTCTCCCATATTAAGGAATTTTCAACTATAATCTCTTCAAATATTTTCTCAGTCCCTTTCTTTTTCTCTTCTTCTTCTGGGACCCGTATAATTCGAATGCTGGTGTGTATAATGTTGTCCCAGAGGTCTCAGAGACAGTCCTCCATTCTTTTCATTCTTTTTTCTTTATTCTGCTCTGCAGTAATTATTTCCACTATTTTATATTTGAGGTCACTTATCCATTCTTCTGCCTCAGTTATTCTGCTACTGTTTCCTTCTAGAGAATTTTTAATTTCATTTGTTGTGTTGTTCATCATTGTTTGTTTTCTCTTTAGTTCTTCTAGTTACGTATTAAATGTTTCTTGTATTTTCTGCATTCTATTTCCAAGATTTTGGAACATCTTTACTTTCATTATTCTGAATTGTTTTTCAGGTAGACTGCCTATTTCCTCTTCATTTGTTAGGTCTGGTGGATTTTTACCTTGCTCCTACATCTGCTGTGTGTTTCTCTGTCTTCTCATTTTGCTTAACTTACTGTGTTTGGGGTCTGTTTTTTACAGGCTGCAGGTTCATAGTTCCCATTGTTTTTGGTGTCTGTCCCCAGTGGCTAAGGTTGGTTCAGTGGGTTGTGTAGGCTTCCTGGTGGAGGGGACTAGTGCCTGGGTTCTGGTGGATGAGGCTGGATCTTGTCTTTCTTGTGGGCAGATCCACATCCGTTGGTGTGTTTTGGGGTGTCTGTGACCTTATTATGACTTTAAGAAACCTGTCTGCCAATGGGTGTGTTTGTTTTCCTGTCTTGCTAGTTGTTTGGCAGAGGGTGTCCAGCACTGTAGCTTACTGGTCACTGAGTGGAGCTGGGTCTTGGCATTGAGATGGAAATCTCTGAGAGATTTTCACCTTTTGATATTATGTGGAGCTGGGAGATTTCTGGTGGACCAGTGTCCTGAATTTGGCTCTCCCATCTCAGAGGCACTGCCCTGACGCCTGGCCAGAGCACTGAAACCCTGTCGTCCACATGGCTCAGAATAAAAGGGAGAAAAAATGAAAGAAAAATAAAATAAAAGTTATTAAAATAAGAAATAAAAAAATAATTATTAAAAAAAATAAAGTTATAAAAAATAGAAAGAAGAGAGCAACCAAACCAATAAACAAATCCACCAATGATAAAAAGCATTGAAATCTATACTAAAGAGAAAAACAAAAATGGACAGAGAGATCCCTAGGACAAAGAGTAAAAGCAAAGCTATACAGACAAAATCACACACAGAAGCATACACATACATACTCGCAAAAAGTGAAAAAGGGGAAAAAAAAAAAATATATATATATATATATATAAAATTTTTCCCAAAGTCCACCACCTCAGTTAGGGCTGATTCGTTGCCTATTCAGGTATTCCACAGATGCAGGGTATGTCAGGTTGATTGTCCAGATTTAATTTGCTGCTCCTGAGGCTGCTGAGAGTGATTTCCATTTCTCTTTGTTCACACAACTCCTGGGGTTAAGCTTTGCATTTGGCCCTGCCTCTGCATATAGGTCGCCTGAGGACATCTGTTCCTGCTCAGATAGGATGGGGTTAAAAGAGCAGCTGATTCGGGACTCTGGCTCACTCTGCCTGGGGGGGAGTGAGGGGTACAGATGCGGGGCAAGCCTGCGGCTACAGAGGCTGGTGTGACATTGCAACAGCCTTAGGTACAATGTGTTCTCCAGGGGAAGTTGTCCCTGGATCAGGGGACCCTACAGTGGCGGGCTGGACAGGCTCCCGGGAGGGGAGGTGTGGATAGTGACCTGTGCTTGCAAACAGGCTTCTTGGTGGCTGCAGCAGCAGCCTTAGCATTTCATACCCGTCTCTGATGTCCGCACTGATAGCCACGGCTCATGCCTATCTCTGGAGCTCGTTTAGGTGGTGCTCTTAATCCCCTCTCCTCACGCACCGCTAAACAAAGACCCAAGAAAAAGTCTCTTGTCTCTTCAGCAGCTCTAGAAATTTTCCTGGACTCCCTCCTGGTTAGCTGTGGTGCACTAGCCCCCTTCAGGCTGTGTTCACACAACCAGCCCTATTCCTCTCCCTGGGATACGACTTCCAGAGCTGGAGCCTCAGCTCCCAGCCCACACCCATCCCAGCGGGTGAGCAGACAAGCCTCTCGGGCTGGTGAGTGCTGGCTGGCACTGATGCTCTGTGCAGGAATCTCTCTGCATTGCCCTCCGCACCCCTGTTGCTGCGCTCTCCTCCATGGCTCCAAAGCTTCCCCCCCTCCACCACTTGCAGTCTCCGTCCGAGAAGGGGCTTCCTAGTGTGTGTGGAAACCTTTCCTACTTCACAGCTCCCTCCCTTAGGTGCAGGTCCTGTCCCTATTCTTTTGTCACTGTTATTTCTCTTTTCTTTTGCCCTACCCATGTATGTGGGGAATTTCTTGCCTTTTGGGAAGTCTGAGGTCTTCTGCCAGCGTTCAGTAGGTGTTCTATAGGGGTTGTTCCACATGTAGATGTATTTCTGATGTATTTGTGGGGAAGAAGGTGATCTCCACCTCTAACTCTTCTGCTATCTTGAAGCTCCTCCCACCATACTCATTTTTTTATTTACTAGTTCTATTAATTACTGAAAGGTAAGTGCATATATAATTACAGAATTGTCTATTTTGTTTTGCATTGTATCAGTTTTGCAATTTTGAATTTTTTCTTTGTTGCTTTCACTTTTAGGGTTATTATATATCCATGGGAAACTGATATCTTTATCCTTGTGTAATGATCGTCTTTGGCCTTAGTAATATTTTTTGTACTAAAGTCTATTACTTCTCATGTTAATATAAATATTCCAGCTTCTTAAAAGCTTAGCTGTTAGAATGGTAATTTTCCATCATTTTACATTTACTCAGATGTATATATCTGTATAATTAAAGTGGATTTATTGTAAATAGCATATAGTTGGATTTTTTTCCCAATTTGAAAATCTCTACCTTTTATTGGAGTGTTTAGACAGTATACCTTAGGTGTCATTGAGGTACTTGATTAAAATCTATCTAACTGCTAGATGTTTTTTGTTAGTATCATCAGTTGTTTTGTTTTCTGCCTTCTTTTGGACTAATTGATTTTTTTGTATTCCTTTTTTCTTCCGCAGTTGGCTTAATTTTTTCACTTTAAAAAATTTTGTTTTATTTAACTATTCATCCTCTATCCTCAAATGCACTTCACATGCATTGTAAGGATATGTCTTGGCTTGCTGTTGTTGTGTAAAAAAAAATTCCCACAACTTAACAACTTAAAACACTGCCCATTTATTATCTTACAGTCCTATACACCAAAAGTCCATAACTGGATTTTCTGCTAAGGGTCTCACAAGGATAAAATCAAGGTGCCAACTAGTGCTGTAGTCTCATCTCTGGCTCAGGGAAATCTTCCAACCTCAATGCCTCCTAGAATAATTCAGTGTTTTGCACCTCTAGTAGGGAAGAGTTCCCTGACTTTTTGTTAGCTGTCAACTATAGTACACATTCTCAGTGCTTAGAGGCCATCCACCATTTCCCTTCATGTAGCCCTAGTCATACCTTAGAAATTTGCTCTTTCTGAGATATCAGGAAAATTTATATTGTTTCCAATCTCTCCAGCCATTTTTAAGGGCTCATCCAATTATGTCAATCACACTCAGGATAATCTCCCATTTAATAAACTTAAAATCATCTGATTGAGATACAATTACATTTGTAAAATCTTTTTGCCATATAATGTAACATAATAATAGCAGCAAAATCCACCATATTCCAAGTCTTCCTCACATTCAAGGGATGAGGATTACATGGGATTTTTCAACTAGGGCAAAGAAATATGGAGGTCATTTTAGAATTCTTTCTATAGAGAATCTTACAATTATATAATCTCATTTCTTTCTTTCCATCATTTTGTTATTTTTTTTATATGTTGGACTTTTTTTTCCCTCAACTGAGAAAACTTCCTACAGAGAGTATATAGACATGTTGCTTATGTTTACTCCAAGGCAGTGCATCCCTATGTGATAATAATCTCTCAAAGTAATCATCATCCCCTAAACTTCTCCTTAACAATGACACTGGGTAGATAATTCCCCAGGATGATTGATGTAGCACCCAGAACCCCAAACACACCCTCTTGATAATGATTTTGGACAAATACCTTATATTAGTTTCCTGGGAGCACTATAATTAAGTACCACAAACTAGGTAGCTTAAACAACAAAAATTTATTGTTATCACATAGTCCTGGAGGCGAGGAGCCTGAAATCAAAATGTCAGCAAGTTTTTTTCCCTCTGAGGGCTGTGAAGGAAAACCTGTTCCATGCCTCTCTCTTACTCTGTGGTAGCTTCAGGCATCCCTTGCCTTGTAGATGGTATTCTCCCTGTGTGTTCACGTTATTTTCATTCTCTATGTGCTTCTGTGTCCAAAATCACACTGTCTATAAGGAAACTGGTCATAATGGATTAAGGTCCATTCTAATGATCTAATTTTAACTTAATTACCTCTGTAAAGACTCTATAAAGACCCTATCTCTAGATAAGATCACATTCTGAGATACCTGGAATTAGGTATCACAACGTGTTTTTTAAGAGGATATAATTCAACCCATAATATATCTCTTGGTATTGCGAGATAATTTTCTACTTATGTGAAAATAAATAAAATAGGGAATGCATAATTAGTCTTAAAATGCAAAATTGGTACTGTAACATAAAATTCAATTTGTAAACGTGTTAATATAATGCCCATAGTTCTTTTGGAGTGGGGAGTTGTAGTACAAAGAATCATCATCATGTATAGTTGAAACAGAAAAATAAAACAAAACCAAGACAAAGCAAAATGTTCTCAAGTTGTTTACCAACTTCAAATTAACCTTAAGTAGTTAAAACATACTAAGGGAAACAAGAAGATTCTCACTAGCATGTTAAATATTTACATTATAACAACTACTGCAAGACAAGTTTTAATACCTGCACACATGAATTCAAATATATTTGACTCTCAAATGTTAAAACTTGAAAATATGTTCAAACTCTCTATTGTTCCAAATAAACAATTTATTTATATAAGAAAGGTACTAGTTTCTTAAACAGACTGTGTAAGGACTGATTCACCAAACGTTAGTGGATTCACAGCAATATTCTTCTTCCCAGGAAATAATATTGTTTACCTGATAAGCTTTGACCCCTATTTGGATAGGGAAAAACTTTCATTCATATGGTTTCAGTTGAAAACTTTTGAAGAATTTAGTCTAATTTATTTCCAGTTTTTAGTCCTATTCCTGGAGTGTTTTACAGCTCTCAGGCTCATATTGCTACATACATCCTGTTGTTATTTTATTATCTGGGAAGAAGTTCCTTTCAAAGCATTGATAATTAACCATCTTATCTAACATAGTAAAAGGAAAAGAAAAATCATTAAGAGTGTACAATTTGTTTCTCATCATTTTACCCCTCAGAAATATAATATATACTATTCTTGCTCCATTCTGACTAGATGGTATCACTCAGAGACAGCTTTGATTTGAAGATGAGTTCACCAGCTTAACTGATTTCTACAGCTCTTTACCCCTCAACATAGATTTTCTACATTCAAGAGGTATGAAAAAATAGTTGATAAAGAAAAAGAAGTAAGGAAGGAATGCAGGAAAGAAGGAAGGAAAGATGGAAGGAAGGAAGGAAGGATGGAAGGAAGGAAAGGAAGGAGGGAAGATGGAGGGAGGGAGGAAAACTATGAATCCCAGGTTTCCCAGCAAATATAATCAGAGTATGGCACTCCTTTCTCTCCATGTTCTTCACTGAGATTGCCATTTTAGTCTCATTTTTTTTTCAGTAGAATCCTTATTATCAATAAAATTTATTAAACTATAAATCTATTTTCCCATTACCCAAAAAGTTGCAGCAATGTGCATTTTTGTCAGGTGAGTGAATCATTTAGGCAATCTTTTAGCTTCCGTTGGATTCTCTAACCCAAATGAAAGGATAGCATGCATCAGAATGTGTGTCTATCTTACTTATACACTATGTTTATTATAAATATTTTTTCCAACCCATCGTAGAAATGTTAGAAAACTCCCAGTCCAGAGCCAGAAGTGATCTTTAATAAATGAAGCAGATGTGTCCCTACACAGCTCACAACTGGGGGTTAAATTGTTTCATGAGCTGTCACTGGATGTTACGTGTTGCTGCCAGAATCCTCACTTACTTTAGTTTTCCTGACAGGCAATATTATGACAATTATTAACACCTTTGCTAATATATTTCTACCAGAACCATGTAAATCTTCTTAAAATTTCAGAATAATATAAAAAAGATAGGGAACTTCGCTCCCAAAATCCTACTGATTTCATGATGCCGGTTGATACCATAGAAACAGTATAATTTCTTAGGCATTCCTTAAAAGAATAAAGAGTAACAATTTTTTAGAAAATTTAAGCCACTGTTTCTTAAAGTATGTGTTTCAGTTCTAGTTATAAGCCCAATTTACTTGGACTCACCTAAATCGTGGAACCTTGACCTCTTGCTTGACAGAAAGCCCTGGCTGACACTATCATAGCCCCGTTGCCTAATATCCCCTGTGCCTATGGCCTCCCTGAGGAGAGGGTTGGGCTCTGACAGTGTCCATTTTGCCCACTGCTACAGGAGATACATTAGTACAAGAATCCAGGTCCTAACCATCGAGAATGGGAAGATCTGCCTTCTCTCTTCACTGATAGTTTCAGATGAAAGATTGCCCTCTGAGTCATAAGATCTAATTTTGCCAGCATCTGCATAAGTGGAATCAATAACTCAAAAGCATACTGGAGTTAATATGCTATGAGGCAAAATTTAACCGATGAGAGACAAGAGATATAAGGGGCCTACCAGATAAATATATTTCCCTTCTTTATCCAAAGTGATCCAATAATTAATAGGTAATTCATGGCCTGTTTGAAGATGACCCACTTGATCTATCAAGTAATAGTAGAGGTATTACTTTATTTTATAAATAAAGAAAATTTATTATTCACTTCAGGCTGCTGTAACAAAAATTCCATAGAGTGGGTGGCTTAAACAGCAAAAATTTATCTCCCACAGATTTGGATGCTGGGAAATCAAAGATGGAGGCACAAGCAGATCCAGTGTCTGCTGAGGGCTCATGTCCTAGTTCATCAACAGCAATCTTCTTGCTGAGTCCTCACATAGTAGAAGGGGCTAGGGACCTCTCTGGAGTCTCTTTTATAAGATCACTAATCTCATTCATGAGGGCAATATCCTTATGACCTAATTAACTCTCAAAGGCCCCACTTCCTAAAACCACCACATTGGGGGTGAAGATTTCACCTTATGAAATTTGAAGGAGATATAAACATTCAGTCTATATCAGAAACAGACACAGGAAGAATTGAAATTGCAGGTGGTATAAAATCAAGGTGTAGAGTTAATTCTCTGGAATTCTACCTTGATGTTCTTTCCTTTACACTGTGCAGCCTCTAAATATAGATAAGCAAAATAGTTTAAACAAAAAGTCCCAAATCAACTTGTGATTCTTAACAATTCTATTTACAATGTAATTATAATAACATTTACTAGAGAGCTACAAGCTCCACTTAACTTCAGGTGTAGGCACCACCTTTTCCTGCCCCATCAGCTGAGAGGTAAGTAAGCTGTCCATGTACATCCTTCTCTTTTACTGATGGGGTAAGGCAGTGTTCCTTTCTGACATGATGAAAAGGAAGATCTAAATAAGAGGGATACAGTTATTCTAGAAGAGAAGCAAGATTCCTGCTATTTTTTTTCCCCTAATTCCTTTCAAGGATCAGATATAGCTTCTCCAGGATGGGTAGAAATGCAGCCTACAATACAGGTTTTAAAAGAAGCCTCACATCAGAAAGATTCCAGAATTAATTAACTGAATTGGATAATTTACTCATCTTGACAGAATATCCTATAATCCAGCCCACATTTTTCTAGCCCTAACTTTGATTTAACTAATAATTCTGATTAATAATTACCAGAAATTCACTCCATTATTCACTGTCAGATGTTGTCTGCCCATATTCCTTTGATCAATTCTGACTTAAATGTGTTGTTCTGTTTTAGCATCCAACTTTATTGTAATGTTTGAAGAATATTCTTCTGGTACAACACCCATGATTTTATTTTAGATACATTCATCTTTAAGGAACAAGAAATGTCTTCTAGAGCTCACTTGATTATCTACTAAATCATAGCCATGTATGTTACTGTCTGTTGGTCTTCTAATTTATTGGCTGCTCATTACTATTTGGAATCATGTGCATACAGATATGTCATAGACACATGTCCACACTCTTAACAAATGGCCAATATTAATTGAGGTCCTATTATGTGCCATTATAGCACTCAGTATGAGCTACAAAAACCCCTTTAAAGGACATAAAAAAGGCTGAATTATCAAAATAAATACTTGAAATAACATCAAAATAAATAGCATATATTTAGATGTTAAGTGATATGGTAACAGCATTAGTTTTTACCTCTGTATTTAACATTCACAGCCATCGTTCCTCTGCCATTACCTGATAAACACACAAGGAATGGAATCATCTGCAAAGTCATACTATCCTTGAAGTACGATGTCTACTTTTTGGGAAACAGTTCTCATCTTCTGAAATTATTATTTTTGAAAGTATATGCTAAACAATCAGTAGAAATAGTTCTACAAAATCTTTTACTAAAAGCACTATTATTTATGATCTTGTGTCCCCAATTTTCCTAGCTCACACAATCATAATTTGTATTAAAATCTTGGAAATATTCTGGGAGCAAAAGTGCTCTAATATGAATTTGGATTTTTATCATGAAAACAATGTCTTATGGTTTTCTAAATATAATGAGCTACATCAGAGCAATGATGATGATGGGGAATGATGATCTTATTTCGTACTTAAAAAATTTTTCTTTTTCTTTAAGCATTATTCAAAGCCAGGCCACCTCTGTGTGTTTTACTTAGTGTTTTGTATGGTTGGTTGACTGATTTGATTTTTAAATGGTTGTGATAGCTTATAGTAGCAATTTGTCCAAAAATTTCCAATGTGTTTGTCACAATATATGTTGGGGATTTAACAATATATAGAGTCCTGTTGGAGTCAGTTCAAACATTTCCAAAGAATATGTTTAGCTTTGGCTGCAAGTACTACCTGTTATAATTAGTTTTATGTATTTGCTTGCTTGAGCCCTGGGGTGCCCACATATTGAGTCGACATTACTCTGGGTGTTTCCCTGACAGTGTTTTTAGATGAAATTAACTTTTAAATCAGTGAACTGAGTGGAACAGACTGCTCTTCCTAATGTAGATGGTCCTCATCCAATCAGCTGAAGGCTTGAATAGAACAAAAAGGCAAACCCTCCCCCAAGTAAGAGAGAATTCCTGCCTGATTGCCTTCAAACTGGAACATCGTTTTTTCTCCACCTTCTGACTTAAACTAAAACATTGGCTTTTCCTGGGTCTTGAGCCTAATGTAAAATAAAAAATATTTTTATATCCCTCAAATAAGAATTCATAGCCATATGTCATAAGATCACAATACTACTTTCATCAGCAATCACATCTCTCAGTCTTGTATTTAAGAAAATTGCTTCAGGATATATATCACATATTTTTTAAATACTGGTTGGTATTTTTAGCCATTATTTCATTACCACAAAATTGAGTACTAGTGTCCAATTAGACATTAATTACCAGTCTAAATATGGCTAATGTTCTAACCAGGATATCTCTAGGCATTTTAATTTTACTAAATTAAATGCAATGCAATTTAACTTTGCAGATTTCACAATTCAAACACTCCTTTAATTATAAAGGTTTATTTGAATGGAAGAGAACAAATGTTCTCTAACCTTAAAATTCTGGTGAAATTAAACATGATATTTAGTGGAATCACCACAGGAGTTCAGAGGGATGATGGCCTGTTAGATATCTTGCAGGAAATCTTCCACCCTAAAACCACTCTATGTTCAACAGAGCTGCTGCTTCAACAACTTCAGCAGCAAAGGATACTAAGTGTTGTAAATGTCTTCCTTTTATAAAGCAAAATGTTCTCATTGCAATTTCAGTCTTTAATTTTATTTCTGCCAGTTGGAGCACAGTAGAATAAATTTATTACCCTCTTCAAATATTTGATGACAAGTACTCTATTATTCCCCTGCCTTACGTTCTCTGGGGTAGCTGGATTTATGGCAGTACACCTTCATCATTTTTGTTGCTCTCTCCTTAGGAATCAACATCTTCCTTAAAATGGGGACCTCTGATATGGCAATGACATAACTCCAAAGCTCATTCAATTCCCACCCTTCTTTTAAACATAATAAACCATATCCTCTAAAGATCTATCAGAAACACCTATAAAGGCAAGAGGTGACTTCAACACTTTTTTTTATACCATAATATCATTTTAAAAAATTCTAATTGTTTTAGGGCCTTTTAACTTGTAGGTAACCCATAAGATAGTGCAAATTTATCCTTGTCTTAAATTTCTGCTTGTATATATTAAAAGAATAACAAATAGGAAATTGGCAAATAACAAAGTGATAACATACTGTCTTCTCTTGTGTCTATAGGCAAATTGTCCACAAAACTTACATTTTCTCATCTCTTCCTTATCCTTAACTTCTTTGATTTAAATATATTGTTATCTTGACAAAACAATTTAACATAAAGATATGTTTTGTTTTTTAAAATTTCTATTCTTGTGTTCTTACTGATTGTTCTTCTCATATCCAACAAACACTAATATAGTGTTTTTTAAAGAAGCTTGCACAGCCAGTATAGTTGTGGAGACACTGTGTATGTGAAAGTGTCTTTCAGTTACTTTCAAATCTTAAACAGAGTTTTGTTGAATGTAGTGTCCTTTGGACAGAGCCAATTTGGATGGAAAAATAATACCAGACTCATGAAAATATTTATCAGTTCAAAAGAATGGGTACCATCAAAAGTATCAGATCAAGATCCCCTGCTATGAAAGGAACTTACAATAAGCCACCTATTTATTTTAAAGAATGTTTCTCAACAAGGCCTCAAGGTCATTATACCTTCAAAATGTGATGACTCAGAAATCAGGAGAGATTTTTCTCTGTTATGAAAACACGAATACAACATTCAAAAATAAAATTGAGATAATGAAAGATGTATAGTTTATTACAGAAAACAAAATTAAACTCAAAAGAATAAATAAAAGCATACAAGGTATAAAATAGAAATAGATTAAAGAGCTAAGAAATTCAATAAATGAAAATGACACATTTGAGAAAGAAAGAAAAGAACAGATAAGGAGACAAATATTTATAGCAATAATTGGGGAATCATTTTCTTATCTGAAGAAAAGTGTTCATTTCTATAAGCCAAACTCAATAGTTAGAGGCTCCTATAAAACGTTTCTTTACTGAATTATTTTAACTTCAAGATTAATAAAATAAATCCTACAAGTGCTGAGAATAAACAAAAAAGGAATACAAGAAAACAAAGAAGCAACTGAGCAAAATAATTCATGGCAAAGGCAAGGGGAAAGAATCAGTCTGGAGCACAGCTGTAAGATTTTGTGAGAAAAAAAAAAAGATTTTGAAGTAAAAAGTCTCCATTCAAACATGTTATTATTCATGTGTAGAAACTACAGGAAGACAGATATATTACTTGTATATCCTTTCCTCTAAATTCTCAGAAATATTTTTCAGGGCTTACTATTCAAACCTCTATTATGTGACTGGATGAGAGATCTAAGGACTCTGTGTCTAGTGGGAATATCTGTCTCCATTCTCCCTGCTCCTCATAAAACTCCCCTTAAATCATCCATTGTAATGTGTCTACCCTGTCCTGCTTTAGTAAGTTGAACTCTATCTTGAAGAAAATATCCTCTTTCTAATTCTAGAAGATATTGTATGATGCATTTCCCAAAATGTTCTTCCTTAGATGATACGTGTAAATTTCTTATTTTTCATGTCTTCTTGAAGGCTGCTCGGGAAGACCTTCAATGTTTAGGAATAGTTTCTGCCTCTTTAATCTCTCTCATCCCTACCAAACCCACCACAAATAAACATAAAATTTGTGCTTTTTGTTTTTGCTTTGTTTTACTTTGTCTTACTATGTAATTGCAGCTACAAGAGAAATTCTCTATCTATCTGTATCAACATTCATCTCTGTTATCAACCTTTTCTTTTTAGACATTTTATAAAGTTGCCCCTATTGAGGGGGTAAGTAATTCTACACTTTCCAGTAGAATTTTTTTTTTTTTTTTTGCTAAATTTAGCTTCTGACAATTGGAGAAATGACTATATCATCCACATGGCAAATAGAGGGAGGAGACTAAATTTTGCAAGAAGTATAAAAGTAAGGTGTAAAATTACAGCATGGACTCACTAGGGACAGGTCAAAGATCCATAAGCCAGGTTGTCAAGTTAATGCCAGCTTCTGCTTCCTCCCCAGCAAGATTGTGGAAATTGGCTTCTGCAGCAGTAACAGGAAAAAGGGCCCTTACAAAAGGGTTGGCCAAACAAACAAAGGCAGTTGGGAATACATGAGCTGGAGCTAACAATATAGCACATCCATTCCTGCTACATCTGCACTGAGTAAATCCATATCCAGAGGACAATAGTTCATTTGAATTTTAACAAAAGGATATTTACAAAATGTATATTTTACTATATCTACTTTTAATGTGCATCAGACACTTTAGAAGTATTTTCTAAATACTTAAAATCGTTAATATAGATACAGTAACAGGAAAAGTTGTACACACAGAACATAATTACAATATGATATGAAAACATCTTCCAAATATGAGCAGTCTACCATAGAATCCTACTTCTCTTCCTCTTTACCACCTTCTGCTCCTTCCCCTCTAACATCTGTGCTCCAGCTCCTGGTGAAACTTCTAGAAGTTGTCTAATAATTCCATTACCAAGAGTTATTTTTAGGGCTTCCCTGGTGGCGCAGTGGTTGAGAGTCCACCTGCCGATGCAGGGGACAAGGGTTCGTGCCCTGGTCCAGGAAGATCCCACATGCCGCGGAGCGGCTGGGCCTGTGAGCCATGGCCGCTGAGCCTGCGTGTCTGGAGCCTGTGCTCCGCAACGAGAGAGGCCACAACAGTGAGAGGCCCACGTACAGCAAAAAAAAAAAAAAAAAAAAAAAAGGAGTTATTTTTAGAGACATTTCTTTTCTATTTTTTTTAACAAAAGGGCATTTATAAGATATGTAATTTTTCCATTTCTTCTTTATCATATGTCCTTAAAAGTTTTGTATACAGAAGACTTACATGTGACAACCTTTCTTTTTAAAAGGTTGAAAGAAAAGTTGAGAATCTTTTTTTTTTCTTTTTCAGATTATATAAACAAGCGTTCTATAAATGGACAGTAAATCTATACATGGTCCAAATGTTGATGGGCATTACCTGATGTTCTGTCATTTTTTAAAATTCCAACATCAAGGTCTAGTGAAATAAAGACCATGGCCACTTCTTTAGGGTCACAAAGAGGAACCATAGGGCTTCAGATTTCCCATGTCTCTGGTTCCCCTAGGAAGGGACACAGTCACCCTGGGGGCCCAGACTCGGTGGCCAGCCCAGGTGGTGGAAGAGCTCCAAGTGTATGGGCCTTGTTCTGCTTCTTACCCACTCCCAGGTGAAAGTCCAATTTTTTTTTTTAAGTTTCCCAAATAACTCAGCTAAACGCAGAAATAAAAACTACAATAACTGACTATTTAGGATTTAAGATTAATGAGAATGTCAAATATCAAAAAAAATACAGAGTGTCAAGATGAAATATGAATACCAAAGTGAGATCTCACAACTCTCAGATTGGGAGAAATTGATAATACCAATTATTGACAAGAATGAGAGAAAGAACTTTAATACTCTATTGTAGGAAGTGCAAACTGCCACAACCACTTTGGAAAGTAATTTGTAAACCTCAGCTAAAGTTAAAAACATGTGCTTTATGTCTAGAATTTCCACTTTGATGTTTGTTCCTTATGTAAATTCTTTACACATTTAAATAAGAAGCCACGTACAAAAATGCAATCTCTGCTAAACCAATAAACTAGAGGTAATCTCAATACAAACCAATATTTGAATGCATAAATAAATTGTAGTATATTCATACATTGGAATGCTATACAGAAATACAATTAATAACTTAGATCTATATGCATAAATGTGGATATATCTCAAAATATAACACTGATTGCAAAAAATTGCAAAATTATATCTTTAAGTACATTTTAATAACACATAAATAAATATCAATTTGTACCGTAGCTTACTCTGGCTAACCTGTAGAGATTATGGACAATAGAGAGATACTAAATATGTTGAAATATGAAGGTACCATGACTTCACTGGAGAAAAGGGAGATTCAGAAAGAATCCAAAAAAATATCAGTCTATTTGTAATGTTATTTTTTTTTTTAATGTCTACAATAAATACGGAAAACAAATAGTTCAATCTGAGTGATACTTTGTTGGGTGTATGTTATTCTACAATGTAATTTTTTTGCATCCTTGATATATTCCAGTAACATGAAAGGACTTACTTGTGTAAAATGGACAATCACCTGGCTCCTCTGGTAGAGTGTGTCTTGTGGGCTTCCTTCAAACACGTTCCAACAGCTCTTCCTCTGTCTTACATGCTGAATTGATGGCTTTACTTTCTGGATTTATCATCCCCATTAGGAGTCCTGGATGGATTTGCAACAGATTCTTCAGTTTCTTTAGTGATCAATGGTCCTCTTTTAGCCCTAGGTAAATAATGTCTCCCTAAAATTAATTCTGAAATTGACTTTGAAACCAATGAGAAATGTCAATACTAAAGGCAGGTGCTGGCTCATATTCAATACTTATTTTTATCCATACTTCATTCCAGGTTGCTTTGGGCTAAGGTTTCAGGGAATTTTATTTATGAGGAAATTTGGTATGCTCTTAGAAATGTTATCCTCTCAAGGCCCAGGTTTTAATTAATGAAAATACAGAGCAATATATTTGCAAAATCAATACCCCAACTCTAGAGTCTAAGAAAAAATCCATAAAAAATTTGGTGTCCTTAAAACAAAAAGAAACTTAAGAAATAAGATTGACCTTATAAATATTGTTAAAAACTATTGACTCAGTGTTTTGGTGTCCAGAATTTTCAGCCATACCATGTTGGCTATCATTTCTCCCTTCAAATACAGTTATAAATAAATGATCTTAAACTACAGCAAAGTAAGGCTTCACATTGAAGGAAATGATCAACCATAAAATATTACATTTTAACAATTTAAAATAAAAAAATCAAACTCCTATGGTACAGATGAGGACACTGCTAATTTCAAAGAAGTCAAGTCTGTTCTTAGAATGGACTTGATAGATATCTCAGGTAGATAGCTGTGAAACTGAGATTAGGACATAGATCTCCTGATTGCCAGATTGGAAACAAGAAAATGGGCCAAAGCAGTTTGCTATTTGAGCATGTAGACAACATTTAGCTTCAGTTGTGTGTAATCTCTACTCCACTCATAGGTGTAAGCATAATCATCAAGGACAGGAAGTTCAGAGAAATAAAGTTAGATGCTGATTTCATTTTATTTGTACCACAGACAGAGATCTGTCAGCACTAATCGCAAATGACAGAGATTCCTGAAATTGAAAGTGAGTGCAGGAAGCCATTTTATGTTTAGAATACAAATTACTGAAGAATTGGCTGCATCCCATCCCAAAGTGGATTGACATTGTAACTCTTCATTAATTGATTTCCCAGAATATTTTGTAGGAGATGTGTTACTATCCCCTGCAAATGCCCCTAATGTTTTCCATGCATAACAGTTAGAAACTAAAAGCTGCTTCAAGTTGTTTAGAGTACTCCAGGGGCTCATAACTACACTGACTGAAAAAAAAAATATGGTCAGCATAAGTATATGAACAGCTTTTTGAAACCAGAAAAACAAAAAAGAACTGTTATAAAATCAACAAGTGCAACTTATACCACCACCTATATTGTTTTCAGAGCCCCAGACTGTAGTATGAATTATGGGAAAGCTGGGTAATATAATTTGTATAGTAAACCAAATATGACTGGGCAACTACTTTTGACACTGGGACTTTTGGATTGCTTTGTTGTTGCTATTTTTGTTTTAGTTTTCTTTATATAAAGTCTGGGAAAACACATGCAACTCAAAACATCTAGTGAACAGTTACCAGTTATGTGTAAGATTACTGTGTAACAAGGTGTGGTTTTCTAAATCCATGTCTTTTTTGTGTTTCAACCCAATCTCCCCATCCAAGTTCAGCTCAAGTGATAATCTCAAATCTTTCTCAGCCACTACCTACGCTAATTTCTCCCTTCTTAGAATTAGTGTGACATGCATAGGAAATATCACAAATTGGTTATGTTCCTTTTGTAGTTGAGGAAACCCTTGCTTCTCTTAGAGAAAAATATGAGAGATAGTGAAATACGGTACTTAAGAACATGGGTTATGACAATCAAGAGCTTGGATTTAATTCCTAGGTGTCTAATTATTGGCTGGATAATCTTGGGCAAGGAACTGAAACTCTATCTCCATTTTACAGAAGATTATATGGAAAGAACAATAATAGATATTTCATAAAGTTGTTTTAGGGCTTAAATAAGTGGCTCTCTAGCAGGAAAAATTTTTATTCCCTAGGGGACTTTGGCAATGTCTGCAGATACTTGTATTTGCTATATCTGGGGATAAGGTGGTTGTATCTGATGGGTGGAGTCTAAGGATACTGCTTAACATTCTGTAATGCATAGGACAACCCCACAACAAAGAATTATCTGGTCCAAAATGTCAATAGTGAACAGATTGAGAAATCCTGGTTTAAATGAGTTAATTCATATATAACACTTAGAACAGTGGCTGGCACACAGTAAAGGCTCAGTAAAGAATTAAAAGATATTAGTATGATTATTCTATTTCTCTAACCACTAAAAAGTTGACTAAGCTGCACATCTCTTACCTAGATTTCCCTCTTCCTTGGCACCTTCTGACAACTTGTGCATCTCATTCCGTTTTCCATCATTGCTAATCCCTCTTATCTGTAAACACTTGGTTTTCATTTTATTCTTCTTTAGAATTAAATGTCTTCTTACAAAAATGATAAAAAAAATCTCTGTGGAACATTCTCAATTTTGACCTTTCTTTAGGTCAAACTAAAGAAAGCATTAGAGGCCAAAGAAAGATATTACAAAGCCTCTTTTAAAGAAAAAACTGTCATATCCATTATTAAACTAGAGGGTTTCAGCCTGATATGCCACAGCGTTAAAAAATGGGGACTTGGTGTTTTCATGAGGAATAAGAGAGGAAAATTTAGAGAGATTCCAAAATCATACTTAAATGTCTATGTGTCAAATCAACAATTTTGAATGTAGGCTATGAACCTTTGTAAAATGGATGTATTTCTGTGATTATGGACACCTATAAAATAATAAATATAGAGATAAATATAGAGATAAATGCTAAACCCTTTGCCTATGTTTCACCTCATTGTTTTCCATAAAAATATTGAAATATTAACCTGTCATAGGAAAAAACATGTGAGCAAATAACAGAATACAATATAGTAATTATTACAGTCAATTGGCTACAAGGCTGAACAAATGGTGATATAATTTTCTTCAGGAAACACACTGTGGAATATTTTAGTAATTATTCTAACATTGATATGACTTCAGTCAATTCTACAAACATTGTCCACATAACAACTGTGTCTGCTCATATCATTTACCAGCTTTAGGAAAAAACCCAGAAAAACACTAAACACTTCATCCACTTCAAGGGAACACTGAACTATTTTTCATCACCAGATAGGACAGAGTAAAAGAAAGTGAGAATTCAGTCTGTGTTTTGAGAGAATTAGGAATTGACTTCCTGCATATGATTGATGAAACCCACTAAAACCATTAATTACATCATCACTCATCGGCAAAACAATCATCTTAATGACTTGACGGGTGATTAAAATTTTCAAATAACCAATGCTGGACCAGAGCGTAGAATCAATCCATTTAATAATGGATCTTAATTTATATCAAAAGTAAAAACACAAACAAATACTTATTCACATTTCTCATCAAATCAGAAATCAGTCAAAGTTCATAGGTTTGTGATAATATATAGACATTGATTCTTACTAAACTGGAGGTTAAAAGTAGCAGTACACATAAAGTAACTTCTCAAAGTTGATTGTTCCCATGATGAACATCAGTGATTCAGTGACCTCTTCCCTTCTCTCCTCCTGGCCTCTCTCCTCCTCCTTTTTCCTTCTCTTATTTTATCTCCTGTCCTCTTCCTCCTCTTTTAATTCTTTCCTCAGTCTGAAGGCTCCCCCTGGAGATTTTATACATGTATATGTATGTATACACACATACACAATAAATAGATACATATCTATATAATGTACACATGTATATATGATTATATATATATACATACACACATATATAAATATAATCTACCTTTTTACAACCATACATAATTGTCATTTCATTCTCAACATATTCAAAAATATTATTTTTTTCTTTCTAATATAGTAATGTGTCTACTCCTATATCTAGCAGCCTTTATTGTGAACTTATCTCTGAGGGATCAGTGATGCCAACTTTGGGAAGTATTCCTTTAGAGAATTTACTTTAACTTATGTCAGTGTTCCCCAATCCAGGGTAGTTTCTCCTCCCTCCTGGTTTTGGCTTGGTGTGCAAACCCCAGGCTCACCTTCCCCACAACATCATGACCCCAAGGTTCCTATTTTCACTGCAGTGCCATCGGGTCAGCTCCCTCCTTCCTGGAGCCTGTGGGCACATGCTGGCTCCTCCTGGCTCCTTCTGACATGGCTCCTTGCTGCTGCTCTCACTCGAACAACTATCTTACAACCTCAGTGGTCAGCCTGGCTCCCGTTTCTCCTACCTGGCACTTAAGCACTCCTGCACCACTTCCTGGCCATCAAAATCCCATTTCCTGGCTCACTGACTTTGACTCTTGGCAACTCAAGGTCATGTCACTTTTGCTATTTATTTGCCTATTTGTATGGCTTTGGGAGAATAGGGGTGGGTATTCCTGGAGAACTCTTCTAACTTTGGAGATACCTCAAGAGTTGTGTGCTAGCATCCCTTAAAACTCATCATGATACCAGAATTGGAATTGCTACTTCCCAATTTTTCCACTACCAATTATATTCTCAGGAGGTTTGTCAGTCTATTTCTTCACTTCCCATGGGTCTTGAGCTCTCTTCATACAGAATTTCCTTCCTACCATGCCACTGAAGGTGTTCATGATAAGGTCATAAACATCTCCATTTTGCCAAATATCACACTCAATTCTCAGTTTTTGTCTCGCTCAAACTCTCCACAATACTTGCTACATTCCCTCCTTCATTGAAGTAATTCTAAAATTGGCCCACAAAATATTCTCCTGGGTTTTTTCTATCTCACTGGCTTCTTGCTAGTTTTTACTTGCTTCCCTTCTACCCAAAATGTGCCTAGCCCTGGTTCTTGGACCTCTTCTCTTCTCCATCTACATTTTCTCTTTTGGTGATATAATCAGGCCCTAATGCTTTACATTCCATCTGTACCCTGTGGATTCCCAAACTTATATCACCAGTCTTGACCTCTTCCTTGACTCTAGAGTCATCTATCCAACTGCCTATTTGGCATCTCCACTTGGCGTGTATACTGTGCAATTCAAACTTAACACATAGAATTTAAAAAAAAAAAACAGAAATCTTGACTCTGCCCAAATATGTGTTTCTCTTCTGTTGTTCACCATTTCAAAAAATGGCATCACTTTTGAATCAGTTGCTTAATCTAAAATCCTTACCTCTACTATTACTCTTATACTGTATATGCAATAAATCCACAAGAGCTGTCAGCTTTATCTTGAGAATATATGCAATATCTCACAACTCTTCAGCACCCCCACTGCTACCACCTATTCCAAACAAATATCATTTCCCACCCAGATAAACACAGTAGCTTTCAAACTGTTCTCCCAGTTTTGGTTATCACCACAGTGATTTATTAAAAATATTAATTTGATGATATTACTCTCTTGATTTTGTCTCCTACTACTGTAATGATTGTTGTAGTTACTAACCTTTCCTACACTGCAAGCTTATTCTCACTTACTGGCTTTAGTATCCGCTGCTCCCTTTGTCTGGAATGCTCATGTCCCAGGTTTTCCAGGATTGACTTCTCACCTTAATTCAGGACTCAAATGGCGCCTGTCAGAGAAGACTTCCTTTCATCTAAGTAGACTCCAAGTCTGTTATACTTTATTCCCTTACTTTACCTTATGTTTTTTAAGTGTTTATATGCTGACAAGTTCCACCAACGTTTCATAAGTAAATAATTATATGTATAATATATACATATATCCATGCATATATGTATTAAATATGTACAGATATACACACACAAACATGCCATATGTATAAAATACACACAGATGTTTCTGTATATACACATTTATATATGTGCACACACATATAAAATGTATGTGTGTGCACATAAACTAGATAAACTAGTTATCTAGTTTATCTAGTTAAACTAGATAAACTAGATAACTATCTAGTTAAACTAGATAGTATGATTTATGAGGACAGACTCTTTGCCTGTCCTGGTCACCTCTTTATCTCTATGGTCTACTACGATGTTTGTTCATATTATATCGTCAATATATATTAATTGAATAGTGAATGAATGAATATATAATAACCATGAGACATGATATGTCAGATAACAGAAAAAATTAAAGTTATCTATAATAACGAATTAACAGCAAAAATTATGATGGATAATTGTAACACACATACACACATATATATACACTTGCAATTTTAAATGTAACATGTTTCTTTGTATAATAGAAGAGTACACAGACATCTTTTCATTTGTATTTTTTATTGTGGTAAAATACACATAACATACAATTTACCATTAATGACATTTTTTATAAATTTATTTATTTTATTTATTTATCTTTGGCTGTGTTGGGTCTTTGTTGCTGCGTGCAGGCTTTCTCTAGTTGTGGCAAGCAGGGGCTACTCTTTGTTGTGGTGTGCAGGCTTCTCATTGTGGTAGCTTCTCTTGTTGCAGAGCATGGGCTCTAGGCGCGTGGGCTTCAGTAGTTGTGGTATGTGGGCTCAGTAGTGGCTCACAGGGTCTAGAGAGCAGGCTCAGTAGTTGTGGCGCATGGGCTTAATTGCTCTGCGGCATGTGGGATATTCCTGGACCAGGGCTTGAACCGTGTCCCCTGCATTGGCAGGTGGATTCTTAACCACTGCGCCACCAGGGAAGCCCCAATAATGACATATTTTTAATCTTTAAAATTGATTACAATAACAAAAAGAATGTGAATTTATATGGCATCGTAGTAGAGCACTAGTAAATAATGGAATATTTATCGTGTGTTAAGTACTCATTAATTCAATTTTTCTCTGCCAAAAATATTTTGTTTTTTAATGTGTTTGAAATTTTGTAAGTTTTTTCATAAACCAAAGAACAAATTAAACCTCATTAAATTTTAAGAATTTGAAGTATGTTATATTCTGTGACTACATAAAACTAATTAGCAATGAATAATAAAGATCCAAATACAATCTACAAAAATCACAGCACAAACATTTGGAAGTTAAATAAAAACAACTTTCTAAATACATAGTTGATATTAGCAGAACTACTTTCAATTACAGACTACTTGGAAAACAATGAAACTGAAAAGAAAACATCAAAATATATGCAATGAAAAATTTGAGTATTTTAATTATGAAATGAATGAATTTTAATACACGGAATCAAGCTTTTTTAAATTTTTGCAGTACATGGGCCTCTCACTGTTGTGGCCTCTCCCGTTGCAGAGCACAGACTCCGGACGCGCAGGCTCAGCGGCCATGGCTCACAGGCCTAGCCGCTCCGCAGCATGTGGGGTCTTCCCAGACTGGGGCACGAACCCGTGTTCCCTACATCGGCAGGCGGACTCTCAACCACTGCGCCACCAGGGAAGCCCTGGAATCAAGCTTTTAAGCAATTATTTAAAAACAGAACAACACAATGTACATAATAAATATAAGAGAAAGGAAATAGTAAAGCCAAACAGAAGATAATTAATTACAGTGCAAAAAAAAAAAGTAAAACTGACAATTTCAAGAGCTGTTTTTTTCCAAAAATTAATTTAATGGAAAAGAGCAACACATCTCCAAGGGAAAGTTTCACTATTAGGCCTGATGTTTTCATATATTCTAGGCTCCTTAATGTACTGGAGCAAGGATTTATTAATTTGCTATGGAAAAAATGTCATATGGAAGAGCACTTTTGCCTCCCAGACCACTACTCTCACTTTGGAATACTTTTCCTTGATGGAGAAATGAAGTCTCTGTATGCCTCCAATTACCGGCAAGACACCCTGCTCTTGACAAGCGTGATTCAAGAAAAACAAGACAGACTGCTAAGTCCTTTGTTGCAACATAATAAAATTAGAGGGTTATTTTAGAGCTATCCTGCAAAATGGACTAATGGAATTTAGCCACCATAGCATTCTTTTGATTCACATTAACATTCTTTTTCCATTATTTTATTTTTAATCCATTTGTGTCTTTATGTTTAAAGTACATTTCTTGTAGGCAGAAAGTGGTGGCTCTTGTTCCTTATCAAATCAGACCATTTCCACTCTTTAATTGGAATGTTTAGACTTGGAGTCAAAAACCTGTCTCCAGTGGGGCAAATCTGACCAATGGGCCAAATTCAGGCAGCATTCATGCAATTGCACATCACCTATGGTTGTGTTTGTGCTGTAACAGCAGAGTTCAGCTCTTGACATATGGCTTCCAAGGCCTAAAATATTTTTTATCTGGTCCTTTACAGAAAATATTTTCTGATTCCTGTTTTACATTTAACATTATTCTCAAAATACTTAAAGACTATAATTTGTTTTTGTTTTCTTTTTGGCCCACTGTCCTTTGACCCCTAACTTTTATTACTATTTCTGTCTCTTTTTTGGATTAATTGAATATTTTTATTGTTCCCAATTATCTCCTTTCTTGGTCTATTATCTATAACTTTTTGGCTTATTATAATATTATTTATGGTTTATTAAGCATATATTTAACTTATCGCAGTCTATATTCAAGTGATTATACACAACTTCATTTAATGTGTAGACTCTTACAATAGTGTAATTTCATTTGTCATCTCCTGCAAACCCACAGATAACATCATACTCAATGGTGAAAGCTTGAAAGCTTTTCCTCTAAGATCAAGAACAAGACAAGGGTGCCCACTCTCACCACTCTATTCAACATAGTACTAGAAGTCCTAGCCATAGCAATCTGGCAAGGAAAAGAAATAAAAAGCATACAAAATGGAAAGGAAGATGTAAAATTGCCTCTCTTTTACACATGACATGATCTTATATATAGAAAATCCCAAACATTCCATTAAAAACAACTGTTAGAACTAATAAATGAATTCAGTAAGTTTGCAGAATACAAATGCAACATGCAAATTCAGTAGTGTTTCTATACATTAACAATAAAATATCTGAAGAAGAAATAAAGAAAACAACCTCATTCACAATAGCATCAAAAACAATAAAATACTTGGAAGTAAATTTAACAAATGAAGTAAAATAGCTGTACACTGAAAATTGATGAAAGAAATTGAGGAAAACTCAAATATATGGAAAAATATCCCATGTTCATAGATTCGAAGAATTCATATTGTTAAAATCAAAGCTACCTATAGATTCAGTGTAATCCCCATCAGAATTCCAATGGCATTTTTCACAGAAATAGGGAAAACAAAATTCCAAAATTTATATGGAACCACAAAAATCCCTGAATAGCCAAAATAATCCTGAGAGAGAAGAATAAAGCTGGAGACATCACACTTCTAGATTCTAAACTAGTTTACAAACACATAGTAATCAAAACACTATGATATTTCCATAATAATAGACATAAATAAAATAGACATAATAAAAGAGACAAAATAGAGTGCCCAGAAGTACACCTTCACTAATCATCACATTTCTGATGGCTTTGCATTTATTTCTGTGCATTTGAGGGAGCATCACCTCTTCCAGTCTCTTCAGACTAGCTTCAAAGGAGAAAGACTTTCACCTTCCAGTGGCTCTGGGGCTCCAGCTTGGTGGGGTGTAGTGCAGCATCTCTGATTCCTGGGAGGGCACAGCAACATAGTCTCCTTGCAGCTCCATTAGCTGATGGCAATCTCAGCAAAAACAGCCTGTGTCTTCTGTGGCCAAGACTAAGGAGATCCTGTATGTGGCAGTGGAGGCTAGGGCTACTGGAGTCCTCAGAAGGGAAGATTTCTGGGGTCCTCTTCTCTTTTTGTGATCCATGGGAAAAGCTCTAACTGAGGGGATCCTTCTTGGCACCAGGCCTGGCACACAGGCAGTCAAAGTGACAATGGAGCCTAGAGTCAGGCACAGAGAACTACTACAGTACCTGGGTCCCAAGGTACAGGTACAATTGCTGCTGTAGTGGTGCTGGTGGCTGAGGTGCAACCATGTACAGATCTCCTGTGGAACCAGGGTCTTTGTCCCTGGGGTTTGCCACATGACTAGGCAGGGAAGGGGGGGAAGGGGAAATACATCAGCACCACAGCATTTGGATGACAGAATGCAGTGGTTGTTTGAGCCCAGGGTACAGCATCAGTGTGGACCATGAACCAAGGATGGTGGGTCAAAGTCCCAACTTTAGCCCCAACTGTGTTCAGTTGTAGAACTGCTGCAACACCTCTCCTGTGATGGCCAGTTGAAACCACGTGTCTAAACCCAGAGGGCAATGTGCAGAGCAGGGTCAGGTCAACCCAAGTCATGTCAGGTCAAAATCATGACCTGGGACGCAGGTTTGGGGCTCCAACCAGAAGCAGCTCCATTCCCATAGATGGCAAGTCTTTGTGGCATCTGTATCCTGAAGAGAAGGGCATAGCAGTGACTAGGGCCCCTGGAGGCAGACATAGCTCTAGCCCCTAGGATGAGAAACAGAGGCAGGGTCTCAGGCAGCTCTGTCAGCTGGGTTCAGTGATGGTGAAGTCTGTGGGAGTACTTGTAGCAAAAGCTACAAAGGTCCATGCAGTGAGGCTGGCTGGGTTTCTCCTGCTCTCCTTTTCCCTGTGGGTAAAATCACCGTGAGGGGATCAATCCCAATGCTGGGCTACTATGGACTGGGGGATGGGTTGACACAGGTAAAATGCTTCCTATGCTTTTATCTTCAGTCATCCTCTGTTTTTTAAGTTCTGGGACAACTCTGCTTCCTCTTTATTGTGGTCTGGCACTTTCACAGACCTATTTTTGTCAGTTTGTAGTTGTTTGTCTATCGTTTGTATTGTTTTTTTGGTGGGAACAATTTTTGGGACCTCCCAGCCCACCATCTAGCTGACATCACCTCCCTTATTTAGGATTTCATATATTGCAGGGCCCTGGAAATCCATTCTCTTTGTATTCTTACATCTGAAAATATCTTTATTTTGTCTTCATTCTTGAAACATTTTTTATTGGGTATGAGATTCTGGATTAATATGTTATTATTTTCTCTCAATGCTTTAAAGATATTCTTGTATTCTCTTCTGTTATCCATAGCATCTGATGAGAAATTTATTGTTCGAGGAATTTCATTGTTCCCCATATTTAAAAAGTACTTTTTCTCTTGATGCTTTTATCATTTGCTCTTTTTCTTTGGCTTTTAACAGTTCCTTGGTATGTTTGTTTTTATTGCTTGATTTTTGTTACTCATAGTGTATCTCTATGTGTCTTTGTTACCAAATGCAAGTTTGTGTGTACATGGTGAGGACAAACCAAAACATCAGAATTTGGAGCAGAGAAAGGTTTCTTGCAGGGCCAACCAAGGAGAACAGGTGGCTCATGTTCAAAAATCCTGAACTCTAATGGTTTTCAGGGAGCTTTTATAGGCAAAATTTGGGGTGAGGGCTGCATGGTGTATGACTTTCTTCTGATTGGTTGGTAATGAGGTAACAGGGCAGTGCTCCAGGAATTTTGTGCTCAGCCTGAAATTACCATCTTCCACCTGGATTAGGGCCTTAGTTCCTGCCAAAGAACTCAAAGATATTGTTATGTATATCTCTTGAGGAGAAACCAGGATCCTGCTTACATCATTGCACTATAGTTTTTTGATTGTTCCTCCTTTGTTTCTGCATTCCTTTACTTCCCTGTTTAGCAACTGTTTGAATCTACTCTTTGGTATTTGGGAAGGTCTAGGAGGTGAAGCCTTTTTTCCTGAAAATAAGAAAACAAAAATTGGGGACACAAAAAGACTTTTGTGCCCAGGAGGGCCTGCTTGGTTTCATCCTTATTGTTTTAAGAATGGGAATTGTTCTACTGTATAGCACAGGGAACTCTACTCAATACTCTGTAATGACCTATACGGGAAAAGAATCTAAAACAGAATGGATATATGTATATGTATAACTGATTCACTTTGCTGTACAGCAGAAACTAACACAACATTGTAAATCAATTATACTCCAATGAAAATTTTTTTAAAAGAATGGGAATTCTTGGCTATTATTATTTTAAATATTTTTGCCTGCTCCTGTTGCAAGAAGGACCTTCCAGGGTTCAAGAATGGGCTCTTGTCTAACACTAGGAAATGAATTGTTTGAGGAGACACACATGCTGACAAAGCCAAAGACTTTATTGGGAAGGGGAATGCAGGCAGAGAGCAGTGGAGTAAAGGAACCCAGGAGAACTGCTCTGCCATGTGGCTTACAGTCTCAGGTTTTATGGAAATGGTGTGAGTTTCCAGGTTGTCTCTGGCCAATCATCTTGCTTGTGCCCATATTTGGTTTGACTCAGGGTTCTTCCTGGTGGCACGTGCATCTCTCAGCCAACATGGATTCCAGCACAAAGGTTTCTGGGTGGTTGGCAGGACAGATTATGGACTGGTGTCTCTTCCCTCCTTTTGGCCCCTCCTAAATTCTTGCAGCTGGTGGCAGCTTGTTGGTTCCATGTTCCTTAACACGACCTCCTGTTGTGAGATAACTCATGCAAGCGGTCATTATCATGCCTAGTCAGGGTGGGCAGTTTTGGTCAATGGTTCCCTAACATCCCAGTTCTCTCTCAACTCCTGCAACACCATGTGGTTCTATCTACCAGTGATCTATTTTAAGTTCTGAATGTTTGTGTTGCCCTAAAATTCATATGTTTATGCTCTAAGCCCAGCCATGATGGTATTTGGAAATAGGACCTGCAAGAAGGTAGTAAAGCTTAAATGAAGTCATAAGGTTGGTGCTTTAACCTGATAGGGCTGGTACACTTATAAGAAGAAAGCAAAACACCAGAGTTCTCTCTCCCTGCTGTCTGAGGACACAGTGAGAAGACAGCTGCCTGCAAGCCAGGAAGAGAGCTCTCACCAGAAACTAATCATGACTGACCTTAATCTGGAACTTCTAGAGTCTACAACTGTAAGAAATTAAATGTCTATTATTTAAACCACTCAGTCTATGGAACTTTCTTTAATAGAAGCCCAAACCAACTAATATAGACCTGAAGCTTTGTTTTCATTCAAATTTTGTTCTCTCTTTTCTTTATGTTAGATGATTTCTATTGATCTATCCTCAAGTTCATTAACTCTCCTTTATAATTTCTGCTTATGCATTAAATATATTCAGTAAATTTATTTCTGATATATTTTTCATGTCTTGAACTTCTATTTGGCTTTAATTTTTTTTTTTTTCCTGCTGATAATTCTTATCTTTACATTTGTTTGAATCATCCCGGGGCACATCTTAGTTGATAACCTCTTCTCTTGAGAGTGTATTCCACTGTCTTTTAAATGTCAGACACTTTGGGATTTTATCCTGAGATTATGCTATTTTTCCTCTGAGGAGATTATTATTCTAGTAGTTGATTATTTTGGTTGGATATGAGTTACAAATTCAACTTTCTTGGGTGGCACCTAAAGGCTCAGCTCATATTTTCTGTCTTTAGCTGAGATATTATTGAGTCTTTTTGTGCATGTGTGTTTCTGAGGACAGTCAGACATGTGGATAGGCAGAAACTGTGTCTCCTTCTTTCCTTACTTATTTTCTGAGATGTAACCACTCCAGTGGTCACATTTTTCTAAATTCATTTTCCCAGTTACCCAGGAAAGAAATGCAGGTCTGTATTACATCAGCACCCACTCTGACTGTACTGTATGCCTAAAGTATCTGATTGCCCAAGAACTTGTCCAGCTCCTCTCCCTGAGTCGTGTACTCTCCATACAGATCTCTCTGCTTCTGTTCATTCTCTGGTGCCTGTAGTTAGCTACTTTTGTACTAGGTTCAGATATTACAGTTTTGACTTTAAAGTAGTAGATCATAGGTACTTAATCTGTCATTATTAACAGCAGAGATTTTCTTTTAAATGGAACTTTATTTTACAAATTTTTTTATACAGAAATGCAGTGTACTTGTTTATATCATATAGTGTACTTGATCATCATAGTTAATAATTATTTAATTTTCTTTGTTTTTAATTTGTTATTTTACTAAAAAAGTTATTTAGGAGAATGTTTTGCACCTGGTATTGAAATTTTCTTTGCGTGGTTGTTTAAAATTATGTAATTACTTTTGGCTCTGTGTCACTATATAGTATAGATTATATATTTTAGTATAAAATTCTTCATTTGGGAATTCATTTTATTTTAATTTGTGGAATGAAACAAATACATATTTTGCAGATGTTCCATAGCTACATGAAAATAGGGTTTATTCTCTGTTGTTCAAAGTTATTAATAGATTAATATTATCAAAAGTATTAATACAAATGTCAGATCTTTTATGCTGTGTCAATAACCTTGTTAAATCTATTAAAAACTTGGACTATTTTATTGTTTCTATTTGACTATCTATGTCTTCAAAACAGTTCATAAATGTATTTTTTGAGAAATATTTAATGATTGGCCATAAAATAAGAATGTACTCTTAGGTTAAATATTAATGACCCTATGAGCTTTGTCCTTTGTCAACATGTAGTTTCCCATATTCTGTTTCTTGATTTTTTTCTTTGTATGTTTATTTTTTCTGCTATTAATATCCAAATTCTATTTTATGTTACCTGGGTATATTATTTCCTTTTAGTTATGCTTTTTAATATTTCTCTTTCTCTCAATTTTTTGTCATAATAAAAATACTTAGATTTTGGTTTAAATCCAATCATCTTAATTTTGCTTTAATTAGTGTATTCAATTAATAATTGTTCAAATTATTTCTCTTCTATTTAAATGCACTGAGTTTTATTTCCTATTCTCTAAAAATTGACCTTCATGGATTATTTATTATACATTTTAATGATTATTAAAAATTAGTTAATTTTTAAAAACATTTCTCGGGCTTCCCTGGTGGCATAGTGGTTGAGGGTCCGCCTGCCAATGCAGGGGACACGGGTTCATGACCCAGTCCAGGAAGATCCCACATGCCGTGGAGCAGCTAGGCCTGTGAGCCATGGCCGCTGAGCCTGCACGTCTGGAGCCTGTGCTCCACAACGGGAGAGGCCACACAGTGAGAGACCCATGTACCACAAACAAAAATAAAATAAAATAAAAATTTTTTAAAAAGCATTTATCTTTTTTTTTTTTTTTTTTGCTCAGAGAATGTTAATCTTTGGGCTTGAGAGAAATATTTTAGATTTCTTTTAAAGAAAGTGCCCATAATGGAAGATTTTTAAGATAGATTATTATCATGCTAGTCTATTTTGTTATTATTTCTGAATACTTGGTAACTTTTAACTAGATTAAAAAATAGATAACTCAATTTTAATGAAATTTCAAGTTCTCATTATTTAAACCACACAAAATTGTGAATATTTATAGTAGGAATATTTTAATAAAATATCTGACAGAAACATTACATAGTAGACAAAATTAATTTTAATTCTAGATTTGAACTTTTATGTTATCACTTTTTTTGTCTCTTACAGAATTATTTCACTACACTGTTAAATGACGAAAATTAATATGGCTTTGTAAATAGATTATTAAATGCATCACATGAATAAATGGAAAAAAAGATCATTCAGAATAAATACTAAGTGATTTGACCTGACAATTCATATTCATTATTCCTACAAAATACCTACAAGAAGCTGCAAAAGCCAACACTTTAAAATTTGTGTAATGACGGAGATCAGATATATTTGCCAAAATGTAATTTCTAATTATGATGCCAAAGTTGTTATTAATGTGAATGAAAAATGTTGCTTGCCTCATCAACAAACAAATGATACTGTGGTTATGAAGCCATCAGTTACTACCACCCCAGAGGGTGTGTCCTGAGAAAACTGAAGATGGAGACCAATGGGCTACCTGCTGCCAAACCAGCAGCCACTACAGCCACCCTGCAATGTATACCCTGAGGGAACTCAGGATGGAAAAGCACAGGATACTGGCCCTAGATATCTACGGTGCATATCAAAGGCATAATTTCAGTGAGCCCAGACTTTTGCATCTTCCCATACATAGGAAAGCACTAAACTCATTAACTTCAGATGTCTGGTTTTCTTTAATTAACGGTAATCTCTTGATGTTGACTAGCTGGTCTTTGTTGCAAAAACCCCTATATACCCTGGCTCCTCCCTTATTTCTTAGGAGCACTCCATCAGGAGTATCTCAGAGGTTGCCTCCCAGGCTTGAAACAAGAAGAGAAATAGAAAAGAGTAAATGCCAATAGAAATACTGTTAAAATGGATAAATAGAATGTTTATAATTCATATAGTCAGAATACATATTATAAAAAAGTACACTTATATGAAACATATAAAATATCAGAGTTCAAATACATTAAAAGTAAATCAATAATGGGATTTTTTTAACCTGTTAAGTTTACAAAGATTAAAAGATAAGGATCTGTACAGGAATGTTCATGGTAGCATTATCATAACTAAAATGTGGAAATAAGTTAAATATCTATCAGTAGATGACTGGATAAACAAAATGAGGAGTATCCATACAGTAGAATAATATTTAGCCATAAAAAGAAATGCAATACTGATACTACAACATGAAGAAAACTTGAAAATATTATGTTTATTGAAACACACTTGAGACAAATGGTCACATATAGTATTATTCTATTTATATGATATGGTCAGAATAGAAAAATCCATAGAGGTAGAAAGTATTTTAGTGGGTGCCAGGGGCTTGGAAGAGGGAAGAGCAGAGAGTGACTGCTAATGAATATAGAGTTTTCTTTTAGGGGTGATAAAAAGGTTATGGAACCCAAAAGAAGTGGTTGTTGTACAACATTGTGAGTATACTATAACAAGTAAAATAAAATAACAGAATTGAACACTTTAAAAAGGTGAATTTTATGGTATGTGAATTATTTCTCAATAAATCTGTAACTAAAGAGAGAGAGAGAAAGGGAAAAGAACCAATGTAGATCAAAGTGTCAAAATGCCTATTATTTTATAAATGCAAAATTTCTTGGGGTCAATTTGAAAATACCCATTAAAATTATTTTATATGTGTGTGGTAGGCAGTATAATTGGTCTCTCAAAGATATTTATGTCATAACCTCTGGAACCTATGAATATGTTGTTATGGAACAAGAGGGCATTAAGGTTGCAGGTGGAATTAATTTTGCTAATCACCTGACCTGAAAATAGAGAGATAATTCAAGCTGACTCAATTTAATCACATAGGTTCTGAAAAGGGACGAGGGATGCAGAACCAGAGAGATGGCATTGTGACTTGTCATTACTGGTTTTGAAATGGAAGACACTCATGAGCCAAGATTTGTGAACATTCTCTAAAAGCTGGAAAAGGCAATCAAAGAGATTCACCCTAAGAGCCTTCAGAAAGTAATGTACCCTGTTGACACCTTGACTTTAGTGCAGTGAGACTCCTTTCACTTCTGATCTCCTAAAGAATAAGATAATAAATTTGGGCTGCAAGTTACTGAAGTTTGTAGTGTTTGTACCAATAGGAAACTAATACAATATGCATACCACATGTGAGCAATTCTGACTTCAATAATTTATCGCATAGAACCAATAAATTCACAAAACTGTAACTAAAATTTAGAAACAATATCTCTTCAAGACAATAATTTCATTTCCTTTGGATATATATGCAGAAATGGAATTGCTGGGTCAAATGGTAGCTCTATTTTGAATTTTTTGAGAAAACTTCATACTGTTTTCCATAGATGTTGTACCAATTTACATTCCCATCAACAGTGCACAAGGGTTCCCTTTTCTCCACATTCTCACCAAAACTTAACTTTTCACATTTTTAAATGAATATTTATTTCATTTTATTTTAACTTTGAATGCTTTAATGAAAAATCCTTATGTCAGGAAAAGTTATCACTCTGTAGGAGTTATCATTAAGATTATTTTTATTATTGTTTGTTTTCTGAGGAGATGGGCAGGCTACTTTTTTTTCTGGCAGTGAATATTTTTTGGGGGTGGGCTATAGTTGATTTACAATGTTGTGTCAGTTTTAGGTGTACAGAAAATCATTTCACATTTTTACAATGGCCATTCTAGTAGGTGTGAGGTGATATCTCATTATGATTTGATTTACATTTCTCTAATAATTACTGATTTTGAGCATCTTTTTAGATACCTTTTGGTCATTTACATATCATCTCTGGAAAAATATCTATTCACATCTTTTGCCCAGTTTTAATTGGATAATGATGATGTGATGATGATTTTGTCATTGAGTTGTATAAGTTCCTTAGATATTTTGCATATTAACTCTTTGACAGATATATGACTTGGAACTACTTTCTCCCATTCCATAGTTTGTATTTCTATTTTGCTGATTTTCTCCTTCTTGTGCATAGATTTTTATTTTGATATAGTTCCACTTGTTTATTTTTTATTTTATTACCTGTGTTTTTGGTGTATAACCAAGAAATCATTGCCAAGAAAAATGTCATGAAGATTTTCCTTTATGTTTTCTTTGGGAATTTTTATTATTACAGATATTACATTTAAGCTTCAATTCATTTCCAGTAATTTTTGTGAGTGGTATAAGATCAGAGTCCAATTTCACATTTTTTGTATATGACTATCCAGTTTTCTCAACACCATTTATTCAACAGACTTTCCTTTCCCCATTGTGTATTTTTAGTGTCCTTGTCCAAGATTAATTGCCTGTGTGTGTGTGAGTTTATTTCTGGGCTCTCTATTCTGTTCCATTGGTCTCTGTGTCTTTTTTTATGCCAGTTCAATACTACTTTGATAATATAGGTTTATAATATCTTGTAATAGCCTGATAATATAGCTTCAAAATTAAGAAGTGTTATGTCTCTAGCTTTCTTGTTCTTTCTCAAGATTTCTTTGGCTATTCAGCATCTTTCATAGTTCCATACTAATTTTAGGATTATTTTTTTTCCATTTCTGTGGAAAATGTGATTTAGATTTTCATGGGAATTGCATTGAATCTGTAGATTACTTTGGATATTATGGATATTTTAACAATTTATCTTTCAATCCATGAACACAGGATATCTTTCTATTTATTTGTGTCTTCTGTTTTTCAACAGTGTTTTATAGATTTCAATATATAGATCTTTCAGCTACTTAGCTAAATTTATTCCCAGAATTTTATTATTTTTGACACTATTATAAATATGATTGTTTTCTTAATTTCTTACAGTTTATTGTCAGTTATAAAAAGACAACTGATTTTTATATGTTGATTTTGTATCCTGCAATTTTGTGGAATTTGTTCTAACAGTTCTTTCTGATGGAGGCTTCAGGATTTTCTATATATAGGATCATGTCACCTGCAGAGACAATTTAATTACTTCTTCTCTGATTTGAATTCCTTTTCTTTATTTTTCTTCCCTGTCTGGGTAGGAGTTTCAGTATTATGTTGAACAGAACTGATGAGAGTGGATACCTTTACCATATTATTTTAGTAGTACAATTCATCTTCAATATCCACTCAATGCTCACTCCAAAGCACAGAATTATCTTTCTTGAAAACTCCAGACAACTAGGGAGCCTGCCGGCTGCTGGTGGGGGACTCTGACCCCCAAGGGGTTGGGAGGAACTCCAAAGTGAACCATTAGGAAGTAGGGGGACCAAGGTTGGAGGAAAAGTGGAGGCCAGACAAGATCAGTGCCCCTGAAGCCAGGGAGATCAGCAGAGGCAGGTGAGAGGGACTCTCCAGGAAAAGCGGGAGAGGAGCAGAGGACAATAGCCTGGCCACCCAGGCAGGGGAGCCTGCTGAGCTCCCATGCCACTTCCCCACCATCCAAAGCCCCATCCAGGCTGCGTGTGTCCTGAGAGCATAAAAGAGAGGCAGGGGAGATCAGGAGTGGTGGGTGGGAGGGGCCCTGCAAGAGGAGCAGAGGGTATTTGCCTCATCCACTTGGGGACTAGGAGCCTGCTGAACTCCCAGGCTGATCCCCTGCTCTCCAAATCTCCCTCCAGGTCACGTGGGTCCTTGGGGGCATAGGAAGGAGGCCAGGGGGAAAACAGGAGAGGCAGGTGGGAGGGGCCCTCCCAGATGCCAGACTGGAGGAGTAGGAGAGGAGAGGATGGTGTTTGTGAGGACAACTCAAGCCCAGGAAGCCTGCTGGGCTCCCAGGTGAGGTCCCCTGCCCTCTGAGACTGGGTTGGGGAGCAAACCTTGGACCCCTCTGTTCCTTGAGCCTAAGCCCCATCCCCCATAGATGCAGGGCCTTTTCTAACCCTGTGGGGTCCTGAGCATTGGCCCCACCCACCACCCAAACCTCACCCTTGCTTAGACACCACTCTCTACAGCCAAGGCCTTCCCACCTCCCCCCATTTTTTTTTATTTCCCTCCTCCTCTTTTTTACTATTGTGATACTGATGTACCTTCCACTAGTTGATTCATCTATATTTTTATTTTTACATTCTTTCTAACATATTTGTTTTTTTCCTAGTCTACTTTTGTTTTTTACTTTGTTACTTTACTCTTTTTTTTTTTTTTGCCACCCCATGCAGCTTGTGGGACTGCAGACACAAGCCTGCAGTCAAGGGGAAGCTCCTGTGGTGGGAACTCCAAGTCTGAACTGCTAGAATAACAGAGAACCTCAGAACCCAGGGAATATTCATCAGAGTGAGGTCTCACAGTGTTCCTCATCTCAGGACCAAGACCCAGCTCTATCCAATAGCCTACAAACTCCAGTGTTGGAAACCTCAGGTCAAACAACCAATAAAACAGGAACACAATCTCACTCATTAAAAAAAAAAAAATGAGAAGGTCAAAAATATGTCACAGATGAAGGAGCAAGGTAAAAAACTACAAGAACAAATAAATGAAGAGGAAACAGACAATCTACCTGAAAAAGAATTCAGAGTAATGATAGTAAAGATGGTCCAGGATCTCAGAAATAGAATGGAAGCACAGATTGAGTAAATACAAGAAATGATTAACAAAGATCTAGAAGAACTGAGATGAACAACACAATAACTGAAATGAAAAATAAACTAGAAGGAATCAATAACAGAATAAGAGAGGCAGAAGAACGAATAAATGAGCTGGAAGACAAAATGGTGGAAATAACTGCCAAGGAGCAGAATAATGAAAAAAGAATGAAAAGAGTTGAAGACAATATCAGAGACCTCTGGGACCACACTAAACACACCAACATTCAGATTATAGGGGTTCCAGAAGAAGATGAGAAATAGAAAGGGTCTGAGAAAATATTTGAAGAGATTATAGTGAAAAATTTCCCTAACATGGAAAAGGAAATAGTCACCCAAGTTCAGGAAGCACAGAGTCCCATGCAGGATAAACCCTAGGAAAAGCACACCAAGACACATATTAACCAAACTAACAAAAATTAAATTCAAAGAAAAAAATATTAAAAACAGCAAGGGAAAAACAAAAAATAACATACAAAGTAATCCCCATAAGGTTATCAGCTGACTTTTCAGTGGAAACACTGCAGACCAGAAGGGAGTTGCAAGATATACTTAAAGTGATGAAAGAAAAAAACCTACAACCAAGATTACTCTACCCAGCAAGGATCTCATTCAGATTCATTGGAGAAGTCAAAAGCTTTTCAGAAAAAAGCTAAGAGAATTCAACACCACCAAACCAGCTCTACAACAAATACTAAAGAAACTTCTCTAAGTGGGAAGCACAAAAGAAGAAAAAGACTCACAAAAACAAACCCAAAACAATTAAGGAAATTGTAAAAAGAACATACATGATAATAACCTTGAATGAAAATGTATTAAATGCCTCAACCAAAAGACACAGACTGGTTGATTGGATGCAAAAACAAGACCTATATATATGCCATCTACAGGAGACCCACTTCAGACCTAGAAACACATACACACTGAAAGTGAAGGGATGGAAAAAGGTATTCCATGAAAATGGAAATCAAAAGAGCTGGAGTAGCAATACTCATATCAGTTAAAATAGACTTTAAAATAATGGCTATTACAAGAGATAAGGAGGGACACTGCATAATGATCAAGGGGTCAATCCAAGAAGATATAACAATTATAAATGGTTATGCACCCAACATAGGAGCACTCCAATAAATAAGGCAAATGCTAACAACCATGAAAGGAGAAATCAACAGTAACACAATAATAGTAGGGGACTTTAACACCCCAATTTAACCAATGGACAGATGATCCAAACAGAAAATAAATAAGGGTACACAAGCTTTAAATGATGCAATAGACCAGAGAGATCTAATTGATATTTATAGAACATTCCACCCAAAAGTGACAGAATATGCTTTCTTCTCAAGTGCACATAGAACGTTCTCCAGGATAGATTATATCTTGGGTCACAAATCAAGCCTTGGAAAATTTAAGAAAATTGAAATCATATCAAGTATCTTTTCTGACCACAACACTATTAGATGGTAAATCAATTACAGGAAAAAAAAAAAAAAACTGTAAAAAACACAAATACATGGAGTCTAAACAGTGTTCTACTAAATAACCAGAGATCACTGAAGAAATCAAAGAAGAAATAAAAAAATACATAGAAAAAAATGACAATGAAAACACAATGACCCAAAACCTATGGGATACAACAAAAGCAGTTCTAAGAGAGAAGTTTATAGCAATTCAATCTCACCTCAAGAAACAAGAAAAATTTCAAATAAACAATCTAACCCTACACTTACAACAACTAGAGAAAGAAGAACAAAGGAAACCCAAAGTCAGTAGAAGGAAAGAAATCATAATGATCAGAGCAGAAATAAATGAAATATAAATGAAGAAAACAATAGCAAAGATCAATAAAATTAAAAGCTGGTTCTTTGAGAAGGTAAAAAATATTGATAAACCCTTAGCCAGACTCTTCAAGTAAAAAGGGAGAGGATGCAAATCAATAAAATTAGAAATGAAAAAGGAGAAATAACAAGAGAGACTACAGAAAAACAAAGGATTATTAGAGACTACTACAAACAACTATATGCCAATAAAATGGACACCCACAAAGAAATAGACAAATTCTTGGAAAGGCACAATTTTTTAAGACTGAACCAGGAAGAATTAGAAAATATAAACAGACCTATCACAAGTAATGAAATTGCAACCTTAATCAAAAATCTTCCAACAAACAAAAGTCCAGGACCAGATGGCTTCACAAGAGAATTCTTTAAACCTTTAGAGAAGAACTAACACTGATCCTTCTCAACCTCTTCCAAAAATTTGCACAGAGAAAAGCACTCCCAAATTAATTCTACAAAGCCACCATCACCCTGATACCAAAACCAGAAAAAGATATTACAAATAAAGAAAATTGTAGATCAATATCACTGATGAACATAGATGCAAATATCCTGAACAAAATACTAGCAAACATAATCCAACAGCACATTAAATGTATCATACACCATTATCAAATGGGATTTATCCCAGGGATGCAAGGATTCTTCAATATATGTGAATCAATCAATGTAATACACCACATTAACAAATTAAGGAGTAAAAACCATATGATCATCTCAATAGATGCAGAAGAAGCTTTTGACAAAATTCAACACCCATTTATGAGAAAAACTCTCCAGAAAATGGGCATAGAGGGAGCCTACCTCAACATAATTAAGGTCATATATGACAAGCCCACAGCAAGCATCATACTCCACGGTGAAAAACTGAAAGCATTTCCACTAGATTAAGGAAGAAGACAAGCATGCCCACTCTCTCCATACTTATTTAACATAGTTTTGGAGTTCTAGCCACAGCAATCAAAGGATAAAAAGAAATAAAAGTAATACAAATTGGAAAAAAGAAGTAAAATTGTCACTATTTGCCGATGACATGATATTATAAATAGAAAATCCTAAAGATGCCACCAGAACATTACTAGAACTAATCAATGAATTTTGTAAGGTTTCAGGATAGGAAATTAATGCACAGAAATCTCTGGCATTCCTATACACCAACAGCAAAAATTCAGACAGAGAAATTAAAGAAACACACCCATTTACCATTTCAACAAAAAGAATAAAATACCTAGGAATAAACCTGCCTAAGGAAGTGAAATACTTGTACTCAGAAAACTATAAAACACTGATGAAAGAAATCAAATATGGATGAATTGGAAGAATCAATATTGTGAAAATAAATATACTACCCAAAGCAATCTACAGATTCAATGCAATCCCTATCAAATTATCAATGGCATTCTTCACAGAATTAGAACAAAATTCTTACAATTCATATGGAAACACAAAAGACCCTGAATAGCAAAAACAATCTTGGGAAAGAAAAACAGAGTTGGAGGAATCAGGCTCGCTGACTTCAAACTATACCACAAAGCTACAGTAATCAAGACAGTATGGTACTGGCACAAAAACAGAAATATAGATCAATGGTACAGGATACAATGCCCAGAGATAAACCCAAACGCATATGGGCACCTAATTTATGACAAAGGAGGCAAGAACATATAATGGAGAAAAGACAGTTTCTTCAATATGTGGTGCTGGGAAAACTGGACAGCTACATGTAAAGAATGAAATTAGAACACTTCTTAACACCATACACAAAAATAAACTCCAGATAGATTAAAGACCTAAATGTAAGACCAGAAACTGTAAAACTCTTAGAGGAAAACATAGGAAAAACACTCTCTGACATAAACCACAGCAAGATCTTTTTTGACCCACCTCCTAGAGTAACAGAAATAAAAACAAAAATAAACAAATGGGACTTAATTAAACTTAAAAGCTTCTGCACAGCAAAGGAAATCATAAACAAGACAAAAAGACAACCCTCAGAACTGGAGGAAAATATTTGCAAATGAAACAACAGAGAATGAATTAATCTCCAAAATATACAAACAGCTCATAGAGCTCAATATCAAGAAAGCAGACAATCCAGTTAAAAAATGGGAAGAAGAGGGCTTCCCTGGTGGCGCAGTGGTTGAGAGTCCACCTGCTGATGCAGGGGATATGGGTTCGTGACCCCGTCTGGGAAGATCCCACACGCCACGGAGCAGCTGGGCCCGTGAGCCATGGCTGCTGAGCCTGCACGTCCGGAGCCTGTGTTCCACAATGGGAGAGGCCACAACCGTGAGAGGCCCACGTACCGCAAAAAAAAAAAAAAAAAAAAAAAATGGGCAGAAGACCTAAATAGACATTTCACCAAACAAGACATACAGATGTCCAAGATTCACATGAAAAGATGCTCAACATCATTAATTATTAGAGAAATGCAAATCAAAACTATAATGAGATATCACCTTACGCCAGGCAGAATGGCCATCATCAAAAAGCTAGAAACAATAAATGCTGAAAAGGGTGTGGTGAAAAGGGAACACTTCTACACTGTTGGTTGGAATGTAGTTTGATACAATCACTATGGAAAACAGTATGTAGGTTCCTTAAAAAACTAAAAATAGAAGACCCAGCAATCCCACTACTGAGCATATACCCTGAGAAAACCATACTTCAAAAAGAGCCATGTACCACAATGTTCACTGCAGCACTATTTACAATAGCTAGGACATGGAACATACTTAAATGTCCATTGACAGATGAATGGATAAAGAAGATGTGGCATATATATACAATGGAATATTACTCGGCCATAAAAAGAAATGAAATTGAGTTATTTGTAGTGAGGTGGATGGACTTAGAGTCTGTCATACAGAGTGAAGTAAGTCAGAAAGAGAAAAACAAATACCATATGGTAATGCATATATAAGCAATCTAAAAAAAAAGGTACTGATGAACCTAGTTGCTGGGCAGGAATAAAGAGGTAGACATAGAGAATGAACTTGAGTACGTGGGGTGGGAGGGTGAAGCTGGGGTGAAGTGAGAGTAGCATCGACATATATACACTATCAAATGTAGAATAGTTGGCTGGTAGGAAGCAGCAGCATAGCACAGGAAGGTTGGCTCAGTGCTTTGCAATGACCTAGAGGGGTGGGATAAGGAGGATGGGAGGGAGGTGCAAGAGGGAGGGGATATGGGGATATGTGCATGCATATGTCTGATTCGCTTTCTTGTGCCAGAAACTAACACAGTATTGTGAAACAGTTATACTCCAATAAAGATTTATTTTAAAAAATAATAAATAAAATAAAAAGAAAGGAATAAAAAATAAAAATAAGATTTTTTTTGCTCTAAATGCTCTTTTAAGTAGTCCATGAAAGAAATCATGTTGGGCATTATTTTGTTCACATGTGGTATTTTTTGTGTTGAATATGTTTTCATAAAAACACTTCAGGATAGTCCTAAAATAGTTTACCTTTACAAAGACTTTCTAACATTAGTGTCGATATTAAGCAATGTGACATTGGCATTCTCCTGGGGGATTTCAGGTTATCTCATCAACTTTGGCATTGCAACAGCATTAGCAAGTGATGGAGGAGGCAGTTCTCTGTCTTGTGTGATTGGAAGTGTATCTGTTAGAACTGCACTTGGCTGCAACCAACAGAAAACTAAACTAATGTGCTTGACTCAGATAGAAGTCTGTCAGTGTTAAGCCATAAAAAGTCCTTGTTAGGGAATCCTGGGCAGGACAGCTCAAGTCTGTGTCATTAAAGGTACAGCGTTATTACATCTTAAACAAAAAACAAAAAACAAAAAAACAAAAAAACTCCAAAAGACATCAGCATTCTATTGATCCCAATCCATGTGTCCCATCTCTTATCCAAGTATTTTCCCCCCTTTGCTTACAATTGTCTGCCTTCCTCCAGCTCTGAATTGTCCTCCTGAACATCTCCTTAATATTCAAACCATTGAAATTCTAGTCATAATGCAAGTTCAAAATAAAGTGTTAACTTGTCCACCTCATGAATTAATTGCTTATTTGTTTCCCAATAAGCCATTTGCAGTGCTTACTCCATTACATTGTACCTAAATGCTAAGTATCTGGGGTGGTTTGTTTTGTGTGTCACCTTGACTAACCATAGAATGCCCAGATTAAACATTGTTTTTGAGTGTGTTTTTGATGGCATTTCTGATTGAGATTAACATTTGAATCCATGGACGCCAAAGAAGATTGCTCTTCTCCAGCCAATCCATTAAGGAACTGAATAGAACAAAAGGTGGAAGAAAAAGGAAATCACACCTTTTTTCTTCCTACCTGTTGGTGTGAGTTGGGATATTTCATCTCATCTTCTCCAGCCCTTGGACTGAGATTTATATCAGGGGTTTCCCTGGTTCTCAAGTCTTCAGACTTAGATTGAATTACACCACCAACTTTCCAGTGTCTCCAGTGGGCAGTCAGCAGATATTGGGATATTTCAACCTCCATAATTGTGTCAGGCAATTTCTCATAATAAAGAGAGAGAGAGAGAGCTCTCTGATATATATCAATCACTGGTTGTGTTTCTCTAGAGAACCAAGAGAGGCATTTCTCTGAACATATTTGTAGTTCGTTTGAATCCTAACTGTGTCCATTAGCAATTGGGTTGTTCATAAAACATGAATACCCTTTATTTATCTTAACATCTACATTTGTTATCTAGCAAAGTGGACTGATGAGAGTGCATAATAAATAATTATAAGATTGTTTATTAAATCAAATGAAATTGTTTATGTATTTACAAAAGATCCTTCACAGATTATTATTTGTTTGAACATTTATGTTGAACATGTTGGTATTGAACCAACTTTTTCAGTATTTGTATCATCCCTATTTTAGTACTTGCCACAGATAGAGTTCAGATAGCCTTTATTGTTGTTCATTATAGAGTACAATTAAGAATTGTAGAATAATACTTCCCCAAACTAGGTCTGAGTTTTTGTTCAAAAGCCATGTGACAATAATCAAGAAAAAAGAAGCCAAAAAAAAAAAAAACACACACACACACACACAAAATCTTATTAAATACCACCAGAAATAGACATAACAATTTATATGTTAAAGAAAAATGCTGTTTATTCTGGAAGTGTCTTTGTAAAATTCAATTCTAAGAAAGACAAATTTAATACCTGTTATCTAATCCCTCAGCATATTAAAATCAGGAAGATAGTAGGAGGAGATTGACTGGTATCTGGAGACACAGAGAGTAAGAGAAGTGATAGCCTAGAGGCCAGGAAAAGCACACTGTCCTGGGACAATTTATAGGAAGATAAAATAGTCCCATAAACCACAATAGCTCCTGGGACTGTCAGTGTATTAACATGACACAGACCAATAATAGATGTTAGTGTTTGATGACAAGACATCAAAACAAGATAAATTATACATCTAAGAAAAATGACAATTTGAGGGCAAACATTTAGATCCTCTCTTCCTAAGTACTGACTAGTAGAGATAAATGAATATATTAAAATGAATGAACTGTGAGTAGTTTTAAAAAATGATAGCATGATTCCATACACAGAACCTGCATTAAGCAGTTTCTTTGAGAGTTAGGTTCAATGAGGCCAAATGGAAGAAGAGATTAAAATGACTCCCAGCCTCCAATTGTATTACAATGTTTCTGTGTGGTAGGAAATCAATAGAGGAGACTATGGTAGAGCTCCATTACAATCTTTCATTTCAGAGGTCAGGGTAAGCCACTGGACAAATGGAGATCCCTCATTCTGGATCTCTTTTCTCTGCTCAAAAATCAATAGTAATGGAAAACCCAAGGACAAATCTAGCAATACCGAATAGAATGAGGTTAATTTCTCTGTGGTTATAAGTTTAATAATAAAATAATTCCATTGTAAATGGGTCATAAGATCCAGGCCAAACAAATAAAGAAGAAGAAAAAAAAAAGATATGAAAATCTGATGCAGTGGCTTTGAGAAATGAAAGAAAATACCGAACAGAAAAGGTCCCTGCTGGGTACGCTTGCAGACTTAGTTCATATCCCATACCACTTAATATGAATAAAGATTTTAAGATCAAATGCCAGGATATGGAACAAATATCAGACACAGACTACCAAAGGCTTATTCCTTTTTTGGTCAATCCATCAACAAGTATTCTCCAACTTTAAGGAATGTTAAATACTATTTTCCCTAAACACCTGCTATAAGAAAATATATGATAAATAATTTATACATATAGAGTCTATATAAAATAGATTGTTTGCTTTGAAAGACTGATATAAAGGTATGACAAAGATCTAGATTTTATAAACAAAGTGGTTATAATGATGAATATTACTATATACTATTTTATACTAATGATATAAATTATGAATTTTCATTCAAACACTAGGGTTATGAGATCTAATTTGATACAGAAATAAGGAAAAATTGGTACTAATTTGTATCATATCTGAAGATGATATGTAAGTTTTAATTTCTGGAAAAAAGCCACAGTGCAATCTTACTAATAAAAATATCCCAATAACCATCAAATTTATTTTAAAATAATTAAAGTTTCCCACATAAAATAGGAGTGAGGTATGAGAATACTAAGGTGACAAAAATGTTTATAAGTATATTTTTATCACAGTGTTATGAATTAACTTGAATTAGTTGGATAAGAACACAGGGTAAAACATCCTAATTTTAGAAAAGTAAAATCTCTCTTCAATAAAAACATTCTCTCATTTCTTAAAGAAGGCTTGTGAGCTATAACAAGCTAAAGAAATGCAAATAAATGAGTTTGGATTTTTAGTTTTCCAAATTATTTTTAGTTTTCCACAGAGTTACTTGCACATATTTGAACTCTTTTCTATCTTCCCTCAAAAGGGGTAGGAGGCAGAGTCTACATGTTATTCTACAGAAGTTGGGACACAGTATGTTTTCTTAATCAGAAAAAGGGATTTTTACTAATACGAGAATTCAAAACATTCCATGCCATCCTGTCTTACTGACTAGTTCAAAATCATCTTTGATTCACTCTACATTCTCCACCAAAAGATTTAGAATTACTTTTACACCTTTCAAAAGAAGTGGTAAAATGCGTTTAGGAAAAAAAACATGCACAAATTTATTTTATTTCCTCTACTTCTGAGGACAAATAACAATAGATAGAGCTTTAAAAAAACTGTTGAAGTTAGAACAAGATGAGCATATTGAAAAGAATCATTGCAGAGTACCTGAAAAACTTTCTCCATGAAAGAAGAGGAGGATATATTGATAAAACAAGAGCAGACATCAGTAAAGAAAAAAAATAAAATTGGAGAACAGAGAAGAGACAAAACATAGAGATCAGTGAGCAAAGACAACGTGAGAGCAATTATTAAAAATCAGATTTTAATAATTTAAGACTGAATCTAGCACACTAGAACCAGGCAAACACCCTCCCACAGGAACCAATTGCATTCATTTAATACACTTGTGTATTGCCATGTTCCTAGCGTGTCCGTCTTTTTATATTTCAATGGAAATCAAATAATCAACTTCAATCATTTCTTATCTAGACTTTTTTTCCATAATCTCCTTTATGTTATTTTGTTGCTACAATAATCTCTCCTCCTAATTTACCCAGTTTTATAAAAGTATATGTAAATGCCTACCTCTTTCTTAAAAATTTCAAAATGAAAATGAATTCTTCTGAAAACCTAATGAACTAATTAGAAAGCAACTTGAGGATTTTTATCAGAATTTAGTTCAATAATAAAAATAAATATAAATAATGATTAAAATATATAGAAACCAATCTAGAAGATCAAACTTTTATTATTATAATTTCCAGAAAATATATAGAGAATTAAGGTATAATAGAAGGACTTTTTCCTGATCTGAGATAATATTTAAATTTCTTATTGTAATAATCTACCAATTTCAAGATAGGAATATTGAGCAAAGATCCATAAACAAATATAAGCTGGTGAAATTTCTGAACCTGAATTTTAAAGAGGAGCAATAAGTTCCATTCTGTAGTGGCTAAAAAAATGGGCTTTGTGTAAGACTAAACAGATTAAATTACCTATTCTACTTGTAACTAGTTTGTGAGATGTTAGGTGAGTTACTACATTTCTGTAAGCATTAATTTTTTTATCTGCAATACATGGGTATTAATAGTATCTACATTATAATTGTGTTGTGAGAAATAAATGAATGATTAATGTGAAAACAGAGGCACCTGAAGTAATTCAAAAGGCTGGTAATTCAAGTTTCAAGTATTCAGGAGTCTCACCTTCTCTTTTCTCCCTTTGTCTGTGTGTCTCTATCTCTTCACACACACACAGACACACACACACACAGAGTAATTTTTTTTTAATATACTTATTTAATAATAATGGAAACAAAATATTACAATTTGTGAGACAGAGAAAATAGTGCTTAGGAAAAAAATTTGCATTAAATCCTTATACAAAAGACAGCAAGGAAATCAAAAAGTCAAAAATTCCACCTTAAGAAACTAGAAGACGAAGACAATTAAATCTAATGCAGGAAGAAGAAAGAAAATAATAAAGATAAAAGCAGAAATCACTAAGATCATGAAGAAAAAAGAGTTAAAAAGTATCAATAAAACTCAAACTTTCTTCTCTGATCAATAATAATAGGTCTCTGTAAAGATCGTTACAAAAATAAGTATATGATACCATAATTGCCAACAGCAGTAATGAGAGAAAGGACATTTCTATAGGTGTTAAAGACATTATAGAGCTACTAATGGAATATTAGTTATCTAGTTATGCCAATAAATTTGATATCGTAGAGTGAAATGGATAAATTCCATAAAAAACAAACTACCATAGCTTACTTACTAAGAATTAAAATCAGCAATTTGTGCCCAAACATAAATAAATTCAAAGATTTTATGAGAGAGTGTGAAAACTTCTTAGAGGTCAATACCTTCAGAAATATAGTCTCAGAGATCCTTGATGAAATATTAGTAAATCAAATACAGCAATAAATAATGTTATACACGATTACCAAATGGGATTTATCCTAGGAACACAGGGTTGATTCACCATCTTAAAATCAATAAATGCAAATCACCATAGCAACACACTTCAGAAGAGATACCATATAACTCTCTCAAAAGATACAGACAAAACATTTGACAAAATCTAATCCATTATCTTACCATATAATTGGTGCATGTGTATCAATCAAAGGTGTATTACAATTGCGATTGGTAGTATGATTTTTGTTTTAGTAGCTCACAAAATAATCGTAATTCTTCCAACTAATGTCATTTCAGATTCAGAGAAATATAATAATCACGTTATGTGCATGTCCTCCAGACCTTAGCAAGACAGTGTATTCTGTATTTTCATTACACAGTGTATGAATTTTCTATGGCTGTTACAACAAATTACCACAGACTTGGTGGCATATAACAGCTAAAAATTATTCTTTCACTGATCTAGAGGTCAGAAGTCCAAAATTAAGGTGTTGGCAAGGCTGCATTCCCATCAGAAGGACTGTGCAAGAATCTTTCTCTTGTTTCTTCTAATTTCTGGTGGCTACCAGTATTCCTTGTCTTTCTTTTTCTTTATTTATTTTTATTGTAGTAAAAACATTTAGCATGATATCTACAGTCTTAACAAATTTTTAAGTGTACAATACAGTATTGTTAACTACAGGCACAATGGTGTACAGCAGATCTCTAGAACTTATTCATCTTGCATAGCTGAAACTTTAGACTTGAATAGCAACTCTTCATTTCACTGACATAGCAGCCTCTGGAAACACAATTCTACTCTATGCTTTGATGAGTTTTATTATTTTAAATACTTCATAGAAGTGTAATTATGCAGTATCTGTCCTCCTGTGACTGGCTTATTTCACTTAGCATAATATCCTCAAGGTTCATCTGGGTTGTCTCTTATGGCAGGATTTCCCTTTTTATGGCCGAGTAATATACGATTGTGTGTATATAACACATTTTCTTTACTCATTTATCAGCCAATGGACATTTAAATTGTTTCCACACCTTGGCTACTGTAAATAGTGTTGCAATGAGCATGGGAGTGCAAATAGCTCTTCAAGATCCAGATTTCAGTTCCTTTGGATAAAGACTTAGGAGTATGACTGCTGAGTTTTATGGTAGTTCTTGAGGAATCTCCATACAGTTTTCCACAGCAGCTGACCCATTTTACATTCTTGTCAATATTGATGGTTCCAATTTCTCCACATCCTCTCCAACACTTGTTATCCTTCTTTTGATAATGTGATAATGGTATTTCCATACATCCTAACAGGTATGAGGTGATAACTCATTATTTTGATTTGTATTTCCCTGGTGATTACTGATGTTGACCATCTTTCCATATAACCGTTGGTCAATTATATGTTTTCTTTAGAGAAAGTCTCTTCAAGTCCTTTGTCTATTTTTTTTTTTGCTGAGTATTTTTTTCTTTTTTTTTGTTATTGAGTTACAGGAATTCCTTATACATTTTTAATATTAACCCATTATCAGATGCATGTTTTGTAAATAGTTCTTCCCATTCCATAGACTGCCTTTTTATTCAGTTAATTGTTTATTTTGCTGTTCAGAAGCCTTTTAGTTTGATATAAGTTTACTTATCTATTTTTGCTTTTGTTGCCTGTGCTTTGAATGTCACATCTGAAAAATAAACATTGCCAAGTCCAATGTCCTAAAGTTTTCTGCTGGTTTTTTTTTTTTAACATCTTTATTGGAGTATAATTGCTTTACAATGGTATGTTAGTTTCAGCTTCACAACAAAATGAATCAGTTATATATATACATATATTCCCATATCTCTTCCCGCTTGCATTTCCCTCCCTCCCACCCTCCCTATCCCACCCCTCCAGGCGGTCACCAAGCACCGAGCTGATCTCCCTGTGCTATGCGGCTGCTTCCCACTAGCTATCTACCTTATGTTTGGTAGTGTATATATGTCCATGCCTCTTTATCGCTTTGTCACCGTTTACCCTTCCCCCTCCCCATAGCCTCAAGTCCTTTCTCTAGTAAGTCTGTGTCTTTATTCTCTGCTGTTTTTTTTTTCTGAGTTTTATAGCTTCATATCTTGTTTATGCATTTAATCCCCTGTTGATTTGATTTTTATTGTTGTGCATGATGTAAAAAAAAGATCCAATTTGATTCTTTTTTATGTAGATATTCAGTTTTCCCAACATTTTTTTTTTTCATATGCCACTTAGTTTATTGCATTTTGGAGGTTACATCATTTTTAAACACTTTATTGAACAGACTCTACTTTCCCCATTGTATATTTCTGGCATCATTGTCAAAGATCAGTTGGCTGTACAGACAGTCCCTGAATTACGGTGGTTCAACTTTATGATTCTTCAGCTTTACAATGGTGGGAAATAATAGACATTCAGTAGAAAACATACTTCGAATTTTTAATTTTTAATCTTTCCCCAAGGTAGAGATATTTGGTACAGTGGCAGCAAGCCACAGCTCTCAGGGAGCCAAGCATTCACAAGGGAGAACGACCAATGCAATTACAATTATTCTGTACCCATATAATCATTATGTTTGTCACCTTCAGTACAGTTTTAATGAATTACATGAGCTATTCTGCACTTTACTATAAAATAGGCTTTGTGTTAGATGATTTTGCCCAACTGTAAACTAATGTAAGTGTTCTGAGCATGTTTAAGTTAGGCTATTTTAAGCTATGCTGATCCTGATTGGTAGGTTAGGTGCATTAAATGCATTTTTGATTTAAAATACTTTCAACTTGGGCTTCCCTGGTGGTGCAGTGGTTGAGAGTCCATCTGCCGTTGCAGGGGACACAGGTTTGTGCCCTGGTCTGGGAAGATCCCACATGCCATGGAGCGGCTGGGCCCATGAGCCATAGCTCCTAAACCTGCGCGTCCGGAGCCTGTGCTCCACAACGGGAGAGGCCACAACAGTGAGAGGCCCGTGTACCAAAAAAAAAAAAAAAAACTTTCAACGTATGATGCATTTATCAGGAGGTGACCTCATCATAAGCAGTGGAATATCTGTATATGCATGGGTTTATTCCTGGGTCCTCTATTCTATAGTATTTGATTGTACATTTGTCTTTATACCAGAACCACAGTTTTAATTACCATAGCTTTGTAATATATTTTGGAATCAGGAAACTAGATGCCTCCAACTTTGTGTTTCTTTCTCAAGATTGTTTTGGCTATTTGGAGTTCTTTGTAATTCTATTATAAAAATTCAATATATTAATTTTAGGGTATTTTTTTTTTCTATTTCTGTAAAAACCACCACTGGAATTTGCATAGAGATTGCATTGAATCCATAGATTGCTTTGGTTAGTGTGGCCATTTTAACAAAATAGCCTTCTCTAAATTTTTCATTAGATTTTTTTCTTGAACAAAATATTTATATTCATTTTTGCTATAAGTGTACTTTTGTTTTCTCCAATCTTATTTTTATGAATGTTCTTATTATTTTATAATACAGTGAACAAAAAAAATCATTATTGCCATTTTCATTGTGAATAATACTTTTTAGCATTAGAAAATATCCTTTATTTAAAACTTTGAGCAGAATTCCTTTGTTTGATGTTTAGATCTGACCAGTGTGTTTTTTTCTTTATCATGTACATATGCCAGTGTATCTTTGCCCATACTTTTATTTTCAACAAGTATGCTATACTTTAGATAATTCTTTGTAGCATACTATGTTGGATACTATGGTATAATATGAAAATCTATTGCTTTTAATAGAGAAAAATCCTAATGACATATGTTAATATGGTAGCTATATTTGGTATTAATTGTATTACTTATATTTTAATTTCTTTTTTTGTAGGTTTTTTAAGTTTCATTCTGTTGTCTATTTACTTTATGTGCAATTCTTCAGATAATCAGGAAGGTTTATATTTTGTGCCACAGTTGCTATATTCATAATTATAACTTTATATAAAACCTTTTACTTTCTAGTTATTGCAACAATATCTATTCTTCCATAAAATTAAAATGGTAAAATTAGAGTATTTCCTCTTCCTACTCTTTTTTCTTGATGTTCAATTTTGCATTATTAAATATGATTATACTTCAGTTACTTGATTTGACATTAGTTATACAGATGAGGCAATCAGCAAATAACTCTACCTACTAAAAGAATGTGAAAAATGACCTTACTGACAGTCAAACCATACTATTCCCAAAAGTGTTCAGATAAAAACATACCACAACCATGTTTGGGACAAGAAAGAAACAAGGCCAATTCACAAAGACAAAATAATGTCTAAAATTCCTCTCATGACTAATGTGACTGGCTGCTACTTCATTACGAATGAGAACTCCAGTGGACCATCAATGTTTCCACCTCCTAGATTAGTGAATTACAATATTTTGTCATTATATGCCCCTATTTCTTGACAGCATCCAAATAGATCTGACACACTCTTCCTTAATTCCTTCTCAGAATCATCCATCATAAAACCATCTCTTATAAGAAGCTTCTCTCTTTTACCTGTGTTTAGGTGTCCTAGTTTTTGGTCTCCCCTATGGTACCAAGTTGATTATACTTTATATGTGAAAGTAAATGATATTAATGAAGTAAACATTTACACATTTTATATATGAAGAATGAACAGAGGGTACTCATAAAAAGGAACTTCCATATAGATCTACTGGAACTGTAAGTAGATATAAACTTTCCTAGGAAAATTTATCAGAATAAATTTCCTGGTATTTTGGAGATATATGTATATCTCTAAAGCACTTTGATACTGACTCCACACATACAAATTTTTTGAAAGAAATGATAATAATGTCAAAATGATTCATATAAATCGGTGGACAGTTTTTTTTTTTTTTTTTTTTTTTTTTTTTTGCTTATAAACAACAAACATTTACTTCTCACAGTTCCGAAGGCTAGAACAACCAAGATCAAAGGGTCAGCAGATTCAGTGTTGTGAGGGCCTGCTTCCCGGTTTACAGAGAGACATTTTCTTCTGTGTAAATGGGTAGTTATTAAAGAAGGTTTTTTATGTTTTAAAATGTGGGAAATTTCCTATATCTCTTGCACCTGTGGCTGCGGGCTTCCCTGCACATTTGGCACCACCATAGCTGCCGCTATACAAGCAGTCATAGCATCTCTGAGCCCTGTCCTCACTGGGGCAGACCCAAGAGCTCCAAGGCAGCCTCAGGACCAGACTCCTGTGGGTGGGCCACATGCAGAGGTGGGGATAAAAACCAAAGCTGAACCCCAGGGACAGGGCAACTAAGGAAGAAGATCAAAAATCTTTCCATCAGCAGCAGACTAAGTCACCACAATCAGCTAGGTAGACTCTACATCTATGGAATATCTGAGTAGACAATGAATGTTCCCACAAATGAAAAGGGCCCAGTTCTGGCAGCTGTGGACGTTGGGGGCAAGCACAAAGAGGAATTGGGCCAGATCAGCATCTGAGTGGTCCCCACAGGTCCCACATCAGGTCCAGAGATCAGCCCAGAGTCAGAGGAGAGCCTCCTGGGGAGGCAGAGGTGGGCTGTGGCTCACGGCATGGGCAAGGACACTTTAAGCTGAGACCCCAGGGAAAAATATTTATTGTCATTAATTTTATTATGTTTTCATTCATTCTGTTGTTGGTTCTGGCTTTGTTTTGTTTTCTTTCTTTCTTTCTTTTGTTTGTTTGTTGTGAGGTTTTAGTATATTTTTATTTAGTCTTTTCAGATTTTTGTGTCCTGTAACATTTTTTTTTTTTTTTTTTTTTTTTGCGGTATGTGGGCCTCTCCTGTTGCGGAGCACAGGCTCCAGACATGCAGGCTCAGTGGCCATGGCTCACGGGCCCAGCCACTCCGTGGCATGTGGGATCTTCCCAGACCGGGGCACGAACCCATGTCCCCTGCATCAGCAGGCGGACTCTCAACCGCTGCACCACGCAGGGAAGCCCTTTTATTTTTAATTTTTTAAAATATATTTCTATTTTTACTTTGCTTTTCTGTTATTCTGTATTCTTTTCCCTTATTTTTTCTTCTATTTCTTTGATATATATATATTTTTATGTTTCCATTTCTACTTTGCTTTTCTGTTGTCCTGTCTTTTCTTCCTCTTTTTCTTTTCTTATTTATTTATGTATTTTAAAACTCATTTTTATTGATTTATTCTGTTTCCTTGCTTTCTTCTTCAGCTGGCACACTGCTTTCATTTTGTTTTTAGGTTTTTGTTTTTGTTAGTTTTTATCCTAATTGTTTGATTTCATTTCTGAGTTCTTCTATTTGTCTGTTTGGTTCTTTTTGTTTTATTCTGGTTTTTTTTTGTTTCTTTTTCATGTGTGTGTTTCCTGGTTTCTGGTTTTTGTTTGATTTTGTTTTTACCATTTCTCTGGGGTTTTGTTTGTCTTTTTTTCTTCTTTAATGTATTTTTTAATTTCATTTTTTTAATATTTCTATTTCTGTATTGCTTTTCTGTTGTTCTGTCTTCTTTCACCTTTCTCCTTTTCTTTTTCCTTTCTTAATCATTTTTGTTGGTTTCTTTTGTTTCTTTGCTTCATTCTTCAGCTGGCTCTCTGCTTTGGTTTTGTGTTTTTGTCAGCTTTCTTTTTAACTGTTTGATTTCATTTTTGGGTTTTTTGTTTGTCTCATTGTTCTCTTGCTTTTTGATTTATTTGGTTCTGTTTTTCTTTCTTTAGTGTGTGTGTGTGTGTGTGTGTGTGTGTGTGTTTCTTTCTTTCCATTTTTGTTTGCTTGATTTTACTTTTTACAATTTGTCTGGGGTTTCTTAGTCTTTTTTTAATTTTTTAATCCCCTTTATTGCCAAGACAAGCAACTTGTGGGGTCTTGGTTCCTTGACTGGAAGTCAGGCCTGAGGTTCTGGGGTGGGAACACTGAATCCAGGGCACTGGACTATTAGAGAATTCCTTGTCCAGGGAAGGTTCATCACTGAGAGCTCTCACAGAGGCCTCTATCTGAATCTAAGACATGGCCCCACCCAACTGTGAACAGCTCCTTGTGCTGGACACCTCACACCAAACAACAAACAAGACAGGAACACAAACACACCCATCAGCACACAGACTACCTAAAGTCATACTATGCTCACAGACACCCCACAACACATGAGCTAACATGGCCTGCTCATCAGAGGGAAAAGACTCAGCTCCACCCCCCAGAATGCAGGCACCAGTCCCTCTCATCAGGAAGCCTATGTAAGCCACTAGACCAACCTCACCACTTGGCACAGAGAACAGAAGCAAGAGGAACTACAACCCTGCAGCTTAGGTAAAAGAGACCTCAAATACTGCAAATTAGACAAAATGAGAAGACAGAGAAATATCTTATAGGCAAAGAGCAAGATAAAAACACAGAAAACCAAATAAATGAAGAGAAAATAGGCAAACTACCTGAAAAATAATTCAGAGTAATGATAGTAAAGATGATCCAAAATCACAGAAATAGAATAGAGAAAAAACAAGAAATGATTAACAAGGACCTAGAAGAACACAATAGAACACAAAAACTGAAATTAAAAATACCATAGAAACAGTGAATAGAAGAATAACTGAGGCAGAAAAATGGATAAGTAAGCTGGAGATACAATGGTGGAAATAACAGTCTTAGAGCAGAAAAAGAGAAAAAAGAATAAAAAGAATGGAGGACAGGCTCAGAGATTTTGAGGACAACATTAAGCACACCAACATTTGAATTATAGGTGTCACTGAAGAAGAAGAAAGAAAGAAAGGGTGTGAGAAAATATTTGAAGATATTATAGATGAAAACTTCCCCAACATGGTAAAGGAAATAGTCAATCAAGTCCAGGAAGTGCAGAGTCCCATACAGGATAAACCCAAGGAGAAACACACCGAGACACATAATAATCAAACTAACAAAAATTAAAACAAAGAAAAAATATTAAAAGCAGCAAGGGAAAAGCAACAAATAACAAACAAAGGAATCCCCATAAGGTTTACAGCTGGTTTTTCAACAAAAACTCTGCAGGCCAGAAGGGAGTGATAGGATACATTTAAAGTGATGAAAGGGAAAAACTTACAACAAAGAATGCTCTACACAGCAAGGGTCTGACTCAGATTTGACAGAGAAATTAAAACCTTTACAGACAAGCAAAACTTACAGAATTCAGCACCACCAAACCAGCTTTACAACAAATGGTAAAGGAATTTCTCTAAATAGGAAACATAAGAGAAGGAAAAGACCTACAAAAACAAACCCAGATCAATTAAGAAAATGGTAATAGGAACATACGTATCAATAATCATGTGAAATGTAAGTGTGTTAAATGCCCTAACCAAAAGACAAAGACTGGATGAATGGATACAAAAACAAGACATATATATATATATATATATATATATATATATATATATATATATATATATATATATATATTTGCTGTCTACAAGAGACCCACTTTAGACCTAGAAACACATATACACTGAAATTGAGGGGATGGAAAAAGATTCCAGCAAATGGAAATCAAAAGAAAGCTGGAGTAGCAATATTCATATCAGACAAAATGGACTTTAAAATAAAGACTATTACAAGAGGCAAAGAAGGACACTACATAATGATTAAGGGATAGATCCAAGAAGTTATAACAATTGTATATATCTATGCATCAACAAAGGAGAACTTCAATACATAAGGCAAATGCTAACAGCCATAAAAGTGTAAATCAGCAGTAACACAATAATAATAGGGGACTTTAACACCTCACTTACATCAATGGACAGATCATCCAAACAAAAAATAAATAAGGAAACACAAGCTTTAAATGACACATTAGATCAGATAGCCTTAATTGATATTTATAGGACATTCCATCCAATAAACAGAATACACTTTCTTCTCAAGTGCTCATGAACACTCTCCAGGATAGATCATATCTTGGGTCACAAATCAAGCCTCAGTAAATTTAACAAAATTGAAATCATATCAAGCATCTTTTTTGACCACAACACTATGAGACTAGATATTAATTACAGGAAAAAAAAAATACCTGTAGAAATTACAAACACATGGATGCTAAACAATGTTACTAAACAACCAAGAGATCACTGAAGAAATCAAAGATGAAATCAAAAATACTGAGAAACAAATGACAATGAAAACATGATGACCTAAAAATCTATGGGATGCAGCAAAAGCAGTTCTAAGAGGGAAGTTTATAACAATACAATCTTACCTCAAGAAACAAGAAAAGTCTCAAATAAACAACCTAACCTTAAACTTAAAGCAATTAGAGAAAGAAGAACCAAACCCCCCTCCCAAATTTTGCAGAAGGAAAAAAAAAATCAGATCAGAAACAAATGAAAGAGAAACGAAGGAAACAATAGCAAAAATCAATAAAACTAAAAGCTGGTTGTTTGAGAAGATAAACAAAATTGATAAATCATTAGTCACACTCATCAGGAGTAAAAGGAAGATGACTCAAATCAACAGAATTACAAATGAAAAAGGAGAAGTAACAACTAACACCACAGAAATACAAAGGATCATGAGAGACTACTACAAGCAACTATATGCCAAGAAAATGGACAACCTAGAAGAAATGGACAAATTCTTAGAAAAGTATAACCTTCTGAGATTGAACCAGGAAGAAATAGATAATATGAACAACCAATCACAAGCACTGATATTGAACCTGTGATTAAGAATCTTCCAGAACAAAAGTCCAGGGCCAGATGGCTTCAAAAGAGAATTCTATCGAACATTTAGAGAAAAGCTAACACCTATCTTTCTCAAACTCTTCCAAAATATAGCAGAAGAAGGAACACCCCTGAACTCATTCTATGAGGCTATCATCACCCTGATACAAAAATCAGACAAAGATGTCACAAAAAAAGAAAGCTATAGGCCAATATAACTGATGAACATAGATACAAAAATCCTCAACAAAATACTAGCAAACAGCATATTAAACAGATCATGCAACATGATTAAGTGGGGTTTATCCCAGGAATGCAAGGATTCTTCAACAAATGCAAATCAAGCAATGTGATACACCATATTAACAACATCATGGATAAACACCACATGATCATCTCAGTAGATGCAGAGAAAGCTTTTGACAATATTCAACACCCATTCATGATAACAACTCTCTAGAAAGTGAGCATAGAGGGAACCAACCTCAACATAATAAAAGCCATATATGATAAACCCACAGCCAACATCATTCTCAATGGTGAAAAAACTGAAAGCACATCCTCTAAGATCAGGAACAAGACAAGGGTGCCCACTCTCACCACTATTATTCAACACAGTTTTGGAAGTTTTAGTCATGGCAATCAGAGAGGAAAAAGAAATAAAGGGAAACTAAATTGGAAAAGAAGAAGTAAAACTGTCACTGCTTGCAGATGACATGATACTATACATAGAAAATGCTGAAGATGTCACCAGAAAACTACTAGAGCTAATCAATGAATTTGGTAAAGTAGCAGGATACAATATTAATGCATAGAAATCTCTTGCATTCCTATACACTAACAATGAAAAATCAGAAAGAGAAATTAAGGAAAAAACTCCCATTTACCACTATAACAAAAAGAATAAAATACCTCGGACTAAACCTACCTAAGGAGGCAAAAGACCTCTATGTAGAAAACTATAATACACTGGTGAAAGAAATCAAAGATGACACAAACAGATGGAGAGATATACCCTTGTTAAGTGGTAAGGGCTGGATTCACACTCAGACGTTCTGTGTCAATTCTCATAGCCACAAACCTATATTGTCTAAATAAGAAGAAACAAAGCAGGTTGGAGAGAAACAATGTCCCCTAGCTTATAGGAAGAGGCAATTTTCAGCCTGAAAGATAGAAGGGCAGAAATGTAGATCTAGAATTTGTAGAATTATAAAGCTCAGTAAAAATGAAAATCAGAATTATTCCCACACCATCATTGATGAGTCTCTACTAGAATCTATATAATTCATGGTGTTTGGGGCCAAGAGAAATTTTATAACCTTAAGTAAAAATATGCCTGTTATTTGACTCATAATTTATTCTCAATCCTAGGAGAAAAACACTAAAAAAGGAACACATTCCTTGGTAATGATGAAAATTTCTTACATTACCCTTTATTAGAAAATATTCTTTATATCTTTTGCAACAAAATTAGGCAATGGTAGAGATTAAGTGGGCAAATCAGCACTGTTAATAAGTTGTTAGTGAGCAGTTTTAAAGAGATGTGATTTGCTGGTACCAATTCTAGTGTTTTTGTTTTGTTTTGTTTGTTTTATTATTTGTGTATGGCACTTGGGACATATAGATATTATCTCAAATGCACTGCAATGACATTCATCATATAGTGTTTGCACACTGTCATATACCAGAGTGCTAGACCACAAAACAAGTTTATTTTCCTCCTCAAGTAAGAGAAAGTAGGTGCCTGATAGATCTGGGACAGACAGAGAGAACTAAAAGAGCCAGGCTGTCTGATGCTGTCAAGTGTGTAAGGGGAAAAGGCAAATGCAGCCTTCATTCATTACTACAATCATATCCCAAAGGTTTTGCTTGAGACTGAATTGTTGAAGCCGTAACCTTGAATGGGTTTATATTTGGAGAAGGGGACTTAGGAAAGTATTTAGGATAAGATGGCGTCAAAGTATGGGGTCCTCATGATGGGGTTAGTGGCTTTACAAGAAGGAGAAGAGAGAATGCTCTATTTCCACCATGTGAGGATACAGAGAGAAGGTTGCCATCTGCAAGCCAAGAAGAGAGACCTCACCAGGAACCATATTAGCTGGCACCTTGATCTTGGACTTCTCAGCTTCCACATCTGTGAGAAATAAATGTCTGTTGTTTAAGCCACCCAGTCTATGGTAATTTGTTATAACAGCACGAGCAAACTAGTACAGGTTTAAGCTTATAACTGGGGAAAATCAACAGAAGTGCGGAGTCAGGAAGGCTGGGATAAGGTAGTCCTTGATAAATAGCCCATTGAAAATAGAAGCTAGGCATAGAGGATAGGAAATGTGGATCAAAGCTGAATAATTTTAGGGTCTCTGTTAGATGTATCAGGGACCAGGACAGTGTTTGTGTCACTTGCATAAGGTTACCAAAAGGCAGGAGCTGAATAAAATCTGTTGTAACACAAACATAAATGATATTCAATAGCAAGTCCCCAGCTACAAGAGTGATAAAAGCTCCCTTCTTGCTCTCATTCAATGACCCTGTTCCCCACTGTTCTAAGTTTTTGCTACTGATGAAGGCAAGAGAAAGTAGGGTTTTATTATTTGCCCACTGAGATTCTCCCTGGGGTAAGAATTTTTACTTACTTATGTCTAATGCAACTCTTCCAAAGCAAACATTTTAAATGATCATTTATTTTTAGTATAACAAATTTCCTTAGGCATCATCCATATAAGAACCTCTTTCACCACTTAAAAGAGTTGTGAAGAAATATCATCAGGTGAAAACTTTTTGTAGGTCACTACTTCATAAAGCCTGATTACTTTACACACTACAAAATGTCAATACTTTCAAAATGATTGCAATCGGAGTAAAAACTCTCAGGCAACTAACTTAGTGAATTTCCTCACTTATGCAAAATATTTCATTATTATAACAAAATGCATTTGAGCCCTGCTGCTAAGCTTGGAAAAAATCCACTTAAGAATAATAATGAATAGATCTTTAAAACTGAGTCACTGAGAATTATGCTAAGAAGTTAAGGAATGGCCTCAAGTTTCACATACAAGTGGCCTGTCATTAATGTTTACACCCTTATTTTTTTTTTAGTATGGTATCTTGAAGCAAAATGAAATACATGGAATTTCTCATATATATATATATATATATATATGTGTGTGTGTGTGTGTGTGTGTGTGTGTGTGTGTGTTATCATAAATTCCAAGAAACTCATTAACATAAATATGACACAGAGTTAAATGTCTTAGCATAATAGTTACATTTAACATTGCAAAGTAGGAACACATTATTCTTTAGCATCACTCAGTAAAATGGTGACTGCTCTTACCCATGGTGTTTAATTTGTTATGTGAATTTTAAAAGTATGCAAAGATTCATTCATTCAGTATTGCTAAGATTTCACCCATGGATTTTATGCAAAAGATATTTTTATTTCGTAGAAGTTGACAAGCTGATTCTAACATTCATACTGGAAAAAAAAAACATTTTAATGTAGACTAGCCAAAACAACTTTAAAAAAGGGCACATTTAGAAGATTTATACTACCTCATTTCAAGATTAATTCAAAAGCTACATTAAACAAGATCTTGTGATAGCAAATCCCAGTTATAATAATAGATGGTGGATGAGAAGTAAACACATAGATGGTTAATTAATTTTAAATAAAGATTTAAAGGCAATTCAGTAGAGAATGGACCAAGTTTTCAATAAATGGTGCTGGAACAATGAGATATGTATTCACAGGTGAAAAAGTGAACTTCAATTAATACCTCATACCATACAAAAAAACTAACACAAAATGGATCATAGATGCAAATACAAAACCTAAAACTATAAACCTAATGAAGAAAATGTAAGAGAAAATCTTTGTAAAGTTTTTAAACTTGAATTAGGTAAAGATTTCTTAGATACAATACCCAAAACTCAATTCATAAAGGGACAAATTGGTAAATAGGACTTCATCAAAATCAGAAGTTATGCTCTTCAAAACACAGTTAGTAGAATGACAAATCACAGATTGGAAGAAAATATTTTCAAATCATATATTTGATAAAAAATAGTTGCATCCAAAATGTATAGATAACTTTCTGATCTCAATAATAAGAAAATAAGAAAACAAACAATAACCATTTAAAAATAGACAAAAAATTGAACATCTTACCAAAGAAGATGCATGGATGGAAAATAAGCATATATAAAGATATTCAACACCATTTTTCATTAAGAAATGCTAATTGAAACCACAATTAGATTCCATCACTATTAATGTGTCTAAAATTAAAAAGATGGAAAACATTAAGTGTATTCAGATATGAGGAACAGCTAGAAGGCCTATATGCTGCTTTCTAAAAAGTTAATTGTTCTACTGTAGGATCCAGCCATTCCACATGAAAGCACATTTCCATACAAAGACCTGTATACAAATGTTCATAGCAACTCTATTTAAAATAAACGTAAACTGTCCAATAACCAAATGTCCATTAACAGGTGAATGGACAACCTAATGGTGATGTGTTCATACAATAGATACCAATTAGCAAAAAAATAAAAAAAAAGTATAGATACCTGTAACGACACAGATGAATTCCAAAATATTTATGCTGAGTGAAAGCAACCAGACAAAAAATGCATTCTCTGTGACTCCATGTATATAAAATTATAGAATATGCAAACAAATCTACAATGACAGAAAGCATATCATTGATTGTCTAGGGATTCCCAAGGGGTGTGAGGATCTTTGAGATGTGGTGTATATGTTCATTATCTCAATTGTGGTTATAATTTCACTGGTGTCAAAGTATTACATTTTTCATTAAAGGGTGAATTTTGTTGTATATCAATCATATCTAAATAAAGCTGTTTTTTCTTAAAAAAAGAAGTGAAACATTATATTTATGAGGGATAAATGTTCTCCTAATTCTAGATTCAAAACTAAGCATATCTAAGACTTTTCTGTTCAATCTTAGGTAATATGTCCCCCTATGATTGGCTTAAGCCACACACACAGTTTAGATTCAGTAATTAGGATGGGTCCTGTCAAAAAGAAAACAAAAACGTTAATGGAATTTCATAATTACTGGTTCTACCCTGTCTTCTATGACCACATGCCTCCCAAATATGGACTATCTTTGACAGTTGAAAGGCTTGCCTACGAATAGGGTCATCTTTCATGCTATTGTCCTACTCTCCCTATTGTTGTCCATCCTAAATTGCTTCTTACTAGCAATAAACCTAATGATGTGTAGTGAGTTTGATTGTCTAATGTAACCCAAGACCATTGCTGTTTTTAAGCAGAGTGGGCATTACATTTGCTTATTCAGGTATTTTTTTGCTTTTTTATTGAGATATAATTGACATATAACAGTGTATTCATTTTAGGTATAAAACACAATGATTTAATATATGTATATATTGTGAAATGATTACACTAGTTAGTTAACATCTGTCACCTCTCATCGTTATAAATCTTTTTCTTGTGACCAGAACTTCTAATATCGGCTACCTTAACAACTTTCAAATATACAACATTGTATGGTTAACTATAGTCACCACACTGTACATTACATCCCAAGGACTTATTGTTTTATAACTGGACTTTTTTGTGTCTTTTGACCACCTTCACCCTTTTGCCCAGCCCCCAACTCCCACTTCTGGCAACCACTGATCTGTTCTCTGTATCTCTGAGTTCCCTGTTTTTGCTGCTCATAAGTGAGATCATACAGTATTTGTCTTTCTCTGTTTGATTTATTTCACTTAACATAATGCCTTCAAGTGTCATCCACATTGTCACAAATTTTTTTGTTATTAAATTGTGAGTTATTTATATAATTTGAATATTAATTCTTTATCAGATATATGATTTGCAGATATTTTTTTCCCATTCCATAGATTACCTTTTCATTTTGTTGATGATTTCCTTTGCTATACAGAGCTTTTTAGTTTAATGTAGTCCCACTTGTTTATTTTTGCTTTTGTTGCCTTTGTTTTGGTGTCAAATTCAAACAATCATTGCCAAGACCTGTGTCAAAGAGTTTTCCTCCTATGTTTTCCTTTAGAAGTTTTACATTTTCATGTCTTATGTTCAAATGTTAATCAATTTTGAATTTATTTTTGTGCATGTTGTAAGATAGTGATCCATTTTCATTTTTTCCATGTGGTTGTCTAGTTCTCTCAACACCACTATCCTTCCCCCATTGTATATTCTTGACTCCTTCATTGTAAATTAATTGACTATATATGCATGGGTTTATTTCTATGCTTTCTATTCTGTTCCATTGATGTATGTGTCTGTTTTTACAACAATACTATATGATTTTGATTACTATAGCTTTGTAATATGGTTGGAAATCAGAAAATGTGATGCCTCCAACTTTGTTCTTTTTTTCTCAAGATTGTTTTGCTATCTGGGATCTTTTGTGGTTCAATATAATTTTTAGAATTACTGGGCTTCCCTGGTGGTGCAGTGGTTGAGAGTCCGCCTGCCGATGCAGGGGACATGGGTTCGTGCCCCGGTCCGGGAAAATCCCACATGCCGCAGAGCGGCTGGGCCCGTGAGCCATGGCTGCTGAGCCTGCACATCCGGAGCCTGTGCTCCACAGTGGGAGAGGCCACAACAGTGAGAGGCCCGCGTATCACACACACAAAAAAAGAATAGAATTATTTGTACTAGTTCTGTGAAAAATGACATTGGAATTTGATAGGGAATGCCTTGAAACTATAGATTGCTTTGGGCAATATGGTCATTTTAACAATATTAATTTTCTGATCCCTGAGCACAGAATCTCTTTCCATTTGTTTGTATCATCTTAAATTTCTTTCATCAATGTCTTATATTATTCAGTGTACAGGTTTTTCACCTCCTTGGTTAAATTTTTGATGCAATTGTAAGTGAAATTTTTTTCATAATTTCTCTTTCTAATAGTTCACTATTAGTGTTTAGAAATACAACTGATTTTCATATAGTAATTTTTTGTCCTGAGACTTTTCTGAGAGAGCATTACATTTGCTTATTCAAGTATTTCTTAAACAATCTTTCCCATCATTATTTATTGAGTTCTTATTGTGGTTAAATATTTATTTCCCTGTGATGATATGTTTTATAGGTCAGTTTGGCTAGGCTAAAGTCCCCAGTTATTTAATCAAATACCAACCTAGCTATTACCTTGAGGGTATTTTGTAGTTGTGATTAAGTAAAGGAGATTATTCTAGGTAATTTGAGTGAGACTGAGTCAAAGCAGTCTGCCTGTGAATAGAAGATTTAGCTAATATCCAAGTGCTCCATCTGCCATTTTTGATGGCTAGTCCAACATATTTTGAACTTGTCTTACCAGCCTCCACCAGGGTATAAGTCAAATCCATGAAATATGTATATATATATATATATATATATATATATATATATATATATATATATATATATATATATATATATATATATATATATATATATTCAACTTCTAAAGGTTATATTTCTCTGGCTGAAACTGAACGGATACATTCTTCCATCTTCTAAATGTGAAAACTTTTGCTTAAACGTGTAGTATTCATATTAAGTAATAAGCACTTCTGTACAAAGAAGTAGACTATGACTATGGTGTTTTCTATGTCTTTAAACTATTTTTGAAGTTTATAATTTCTACTCCTTAGAAGGAAATTTGCTTAGCTTTCTAAGTATCTAGTTTTAATTACATCCAAAGATTTCAACCAATCTAACAAATTTTGGAGATTTTTTCAAATAAATGTTAAGATTTAATATTTAATTTCCTTTTTTGAAATTTGATATAAATTATCTTGTCACAGCCATCCTCTCACTTTCTCTAATCTGGACTGGCTGCTCTCTAGGACTGGTAGATGTTGATCATCCTGGGACTTCTCAGCACTACTTTGCACTGGATAATATATTTGCACTGGATATGTTCCTTGAATCTCATTATCTTCCTTTGTCTTGTTTCAATTTTTCATCCTGCTGAAGCACATTGTCCAGCAATATTCTAAGGAAAAGTATGTGGTAGGTACAGCCTTTACTCCTTTCATATTTAAAAATTTCTTTATACTAACCTCATATTTGATAGTGTACATAAGAAATAAAAATTATTAATTGAAAGTTATTTTCCCTAATAATCTTGAAACATTGCTCCAGTCTTTTTGCATCCTGAATTGATGTTGAGGTTCTGATGCTCTTTTGAGTCCCGTTTCCTTTAGGTAATATATTTTTTTAAGTTTTCTCTGAACATGTTTAAGCCTTCTTTTTATTGTTATTCTGACAATATTTCACAATGGTGTGCTTTGTTGTATAATTTTTTTGGTCAATATTTCATGAAATAAATACAAAAAGCAAAACTTTGTATATTTTTAAAGTCAGTAGATGAATATTTTTTCCTTTGAGTAGAGAAGTGTTTCTTAAAGTCTGCAAAAGCAAAAATCAGGAAAAAACTGATATATAGATATATGTATGTATATGTATTTACATGTATATGTAATATGTATATGTAATATATTTAAAATAAGAACTTCATATCATCAAATGTGTAAATGGAGAAATCTCACCCTGGGCAAAGATATTTGCTATAAGTAAATGGACAAAGAATCAATATCTTAAATATATTTCACTCTTAAAAATCAATTTTCAAAAAGAAAGATAAAAACCATATAGAAAATTGGGCAAACATATGAAGATGAAATCCAGTTAATCATGTAATGAATTTAAACTATGAGCTTAACAGTTGAGAAAACACATATTATTCACTTTCTGCTATAAGTGATCCATTGCAAGGATATTTTATACTCTAGGGGCATTTCATTTCAATTTTTCAGAGAAATATACTTCATTCTTTTACATTATATGGAAAGGGAATGAGGAGTGAGGAAGCACCCCTGCAGTTGATACTCAGAATAAGACAGTGGAAGGGGGTACAAAGTCCCATATATTGTGTTCTAAGGTTTAATGATATCTCATATTTCTTGCTTAGTCTTTTGAGATATTTCTATAATTCTATTATGAACAAGAGAAGCAGATGTCATATTTACTTTTCTACATTTTTCTTAATGGCATTCATTCATTTTCATTAAGCTTTTCATCATAGTTTTATTGGAGAGTTTGATTCCTCATTTTACCATGCTCTTCAGGTGAATATTAACAAATCTTACTTTTCTAAATTACCGTGTTCCTCCTACTTTAGCTGTAGCTCATACCATAATTTTAAATATTTATTATTGTAGTCATATTCTGTATTCTACATGGGCAAATTTTATTTCTTCTTTGAAAGACAAACTATTTGGGAGAGCATTTTTACCATATAATTTAGACATATTCATTTTTTTTCTTCAAATGATTCAGAAATTGCATATTTTGTTTTTATTTTTCTATGGTGAACCTAAAGTAAAGATAACTGAAATTCATGTTCTTTATCAAAATCCCAGCACTATAAAATTTTATAATGATTATCACACTACATTATGCTTTATGAAAATATATTTTACAAGCTTATTTATCCTTTTCTTTATTTATTTTTCAGATTTTTTGATGAACTAAAATTTTCAGTCCAAATGGTTATGAAATATACTTTTTTTTTCCAAAAATCTTGATATTTGTATTATTTTTAAACCTTATTGTTGGGCTGCACCCCACAGGCTGGACTGGGCTGCACTTGTCCAGTTTTAAGATCAAAGAAAGAGCCTGCAGTCAGCAATAGAGACATCAATGGTTTAATGGATAGGGGAGCTTACACAAGGTCCTGGATTTACACCCCACCGTGTGCGTAAGGTGGACATGGTGGCAGTCTTCACAAAACCAGCAGAGTGGCACGCTCATCACCGCCCCATTGATAAGAACAATCCCTAGTTGGGGCCTGGGGAAAGTATGTAGGAAATTCAGCATATCTTTTCTGACATCAAGAATCTCTTGAAGATATGTAGAGTGTTTGCATGTTAGAAACTCCTGTTCTTTACTCTTTAAAAAATTGTATACTGGCCTTATATATTTTTTAATCTATTTATGAACATGTTTCCTTAAAACATTGAATTTTTAAATAATTTTATGACAAAATGTTATAGAAAACTTCAGACATTAAAAGTATTTTTGTTTTTTACTCTTGTAGGTAACATGATCTTTTATTTTTCTGATTATATGATTACAGAATTTTTTCTGCTCTATTTTCTATAAACCTGAGAAATTTTACTATAACATCTAGTTGTGACATTCTTCTAATCAACTTTGCTTAGAATAGAATACAATATATTTTTGCTTGTTTCTTTCAATGACATTATTTACCTGGGTAACATCTAATTTCTCAGAGTGATCCTTTCTATTTGATATCTACGAGTTCAGAAAGCAAAGTCTTGCTTAGTTTTGTACTTAAACATTTTTAAAGAAATATGTTTTTGCTTTTTGTCCAAGATTTGGATTTGAGATAGTTTTAGTTTATAGATATTGCAGGTCCATGTTTAAAACATTTAGTCGCAGACAAAGACAAGCAGAAAAAGTTGATATTTTCTGTTATTTCATTTCTCTAAATCATGAATCAGCAAAGTATGGCTGTCTGTAGGCCAAAATTGCCTACCATCTGTTTTTGCAGAAAAAGTTTTACTGTAACACAGACATCCCCATTTATTTGTGTACTGTCTATGGCTACTTTTGCACTAGAACAGCAGAGTTGAGTAGTTGCAATAGAGACTGGGCTGCACGGCCCACAAAGGTGAAAATAGTTACTAGTCTGGTCTTTACATAAAATGATTGCCAACTCCTAATCTTGAATATACATCCATTTGAACTATGTTATTGGAATGGACTATTGAAAGAGTAAGTAGTATAATAGAAACTTCATTTCTCTATACAAGGTTTTCTTCTCACCTCACTGGTGAAAGTCCAAATTTCACAAACATCCTTCTTTGAATGGTATAATATGAATAGTTCCCCCTAGAAGCCTGTCACAGCCAAGACTTCAAGTTTACCCAAGTTAACATCTACAGCAAGTTAGGACTTTTTCGAAAATACTTTGCATCCAAGCATATCCTGCCCAGTTATCTAAATTTCTGCCATCCTGAGTTTTATGTTAGTTTTTGCATTTCTGGTAAAATATCCCTGTATTTTCTTTATAAACATTGTTTTGTGGACTGCTTAAATCTCCTCCAACTAACTCTTCCTTCATCATGTCTTAATAATTATGTTCAATTATTTTGCCCTAATAATGTACACTTATTTATTTCTAGCCCAGTACACTTACCTATTCTCTTATTTTATGTACATGAATTTAGTTCTGTAGAATACTCCTTAAAGTAAATAAGTAATTTTGTGCAGCTTGTAAACATTTTATTATGAGGACTACTGTAACAGTATTCTCACAAAATGTTGTTATAACAGTAAAAAAATTAAGAGTGACTATATTTGGGGAATGATTAAAAATAACTTTTAGACACTATGTGGAAAGCAACAACAACAAGAAATGGCCTTTTCCTTTTAAAACTTTCTCTGGATATAAAATTAATATATAAGAAGGGATTAATCTGGTCATTAAAACTGCCAGTAGAATTAAGCATCAAATAGAAAGAAATGGGATAAAAACTGGAGATAGCACCAACTGTGTGGTTAACATCACAACATCGACTCTACACATTTTTCATTTTTATTTAACCTGCCTGCCTGACCTTTAGAATGGACACTTTAACAATGAATTAGGTGATAGTCACTATTTGCCGAAAGGTAGGACTTTTGTTCTTTGTTTTATACATCTGGGAATCTCATAAAGACATTAAAATTTCTTATAATCCACACCACTACCTGCTCTTGTAGTCCAACTTTCCTCAGGACTTCAGTTCTATTACAGACTTGTTTTTGTCTAAATCTTGATGGTAAAAGTTATCAGAGTACTCATTTACTCCTCACTTTTATAGCTTCAGGGTCAACTACTTGAGGAATATGGCTTAGTTCACCACCTTACCCTGAGGACACTTGAAAGCTCAGGGAAGATATTTAGAAGTAAAAATGCTCCAATTTCTTTGAAAATCTTGAGTGACATGAATTTTCATGATTTCTGCTTAGATATGTTACCACACAAAATATATTATTAGCCACTGAAAATAAATTCCAATCACAGAGAATAAAGAGCAAGTGAGATTTACTGAGCTTAATGCACTGACATATCCCAAATAGGAACGTTTTCACTATAAAGTGAACATCATATCTACCTCAAATGGGACTAAAATTATTCAACAAATTTGAATACATCCCATACTGTAGGCACCAGGCTAGGTGTTAGGAATATAAATAAGATGTAATTTCTATTTTAAATAGTTTTCTGTTACTGAATAATAAACAATTACTATATACTATAGAAAATACTAAGAGTTATAATAGAGTAATATATGATATGGGAGCATATAGAAGGGACACATGATTCAAGTGGAAGCCAGCAAAGCAAGGTTTTATAGTACAGATAAAATTAAACAACCTGGAGATGAATTGGAATCAGGAGCAAGGAAGATGTATTTCATGTCATTGGAGCAACATGTGCAGAAGAGTGAAAAATGTAGTTTTCTGGTATAGCTGAGAAAAGAATAATATGTAGCTGAAAGTGAAATGGGGGAGTAGATGACAGATTAGGAGTTTTCAGCTTTTATTCTCCTGGATAACTTCAGTTTTGACAACCATCCATGGACTAGAGTAGTTTTGTGGGAATTCAGTAGTTCAGGAGAGAAGTTCCAGCACACCATAGGAGCAAAAATTCAAGAATAGATGCATTGAAGAAAATAAGAAAAACAGTTTTACTTTACTTATATCGCCCCTCCCCCAAAGTGGCACAGCACAGTACCAAGAGAGACCCCATTAGCCTGTGATTTCACCCATGGGGAAAGTGAGAACTAATGAATGATAACTTGGCATCTTCTAGGGTGCAGGATGGGTGTCCCCAAAATTCTGTATGCTGCTCCCCTTGCCCCCTCCCATGGCCAGCTCCCTGCATGTGCCCCCACAGTATGGTATTAAAATAGAAATCAAAAATAAAAGGAAAAATGGAAAATTCACAAATATGTGGAAATTAAATGACACACTATTGAACAACCAATTGGTCACAGAATAAATCAAAATAGACATTAAGAAATACCTTGAGACAAACAAAAGTGGAAACAAAATATTAAAACTTTTTGGATTCAGGAAAACCAGTTAAAGGGAATTTTATACCAATAAGTGCCTATGTTAAAAAAAAAAAAAAGAAATATCTTAATTAAATAACCTAGTGTTACATCTCAAGGAACTACGGAAATAAACTAAGCCCAAAATTAGCAGAATGAAGAAAATAACAAGTATCAGAACAAAAATAAATGAAATAGAGACCAGAAGACAATAGAAAAGATTTTTAAAGACTAAAAGTTGTTTTTTTGAAAAAGGTAAACAAAATTAGCAAACCTGTAGCCAGAGTAACTAATGAAAAAAGAGAAGACTCAAATAAATAAAATCAAAAATGAGAAAGGAAACATTAAATGTGATAACACAGAAATGTAAAAAAAGTAATATGAACAAATATACACTAAAAATTTGGATAACCTGGAAGAAATGGTAAATTCCTTCAAATGAAATCTATCAAGACTGAATCATGAATAAATAGAAAATCTGAATATACCAAAAACAAGTAGGGAGATTAAATCAGTCATCAAAAACCTCCTAACAAAGAAAAGCCCAGGACCAGATGGTTTCACTGGTGAATTCTACCAAAAATTTTAAAAAGAGTGAATATCACTTCTTTTCAAACACTTCCAAAACTTTTAAGAGAAAAGGACACTTCCAAACTCATTTTACAAGGACAGTGTTCCCCTGATACCAAAGTCAGACAAGGGTACTACAAGAAAGGAAAATTACAGGCCAATATCCTGAATGAATATAAACACAAAAATTTTTGACAAAATGTTAGCAAACCAGATTCAACAGCACATTAAAAAGATTACACATCATGATAGGGTAGAATTTATCCCTGGGATGCAATAATATTTCAGCATATACAAATAAATAATGTGATATACTACATTAATATAATGCAAGATAAAAATCATTATAATCAGCTTAATAGATGCAGAAAAATCATTTAACAAAATTCAACATTTCTTCATGATAAAAACCCTCAACAAATGAGGTACAGAAAGAATGTAGCTAAAAATGATGAAGGCCATATGTAACAAGCCAACAATTAACAAACTTAATGGTGAATAGTGAAAACATTTTCTTCTAAGCTCAAGAACAAGACAAGGGTATTCACCCTTACTATTCCTATTCAACATGTTGGAACTCTTAGCCAGAGCAATTAGGCAAGAAAAAGAAAGAAAAGACATCCAAATCAGAAAGGAAGAAGTAAAATCTTCTGTTAACAGATGATATGATCTTAAATAGAGCAAATCCAAGAGTTCAAGAAAAAACTATTAGAAGAAATAAACAATCAGCAAAGTTGCAAAATACAAAATCAGCATAAAACAATCAGTTGCATTTCTATAAACTGACAATAAATAAAATGTCTGAAAAAATTAAGAAAAAATCTCATTTATAATAGCATCTGAAAGAATAAAATACTTAGGAATAAATTTAACCAAGGAAGTGAAAGATATATACACTGAAAACTACAAAATATTGATTCAAAAAATTGAAGAAGACACAAATAAATGGAAAGGTATCTCATCTTCATACATTGGGAGAATTAATATTGTTAAAACATTCATGCTATCCCACATGATCCTCAGATTTGATACATTCCTTATCAAATTCCCAATGGCATTTGTTTAAAAATAGAAAAAAAAATACTAAAATTTGTGTGGAGCCATTAATGAATTTGAAGACCTAGAGCAGTTTTTTTTTTTTGTTTTTTTTTTTTGTTTTTTTTTTGCGGTACGTGGGCTTCTCAACTGTTGTGGCCTCTCCCGTTGTGGAGCACAGGCTCCAGACAGGCAGGCTCAGTGGCCATGGCTCACGGGCCCAGCTGCTCCACGGCATGTGGGATCTTCCAGGACCAGGGCACAAACCCGTGTCCCCTGCATTGGCAGGCGGACTCTCAACCACTGCGCCACCAGGGAAGCCCAACCTAAAGCAGTTTTTAACAATAAGAACAAAGGTGGAGACATAACAATTCCTAATTTCAAATTATATTACAAAACTGTGTCAATCGAGGCAGTATTGTACTGGCATAAAATCAGGCACATAGATCAGTGAAACAGAACGGAGAGCCCAGACATAAACCCATGCATATATGATCAATTGTTTTTGACAAGGCACCAAAACTACACAATTGTAAAAGGATAGTCTATTCAACAAATGGTGCTAGGAAAAATAGATATCCACATCCAAAAGAGTGAAATTGGACCCTTGTCTTATGCCACACAAAAAAAATCAAATCAAAATGGATTAAACTTAAGATCTGAAATCTAAAAGTCCAAGAAGAGAGCATAATGGAAAATAAGTATGACTACATTAACTAAACATGTATGCACAGCAAAAGAAATAATCACCAAGATGAAGAGGTAACCTAAAGAATGGGAGAAAGTATTTCCATACCATATATCTAATAAGGGGTTAATAGCAAAAATACATAAGGAGCACTTACAAAAAACAGGAAAAAAAAAACTAAATAAAAATTGGGCAAGGGACCGGAATAGACATTAAAAAAAAAAAAGTAAAACTGACCAATAGGTATATGAAAAGATGCTTTATATCAGTACTCATCAGGGAAATTTAATCAAGACAACAATGAGATATTAACTCATATCTGTTAGGATGGTTCTTATAAAAAAGTGAAAAGATAACAAGTGTTGGTGAAGGTAGGGAGAAAAGGAAACCCTTGTCCACTATGGGTGGAAATGTAAATTGGTACAGAATTTTTGGAAAACAGTTTTGTGGTTTCTGAAATAACTAAAAATAGAACAACCATATGATCTAGCAATCCCACTTCTGAATACAAAATTAAAGAAAATGAAATCACTATCTTGAAGAGGTAACTGTATTACATTTTCATTACAGCCTTATTTACAATAACCAAGATATGGAGACAGCCTAAGTGTCTATCAACAGATAAATGGATAAAGAAAATGTCGTATATGTATACAATGGAATATTAATTCAGCCTTAAAAAGAAGAAAATCTGATGTTTGTTACTGCATGGATGAACCCAGATGACATACTCTTAGAGAAATTAGCCAGAGAAAAAGAAAACTACTGAATGATTTCACTTAGATGTGGAATCTAAAAAAGTAGAATTCATAAAAACAAAGAGTAGAATGGTGGTTACCAGGCAATGAGGGTTGAGGGATTGTGGAGATTTAGATCAAAATGTACAAACTTTCAGTTATAAGACTGATCAATTCTGGAGACCTATTGTATAGTACAATGTCTATAGTTATCAATAATGTATTGTATACTTAAAATTTGCTAAAATGGTAGATCTTATGTTTTCTTGCCCCTCCAAAAGGTAACTATGTGAAGCAATGGTATGTTAATTAGTTTGATTGTGGTAATCATTCTACAATGTATACATGTATACAGATGTCAAAACATCACTCTGTACACTATATATATATATATATATATATATACCATTTCTATTTGTCAGTTTTACCTCAATAAACCTGGGAAAAAATAAAAAAAAAATACTTAAGAGGAAAGAAAAGAAAGTGTAAGAAGGAAAAGCCATGATATGATTGGTAAATCTGGACAAATCATGAAAGAGGTTGTATGGCATAGTTAATAGTTTGAGTTGAATTCTTCAGGCCAGAGTTGTTCACTTAAGTATCTTCAGAGACCATATTGAAAATCTGATTCTGTGAAGTTGGCAGTAGTAATCAGTATTGTGTAGGGAGGATGCTGAACTGCTGGAGACCTAGATCATTTCTTGCTCAAAATTCTCCAAGTTCAAGTGAGTTTAAAAACGCTGTACTAGCCAACAAAATTTTCCTTGGGACAGATTTACTCAAAAGCCAACAGATTGTATTCCCTGCATTGGGCTCTAGATAGCCACTGAAGAACTTCAGTGATGATGATCTGAAGAAGTATAAATTTCTATAATCACTGCTTTGTCATTTTAGCAAGATACTCTAAGAAAGAGAAGGAATGAGACAATGTATTTTGAATGTGTTGCATTGCGCAAGGCACAGGGGAAAACTCAATAAATAGTAATATCTTTCTTCTTTTTCACCCTTTCTGCCAATCAGTGACTGTACAGAAAAGAGAAACCAGCATAAGGGGAAATATATCTCGATGGTAAGAATTGTAGCAGTTTTCCGACTGCTGTAAGAAATTACCACAAACTTTGTGGCTTAAAAACAACAGAAATTGGGCTTCCCTGGTGGCACAGTGGTTGAGAGTCCGCCTGCCGATGCAGGGGACACGGGTTTGTGCCCTGGTCAGGGAGGATCCCACATGCCGCGGAGCGGCTGGGCCCGTGAGCCATGGCCGCTGAGCCTGGGCGTCCGGAGCCTGTGCTCTGCAACGGGAGAGGTCACAACAGTGAGAGGCCCGCGTACCGCAAAAAACAAAAACAAAAACAAACCCCCCAAAACAGAAATTTATTCTCTCACAGTTCTTCAGGCCAGAAATCTGAAATCAGTTTTATTGAGCAGAAACTAAGGTTTTAGCTGAGGTGTTGTCCCTCAGGAGTTTCTAGGAGAGAAGCTGTTCCTTTCCTCCTTCACAATTTGGTGGCTGTCAACATTCCTTAAGTTGCAATTACATCACTCAAATCTCTGTCTTAGTGGTTACATTTTCTCTCTTGTCAAATATCCCTCTTATAAGGATATTTAGGGCCCATTTATATAGTCTAAAATAATCTTCCCAACCCCCAAACTTTAATTTAATCACATTTTATGTGATACATGGTAGTATTAATAGGTTCCAGGTGTTAGGACCTGATTATCTTCTGGGAGCCTAGTATTAGTATTAGACCACCACAAGTAAGAAATAGCTTTTTGGGCAAGTTGTTTCTGGAGTCTGATTTAGTCAGGGTTCTTCTGAGAAGCAGAAACAATAGGAAATAGATAGATGGAGCTATAGCTATATAAGGATATAAATAATAGGAGATATATATATATATATATATATATATATATATATATATATGGATTGGCTCACATAGTTATGGCAGCTGAGAAGTCCCAAGATTTGCAGTCTGCAAGCAGGAGACCCAGGGAGGTGATGGTGTAGTTCCAGTCAATGACCAAAGCCTGAGAAGCAAGAGCAGCAGGAGAGCCAATGGTTTAAATTCCAATCTGAGTCTGAGTCCAAAGGCAGTAGAGGCCTGATGTTCCAGCTCGAAAACAGACAGTGAGAGCAATCCTCTTTCCTCTGCCTTTTTGTTTTATTCCGGCCTTCACCAGATTGGATGAAGCCCATCCACACTGGGGAGGAAATCTGCTTTACTTAATCTATTGATTTAAATATTAATATCACCCAGAAGCACAGACACATACAGAAAAATGTTTAACCAATATCTGGACACCTCACAGTCCAGTCAAGTTGACACATAATATTAACTAACTTAGGAGTCTAAATCATTATTTTAGAGGAAGGCAATACTACTTACAAACTGAATTATTTTTAGGTTGCTGTACATCACCTCATCACTTGAAGCATTGTTATCAATAGCTACTTTAAATGCTTATAGATATTAAAGAAGGTGAGAAAAGGGGTGTCCCATGTGTAACATATCATAGCAAAGCAGGCACAGTACATTATTTACCTTAGATTTCTCCCAAGACTAAGGATTGTAGGAGAAGCTACAAATACGAGTTTGGAAATAAAATTTAAATATTCAGAGTAGAACTCAAATATCAAATATTTTCCCTACCTTATCCTTGTGATTAAATCACTTATTCTTACCTCACTGTAGACCACTACTCTCTACACAACATAATATCCTTCCATTCCAGTAGAAAACAACTACTGGACTTGGAAACTTTTTCTTCTACTTCTCAGCTTTACTATAAGCTGCAGATATGTTTGAACTTAGAAGTTTGTAGTAACCCAACTTTCAAAATCTCAACTTATTTTATGGTAGAATAAATACTACAGTTACCTATAAACATTCCTATATAATAAAATGCTCAAAGAAAAAATGCTCAAGGTTATTTGCAACTATGGTAATTTACATCACCTGGTTGTGATGTTTCTGAGGCCTAGTTGACAACTCTAATACATGGAGTTTTAACTAAATGGACAATCTGTTTGTTTTTCCCTCGCACAATGGTAGCAATGGCTCCACTCTGCATGACAGCTTATCAGAGCTTCCTTAGTTTTACCTGGTCACTGGGAGTGCTGAGAATCCAGACTGTTTGGTATTCATACAAGGGATTGTTTCCACTATTCACCACATTTTGATAAACACTGTAGTTGGCATTTTTACTAAATAATGGGGAAAAACAGTAAGTGCTGAAGAATTGCAGAATCCATGTGATTTACAGAGGGATCCATAGAAAGCTGTAAGGTAAAATTATAGGTAAAATAAAGGAAGTCTTTATTTTAGTTTATTTCCATAAACTGTTAATAATCTTTCCACTAACAGTTTATGGAAAGTTTAATATTGCAGCTGTCCAGGCCTAATTATTCCAGTCTCTGTGGATTTACAAAACATCCATATAATAGAGTAAGAAGGCGAGTGGAAAGACAATAAAACTCAAACATTCTTCTTTAGCTTTATTCCAGATATATAACAAAACCCTTCCATTGTGAAGAATTATACAAATTCAGTAAAGAATTTAAAACAGAAAACTCTAGTTTCAGTATCACATAAACAATCTTAATAAATAAAATAGAAATGAATATCATTAAATAACTACTATCAAAATAAGGGAAAAATGCAGAATAAAAATATGAAAATGAGAGAAATTTAAATCTGTACATTATGAATATTTAGAAATTATCAGCTACTATAATTACATATTAAAAGTTGATGATATATATTTTACTACAACAGATGGAATATAGGATCAGTCATAGCTTATTTTAAAATGGTTTTGGAAGCACAAATATAGTGATATCAAAATTGTAAGGCCAACTGGCCTGAGGCAGGGGAACACAATCAGATTCACAGGTTGCATCAGACCGAAACTCTCCGGACCACCCAGTTCCAGAAACTGACCTGGGGACTTTGCACCCGGCCCAGCCTTCCCGCCTTTCGAGGGGCGGGATTAACCGTCCCCCAGGATACCCGAAAAAACCACCAAATAAGTAATACCCTGCGCCCTCCCAGATTCACCACACCCCTTTCCCTTCTTCCCCTATAAAATCTTGCCCAACCCTCGCCCGAGTGCGACTTCTCTGGCCCCTTTCTCTCGGACCAGTGAACCTCGCCCGGGAGCGCTCCCTAATAAAGCTCACTTGAAGCTTTCCTCTGTTTCGCGGTGCCGTTTGTTAAGATCCGACCTTACATTTGGTGCCGAAACCCGGGAGGGGTACCAAGCCCCGCGGGTTACCACGCGGGCCGCTCCTCCCCTCCCCCAGGAGACAACAAGGGAACCTCTACTCATCCACCCGATCCGGAAGAAAACGGGGTAAGTCCCCCTCCCTTGTTCCCTCCGACCCCCAGAGTCCCTGCCCACCGGACTCCCTGTCCTTAATCGCGGCCGCGTCAGGGACTCCTCCGTCCTCTCTCCGGGCCTCGGGCAACTGTGGAGACGTCCCAATCGCCTGACCGCCCTCGTACCTGCCGTGAATTGGAGACTGAGACCAGGGACGCCTCTCTCCCTCTCCATTCACTCAGGGACAGTCTGGGAGTCATGGGAACCTCACAATCGAAACCAGATCCTAAGATGCCCCTGGGGTGTCTCCTAGCCAATTTTACAGCCCTCGGCTTCTCCCAAGATCTCCATCGCTGACAACTTATTTTCTATTCCACTGTGGCCTGGCCACAATATCCTCTAGACAATCAATTCTGAAGGGACTTTCGATTTTAACATCCTCCGTGATCTAGATAATTACTGCCGCAGGACGGGCAAATGGCAGATTTTTTTGGTATTTGCTCTCCCGCCCCTCCCTTTGCGTCAATTGTTCTACCTCTCAAATCCTCCTTGCCAAACAAACATCTCCTCCATCCAAAACCTCAATCCCCTTGGATTCCTACCCACTAACCGACCCTCCCGAATCTCTTACCACTTCCCCCTTCAGAACTCCTCTCCAACCTCCACCCTACCCTGAAGCAGTCCCTCCTCCTCCCGAACCCGCTCCAGCCCCTCCAACCGCTCCCTACCCCCGCCTCCCTCAACAGTTTCTCCTCCCACGCCCCTTGCTTACACGCTCTCACGACTCCCAAGATCCAAATCTCCTCTGTCCTCTGAGGGAGGTAGCAGGAGTGGAAGGACTGGTCAGAGTCCATGTCCCTTTTTCTCTCCAAGATCTCTCTCAAATAGAAAAGCGATTAGGCTCCTTTTCTGCCGACTCTTCCTGCTACATCAAAGAATTTCGCTACCTCTCTCAAGCTTACGATCCAACCTGGCACGATATCTTTGTGGTTCTGTCCTCTACCTTAACCCTTGATGAAAGGGAAAGAATTCAAACTGCTGCCCGAAACCATGCAGATCAGATTCACCTTACCAACAACTCCATGCCTGTCAGAGCGACTGCCGTACCTGGCACCGATCCAGCCTGGACTTATCAGGATGGCCAAGATGGCCGTCGTAAACGCGACCTCATGATCCAATGCCTCCTGGCTGGCATGCAGGCTGCCGCTCATAAGGTAGTCAATTTTGAAAAACTAAAAGAGATAACCCAAGAACCTAACGAAAATCCAGCTATCTTTCTCAATCGCCTTACAGAGGCCTTAACTCTCTACACCCGGCTGGATCCCGACACCCCGGCAGGGGCAGCGGTCCTAGCCACCCATTTTATCACCCAATCAGCCCCGGACATCCGAAAGAAATTAAAACGGGCAGAAGACGGCCCTCAAACCCCTATTCGAGGTCTGGTAAAGATGGCCTTTAAAGTCTTTAATGGCCGTGAGGATTTGGCAGAATCCAGCCGACAGGCTCGGATGCACCAGAAGGTGGCCCTCCAAACCCAAGCTCTTGTAGCCGCCCTAAGGCCGGCCATCTCCCATGGATCACAGCATCCACGGGGTCCGCAAAAGGCAACCCCGCCGGGGGCCTGCTTCAAATGCGGAAAAGAAGGCCACTGGGCTCACCAATGTCCCAATCCCCAACCTCCTTCTAAGCCCTGTCCCAGCTGTGGGCTAACGGGCCACTGGAAGAGTGACTGCCCTAAGACTGGCCCTCCCTCAGCATCTCCACGCGGGGGGCAGGCCAACCTAACGGCATTACCACTCGAACTGCTGGGATTGGCTGACGACTGACGGTGCCTGGACTCGAACACCCCCATCACCCTCGCCGAGCCCAGGGTAACGCTACAGGTAGCAGGTAAGTCCATCTCATTTCTGGTGGACACGGGGGCTACCTATTCGGTCCTGCCTACTTATTCCGGGCCAGTTTCTCCTTCCCAGATCTCGGTCATGGGTATTGATGGCAAACCATCCTTCCCACTCCAGACCGGTCCACTCCCATGTCATATCGAAGGACTCCCTTTTACTCATTCCTTCTTAGTCATACCATCCTGCCCAGTTCCCTTGCTAGGCCGAGATGTCCTTTTCCACTTAGGGGCCTCCCTCCAGCTGGTTAGACTTGACCCTAAGGTCCCCTCCTCCCAACCCCTGCTTCCTCTTCTTGGCCTGTCTCTAGAACCCTCCCCCTCCTATCCCCCTCTTCCAATCACACCGAACCCAATCAATTCCCAAGTCTGGGATACTTCTAAGCCCATAATAGCAACACACCATTCCCCCGTTCTCATCCGCCTAAAGGACCCCTCCAAATTTCCATCAAGGCCCAAATTTCCCATCTCTGAGACTCGACTTAGGGGCCTACAACCTATTATCACCAGACTCCTAAACCAGGGACTCCTTATCCCCACTGACTCTCCCTGCAACACCCCCATCCTGCCTGTCCTCAAGGCCTCTGGGGATTATCGCCTGGTCCAGGACCTCCGACTAATCAATGAGGCCATAATTCCTCTCCACCCAGTAGTCTGGATCCCTAACTTTGCTCTCCTCGCTAAACCCTTATACCTAGCTGCTAAAGAAACCCCTCAAGTACCCCTCACCTCTCCTTCCGCCGTTCGACAGGCCTTTCTCACCCTCCATAACGCTCTGATATCTTCTCCTCCCCTTTCTCTGCCCAATCCAAACCTACCTTTTCACCTTTTTGTGGATGAATGGGCCGGAATAGCTACTGGACTCCTTGCCCAGCCTGTAGGGCCTTCCTACTGCCCCGTGGCTTACCTCTCCAAACAGCTAGACCCAACCATTCGGGGATGGCAACCATGCCTTTGGGCCCTAGCAGCGGCAGCCGAACTGACCAAACAAACACTCAAACTGACACTGGCCCACCCCCTAACCGTGTTTTCCTCCCACTGGCTGGTCGACCTTCTAGGCCACAAGTCTCTCTCCCTCCTGGGCCCCTCCCGCATCCAGGAGTTCCACCTACTGTTCATTGAAAACCCTGCTATCTCCCTCGACCTCCCCCCCACCCCCCGCCCTGCCTAAACTTGGCCTCCCTCTTGCCTATCTTCGATACCGGGACCTCTCCTTCCCACTCCTGCCCCCAAGTCGTAGAGGCCCTCAGCCCGCCGAGAGAGAGACTCTTTGATCAGCCCTCCGACAGAGGGACTCTTTGACACCCCTCTTTCAAACCCGGACCGCACCCTCTTCGTAGATGGCAGCTCAATACTCGGTCCTGACGGACACTGATGGGCAGCCTATGCAGTGGTAACTATCTCAACTATTATCAAGGCTAACAGCCTCCCAGAAGGGACAACCCCTCAAAGGGCTGAACTGATAGCACTCACGCGGGCCCTCGACCTCTCTAAGGGCCAAAGGGCCATCAAAGTGTCGCAGGCATTTCCCTCGCCTCCTTTCTCGTTGCTGTGGGCATCAGGGGAGGAGCCCTAACACACAATGTCTCAACATCCCGTGACCTAGAACAGAAACTCCAGCTAGCCATCGAGGCTTCTGCCACCTCCATCACCTCCCTCCAACGCCAGATCACCTCAGTAGCCCGAGTTGCCCTCCAAAATCGACGAGCCCTGGATCTCCTGACAACCGACAAAGGAGGTACCTGCCTCTTGCTACAGGAGGAACGCTGCTATTACATCAATGAAACAGGACTCGTCGAAGACAACGTAAACGCCCTCCATCGCTTAAGAGAAGAACTCCAACGCAAACACCAACAGTCCGCCTTCCCAATTCCCGATTGGTGGCGATCCACCCTCTATACCTGGCTAACACCAATCTTAAGCTCCCTGTTTTCTTAGGTTCCTTCGCAGGCGCATGGAGGAAGTCTCTCGGGTGGCCACAAACCAAATGCTCCTCGGCCCTTAACACCTTGCTTCCTACAGAACCCCCCACTGGTCTCCCCTAAGCCTCGGACCTCTGGTCGCCCGACTCCCCTTTCGATGCCCCCATTCAGCATGAAGTAGCCAGAGATCAGAACGCCGCCCCATTACACCAAAGATGTCGGGATGTAAGGCCAACTGGCCCGAGGCAGGGGAACACAATCAGATTCACAGGTTGCATCAGACCGAAACTCTCCGGACCACCCAGTTCCAGAAACTGACCTGGGGACTCTGCACCCGGCCCAGCCTTCCCGCCTTTTGAGGGGCGGGACTAACGGTCCCCCAGGATACCCGAAAAGACCACCAAATAAGGAATACCCTGCGCCCTCCCAGATTCACCACACCCCTTTCCCTTCTTCCCCTATAAAATCTCGCCCAACCCACGCGCGGGTGCGACTTCTCTGGCCCCTTTCTCTCGGACCAGTGAACCTCGCCCGGGAGCACTCCCTAATAAAGCTCACTTGAAGCTTTCCTCTGTTTTGCGGTGCGTTTGTTAAGATTCGACCTTACAACAATATTCAAGAAAAAGGAAATACACAGTTAACATGACAAATATGACTTTACTAAGTAGGACTTTTTGTAATATTTAAAACTATTTGCTTCAGATTTAACTGTGGGTCTTGTCACTGTCCTTAAGTTTAGTAATTTCACAATAAGGAAGATTTTCAAAATTATTTAACCAATGGAATGAAGTAACTACTATTTACCTTGGATGTGTCTCTGTCATGTACATGATTAAGGTTTCTTTATATTATCTGAAACAAACAAACAAACAATCTGCCATCATTTTTTAATTATCCCCTGCAGCTCTTCCAGAACTGCTCTTTCAGTATGCTCTCCCCAAGCTTTTTACAAGTTAACTGCTGCAAAAACATCACCACAAAGAAAAATGTTCTCAACAACATGAAGGGAAGAGGTTCTGCTTCTGGTTTGGATATAGAAAAACAAGAAAGATTGTCACTCCAGCTAAAACAATAATAAGACACCAGATAAACCAAAAATGTCATTATTTGTTATAAAGCCAGCAACAAGCTGTAGATTTAAAGAAAACTAAGAAACCCCTAAACTCTAGAGCTATCCTTTCCTAATCCTTTCTTCAGAGATAAGGATTGGAAACACTTATTCATCTGGGAGTAGTTGCTGAGGTTGGGGGCAAGAGTAGAAAGGAATAAGCCCTTCAAAGAAAGACAATCCTTCAGCCAAGGAGAAAACAGCGAAATGCTTGAGATGCCTGTCATGTCTGAAATTGGAGGAGCCTTAAAGAAGACAACTTCTGCCAAATACAGATGCCCTCTGTATCTGTGGGTTCCACATCCTCAGATTCAACCAACATGGATGAAAATATTTGAAAAAAAATTAAGATAGTTTCAAAATGCAAAACTTAAATTTGCTGCACACCAGCAACTATTTACATAGCATGTACATTGTATTGTTTTACAAGTAATCTCGAGATGATTTAAAGTTTAGGGGAGGATGTGCACAGGTTGTATGCAAATACTGTACCACTATTTTATTTAAGGGACTTGAGCATTCTTGGATTTTTGTATGGGGTGGGAATGTTCCTGGAAACAATCCCTTGAAGACACCAAAGAATGACTAATTGTTTTCCAAAGGAAATTTGCAGAGTAAACAGAGGCCAAGGCAAGGCTGAAAAGCAGAGAAAGGACTACCAGTTTTGGAATGTCTGTATATCTGGCAGACAGTATGAGGTCTAGCATACTTGAATTCTTTGGTTTTGAGACCCAGAACCCTTGAGGTGTTTGGTCTTAGGGCTCACCTAGAGGGGGAAGCCTGAAGCCCTCAATTCACCTTCTGAACATCTGAAGCCAAAGAGAATTGAGCTATGGAAGCTATAATCAAACCTATAGCTAATTCAACTTCTGATAAGATCAATGATACCAGCACTTTAGCTAAGTGGAAGTTTGGTATCCAAGTTAAAAAACAGAGATCATAGAATTTCAGAGTTGGAATGCCAAAGAATTTATGTTAGAAACATTGCCCCTTTGAAAGAATAGTACAAATTCCTTGAAAAACACAATTTACCAACTGAAACAATAACAAATAGAAAACCTGAATAGCCCTATGAAAGAAATTGAATTTATAGCCATAACAGTTTTAGGAAGTTCTCCACAAAGAAATCTCTAGGCCCAAAGAGTTTCACTGGTGAATTTTATTAAACTTGTATTTACAAATTGCACAAACTTTTCTACAAACTTTTTCAGAAAATAGAGGAATCTCATATCAACTCATTTTATGAGGCTAGCAAACAAAACTAAAATTAGATGATGACATCACAAAATAAGAACTTACAGAACTTGATTTAATGCTGCCACTGTCTTGAAATACTTAATATTTTTTTAACATAGGGCCCCATAATATCATTTTGTACTGTGCCTCACTTAATTTTAAGACTGAGTGCTTTCTTCCTAGGATCAAAAAAAGGTCAGGATGTCCACTCTCCCCATTTCCGCTTCAATATTGTACTGGAGGCCTAGCTGGAGAGAAAAAAAAAAAAAAAAAAGTAAAATTGTCTCTAGTTCTTAAGTAGAAAAGCCTAAGAAAGAACTATTTTAAAATTATTAAAATTGTTAAGTCAGTTTATCATTCTGGCAGATAAAAGGCCAAAATAAAAAAGTCATTTGCATTTCTATATGCTAGCAACAAACAATTTGAAATGGAAGTTCTTAAATTATCATTTAAACTGGTGTCTAATATAAAATACTTAGTAATTAATTTAACAAAAGATGTGTGTACCCTATACATAGAAATGTATGAAACATTATACAGGGATATTAAGGAAATCTTAACTGAATAAAGAAATAAACCATGTTTATGAATTAGAATACTCTTGTTGTAATAACAGTTCTCCTCAAATTGATTTGTAGGTTAAATTCCAATAAAAACCCCAAGAGGTTTTTTTTTTTTTGCCTTTTAGAAATTGAGATACTGACTAAAATTTATAGGAAAAAATACCATCTAGAAAGACCAAAACAATTTTTAAAGCAAAATTCAAGGATTTGTACTACTTGATTTTAAAACTTAATGTGTACTACTTGATTTTAAAACTTAATGTGAAGCTGAAAATGTCGTATTGATGCAAATAGTAATAAATACATCCACTATATAGAATAAAGAAGCCAGAAAAAGAATCAACACTCACAGTTATTTTTAACAGAAGAGCCAAAGCTATTCAATGGGGAAAGGAATTGTCTATTCGACAAATAGTGCTGTAACCACCAGGTATCTGTTTGGGATTGTAAGTGTGTAATATTGACTGCTACAAAAATATTAATGGAAGATGGATCATAAACATAAAAGTTAAAGCTGTATGCAAAAATAAAATAAAATAAAAAAAATGTTAAAGCTGTAAAGACTCCACAAAAAAACACTGGAAAACATATTTGCCACCATGAGGTGGGTAAAGATTTCTTAGGACACATGCTAAATATAAAAGAAAACATGATGATGATGGGCTTCCCTGGTGTCACAGTGGTTGAGAGTCCGCCTGCTGATGCAGGGAATACGGGTTCGTGCCCCAGTCCGGGAAGATCCCACATGCCGCGGAGTGGCTGGGCCCGTGGGCTATGGCCGCTGAGCCTGCGCGTCCGGAGCCTGTGCTCCGCAACGGGAGAGACCACAACAGTGAGAGGCCCGCGTACCGCAAAACAAACAAACAAACAAAAAAAACATGATGAATTGGACCTCATCAAAATTAAAGCCTCTACTGTTGAAAAGATAGAATTAAACAAGTTAAAAAACAAAACAAGCCATAGACTACAGGAAATATTTACAACAAATATATCTAACAAAGTCTTCATGCTTAAAATATGTAAAGAACCTCTACAACCCAATCACAAAAAGAAAAATATAGTTTTTAAATGACTGAAACACTTGAACATATATTTCATGGATATAACCTATATCTCAATTGTCGTGTGGTTTCATGGATATATACATTTGCTAAAACTCATTAAATTGTATAATTAAAGGCTGTGCATTTCATTGCATTTAATTATACTTCAGTAAAATTGATTAAAAACAAAAAAAGGGGAAAGTGTCCCTAAAATCCCACAACTGTTGAAAATATGTAAATTTGTCTGTATTTTTTCCACACTTCATCTACATGTTTACCTTGTTTGCCTATCTATAAAACGTATTTTCTGTTGCTTTCACTTCCTATTAATTGAGAAAGAAAATAAAACATTTCTCATAGTTTTAAGTTTGTTTTTATGACAATGGTTTTTTAGTATTTCTACTGCTAATAGTCATTGCCATCATTTACTCAGTATCTCTTATTTTTCTAGAAATGCATAAGATAATTTGCATGCATTATTTCATCTTAATCCTCAGCTTACTTTTAGAAAAAATATTACCCAAAACAAGCAACAGTTATAATGATTTTCATTCTTTTTTCTTTTAAGAATTAATGCATTTAAAATTATGCATTTCCTGCTGAAAAAGAAATACGGCCACTTTCTAATAAATTAGGCTATACTATATTTTCATTATTCATATTTTCTTCATATTTAGTGCCATTTTTCCTCTCTTTCTCTCTTTTTCTTTTTTTTGAATTATAAGAGTAATTGTTTCTAAGTGTATCGATTTCCAAGTGGAGGTGTATTGGCTAGTATTGTTAGTTGTAAACAGTAGAATCTACTTTAGCTAGTGTTAAGAGAAAGATATGAATGAAGATATCTTATAGAATTTTGGGGAGAGATGAAGAAATAAACTGTAAACTGAACTTCTGAAGGAATGATTCTTAAAGGTTTATCATAGAACTGGTCTGCTGAAGGATTGCTGCCTCTCCAATAACTAGGAAGTTGTTAGTTCAAGATACTGTTACCGCTGCTTCAGACTCCATGGATATTGCCTCTTTCCCAAGCAGAAACCCCATTACTGCCACTGATTGCAGGAAATAACCATAAAATGGATACTCTGCTCTGCCTGTTTTTCCTCACGTGACGTTTTCCACATCAAAGTAAGTGAGTTCCATGAGTATAGCTGATTGTCACAGCCTAAATCACAGATATGCATTCTGATGGCAAATGAAACTGGAAATGCAGGAGCTTCATTCACTCATCCATTCATTCATTCATTCATCCTCCCATTCAGTTAATTATATTCTACAATAAGGATAGAGTAAGGATAATCGTCAAAATGTAGTAGGAAAACGAAAACAGAATTTAGGCAGTGGTGAATAACAAATTCACATATTTAGTAGAGTTGGATCTTCATATTTTAACTTTTGTCTTTAAATATCCCCCCAATTATTTGTACTATTTAGTTCTTTAATTTCATAATTTATTGAGGCTTTCTTCATGACTGATGCATGAATAATTTTTAATACCCCGTAAGTGCTAAAAATTGCATATGAATTTTGTCAGGTGCAACGTTTGACACATACACTGACAACTTATCGATCTTCCATATCTATCATTTGTCATAAGCCATATTCAAAGGTGACCTCCATTGCCTTCCAATCACTGGTTGGATGTTTTGCATTGTTCATCAGTTGCCTGAAAAGTCACTTTCCTCTTTATTTAGATTGTACTATTCATACCTATAATTTTAACCTTACATACTCCTCAACTCCCCTGCACACTTTTCTATCCAGTGTTCTCACATGGTAAAATCCAAATGATTGTTAAACCCTTTTCTCTATTAATTCAGGGATCATACACAAGCAGCTGAATCTATCTAGAGAAATGCTAAAATCAGGATAACAGATCTCATTTTCCATTTATGTCCATGAACATCAAGTGTGTCCTCAATACTTTCAGCAATTCTGTTATGCATCCCTTATCAATTCATTCTCTCAGTCTCCCAGATTGCAATTTCATAACTTCTGGTCCTCAAACCTCTCACAGGATGATCTTGAATTTGAGTATTTGGCTGAGAAATTGAAACATTTTCGAAGAAAATTTCCTTGCTTTGCCACCCAGCAACCTCCCAACTTCATGACCACATATTCTGCCTTGCCTCTTACAGAATTAACGTGCATCCCTGCTCCTCTTTAAAGGCAGCCTGTTCCTTTGCTCTATTTAAAGGGTTGGTACCTATAACAGCTGTTTTTCTACCACAGTATCAAATTCTTCTCTACTGTATCATTTCCAGAGACACACAGGCATGTCATTATATCTCCAATCTTATATTTTTTTTTAAAATGTGTTTTCTCCTATGTACCCATCTAGCTAACCACCATTCCATTTATTTGCTTCCTTTTGAAGGAAAGTTCTTGCAAGAGATGTTTAAGTTTGCTGTCTCCTGTTCCTCTCCTAGGTTCTCTTAGCCTAATCAAGCTTTCATTTCCACTACATTACTAAGCCATTCTCAGAGATGCATATGCTGTAAAATCAATAAATTATAAATGTCAGTGTAAGCAGCTCCTTGCCCCTTTTCTGTTTGTTCATCCCTGTTTTCCTTAGACCTTAATCATAAAAATGAGATCATTAGGCAACATTTAACTTAACACCTTATTTCTGCTTTTCTAAATGTCCATAATACCTTACCTAAACTGTTGATTCCTTTCCTGGAAGAATTAAGTAATTAAAGAATGATCCTCTACCCCTAGCTTCCCTTAGTAAATTTGCAGGTGGACCCTGTGTGTGCAGTGGGCCATGTGGGCAAGAGAACATCCAATTGCAGGCAGACCATGCGAGCAAGACAGCGTCCCAGGGAAGATCCAGATAAGTCAGCAGGCCTGCACGCAATGGAAAAAAGAGAAAGAATCCAATGTCCTGCTTTAATGATTAACTGAGATTGTTTCTCCTTTTTCCCTTTAAAATTGTCATGGGTGAGCAGAATCTTTGGAATTGGTCTCTGTACATAAGTCCACCTTCTTCCCAGATTGCTGGCTTTTCTGAAAAAGCACCTCTCTTCTCTACTGAAGCTTGCCCCTCGATTTATTGGCTGTTGAGTGGCGAGTGGCCGAGCCTGCGTTCCGTTACATCAGGGCCCCCTGCTTTCATCAGCCCCTGTCAGCACCCTGGGAGGGCCCTAGCAATGTTTTCACATGGTCATATGTTACTGCTGTTGTTGTTTTAATTTGTAAAAGAAAGATACTACCCAACCCAGACACCTTTCCTTCTTGCCTGAGTCATTAAAATGTCATGTTTATTAGTCTTCCTCAGCCACTCTGCTGTTTCCCCCAGTCAAGCATCCACAGAGAAAGAAATATCTTCATGAAATATAAAGTAAATGAGGTCTCTCCTGTGAAAGGTTCTAAAAGACTAAAGGTTTACACAGTAGCCCTTACTGAACCTTAGCCCCCAGTCATTCCTCTGCATCCTTCTAAATAAACACAAATTGTCCAACCCATGGCTACTAAACCAGAACCCCAGTCTTGCTGCTCCTGTATCATGTCCTGTGACTCACTCAACATAAATTTTCCCATACCTTCTGAGATTTGAACTGTAACAAATTCTCAAAGAAACTGACTTTTCCTATCTATTCTATAATATCTTTAGTTTCATACCCACCCAGCGCACTCTCTTAGAGTTACTCTCACGTTGTAATATTTTATAAAACCTTGTGCTTATGGGCCTTTGTCAATTTTCTCCTCTCATACCCATACACTCAATTCTCTCTTGTGGATTCCCATAACACTCAGAAAATAAATTAACTGATTAATTAATTAATGGATTACAAGATTGCTCATAACATTTCCTACCATTCATTCCTTGCTCACTGTTAGCTACTTAGGCCTACCTTTTTCTCAGATAAAACAGGATTGTTCCCCCAATGGCCTTTATTCCTGTGGTTTATTATGTCTGGAAAATGCTTGCCTCATAGCACTAGTATATTTACATGACTTGTTGCCTCACATATTTTTAGGCCTTTTATCAAATGTCACCTCCAGAGAAAAGCCATATCTTAGCAAACTATCCATGGTAGTAGTATCAACCTTGTCCTGCCCTTACCTGTGACTCTTTCTACTACCCCGTGTATTGCTATCATAGTATGTAATATTATGTACCCTTATATTTAATGTTTGATTATTTAATGTTTTCCTTCCATTAACAGAGAAGAACCATTAATTAAGAAACATTTTTGGCATCTTCATCAATCATGTTTGTATTTCTATCATTTGATTTTCATAAATAAATAAAAAGTTAATATGATTTGACATTAAAAGGTTTATAACAAATATTTTTATATTTGAATTGAACCCTTTACCCAGAGTGGCAACAAACTCCCATGGATGAGATTATAAAGACATTAAAACAACGGATTTCCACTGTCCATACGGAACAAGATATCCAGAATGTGGGCAGAGAATGAGAGAATCATTCTGATAGCTTCTGTATACCACACTGTGGTATGCTGAAATAAGGTCCACTAAAGAGGCCTGCACCCTAATTCCCAGGAACCTGTAACTATGCTAATTTACATGGTAAAATGGATTATACAAAAGTGATCGAATTCAAGGATGTTGCAGTGAGGATATAAACCCAGATTATCCACATGAGTTCTAGCTAATCATATGAATTCTTATAAAAGGGAGGCAAGAGTGTCAGGGGCAGAGGGAGGTGTGACGACAGACACAAAGGTCAGAGAGGGAGATTGAAAAATGCTTCCCTGCTGTGTTTGAAGATGGAAGAAGGGGCCACAAGGGAGGAATGTAGGAGGCTTCTAGAGGCTGGAAAAGGCAAGGGACAGATTCTCCTCTAGAACTTCCAAAAAGAACACAGCCATGTAGACATGTTGATTTTAGCCCTATAGATAAGACCCATTTTCAGACTGCTGACCTCCAGAACTGTACAAGAAACTGGGTTGTTTTAAGTCACTAATAGCAGGAATGGGACACTAATACAGATGCATAGCAGTTCTCATACATAAAATGGCTCATTCCTTTTTGATGCATGAGGTCTAGAATTCTCATCTCTTCTGTTGATATGGTGGATGATATGAGAGCTTTGAAGGCTTCTTTTTATCTGTAGATTGCATGGCTTGTTTTTGATCATCCACTCACTTTAGACTTTTCTCACCTTATGAGAGAGCTGTCTCTTTTAGAATACATCCATTTTGCATTACGAAGTGTATTTTTTTTAAAGTAAAGTTTAGTCCTTAATAATTGTACCTTGATTATATGTATTGGATCTAAATTAAATCATTATACTTTATCATCTTTGTATTTACAGTTTATCAATTTATTATCTTCTTTATGCTCTGCATCTATATCTCCTTTCATTCTAACCTTCCTTTTTCCTTCGTTCACTCTCTATGTCATATTAGTCTCTACTCTTATAAATTAAGAAACTATTTGTAAACCTTTAGTCTCTCCTGAATTATATTAAGAATCTCTTGTTTATCCATGGAGTAATTATTTAAAAATCAGACATTTACATTTTTCAGAGAACTTTTACATACATCATTTATTCAATTCTCCTAAAAAACTAGAATGCAAGTAGGGAAGACCTCACTATTTCCATTCTATAGACTCCTAGAAGTCCTAAGCCCCATTAAGCTTCCTTCTTTATCATCACTGCCTTCACTCTCAACCAATTGTCTCAAGTAAGAGCAGAGAAAGACAATGGTACAATGAAGGTCATGGAAAAATCTTCATTACTTTGTTATATTGTCACTTATACACTTATATGTGAATTATAATTTGTTACTTTAAAATAAATCAGCCCTTGGTGGTAGTGCTGACTCTGATGTGACTTTAGCTTGAGGACTGGTAGAGGAAATTACATAATAACAGTGAAAAGGTACCAGAAATTAAATTATGATGGAGTGGCCAGGATAAGCAGAAATAAGACCTACCCTAAAGTTGCTAATGGATAATTTTGTCATTAAGTCATTTTACTTACTTACTCTGACACATTCTCTGACACATAATGTAAATTGAACATCTGTTCCTCATTTTTAACCAGAAAATACAAACAAACAAACAAACATCAAAATGTGTTTGAAGGGAAAGGCACATATTCTTAGGGGAAATATATTTTAACATAATTTTTAGGAAACTCTGATATCCCAATTTCAGATACTGATACAATTATAGACAGGACAGGGTTGTAATAACTGGTGTCAGATCAACAGTATAATATTTTTATTCTTCTTTCACTCAAGTAAGAAGAAAATTAAACAGAATTTATTGAGTGCCTGTGAATGTTAGGTATTGTACTGAGAACATTTATGTATGTTCTCCTTTAGTCTTATCCCAGTAATCAGGTATTTTTATAATATTCCATATATTATTTAGAAAACTATGATTAAAACACACACACACACACACACACAGACACACACACACACACACACATTTAAAAATGACCAAGAACAAAATACACAGTAAGCGTAGTATTTCAAATCACAGCCTACAGAATCAGGCTCATATAGAAGACAGGAATGTAATATTAGATTTGTCTTGTTACAATATAAAATTTAATTCTGAAAAATATAACCCTCCCCTGTTGTAATGGTTCTCAAAGTGCGATCAGCAGAATCAGCATCACAAGGGAACTTAGTAGAAATGCATGCTATTGAGTTCCACCCTAGACCTACTAATTGCAGCAATCTGTTTTTTACAAGGGGTCTTGGTGATTCTGGATGTCTCAAGTTTGAGAAGCAATGCCCTAGTCTTTGCCTCTCTGCTTCATTATTTTTTCCTTTTACCCTACAAATGCTCTTTGTCAAATCTTCCATAGAGCAAAACCCTCACTAAGTAAAATTTTATTTTGTTTCCTGGGTTATATTTTCTTCTAAAAGGATCCTTGATTTCTCTAGACCTTCTTTTGTCCTCAATATATTGTGTCTGAATCTTATTCCCTCCTTTCCACATTGCTGAGAACCATGTTTTCTTCCTCCTATGAGCTCCAGTTTACAAGTTAAGTATGCTTTATTATATCCACCTTTGCAGGGTATGAGAAGGGAGTGGGCAGTTAAGGGAAAGCTCAACTGGATCTTTGGACAATCATAATTGATCTATGTGACTTTTGTGACTTCTTTAAATGTTTCTTACTAGGGATGAAAATGTAGAGTATCTTATTTTGTAGGGAATGGAGATGTTGCACTTGGACTATTATTTACCCAATTCAGTGTAGGATCCTGGAATCTTTTTTTTTTTTTTTTTTGTGGTACGTGGGTCTCTCACTGTTGTGGCCTCTCCCATTGCAGAGCACAGGCTCCAGACGCACAGGCCCAGTGGCCATGGATCATGGGCCCAACTGCTCCACGGCATGTGGGATCCTCCCGGACCGGGGCACGAACCAGTGTCCCCTGCATCGGCAGGTGGACTCTCAACCACTGCGCCACCAGGGAAGCCCACTGGAATCATTTTTAATAAAATTAATTGCAGTGGGCATATGTTAAGGTGACTCCCAAAGATTTTCACTTTCTGGTGTTCACATCGTTAAATTATTTTTCCTTGAGTTTGAACCACCAATGGAAGATGGCAAAGGTGATAAGATGTCACTCCCACGATTAAGTTTGTTATAAACAATTTCCTCATAACCCACTGGAGCTAGAAACTCTTCTTCTGTCTTGAAGTAAGAGGCCATTTGTGATAGTCCATGTGGCAAGGAACTTTGGGAAGGCTAAAGGCAAACTACAGTCAACAGCCAGGAAAAAGCTAGAGAGCTCAGTCATATAGCAACAAGGAAATCTGTTCTGCACACAACCTGAAAGAACTTGGAAGTAGATTTTTTCTCACTTGAGCCTCCATATGAGAATACAGTCCAGCCAACATCTGCCTTGCAGACAGTGAGACCAACTCTGATTAGAAGACCAAGCAAAGCCATGCTAAACTGATTTACCAAACCTTTGAGATAATATATCTGAGTTATTTTAAGCTGCTATTTTGAAGCAATTTTATTACACACCAATACAAAATTAATACACTATTCTTCCCTGGTTTTCAACTCTTGTTTCACTTTTCCTGGCAGCAGCCTATGAAGGGAAAAGACAAGGAGAACTTGAAAATGTGGGCCACACTCTTCCTAATAGGGTCTTATCTCTCTCTTCCCCCCAGGTTGCCCAATTCTGCAATAGTGCACATCTTGCTTGTTTCTCTTTAGGTTCAGTCCTGTTTTGGGTAGAAATAATTATCTCTGGAAAACCACAGTGATGTTGACTGGTCTCTTTCCCATTTTTCTCACATAATGGGAAAAAGAAATCCCAAAACTTGGGAATGTCCCCACCTGATGACTGTGCAGTGATTGATGACTTCTTTCTTTCCAGAGGTTTTCAGGTCTTTCCTACTGGCTTCCTAATCTTCTTGTCAGTCTACTTTTCTCCAAATATGAAGCATTTGTGAAATTATGTCCCACTGGCTTCCCTGCACTGCTTCTGGGAAGGCTGAGGTAGAAACTAAGACTTTATTATTGCTGTATTTTTCTTGTTTTCTCCCTGGTTACCACTTTAAAAAAAATTATGGCATAAGACTGTGACCCTTTCTTAGTTTCAGTAATATAGGTATTGTTTGCTAGTTTTCATCTTACTTTTTGTTCTTTTTTTTAGAAGTATTATATTTTTTGAAATATTTTATGTCCTTAAAATCCTCTTGCCCTTGGCTTCCCTGATAATTGAATCAATAGGTTTCAACGCTACAAGGGAAAGATAAATTATCAGCTAGAGAAACAAAATCATTCTCAACTTTGACTGTTATTTCTTCTTTATTCCTTGCAAAGCAATAGTTTTGAAATCCAGGCTTAACTTAAAAAATAAAATAAAAGGTTTTACACATTCCTTGAGCTATAACCTATCAAGAACAATGTTTATATACTGCATGCTTCCGCTTATCTGAGGAATCTAAAACTAACTCGGAGAAGCAGAGATTAGAACAGTTGTTGCCAGAGGTTGAGAGGAGGGAAATGGGGAGTCATTCAATGGGTATAAAATTTTAGTTATGTAAGACAAATAAAGTCTAGAGAGCTGCTGTACAACATAGTGCCTGTAGTTAATAATACTGTATTGTGCACTTAAAATGTGTTAATGTACAGCATAGGGAATACAGTCAATTATATTATAATAACCTTGTATGGTGACAAATGGTAACTAAACTTGTGGTGACCATTTTGAAATGCACATGAATATTGAATCTCTATGATGTACGTATACCTGAAACTAATATGTTATTGTATACAATTTATAATTCAATGAAAATAAAATGTGTTAAGAGGGTAGATTTCATGTTAAGCGTTCTTACCGGGAAAAACAAAAACAAAAGCAAAGGGGTGCAAGGGAACTTTTAGAGGTAATAGTTATGTCTATTACCTTGATTTGGTGATAATTTTACAGTTGCATGTGTATGTTCAAACTCATCAAATTGTATACATTACGTATATGCAATTTTTGTATATCAATTATACCTCAATCAAGATAATTTTTAAAAAGCAGTGCTTATGTACTTGTATGTCACCTTTTCTAAGTGTCAGTGTTTCTTAAAGCATAGTCTCTGGACCAGTAGCATTAGTATTATCCTAGAACTTGTTAGACATGGAAATTCTTGGGCTTATTCCCAGAACTATTGAACAAGAAACTCTGGGAGTGAGACTGAGCAGTCTTTGATTCAAGCCCTCCAGGTGATTCTGTTGCACAGTACAGATTGAGAACAGCTACAATGAAGATAGGTGATGAAAGAGAAGGTAGATAGAGTTAAGTGATGATGTACATATAGGAAATCACTGGAAAATGCAAAAGGCCAATTTCCATCTCTTTAGCCTCAGAGACAGTGGGGAAGGAGAAGTGAGGAATTGTAACTAGTAGAAATATCCAAATATATGTGGGGACCCTGAAAATATTGGAGCCTGTGGCCCATTGTCCTGGGCATTGCCTAGACTTTGGGTGGGATACAAGTCTTAGGAGAAGTTCCACATTTACTTAGTGCTGTTTCAAATGGTTCCAGAGCAAGACAGTGTGGTTGGCAGAAGGGAACTCGTGAGATAGATCACATGGGATAACGCTGCTGCTACTCCATGGCTTGTCCACAGTATGCAGGACACAGATTTTCCTTTTTTACCCACATAGAATCACATAACTATGGAAAGGACTGTCAGGGACCTTCGATTGGGAAGAGGATGCCATGTGTGGAAAATCTAATGACAAGAGATGATGACAAGTGATTGACAAATATCTGGTCAATTATCTGCTGTGTGGGGCACCAGAACATACCCAAAGGCCAGGCAGGACCTGGTATTTCACAAGAGGGGTCAGTGTGAGAGGAGGCTGCTGCCTAGACATAAGTGAGCTGCAACAGCTTAGCTGGAGCCTCCAGAGAAACACAGGGTTTTCCCTGCCTCCCTCCTGCCTATAGTCACTGTGAAGACTCATTTCCACTACATCCAGGCACCATATTGTGAAAGAAGAGAGGGGAGAAGGGAGAACTCTTTCTGAGAGGTTGATTTCTAATTGATGCAATACTTAATGAAAAAGAGAAAATCTTCAAACAAAAGGGATATTTCAATCAGTGATCACTGATTTATCATTGAGTGACAAGTTTAAATACTTATCTCATAATCTCCTATCCTCCTCCTAGTTGAAGTATAGGTGAATGAAAGAAACAATATCTGTTATAGAAAATAACGCTTCATTTTTTAGTAACTTAATATAAACTTGAGTTAAATTTTCAATCTCACTGGATGTTGTTAATTTTTAAGAATAAGGATTTGAGATTCAACTTTTTTCTGCCATCTTAAGGTAGATATTAGAATACTTTCATTTACTCTGCTTCTCAAGGACAAAACATAAAGTTTTTATTTTTTTCATTTTAGATGAAGTGTTTTTAATCTTTGTTATATTTTATGCAGTTGACCTAGTTTTAATCTAAACGAAAAAAATTAAAAACTATCATTTGAGAAAAAGAATTTTTATTAAGACACATACTGAGTGCATATGTTTCCCCAGGTTTTTCATTTAATTTTATTTTTAGGTGATTTGTCTTGAATACACACTGTACATGTTACCATGATATCTAACTATAGATTCCTTGATGGCAACCTTGATTATTGCAAAGATATTTTCAGAACAGTGATGAAATGAATTATTCTGCCTCTACCTGCAACACCAGAAAGTGCTTTCCAGGGTGACATGGAGATTACATGGTTAAGTTCAGGGCTTTGACTGCATTCTTCTGGTGTGTAGATGTATGAACAACCTGTGGTGGGTTGAAGGAAGTTCCACATATGATTTTTGGGAATGTGAGAAGAAAAGAATGTTGATTTCATGTGTTTGCTTCATTCATTAGAAAAAAATGAGTACTTTGTTATTGCTATTTTAAGCTCTAGGGACCTCGAGATGGGGGCAGGGGGAGATGGTAGCTTCTCTCAAGTAACTTGCTCACAATACAGTTCAAAGACAAAATGTAAATGATAATGAAATAAATAATAATTTCTAAAAATGGAAATATATTCAAAGAATGGTTTTGTCATTGGAGAAAGATACACTAAGTTAGTCTGGAAGTGGTCAAGGCAACTTCATAAAGGTGGTCACATCTGAGCTAAAATTTAATAAAAACAATTCCAGAGGGACAAGCAGGAGAAATATATTCTAGAAGAAAGGATCAGTTTTTCTCTAGATAATACTTCTGAGAAAGATTGGAAATTCAGGGTAAAATACTCCCTTGTAAGCTGAAGTGATAAAACTTTAAGAACCAAAATTATTAAAACTAGAAAAAAAAATGTTGTTCTCGATCACTGAAATAAAGACCATGTGAATTACAGTTAATTAAAAGGAGAAACTCAGATACAGTTGGTAAATCCTGGAGTGGATTATGGAGGCTGTTTAATCTCCTTCCTAACTATAGATAAAACAGCCCTTCCTGCTGCTTTTTTAGAAAGGAAGAAACAAATATAAAAAAAAATTTAAAGTCAGAATTTGTACTCCTGTCCTATCACAAAATCAGCCACTGTCTTCTAATTTTTGAGCAACAAAGTAATCCCACCAACTAACAGAGAGCATAAGGTGTGTCTCATGATATCAGCACCAGTTGAAACCACAAAAATATCAACTTGTGTAAATGAAGCTTCCTCTCCTCTTAATAAACCAGAATTTGAAAGGAATACTCTGTGACCTGTGCTATTAATATATGGTTGATAAAATTTTAAACTGAACTATCCTCCCCCGAGAAATGACAAAGACACTCTATGTGTAGTACATTTTAGATAATGGCAGAGTTGACCTCATTGACAGAATACTAAATATCCTTAATTTTACTTTAACAGTATCGTGCTATGCTAATTTCTGTCACATTCTCTGGTTCCTTGCTGACTTTGATTTATCTTAGAAATAATTTCTGAAGCTATAGCCAAGTGGCATTGCTCTGCTCCCCATATATAGTGCAAGGCCATCAAGCTTGTCCAAAGTGCTAAATACTGTTATGTAAAAACTCTAAAGTTGATTATCAAACTGTACGTTTTCTTGCTCCTTATTTTCATAAAAATGTTAGTTCCAATGGCAAGTCTCTGAGAAGAAATCCACTATTACCAGAACTTAGGTAAGTTCAGGGCAACTAAAGAGCACATTTTGATTGATAATAACAATCTTTTAAATTTTAACTCCTTTGGCTTTATGATGGGTAACAAAACTCATCATTGAGCACAAGTAAGATAAATTATTTCTTCTGCTAGTTCTACATGGAGTGACTAAACTCACATTCAATTGAACTATAGCTATCCATATTCCTTCTCTTTGTGTATTTTCTTTCTTTTTATATACACAAATATAGTTTTGTTCACTTGTACAAAAGGAACTCATCCTTAATGGTATGACCCTCCCAAGTTAAGTGACTAATAATATCAGAACAATTATAAGTATGTGACAATTGAAAAAAAAATATCATTGTTAAATGGAACAAGATACAGAAACTGGCATAAAATGTGTCCTGTGATGTGTGTCCTATTTACACTGTATGAAATAATGTGAAGAAAGAATTTGAGTTGACATGATCTAGAATGAGTTGTTTTGTTTGTCTGTTTGCTGAGGTCCCTGTGGGCTGGCCTGGCTTCCCCATCCTTCCCCTGGCACTCAGAGAAAGATCTGGGCACTCTGAGATGTGACAGGAAGAAACAGCTAGGGACAAGGCTGCTAAGGGGTGCAGACCCTTCTCAAGCCAGGATGTGCCACAGCTTCCTTCCAGGCTGCTTAAGGACCACTCTGAGCCAGCAAAGGCTGGAAGTGAGCCCCTACTGCTTAGTCCTGAAGAAAATAGTTGTTACTTCTGCTCAAGGCAAATACAGGAACGCAGGCATTATCAGGTGGCCGGCTCCACTGCCCCTTCTCAAATGGATAAACACATCCCCTTACCTTGTTATCTAAAAATAGATTTATGAAAGTCTTTGACTCCCAAAATATAACGTTTTATTATTTATGCCAATATTTGTTATAAAAGTTTTATATATGCTATAACTCTTAGAATACTCTCAACAAAGGAGGCTATGTCCATACATTTTAAATAAAAAGAACTCATTTATGGTTCTGAGTACACTCATATTTATTACCTTTCTGACACTTTCTTTTTTGCCTCCTATATAGATGAATTCTACAAATGATCTATATCGTTCAAAAAGATAATGCTTTCTCTATCTCATGTTAGAGATAGCTACCATCTATCTATCTATCTATCTATCTATCTATCTATCTATCTATCTATCTATCTATCATATATCTACCATGTTATCATCTATTTTTCTCTCTCTTTCTCCACTGATAAGACCTTATTGTTTTATACATACACACAAACACACACACTACATCTTTCTTGGTTTTGCTAGATTATTTTTTCTGACAATGATTAAAAATACATCACAAGCATTGATTTGTCTATTTTTTCCATACATTTGATAGTTACATTTTCCTGCATTTTGAAGGGATCCTGTTAGATGCATATATGTGGACTATTGCAATGCTGTCCTCATCATTTTTATCAGAACATAAAATTATTCTTTATTTCTTATAGTGCTTCTCATCTTAAATTTTACTTTGCTTTGAAATTAAATTTGTTATCTAAGCTTTTTCTGAAATTTTTGAAGTCATTTTATTTAAAGTCTGTTTTTTAAACTGCAAAGTATTGAATCTCATGTAATTGTTCAGCCTGAGAGTATCTCCATTTTGATTGTTAAATTTAATCCATTTAATCTCCTATGATTATTGTTATATTGGAATATATCTGCTTTTTTAGCTCATGCTTTACATTTTGCAAATTTTTATTTGTTCCTCCCCTTTTTTCCTTCTTTACTGACTTCAGTTTGATGGAATGCATTGCAATTGCTTGACTGAAAAGTATTCATTTAAACTGCTTGATGTTTCCCTAACAATCATACTTACATTTATTTTTCCACGATCCATTTTTAAATATCTGTAATATTTCCCTAAAGAGTAAATGTCCCTAACACACTCTCAGCTCCTTGTTTCCTTGCCCATATCGATAGCATATGGGATTTTAATTCTGCTTCTGGATATGAGAGGAAGGTGAGGGATTTTTGCATAGTTTCCTATTGAATTTCTTTCTTTCTTGTCTTCTACTTATTCTCTTGTTTTTTTTCTCTGTCTGAAATACTCTATTTGAATCTTTTTTTTTTTTTTTTGGTTGAGGCACATGGGATTTTCCTTGAGGCATGCAGGATCTTTCGTTGCAGCACGTAGGCTCTTTGTGGCAGCATGTGGGCATCTCTTTAGCTATGGCGTGTGAGTTTTCTCTTCTCTAGTTGTGGCACTCATGTTCCAGGGCACATGGGTTCCGTAGTTGTGGCACGTGGGTTCTAGAGTGGGTGGACTCTGTAGTTTGTGGTACCTAGGCTTTCTAGGTGAGGCACGCAAGCTCAGTAGTTGTGGCACGTGGGCTTAGCTGCCCCACAGCATGTGGGAACCTAGTTCCCCCACCAGGGATTGAACCCGTGTCCCCTGCATTGAAAGGTGGATTCTTTATCACTGGACCACCAGGGAACTCCCCTCTATTTCAACCTTTCACCTTTCTGGTTCCTATCTTTAAGAGATAGTGAACCAGATATAAAATTATAGGATACAATTTATTTCCCTCAAATCTTTGAAAATATGTTTATTTTCTTCTTTGGACTAAAGCTTTTATTAAGAAATCTGATGTTATTCTAATTCCTGTTTCCTTTATTGTTGTCTGCTTTCCTTTTAGAAAATTTTAACAATTTCTTTTTTAATTTTGATGTACTTACATTTCACTATAATATATAAACATGTGAATATTTTTCTTGTCTAAGATATTTGGCAATTTATAAAGATTTTCAACATGATTTCTCTCATATTAGCTTAATTATAGAAAAATCAGTAATCATTTTTTTCAAATCTATCATTCCTTTTATTTATTTATTTTTCTCTTATTGGATTTATAATTAGAATTCTTACTTCCATGTATCCTATTTTTTTGTTAAATTTTAAAACTTTCTAATATTTTTGCAGTGTAGTTCCTCCTTTTGACAGTACAGCATAACAATTCAGCCATGAGTTATGCATATTCTGCCATGTATCCATATTTGTGTTTTTTTGAACTATTTCATGTATTTCCAATTAGTTTTTATTTATAACTACTCTACCCTTAAGCTTTTGAAAAATTCTCACTTATTCACCCTTCTTCATTAATTCTACTTCATCTAATATGAATAATATTCCTCAGATTCTACAGAGTTTTATTTCCATTCAAAATCCATATTTCCCTAGGTCCACATTGACCAGTCAGTCATGTGAACCCAGGTTAAAGGGCTAAAATCCCAAGTCTAACTTGTAGGGTAACAGGTTCATATTTAACTTTACCAGATGTTGTAAAATGTGATATTCCCAACAAAAATCGTTGAGAATTCTGGTTCTTCTGCATACCTAACAGTATTTGATGTGATAGGTTTTTTGTGATTGTTTTGCTTCTTCTGTTTTGTTGTTTCTTTGCTTTTTAATTTGTTTTGTTTTGATTTGGTTTTTACTATTCCTTATAAAAAATGTATAATAACATCTCATGGTTTTTGCATTTCCCTAATGACAAATAATGCTCAGCATCTTTTTATGTGCTTATTTGTCATCTGAATATTTTCTCTGCTGAACTGTTTGGTCAAATATTTTTCCATTATTTACTGCTTTGAATAAATTCTTATCAAGTTTTTAGAGTTCTTTATATTTTTAACTACAAATCCCTTATCACATATAAAATTGAAACTATTTTCTCTCAGTTCATGTCTTATCCCTTTATTCTCATAACAGTATCTTTTGAAGTGCAAAAGTTTACAATTTTGATGAAGTTCAATTCCATATTTTTTCTATTATGGATTGTGGTTTTGTTGTTATATATATAAGAAATATTTATTTAACTCAAGGTTTCAAAGATTTTCCCCTTATGTTTCTTCTAGAAGTTTTGTAACATTAAGGTTTTGTTCTGTTTTGTTTTGTTTTTTGGTTTCTTTTAAGTCCATGACCCATTTTGAGTTGTTTTTCTATAAGGTGAGGATTATTTTTTTTGTTTTTCATCTAGGTATTCAACTGTTCCATCATCATTTGTTGAAAAAACTATTATTTTCTTCATTGGATTTCCTTTGTACCAATATGGAAATCAACTAATTACTTATATGTGGGTTTATTTCTAGATTTTTGTTTCATTGATCTATGTATCTCTCCTTTAGCCAATACCACAGTGTCCTGGTTATTGTGTTTAGAGTCAGTCTTAAATTTAGGTAGTGTAAGTCTTCTACCTCTGCACTTATTTTTCAGAATCATTTAGACTATTTTCATAATTTCCACATTAATTTTAGAATCAGCTTGATGATTCCTGTAAAAAATTATTCTGAGATTTTGACTGGAATTGTGCTAAATCAATATATCAACTTAGGGAGTATTGACATCTTAATAATATTGATTTTTACCCATGAACATGGTGTATCTCCCCATTAATTGAGATAATCTTTAATTTCATAAGTCTGTCATAGGTTTCAGAATACTGACTTAGTGTATATTTTGTTAGATTTAATATGTAAGTATATTTTATATGTTATTTTAAATGGTACTAATTTTTAATTTCAGTTTCTTATTGTTCATTGTTTGTCATATATGGAGAAACTTGGGTTTTGCATATAAACCTAATATTCTAAAACTTTGCTAATCACAAATATTAGTTCTAATAGTTTTCTTATAGATTTTTTGGGATTTTTCTATATTGTATTGTCCTGTGAATATAGCTTTATTTTTTCTTTTACAAACTGTATGCATATTATATTTTTTCATGTCTTATTGTGCTATGAACATGACATGTTACTGTATAACAAGTGATGAGAGGTGTGTGCTTTATCTTAGGGGAAAAACATTCAGTCTTTTACCATTAAGTATGATATAAATTGTAGGATTTTGTAGATGCCTTTTATCAGATTGAGACATTTAATTCCTGTTCCTAGTTTTCTGAGAACTTTTCTCATCCCCTTTAAATAATTTGGCTTTATTTGAGCTTCAGTTTCCTGCTGATTAATTATATTTCCACTCCTGTTCACAGAACCTGTATGTGGTATCCAGTTGTCTACAGCATCATCAGAAAGAGCTTCCCTCTGTGACTTTGAGATCTTCCTTTATTTCTAATCCTGAAAATTAGCCCCCACACAGATACACATATATTATTTTGTTGTTGATATTGTTGAACTCTGCTCTATATTTTAAATTATTATATTTTCCAGTGTCCATGGATGTAAAGCATTAGTTTAAACCTGTATGATGTTGAAATCAGAAATTATTATCCCCATTTCACAGGTTCATTTGTCTAGTAACTTCTTTTTGGAGGAAAGAAAACTGAGTCCCCAAGAAGTTAAGAAATGTATAAAATTCAAATCTACCTTATCTTAATATTTCCTCTTTCTGGTAGTCTATTATATAGATAGTGATGAATATCAAGTTGGTGGAAAAGGCATGACTTCCCAATAATTTAATCTAGGATTTCTAAAATATTTTGGATTTATAAAAAGGGTGAAAATATTTTGTTAATTTAAAACACTTTCTGATGATTAGTTTTTACCTGTTTCAATCACAATTGAATTAAGTTGATGTAAGAGTAACATCAAAAATATACAGAAGATAAAATGATTAGAAGGGATGGTAGAATTTAATGAAATAATGGAGACTTCTAATTAAATAATGGAAATTTAAAACATATATACTAATACAGAAAGAAATCTTCCCAATAATCATCTATTTTGACAATTAATATCATCATATACCATATATGCTTAGATGATCTTAGCTTTAGTTAGCACTGTGAATCAATTTTTTTTTAAAAGAGCCAGACAAGTTAAATAAGAGGGAAGGAACAAGTAAGCTGGTTTTTGTTTTGTTTTGAATTAAAGCCAATTTTACCCATTTAGGTAAAATAAACAACTAGTGCTAGGTACAAATCACTGGTATTTTTAAAATCTGTTATTTATTGTCTTTTGTTCATTTTCAGTGACATGTTGCTTTGTATTGTGACTTTTAAAGCAATACAAAATTCAGACTGTCCTTCTGAGGACTATACTTTCAAATATTTTAACACCTTAATGGCTTCACACTGAATCATAAAATTATTTATACATTCATTTTTCAAAGCATTTAGACTATGGAAAGTGCATAATAAGATGTAAAAACAAATTGTGATTACTAGAGCATAATTTTTGTGTGTGTTTATTTATGCATAATGAAAGGAAGGAAAAATGCTTTACTAAAGTGTATTCATAAAGTTGGAGGAAGGGAAATAATTAATAACTTTTTCCCAGTGTGTTATTTACACAAACCTCTTGACAGGATGAAGCGACACCTACCAAATTTCAGTTTGTGCTAAGTGTTTTCATACAGTAATGGATGAAATAATTGAACTTAAGAAATTTTCAGATCTGCTACTTTTTATGTCTCTAATATTTTCCAATTGCTCTATCAGTCTTCAACTTATCTTTTATCACCTGAGTGATTAAAGATGGGCTTTATAGTTAATCACTTTTACCTCATAGGTTATTCAGGTTGTCATAAGAAACATCAAAAATGGCCTCATGTAGTGTCATAAATAGAATTGAATTAGGACTCAGTAAATTTACTCTGTCGTATAAATGCCAAAGCAAGGCAGTCTTAACATCCACAAGGATTCGGTAGTCATCTAAATAGGTTTATTTGAGAGTCACTCAGGAAAGATCTCTGCTAAGTAAGGATTTTGTCCACTCATTGACACATTTCCTGAAATTACAGTACTCTGGCTTCAGACGTTGGACTTTCTAAAAGTTTCCATTTTTAAAAAAGCTAATAACCCTGGAAATTAGTTCCCAATACTGCTACTTATCCATTGCTGCTTATGTCAACTAATTTTATTATCAATGATCAAATTCCATCACTTACTAAATATTTTCAATTTGATTGCTGTGGCCCTCCAATCTATGAGTCCCACTGTTCTACTAGTTCATTGGTCCCATTCCCAAAATGACAGAAATCTATCCACATGATAACCATTGCTATAATTCTGGAAGTAAGATCTATATATACCCTGTGAAATACTGAAAATAGTCTGTTGTCTTCTCATCCTCAACCATGTTCATACATTTCAGGTATTTTGTTGCTGTTGTTCACAATCTTTTCTTTTTTTTATTTTATTTTCCTTTTTCTTTGTTATATATTACAGTTGTACAATATAGTGATTCACAGTTTTTAAAGGTTATACTTCATTTATAGTTACTATAAAATATTGGCTATATTCCATGCATTGTACAATATATCCTTTTAGCTTATTTTATACATAATAGTTTGTACCTCTTAAGCCACTACCCTTATATTATTCCTTCACCCTTCCCTCTCCACACTAGTAACCACTAGTTTGTTCTCCGTATCAGTGAGCATACTTCTTCTTTGTTATATTCACTAGATTGTTGTAGTTTTTAGATTTCACACCTAAGTGATACCATATGGTATTTGTCTTTCTCTGTCTGACTAATTTCACTTAGCATAATGTCCTACAAGTCCAAGTTCATCCATGCTGTTGCAAATGACAAAATTTTATTCTTTTTTATGGCTAAGTAGTATTTCACTATAAATATATAATGAACACACACATTATATATAGGTTGCTTCCATACAAAAACATTAATTTGAAAAGATGCATGCATCCCAATGTTCATAGAAGCATTATTTAAAATTGTACAATTGCCAGGCTCAGTTCTTTTTTTTTTTAACAACTTTATTGGAATATAATTGCTTTACAATGGTGTGTTAGTTTCTGCATTATAACAAACTGAATCAGTTATACATATACATATGTTTCCATATGTCTTCCCTCTTGTGTCTCCCTCCCTCCCACCCTCCCTATCTCATCCCTCTAGGTGGTCACAAAGTACTGAGCTGATCTCCCTGTGCTATGTGGCTGCTTCCCACTAGTTATCTATTTTATATTTGGTAGTGTATATATGTCCATGCCACTCTCTCACCTTGTCACAACTTACCCTTCCCCTCTACGTATCCTCAAGTCCATTCTCTAGTAGGTCTGAGTCTTTATTCCTATTTTACCCCTAGGTTCTTCATGACAATTTTTTCTTTTTTTAATTCCATATATATATATATATGTTAGAATATGGTATTTATTTTACTCTTTCTGACTTACTTCACTCTGTATGACAGACTCTAGGTCCATTCACCTCACTACAAAAAACTCAATTTCATTTCTTTTTATGGCTGAGTAATATTCCATGGTATATTTGTGCCATATCTTCTTTATCCATTCATCTGTCGATGGACACTTAGGTTGCTTCCATGTCCTGGTTATTGTAAATAGAACTGCAGTGAAAATTTTGGTACATGACTCTTTTTGAATCATGGTTTTCTCAGGGTATATGCCCAGTAGTGGGATTGCTGGGTCATATGGTAATTCTATTTTTAGTTTTTTAAGGCACCTCCATACTGTTCTACATAGTGGCTGTACCAATTTACCTTCCCACCAACAGTGCAAGAGTGTTCCCTTTTCTCCACACCCCCTCCAGCATTTATTGTTCGTAGATTTCTTGATGATAGCCACTCTGACTAGTGTAAGATGATATCTCATTGTAGTTTTGACTTGCACTTCTCTAATGATTAATGATGTTGAGCATTCTTTCATGTGTTTGTTGGCAATCTGTATATCTCCTTTGGAGAAATGTCTATTTAGGTTTTCTGCCCATTTTAGGATTGGGTTGTTTGTTTTTTTGTTATTGAGCTGAATGAGCTGCCTGTAAATTTTGGACATTAATCCTTTGTCAGTTGCTTCATTTGCAAATATTTTCTCCCATTCTGAGGGTTGTCTTTTGGTATTGTCTATGGTTTCCTTTGCTGTGCAAAAGCTTTGAAGTTTCATTAGGTCCCATTTGTTTATTTTTGTTTTTATTTCCCTTTCTCTAGGAGGTGGGTCAGAAAGGATCTTGATGTGATTTATGTCATAGAGTGTTCTGCCTATGTATTCCTCTAAGCGTTTGATAGTGTCTGGCCTTACATTTAGTTCTTTAATCCATTTTGAGTTTATTTTTCTGTATGGTGTTAGGGAGTGATCTAATTTCATACTTTTACATGTACCTGTCCAGTTTTCCTAGCACCACTTATTGAAGAGGCTGTTTTTTCTCCACTGTATATTCTTGCCTCCTTTATCAAAGATAAGGTGACCATATGTTAGTGGGTTTATCTCTGGGCATTCTATCCTGTTCCATTCATCTATCTTTCTGTTTTTGTTCCAGTACCATACTGTCTTGATTACTGTAGCTTTGTAGTATTGTCTGAAGTCAGTATTGTCTGATTCCTCCAGCTCCATTTTTTGTTCTCAAGATTGCTATGGCTATTCAGGGTCTTTTGTGTTGCCATACAAATTGTGATTTTTTTTGTTCTAGTTCTGTGAAAAATGCCAGTGGTAGTTTGAAGGGGATTGCACTGAATCTGTAGATTGCTTTGGGTAGTAGAGTCATTTTCACAATGTTGATTCTTATAATCCAGAACATGGTATATCTCTCCATCTATTTGTATCATCTTTAATTTCTTTCATCAGTGTCTTATAATTTTCTGCATACAGGTCTTTTGTCTCCTCAGATAGGTTTATTCCTAGATATTTTATTCTTTTTGTTGCAATGGTAAATGGGAGTGTTGTCTTAATTTTGATAGTTTGATAGGGATTGCATTGAATCTGTAGGTTGCTTTGAGTAGTAGAGTCATTTTCTCAATGTTGATTCTTCCAATCCACGAACATGGTATATCTCTCCATCTATTTGTATCGTCTTTAATTTCTTTCATCAGTGTCTTATAATTTTCTGCATACAGGTCTTTTGTCTCCATAGGTAGGTTTATTGCTAGATATTTTATTTTTGTTGTTGCAATGGTAAATGGGAGTGTTTTCTTGATTTCACTTTCAGATTTTTCATCATTAGTGTATAGGAATGCCAGAGATTTCTGTGCATTAATTTTGTATCCTGCTACTTTATCAAATTCATTGATTAGCTCTAGCAGTTTTCTGGTAGCATCTTTAGGATTCTCTATGTATACTCTCATGTCATCTGCAAACAGTGACAGCTTTACTTCTTCTTTTCCAATTTGGATTCCTTCTATTTCCTTTTCTTCTCTGATTGCTGTGGCTAAAACTTCCAAAACTATGTTGAATAAGAGTGGTGAGAGTGGGCAACCTTGTCTGGTTCCTGATATGACCCAGCAATCTCACTACTGGGCATATACCCTGAGAAAACCATAATTCAAAAAGATTCATGTACCAAAATGTTCATTGCAGCTCTATTTACAACAGCCTGGAGAATGGAAACAACCTAAGTGTCCGTCATCGGATGAATGGATAAAGAATATGTGGCACATATATACAATGGAATATTACTCAGCCGTAAAAAAAACGAAATTGAACTATTTGTAATGAGGTGGATAGACCTAGAGTCTGTCATACAGAATGAAGTAAGTCAGAAAGAGACAGACAAATACTGTATGGTAACACATATATATGGAATTTAAGAAAAAAAACAAATATCATGAGGTGCCTAGGGATAAGACAGGAATAAAGACACAGACCTACTAGAGAATGTACTTGAGGATATGGGGAGGGGGAAGGGTGAGCTGTGACAAAGCGAGAGAGAGGCATGAACATATATACACTACCTAATGTAAGGTTAATAGCTAGTGGGAAGCAGCCACATAGCACAGGGAGATCAGCTCGGTGCTTTGTGATTGCCTGGAGGGGTGGGATAGGGAGGGTGGGAGGGAGGGAGATGCAAGAGGGAAGAGATATGGGAACATATGTGTATATATAACTGATTCACTTTGTTATAAAGCAGAAACTAACACACCATTGTAAAGCAATTACACTCCAATAAAGATGTTAAAAAAAAAAAAAGACAAGAAATAACGTGTTGTCAAAAATGTAGAGAAAAAGGAACACTTGTGCATTGTTGGTGCCAACGTCAATTGGTGCATCCACTATGGAAAATAATATGGAGAGTCCCTTAAAATTTAAAAATAGAGCTACTATATGATCCTGCAATTCCACTTCTAGGTATTTATCTGAAGAAAATAAAAACACTGATTCAAACAAATTTATTCACCCCATGTTCATTACAGCAGTATTTAAAATAGATCAGACCTGGAAACAAAGTAAGTGTCCACCAACAAATGAATGAATAAAGAAAATATTTTACATATGTATGTACATTTATTAAATGTAATACACACACACACACACACACACACATATATATATATAAAATGCTATCTTGTCATTTGGGACAACATTAATGGAAACTGAGGGCATTATGCTAAAGAAAATAAGTCAGACAGAGAAAGACAAAATCTGTATGGTCTCACTTGCATATGGAATCTAAGCAACAACAACAACAACAAAAAAATAGCAAAAAGCTCGTAGATACAGAGAATAGATTTGTTGTCACCGGAGATGAATAGTGGGAGGTGAAAATGGTGGGTAAAGAGGGTTAAAATGTACAAATTTCCTGTTATAAATAAGTCATGGGTTTGTAATATGTAGTATGGTGTCTGTAGTTAATATTATTGTATAATATATTTGAAAGTTTGTAAGAGAGTAAATCTTGAAATTTCATCATGAGAAAAAATGTGTAACTACATATAGAGATGGATATTAACTAGAATGATTGTGGTGATAATTTTGTAATATATAAAAATATTTAATCATTATATTGTCTACCTGAAACTAGTATAATGGTATATGTCAATTATGCCTCATTAAAAACAAACAGAAAAAAAAAGCAAATCTTTTTAAAAAAACTAATATTACTCTGACCCATAGAAATTTGAAGTAAATATGAGTGAAAATTCAATTTAAATTCAATGGGGATTTTCTTTCTCATGTTTCCAAGCCTATGAATAAAATATTTACAGTCAATTTTTAGCATTGCTTTTTGAAGAGGAATAGGTAATGTGTTGGCTGAATAATAGTAATTATTAATGATCATGTGGGGAATCAACAACGGCCATGCCTGGGCCAAGCATTTTATTAATCTTATTAATAATCTTTTAACCTTGTCTATGAGACCATTACTTGAATTATCCCCATTTTGTAGATGAGACAAGTTAAGTTTCTAAAGTCATATGAGTAGAGAAAGTGAATTTCTGCTTTGAAATAGCTGTCTTATTTGAGGACATATTTCTCTCTCCTTCCCCTTCCCCCCTCCTCCCTTATCTTCATTTTTTCTCTCTCTTTCTCTTTCTCAATGATTTTAGATTTTCTTTGAAAATAAATAATATTCCAGTGTCATCTATATTTTTAATCCTTTAGACACTTTTGAATATAATCTGCATGTTCAAAATTTATACCCAACAGATGGATCATTGCATTGCAAACATATGATACAAAAAATATTACATAAATGAGGAAATGGGACACTCAACTGACATCCCTGCCAAGGATGTTCTTTGCCCAATAGGGACTGGGGACAGGGGCAGGGTGTTCAATTTGAGGATGTCAACTCTTACCATTTCTTTTCAATATTGTACTGGAGGTTCTAGACTGTGCAATGAAAGAAAAATAAATCATGACATCCATATTGGATCTGAAGAAGCAAAATTGTCTGTATTCATAGATGACATGATCCCATATGTATTAATAGATAACCCCAAGGAATCAAGAAAGAAAGAAAGAAAGAAAGAAAGAAAGAAAGAAAGAAAGAAAGAAAGAAAGATCCAATACTCATACTACTAGATCCAATAAACTCATTTATCAAGGTTGCAGTATATAAGATCAATATATAAAACTTAATTGCATTTCAAAAAATTGGCAACACACGATTTGAAAATAAAATTAAGAAAAAAATTTCCATTTAAAGCAGCATCAAAAAATAAAATACTTAATAATAAATTTAATAAAAGAAGAACAGAACTTAAATACCAAAAGCTACAAAACATTACTGAGCAAAACTGAAGATATAAATGAATGGAGAGACGTTCCAGGTCCATTGGTTGGAAGAATCAATATTGTTAAGATGGCAATTCTTCCCAAATTGATCTACAATTTCAGCACAATCACTATCAAAATTTACAAATTAACCCTAATATTTATGTGGAAATACAAACCACCTACATTAGTCAAAACAATTTTGGAAAAGACAAGTTGGAGTATTTATATTCCCCTAATCCAAAACGTAATATGAAGCCACAGTAAGCAAGACCATGTAGTATTGGTTCAAGGTTAAGCATATTAATTTCTGGAGAGGTGGGGAGGGAAACAACACAAGAATGTAGAGAGAAGCACTCCTTTGTTTTCTATCTGCATTAGACTTCACATCTCTGTTTCAGGGTGAAATATAGCATCTGTCTACTCCAGAACTATAAAATCTGCCCTTTACCAAGGGGCTTCCTCTTAATCTCCACATGTATCTCATTAGTGACTCTGGATGAAATAAAGAAACCAAATAATCTGTCAGCAACTTGTTTAATGGCCTACAAGATGAAGAACCAGAGCCTTAACATGACATTCTCAACATTAAACAGCTCATTCATTTCAGGATCAATATGATAACCTTTGCTTCATGACCAGTCCTCATGTGAAAGTATGCTGAAGAGAATCCTGTATTATTAAAATGTGTGTGTGTGTGTGTGTGTGTGTGTGTGTGTGTGTGTGTGTGTGTGTGTTTTACCTTCTCTTAATTCTGAGTCATGTACTGGTACCAGTAAATGTACTTTTTTTTTTCCTTTGAAATTAAATCAGTCATTTCTTCCCCACCATATTAGCAACTCTATTAGCTGAAAGGATGGGGCATTAGCTGATAGGTATTAGGAAACTTAAAAAAAGAGGGAACTATGCTATAAAAGGAAAAGTTTTAGACCCTGGATCCTTTCCAGTTTAATTTCCCATTGTGCTACAATCAAACAGAAAATCTAGAGCACTAGCAGTCTCACATAACTGGGCCAAAATTAGTCCCTGATGAACAATAACACATTTAAATGGCAGATACTATAGAAGAAGAGTTTGCAAATGTGATGAGGACACATAATTTTGAAAAAGACAAATATTTCAAGGACAGTTCATTTGAAAAAACTGTTTTAAAAAAACGTGCAGCATTTAAGTAGTGATTATTTTGTGAAGGGTAAAAGGAACAATCTCACTGCTGCATTTGCTTTTAATGCTATTGCCTTCTTTTATAAGCAGTGTGATTGTAAAGATACAGGTAATAGCAGAAAATTTGGCCTTTATTCTAACTTCACAAGTTCATTTCCTCAAGGGGAAAAAACCCCAAAATAACAAGATGCATTTTGAAAAGTTATGTTGTTAAAATTGAGGAAACCTAAAAGTATAAGGGTATAAATGCTAAATAGTAGTTTTGATGAATTATTATATCCTTTAATTCGGCAAAATTTGTCACATTCAAAAAGTGATTCAAACACAAGGTCTTCCTTGGTGGCTCAGTGGATAAGAATCCGCCTGTCAGTGCATGGGACACAGGTTCCATCCCTGGTCCAGGAAGATCCCACATGCCGCGGAGCAACTAAGCCTGTGTGTCACAACTACTGAAGCCTAGAGCCCATGCTCCACAACAAGAGAAGCCACCATAATGAGTAGTCCCTGCACCACAATGAAGAGTAGCCTCTGCTCACCACAGCTAGAGAAAGCCCACGTGCGGCAACAAAGACCCAACACAGCCAAAAATAAATAAAATTGTCTTTAAAAAAAGATCAAACAAAAAATGAAAAACACACTCTCCTGTGAAAAAATAAGCAAAATTTGATTCCCTTTCATCTTAACAGCTGTGGTAAATCAGAAAGATACTGTGCTGAAGACAGAACTGCAGCTGGCATTTTGCCATGAAAGAGAGGCTGCTGGCAGATAATAGAGAGCAAGCAGGGACAAGCACTGCAGGGGGTGGGACTGGAGGGATTGGGAGGATGGGAATTTAATTATAAGCTCATTAGCACTATGGGACTTTTTAAATCATATGCAAAAGTTTTAAAAAAAGTGCTTTTAAAGTTATAAAGAACAGTTTTAAAATAGTTGCTTTCTATTTAAGTTCTACTATGTGCTCAGAACTCTACTGGGTTATTTATCTCATTTACTGTTGACAGTACTTCTATGATGTTGATATACTATTACCATTTAAAGAAAAAATAATCTTCATTCATTCAAAAATATTTGACTCCCCAAGAAGGCATATGACCTGCCTAACACCACTTTGTAAGCCAACAGTTTGAACTGACATTTAAACCCATTTTTATTTTAAAACACACACACTTTCACACTACTTTTATCTTGCAAAGATTTTGAAAATACATGTAACTGATATATTCTTGTGAAAGTGGTTGTCTCTCTCATTTTTTATATTAATATCATTATTAAATTTATCATTTATATGTTAATTGTAGAACATTTAGAAAATTACAGAAAAATAATCATGAAAAAGTAATATTAAATATAATCTTAACATCTAGAGCAATTTCATTTATAGCCTTCCAGCTCTTTTTCTGTGAATTTTTGTGGGGAACACTATATTGTGCCCTCTTGGGCCTGGAACTGTTGTATTTGTTTAAAATGTTGGGAATACTTTACTCAATTAGTTCTCATGACTCTATGGGAAAGGCATTTCTATTCATTCCCAATTTACAGGTGAGAAAATAGATATACTTTCCAGTTTTATCTTGTACATTTACTGCCCCCAGACTTGGATTCTACAATTTTTCTGAAGTGGCTACAATTTCCACTTTCAGTGGGAAATGGTATATGGAGACCTCGATCTGGGCATTAGAAGTGCCATTGATTCTAGACCTTTTCACCAGACAAGGTTGGTGAATAATTTCTTACAGATAAAATACATCTTGAGTTCATACTGATATTTTCAGTTCAAATATATCCCATGTTACATTTGAATAACAAAACAAACAAAATAACAAAAGCAGCAAAACAGGATACAAAGCTTTTGTTTTGTTTTCCCAGATCTTTTTATCCTTGAAATATCCCACAATAACATATAGTCAAAATTCTTGTTTAAAAGTGATTTGGAATAGTTTCTCTCTGCTCATTCCCCAAACAAGATACATACTTAGGTTTTTTTGGTTTGTTTTTTCACTTTGACTTTTGATATTTAGGCATTTTTTTCCTCAGTAATTTTTTGTTTTATAATTACATAAACTATTACCTTCTATTCCTGTCTCTTCCATTCTCCTTCTTCCTTCCCTTTATAGGTAAATATTTTAACAATTATATAAATTCTACTTCCACTTAAATACATATAATCAAGTACATATACTCAGGTTTCCGTATTCTTGGAAAAGAAAAAAACAGTATATCATAACATTTTTCTCTACTTTGTTTTTCATTTAAAAATAGCTTAGAGGGCTTCCCTGGTGGCACAGTGGTTGAGAGTCCACCTGCCTCTGCAGGGGACACGGGTTCGTGCCCTGGTCCGGGAAGATCCCACATGCCATGGAGCGGCTGGGCCCGTGAGCCATGGCCACTGAGCCTTCGCATCCGGAGCCTGTGCTCCACAACGGGAGAGGCCACAACAGTGAGAGGCCCGTGTACCGCAAAAAACAAACAAACAAAAAACTAGCTTAGAGATCATTCCATCAAAATATACTGCTAAATACCTGATTCTTTTTACAGTTGTGTAGTATGTCATTTAGTTTTTGGGTTATACCTTATTCAATCAGCTGTTTATTGATGGATGTTAGGGTTGGTTCCAGTCTTTTGCTATTACAAACAGTACATCTTCTTCATTTTTTAACCAGTGTCATTGGAATGGGCTCCAAGAAATAAAATAACTAATCAAAGTATAACTGTATATGTAATTTTGCTGGATATTGCCAAATTCCCCTTCTAGAGGTTGTACCACTTTGCATCTCTGCCAGCAATTATGAGTGCCCATTTCCCCATAGCCTTGCCCATAGAGCACATTGTCAAATTTTTGAATTTTTGCTCATTTAATAGATGAAAAATGTTATTCCTCTGTAATTTTACTTTGCATTTCTCTTATTATGTGTCAGGGTGATCATTTTATAATGTGGTTAATAGCTATTTGCATTTTGTTTTCTGTGATTTATCTCTCCATATTTCTAACTTATCTTTTCTAAAAAATCATTGTTTTTTTCTTCTTTTTCTGTAGAAGTTCTTTGTATTTTAGGAATATAAAACTTTGAATCTAATATAAATTGAAATATCTTTCTTAGTACATAATCTTTTTATTCTGATTATGTTATAAATATTGTATTATATTTATAAAATTATAACTGTAACTATAACTATATATATATAACACCATGCCAAATTTTCTTTTTTAAATTTTTGTAGTCATATTTATCCACGTTTTTCCTTCTTTTCTCCTGGATTTAGAATAATGGTTAGGAAAATTTTCCTCACTCCAGCTTATAGAGGAATTCTTCCATATTTCTTATAATAAATACTTGTATGGTATCATTTGTTACATTTAAATATCTAATCCATTTGGCATTTATAGTAATATAGTGTGTACTGACCAGATCCAATTTTATCTTTTTATCATGTTCCTGTTTAGTGAGAAGTTTCTTTCCATCACTAATTTGAGATGGCATCTTTATAATTTAGTAAATTTGCATATGTAATTAGATCTATTTCCAGATGTTCTGTTCTCTTCCACTGGTTTTTCTGAGTATGTGATAATACTAATTTTATAAGTTTTAGAGTGTAATGTAATATATGATAAGGCTAGACACCTCCATCTTGTTTTTTTGTTCTCAGTTGTCCATTCTTTTTTAAATATACAAATAAATTGACCTTCATGCAAATGCATTTTACAAGTTTTTTATGAACCTTTTTAATATTGTTAAAAAATAAAATTCAACTGAGTAAATTTGAAGATCTAATTGTCTCTATTAAGCAATTCATAAATTGGGAAGCATGTCATCTGGAAAGTAGCTAGATACTCCGAGGAGTTGTACAAGATGGAAGGTTTTCATAGAAGGAAGGTGGAGCAAAGAGGTTATTAGCAAAAGACAAGAAATAATCCTTCATAGGCCAGCTCATCTTCTTTTGGAGGAAAGGGAACAGCAGGGGTGCTATGCAGATTGCCTCACTAGTGCTAATCAGGAAATTTCAGATGGTCTGCTTAAAGATCACATGCCTAGTAGAGATTGAAACTGCAATTAAGTCTTGGTTTGCTGTTGTGGGGGCAAATGACTTCATTTTGGGTCTGTTGTTTCCTTTCCTTTTTTTTTTAACAATGTATTTTAACTGAGTTTAATATGTAAAAGTTTAAAAAAATGATGGATTCAAATATATAGTTAGTTTTCATATGTGGAGTCATGCTTAGAAAGTCCTGGAACATTCAAAGTATAAACAGATAATCACAGCTTAATCTAAATTGTGCCATTTTGTTGTTGTTGTTATTGTTGTTTAATTTTCTTACACTTAAAAATGTTAAAGGATAAAGAAGGATTCAAGTTTGTCGCCCAAAAGATATCTTTTGGCTCAATACTGTTTACTATATAAAAAAAATATTTTCACATTATTTTAAAACATCAAGATTATTTTCTCTTAAAATCTTTTAAAGATACTAGAAGTTATGAAGTTTGAGAGAAGTTCCCCAGGTAGGGATTATTTTTTTCCAAAAGGACTTTAAGCACAGAAAAGGCAGTAGTTAGTCTGAAAAGGAAGGCTTCAGTGCTGTGTGAAAACACACAGACCATGAATAAAACATTTATATCCATGAGATGAAGGAAGTTGTATGAAATCCAACTGCCAGGCCTCCAATGATCCATTATGCAGTTAAAAATGTCTGGGAGCAGTACAAACAAGTTTCCCCAGTTGGTACTTCAGACAAGTGGGTTTAGTGAAGTAGGCACTTTTTGCAGCCTTGTTAGTGTCCCCTGCCCCCCCATTTTGATTCATGAGTGCTATCATTTTGTCAGTAGACCAATGCCATAATGCTTGTACAGTGGTGAGGACTAGGAATTTTAGAATCTTCAGTAAAACTGGGTTGTTATTTTGTCCAAATCAGAGTTTTCTCTTTTTAGCAAATGAATAATAACTGAATTTCCAATCTTGTTTTCCTTGTCTGCGGCCAATTGTTAAGCTTCTCTAGCCAGTTTCTCAAAATTATTATTTTGGGGAAATAATCCTTTGGACCATGGCAGAGTTTGGCTTCTGTTGGTCCCCTTAAGGACAGCATTCCTTGCAGAAATATCAGCAAGGTGATTTCCCATAGGTGCCAGAGAGTCAAGTTTAGATTGTCCCAGAGTCTTAATAATAGCTAAAGCAGAAGGAACAAGGATTGGATCTAATAATTCCTGAACATGGGGCCATTTTACATTTCATTTCTTCTGTAAATAAGGAAACCACACTGCTTCCACACAATTCCAAAATCATAAGCTACTCTGAAAGCAAAAATATTGGCAGTTTTGTGCTTGGCTAAAGTACAAACCAATGTAAGAGCATACAATTCAGCAGCCTGATGGGCTAAAGTAGTTATAAGTAAAGATTCTTCATCAAAACATCAAAAGGAGTTGCAATATAATTATTAGAGAAATGCAAATCAAAACTACAATGAGATATATCACCTCACACCAGTTAGAATGGTCACCATCAAAAAATCTACAAACAATAAATGCTGGATACGGTGTAGAGCAAAGGGAACCCTCCTATATTGTTGGTGGGAATGCAAATTGGTACAGCCACTATGAAGAACAGTATGGAGGTTCCTTAAAACACTAAAATTAGAGCTACTATATGATCTAGCAATCCTGCTCCTGAGCATATATCCAGAGAAAAACATGATTTGAAAGGATACATGCACGCCAGTATTCATTGCAGCACTATTTACAATAGCCAAGACATAGAAGCAACCTAAATGTCCATCAACAGATGAATGGATAAAGAAGATGTGGTAAATATATACGATGGACTATTACTCAGCTACTAAAAAGAATGAAATAATGCCATTTGCAGCAACATGGATGAGCCTGGAGATTATCATACTAAGTGAAATCAGAGAAAGACAAATATCATATAATATCACTTATATGTGAAATCTAAAAAACAATGGTACAAATAAACTTATTTACAAAAAAGAAACAGACTCACAGACTTAGAGAACAAACTTATGGTTACCAGGGGGAAAAGTAAGGAGAGGGATAGATTGGGATTGACATGTACGCACTGCTATACTTAAAATAGATAACCAACAAGGACCTACTGCATAGCACAGTAAACTCTGGTCAGTATTCTCTAGTAACTGAAATGGGAAAAGAATTTGAAAAACGATAGATACATGTATATGTATAACTGAATCACTTTGTTGTTCACCGAAAACTAACACAACATTTTTAATCAACTATACTCCAATATGAAATAAAAAATTTAAAAAATAAAGTTGCAATAGCATACAAGAGTACAACATTTGCCACTGAAAACCTTTTAACTAAGAATCATCCGTGAAACCACGACCCCTAAAGCCAAGTTGCTCTGCTGAATTTATGATTAATTTCTCTATCCAAAACTTTATTCCCTTTCTTTTCCCACACCTGTTCCTCTCAAGATTGAGGAATATCAAAGAAAAGGGAGGATTCAAAGCAAGTAAGACCATGAAGGGCCTTCACAGTTACAAAAGCCTTTCCATGTCCCCCATTTCTTGTTTGTAGAAAAAGGCTTCAGCCTCCTAGACCGTCACTGAGTTCCAAAGGGCAGATTCAGTTACTAATTAGAGAAGTAAGGGAATGCAGAAATAAAGGAAAATAAGTCAAGGGAAAATAGTGCAGCAATAAAGCAGAATCCTAGTTCCTCCTCAAAGGATATACATAACAATCAGTTACAGCCTCCATGCAGGAGGATGACAACTTCAGACTAAACATAAGCACTTAGATTCCAGACTGATTGGAACCAGAAGGTTGATGACTGAGATTACTGAAACACCACCCTGTTACCTCACCACCAACCAATCAGTAGGAAGTCATGCATCCTGCAGCTCTCCCCCCAAAATTTGTCTTTAAAAACTGTTCTCCATAGACTATCAGGGAGTTCCAGTCTTTTAATCATGAGCTGCCCATTCTCCTTGCTTAGTGCCCTGCAAGAAAACTTACTCTGCTCCAAACTTCAGTGTTTTTTTTTTTTTTTTTTTTTTGGCAGTACACGGGCCTCTCACTGTTGTGGCCTCTCCTATTGCGGAGCACAGGCTCCAGACGCGCAGGCTCAGCGGCCATGGCCCATGGGCCCAGCCGCTCCGTGGCATGTGGGATCCTCCCGGACCGGGGCACGAACCCGTGTCCCCTGCATCGGCAGGCAGACTCCCAACCACTGCGCCGCCAGGGAAGCCCCAAACTTCAGTGTTTTAGTTTGGTCTCTCTGTGCATCAGGCATGTGAACTTTGGTTTGACAACATCAGTGAACTATGAGAAATCAGATTTACCAAGTGGAATTTCCTGTAGATCATCACAAGGTGTCAGGAAGTGGTTCATCAACATTAAACAATTGTAAGTGACTTTGTCAGGGCTGGAGGGGAGAAGAGCTGCAGGTTTAAGATTATTACAACATAAAAGTTATGGGAGGAGCAGTTAACAAAAGGACTATGTAGAAGGTGTGGCAGCTGACTGAGAAATGTTGAATGTAATAACAATTCAGAAGAGCTTCTGCTGCGTGAAGTACAAAAATGGTTAAAGGGGATTCTAAAACATTTTTTACAGTAGCCTTAACCAAAAGGGATATCTTCGTGCTACAGGGTTCATTTGCCAGCTATAATACCCTATAGGCCTTTGGTGGTCCTCATGCTTGTGGGTGAGCAGCCCAAGGGCATTCCCCCCTTTTTTCATATATATATGTATATATATAAGCATCAGATAATTGAGATGTCCAAGGTTAGGAAGGTTTATCAAACTCTCCTTTAAGGCCTTGAAAACTAAGCATCTTTTTCTTTGCATAAAATTTGGTTGAGGTTGTTATTGTTGAGTAAAATATATAGATTTCCATGAGACAGAAATTTAGAATTCATTTTTGGCAATAACCAATTAGCTCTAGAAAACCTCTCATTGCTTAGTTTTGGGTTTGGGGAAACTTAGGACACCATGAAATCTACCTGGATCTTGGTGTAGCCCTAGTTCTACAATAAGGGCTTGGGAAAACTGCAATTTTTCATTGACAAATTTATGCCCTTTGAACACTGAAAGCTTTAGCAAGTGGTTGCTGTCTTCCTATAGGAGGACTGGAAGGAGAGTAAAAAACAAATCATCTGTGTGTTGCAACAAGGTAGACCTCTAGGAACTTTATATCATTCTGATCAGCCTTCATAATTTGTGAGAAATAAAGACTTTCAATAAAACCCTGAAGCATTACTGTCTAGGTGAATTGTTTTTCTTCCCAAGTGAAGGCCAAAGCGTATTGGCTAGCTTTATCAACTGGAATACTAAAGAATACACTACATTATTGTAAATAATCTTCTTCCAGTAGGAATGGATGTTAGTAAATTATGAGAGTTAGGAACACAGGATGTCAAGGGATAATAATGTTGGCTATTGCTCGGAGGAGGTCCTGAACAACCTCTCCCTTTGGCTCTTAGGTATTCTCACCACTAAAATGGGAATGTTACAGGGCCTAGTACAAGGGACAATGAGGCCTTAAGCCTTGTAATTTTCTATTATCAGCTTCATATCTTGAAGGGTTTCTTTACTTATAGAGTATTGATTAATTCTGAGAAGAGGTTTTGAGGGGTCTATTTGAATCTTGAATTTTGTCAACATCAGTTGCAGATTTTGCCCATAAGAAAAGGGTACATTATTCAATAGGAACAAATCATCATGTTTCCAGAATTAGCTCTAGTACCACCTGGTATTCACCTGGTTGGTTCCTTTGATGACTACTGTCAATTTCTGGAATTATTTCCCCCTTTTGGGAGAAAGAAAATTTTCCATGATACATCTCTAAGAAGTCTGACAGAGGAACTAAGGAGAAAAGGGTGTGTATCTCTCAAAAAGCCTAAACAAATGGAATACGTTCAGAGACAGAAACCTTCTGAGAAACCCCACTGTTTGAATTCTTTAAGTACCCTGAGGCAGGGACTGCTTTATTGGAGGGGGGGTGAGCAGTGAGTATGTGGCTCTATTGCCTATTAGGACAGGAAGACATTCATCCTCAATCTAAAGGAATGCTTCTCTAGGACTATTTACAGGGAGGATTAGGAAGAGCTCCTGTAATTCTCAAGAGTCCCATCATAGAGGACTGGGAGGATGTTAGAAAGGCTGGTTAGAGAGCTGAAAGCACCTGAAGTGCTTAAATTTGTAACCATTACTTTTCCAGTGTCCTGGCTCTTTGCAATAATAATAGAAACTAGGAAGATTTTGGATTCATTAAGGAGACTTCATTTGCTGGAGTTGAAGATAAAGAAGTTTGGTGGTTTTCCTTGGAGGTGACTCTTCTAGACTGTGAAAGAGCTGGTTTGCCAGATTAACTAAGTCTAGACTAGTTTCCCATTCCATCCACAACTTAAGAATGTGTGTCAGACTTTTATTTATATCTTTCAGCAAAATGGGAGTTTAGAGACTCTGCTATGTGCCTGGTCTATAGTCTAAGTTGTTACCAGTTTCCCAGCCCAAGTATTTTTTATTACTCCATCTTCACATTTCCTAATCATTAACTCTTAAGCCTGCCTTTTGAGACTCAGGGGAGGGTTGGGAGGCTAAAGTAAGTGTATTTTACTTTGAAGGACAGGGACAAAGGATTTCAATCTCCCCACCTTTTTTTTTTTTTTTTTTTTGACACTCCTCAATGTTGAGAGGAACAGGTATTGGAGAAGAAAGAGAATAGTGTTTTGGATAGAGAAATTAATAATAAACTCAACAGAGGAACTCAGTTTTAGAGGTACTCAGTTTCAGGCCTGACCTTCACTGACAAGCATATGAACTAGTTGATTTAAGTCAGAGAAACCAGGTTGATCAACTTAAGTGACTATATTAAAATTTTCAGCAAATCTGTGAGGATCTTCAGTTACTTTGGGAAATCTTTGACTATGGCTCACAGTTCAACTTTACTCCAGGGAATACAAGAAATTAAGGGTGGGCTTCCCTGGTGGCACAGTGGTTGAGAGTCTGCCTGCCGATGCAGGTGACACGGGTTCGTGCCCCGGTCCGGGAAGATACCACATGCCGCGGAGCAGCTAGGCCCGTGATCCATGGCCACTGAGCCTGCGCGTCTGCATCCTGTGCTCTGCAATGGTAGAGGCCACAACAGTGAGAGGCCCGCGTAAAAAGAGAAATTAAGGGTTTAACCTCTGGATCCTCAGAAGTCTTAATTTTAAAGGGGCAGTTTCTGACAAGTTCAGAGGAAAAGGGAGTGAGGGCAATTTCACAGAAAAAGGGACATTCAGTGAGATAATTAGTATGGGGGAACCTAGGGTATAAAGGAGGCATAGGCTTTATAGAAGGAAAGGAGAATGATGGTGCCAGGGGAGGCATCTGTCCATAGGGATCCAAGGGAGAAGGACATAATGACACCAGAGACAGGGTTCAAGACAAAGAAGCCAAGGGAGAAGAGCCTGAGACTTTGGGAACCATTTCATCTTTTTAAGAAGTTTGACAGAGGATAAATAAATAAAATTATTTATTTAACTCAGTTAATCTTAAAATCTTTTTTTGTGGAGAGGCAATTTTAGAAATCTGATTGATAAAGTGGGACATCTCAAAATACTAATCAAAATAGTCCTTCCACTCTGTTCTGGAAATTTGTGGTCTATTGTAGTCCAATGCAGTTTAAAAAAATAAGTTTGGGTATTTCAAAAGTTCTCCATAATGGCCATTGATATTCTAAGTTGCTTTTGGTTAGGTTGGTCAATTTAGTTAGAAATGGACAAGGCGAAGAGACACAGTTTTTAAACATAAAATCAGCCAGAGTCCCTGTTGGGGGTGGGCACTCTCAAAATGTTTAGATAATTGAGATCCCATTTCTCAGAAGTTTTTCCCTAGACTAAAATAACAAATTCAAACAGTTCTCTAATTGCACAGTGAATGACTTTCTTAAGTTGATCTTAGGAATGGTACCCTAGAAAGAGCTATGAGTTCAGCCCATTTATAGTTTTCATTAAATCTCCTTGGTTTCTTTGAGGATAACTTCTGGTTTTCTGGGTCTCGACTATGCAGGGCAATAATCTATGGTCTATTGCAGCAATGTCTTCAGACTTCTTACAGTCTATATCACCCATAACTTGTTATCCTAAGGTAGAGCTTTTCACGAGACCAACACTGGCTAATCCACAGCCAGTCATTACTTGAAATTTGGAGCCTCTGTGATAGGGATAGGGCAGGATAATCAAATAGCTAGTTAAAAAATTCCACTAGGGGATCGTACATAGAGAGGAAATTTTGGGAGACCCCTGTAAGTTTTAATGATCACTCAAGAAAGCAGGTTTGATTAGCAACAAAACCAAGCAAGCTTGCTTAGCAATAAAACCATACAATAGAAGCACGAGACATGCCCCAAAACAATAAAATAATGGTGGAATGAGACCTATATCCTGCCCATTGAGGTCAGCCAGTTAATGATCCTTGAGAAGGAGCTTTTTCTGCATGTACTAAGAGCAAAAATATAGGGAAAGGTGACATTATACTTTAATATGAGATGATTTACCTTACTTTAGCTTATGTTACCACCCTTCTGCCGATTAAAATAGCACCATGACAGTCCTGGTTGGGCCATATAGGGACAAAAAATCTCCCTGCTCAACATGGAGATGGAGATGATGATGGAAGCCTGACTTCTATTCAAGAAAAAGGAAGAAGATGGTCTCCTCCTTTCCACTTTTCCTATGATTATAAAACTGTATCCCCTTTTGTTTTCATCGTGGTACTCTCTTGCCTGCCTGCTTGTATCCTTCACAAGCATCCTATACGAATAATTTACTTCTTACCTATCACTTTACCTCTCATTGAATTCTTTCTGGGCTGAGACTTAAAGAACCTGAACTCCACTGAGCCCTGAGACACGTTCTGAGGTTTCATCTGTATGATCACAAATATTTGTGAGGGTGAAAATAAGGGCAGAGGCCTCAACACTCTCCACTTGTCCCATTTTACAGAAAAGCACTCAAATGGCAGATAGAGATAGAGCTCCAGCTTTCTGATACTTTTTCCCAAGCAATTTCTATTTCAAATAATAATGCCAAGTAATACCAAAAGCAGAAGAATAAATAGAGTCTACTTTCAATTCTGCTCCATAATTAGCAATAATTACTTTATCTGTGAGTGTTTTCCTTCAAAACTCTTTTGTTTTCTTCTTTAGTCATCCTGAATGATTCAGTGTGATTTTGATAGAATGCCTCTGGAGATCACTGAGCAGATACCATTTGAATGCAGAAATCAGCAATTATCTTTTAAGTACAGAAAACAATGATTGAATTATTCTAGGAAATCTTCATTTAAATTAAGCAAATTATTTGAATTGTTAATAGATAGTCAACATGACATTAATTAAACCATTTGACAATAGTCTTCCTATGGACTAAACTCAGTTTCTTTATTGGCTTTTTTAAAACACAGAGTAAATCTTCTACATTTGAAGTTTTGATTTGATATCAGTGGTTAATTATTTTTTTTCACCCTGAAAATGATTGTAGCAATATTCAGTGTTCATGAGTAAAAATTTCACTTATTTGTGGCTCAGTAACTCTGGTTTCAGTTTCCTATCCAAAGCTTCAAAATCACTTTGAAGAACACCATGTAAGTAAATTAAGCCATCAAGTCATCAAGCTGGGAATGTCACACCCAGGAGGGTACTTCCATGCTTATAGCAGCTACTTTGAGTCTCCAACAAGAATTTTCCAGAGCTGAAAGCATTCTCAGGCTCAGAGATTTCATGGAACATAAACCTTTACTTCAAAAATAAACTTCGTGTTTTGAGAATAAACCATTTATTGTTTGTATAAAAGGTCCCTGAGTTTTTGTTAGGAAACAATTTAATGGCTCCAGTTTATAAAAATTATTGTGGGACAGCGATTACAAATGTAACCTTTACTTTAAGTGCAGATGCAATTTGGCCCCTTGGTTTTAACACCGTTTTACTTGGCTTGTGGCACAGAGCACCCAGTTGGGCACAAAATAATTTCTGGAACTCTAATTTTTTTTATTTTATATTTTTTCATTGATTTTTATTTCTTAGTGCATAGCTCTTCCTCTCACAAATACAGGAAGATTACAAATTATGTTCATATGTACATGAAGTATTGCCAAATTTAAAACAGGAGTCACTTTATGTAACAGTTATAACTGTTTTAGAATAAACTTGTAAATAGTATCTAAAAACAAATTATTATATATTGACTGCCATATTTCACAATGTACATAGGTTTGGCTGTAAAAAATGCACAACTTAAAAGTTGAGAATTGTGTTTCATTTGGCAGGCAAAACTGAGGACTTAAGCCTGGGATGGGACACAACTTCTCAGATAGCTCTCAGAGACTGCTCCAAGAGGAAAGGGAGGAGCCAGTATATATAGGAGATTTTGCAACAAAGACTAGGTAGTCAGAACATCAAAAGATTACTGTTAATTAAGGAAAACCAGATACCTCAAGTTAAGGAATTTAGCACTTTTCTGTGTATGGGAAAGGCAAGCATCTGGGCTCACTGAAATCATTCCTTTGATCTGCATCTCAGCTATCTGGGGCTGGTATCATTTGCTTTCTCATCCTGAGTCTCCTCAGGGTATGCCATTGAAAGATGGCTGCAGTGACTGACTGCTGGGTGGTGGGCATCCTGTTTCCATCCTGAGTTTACTCAGGGCTCACCATCTGGGTGTGGCTGTAATGTGATGGCTTGATGGCTGCAACATCCTTCATTTACTGATATGGCAGGCAACATTTTCTTATTGACAATACTGTATTTTATATTAAGAATAAAACTTAAATTTCTTCTGATCTTTAATAGTAAGAAGCAATTTGCCTTTAAATAATGGTTGCAGATTATTTCTGCTATTTCTACAACCTAAGTTATTGCAGTATGAAATTTAACATTTTTAAAGATGTGCAGGACCTATGTAAACACTTTGTATATGTCTTTCTTCAATTACCAAAATAGTGGAGTACACCTTATAGAGATTATTGTTTTGAGGTTCTGCTAACTTTTGGGCAAAAATGTTTGAGAACATATTTAAATAATGTTTCTAGGCACTCCTAGATTTATTTTCCAATGCATTAACACAGGAGTAATAGATAAATTGTTGAGAATAAATAATAAATACATACAAAAATAAATAACCACACTTAAAATAGAAACATTGATACTGGCACACTCTATTTACTAAATAATCAGTTCTGGACATTGACTTTTTGAGAATCTTTATAATGTAAAGCTATTCTTAACCCCATATACATAAATATACAATAGTCATAATTTCTTTCTAATAATCATATTCAATATGATTATTTCCTGGAGATGGATCAGGAAAGATGAAAGGAAGAATGATTGGAGGAGAGGTGTTGACTCTGGGGTAGTATTATGTTTCAGAGAGAGAGCTCTCACCTCTGATCTTGAGAAATATATGATGTCAAAAAAAAAAAAGACAGATTGCACTGGAGAAATTTAAACAGACAAGGAAGACTTTTATAAATTATTTACAGCTTTACTGAAACATAATTTAAAAATGAAATTGTGTATATTTAAAGTGTACTATAAGGCCATTTGATATAGGCATACATTGTAAAGTGAATACCACAATCAAGTTAATTACCATATCTATCCACCTTATATAGTTACTTCATAGCTATTTTGTGTGTGTGAGACAGAATGCTGAAGATCTATTCTCTTAGCAAATTTCATATATACAATATTATTAAGTACAGTTAATGTACACTGTACATTAGTTTCTTAGAACTTATTTATCTCATAACTGAGACTTTGTACCTTTGACCAACATCTTCCCATTTTCCTCATTTCTGCCCTAACCCCTAACAACCATTTTCAACTCTGTTTCTATGAATTCAATTATTTTCTTTTTTTTTTAGATTCCACATGTAAATGATATCATGCAGTCTTTCTATGTCTGAAGAGCATAATGCCCTCCAGTTTCATCCATGCTCTCACAAGTGGCACAATTTCATTTTTTTCATGGCTGAATATTATTCCATTGTCTATAAATAGAAATATAGATAGACAGATATAGAGATACATAGATATCACAATTTTAATTTGCTTTTCTGTCAACAGACATGTTGTTTCTATATCTTGACTATTGGAAATAGTGTTGGAATGAACATGGGGACACAGATAGCTCTTGGAGATAGTGATTTTCTTTCCTTTGTATATATATCCAGAAGTGGAATTGCTGGATCATATGGTAGTTCTAGTTTTAAATTCTTGAGGAAGCTCCATACTGTTTTCCATAATAATTTTACCAATTTACATTCCCACTAACAGTGTATAAGGGTTCTCTTTTCTTCATGTCCATGCCAACATTTGTTATCTTTTGTCTTTTTGATAATAGCCATTCTAACAGATGTAAGATGAGATCTAATTGTGATTTAGATTTGCATAATCGAAAGGAAACCTTTAATCAGCATACTGCAATAAGCGAAAGAGGCCAGAACCAAAGTCTGAACACAAGGATGCTGAAAGAAGGAGCTGGAGAGTTTTGTGGAGGTGGGGTGACTAATGTTACCTTTATTTACTAATGACCTTACTCAAAGGAAGTGTAAACTTACTCCTATTTCAGGACAGGAGGTAGTTTTACAACTTGGAGAAAGACAGCCATGAAATTTAGGCTTCTACTCTCCCATGGGGACTGGAAGATAGGGCTATCTATCTTCTTTGATGATTACATTTCAAAGAGATGTCTCTCAGGTCCTTGAGAAAGACATTCCTGTTTTGTAAAACTGATAATAGCCTTTCTAATTGATATTATGAGAATATTTACTTATCTATTTATTTAAAGTTATATTAGTTTCAGGTTTATAACATAGTGATTCAATATTTTTACAGATTATACTCCATTTAAAATTATTACAAAACAACGGCTGTATTTCCCTGTGCTGTACAATATTTTTGTTGCTTATCTATTTTATACATAGTAGCATGCAAGAGTCATTTTAAAAGACTTACATCTCAAAGGAGAAGAGAAAGGATTTGTAATTACAAGTTTTCTAAAGTAAGCGTTCTAAGAAAAGGAGAGCCTGGTGCGTAGGGTAAGTAGGAAGCCTGTTTAAAGATTAGTCAAATGAAGGAGACATTAAGACCACTTTGGTCAGTGAATTCTCTCTTTAGAGTCAATGAAAATTTATTAGCAAAAAACTAAGCCACATTTCAAATACACTTTATAAACTATATAACTAAATGTTAATTTTAAAGATCTCAGAATTATTTTAACTCTACCTAAGAACTTTTTGTTGAAGAATTATGGTGTTAAAAAATGAAAAGCAAATAACTACATTAGTAGGAAAATAGATAATCAAATTGTGATGCAACCATACTTTGGCACATTAAGCATATATTGAAATAAACTTAATAGATGTATACTGAAGGGATTCAGAATGAGCCTCCCCAAAATGTGTCACTTTGGCAGTAATACTATTTTGAGCTAAAGGCAATCAAGACACAGTAGAGTCAAAAGCAAAAACAAAACAAAAACTTTTACCTTTCCTTTAACTGTCTAAAAGAATTTAGACAGGGGACCTGGTCCAGAAAGAAAGCTATTACCAAAGAATAGCTTTTTATCTGAATGACCTATCTCTGGCAGGACAAACATCTAATTACCAAACACCTGCTCTTCTTATCTTCCTGTGAATTACCCTCCTCCCCTTTGAAGCCCCAGGTGGCTATTCCATTCCTCAGCTCAAATGGTATATAAGCCTCAATTGTCAGGCTTGTCCTTGAATCTCATTGTCTTTGTGGTGCCCCTATACAAACATAATTAAATGTGGTTATTTTTCTCCTGTTAATCTGTCTTATGTTAATTTGATTATTAGACCAGTCAAAGAACCTAGAAGAGCAAGGAAAATATTTCCTCCCCTACAATATATATTTTTCTTAAAAGGGTATCCAAGATGTATTACTTCAGTTGCTCAGGCCAAAATCCTTGTTGATGTATCTCTCATATCCCACTCCCAATCCTTCAGCAAAAGCTGTTGGCTCCAATTTCACAATGTCCACAGTCTGATTACTTCTCATTACCTCTGCTGCTACCATCTGGCCAGCCATCATCTCTAACATGAACCACTATGATAGCCTCCTCATTGGTCTCCCTGCTTCTAGAATGTCTCTCTCTCCAAAACATAGCCTCACACTGCTGTTAAAGTTACCTTTTAAAAAGTTGAATCACATCAGCTGGTCAGATCATGTTAACCTTCTGCTCCAATCATTAGCCAACTCTGTGTGATCTGGCACCTTCCTGATCCTCAGACATCTTCATGTCTCAGTGCTTTTGCACAGGCTATTTCTTCTTTCTGAGATGCTCTTATCCCACCACATCTAACTGCACCCCCTTAAATTCTGCTAAAATCTCACCTTCTCTTTGAGGTCAACTCTTCCCACCCCAGTTTAAAATGCAGCCTGCTCACACTCCCAAAGCACTTGCAAACTTCCTTATCCTGATGGCTTTTATCACCTCCTAGCAAACTTGTTATTTATTTTTTTTTTATGTTTATGATTTATTTTCTGTCTCTTCCCAATAAAATGAAATTTTTACAAGAGTGAAAAATCTGTGCTTTGTTTATTCATGTTATCAAATAGAACAGAGCCTGACAGAGATGCTGCCCATTGAATGTTTGTTGAATATATGACAGATAAAAATATTTGTCACCAGAATAAGTGAAAAACTCATGTGAACTATCAAACTGTACCTCAATGTCTTACTTATTATTGAGTATGCTTTTTTAGTAGTCTTAAAATGCTGACAGGAATTGTAAACACACACCAATCAAAAACATTTTAAAAATATATTTTTAATATTATGGAAGTTATTTAAGCTAACTGAAATATGTATTATTAAAATCTAGACAGCATAAGTCCACTTTTGTGATTACTCATAGTGAAATTTTTATTATGAAAAATACTTAAGTTCAGGACAGATATAGGTCAAAAATGAAAACACAAGTATAAACTAGGAAATATTTTTTGACTCAATACTTATTGGGATAAAACTATGATGATGTAATTTGTTTTTCAATGAAGTATCCATGTAGATCAGGTAAAATTAATATTCCTACTGGTTATTTACTTGTGTAGTCAAGACAGGATGATTAATTTGAGCAGAAGTGTGTTTACTGTTACTTTTGGGAAAAAAAGTGTAATATACCGGTGTAGTGTACTGACTTATATTATTTTGAAATTATTGAGAGATCTAAATTAAAATACAAATAAGCTGAGATAAAGTCACCATAGAAAATATGTTTCTGAGGTAACTCCTTGGACTTCTACTTTATCTGCTGGAAGTGAGTCCCTTCAGACTGCTTCTTTTGGATTGTAATAAGAAGTTGTTTGATTTAAAAATATCTTACCACCACAAACAAAGCTATGATATAGTTTTCTTAAAATAAAAGGTTAAATGTGTTTTACTTTTCTCACCTTTTTTATTGGTTTTGTTTTTAAAATATTCATGTGAGATCATGAACATGAGACCATGTTAGAGAAAAAAATGGTTTTGAGCCACATGGATAATCTCTTCTTTAAAAACAAAATCAAGTAAATAAAAAGCTCTAACAACCAATATTATCAAGATTTATCTTAAAATAGCTTATTTATTCTTGAAATGTTTTTGTCTGAGTTAAGCTCACAACAATTTTTGATTGAGCCCTCACCATCTTCCAAGAAATAACATATGGATAAAGTTAAAAAGTAGAAGTATATTAGGATGTACTAAAGCTACCTTCTGGGAAATGTACATATATAAATGACAAATCCTGTATCTGCTGTTGAATGATAATAAAGAAAGCCAATAATTCATAGCACCTGAGCCCTGAAAACCAAGCAGTAACACCAACAGTTTCTAATGTTATATTATAAGCTAGAGATTATTCACTACACAAGGACTATATGCTTTGTATTCATTGTAGTTCTTGGTTACAAACAACAGAAAATTTATTCAAGTTACTCTAATCAGAAAAGGTGTTTTCTGGAAAGGTATTAGGTATCTCTGCAGAATAGAAGAATAGAGCAAAAATCACACCGCAAGAAGAGTCAGCCCAACACTAGCATCACCAGTGGTTTTAACTGTCCCTGTTTCTTTGAACCATTCTCTCAGTATTCAGTATCCAGGCCTGGAGTATGGTTCAGTGATCTTATGTATGGCTATGCCCTAGGGAGAGCCAGGGTCTAGTTTATCTGTCTGTGCTGGGGGATAAGGACACTGCCTCCTGTCAAAATGCCTAACCAGTAGATTCCACAAGTAGAGGAAGAGGTCTCACATGGCAGAAATCTTACCAAAAAAAAACAAGAAAAGAAAGAATAGCCTCCAAATATCTTTATTACAAGCAGACCTCATGAGTGTGATTAGCAAATAAAAACTGCAATGAGGAAAATACTTTAATTTTTGACCATCTCCCCAACAGTAACCACAGAAATAAAAAAATATTTGCTTTAGAACTGATTAAATTAGCTGGTAACAATTGTTGTTTTTTGATTTAACATATTTTTATGCTATTTCCTCATCAGGAGCCAAAATTTTGCTTTGAAATACTATAGAAAAGCACTTGAGCCCAAGAGTAGTTTTTGCATCATAAATGAAGCCCTCTTGTTAAGAGTTAATGTGGAACATAGCAGGTATGATTAGGATTGTTTGGAACCAGACTGAGTTCAAATCCTGGCTCTATTCCTTGCCTATGTGTGAACTTGCACACATCAAGCTTTCACTGTACCTTAGCTTGCTCATTTGTAAAATGGGAAGAAGAAGAATAGTATCTATCTCTGGAGGCTGTAGTTAGGATTGAATTTATATGAGCACAACAGTACCAGCAGGAGTGAGCACAATGCACCCATGAACCACCATTATCACTGGTTGCCTCTGCTAAGTGACCACGATCTACTTCATATGCTGAAAATATGGGGTGACATTGCTACAACTACACACATCACTTGTTTTAAACATTTCAAGATTTGTTCATCTAGATATCATTTTGATATGTGCCACAAAAGGGAGAGTTGTTATTTTGTTTGCAGTGAATTTAGCTCTGGCCACCTGGTATGTTGAGCTTTATCTTCAATTAGAAGCAGGGGCTCTGTGTTCTAGTTCTAATTTCACTATAATGGGTTGTTACTGGGCAAGGTACTGACCTAAATTATCTCATTTATAAAAGGAAAAGTCTAAAAACTTGATCTTGAAGGCTACTTTGGCATTCTTCAATGATGGATCTGAAAAAAAAAAAAAAGAAAAGAAAAAGTCCTCCTGAATACTGAGATTAACAGGCCTCATTTTATTTTGTTTTGCTTTATTGCACTTTGCAGATATTGCATTTTTTACACATTTAAGATTTGTGTCAACCCTGTGTCAAGCAAGTCTCTCAGTGCCATTTTCCAATAGCACTTGCTCACTTTATATCTCTGTGTCATATTTTGGTAATGCTGACAATTTTTCAAACTTTTGATTATTATTATATTTTGTGGTGATGACTGTAATTGTTTTGGGACACCACAAACTGCACCCATATAAGATAGCAAACTTAATCAATAAATGTTTTTTGTGTTTGGACTGCTCCACTGACCAGACATCCCCCCATCTCTCTCCCTCTCTTTAGACCTATTCCATGAGACACAACAATATTGAAATTAGGTTAGTTAATAACCCTACAATAGCCTCTAAGTGTTCAACTGAAAGGAAGAGTTGCATGTCTCTCACTTTAAATCAAAAGCTAGAAATGATTTAGCTCAGAGAGGAAGGCATGTCGAAAGCTGAGACAGTCGTCTTGTGCCAACAGTTAGTCAAGTTGTAAATGCATAGGAAAAATTACTGAAGGAAATTAAGAGTGCTATCCCAGTGAAAACACAAGTTATAAGAAAATGAAACAGTCTTACTGCTGATATGGAGAAAGTTCCAGTGGTCTGGATCAAACCAGCCACAACATTCCCTTAGCCAAAGCCTAATCCAGAGCAAGGTGCTAACTCTCTTCAATTCTGTGAAGGCTGAGAGATGGGAGGAAGCTGAAAAAGAAAAGTTTGAAGCTAGCAGAGGTTGGTTCATGAGATTTAAGGAAAGAAGTCATCTCCATAACATAATAGTGCAAGGTGAAGCAGCAAGTGCTGATGTAGAAACTGTACCAACTTATCCTGATGATCTAGAAGATCTAGCTGAGATAATTAATGAAGATGGCTACACTAAACAACAGATTCTCAATGTAGCCTTATACTGGAAGAAAATGTATAAAGAGCCTTATACTGGAGTCTTATACTGGAAGAAAATGAAAGGCCTTTCATAGCTAGAGAGGAAAAGTCAGTGCCTGGCTTCAAAGCCTCAAAGACAAGCTGACTCTCTTCTTAGGGGATAATGAAGTTAGTGACTTTAAGTTGAATCCAATGCTCATTTGCCATTTCAAAAAATTTAGGGCCCTTAAGAATTATGCTTAATGTACTCTGCCTGTGCTCTATAAATGGAACAACAGAGCCTAGGTTTAAAACATAGTTTATGAACTACTTTAAGCCCACTGTTGAGATCTACTGGTCAGAAACAAAGATTCCTTTCAAAGAATTACTGCTCATTGACAATGTACTTGGTCACTGAAGAGCCCCAGTGGAGATGTACAACAAGATGAATGTTGTTTTCATGCCTGCTAACACAGCATCCATTCTGCAGCTCATGGATTGAGGAGTAATTTTGACTTTCAAGTCTTATCATTTAAGAAATACATTTTATTAATCTATAGCTGCCATAGATAGTGATTCTTCTGATGGATTGGGGCAAAGTCAATTGAAAACATTCTGGAAAGGACTGACCATTTTGGATGCCATGAAGAACATTTGTAATTCATGGAAAGAGGTCAAAATATCAACATGAACAAGAGCTTGGAAAAAGTTGATTCTAACCCTCATGGATGACTTTGAGGGGTTCAAGACTTCAGTGGAGGAAGTAACTACAGACATGGTGAAAATAGCAAGAATTAGAATTACAAGTGGAGTCTGAAGATGTGACTGAATTTCTTCAATGTTATGATAAAACTTTGAAGGAAAGAGTTGCTTCTTATGGATGAACAAAGTTTTTTTTTTTTTTTTTTTTGAGATGGAATCTACCTACTCCTGGTGATGATGCTATAAAGATTTTTGAAATGATAACTAATGACTTAAAATAGTACATAAACTTAGTTGATAAAGCAGTAGCAGTGTTTGAGAGGATTGATTCCAATTTAGGAAGAAGTTGTACTGTGGCTAAAATGCTATCAAACAGGATTGCATGCTACAGAGAAATCATTTATAAAAAGAAGAGTATGACAATCTCTAGGTCCATCCATGTTGCTGCAAATGGCATTGTTTTGTTCTTTTTTTATAGCTGAGTAATATTTCATTGTATATATGTACTACATCTTCTTTATCCATTCATCTGTCGACGGATATTTAGGTTGTTTCCATGTCTTGGCTATTGTAAGTAGTGCTGCAACAAACATTGGGATGCATGTATCTTTTTGAATTATATTTTGTTTTGGGTATATGCCTATGAGTGGGATTGCTGGGTCATACGATAGTTCTATTTTTAGCGTTTAAAGAAAAAGTAATCTCCATATTGTTCTCCATAGTGGCTGTACCAATTTACATTCTCACCAAAAGTGTAGGAGTGTTCCTTTTCCTCCACACCCTCTCCAGCATTTATTGTTTGTAGATTTTTTGATGATGGCCCTTCTGACCCGTGGGAGGTGATACCTCATTGTAGTTTTGATTTGCATTTCTCTAATAATTAGTGATGTTGAGTGTCTTTTCATTTACTTTTTGTCATCTGTATGTCTTCTTTAGAGAAATGTCTATTTAGAGCTTCTGCCCATTTTTTTGATTATTGTATCTTATTTTAAGAAATTGCCACAGCTACCCCAACTTTCACCATCCACCAGCCTGATCATTAAGACTTACTGAAGGCTCAGATTATGGTTAGCATTTTTTAGCAATAAAGTATTTTTAAATTAATGTATGTACATTTTTTAGACATAACACTATTCACACTTAATAGACCACAGTATAGTATAAACATAACTTTTATATGCACTGGGATACCAAAAAATTCATGTGACTTGCTTAATTCTGATATTCACTTTATTACAGTGGTATGGAACTGAACCCACAACATCTCTGAGGTATGCCTGTAACGAAATGCCAGAACCTGCCTAACTATCTGTGAATAGAGAATAGAGACAGGTTAAGAATTTAAAATGTCTTTGGGAAAGGTAAGGAGAGGGGAAGGGATAAATTAGGAGGTTGCGATTAACATATACATACTATTATATATAAAATAGATCATCAACAAGGACCTACTGTATAGCACAGGAAACTCTACTCAATATTCTGTAATAACCTATATGGAGAAAGAATCTGAAAAAGAATAGATATATGTATACGTATAACTGAATCACTTTGCTGTATACCTGAAATGAACACAACATTGTAAATGAACTCTAATATAGAATTCTATAATCCAATATAGAATACAAATTTTAAAAAAAGAAAATAATTTAAAATGCCCTTAAGAAATCACCTGCAAGGTGACTGAACTTACTCAAAGGTATTGGTGAGTAGAAAACCTGGGGGTGGGGGTAGGGAAACAAAAAGCATCAAAAAAAAAAAAAATCAGTCATGTTAAAGGGAATAAGGGATTTGAATTTAATCAAAATAATTAATGGCCTTGGGCCTCTGGGAAGGTGATAGACTCTGGCCTGTACATGCACAATTCACTCCCCAATTCTGGTGGTCTTGCCCCTGCTCAGCCTTTGGGCCAGAGCTTGGTGTCTCACACCTGGCAGGCCCCTGGAGTGAGGCACCACCACACTGTGACTCTGAGTGAGGAGGTGATGTTGAGGAGGGTTACACTGTGCCTGATAAGTGGCATGAGCCAGACTCCTTAGGACAGAATCTGAGATGTGGAGCCTCTGGCGCTCACAGCACCTAAGAGTTTCTCATCTCAGGACTCTCCTGAACCTGGTAGAACTCCTAAGGGGGTAACAAAGGTAAGTGGCAAAATATATAAGTAAAGACTACAGTGATCAAATGTTGACATTTAACACATGAAGAAAAACACAAACTTAGAGGAAATGAGCCTTTAAGGAAAAAGAAATACAATTAAATTAAGTCCATTAGAGGTTTGTTAAACTTGAACCTGACTTCTAATGAAGTTATAATCTCATCCTTTCATGGTTCATGTTGTCATCTACATGCTGACACAGAATAATGTTTTGATGCATGAAGTAGTGTGGGTTTTTTTTGTTTATTTTATTTTATTTTATTTATTTTTTGCAGTACGCGGGCCTCTCACTGTTGTGGCCTCTCCCGTTGCGGAGCACAGGCTCTGGACGCACAGGCCCAGCGGCCATGGCTTACGAACCCAGCTGCTCCGCGGCATGTGGGATCCTCCCGGACCGGGGCACGAACCCATGTCCCCTGCATCGGCAGGCGGACTCTCAACCACTGCGCCACCAGGGAAGCCCCAAGCAGTGTATTTTTGTTTTCTTTTTTTCTGTTTTCTTTTCCTCCTCATGCCCTTCCAGGAAGAGAGTGGCTCTGAATGTGCTTCCTCCAGGGAGAGATGTGGTAGGCAGGCAGCAGAAATGCCTGCAAGTCTTTGGTTTTTCTGTTTCAAGAGCTTCAGGGAAGCTTAGAGAGTATTTTCAGTATATACAGAAACATCTGGGAGAAGAAGTGGGAAGAGATGAGTGCTTATATCCAACTTGGAAGAAAAAAAATAATGTCTCCTCAGCTAGATGGAGAAAAATAAAGGTAAGGGATGTCTGCAGTGAGAGAGCAGAGGACCCTACTTGAGACAAAAGGGAGTGGCACAATCCAAAAAGAAAAAATATCTGCCTGATCTCTCCAGTCAAATGGTCCATGGACAATCTGGCAAAGATTCTTGCATGCCAGAATGCTGCAGTAGCAGGCAAGTGTATCTCATGCCACTGAAAAGTGACACTAGAAGGAGCTTCTGAATCTAAAGTTGCCATGTGAATAGAAGGCAGCATGTGAATGTGGATTCTACAAGAACAGGAACTTTATCTTTCCTCTATTTCTCCAGTTCAAGAAAATGTCATGTGCTCTAGAACATGTCAAGCACATAGTAGATGCTCAGGTAATATTTACTGCATTATAAATGAATGAATAACTATGGGTGAGAACTAGCTATGCCTCATGAAAACCCAGTGGAACAAAGGCCAGCAGAAAGATAGACCTGGCAGCACATTGCTTCTGGCACATTTTCTTGAGGACTAGTTTCTCCCATCATCTTGCACTCACATTTGCTTTGATGCCCTAATACTATACACTCACAAAGGAACTCAGGTATATCTTCAAAGAAACTGAAGGGAGGTGTGATGGAGATTAAGATTTTGCCACCCTTCCAGAAGAGGATTTCATACTAGAAAGTAGCTCATTTACTCTTTGACAATTATTTATTAGCCCTTCTTATGTGCCAGACACTGTCCTAGGCACTAGGTATATGGCAGTAAACCCAAGTAGAGATATAGAAACAGAAAGCTACATTTTTCGTACAGAACTAATGTTTTTAATAATTATTATAGGTCAGGTTCTATTATGTGTTTTATAAGTAACAACTCAAGAGAACCATCAAGTAGATATTACAATAATAAATATTTTATAGATGAGAAAACTAAAACACAGAAAAGTTAAGTATTTTGTGCAAGGTCACAAAAACAGAAAGGGTAGACTTTTGATTTGAACCAAAGGCATTCAGGCCTCAATTCCATGGTCATAACTGTGAGTCTGTGAGCTGAATATATATTCTTTACATCCTGAGGTAGAGAAAACAACCCTCAAAAGCAGATCTCTACCCAAGACCTCTTGCTTGGGCTCCACATCCCTACATCCAGATGCTTACTGGATATCTCCAAGTGGATTCCCCACAGGTACCTCAGACTCAATTTACATAATCAAACTGAATTCCTGGGTTTTCTGCCTCAGGAAAAGACATCCCTCTCAATATTTTTGACCACATGAAAAATCTGCTTTTCTTCCTTTCTTCCTTCACTCTCCCTAACCCACAGCGAAGCTTTCATCTAGTCAAACACCAGATCCTGTTGCTTCTCTCTTTCTAATATCTGCTAAGGCTCTTGCAAATTGGGCTGCTATCATTTCTTATTTGTATTATTTTAATAATACAATTATTAATGCCTTGTTCTTCCAACCCAAACTTCTGCAATATAGTCTCCACAATCCACTCAAATGGAGATTTATGAGACAAAAATCTGACTGTTTCACATTCATGTCACTATAGCTTAAGGATGAAACCCAATATTCTTTTTGACTTTCCACATAAAACCAGTCATGATATGAGTCCACTTTGTTGCTATAGCTTCACTTTTCAGCCTTTTCCCCTTCAGTCCTACTGAACTTATTGGAATCCATCAGATGTATATTCTGCACCTTTGCAAATAATTTATCTTTTTCAATAAATCCTTCATAATTCCTTCTTCATCAGCATAATTCAATTCCTTGGTATGATCTCAATGTAGATGCCATTTCCTCTGAGAAACCTTTTTTAAACTTTACAGACTAGTTTAAGTGCCCATTTTGTCCTTATTACTGTTTACTTCTCTGTCTTCTCCTCCAGACCACACTTTCCTTGTGGTTAAGACTGTAACTTGGTAACTATGTGTGCATCCTTATTTCCCTAGGAGAAGTGCAATTAAAAAAAAAAAAAAAAGCTGTTGAGTGAATGAAAAATCATTACATTAATTAATTCCTACTGGGGAGTGAGTAAGCAATAAACCAATCCAAATATGGGAGAGAAAACATTTTTTTTAAGTAATATCTGGTATAAGGGGACTGTGAAATTAAAACAAGGATATGATCATAAATCTTACTCTAACTGGATCAGATCAACAGCATTCTCACTTTCCATCAGCCAAAATACACAGCAGTAGCCACAGGTGCCTTTTCTTTGAAATCCAAAAATAAGAACAGTTTTCATTGCACTAGTTCACTGCACTAACAATTATCAATAATTGGGAAAATCAGCTTCTAAAGGAGCAAGCTAGGTGATCAGATTAAAACACTTATAAAGAAGCCTTGAAACAAAAGAACAGTTTATTTCAAAATATTCCTTAGTATAGTGAGTCTGTCTAGCCAGGAACTGAGATCCCTGGCTAAGGTAATTTGATCTAAGTAGTTTATTCTGAAGGGGAAGTACTGCATAAGGAAACAGTACAAGACCTAATCTCCTTTCAGGATAATAGAGATCTTATCAGGGCTCTGAAACTCTCTAGTCACATGACCTTAGCCAAATCATTTTATCTTCCTCATCTTTAAGTTGGGAATAACAACATCTCTTCTTTCAATTGCCTGGGATGTTGTGAAGCTCAAGGGAGAGCAAGACAAATACAAGGTGTGCCAATACATGGGATGACATGGTTTCTCCTGTTTAAAGACCTCACTGCCAAGCGGTCTCCAGAGAAGTGAAGGTTAAAGCAGTGGTTCTCAGTGGGAGTGTTACCACCCTGTAGAATTGAATGTTTTAGAGATCTGTGTATAAATTTTAACTGGCAATGATGAGAGGGGTTACTGAAGTGGACAGTGGACAGTGATGCGAGTCACCCTGCAATGAGCAGAAAATTCCATCATAATGAAGAATTTTCTATTCTATGGCAAATTATAAATAATGAAAAACTCTCCAACCTATGGCAAGATTTAAAAATGTCTTGATGTAAGTGAAAAATCTGTTTACAATAAGCACAAGGTCCTCTACAAGTGTTTGTCCACTGCACAAGGATTCCTGGCTACGAGGCCATGTAAGGTCATAATCCAGCCAAGCAATGTGCCCTGGCTCATGTGCCCGGGCTGTATCCAGAAGGAAGAGGTGTCTTAAAAATTCTCTAAAAGGTACACACATTTGAATACATTGAATTTTCAGAAAGGCAACTACCATAGAAACCTAGGGAATATTGTACTTTGGTTTTCAAAAAATTTAGCAAGATTTTTCACCATTAAAAATAGATCATGTTCCAATGATAATTATGATCATGATATTTGAGATACCAAAACCTGACTCACTTTATCTATCATCTGTTTATCTTGTGTATATGTGTATACACACTCAACTGAACAAAATTTCTGATACTCAGTGATTACCCAATAAGTTTTATTTTCTTATTTTTTCTTTTACAACCTCAAATATTTATTCAAAATAGTAAAAAGACAAATGCTTTCCCACCTGACTGCCATAACTTAGAAGTAAATTTTTGTTCTGCCAAATAGGTGGAATATATTTCAGATAATACTGGGGTTGTGAGTGGATTTGAGGAAAATCAATATGATAACACATGCTATGCCAGAGCCTTGGCAAAGAACATAACATATGCCCAGAGCTAAATGTTCCATATTTATTATTCCAAAGGTGTTGCCAGTCTAGAGAAAGTAATTCAGCTTTTGTATTTTGAGAGAAAATATATTTATTCTAAAAGATCACTAAAAAGAATTTCATGAGGCATCTTTAAAGTAACTACAAACCACTATTTTTGGGACAGTTCAAAACATTGGGAAGAGAAGATTCACACATCAATGAATTGTGACATAAAAGTTTTTGTTTCCTGTATATAATATACAGGGAAAAAAATCCAATTAAATGAAGATTTAAATAAAATTACTAATGGACTAAAAGAAAAAAAAAGTTTACATTATATTGTTAGAGACTACATTTCTAGATTTATTGCAGAAAGACCACACACCTCTACCAGGAGGCACTCACAACCTAGTGGAGGAATCATTTGTTTACATAGAACATTGTGATATATTGCCATGTAGGACATACAAATATAGTCACACAGAACAATGGGCATCTAAATTCACCTGGGCAAGTCAGAGTGGAAACTCCAACTGGGTTTTAATGATGCTATAAGAGTTTTCTGGGGAGAGAGAGAGGTAAAGAGGACTTCCTCAGCATAGCAAAGAGTTCAGGAAAATACTTGGAATCATGGCAAAAGTAACATCAAGATTAAAAATACCAGTTAATAATTCATTCTGATAATATTAACAATTTTTTTTTTTAAAAAAACAGCAATTACTTGCCACATTCATCAAGCACTCCCTAAGTTCTCTACATGCTGTGTGCTGGGGACTGAAGGCAAAATCCTACCTCACAGAAAGAAAGGATGAAAGAGAAATGGACTTTATTGAAGAAGCTCAAAAGCAGAGGTTTAGCAAAGTAGAACATTTAGCTCCCAGAGCTGGCATCCTGCTGAGGCCAGTGTTGCTGCATGTATTTTGCGGTATGCTCCAGAAGGGAGTCCTGGAAGCATACAAGAAGCCATGTGTGTCTGGAATGGGGTGGAGTGTGGCCCACCTGTGCTGATATGGCACCTGATGACCCTGCATAAAAATAACATTATGAGCTATGCTCCCTGCTGGGGAAAGAGTGAGTTGTGAGTCCCAGCTAACTTGGTGCCAGGCACTCTTGATTGAGCTGCTGACACCATACATCCCTTATTTCACTTAATGATTATAATAACCAATTCATAATTAAGAAAAAAATTTGAGTTTCAGCTCTGCCATTTGCCACCTTGAACAATTTATTAAGTTTAGGTCTCAGTTTTCTTATCTATGAAATAGGAATACTATTACATATAGCATTAGTTTGATTATATCAGATTAGGATTAGATTGATTAGTATTGAAATAAGTATTAATGTTTTAAATTGAGATATTCTCTGTTAATTATGTCCCCTTCCTTCTCCCAAGGATATAGTGTACCTATGCATTTATCTTTTAATAGTGAAGATTGTCAGGTAAGATTTATGATGAAATATGGCAAATAGAATTTAATCATAATACATAAATTTGGGGAGGATAAGGAAGGGGACATTTCTGTGTTTTGTTTTGTCTTCAAAGAAGAACATTGGAAAGAATTTAAAAAGAATGAAATTACTGTGAATATTTTTCTAACCTCCAAGAGGTACAAATCTAATGGATATGTGTAGAACATTAGATGACATTGAACTATTATGTGTGCAGCACAGTGAAATAATCAAGCTATGGTTTTAGAAGAACTGTAATGCTCAACAGAAAACCTGGCAGATGCTGAAGAGTATAATGTACAGATCTCCTAAAGCTGGTGGTGGAAAACAAAGCAATAGTCTTGGAAAATGAGATAAAAGACCCATGCCTGTATGATGGTGATAAGCAATGTGGCTGTATATTTTTAAGGATTTGGATTTGTTAGGGTTTTCATTGCAAAAATGAGACTTAATATTTCTTAGAATTTTGTATTTGTTTTTGTTTTTCCAGTTAGTTAAACCTCTTTCTCTAAACTTAAGTAGGGTTATTCCAAGTAGCAAAAACTGGCTTGGAAAATTTTTCCTTCCAATAGTGAGAAAAAGTTTATGTCACGTGATGTGGAACAGCTTGAAATGTTGTCAAGTTTTCCTCTTGGAGTTTAATTATTTGTCTAAGTCCAACCCATATGACATTCTGCTACAAAGTAGGAAACAAGAGTTTCTCTGGAAATCCTGTTAAAGACTCCTGGGTAGGCTTGAGCTATCATTAGATAAAATTGGTCAATGTTCACAAAATGGAGAAATAAAGCTCCGCTTCATGAGTTCACTTTATTATGCCCAAAAGAACTGCATACATTTTACACTGCTTTAAATTTATTTTTCTCCTATGAAAATGCAGCAGCATTAAAGTGTTGAAAAATGCAGGCTCAGAGGCTGCATTGTGAGTGTGATTAAGGTTTAAGCTATTCATGGCTGCAAGTATAAAGAAAAATTCTTGAGGTAAAGCCAGTCTATATGTAATTGCTTTTTCTTCTCCATTTCTGTAAAATGAAGATTTTGTAATTATATGATAGTGTTTACTAGGCATTTCTAATTTGTTCATTCTCTTTGCCTTTGCTCCCTCTTTCTGCATTTTGCCTCTCCTCTCAGAAACTAACCATTGTAGGTATCATCTGAACAAAGAACACAGTATGAATAAATGCACCCTGACCACTTAGTCAAGCAGCCAACAGGTATTCTTGAACAAAGTTGCTGCAATATTCATTTATGGTAATAATGGGAATTTAAAAAAATGTATAACTTAAAATTATAGATTTACTTATATAAACTCAAACATATACATATATATTTTTAAATGTTACTTGTATTAAATTTTGAATAAGCTTTGTATTGTTTTAAAGTATTTTGAAAGTTGTAAAGTCTGAGCATTTTTCCATGACGCTCAATGTTTTATCAAAATAATAGAATTTTCATTAATTTATTTTTAAACGTATTCATCTTAAAGGAGAACCATTGCAAACTAATGGTGTAAAGTAAAAGCCCACACAGCACCTCAGTCTCACCACACAGAAATAAAAACAGGTACATGCCTGGTTTGTATATCTTCAGCCATTTATATGCAGTTATATAGCTATATAGATATAGAGATATACACACGTTTTACATTTCAAAAACGAGATCATGCAGTAAGATTCATGATATTTTCGTTAAACAATATACAATGGTTAATATCTTATGGTTAAAACTTTCCTTCTAATTCTTGATTTGAATGACATCTCTGTATATCACATAGTTATTTTTATTAAACCATACATCTATTGTTAGATACTTTCCATTTCTTGTTATTTTAAATGAAACAATAATAAATATCCATACATTTGTATGTACAATACATGCATATATTTGTCTATATCTCTGATTATTTTCCAGTATATTTCTAAAGTAATTACTTAAATCAATAGCACAGTCTTTATTAAATTATTTTTACAAGATTTCTGGTATCTGAGAGGGCATGTGTCCCTAACTCATTTTTCTCTCCAGAGAAAAGCTTATTCTACCCTCTGTCACTTACCATACAGTGTAGAATTAGCTTATCAACTTGCATGAAAACTTTTGATAGGTTGTGATTGAAATCACATTAAACTTGGAGAGAATAAATATCTCTGTCATACTGAGACTTCCCAAACTTTGACACAGTAAATATCTCCATGAACTTAATCTTTTAAAATCTTGTAATAAAGTTTAATAACTTTCCATGTAAGTCTTGCACATATATTATAATATTTATTCCAAGGTGTCTTATAATTTTTAAAGTATTTAATTTTTGTTGTATGTTAATAAACAAGTTTGCTGAATTTTATTATTCATTCTAAAAATTCATACACATACTTTAAGCTATTTGTACAGCAAATCATATCATTTGCTATTAAATGAGTTTTATTCTTCCGTTTCATTTTACCTTTACTTTATCTTTTATTTTACTTTACTCTAAATCCTGTAGTACATTATAAAATAAAATCACTTTTAGCAGGTGTCCTGTCTCATTCCTGATTTTAGCGGGAATTCTTGAACATTTCACATATAAGTATGGTGCTTTCTGCAGAACTTGATATTTATGCTTCCCTTCTCCAATGATTTATAATGTCAGTCCTGTCATATATAATTTCCATACATATATGGATCTGTTTCTCCTTTCACAATTCTGTTCCACTGAACTATTTGTCTATCACTGTGACATACCAAACTGTTTAGTATTATAAGTCTATCATTAGTATTGCTATTGATAAGGTATACATTCTCAATGTATTTTTCATCAAAATTATCTTAGCTCATCTGAGAACTCTCCTGTTTCATATGGATTTTAGGATCACTATGCATTTTTCATGAAATTCCTTGTTTTGATAGTTTTAAAAATTGCATTGAAGTTTTTAGAAAAATTAGGAATAACTGACCTAATTAAAACAGCAGTATTTCCTAAGATTACAATCCATTTATTTGAGTATATTTTGTGGGTTTCAATAATGTTTTGAAAATTGCACCTCATATATCTCCTTTCTTTTTCTCTTCTAACTGCATTACTAAAACTCTGAGTTGAGAGTAGACATCTAATTTTGTTGCTGATCCTCTATAATAAAGTTTTCATCCTAAGTGGGATATTTGCTATTAGTTTAATGTTAGATTCATTTTACTGCATTAAGAATTTTGTTGCCAATTGTTAGAGAGAAAAAGAAGAGAAATTTAGAGAGAAAAAGAATTTAGAGAGAAAAAGGAGATTAACCTAAATAATGCATTTTATCAATTCTAAGTTGTACACTTTCTGTTTGTTTCACATTGTACCACCTTTAGAATTAGGATGCATGACATAATAGTTGTGATAAGAAAGCACTGTGCCCTCCTTTAAATCTTGAATTAGTGTCACATTTTACTGAATAAATTGATTGAATCAATTTAAATTTCCATGTTTTGATATCTTTTAATGGTGGGGAATTATATTGATAAATTTTACCTATCCTTGCATTTCCAGAACAAACTTTACTTGTCATGATATACACAAATATAACACACTCACATCTGTGAATATACATAGGAGAATAATATTTATTATATACATATTATGTAGTTCTATAATTAATTTGTAACATTATATTTGTTATTTTGCACCTATATTCATACAGTGCAAGTCAGTTCTTTGTTATTCTAGCCTTTTCCAGTTTAAGTGTTGTGATAGGCAAAATGATTGCTATCCCTGAAGATGGCCATGTTTTAATCCCTGGAACATGCACATATATTATGTTACACAGCATGAGAGAATTAAGGTTGCAGGTAGGATTAAATCAGTTGTCTTTAAGATAGGGAAATTATCCTGAATTACCCAGGTAGGCCCAATGTAATCACAGTGTAGTTAAACCGTGGAAGAGGGAGGTGGAAAGGGAGACAGGAGTCAAGAAATGTGGGCAGCGTCTAGAAGATAAAAGAGGCAAGAAATGGATTTTCCCCTAGCACCTCTAATAAAGGAATGTAGCCTTGCTAACATCTTGATTTTAGTCCAGTGAGACTCATTCCAAAAGTCTGATTTCCATAACTGTAATAGAGTAAATCTGTCTTGCTAGAAGCCACTAAGTTCATAATAATTTGAAACTAATTATAAGAATAGTGTTAGAAAACTAATTCAGGTATAATCATATTAGTTTTTACAAAACTATGATATTACATTGAACCTAAGATGTCATTCAATTTAAGATGCACCATTATTTTATTAGTATTAAAATTAAAACTATGTCAATTAAACTCTGACAGAAGACTTTCTTATCACATTAACCTTGAGATGCATCATAATTTCAAAAATGTTAACATACAAATAGAAGTGAATCTTAAAATATTTGATGCAATTATTGTGAAGCTTTCTTTCTTTTTTCTATTCCCTAAAGCATTTTGCATAAAAAGAGGTTATCGACTTCTTGAAGATTTGATATACTAGGTCCTGAAACAAGTGGTGTCATTTGGAGGAGAGCATACATTTGCTTATTAATTAATCCTATCAAAGTTTTGAATTTTTCTTCATCAAGATCTTGGATATCCTTGTGTGTATGTAGTTATGAGAGTATTTGTACATATATATTTATATGTAGTAATGTTAATATTCATTTCATAATTTGTCATCTATATTCAAAAGAGAGGTTAATCTGCCTGAAGTTCCATATTTCTTAAACACAGCCTGTGTGACCTAGCATCTGATAGCTCCAAATAGACTTTATCTAACCCTGCTTGGATTTTTCCAATGATAAATTATGGAAGTATATATGCAATTAGAGAGCTTAAGTTCAATTGGAGATTGCATAGGGAAGGAGAAAGATTGTGGTAGCTATTGTGTTGTAAACTATTTATTTTCATCCATGTCATCAACTGTCTCATTGCACCTTGCCCAAGCTTTAGTTCAATCTGGCAAACAACTAGAACAATATTTAATCTAGCTAATTTAATCTCTTAATTTGTTTAGTTGTATTATTTAACTAACACTTTCTTGCAAGGGAGGAACTAAAGCATTTCTGAGCACTAGCAAGGGCAAAATATAAATTTAAATCTTATGACTTCAGAGTGAAATAGTCAGAAGGTTCATGGCCATAAGCACTGCTGCCTTGGCCTTGAAATGAGAAGTGAGCTTGTGCTACATCTGAAGATTTTCAAGACAGGCATTGTGAAAATCTATCATCTAGTGTAGTCTGAGCACCTAGGTTGGCATAAATGAAATAAGAGGCCAACACATTGCTGAAGCATATGGATTTTTGTGGTTATATTTTAATTGATGGATTTTAAAAATTAAAGAGTTCAATGAGGTTGAGACTAATTTCAGTAAATTTATGGGATAAGAGAAAGGAAAAGAGGCTATTTCATAAGAAATAGTCATGCTGTGTAGATCCACATTTTGCTGAAGTGAAGCAGAAATGACATGGAGATGGGATAGAACAATGAGGCCAAGATGTTACTGAATTTTCAACCTGAGTAACGATAAGGTCAAGATGTGAATGAGTTACCAATGTGTTGCTGAGGAAATTATTAATAGAATGGAGAGGAAAACAAGAAGGTTATTATGGTTATTGACTAGATTTGTTGAGGTCACCAGTTAGAATAAATAAAATTTGGTCTGGGTTTGAAAAGAGGGCAGAATGGTCAACGATAGTTATAGCTTAGTGTTCTGAATTGACACTTCACACAAAAAGCAAGTTCTGTCTTGGTCCTAGGGTATGAAGGACAGGAAATGAAAGGATGATCTCTATCTATTAGATATTCCTGAGAAAAATGTGTTATGAATTTTAGGATGTTTAGGTTCAGTTAATGTAGAGAGGTATTTCCCATAGATTCTAAAACAGTTTTTGCATGTTAAGAGTTTCTCAACAATCTTTGTTAAATTAGTGAATGATTAATATGTTCTGTAGACATTAGTTAGACATTATCCATATTAAATACCTCTAATTTCAGTTTTTCTCTTCACTGTATACATATTTCCATCAACAGGAAATACTGAGTAATATAAAAGTTAGAATTTAGACTTTATAAATTTTAGAATAACTACACTCATTTTCATAATTTTACTGGTAGGTGATTATATCTTCACACAGATCCTGGTGGTACTGAGGTCCGTCATCTGTAAACATTATCAGGTTACCCTTTTTAGCCTCCTCATGAGGCTGAAAGGCTCATAGGATTATACTACCTTATATATTGTCTAATAATCTTTATTGTTCTTAATCGTGAGACTAGGTCATTGTACTTATATTATTCTTACCAATTTTCATTTCTAGTAAAACCTAGAGAATTACTCATTCCAACCATTTGATAAAATATTTTCTTTGTATCTTTCATTCTTTGGCAAATAATAATTAGAAAACATCAAAAATTCAATGATTCTTTATTGTGAGCCCTTTAGACTAAGTTATTTTGAACAAACCACTTGAGTATTTGAATGGCCCATAAATTAATCTTAATAAATAGTATCCATTTTTAAGATAACTTAATGAAATTAAGCTATTGTTCAAAAATAATGCTTAAAGAATACCAGAAACATTTAGGATTCAGATAGATGATTCAAAATCTTATGAGAAAATAAATTTGGAACTTTAAAATGATCTTTAAAAGAGGCATTGCCTAAATAAAAGCTGTGGGAATGAGTAGGTGAAAAGAATTGGGAAGTTTTTTAAGGCTCTGTAAAATATATTGTATGTGGTAAGGTATGAGTCAAATCGAAGGATTCAGCTAATTACAATCATCATTTGTCAGCACAAATGTATTATTTTTTGTAATTTTCTTTACTATAATGACTTTCAAATTTTCAAATAATTCTTATAAGTGCATTGAAACAAAGATTTGAAAATTGTAAAACTGGAAAAAAGTTTAGTGTAATTAGTATCAAAGACACATTATAATTTAGATAGTATAACATAGCAATAGACTTGGAATGTGAGTATAGGTATGAATAGTGATTCAAAACTTCATTGAGTAGATAACAATGGGCGAATCACATAATCTTGTTAGGGAAAGGTAAATTTCCTTCTCTACCCCTCTTGAATTCTTGTAGCTGGACAAAGAAAAACTATTGACATACAGGAGTGTAACAGGAAAAGAAAGAAACAAGTTTAATTTGTATGCATGGAGGTCTCATAGAAACAGAAAGTAAGAAGTGGCCAAACCAGGCAGTTTTTATTCTTTTAGATAAAGAAACAATAAATGTGTGAAGAATTGACAAGACAAAGAAATGTAGACTTTGGGTGCTTAACTAGTAAGGAATTTAATCAAAGTTTGGGCTTAGGTAGTAAATTACTAAAGAAGTGTCAAGGTTTGTAGATACAGGGTTCTTGGCCCTGAATCCCCTATCTAAGGAAATTAGGATACCTTTCTACCTCCCAATACAAGGAGGGCACATTTCACATGGGAGATTTAGTTTCTGTTTATGGGAGACAGAGAAGAGGGTGAAAGTGTCGCCTCTGCACTGACAATTTCTTAAGCAACATTAATTCAAAATAATCAATATGCCATTGAGTCCTATTTTGGGGCAGCCTGCCCTGGACCCCAACAATTCCATACTCTGAAATTTCCCTGGAATTTTCACATATTAAGAATTGAGCAGCCATAAAATGGAACAAAATTGGGCCATTTGTAAAGATGTGGATGGACCTACAGTCTGTCATACAGAGTGAAGTAAGTCACAAAGAGAAAAACAAATATATTAACACAAATATGTGGAATCTAGAAAAATGGTACAGATGAACCTATTTGCAGGGCAGAAATAGAGATGCAGACGTAGAGAACAGAATGTGGGCACAGAGAGGGAAGGGGAGGGTAGGACAAATTGGGAGATTAGGATCGACATATGTACACTACCATGTGTAAAACGGATAGCTAGTAGGAACCTGCTGTATAGTACAGGGAGCTCAGCTCGGTGCTCTGTGATGACCTAGAGGGGTGGGATGGTGGGGGTGGGAGGGAGGTCCAACAGGGAGGGGATATATGTATACATATAGCTGATTCACTTCATTGTACAGCAGAAACTAACACAACATTGTGAAGCAACTATACTCCAATTTAAAAATAAAAAATAAAAAAAAGAGAGAGGGGGAAGATGGCGGAAGAGTAAGACGTGGAGATCACCTTCTTCCCCACAGATACATCAAAAATACATCTACACGTGGAACAACTCCTACAGAACACCTACTGAACGTTGGCAGAAGACCTCAGACCTTCCAAAAGGCAAGAAACTCCCCACTTACCTGGGGAGAAAAAAAGAAAAAACAGAGACAAAAGAATAGGGACGGGACCTACACCAGTGGGAGGGAGCCGTGAAGGAGGAAAGGTTTCCAGACACTAGAAGCCCCATCGCGGGTGGAGACTGAGGGTGGTGGAGGGGGGAATCTTCGGAGCTGCGGAGGAGAGGGCAGCAGCAGGGGTGCAGAGGGCAAAGCGAAGAGATTCCCGCACAGAGTATCGGTGCCGACCGACACTCACCAACCCGAGAGGCTTGTCTGCTCACCCACCGGGACAGGCGAGTTTGGGAGCTGAGGCTTAGGCTTCGGTCGGAGCGCAGGGAGAGGACTGGCAGCGTGAACACAGCCTGAAGGGGTGAGTGCACCATTGCTAGCCAAGAGGGAGTCCAGGGAAAAGTCTGGACCTGCCGAAGAGCCAAGAGACATTTTTCTTCCCTCTTTGTTTCCTGGCGCGTGAGGAGAGGAGATTAAGAGCACTGCTTAAAGGAGCTACAGAGACGGGCGCAAGCCGTGGCTAAGAGTGCGGACCTCAGAGGTGGACATGAGACACTAAGGCTGCTGCTGACGCCAACAAGAAGCCTGTGTGCGAGCACAGGACACTATCCACACCGCCCTTCCGGGGAACCTGTGCAGCCCGCCATTGCCAGGGTCCCAGGATCCAGGGACAACTTCCCTGGGAGAATGCACGGTGTGCCTTAGACTGTTGCAACTTCATGCCGGCCTCTGCCGCAGCAGGCTCGCCCTGCGGTCCGTACCCCTCCCTCCCCCCAGGCATGATTGAGTCAGAGCCCCTGAATCAGCAGCTCCTTTAACCCCGTCCTGTCTGAGAGAAGAACAGACGCCCTCTGGCGACCTACACACAGAGGGGGGCCAATTTCAAAGCTGAACCCTGGGAGCTGTGCCAACAAAGAAGAGAAAGGGATATCTCTCCCAGCAGCCTCAGGAGCAGCGGATTAAATCTCCACAATCAACTTGATGTACCCTGCATCTGTGGAATACCTGAATAGACAATGAATCATCCCAAATTGAGGAGGTGGACTTTGAGAGCAAGATTTATTGTTTTTCCCCTTTTCCTCTTTTTGTGAGTGTGTATGTGTATACTTCTGTGTGAGATTTTGTCTGTATAGCTTTGCTTTCACCATTTGTTGTAGGGTTCTATCCGTCATTTTTTTTTACTTTTTAATTTTTTTTCCTAATAAGTATTTTTTATTTTAATAACTATTTTATTTTACCTTACTTTTTAAAATTTTCTTCTATGCTCTTTCTTTTGTTCGTTCTTTCTACTTTTTCTCCCTTGTATTCTGAGCCATGTGGATAAAAGGCTCTTGGTGCTGCAGCCAGGAGTCACTGCTGTGCCTCTGAGGTGGGAGAGCTAACTTCAGGACACTGGTCCACAAGAGACCTCCCAGCTCCACTTAGTATCAAATGGCAAAAATCTCCCAGAGATCTCCATCTCAACACCAACACCCAGCTTCACTCAACAACCAGCAAGCTACAGTGCTGAACACCCTGTGCCAAACAACTAGAAAGACAGGAACACAAATGCACCCATTAGCAGAGAGGCTGCCTAAAATCATAATAAGTCCACAGACACCCCAAAACACACCACCAGACGTGGACCTGCCCACCAGAAAGACAAGATACAGCCTCATCCACTAGAACACAGGCATTAGTCCCCTCCACCAGGAAGCCTACACAACCCACTGAACCAACTTTAGTCACTGGAGACAGACACCAAAAACAATGGGAACTACGAACCTGCAGCCTGAAAAAAGCAGACACCAAACACAATAAGATAAGCAAACTAAGAAGACAGAAAAACACACAGCAAATGAAGGACCAAAATAAAAACCCACCAGACCTAACAAATGAAGAGGAAATAGGCAGTCTACCTGAAAAAGAATTCAGAATAATAATAGTAAAGATGATCCAAAATCATGGAAATAGAATATAGAAAATGCAAGAAACATTTAACAAGGACCTAGAAGAACTAAAGATGAAACAAGCACAATGAACAACAAAATAAATGGAATTAAAAATATTCTAGATGGGATCAATAGCAGAAAAACTGAGGTAGAAGAAAGGATAAGTGACATAGATGTTAAAAGAGTGGAAATAACTACTGCAGAGCAGAATAAAGAAAAAAGAATGAAAAGAACTGAGGACAGTCTCAGAGACATCTGGGTAAACATGAAACACACCAACATTCAAATTATAGGGGTTCCAGAAGAAGACGAGAAAAAGAAAGGGACTGAGAAAATATTTGAAGAGATTATAGTTGAAAACTTCCCTAATATGGGAAAGGAAATAGTTAATCAAGTCCAGGAAGCACAGAGAGTCCCATACAGGATAAATCTAAGGAGAAACATGCCAAGACACATATTAATCAAACTGTCAAAAATTAAATACAAAGAAAGCATATTAAAAGCAGCAAGGGAAAGACAACAAATAACACACAAGGGAATCGCCGTAAGGTTAACAGCTGAACTTTCAGCAGAAACTCTGCAAGCCAGAAGGGAGTGTCAGGACATACTTAAAATGATGAAGGAGAAAAACTTACAACAAAGATTACTCTAACCAGCAATGATCTCATTCAGATTTGATGGATAAATTAAAACCTTTACAGACAAGCAAAAGCTGAGAGAGTTCAGCATCACCAAACCAGCTTTACAACAAATGCTAAAGGATCTTTCTAGGCAAGAAACACAAAAGAAGGAAAAGACCCATAACAACAAACTAAAAACAATTAAGAAAATGGGAATAGGGACATAAATATTGATAATTACCTTAATGTAAATGGATTAAATGCTCCCACCAAAATATACAGACTGGCTGAATGGATACAAAAAATAAAGACCCATATATATGCTATCTACAACTGACACACTTCAGACCTAGGGACACATACAGACTGAAAGTGAGGGTATGAAAAAGATATTCCATGCAAATGGAAACCAAAAGAAAGCTGGAGTAGCAATTCTCATATCAGACAAAAAAGACTTTAAAATAAAGACTATTAGAAGAGAAAGAAGGACACTACATAATGATCAAGGGATCGATCCAACAAGAAGATATAACAATTGTAAAGATTTATGCACCCAACATAGGAGCACCTCAATACATAAGGCAAATATTAACAGCCATTAAAAGGGAAATTGACAGGAACAAAATCATAGTAGGGGACTTTAAGATCCTACTTTCACCAATGGACAGATCATCCAAAATGAAAATAAATAAGGAAACACAAGCTTTAAATGATACATTTAACACGATGGACTTAATTGATATGTATAGGACATTCCATCCAAAAACAACAGAATACACATTTTTCTCAAGTGCTCATGGAACATTCTCCAGGATAGATCATATCTTGGGTTACAAATCAAGCCTTGGTAAAATTAAAAAAAAAAAAAAAAGAAATTGTATCAAGTATCTTTTCCAACCACAAAACTATGAGACTAGATATCAATTACAGAAAAAGATCTGTAAAAAACACAAACACAAGGAGGCTAAACAATACACTACTTAATAATGACGTGATCACTGAAGAACTCAAAGTGGTAATAAAAATATACCTAGAAACAAATGACAATGGAGACACGACAACCCAAAACCTATGGGGTGCAGCAAAAGCAGTTCTAAGAGGGAAATTTATAGCAATACAATCTTACTTTAAGAAACAGGAAACATCTCGAATTAACAGCCTAACCTTGGAACTAAAGCAATTAGAGAAAGAAGAACAAAGAAAACCCCCAAAGTTAGCAGAAGGAAAGAAATCATAAAGATCTGATCAGAAATAAAGAAAAATAAATGCAGGAAACAATAACAAAGATCAATAAAACTAAAAGCTGGTTCTTTGAGAAGATAAACAAAATTGATAAACCTTTAGCCAGATTCATCAAGAGAAATGAGAGAAGACTCAAATCAATAGAATTAGAAACAAAAATGGAGAAGTAACAAGTGACACTGCAGAAACACAGAAGATCATGAGAGATTACTAAAAGCAACTCTATGCCAATAAAATGAACAGCCTGGAAGAAATGGAAAATTCTTAGAAATGCACAACATGCCAATCCTGAATCAGGAAGAAATAGAAAAAAATGAACAGACCAATGACAAGCACTGAAATTGAAAAATCTTCCAACAGGGCTTCCCTGGTGGCTCAATGGTTGAGAGTCTGTCTGCAGATGCAGGGGACACGTGTTCGTGCCCTGGTTGGGGAAGATCCAGCATGCCACAGAGAGGCTGGGCCCGTGAACCATGGCCTCTGAGCCTGTGTGTCCGCAGCCTGTGCTCCACAACGGGAGAGGTCACAACAGTGAAAGGCCCACGTACCACAAAAAAAAAAAAAAAAAAAAAAATCTTCCAACAAACAAAAGGCCAGGATCAGATGGCTTCACAGGTGAATTCTGTCAAACATTTAGAGAAGAGCTAACACCTATTATTCTCAAACTCTTCCAAAATATAGCAGAGGGAGGAACACTCCCAAACTCATTCTATGAGGTCACCATCACCCTGACAACAAAACCAAGAGGATGTCACAAAGAAAGAAAACTACAGGCCAATATCACTGATGAACATAGATGCAAGAATCCTCAACAAAATACTAGCAAACAGAATTTAACAGCACATTAAAATAATAATACACCATGATCAAGTGGGGTTTATTCCAGTAATGCATGGATTCTTCAACATACACAAATCAATGAATGTGATACACCATATTGTCAAATTGAAGGAGAAAAAACATATGGTCATCTCAATAGATGCAGAGAAAGCTTTTGGCATAATTCAACACCGATTTATGATAAAAACTCTCCAGAAAGTAGGCATAGAGGGAATTTTCCTCAACATAATAAAGGCCATATATGACAAACTCATAGTCAACATCAGTTTTTCAATGGTGAAAAACTGAAAGTATTTCCACTAAGACCAGGAACAAGACAAGGTTGCCCACTCTCACCAATTTTATTCAACATAGTTTTGGAAGTTTTAGCCACAGCAATCAGAGAAGCAAGGAAATAAAAGTAATAGATCGGAAAAGAAGAAGTAAAGCTGTCACTGTTTGCAGATGACATGATACTATACATAGAGAATCCTAAAGATGCTACCAGAAAACTACTAGAGCTAATCAATGAATTTGGTAAAGTAGCAGGATACAAAATTAATGCACAGAAATCTCTGGCATTCCTATACACTAATGATGAAAAATCTGAAAGTGAAATCAAGAAAACCCTCCCATTTACCACTGCAACAGAAAGAATAAAATATCTAGGAATAAACCTACCTAAGGAGACAAAAGACCTGTATGCAGAAAATTATAAGACAGTGATGAAATAAAATAAAGATGATACAAATAGATGGAGAGATATACCATGTTCTTGGATTGGAAGAATCAACATTGTGAAAATGACTCTACTTCCCAAAACAATCTACAGATTCAAAGCAATCCCTGTCAAATTACCACTGGCATTTTTCACAGAACTAGAAAAAATTTTTCACAATTTGTATGGCAACATAAAAGACCCCGAATAGCCAAAGCTATCTTGGGAATGAAAAACAGAGCTGGAGGAATCAGGCTTCCTGACTTCAGACTATACTACAAAGCTACAGTAATCAAGGCAGTATGATACTGGCACAAAAACAGAAAGATAGATCAATGGAACAGGATACAAAGCCCAGAGATAAACCCACACACATATGGTCACCTTATCTTTGATAAAGAAGGCAGAAATGTACAGTGGAGAAAGGACAGCCTCTTCAATAAGTGGTGCTGGGCAAACTGGATAGGTACATGTAAACATATGAGATTAGAACACTTCCTAACACCATACACAAAAATAAGCTCAAAATGGATTAAAGACCTAAATCTAAGGTCAGAAACTATTAAACTCTTACAGGAAAACATAGGCAAAACACTCTATGACATAAATCACAGCAAGATCCTTTTTGACCCACCTCCTAGAGAAGTGGAAGTAAAAACAAAAATAAACAAATGGGACCTAATGAATCTTAACAGCTTTTGCACAGCAAAGGAAACCATAAACAAGACCAAAAGACAACCCTCAGAATGGGAGAAAATATTTGTAAATGAAGCAACAGACAAAGCATTAATCTCTAAAATTTACAAGCAGCTCACACAGCTCAATAACAAAAAGCAAACAACCCAATCCAAAAATGGACAGAAGACCTAAATAGACATTTCTCCCAATGAGATATACAGACTGCCAACAAACACATAAAAGAATTCTCAACATCACTAATCATTAGAGAAATGCAAATCAAAACTACAATGAGATATCATCTCACACCAGTCAGGATGGCCATCATCAAAAAATCTAGAAACATTAAATGCTGGAGAGGGTGTGGAGAGAAATGAACACTCTTGCATGGCTGGTGGGAATGTGAATTGGTTCAGCCACTATGGAGAACAGTATGGAGGTTCCTTAAAAAACTACCAGTAAGGCTTCCCTAGTGGCGCAGTGGTTGAGAGTCCGCCTGCCAATGCAGGGGACATGGGTTCATGACCCGGTGCAGGAAGATCCCACATACCACAGAGTGGCTAGACCCGTGAGCCATGGCTGCTGAGACTGCACGTCTGGAGCCTGTGCTCCACAATGGGAGAGGCCACAACAGTGAGAGGCCCACGTACTACAAAACAAAACAAAACAAAACAAAACAAAACTACAAATCAAACTACCATATGACCCAGCAATCCTTCTACTGGGCATATACCCTGAGAAAACCATAATTCCAGAAGAGTCATGTATCAAAATGTTCATTGAAGCTCTATTTACAATAGGCAGGACATGGAAGCAACCTAAGTGTCCATCATCAGATTAATGGATAAAGAAGATGTGGCACATATATACAATGGAATATTAGCCATAAAAAGAAACGAAATTGAGTTATTTGTAGTGAGGTGGATGGACCTAGAGTCTGTCACACAGAGTGAAGTAAGTCAGAAAGAGAAAGACAAATATCGTATGCTAACACATATATATGGAATTTAAGAAAAAAAAATGTCATGAAGAACCTAGGTGTAAGACAGGAATAAAGACACAGACCTACTAGAGCATGGAGTTGAGGATATGGGGAAGGGGAAGTGGAAGCTGTGACAAAGTGAGAGAGTGGCATGGACATATATACACTACCAAACGTAAAATAGATAGCTAGTGGGAAGCAGCTGCATAGCACAGGGAGATGAGCTCGGTGCTTTTTGAACACCTAGAGGGGTGGGATAGAGAGGGTGGGAGGGAGGGAGACGCAAGAGGGAAGAGATATGGGAACATATGTATATGTATAACTGATTCACTTTGTTATAAAGCAGAAAGTAATACACGATTGTAAATCAATTATACTCCAATAAAGATGTAAAATATATATATATTTTATGTATCTATAAATATATATATATTTATATACATATATATATATATATAATTAAATGCCATACACCTAAAAAAATACAAAAAAAAATTTAAAAATGGAGGTCAGCAGGCAGATTGCTTCATCTCATTGAAACAGCCTTTCTCTTGGCAATGGGTCAGTTCAGTTAAACTTGTTTTAGGAGGTGGTGATGCAGGTAGGCTCCCAGAGACAGGCCTACATTGCATAAGCAATCTGAGATTTACTAAGAGTCATGTCTATGGAAACAAAAGAAAAATAAACGTTAATAATTGGAACAGATTATTAACCAGTTTCTGAGCCCAGAAGGCTGTCAAGTCAAGATTGCTAGACATCAGAGTTGAAGCATCTTTGGCAGTTTGCAACGTCTCTGATGTTTGTCATCAGTTTTCAGGGAAACTTTCTGAGTGGCTCATATAGCAACAGGCATGGAGATTGTTTAAACATGAGCTATTGTGGTGATTTCTCTGAAGTTTATATTAAGATGTCTAGCTTTAGTTTGTAGAACTTCAGGGAAAAGGGCAGTTTTATTTCTTAATGATTTGAAGTCAAAAAGATGGGAGAAAACTTAAAATGTTAGTTTGGACAGCTGTATCCAGATATTGAAGGAAAATAGAAAAATTCAGGGTCCAGTCCAGTTTATAGGTAAATAACCAAGACCTCAAAGAAAATTAACAGAACTAGAATTTGGTATCCATAAGTGTGTTATTATAGTTCTGCTGAAACATAATTTTTCTTTCTACAATTACCCCCCAGTTTTATGAAAGATAGCCAAATTAAGACTAATTTGCACAAAATAAATCTAGATTCAATAAACTTGGCCTGGTTATTTACACAAGTCCAGCAATAAAAGTAATTGAGCATATAGATTCTTTTAAATATGCTTTGCTGAAACTTTATATAAGGACTCTCCAGGCTGGACTTTTAATAGCCTCTTGAGGCTAAGAAGCCAAGCCAAAGATTTTTCATTGACTTTACTTGCAATATCTATAGATTTGGATGGACTTCTCTTTGCTTGAGGTCCCCAAAATATCCTGAGGTTCCAGGGCCTACCTGGAAGTGACTTTCCTCACTCATCTGGTAAGGCTGTTGGGAACCCTGTTAATAAGGTAGCAGGCTGTTTTTCCATGAGGCTTTATTGGCTTCATAAGGTCAACCTTAGTTCCTTAAAGCAGTCTGGTCATGTCTGATTTTATGTATGTCTTTCTCAAATATGACATTCCAGTCAAAGCTTTGGTAATATAGTCAATGTTTCCAGTTTTGTCCTGTTATAAGAAGAGATGCTTATTAAACTTATGTAAATAACTATATTGCCAAGAAAATAATAATGCTCAGTGAAAATTTCTGTATTCAGGAGGGATCCGGTAGGGAATAAAATAAATTTTTCAATTCTTCTTACAGCAGTAAAATTTACCAAATTACTCTAATCACAGTTAGCATAGGAGAAACTAGAAAAGGTTCCTTCAAATCTGGAGGAAAAAAAACATTAAAAAAAAGCAATGCTTCAAATAAAAAATTATAATCATCTTCCACAGTTTATTCAGTCTCATGGAATTAAATATTTTTTTTAATTGAAGTGTAGTTGACTTACAATGTTATATTAAGGTACACAACATAGTGATTCAATATTTTTATAGGCTATACTCTCTTTAAAGTTATTACAAAACAGTGACTATATTTTCATGTTCTGTACAATATATCTTCATTGCTTATCTATTTTAGGCATAGTAGTTTGCATATATTAATCCCATACCCCTATCTTGCTTCTCCCTCCTTCCCTTCCTTCACTGGTAACCACTAGTTTGTTCTCTATATCTGTGAGTCTATTTCTGTTTTGTTACTTAATTCATTCGTTTTATTGCTTAGATGCAACATATAAGTGATAACATAGAGTATTTGTCTTTCTCTGTCTTACTTATTTCACTAAGCATTATACTCTCTAGGTCCATGCATGTTTTTACAAAAGGCAGAATTTCATTCTTCTTTATGAATGAGTATTATTCCATTGTATATATTTATATATGTACAATTTCTTTATCAATTTATATGTTGATGAACACTTAGGTTGCTTCCATACCTTGGCTATTATAAATAATTCTGATATGAACATTGGGGTGCATATATCTTTTTGAATTTGTGGTTTTGTTTTCTTCCACAAGGAGAGGAAGTGCTGGATCATATGGTAGCTCTACTTTTAGTTTTTTGAGGTACATCCATACTGCTTTCCATAGTGAATGCACCAATTTATATTCCCACCAAAACTGTACAAGTGTTCCCTTTTCTCCATATCCTTATCAACATTTGTTACTTGTAGACTTCTTGATTATAGCCATTCTGACATGTGTAAGGTGATATCTCTTTGCAGTTTTTATTTGCATTTCTCTAATGATTAGCAATGTTGAGCATATTTTCATATGCCTATTAGCCATCACTACGCCTTCTTCAGAAAAATGTCCATTCAGGTCTTCAACCCATTTTTTAATTGGGTGGCTTCTTTTTTGATATTAAGTTGTATCAACTGTTTATATATTTTGGATATTAACAACTTATTTGTCATATCTTTTGAAAATATTTTCTTCTCTTTAGTAGGTTGACTTTTTGTTTTGTTGATGGTTTACTTTGCTGTGCAAAAGTTTTCACAGCACCACTTACAGAAGAGTCTGTCTTTTTTCCATTGTATATTCTTTCCTACTTTGTCATTGATAAATACAGCATAAGTTCATGGGTTTATTTCTGGTCTCTATAGTTTATTCTATTGATCTATGTATCTGGGTCTGTGCTAGTACCATACTGTTTTGATTACAGTAGCTTTGTAACATAGTCTGATGTCAGGTAACAACATTCCTCCAGTTTTGTTTTTCTTTATCAAAATGTTTTCACTATTCAGGGTTGTCTTTTTTTCCATACTAATTTTAGGATTATTTATTCTAGTTGTGTGCAAAAATGCCATGTGTATTTTGATAGGGATTGCATTAAATATGTAGATTGCTTTAGGTAGTAAGGCCTTTTTAATGATATTTATTCCAATCCAAGAGCAATGGGTGTTTTCCCATTACTTTACATCATTTTTAAATTCCTTTATTGATGTTTTATAGTCTTTACAGTATAGGTCTTTTACTTCCTTTGTTAAGTTTATCCCTAGGTATTTTATTCTTTTTTATACTATTTTAAACATGATTGTTTTCTTACTTTTTCTGATAGTTCATTAGTAGTGTATAGAAAAAGCAACAGAAATCTCTCTATTGTTTCCTACAACTTTATTGAATTCATGTACAAGTTCTAATAGTTTGGGGGTGGAACCTTAGGTTTTTCTATGTATAGTATCATGTTATCTGCAACTAGTGATGATTTTAATTCTTTCTTTTTCTTGTCTGATCACTGTGGTAGGACTTCCAACAGTATGTTAAATAAAAGTGTCAAGAGTGGGCATCCTTGTCTTGTTCCTGATTTTAGAGGAAAGGCTTTCAGGTTTTCATCTTTGAGTATGATTTTAACTGTGGATTTGTCATAAATGGACTTTATTATGTTAAAATATGTTCTCTCTATACCAACTTTTAATTTTTATCATGAATGGATGTTAATTGCTGTCAAATTCATTTTCTGTATCTCTTGAATGATCATGAGATTTTTGTCCTTCCTTTTTAAAATTCAGAGTATTATGTCAATTGATTTGTGAATATTGTACCATCCTTGCATCCTTGGAATAAATCCCAATCAATCATGAGGTATGATCCTTTTTTTATATTGTTGGATGATTAGGTTTGCAAATATTTTGTTGTGCATGTTTGCATCTATATTCAACAGAGATAATTTATTTTTTTAGAGTGTCTTTTTCTGGTTTGATATCAAGGTAATTGAGACTCGTAAAATGAATTTGGCAGAGTTCTGTCCTCTTCAAATTTTTGAAATAGTTTGAGAAGAATAGGTATTACCTCTTCTTTAAATGTTTGTAAGAATTCCCCTGTGAAGCCATCAGTCCTGAACGTGTTTGTTTGGAGTTTTATTATTATTATTACATATTCAATTCCAGTGCTAGTGATTGTCTGTTCAGATTGACCATTTCTTCCTGATTCAGTCTTGCCAGGTTGTGTGTTTCCAGAAAATTTTCTGTTTCTTCTATGTTGCCCAATTTGTTGGCAAATAACTGTTCATAGTATTCTCTTATGAGTTTTTGTATCTCTGTGGTATTGATTGTTATTTCTCCTATTTAATTTCTTATTTTGTTTATTTGGGTCATTTCTCTTTCTAATTCCTTTAAGTGGTAGGTAAGGATGTTTATTTGAGATTTTTCCTGTTTCTTGAGGAAGACTTGACTCCTGTATACTTTCCTCTTAGAATTATTTTTTGCAGCATCCCATAGATTTTGAAGTGTTTCCATTTTCATTTGTCCCTAAGTATTTTCTAATTTCCTCCTTGATTTCTTTATTGGTCCATTTGTTTTTAAGTAGTGTGTTGTTTAGTCTCCATGTGTTTGTTCTTTTCCCATTTTTCTTCCTGTAATTGATTTCTAGTTTGATGCCATTTGGTTAGAAAAAAAATGCTTGATACAATTTCTATCATCTTAAATCTGTTGAGACTTGTTTTGTGGCCTAGAAAGTGATCTAACCTGGAGGGCATTATGTGTGCACTTGAATGGGATGTGCATTCTGCTGGTTTTGGACGTAAAGTCCTATAGATATCTATTATGTCCGACTGATCTATTGTGTAATTTAAGAACAACTGTTGTCTTATTAATTTTCTGTTTGGATGATCTGTTCATTGATGTAAGTGGGGTGTTAAAGTCTCCTACTATTATTGTATTGTAAATTTCTCCCTTTATGTCTGTTAGTATTTGCTTTATATATTTAGGTGTTCCTGTATTGGGTGCAAATTGCTAATGAGTAGAGTATCCTCTTCTTGTACTGATCCTTTTATGATTATATAATGCTCTTCTTTGTCTTTTGTTATAGCTTTTGTTTTAAAGTCTATTTTATCTGATATGTATATTACTACCCCCTTTTCTTGCCATTTTCATTTGCATGAAATATATTTTTATATCCTCTCACTTTTAGTCTGTGTGTGTCTTTGGCCCTGAATTCAGTCTCTTGTAAGAAGCATATTGAAAGATCTTGGTTTTTATTGAATCAGCCACCCTTTGTCTTTTTCTTTTTTAAAACAAGCATTTATTTATTTATTTTGGCTACAAAGGTTCTTCACTGCTGTGTGCAGGCTTTCTCTAGTTGTGGTGAGTGGGGGCTACACGTTATTGTGGTGCATGGGCTTCTCATGGTGGTGGCTTCTCTTGTTGTGAAGCACAGGCTTTAGGCATGTGAGCTTCAGTAATTGTGGCATACAGGCTCAGTAGTTGTGGCTTGCAGGTTCTAGAGTGCAGGCTCAGTAGTTGTGGTGCATAGGCTTAGTTCCTCTGTGGCAGGTGGAATCTTCCTGCACCAGGGCTCGAACCCATGTTCCCTGCATTGGCAGGCAGATTCTTAACCACTGCTCCACCAGAGAAGTCCCTAACTTTGTCTTTTGATTGGAGCATTTAGTCTATTGAAATTTAAAGTCATTATTGATAGGTATATACTTACTGCCATTTTTTTACTTGTTTTCCAGTAGTTTTTGTAGTTCTTCTCTGTTCATTTCTTCTTTTTGTATCTACCCTTGTGGTTTGGTGAATTTTCTCTAGTAGTATGCTTGTGTTCCTTTATTTTTAGTTTTTGTGTATCTATTGTAGGTTACATTTTACGGTTACCATGTGGTGCATATATGTTGACCTATAACTATATCTATTTGTTTTAATCTGTTAGTCATTTAAGCTAAATCACATTTTAAAAGATCTACATTTTTTACTCTTCTCCTCCACATTTTGTGGTTTTGATGTCAAATTTTACATTTTAATGTTTATTCCTTCACTATTTATTGTAGTTATATTTGCTTTATAATTTTTTGACTTTTAATCTTCATGCTAGCTTACTTAACTGGTTGATCCTCAGCCTTTGCTATATATTTGCCATTACTACTGGGATTTTCCTATAGATACTTACTTCTTGTTATAGCCATTTCACTTAAAGAAAACCCTTTAACATTCCTTTTAGTGATGGCTTAGTATTGATGGACTCTTAGTTTTTGCTTGTCTGAGAAGTTCTTTATCTGTCCTTCAATTTTAAATAATAATCTTTATGGGTTTACCATCCTAGTTTGAAGGTTTTTCCCTTTCAGCACTTTGAATATATCATGATGCTCCCTTCTGACCTGCAATGTTTCTGCAGGAAAATCAGCTTATAGCCATAGGAGGATTCCTTTGTATATGACTCTTTGGTTTTCTCTTGCTGCCTTTATAATTTTCTCTTTATCTTTAAATTTTGCCATTTAATTATGATATATCTTGTTGTGGATCTGTTTGAGTTCATCTTGTTTGGGACTCTCTGTGCTTCCTCTATCCAGATATATCCAAATAATGAAATGTATTTATTTCATTAAATACATTTTTAACCTCCGTCTCTTTCTTTTCTCCTTCTAACACCACTATAATACAAATGTTGGTACACATGATGTTATCTCAGAGATCACTTAAACTGTTCTCATTTTTAAATTTATTTTTTCTCTTTGCTGTTCTGATTGTGTGATTTTCATTATCCTATTTTCCAGATCACTTACAGGTTCTTGTGTATCACTTAGTAATCTATTAATTCCATCTAGTTTTTCTCTTTTTTTTTTTTTTTTTTTTTGAGGTACTGTATTCCTCAGTTCTGACTGGTTCTTTTTTGTACTTTCTGGTTCCTTTAAATAAGTTGCACTTTGTTCATCTATTATTTTCCCTAATTTTATTATCATTCATATTACTAATGCTTTGAATTCTTCATCTGATAGATTGTTTATTTCTGTTTCATTATTTATTTTTTCTCATACTCTTTCAATTGAAACCAGTACCTCTGTATTCTTATTTTGCCAAATTTTGTCTCTAAGAATTAAGTGAATCAGCTACATATTGCAGACTTAAAGTGGTGTCCTTATATGGGAGGACCTCTACACAGTCTGTGTGTGCCCAGTGCCTTTTTTGGGAGAGCTGGATTTGACATAATCACAAGTCACATCTTTCCTCAGGATGTGCTGGCAGCTATCACCTTGGTAGGAGGTTGGGCTGCACATGGAGGGGCTAGGACTGGAGCCAGGTTTGAGCCAGGGCTTTCCCTCTCCTCAGTGGCCATCATTACCCAGGTGTATGATTGTATCCCAAATTTCCAGAGCAGAATCCCTGAGGATTGGGTCCAATTTGCCTCTGTTCACTTTAAGTGTATGCTCTCCTCTTTCCCAGCACTGGCACCTTTGCTCAAGAGGGGAGCAATGCTGGTGCAAGAGAGGCCCATGCACATTGCAGTGGGATGGCCATAGACAGATGCCTCTGATTTGCCACCTGTGTAAGCGCCAGCAATGTCTTCCCCCACCCTCCTCAGATACAGCTTCAGGTCTGAGTCTCTTTTGTCCATCACAGGTGATCACCACACCCAGCCTCCACTGCCCTCATCCTCTTGTGGCAGACAGGGCTCATGTGGGCTTTGGGCATGTATTGAGGTGTGGGCTGTGTTGGTCCAGCCTTGATCAGACATCAGAGCCACCTTTGAGCCCCTGATGCCCTGCCTGTCTAAGCTCCAGCCATGGCCACCTCCACCTCTCTCGGATACAACCTCATGTCCAAGTCACCTCTACATCCAACAGCCAGGCTTTCTCCCTGGTCATGGCACCCCCCAGTCCAGTGTGGAGAAGTAACTTGAAGTAAGCAAGGCTGGAGTGTTCGCTCATCTCAGGATGGAGCACACACCACTGCAGTTGTGGGAAACCATGCAGCCACTAGAGCAGTCCTCAGTCCCACGCTGCCCTGCCTTGGGAGCAAGCCAGCACATGTCTGTTCCTCACAGGTGGAGTCCATACTTGCCACAGCCCTCCTATTAGTCCCAGCAGCCCTTCAAACTAACCAAGGGAGCTTGTTTTCCCTACATTGGACCCCAGGACTGAGGCACTCAATATGTAGCTTAAACCCCTCAACCCCAGGGTGGATCTCCTCCTGTGTATTTTCCCCTTTTCCTCTGAGTCCCTCCTGGGGGGACAGGTCTTGACCGATTGCTTCTTTTCCCTTCCTTTCTTAAAACATTTCTGTTAGTTTCTAATTCATTTTTAGTGAAGATTGTTCCACAAGTAGATGTAATTTTTATTTATGTTTGTGGGGAGAGGTGTGTTCCATGTCCTTCTAATTCACTATCTTTTCTTTTTTTTCTTTTTTGCGGTACGCAGGCCTCTTGCTGTTGTGGCCTCTCCCATTGCGGAGCACAGGCTCCAGACGTACAGGCTCAGCAACCATGGTTCACGGGTTTAGCCGCTCTGTGGCATGTGGGATCTTCCTGGACTGGGACACGAACTCGTGTCCCCTGCATCAGCAGGCGGACTCTCAACCACTGTGCCACCAGGGAAGCCCTTAATTCACTATCTTGATTGATCTCCACCCTTGCTGTGATTTGAGTTGGACAAGAGTGTCTTTTAGCAGTTTGTGTTTAAAAAGGCTTCTTTCCTTCTTTTTATTTATTTATTTTTCTTTAGTTTCAATAGAGCTAATCCAAAGACACAAAGATGGCCAAAAGGCATATGAAGAGATGTTCAACATCACTAATCATCAGGAAAATGCAAATCAAAACCGCAATGAGATATCACCTCGCACCTGTCAGAATTGTTATTATCAAAAAAAAAAAAAAAACCAAATAGTAAGCGTTGCCAAGGATGAAGAGAAAAGAAAACACTTGTGCATTGTTAATGGAGATGTAAATTGGTAGAGCCACTACGAAAATCAGTATGGATATTCCTCAACAAATTAAAAATAGAACCACTATACCATCCAAGAATTCCACTCCTGGTTATTTATCCAAAGAAAACAAAAACACTAATTTGAAAAGATATACGTACCCCTTTGTTCATTGCAACATTATTTGCAATAGCCAAGATAAGGAAGCAATCTAAGTGCCCATCAATAGATGAATTGATAAAGAGTCTGTGGCAATATATGCAATGAAATATTACCTAGCTATAAAAAAAAAGAATGAAATCTTGTCATTTGGGACAATATAGATGGACCTAGGGGGTATTATGCTAAGTGAAATAAGTCAGATAGAGAAAGAAGAATACTATATAATTTCACTTATATGTGGAATTGCAAAAACAAAACAAATGAACAAATATAGCAAAACAGAGCTATAGATACAAAGAATAAACATGTGATTGTCAGAAGGCAGAGGGGTTGGGGGGGGTTGATTAAGAGGTACAAACTTCCAGTTGAAAAATAAATGTGTCTCAGGTATGAAATATAGTGTGGGGAATATAGTCAATAGTTATGGAATATATTTGTATGTTCACAGATGGTAACTAGACTTATCATGGTGATCATTTTGAATGTATAGAAATATCAAATCACTATGTTATATAACAGGAACTAACATGCTATTATAGGTTAATTATATTTCAAAAACAAACTCATGGAAAAAAAGATCAGATTTGTAGTTACCAGAAGGTGGGTACTGGGGGCGGGGGGAATTGGATGAAGGCAGTGAAAAAGTACAAAGTTCCAGTTATAAGATAAACAAGTACTAAAGATGTGATGTACAACATGATAGATATAATTAACACTGCTGTATGTTATAAATGAAAGTCATTAAAAGATTAAATCTTAAGATATCGTATCAGAAGAAAAAAAATTTCTATTTCTGTAATTTTGTTTTTATGTGGATGTTCACTAAACATATTGTTATAATCATTTCCTTCTGTATGTAAGTCAAATCACTTTGCAGTACTCCTCATACATTGCTATCTGTCATTTATATCTCAATAAAACTGGAAGGGGGAAAAATGTCTTTCTCTCTCTTTTTTTATTTTTAGTTTCTACTAATTGAGTTAATCCAGGCTCAGTCTCAGGTGACGTGGTTTGTATTTACATTTCAAAGACATGATAAGATTTATAACTTAATGTGCAGAGAATGAAAATATAAGTTTTCTCCTAAGAGTTTTGGAGTATATTTCTCTATTATCATAAGTCTTAGGGTAATTATTATTCATTTTTTTTGTCTTCTTAAGTACAGAACAATTTTGCTGCTATACCCTGATCTTTTACAATATCTATAAGCATTTGGAGAAAAATAGGTGAGAACTTGAGGCTGATAAATTTAAGTGGATTTTGATTTGCTTTTAGAGCTGTAGCTCCAGTTCTGTAGAGATTTGTAAGATAAAGACAATTGTTATTATTGCCCTTGAATATTGGCCTCCAGCTGAGTTATTTTCTAATTATTTGTAGGAAGACCTAGGGAATTGTTGAGGAGATGGGGTAGTTTAGAATTAGAATTTATGTTGGACTTTTTAAGTCTAATGGCTAGCCATTATCTTTTTTTTTCCCCTTCAATTTCATTCCTCCATCAGTACCAATTTGACAGCTGTTTATGATGAGTCATCTCAAAATTTCAAAAAATTTTTTTTTTCCTATTAAATATAGATAACTTAAAGGATCCATTATCTGGTCATTGACAAGTAAGATCTTATATAATTTCAAATGGCAATTCATACCAGTAAGCCTTTTTTATGGCTTAACCAAAGACACAAAACCTGTCTCACAAGAGAGGATATAGCCCTCCTAAGATCCAGAACGTTTACTTCCAGAGTTAGTCTAAGAATGTCAAAGCCCTTCATTGCTACAGGACGTAAGAATGGTGTAATGAAAATGGTGTCTCAAGTTTCCCAGGAAAATGTATTATGCCTCCACTCACAGACTTCCTAATCTGAGACACTAGGCAGGCACTACTGGAATGGGATTTTTCCAGCACTAACAAGGTAACAAAGGTTGAGGTGACAAAGGCCCTTTATGGACTGGGACCTCTTATGACAAATTCCCCTGAGATCTGGCATGGCAGGAAAAAGAGTGCTGCTTGTGATTTTGTCTTGATCCACACCTATTGAACTGTCCACCAGATGCACTGTGGTGAATGCACCTTTCAGATATAGGAGACCAGAGACAATAGTCTCACTGGACACAAATCCAACTTTCAAGACATAGAACAAGGTAGAAGGAAAAACTTCATCTGGTATTTACATAGAGAACCCACAGCAAAGTTTGTTTAAACAGATGCTGATCTTGTGAGATACCTTAACCCACCAGTATGTGACGGCGGCTCAAACAGCAGGCTTCTAAAGGGCCTTTGCCTGCTGTTCTGCCCTATGGTTCTTCCACATTATGACAAGCAATACAACAGAGAAAAAGAAAAACAGTGACCATCTGTGTAAGAAAAGGATCAATACAAACCAACCGTACTCATTTACCAAATATCAGAGTTGCACTGTCATAAGGAACTAGCTGCACAAATATTTTCTCCTTCTTATCTAAGTGGAGAGAGAGAGAGAGAGAGAGAAAGAACTTTCACTACTTTTCTTTCCACCAGATCTTGCAAGCAGAGATCCAGGAGGCTGCTGTGGTAAGAAATTTTACCATCTGCCAGCACTTGTCAGATGTCCCAGGGTTTCTCAGTTGTGGCAGCTTTGGGGCAGGGGTCCAACCATCCTCCTGACTGGCCAACTGTCATGGGGGGTGAAATTCCCCCCTCTACACCTCTTGAGTTCTTGTGACTGGACTAATAATAAAATTGACACAACACAGATTAGCAGAAGAAAACAAAACAAGTTTAATTTGTGCCCACAGAGGTCTCATAGAAATGGCACCTAAGAAGTGGCCAAAGCAGGCATCTTTTATACTTTTTAGACAAAAAATTGACAAGACAAAGTAACTTAAGCTTTGGGTGCTTAATAAGTAAGGAATTTAAGCAAAGTTTGGGCTTGGGTAGTAAATTAGTAAAGAAGTAACAAGGTTTGTTTACATAGCCTTCTCAGTCCTGAATTCCCTATGTCTGGTGATAAGGATGTCTTTGAACTCCTGGTATAAGGAGGGCACCTTGCACGTGGAAGACATATTTCCTGTTTTCAGGGAGACAGAGAGAAGGGTCAAAATTTCCCTCCTGCACTGGCCATTTCTGAAGTAATTTTAATTTGAAATAATAGATAGTATATTATAGTATACTATAAATAAATAGTATACTATAAATAAATAAATAAATAATATATTTAGGGGTGGCCCCAAACAACCTCAATTCCTCAATTTCCTTTTACGCAATATGGGAATAAACACATTACCCTCACAGTAGGAAGTTTAATTGGAAAATATATGTACAAGAACACACTGCTTCTCTAAATCAATAGTTGAATTATCATTAGGTAAATCTCAATCTGAATCTGAAGAGGATACAAGCAAATGACCGTAGAGAAAGATGCTATTTTTATGTTTGATATTCTTCCATAAGAAATAGCACAGACAGAATCTTAAGAAAGCCCCTGTGCAATTGAAAAATAAAATGATAATGTATATTGTACTTAAAATAGGAGAAAATGTAGCTGGCTTTTAAAATAAGTTTGTATACTTTTAATACATTTGTATAGTGTTAGATTGAATATTGCTATGATGAAATGTAGTCAAGAAAGTAAACTGGATCTTCTTATTATCTAAGTTGTCGACCATAAAAATGATAAAGAGATAGCAGTCATCAAAGTTGCAATTATAAACAGAAATTTTATGAATGCACTAACACTCCTGGGAAAAATACCTATACTTACTTCAGTTCATAGAAATTTTTTTCTTCTTGGAAAATGTATTTTTGTCTGTATAATTACTCGGTTATAATTTCTTACAGTTAAAGAAGGCCACATTCTTTCTTCACTTTTTTGCTGTTTATTTTTAGTGGAATTTTCCACTAGAATTAATGCTTCAGGTTTATTTAGGTCAGAGGATAGTCTCTTAGTCTTAGCATTCATTATGCATACTTCAGAAATTGCTGGGACCCAGAGAACTATGGTCTGTTTCAATCCATTAATGCTTGATTCTTGGACAGTTTAATGCATATGTCTTCTTAGTTGAAATCTTAAAATCTCAGGATAGTTGAATAGAAGAATGTCGTTAGTATTTGAAATGATGAGTAAAATTGTATAAGAAAAAATGATAAGATATTCCATTATACATCTAATACCAGATTTATTTATATATTATATAATTTATTATATTTTAATGTATAAATTTGTAGTTATATGAAACATGCTATAATGCCTAGAATAAATTGAACATCAGAGACTCTTTCAGCTTGAGAAATTTCTAAAATTTCCAAATTTCTGCACCTTTAAAAGGAAAAAAAAGCACCAGATAAATGATCTTTACTGTTAAAACCCTAAAGATTTAAGAAAATACACCCTACTATCATCATAAACATTATCATAACTATCACATAATCTAACACTCCCTGAGTATTGTTTAATGGGCCTTGTGCTAGATTTGTATGAACAAAGCAGCCTGAGCAGACAGAACGTAAACAAAAATGATAGCGCTCCTATTTGTGAGTGGTCAACCGGAAGTACAGAGTTGGCGTTGCAGATTAGGGACAAAGAGTGACAGCCTAGACTCTTTGTGTGGAAAGCTTGAAGTCCTGTTATTCATTAGCCAGCATCAGAAAACACTTAAAATGACTCTTTAGCAACAAGCAGAATGGAAATAGTAACTTTGCTTCCTCTCTTAAACTCCTTCACTTTATACATAAATTTATCAATATAACTCTGCATTAGATTTCATGAACACAACATACGTGTATAAAAATCACCTTTTCATCTTTATGCTATTATGCTAAATGCTATATGCCATTATCTTTTAGTGAAATAATATACATGGCAGGCTTTCCAAATGGTGAAGTAGCCATAAGTCTAATTGGCATAATTTAGGATCCTCTTTCTTTCCCAGACCTTGAAATCTCCTGAGCATACTGACCCTTGGCGGTCATTGGTTTCTGTCTGAAAACTTTAATGTGGGATGGATCTTGGACCAAGTGACCCAAGAAGTCTTTCTGTGATTTAATTGTTTTTATTGGCCTAATTAATTTAAAAAGCTTAATTATGATACCACATGAGTGCTGTGCAAAGTCTGTAAAGTACCATTCAATGACAGTCAGATGAAAAATGCATCAGTAGCATTTTTTACCTAATTAACAAAATAAACTAGAGAGATTTATAGTACAAAGTATGTACCCTAAATAAAATAACTCTAATTTTTCCTAAATTTTCATGGAAATGGTAATAGGAATTGTGTGTAATTTTAAAAAAATTGTGTCTATGTGAACATTAAGAAGTTACCATATGTTCCAGTTATCTATTAGTTAATAAAATGTCAACTCCAAACTTAGTGGTTCAAAACAACACCAACCATTCTATTTTTATCATGCATAGTTCTGGAGTGGACTCAGCTCAGCTAGGTAGCTCCTACTCAGGGTTTCATGTGTTTGCAGTCAAATAGGGAAGGACTGGGCTCATCTGAAGGCTCCCTCACACATGTGTCTGGCATTTGGGCTGGGAAGACTGATTAAACTGGAAAAGCTGGGGCCCCTCAGAAACATCCTTCCACCTGGATGTTCTTTTCACATGGTCCCTTCAGGACAGCAGCTTTGGGGCAGCTGGGTTTTGATGTGGTGGTTCAAGGCTTCAAAGGCTAATATCCAATAGAGAGAGAGCCTGGCAGAAACTGTATAGCCTTTTATAGCCAATCCTCATTTCTCACACAGAGTTACTTCTGCCCCATTTTATTCATAGAACAATCACAAAAACCCATCCAGTTTCACTGGGAGGGAAATAAATGCCCCTTCTTTAGGGGGATAACCAAGACTCTGGAAGTGCATGTGAACCAGAAAATAATGTGTGGCCATTTTTGGTACATACAATCTACCATACCATCCTCATCTGGGACCTCATCTGAGAGACCACGTGACAATATTTAAACTTTACAAGGTTAGAAGCAAACAGATTATACATCAAATTGACAAAGCAGTTGTAAAACTCAAAGTTAATAAAATGAAAAAACAATATCAGCATATGATTTTTATGAATCAAATTAAATGTCTGAAAAATTCCAAGCATGGAATCACAGAAAGATACAGATGTATACCTTCAGTAATAGGTAATGATTAGCATCAATATCAGTATGATTACTACTAATTTCTTTGGCAGGTCATGAAATTATCTGGCTGATGGAGTTATATGGATTTTTATTTATAAATAAATGACAGCAATCCGCTCTTAAATTCTATGAAACAACCAATGTATTTAAATTGTGCAATATAATACTTGTATAACTATGTTCAGCATCTCTATAGGCAGCTGTAAAATCCTAGAGAGTGGCAAAGACTAAATCAAATTCAAGAGTTGGGAGAGTATGGTGAGGGAAGGGGATCATAGTTGAGGAGAATGCCAGACAGTCATCATAACTACGTGCCTGTGAAGTGTTGTTATTCTCATTATACAGATGAGAGAAATATAATTCAGAAAGGGAACATTGTATGAGAGGAAACATACACATATACACACATTACAAATGCACACACACACATCCTATGTGGGGAAAGTTGGCCTTGATTCAAGTCTTTCAGATTATAAAGCCTAATTTCCATCCTCTCTACAATATTGCCTCTCACTTTCAGGAAATGGCATTATAGAGATATCTAATTTAAAATGGGAAACTCCAGGTTGTATTTATAATAGTTCTTCTGTCTTTGTGTCCTCTGTTTAATGGTGCAGTAATATATGGTATAAAGTAAGGCAGATCATAAAAACAAGTGTAATACCAACTGCAGCATTATCTGTGTAACATGCTGTAATAGATTATGTAATTAACTCTTCCACTAGTAGCCACTAGCCACATGTGGCTAATGAGCATTTCAGATTTGGCTGATCTGCATCATGACATGCTGAAATGTAAAATATACATCAAGTTTCAAAGACCTAGTGTCATAAAAATTATATGAAAAATATCATCAATATATCATCAATATTTTATGTTGATTTTTTTTTGCTGGTCAAAGTGTGACATTTTTAATGTTGATTATATGCTGAAATTATAATATTGAATTCAGCAGCTAATAAGAATTAATTTCACCTGTTTCTTTTTACTTTTTAAATGTAACCACTAGAAAATTTAAACTCATGTGTATGGCTTATGTTATATTTCTACTGGACAGCACTGATGTAGAAGCATTGGAAAAAATAGATTTATTTCTCATGTTCCATACAAGAAAACTGAAGCAAGGTGTGTTAAGTTACTTGTCCACTCTCATTTAAAGCTGGAGGGATGAAAATTAGCCATCTCATCTCAACTATTGAAATGCAATCTTTTAAGCAGGAAGTGAGCTTAGGTATAGTCTACTCTGATTCCTGAATTTTAGCATTTGAGGAAATTTAGACTGGAGAGTTTACAAAATCATCTTAGAGGGAAAAATCATTGAGAATTAAAATTCTCAGTCAAATGCTCTTTCTACTCCAGAAGTCTATCAGTATATGCCACAATCCCATTAACTTTCCTCTTTAAATCCAAAAAATATTAGGTTGGATTTAGCTAATCCTTACCAGGTAGAACCACTTTTTAAGTTATTGAACTCAGTGCCAACTCAATATAACATAGGGCTGTAATTTGGGCACTTCAGTAACTTTACCCTGAAATGGTGCCATTGTCTTTTCCAGCTACACAGCAAAAGCTACCTGAAGTCTAAAGAACAAACCAACAAAACACTAATAGAGCACATTTTGACTTTTTGCCATAAGACCAAGATTTCAAAAGGCCAATTCACTTGGCAGATTAAAAGATAAAATACACAGAACACAGTTTGAGATTTTATTTTGCTTTTTAAACTTTAGATTATATAGCAATGAGTCTTCCCAAAGAACAGACCTAAAACCTTTGTTTTTTTTAGCAGGTGTTGGGCAGAAGATCACCATGTAGTCCATTAAATAGTGCTGAATATGACCTCAGGACAACAAAAACATGTAACTTAGCATTTTATCACTTTGGAAAACCCAGTACTGTTAAGATGTACAGGGAGCCAACATAGCATAGTAAAGGGAGTTCAAGTTTGGAGCCTGGTTGCTGCATTCACATCCCTGTAGTCTTTCTTGGGTAAGATGTTTAAATGTTTCTCTATCTTGGTTTCTTCTTTAGAATAGTGAGGATTGAATATTATCTCCCTCATGTGTGTTGTGATAATAAAATGAGACAGTGTGTGAACTTATGTAGCATATTACCTGAAACAACATAGGTACTCTAAAATACTCCTTGAACGTGAATGTGTTTGCATGTATACTTACCAACTGCTTGTCCCAAGGCAAATCACTGAAATTTGGTGTTTATCTTAAAGAATGAGGATAATAATGGTACCTTCACCATAGAGTTATTGTGAGGATTAAATAATTTAATATACATAGTATACTAACAGCAACGTTTAACAACCATATGTGTTTAATTAATGTTAACTTATTATTATTATCCTCCTGATATCACTGTTATCTTTCATATGTTAATTAGGGTTTATTTAAAGAAATAGTACCATATACAAATAGGCAGCTGTAAAATCCTAGAGAGTGGCAAAGACTAAATCAAATTCAAGAGTTGGGAGAGTATGGTAAGGGAAGGGGATCATAGTTGAGGAGAATGCCAGACAGTCATCATAACTACGTGCCTGTGAAGTGTTGTTATTCTCATTATACAGATGAGAGAAATATAATCCATACAAATGGAAATGCAATGTGAATTCTAACATACTCACATCCATAAGAATTTTTATGTATGTGTCTCACAAAATGCACAAATTGACAATTTAATTATCTTTACCTTTATTAGTGAAACAAAAGTCAGAGGAGAAAACAAATTTAAGTTTAAACTTTAAAAATGTACATTTTCCCCAAATTTAAGAAGAAAACTACTCTGCTTTCTAAAAGAGCATGTAATGGAGTTGAGGGTGTCTTAAGTTCAGAGTGAATGATTTACTAGTATATGGTTCTGGGAAACTCACTGATTTTTTTCCTCCTAATTTACCTGTTGTTGTACTTTATTATTATACTATTTGGGGCTTCTGTTGCTCTTTATTCCTAATATTTAAGGAATAAAGTAAATTATCTTCTGGGTCTTTAATTTATTCTTGCCAAAAATTGTCATCACTTTTCAATTCTCATTCTAAGAGGACATCACTGACTTCATTATGATAAGCCTTCCCAAGGCCATTTTTAAAACCAAGGAAAGGACCAATTCATTATCTAATGACATTTCTTGAAACTGAAGCTGTTAAAAGTCTCTACCATTAACTGAAGTAACATCAATTTACAAGACATTATTTATGCCGAACTAATCTATTTGGAGAAGGTGAAACCAGTGTTAACAATTTGATCAAATTAAAACAAAAATGGCTTTTAACTGAAAATGAGTAAAATGAGAGAGTAGACGTCATTTTTTGCTTAATACATAAATGTATATCTACTAACATTGAACCTTCTTTATTAAATCTTATGAAGCTTAATATTAGATAGAAGAAAAATCTTGGATGTGTTTCTTTTAAATAAAATTGTATTGAAAATAGCTTGATTATAAATAAATTAGAGAAGTAATGAAATTGCCTAAGTATTTTAAGTAATTAAGTCACTGAGTCATGTATTTTCATTTTCTTAAAACTAAATAACTGTTCAAACATTGAAGTGGCATATATTTCTAGATTTCCATGTTCATAATACTTTTATTTTTACTACAGGAAATTGTCTGTTTGTACTGTTTAAAGTCTATACAGAAAATTAATTAATCCAGAGCTCTTTATTATACCAGGATCTATTGATTTGTTGAAACAACAATAAAATGTCATGATAAAGAACAGTAGATTTATACCCTAATAGTTGAACTTCACAACAATGGAAAAGGTAGACATTTGACTGGGGTAAGAGTAGAGGGTATTTTCCAGAAAGTAGAGAGATACTGCTGGTATGTCTGATTCCTAGAAGTGAGAAAGTGATGGCTATATTTCAAACCAATGGAGTTTTATTTCTTCATTCTATAATTCATATGGCATGGCTGTCTTCAAGATGCTTTTATTTGTACTGAGAATATATCCAGGAAGATAACATTGTTCCTGCTCTTATGTAGCTCATAGTCCAAATTGAGAAACAGACACTAAACAAGTACATTACAAGTACAACAAGTACAAAATTTTGATAATTTATCATAGCCACAGACTCTGCTATCGAAGGGGATAATGAGAAGACCTCATTTAGTCAGGATGGTCAGAAAAATACTGTATGAATAGGTGAGAGTTAACAAGATTTGACAAGTACATTGACTTTAACTTGGTGAATGGGAGTGACAAAGCAGTTTGATTTTGCTGTGTGTTAAGTGCAGCTGTTTTAAGAGAACTGTAAGCAAAAAGAAGAGTCTATGTGAAGATCTCTAGAGAGGAAAGAATGTGTTGTAATTGCTGTAATTCCAGAAGCAAATTAATGGTTCAGGTCAGTCAATATCTGTGGGCCTGTTAAGGGCTTATGTTTTTACTCAAAGGCAAAAGGAAAACCCAAACATGATATGACATAGTTTCCATTTTTGGAACATCTCTCTAGCTGCAATAAAGAGGATAAACTTTACAGAGACATTGTGTTGGAAAGGAATCAAATTAGGAGGCTATTGCTATATTCCAGGTGAAAGATTATGCAGACTTAAACTAGGGCTTTGATAGTATATATGTATAAAAAGTCTGGAGTTATACCAGAGTTAGAATCAAGAGGACTTTGTTATATATTGGATAGGCAGAGTATGGCCACTACCACATTGAGTATAATAAACTGAATAGATGATGAAAACATTAATGACTAACATAGAGAAAAATGTGGTTTAGAGAGGAAGATTATTAAATTAGTTTTACTTATGTAGCAATTGAGATACCTGGTCTCATAAAACTAGGGACATCAGTAGAGAGTAGATACGGGATTCTCAAGTTAGGTAGAGATGAATGGGCTTAAAACACAATTTTGAGTTATAAGCATGGCCAAAATAACTGCCAACTTTGGGATTAATGCAATGACCTAGGAAAAATATGTAAAATTAGAAGAGAGGAAGACCTAAGACAAAGCAATGATGAACTGTATTATTTAAGGACTAGATAGAGGATATTAAAAATAATAACTTAGCAAGAGGAACAATGGTTTAAATTGTTGCTGTTGAATTTAAAACATTGAAGTTGCTGGTGACACTGAAAATGGCAGTTTCAAGTCAATCAGTGAAGGCAGAAGCCAGATTACTGTTGCTTAATGATGAGCAGAAAATTGTAAAACATATGCAATGCATGCAGAAATTTCTTTCAAGAAATTTGACTTTAAAAGAAGTAGATAAGATTGTAACTAGAAGAGGATTTCAGAGTTGAATGATAATGTTAAGGGAAGAATGTGACTGATGCAATGGATGCTTCTGTTTTATTTTAAAGGTGGAAATCAATAGAACATCCTTCAAGGATAATGCAAAAGATTTTGGAGAAAGAGAATGTGGTTTACTATATAGGTAAGAGCAAAGACGCATAAGCATAATACTTGAGGTGATAGGGAGGTAAAATAGTGAGAGAATGGAGAGCTCCTTAGAAGGCTCATCACCCCCATTGCAATAGAAATGTGAGTAGTTTTGTTTCCCAATGGAAAGAAGAGATAGCCCACATCTCATAGCTTCTGTATGACAGCTAGAGTGAGAGAGTAAAGAATTAAAAAAAAAAAAAAGCTTTATTTTTTATAAAATTTTATATAAAGTGTACCTGATATTTGATATACATATACAAAGTGAAATGATTACTATAGTCAAGCTAATTAATATATCCATCTCCTCACATAGTTACATTCTGTATGTGTTTGTTAAGAGCACCTGAAATCGACTCTCAGTAAATTTCTAGTATATAATATAGTATTATTAACATAGACATCATTCTATACATTAGATCTCTATAACTTATTCATTCTACATAACTGCAACTTTGTACCCTTTGACCAACATCTTCCCATTTTCCCCACCTCCCCACACTTAGTAACCACTATTTTACTCTCTGTTTCTATGATTCAACTTTTTTAGATTCCACATGTAAGATCATGAAGTATTTTTCTTTGTGTCTGGTTTATTTCACATAGCATAATATCTTGCAAGTTTATCCACGTTGTCCCAACATTCAGTGGGTTCTCAAAGCTAAAATGCTTTATGGTGGTTATCTTTAACTCTACTTAATACTTAGGATATTAAGAGAAAAATATTTGTACACATCTTATGAAAGCAGTTATTTAGCCACATTTTAGATGAGGAAATGGAATTTCAGAAATGGATTTAAGAATCAGGTTTTCCAACTCTTGAACACAAAGCTAGTTTTTCTTCAATATAAAATGTAGAACTTGCCTTCTAGTTTTAATGTTTTGTGTTATCTGGTTAATAAAAACTATATTTAAGGGGAGAAAACCTGTATTCCTCTTTACATTGGGAATGTTGACTATTGCACTGGGTCACTTGGAGAGATAGGGGTATGAGACATTGACTTGCAGAATATGTGAACAGATAACCAAGCTTTTCATATCTATGACTTACAACTGGGTTGCAGGTAAAATATTAGTTTAAGGAGTAAAAAAAAAAAACTTTATGAAGAATCTAAAACAGATCTACCTCATGCTGCCTTATAATAAAATTGTTCTGCTTCCAGCATGAAGAATTCTTGTTAGATAGCAGAATGAGAATCTCTTCCTGTAGGAAAAAAAATATTTTCCATCCCTCACCGAGCAAGACACTTCCCAGCAGCATTTAAAATCCACTAAGGTTATTGTAGTCAATTCTTAGGTACATTTTGAAGTTGATTAACTTTATTTGGGGAAATAATCACTCCCTTTGTTCATTCTCCTTATTCTTCTCTCTCCAAACCCCTGAACGTTTCACCCCTTCCTCATTTTTCTCAGGTTGGTACTTCCAAACTACATTTATGAAAATTATGGACTTTCCAGGACTACATTAATTTTATGAAGAATTAAGATGTTAGTAATATGCAAAAATAAAATTTTAAGGGAAGAATTGGAGGAGGGTTAGGGAGGTTCTGTTTTACTAGACAACTTTCCATGGACAATGGATACGACAATGAGAACTATGATCAAAATTCAAGAAGCTTCCAGCACTTTCATTTACTCCTGGACCCAAAAGGTGGGTGTAGAACTCTTTTTAGAGTATACTTCATAGATGTTTTCAAACATTTGTGAAGATATCAATCCCTTTGGGGATGAACTGTGGGAACTACATATTTTTGATCATATAATTTTCCATATTGGCTCATTTCTTTACTTTGTCCTGGTCTCAGTTCAAATATTATCTCATCTGAAAGCCCTTTCTTGACCACCTTATCCGAAGAGCCTTTTTTGGCCACCATAGCTGGTTCAATGTTGTCTCTCCTGCCCAAAAAAGGTATGTCAATGGCCTAATCAACAGAAACTGTAAATGTGACCTTATTTGGGAAAAAAGAAAAAAAAAGGCTTTGAAAATGTAATTAGGTTAAGAATATTGAGACTATATCATCCTGGATGACCCAGGTGGGCCCAATGACAGTGTACTTATAAGAGACAGAAGGAAATGGAAGTAGAGAGTGGGATTATGCCATGACAAGTATGGGATATATGGAACTACCAGAAATGGGAAGAGGCAAGGAAAGATCCTCCCCTAGAGCCCTTTGAGGAAGCACAGCCTTGCCCACACCCTAATTTAGGATTTCTGGCCTCCAGAACTATTATAGCATAAGTTTATTTGTTGTAAGCCACCAAGTTTGTGATAATTTGTTACAGCAGTCTTAAGAAACCAATACAACCACACTACCTAAAATAATGCTTTCTATTTTCTTATCTCTTTTATTTTTCTCCTTAGTGCATATATTATATTATATTATATACCTTGTTTACCTATTTGTTGTGTGCTTTATTTCCCCTCATTAGCTCCAGGTTGGCAGGCACTTTGTTTATTTTTATTCGCTGCCGTATCCCTGGTGCTTCAACGTTGTCTAGTACATAACAGTGATTCATAATTTGAATGTAGAAAGATTAAAAGAAGGAAGAAAAAAAAGAAAGAAGAAAAAAGAGAAGAAGGAAGGAAGAAAAGAAGGAATGAGAGAGAGAGGAGAAAGGAAAGTAGGAGGGAAGAAAGTAAGCAAGGTAAGGAGAGAGAAGAAGGAAGAAGGAGACATATGATTAAAAGCTTCTTACACAATCTTGGCAAATCTACATTTGGAGTTCTGTAAGAAACAGGAAACAGAACTTCAAGTGGCTGTCCACTGAACCCCTTAAAGCAGAACTAACTGGGAAGTGAGCTGCTTGGTTTTGTTCTGCCACAATTATTACAGCAAAGAGAGACTCAGCCAATGATTCTTGGGCACAATCAACAAGATCAACCCCAGATGTTCAGTGGACACTGCTATTCAGTTGTTTTCCTCCCTGCTTCCAAGTCACACAACAAGGATATTGTAACAACATCTGCCTTCTCAGTGTCTCTCTGTTATGATTGTCATTCATACAGCCATGGTGACAGAGCCACTGCTCAGGAGCAGATCTCAGGGCTCCTGTTTAACAGGGCTGGTGGAAAAATCCACACCAACTTTCAAACCTAGTCCTCTACCCTACAGTGTGAAGTGGGAAAAAGAGCATGGGGGTTCTCACGGCACTGTGGAGCAGCCATATTTAGCAAACACTCCCAACACTCAACATTCCTGACCCCAAATACTCTATTCAGAATGTGTCATAGCTCAGTTACAGGCTGCAGGCTTTTAATAGGCCAAAATAATTTATTTCGTTCTGAATCTAAGAGGTATATTTAAAATTGAAGGGGCACTGTCTGAAAAATTGGTAATTATCTAAAGCCTAGAGATGATAAAACCAAGGATGCATCCTTGGTATCCCTGGTGACTTCTTTCAATTGCTGAGCTCTAAAATTTAATCACTATATGTTAAGAGATATTATAGCCACCATATACTCTGTAAGTTTGGAGATTTTCTTTTTATTGGCTTATCTTTAGTTAGCACTCACTTAAAAATACTTTAAAACATGTATCATACTTGAAATTAAGAAAATTCATTTTCTTTTTTAAGGCTGAAAAATATGCCACGGTATATATTCACCATTTGCAACAACATAGATGAAACTGGAAGACAATATGCTAAGTGAAATAAGCCAGATAGAAAGGATAAAATTGCATGATGTCACATACATAGAATCTAAAAATGTTGAATATATAGTGACAGAGAGTAGAATGGTGGTTACCCGGGTGGAGAGGTGGAAGAAATGGGGAAATATTGGTCAAAGGGCAGAAAGTTGCAGTTCTATAGGATGAATAGGTCTATAAAGTACAACATGAGGACTATAGTTAATGATACTATAGGTGATGTGGAAATTTGCTAAGAAAGTAGATTTCAGGTGATCTCATTGAAAAATAGGTAACTACCTGAGATGGATATGTTAGCTTGACAGTAGGAATCATTTCACTATGTGCATATATATATATATATATATATATAATGTTATACAATTTTTATTAAAAATAAAATTTTGAAAATTCATTTTCAAAATACTTAATAATTTGCTATATTTTATAATAGAGATTTATACAGGCCTAGTGGTTAAGATTTCCTCTATAATCTATTTTACTTTGATGTGAAGAATCATACTGGAAAATTACTTTTTATTGCATATAGGCTAGCACATAACATGCCTACCAAGTGCTTACTGGCTGATTAATATCTTAGATACCAAAAGAAATATCAATATTTTTTCCTTCTTGTTAGTATGTGAAAAAGAATAAGATCTACAGAAGTTCTTCAAAAGTTGTCAAAATTGGTAAAAGTTGGTAAAAATGCCCATGTGCACATGATTTATAGGTAAAATCAATGCTAATGGAACATATATTGGGATATATAATCTGTATATGACTAAGTATACTTCCTCTGGGTTCATATTACATATTTGTCAGAATAATTTTCCAGTCATAATTTTATACAAATATGTACCCACAAAATACAACTGCATTATGTTGGCTTGAAAATGTTCAAAGGTTTTGTTGTTTTTCTTAAAAACTTTATCAATTAACTATAATACAGTTTTATTTTCCCCATCTTATGTAATACACACAAGTGCCAAACAATGGCACCTGGAGTTTTATTGATTGCTTATATTCATAATTGGCTCAATAAAGGGGATGTAGAGAGTGAAAAATGACAGAAAGAGTGATAAACAATCAAACAGCCAGAAACCATCATCAGTCCAATCTTTTCCTTTAAACTAAAAATCTTACTTAAGTTAATGAGGATACAGATTAATGATATACAAACAGCTCATCCTTTGTCATTTTTCCAACTAAGCTTTGAAGGAAAAAAAAGCCAACCTAATTATGAAAACTGATGGAAATACATATGTACTTGACCAATTAGTCTAACAATCTTTAAAAAAACCTCAGTTGTCTGGAGCCCAGATGAAATGGGAGTGGGAGCAAAATAACATATCTCAAAGTGCCCTAAGCCACCTCTATTTTAATGATCACTTGAAAAGCCTGGGCATCTCTGATCAACCTGACACGTGATATGAAGAAGTAAAAACTAGGATCTGAATTGATATTAGGCTTACTAACCTCTTTCGAGTTTTCTAGGTACCTCAAGATCAATAGAGCTACAATACTTTGCATTTTTGTATAACTATGAACTTGCTTATCCTGGTTAGCTATATTTTTTTCCTGTTAAAAATATTTTTTTGGTAGTTACAGTAGTTGCTTCTAATAAGAAATATTAAAAGTCTTCTTAAAAAATACTTTTCTAAGATCACCTTAACCTCTGAAAAATCTTGCTTTATGCAAATCAGAAAGCAAAACGAGCACACACAGATACATACAGATGCATACACACACACATATACAGTCTTTCACTGAAATTTCTTATGTAAGGGGAAACATTAAAGGAAGAAACCAAATTTTCTTCACTCTGCCTGTGTCTTATCTCTACTAAATGAAGTGAGATGAGAGTCCAAAGCCCTTCTCAACCTGGCTTCAGCTGCCTGTGCCCAACCAGCAGAACCCTCTCCATGCATCTCACCCTGCTGCTATGCAATAGATGTACCATTCTTTCCCTTTATTTTCTTCCCTGTTTGCCAAGAGGCTGATTTCTGTAGAACACATCACCATACCCTGTTTTCTGGTTGGAAATAGCCAATGAGAGGTAGCAACACAAAACCAAATGTAGGAAGTGGGGAAGGTCCGGTTATTTATTCTGCACACTGCTCACTGCCCCTTCTTGGACCACAGTTTGGACAGTGTTGCATTCCTTTTGTTCTTCTACCCAAGGCCTCAGATGCTGTGGGAAGTCCCTTTCCTATGTCAGCAATGTTTGTGAGTTCTAGTAACATTCTCCTCCTGCCTCTTCAAGCCCCATGGCTTCCATTGTTGCTAGTCCCTGGATGCCCCATCATTCTATTCTGTTTCTCCAAATGCAGACAACATCTCTGTAAAGAGTCACTTCACTAAGTTCTTTTCAGTTAGTTCTTTGAATGTGCCTTGTTTCCTACTGGGAATTTGACTCAGATTATATAGAAGTTTACTGCATCTGTCCAACATTTTGTTCATTCTTTTAATGACACTTTTTAGAACCCCCTTTAATCATCTGTTCACACATTTTTCTTCCCCATTAGACCCTGAGTTCCTTGATGGCAGAGATCAAGGAGCTTTAATTATCAACATACCTTTAAGAATTTACACAACGCCTACTAAACAAATCTGTGGTGAATGAATGAACGGATGCACAAATTTGTAATTCCATTCCATGGTGGCCCATTTAGCTAAAACTTTAAGCCATGTCAAAAGCCTTTTTTGCTTGGTTTAAAATACAATATAATTCATACAAGTGACAGTAAGTCCAGAGGAAAGAAACTTGATACCTACATCTGCTAAGATTAAAATGGAAATCTGTTCCCCAGGCATCCAGGTCAGTACCTGGGAAAGACTTATAAAAGAAAGAGATTAATGTCAGCATGTAACAATATTCCACAAGGCTATATGTTGGGTTTATCCTGAGCTATGTTCCAGAAAAACCCAAAATAATTAACATGTATCTTCTACTTGTCATCTTCATGGTAAAGCAACTTAGAAGACATCTTCTGTATTATATATGGGCTCCTGAGGAGAGGGGCACCCCCTCACATCTAAATGAGGGGAGCAGGAAAAGATTGGGAATGACTGCAAGATAGATCCTGCTACTGGGTATTACATCACATAGATGAACCAAAGGACAGGTTAGTTCAAGGGCCACCAAGTGATCTAATTTGTTCAAAAGGTATAATGTCAATCCCAATGGTCCACAACTCATCCCCAAATTTTCTTAAAATCCTGAAACTGCTGACAAATCTCAGATGCTTACAGTGGTATGTTAATGTAGATAACTGAGAACAGCTTCATTTGTCCAGTTAGTAGGAATTATAGGCTGTAGTCCCACTGAACTGTCATGGTCAGTACCAGAAATGAGATCTTTCATAAGGAGAAAGGCTTCCTTCTCTATCAGGCCTTCCTTCTTTCTATCCAGATCTTGTTCATTATAGACATATCCCTTCCACAGTCAGTAAGACAATGGATAGCAACCTAACTGGGCAGTGTCAAGCATATCCTGGATTGATTATCAGCAATATTAACATGGGACTTGACTTAAATATGTAGTTTTCATTGTGGATTACCCACATGTCACCATTCTATTCTATTTCATTCTTAAAAGAATATTGCTTTGGATAGATTAGCTACCTCTCTCTTACATAACTCAGTGCCACAATGCAAGTTCAGCTCACATTTAGCCCCGGAGTAAGTTTTATTAGTCTAAAGCTATAGTTCTCAACAAGTGACAATTTTGTCCTTAGGGATATTTGGAAATGTCTAGAAATATTTTGGGTTGTCACATTGGGTAGGGGGTATGATATTTACTGGGTAGCATCCAGGGATGCTGCTAAACCTTCTAGCATGTGTAGGCAACACTTCATAAAAAATTATTATTTGGCCCCAAGAGTCAACAGTGTCAAGGTTGAGAAATCCTGGTTTAAAGATAGTCCTATCTTTCTTTCCAGGTGTTTGTTTAAGAAAGAGCATATAACCAAAGTCTGGCCAATGACCTAAGAGAAGAAGTTGAGGGTAATTTTCAGGGACAGTTCTTCCACACTCAGAAGCAAGAACCACAAGAAACAGAAGAGCAGAGTGGAGAGAGACACCAAAGACCTGAATCCTTACACATGTGCTTCAGTCCATGGAAAATGGACTTAACCCAGTTCTAAAATCCGCCTCATGTCTCATCATATATTTATGTGAGCTTAGAACACTCTGTTTTGTGTTTAGATTTCTGTTACATTCATCCACAAACATTCTAACTGGAGCACATCTGCTCTGTGTGATGGTTCAGTAAGCTTTATGTTGGCTCTTGGGATCTGAGTGTTAATGCTGAGAAGGCAAGAGATGGGCATTAAGTCCAAAAGCAGGTAAGATATGAAGTTAAAATGTTCCTTGGAATAAAGGTAGGTGGTAAGAGAGGTGAGAAGATAGAGAGGAATGAATAAGAATAAGCTCCGGTTAGTCATTCTGTCAATGGGGATCTTTAGACAAACTCCATTTTATTGGAGCTGTAGATAAAAAAGACAAAAAAGGTAGACAAAAAAGACAAAAGGTAGACAAAAAAGGTAGACAAAAGGTAGACAAAAGGTAGACAAAAAAGACAAAAGGTAGACAAAAAAGACAAAAGGTAGACAAAAGGTAGACAAAAAAGACAAAAAAGGTAGACAAAAAAGGCAAGAAGTGGCACCACCACAAGCTCAGGATGGAGTATAGTTAATGATTCCTTTAAAAGAGAGGTTACCTATTTCTAGGTTTTCGCTGCAGTTATATTTCTATTGTAAATTCCCAAGGAATCTTTGGAACTAGCAGCATGAACATTATGGCAGCCCTGAACTATGACAAGGCTCAGGCCACTTATCATGGGGTCCTGTCTTATTTCTGTCTTTGGAAGCTAGGGTCTGCTTCCCACTGGCCTATTCTTTCCCAGCTTGTTTACAAAACAAGTAATTATTTCTGGTTGCCTCAATGATTTCTAAGATTGCTGTATTGGAATTGTGGGCTTATATATCATTGTCCCAACTGCTTCAGTCAATCTTGTTCAGCAAATTGTAGTAATATTAGACACCATCATTATTTCAATGCCAGATGTTTCTTAAAATTTTGGGGATAATTTAGTCAAAATGCTTTTGTAGTAAACAGACATATCTAATATTTTATTTCTTATCTCCTATGGTTAGGCAATATTAAGCAGAACTATGATAAAAACCCACTTGCACTTAGGTTTTACAGTCCTGGAAAATAGCACTAACCTTAATCTTATACATACTAGAACTTTTTTATAGGACAATGAAAAACAGAGTACAAATGAATATATGGCCATCTTGATTATGTTGGAACAATAATTCACATTTTTGTTTTAAAGACAATGCCATTAGTTATTAATAGTTATTATAAGAAGCACCATATTCTGTAGTGAGGAGAGCGCTACCCTGGGAATGATCATCATAGGTGCTGGTCTGAGTTTTGCACTAACTGGCAAATCAGTTTGGGGTTTAAGGGGACTCAGGTAAGTCCTTGGGCCTTGAATTATGTAAGCTTCAGGCTTTGGAGTGGATAATTTCAAACTGATATTGTGATGTCTTCATTAACTTAGCATCCAGACCAATTGTGTGTGTGTGTGTATGTGTGTAATATGTACATAATATTCCTTATGTATGAAATAGCAACTCCAAGGAAATGTACCATTAACAAGAAGGAGCCTGGCTTCTTAAAAACAAAATAAATTTTATGTATAAAATTTTGGAGGGAAAGTCTTTTCACCACACTCTAATACTCCCCTTTTGAGTAGCCAAACAGAGTTTGTGTACCTCCTGTCCTTATTCTGTCCAATTACACTTTCTACTCCAGGGGGATAAGGTGGCTTCTCTGGTTGAACTATTTGATACCAATACATGGAGATAGATACTTGGGTCAGTTTTTTTTCTCCTTCTTGAGAGCAAACTGCCTATAGAAGATGACCATATTTATAATCTACCTTTCCACTCTGGTCCAACATTGCCTTCTCTGTATTAAGGGTCCTGCCCTTGTCCAACATTGTCTACAATTGGTTCAGTAATTTTACTTATGTGGGGAATTCAATTAGAAGACACAATTGAATTTCAGGCTAAGCCATTTCTTCAAAATTAAACTTTATTAGTAAACTGAAGAATTCTCAGACAGAAGTTTCAAAAGGGAGTATACTGTGTTTCTGTGTCCTCTACTTTTCTGAATGGAATTTGTTGCACCTCCCAAATGCAAAGGTTTATAGTCTAAGTATATATTTCTAATGTCAATAAAAAAATACTTAGAATGTAAACTGATATTTGATTCTAAAGGCTTGATTATGTAAAAGTTGTGGCTATGGTACTGGTACTGTAAAAAGTCTTATCATTTTAATCCTCTGTAGCAATGGAAAAGTAGGCACATAAAAATCTAAGATTAAAGTAATCATAATTTGGATGTCCCAAGGAAATTAGTATAAAAAGAAGACATTTCACAGTGAAGCTGTGAAAATTGGACCTATCTTAAAGTCCCTAAGTGAGATGTTTTGAACATCAGCTAGGAGAAATGGAATAGGGACAGTTTCATAAGACAGTTTCTCATTCTATTGTATAGAGTGGTCATTAAAAATATATAGATTTATTCCAGCTCAGAGACACTAGCAGCTGCAGTGATTATTTATGCAACATCAATTGTTCCTTATTGTCCCTTGTTAATAGAACTCTTATTGTTCCCAGACCCAGCATTGATCTAAGCCAATCATGGTGCTTACAGCCCTGTTCCAGGAATGTTTTTTTCCCAATTTCTCTTGCAGTTAGTTGAATGGACCATGTGACCCAGTCCTGATCAATGAGAAAAAATGAGAGCCTTTTCTCCAAATACTTCCTTTCTTCCTGCTTGGGATATTGATGTGAAAACATATTGTCTAGAACTGCAACATCCATCTTGGACAATGAGGTAGCATGCATAAATACAAACTGAAGAGAGTGTACAGAATATGTAAATTAAGAGTCTGGCATTTTGATGATATGATAGAACCACATATTTTGTGACTTCCTGTAAAGTAAACAAGAGAGGTTATTTTCATAGTTCCATTCCTGGACCTGATTGTATCCTACTTGATATAGAAGGATACAGAGTAGATCAGAGACATTCTCTAAAACTCATCACATTAGTCTAAGGTGAATAAGCAGGAGCAGTAGCAGAGATTAAAGAAGGCTCTTGGTGGATATAGAGTGAAGTTAGCTGTTCCCAAACCATAGGGAGAGAGATGAAGGGTATTCCTCCATAAAATTTTAAAGTGAGGAAGACTAGACTCCAGCAGAAAAAAAAAAAAAAGAGACTCAAAATATATGCATGAAGAAAAGCCATTTAAAGGTTTTAATCCTCCCAAAATGAATCTTTAGGGGAAAATTAATTTCTTTTTTCAAAATTTAATTTAATTTAAAAAAAATTTATTTTGTATTGGAGTATAGTTGGTTAACAATGTTGACTAAATTTCAATATTACATTTTCTTAAATCTCACTCCATGATTTTGTAGTTCATTTGGAAAAATAAATACGTCATCCAGAACAACTAAGCAGAATCTATTAATAATAATAATTTGGCTTTGCTCCACAAGACGCTGAAATTATTTATAAATTAACAAAAATGAAAGCATCAAGGTTGACATAGGAGTAGACAGACATATAAAAGAGAGTAAAAAGTATAAATATGAAACCAAAGAAATTCCAGCAGTCTGTAATTTAGTTAATAATATTGTGCCAATATTAACTGAATTTTGTCAAGTGTACTCATCGTTTGCAAGATGTTAACACTAGAGGAAACTCGATAAAGGATAGAATGAGAAATCTCTATATTATTTTACATTTTTTTTTATAAATTTAAAATTATTCCAAAGTAAAAATTTCTTTAAGATCTTATTATATGATAAAATTATACTTTGAGTCAATTAAATTCCTAACTAATAACTTAGGCAGATTAGATATTTATTGATTAATAAATGAAGCCCAGAAGTTCCATTAGCATGAACTAATGTCATAAAGAGAAACATAAATATCTTCATGTAAGCCTTAAAATATATACAAATTTTTAGAAAACACTATAAAAAAGATAAAATATAAACCAAAACATGTTTTCAACATACATATGAGAATAATTAGGGATAATCTTATGATACAAATAATTCTTTCAAATTCATAAGGAAAAGAAGAGCTCCTTTCTTTCTGGAGAAAGAAGACTAAAAATATAAACAGTAAATGTCATAGGGGAAAGATATAAATAGCTAATTTTACACTCAAAAGTTAATAATTCTTAATATATCAGGGAAATGCAAGCACAGCAGTTAAGAATAATTTTTAACTATAGTAATAGCAAAATTAAAATCTATGATACTACTCAACATTTGGAAAAGTATGAGGGAAAGACACTCTCCTGTACTGCTAGAAAGAGTATAAATTAGAAGATAATCTGGCAATTTGCATAAAATGTATTTACTAGTTCATCAAACTCATTTCCACTCAGCAATTCCAGTTATGGAAATATTTTCATCCAAAGTGAATGATTGAGAAAGTAACTATATATATATATATATATATATATATATACATTTATAGCATATTTATAATTATGTATGGAATATTATGTCTATGATATTTGTAAGACATTTAGTAACTTAAAGACATTAAGTAAGTCATCCTGTGACCCACAACTTGTACATGACAGAGCTAGATTTGAATTTAGATAATCATTTATTATATAAAAGAACCATGTAATTTAAAAGTGACAAGATTGAAAATAAGACATCAGGAACTTATATTTTCTTTCATTTCTTTCAGTTTTTTAAAGAGTTCCATGTAACAGGAAAGCAAAGATGAATGTAAGTATATTCGATGGATGTAATTTTAATCAGACTTCATAGGGCCATGAGCCCCAAAATATTAAGAGCAGTGGTCTAAACTGATCATCTCTTCATCATTTCTTCAGCTGATGGTAGCTGACACTCTTGTCTCTGGCCCCTCTCCCATTCTTTCCCTATCATTGCCATTTGAACTGTCCACCCTCAAACAGTTCCAAACTCTTCTCTTGGTCTAAGACCAGATCAAAGTAGTTATTTCTCTGAGTCCAGGTCAACAAATTAACTGTTTCCACCCAAGATATAAGAGGCCAGTGAAAGAAAATCTCTTCATCCCTTAGGTCAGGGAAAGCACTGAGTTGCAGTTTTCTCCAATTTACCAGCAGTCAAGAGTTCTATTCAGATATTTTGTTTCATACTGAAACAGATTTCAAATTGATTCAGAGAGCTTGAATTTTTTTTTAAATCCTACTTTAACATATAAAGTCCATTCTCTTATAACCTACACTATAATCTAATGCCTTTTTGGGGGGGGTGTTATAAACAGTGAGAGTGAACTAAATTGGATGTTCACACGTTCACAAAGGTAAATATCCTGATGAAATAATGAAATAAACATGGCAAAGAGGACCCAGTACAGATAATTGATTCAAACATTCTAATTTTTATTAAAGCAGAGGTTTTGCCTACTTTACTTAGGTTAAAATTACTATTTCCTTCTAGCTGGCATTCAACTTAAAATGAACTATAAAATAAGCTATTTTACTCTCTATTGATTAAGGGAGAAATTAAATATGTAAGGAGGTATAAGGGAAGAGTTGGGAAGAGAGGGAGATGTCATTGCAACAATTATGTAAATGTATTTCTGTAAAATAATACTGTTAAGGTCATTTTGTTAAGACCCTAAATACTGTTAATTCTAAATGCATATTACATTTTAATCAAACTACCTGCTTCCCACTCTGCTGAGAAATTTACATTCTGACTACATTTTGAGGGCAGTTAGGATCCAGCTAAGCTCTCAAATATGATAAGTATCAGAAAATTGTCCTGAATTATTCATGTTAATTATGCTGAACTAAACATTGTAGATAGGAAAATGTATTTCCCACTGAAATATGTTTGCCTTACAGAGATTTCTAAATTGATCATAGTCTCCTTTTCTTATGAAAAGACCTAAAAGCCCCTAGGATGGGCAGAAGAACTGAATTCCAAATACCATCATGCTTTTTCAGCACAATTAGCATCATCTAAATCAATTCTGCATTTTTCCTCAGTTTCATAAATAATCATAGCTAAGTCCCAGTCCAAGCCAATTATCAATCATTGTAGCACACATCTATTTGGATTACATAGGGAAAAATGTTTTTTTGGTTGCACTCTATTTTTGTACATACTTTCTATTCAATATACTAAACTTCATAGTGTATAAAACATATCATTCATCCATTTTTTATTTGTTCACTCACAAATTCATTCATTCATTCAGTTGTTTGGAAAATAATTATTGAACAATAACTATGCATCAGATACTGTGTTGGGCAATTTTCCTTGCTTCAATTACCTTTTGTGATTTGCTTTGTATTATAGTTTGCTTAAAGGATTGCAGGGACTGAGAATTGTGCTAATCCTCATCTTTATTTAATGACACATTATCATGATTTTATCAATCATTCATCCTGCAGCTGTAATCCCATTTCTAGTCTCACCAATTTCCTTACACAGACCTACTCTCTTTGTTTATACACATGTATTGTTAATCCACAAAAATGCTGTGCTTAGTATTATTTTGGGTACAATATGCTTTAAGGTAGTAATTGGTGTTGTGCTATATGTCTCATTGTATATCCTAATTTTTCACTCTATATAATGTTTAATGTGGACTTACTTAGTTCCTTCCAACTGCTGTATGTTATTCAAGGACAGGCACATTCCACTTAGTTTTTATTGATGTATGATTGACTGAATAGATAATGAATATATGATATATACATAAGATGAAATATTATTCAGACTTAGAAAAGAAGGAATCTTTTCCTTTGCTACAACATGTATGAACTTGGAAGACATTATGCTGAATGAAATGAGCCAGACACAGGATAACAAGTAATACATTATCCCACTTATAACCGAATCTAAAATTGGTCAAAATTCATATTCCATATTTTATGTGATTGACTAAAGACTAAAGACTGCAACTTTGCTTAGAGCAGACAAGTCAGAAACAAACACCCCATGAACGCTTCTGTGTGTCAATGTTAGTTTCTTTGGGTTATGCAGATACGACAGAATTGCAAATGTTGTATATCACTGTCTAGGAAAGGCCAGATTCCTTTACAAATTGACCACACTCATTAACAATCCCACCAACATTATAAGATAATTTCTATTTCTCTACTACTACCCTAGAAGTTGACCACCCATTTTTTCCCCCAGTATGAAACCTGCAATGTTCTTTCAGTGTTCATTTAATTTGTATTTCTCTGACAACCAATCAAGTACAATATCTCTTTAACTGATATCCCTACTGATATTTCCTTTACGGAGAATAATTCATTTATATTGTTTGCAATTTCAATTCTACCATATCTTTTGTATTTTTATTTTTGGGTTTCCAAGTTTTTTGGTTATTTGTAGGCCATGCAAATATCTATCCCTACCTGTCACCCGGCTTGCTTTATACTTTTCAGAGAATTAGGGACTGGGAGGAGATGTCCTGGCATTGTGGACTTCAGGAGGGCACAGATTAATTGTTTTGTAAACAGATTTTGAACCAGTCCTTGTGTTTATAACCCCATTTTTATCACCACCTACAAAGGTAACCGGTTTTTCCATACACTTTGGAGGGTAAAGCCCTGTGTAAATATAATATTGCTTACTAGATTTTCCTATTTCAAACTTTGGATTCTGCCTTCTCAGTTCTATTGAGTCAATGACATTAGGCAAATGTTTTGAGCTTCTGAAATTTTGTTGGTAAATTGTCTTCGCTAGTCTTTTTCAGGCCATGAAAATATATATTTGCCTTTTTTTTTTACATTTTATTTATTTATTTATTTTTTACATCTTTATTGGAGTATAATTGCTTTACAGTGGTGTGTTAGTTTCTGCTTTATAACAAAGTGAATCAGTTATACATATACATATGTTCCCATACCTCTTCCCTCTTGCATCTCCCTTCCTCCCACCCTCCCTGTCCCACCCCTCTACGTGGTCACAAAGCACCGAGCTGATCTCCCTGTGCTATGCGGCTGCTTCCCACTAGCTATCTATTTTACGTTTGGTAGTGTATATATGTCCATGCCACTCTCTCGCTTTGTCACAGCTTACACTTCCCCCTCCCCGTATCCTCAAGTCCATTTTCCAGTAGGTCTGTGTCTTTATTCCTGTCTTACACCTAGGTTCTTCATGACATTTTTTTTTCTTAAATTCCATATATATGTGTTGGCATACGGTATTTGTCTTTCTCTTTCTGACTTACTTCACTCTGTATGACAGACTCTAAGTCCATCCACTTCATTACAAATAGCTCAATGTCATTTCTTTTTATGGCTGAGTAATATTCCATTGTATATATGTGCCACATCTTCTTTATCCATTCATCCGATGATGGACACTTAGGTTGTTTCCATCTTCTGGCTATTGTAAATAGAGCTCCAATGAATATTTTGGTACATGACTCTTTTTGACTTATGGTTTTCTCAAGTTATATGCCCAGTAGTGGGATTGCTGGGTCACATGGTAGTTCTATTTGTACTTTTTTAAGGAACCTCCATACTGTTCTCCAAAGGACCTGTTCCAATTCACATTACCACCAGCAGGGCAAGAGTGTTCCTTTTTCTCCACAACCTCTCCAGCATTTATTGTTTCTAGATTTTTTGATGATGGCCATTCTGACTGGTGTGAGATGATATCTCATTGTAGTTTTGATTTGCATTTCTCTAATGATTAATGATGTTGAGCATTCTTTCATGTGTTTGTTGGCAATCTGTATATCTTCTTTGGAGAAATGTCTATTTAGATCTTCTGCCCATTTTTCAACTGGGTTGTTTGCTTTTTTTGTTATTGAGTTGCATAAGCTGCTTGTAAATTTTAGAGTTTAATCCTCTGTCAGTTGCTTAATTTGCCAATATTTTCTCCTATTCTGAGAGTTGTTCTTTGGTCTTCTTTATGGTTTCCTTTGCTGTGCAAAAGCATTGAAGTTTCATTAGGTCCCGTTTGTTTATTTTTGTTTTTTTTTTTCCATTTCTACAGGAGGGGGGTCAAAAAGGATCTTGCTGTGATTTATGTCATAGAGTGTCCTGCTTATGTTTTCCTCTAAGAGTTTGATAGTTTCTGGCCTTATATTTAGGTCTTTAAGTCATTTTGAGCTTATTATTGTATATGGTGTTAGGGAGTGATCTAATCTCATGCTTTTACATGTACTGTCCAGTTTTCCCAGCACTACTTATTGAAGAGGCTGTCCTTTCTCCACTGTACATTTCTGCCTTCTTTATCAAAGATAAGGTGACCATATGTGCATGTGTTTATCACTGGCATTTCTATCCTGTTCCATTGATCTATCTTTCTGTTTTTGTGCCAGTACCATACTGCCTTGATTACTTGAGCTTTGTAGTATAGTCTGAAGTCAGGAAGCCTGATTCCTCCAGCTCTGTTTTTCGTTCCCAAGATTGCTTTGGCTATTCGGGGTCTTTTGTGTTTCCATACAAATTGTGAAATTTTTTGTTCTAGTTCTGTGAAAAATGCCAGTGGTAGTTTGATAGGGATTGCATTGAAACTGTAGATTGTTTTGAGTAGTAGAGTCATTTTCACAATGTTGATTCTTCCAATCCAAGAACATGGCATATCTCTCCATCTGTTTGTTTCATCTTTAGTTTCTTTCATCAGAGTCTTATAATTTTCTGCATACAGGTATTTTGTCTCCTTAGGTAGGTTTATTCCTAGATATGTTATTCTTTTTGTTGCAGTGGTAAATGGGAGTGTTTTCTTGGTTTCGCTTTCAGAAATTTCATCATTAGTGTATAGGAATGCCAGAGATTTCTGTGCATTAATTTTCTATCCTGCTACTTTATCAATTTCATTGATTAGTTCTAGTAGTTTTCTGATAGCATCTTTAGGATTCTCTATGTATAGAATCTTGTCATCTGCAAACAGTGAGAGCTTTACTTCTTTTTTTCCGATTTGGATTCCTTTTATTTCCTTTCTTCTCTGATTGCTGTGGCTAAAACTTCCAAAACAATATTGAATAAGAGTGGTGAGAGTGGGCAACCTTGTCTTGTTCCTGGTCTTAGTGGAAATGCTTTCAGTTTTTCACCATTGAGGACGATGTTGGCTGTGGGTTTGTCATATAATGGCCTTTAATATGTTGAGGAAAGTTCCCTCTATGCCTACTTACTGGAGGGATTTTTTCATAAATGGGTGTTGAATTTTGTCGAAAGCTGTCGCTGCATCTAGTGAGATGACCATATGTTTTTTCCCTTTCAATTTGTTAATATGGTGTATCACATTGATTGATTTGCATATATTGAAGAATCCTTGCATTCCTGGAATAAACCCCACTTGATCATCGTGTATGATCCTTTCAATGTGCTGTTGGATTCTGTTTGCTAGTATTTTGTTGAGGATTTTTGCATCTATGTTCATCAGTGATATTGACCTGTAGTTTTCTTTCTTTGTGACATCCTTGTCTGGTTATGGTATCAGGGTGATGGAGGCCTCGTAGAATGAGTTTGGGAGTGTTCCTCCCTCTGTTATATTTTGGAAGACTATGAGAAGGATAGGTGTTAGCTCTTCTCTAAATGTTTGATAGAATTTACCTGTGAAGCCATATGGTCCTGGTCTTTTGTTTGTTGGAAGATTTTTAATCACAGTTTCAATGTCAGTGCATGTGATTGATCTGTTCATATTTTCTATTTCTTCCTGATTCAGTCTTGGCAGGTTGTGCATTTCTAGGAATTTGTCCATTTCTTCCAGGTTGTCCATTTTATTGGCATAGAGTTGCTTGTAGTAATCTCTCATACTCATAATCTTTTGTATTTCTGTTGTCAGTTGTTACTTCTTTTTCATTTCTAATTCTATTAATTTGAGTTTTCTCTCTTTTTTTCTTGATGAGTCTTGCTAAAGGTTTACAATTTTGTTTACCTTCTCAAAGAACCAGCTTTTAGTTTTTCTGATCTTTGCTATCGTTACCTTCATTTCTTTTTCATTTATTTCTGATCTGATCTTTATGATGTCTTTCCTTCTCCTAACTTTGGGTTTTTTTGGTTCTTCTTTCTCTAATTGCTTTAGTTGCAAGGTTAGGTTGTTTATTCGAGATGTTTCCTGTTTCTTAAGGTAGTATTGTATTGCTATAAATTTCCCTCTTAGAACTGCATTTGCTGCATCCCATAGGTTTTGGGTCATCGTGTCTCCATTGTCATTTGTTTCAAGGTATTTTTTGATTTCCTCTTTGATTTCTTCAGTGGTCACTTCGTTACTAAGTATTGTATTGTTTAGCCTCCATGTGTTTGTATTTTTACAGATCTTTTCCTGTACTTGAAATCCAGTCTCATAACATTGTGGTTCAGAAAAGATACATGATACAATTTCACTTTTCATAAATTTACCAAGGCTTGATTTGTGACTCAAGGTATGATCTATCCTGGAGAATATTCCATGAGCACTTGAGTAAAATGTTTATTCTGTTGCTTTTGGATGGAATGTCCTATAAATATCTATTTAGTTCATCTGGTTTAATGTATCATTTAAAGCTTGTGTTTCTTTATTTATTTTCATTTTGGATGATCTGTCCATTGGTGAAAGTGGGGTGTTAAAGTCCCCTACTATGATTGTGTTACTGTCGATTTCCCCTTTCATAGCTGTTAGTATTTGCCTTATGTATTGAGGTGCTCCTATGTTGGGTGAATAAATATTTACAATTGTTTTATCTTCTTCTTAGATTGATCCCTTGATCATTATGTAGTGTCCTTCTTTGACTTTTGTAATAGTCTTTATTTATTTTAAAGTCTATTTTGTCTGATGTGAGAATTGCTACTCCAGCTTTCTTTTGGTTTCCATTTGCATGGAATATCTTTTTCCATCCCCTTACTTTCAGTCTGTATGTGTCTCTAGGTCTGAAGTGGGTCTCTTGTAGACAGCATATATATGGATCTTGTTTTTGGTATCCATTCAGCCAGTCTGTGTTTTTTGGTGAGAGCATTTGATCCATTTACATTTAAGGTAATTATTGATATATATGTTTCTATTCCCATTTTCTTAATTGTTTTGTGTTTGTTATTATAGGCATATTCCTTCTCTTGTGTTTCTTGCCTAGACAATATCCTTTAGCATTTGTTGTAAACCTGGTTTGGTGGTGCTTAACTCTCAAAGCTTCTGCTTGTCTGTAAAGGTTTTAAGTTCTCTATCAAATCCGAATGAGATCCTTGCTGGGTAAAGTAATCTTGGTTGTAGGTTTATCTCCCTCATCACTTTAAATATGTCCCGTCAGTCCCTTCTGGCTTGCAGAGTTTCTGCTGAAAGATCAGCTGTTAATCTTATTAGGATTCTCTTGTGTGTTATTTGTCATTTTTCCCTTGCTGCTTTTAATATGTTTTATTTAATTTTTGACAGTTTGATTAATATGTGTCTTAGCGTATTTCTCCTTGGATTTATCCTGTATGGGACTCTCTGTGTTTCCTGGACTCGGTTAACTATTTCCTTTCCCATATTAGGGAAGTATTCATGTATAATCTCTTCAAATATGTTCTTAGTCCCTTTCTTTTGCTCTTTTTCTCTGGAACCCCTATAATTCAAATGTTGGTTCATTAAATGTTGTCCCAGAAGTCTCTGAGACTGTTCTTAGTTCTTTTCATTCTTTTTTCTTTATTATTCTCTGCAGTAGTTATTTCCACTATTTTATCTCCAGGTCACTTATCCATTCTTCTGCCTCAATTTTTATGCTATTGATCCCTTCTGGAGTATTTTTAATTTCATATATTGTGTTTTTCATTGTTGCTTGTTTCATCTTCAGTTCTAGTTCCTTGTTAAATATTTCTTGCATTTTCTCTATTCTATTTCCATGATTTTGGGTCATCTTTACTATTATTATTCTGAATTCTTTTTCAGGTAGACTGCCTATTTCCTCTTCATTTGTTAAGTCTGGTGGGTTTTTATCTTGCTCCTTCATCTGCTGTTTGTTTTTCTGTCTTCTCATTTTGCTTATCTTATTGTTTTGGGGATCTCCTTTTTGCAGGCTGCAGTTTCATAATTCCCATTGTTCTTGGTGTCTGTCCCCAGTGGCTAAAGTTGGTTCAGTGAGTTGTGCAGGTTTCCTGTGGAGGGGACTAGTGCCTATGTTCAGATGGATGAGGCTGGATCTTGTCTCTTTGGTGGGCAGGTGCTCATCCGGTGGTGTTTTTTTGGGTTTCTTTGGACTTATTATGATTTTAGGTAGCCTCTCTGCTAATGGGTGGAGTTGTGTTCCGGTCTTGCTAGTTGTTTGACGTAAGGTGTCCAGCACTGTAGCTTGCTGGTCATTGAGTGCAGCTGGGTGTTAGTGTGGAGATGGAGATCTCCTGGAGATTTTCACCATTTGAAATTACATGGAGATGGGAGGTCTCTTGTGGATCAGTGTCCTGACGTTGGCTCTCCCACCTCAGAGGCAAAACCCTGACTCCTGGCTGCAGCACCAAGAACTTTTCATCCACATGGCTCAGAATAAAAGGGAGAAAAAGTAGAAAGAAAGAAAGAGGATAAAAGAGAATAAAATAACATAAGGTAAAATAAAATAAAGTTATTAAAATAAAAAATAATTATTAAGAAAAATTTTTTTTTTATTAAGTAAGAAAAAAAAAACGGATGGATCGAACCCTTGGACAAATGGTGAAAGCAAAGCTATACAGACAAAGTCACACACAGAAGCATACACATACACACTCACAAAAAGAGGAAAATGGGGAAAAATAATAAATCTTGTTCTCAAAGTCCACCTCCTCAATTTGGGATGATTCATTGTCTATTCAGGTATTCCACAGGTGCAGGGTACATCAAGCTGATTGTGGAGATTTAATCCACTGCTCCTGAGGCTGCTGGGAGAGATTTCCCTTTTTCTGTTTGCACAGCTCCCAGGTTTCAGGTTTGGATTTGGCCCCGCCTCTGCGTGTAGGTCGCCGGAGGGTGTCTGTTATTTGCTCAGACAGGACGGGGTTAAAGTAGCCACTGATTCGGGGGCTCTGGCTCATTCAGGTTGTGGGGAGGAAAGGGTGCAGATGCGGGGTGAGCCTGCAGCAGCAAAGGCCAGTGAGATATTGCACCAGCCTGAGGTGCGCCGTGCAATCTCCTGGGGAAGTTGTCCCTGGATCCCGGTACCCTGGCAGTGGCGGGCTGCACAGGCTCCCCAGAAGGGAGGTGTGGATAGTGACCTGTGCTCGCACACAGGCTTCTTGGTGGCATCAGCAGCAGCCTTAGCATCTCGTGCCCTTCTCTGGAGTCTGCGATGTTAGCCACAGCTCGCGCTCGTCTCTTGAGCTCCTTTAAGCAGTGTTCTTAATCCCTTCTCCTCACGAACAAGGAAACAAAGTTGGAAGAAAACGTCTCTTGCCTCTTCGGCAGGTCCAGACTTTTCCCCGGACTCCCTCCCGGCTAGCCGTGGTGCACTAACTCTGCAGGCTGTGTTCACACCGTCAATCCCAGTCCTCTCCCTGCATCCGACCGAAGCCCGAGCCTCAGCTCCCAGCCCCACCGTCCCCAGCGGTTGAGCAGACAAGCCTCTCAGGCTGGTGAGTGCTGGTCAGCACCGATCCTCTGTGCGGGAGTCTCTCTGCTTTGCCCTCTGCACCCCAGTGGCTGTGCTCTCCTCCGCGGCTCTGAAGCTTTCCCCCTCCATCACCTGCAGTCTCTGCCTGCAAAGGGGATTCCTAGTGTGTGGAAACCTAACCTCCTTCACAGCTCCCTCCCACTAGTACAGGTCCCGTCCCCATTCTTTTGTCTCTGTTTATTCTTTTTTCTTTTGCCCTACCCAGGTACGTGGGGACTTTCTTGCCTTTTGGGAAGTCTGAGGTCTTCTGCCAGCGTTCAGTAGGTGTTCTGTAGGAGTTGTTCCACATGTAGATGTATTTCTGGTGTATCTGTGGGGAGGAAGGTGATCTCCATATCTTACTCTTCCACCATCTTCTCCCCAATCTAGCCCTTTTTTTTTTTTTTTTTACTTCTCTATTGCAGTATCATTGCTTTACAATTTTGTGTTTGTTTCTGCTCTATAACAAAGTGAATCAGCTATATGTATACATTTATCCCCATATCCCCTCTGACTTGTGCCTGCCGCCCTGCCTCCCTATCCCACGTCTCTAAGTGGACACAAAGCACAGAGCTGATGTCCCTGTGCCATGCAGCTTCTTTCCACTAGTTATTTATTTTACATTTGGCAGCGTATATATGTCAATGCTACTCTCTCACTTTCTCCCAGCTTCCCCACCCAACACGGTGTCCTCAAATACTTTCTCTACCTTTGCGTCTTTATTCCTGTGCTGCCACTAGGTCCACCAGAACCATTTTTCTTTCCTTTTTTTTTTTTTTTTAGATTCCATATATATGTGTTAGCATACAGTATTTGCTTTTCTGTTCGTGACTTACTTCACTCCGTATGACAGACTCTAGGTCCATCCACCTCATTACAAATGACTCAATTTTGTTTCTTTTTATGGCTAAGTAATATTCCATTATATATATGTGCCACATCTTCTTTATCCATTCATCTGTTGATGGACACTTAGGTTGCTTCCATGTCCTGGCTATTGTAAATTGTGCTGCAATGAATATTGTGGTACATCTCTTTAATCTTTTTAAAATTTTTGTTGGGGTATGATTGTTTTACAATGATGTGTTAATTTCTGCTTTATAACAAAGTGGATCAGCTATACATATATGTATATCCCTATATCTCCTCCCTCTTGTATCTCTCTCGCATCATCCCTATTCCACCCCTCTAGGTGGTCACAAAGCACCAAGCTAATCTCCCTGTGCTAGGCAGCTGCTTCCTACTAGCTATCTACTTTACATTTGGTAGTGTAGGTCCATGTCACTCTCTCACTTCGTCCCAGCTTACCTTTCCCCTCCCCGTGTCCTCAAGTCCATTCTCTACATCTGCATCTTTATTCCTGTCCTGTCCCTAGGTTCTTCAAAACCATTTTGTTTGTTTTGTTTTGTTTTGTTTAGATCATATATATATATATGTGTGTGTTAGCATGATATTTTTTTTTCCTCTTTCTGCCTTACTTCACTCTGTATGACAGACTCTAGGTCTATCCACCTTACTACAAATAACTCAATTTTGATTCATTTTATGACTGAGAAATATTCCACTCTATATGTGCACCAATTATTTTTTTCCATTCATCTGTCAATGGACACTTAGGTTGCTTCCATGTCCTGGCTATTTTAAATAGAGCTGCAATGAACATTGTGTTACATGACACTTTTTGAATCATGGTTTTCTCAGGCTATATGCCCAGTAATGGGATTGCTGGGTCGTATGGTAGTTCCATTTTTTGTTTTTTAAGGCACCTCCATACTGTTCTACATAGTGGCTCTATCAATTTACGTCCCCACCAACAGTGCAAGAGGGTTCCCTTTTCTGCACACCTTCTCCAACATTTATTGTTTGTAGATTTTTTGATCATGGCCATTCTGACTGGTGTGAGGTGATACCTCATTGTAGTTTTGATTTACATTTCTCTAATGATTAGTGATGTTGAGCATTCTTTCATGTGTTTGTTGGAAATCTGTATATCTTCTTTGGAGAAACCTCTGTCTAGATCTTCGGCCATTTGTGGATTTGGTTGTTTGTTTTTTGGTATTGAGCTGCATTATCTGCTTGTATATTTAAGAGATTAATACTTTGTCAGTTTCTTCATTTGCAAATATTTTCTCCCATTCTGAGCATTGCCTTTTTATCTTGTTTATGGTTTCCTTTGCTCTGCAAAAGCTTTTTAGTTTGATTAGGTCTCATTTGTTTATTTTTGTTTTTATTTCCATTACTCTAGGAGGTGGTTCAAAAAGGATCTTACTGTGATTTATGTCAAAGAGTGTTCTGCCTATATTATCCTCTAAGAGTTTTACAGTGTCTGGCCTTACATTTAGGTCTTTAACCCGTTTTAAGTTAGTTTTTGTGTATTGTGTTAGGAAGTGTTTTAATTTTATTCTTCTACATGTAGCTGTCCAGTTTTCCCAGCACCACTTATTGAGGAGGCTGTCTTTTCTCCATTGTATATTTTTGCCTCCTTTATCACACACATATGTGTGTGGGTTTATCTCTGGGCTTTTTATCCTGTTCCACTCATCTATATTTGTTTTTGTGCCAGTACCATACTGTCTTGATTACCATAGGTTTTTAGTATAGTCTGAAGCCAGGAAGCCTGATTCCTCCAGCTCCATTTTTCTTTCTCAGTATTGCTCTAGTTATTTGGGGTCTTTTGTGTTTCCATACAAATTGTAAAATTTTTGTTCTGGTTCTGTGAAAAATGCCAGTGGTTGTTTGATAGGGATTCCATTAATCTGTAGATTAATTTGGGTAGTATAGTCCTTTTCACAATGTTGATTCTTCCAATCCAAGAACATGGTATATCTCTCCATCTATTTGTATCATCTTTAGTTTCTTTCATCAGTGTCATAGTTTTCTGTATACAGGTCTTTTGTCTCCTTATGTAGGTTTATTCTTAGGTATTTTATTCCTTTTGTTTCAGTGGTAAATGGGAGTGTTTCCTTAATTTCTCTTTCAGATTTTTAATTGTTATCATATAGGAATGCCAGAGACTTCTGTGCATTAATTTTGCATCCTGCAACTTTACCAGATTCATTGATCAGCTCTAGTAGTTTTCTGGTAGCATCTTTGAGATTCTCTTTGTATAGTATTATGTCATCTGTAAACAGTGACAGTTTTACTTCTTCTTTTCTGATTTGGATTCTTTTTATTTCTTTTTCTTCTATGATTTCTGTGGCTAAAACTTCCAAAACTCTGTTGAATAATAGTGGTGAGAGTGTGCACCCTTGTCTTCTCCTGACCTTAGAGGAAATGCTTTCATGTTTTCACCATTGAGAATGGTGTTGGCTGTGATTTTTTCTTATATGGTCTTTATTATATTGAGGTAGGTTCCCTGTATGCCCACTTTCTGGAGAGTTTTTATCATAAATAGGTGATGAGTTTTGTCCAAAGCTTTCTCTGTGTCTATTGAGATACACGTATGTGTTTTATCTTTCAATTTGTTAGTATGGTGTATCACATTAATTGATTTGCATATATTGAAGAATCCTTGTATTCCTGGGATGAAACCCACTTGATAATGGTGTATGATCCTTTTAATGTGCTGTTTGCTAGTGTTTGTTGAGGATTTTTCCATCTATATTCATCAGTGATATTGACCTGTAGTTTTCTTTTTTGTGACATCTTTGTCTTTTTTTGGTACCAGGGTGATGGTGACCTAGTAGAATGAGTTTCAGAGTGTTCCTCTCTCTCCATATTTTGGAAGAGTTTGAGAAGGATAGATGTTAGCTATTCTGTAAAGCCTTGATAGAATTCAACAGTGAAGCCATCTGGTTCTGGACTTTTGCTCGTTGGAAGATATTAAACCACAGTTTCAGGTTCAGTGTTTTTGATTGGTCTGTTCATATTTTCTATTTCTTCCTGGTTCAATATTGGAAGGTTGTACTTTTCTAAGAATTTGTCCATTTCTTCTAGGTTGTCCATTTTATTGGTATACAGTTGCTTGTTTTATTCTCTTATGATCCTTTGTATTACTGCAGTGTCAGTTGTTACTTCTCCTTTTTCATTTCTAATACTGTTGATTTGATTCTTCTCCCTTTTTTGCTTGATGAATCTGGCTAATTGTTTATCAATTTTGTTTATCTTCTCAAAGAACCACCTTTTAGTTTTATTGATCCTTGCTATTGTCTCTTTCATTTCTTTTTAATTTATTTCTTCTTTTTTGACTTTTATTATTGTTTTTTTATACAGTATATTCTTCTTAGTTATCTATTTTAAATGTATTTGTGTATATATATCTTCATTTATTTCTTATTTTATCTTCGTGCTTTCTTTCCTTCTGCTACTACTTTGCTTTGTTTTGTTTGGTTCTTCTTTCTCTAATTGCTTTAAGTGTAGTGTTAGGATGTTTATTTGAGATTTTTTTTGTTTTTTGAGGTAGGATTGCATTGCTATAAACTTCCCTCTTAGAACTGCTTTTACTGTGCCCCATAGGTTTTGGGTCATGATGTTTTCATTGTTATTTGTTTCTATGTAGTTTTTTATTTCTTTTTTGATTTCTTCAGTGATCTCTTGGTTATCTAGTAGCATACTGTTTAGCCTCCATATGTTTGTATCTTTTACAGCTTTCTTCTTGTAATTGATTTCTAGTTTGATAGCATTGTGGTGAGAAAAGATACCTGATATGATTTCAATTTTCTTAAATTTACTGAGGCTTGATTTGTGACCCAAGGTATGATCTATCTTAATGTTCCATGTGCACTTCAGAAGAAAGTGTATTCTGTTGTTTTTGGATGGAATGTCTTATAAATGTCAATTAAGTCCATCTGGTCTAAAGTGTCATTTAAAGTTGGTGTTTCCTTTTTTTATTTTTATTTTGGATGATCTGTCCATTGGTGAAAGTGGGTTGTTAAAGTCCCCTACTATGATTGTGTTACTGTTTGTTTCCCCTTTTATGGCTGTTAGTATTTGCCTTATGTATTGAGTGGTGGGTGCATAAATATTTACAATTGTTATATCTTCTTCTTGGATCAATCCCTTGATCATTATGTAGTGTCCTTCTTTGTCTCTTGTAATAGTCTTTATTTTTAAGTCCATTTTGTCTGATATGAGTATTGCTACTCCAACTTTCTTTTGCTTTCCATTTGCATGGAATATCTTTTTCCATCCCCTCACTTTCTGTCTATGTGTGTCCCTAGGTCTGAAGTGGGTCCCTTGTAGACAGCATACATACAGGTCTTGTTTTTGTATCCATTCAGCTAGTCTATGTCTTTTGGTTGGGGAATTTAATCCATTTACATTTAAGGTAATTATTGATATAATTACCTTATATGATATAATTACCTTATATGATATATCTTCCTATTACCATTTTCTGAATTGTTTTGGGTTTGTTTTTGTAGGTCTTTTTATATTCTTGTGTTTCCCTTCTAGAGAAGTTCCTTTAACATTTGTTGTGAAGCTGGTTTGGTGATGCTGAATTCTCTTAGCTTTTGCTTGTCTGTAAAGATTTTAATGTCTCTGTTGAATCTGAATGAGATCTAACATGTAGAGTAATCTTGGTAGTAGATTTTTCCCTTTCATCACATTAAATGTATCCTGCCCCTCCCTTCTGACTTGCAGGATTTTTACTGAAAGATCAGCTTTTAACCTTATGGGGATTCCCTTGTATGTTATTTGTTGCTTTTTTCTTGCTGCTTTTAATATTGTTTCTTTGTATTTAATTTTTGATAGTTTGATTAATGCATGTCTTGGTGTGTTTCTCCTTTGATTTATCTTATACCAGACTCTGCACTTCCTGGACTTGATTGACTATTTCGTTTCCCACATTAGGGAAGTTTTTGACTATAATCTCTTCAAATATTTTCTCAGACACTTTCTTTTTCTCTTCTTCTTCTGGGACCCCCATAATTCGAATGGTGGTTCATTTAATGTTGTCGCAGAGGTCTCTGAGACTGTTCTCAATTCTTTTGTTCCTTTTTTTCTTTATTCTGCTCTGTGGCTCTTATTTCCACTAGTCAATCTTCCAGACCACTTATCCATTCTTCTGCCTCAGTTATTCTGCTATTGAATCCTTCTAGAGTATTTTTAATTTCATTTATTGTGTTGTTCATCATTGCTTCTTTGTGCTTTAGTTCTTCTAGGTCCCTGTTAAACGTTTCTTGTATTTTCTCCATTCTATTTCTGAGATTTTGGATTATCTTTACTAACACTTCTCTGAATTCTTTTTCATGTAGACTTCCTGTTTCCTCTTCATTTGTTTGATCTAGTGGGGTTTTACCTTGCTCATTCATCTGCTGCATATTTCTCTGTCTTCTCAATTTGTTTAACTTACTGTGTTTGGGGTCTCCTTTTTTCAGGATTCAGGTTTGTAGTTCCTCTTATTTCTTCTCTTTGCCCCCAGTGGGTGAGGTTTGTTCAGTGGCTTGTGTAGGCTTCCTGGTTGGGAGGACTGGTGCCTGAGTTCTGGTGGGTCTGGCTGGATCTTGTCTTTCTGGTGGGCAAGCCCACATCCAGTGGTGTGTTTTGTGGTGTCTGTTTACTTAGAATGACTTTAGGCAGCCTCTCTGCTAATGGGTGGGATTGTGTTCCTGTCTTGCAGTTTGGCATTAGGTGTCCAGCACTGAATCTTGCTGGCCGTTGGGTGGAGCTGGGTCTTATTGTTGAGATGGAGGTCTCTGGGGGAGCTCTCACCAGTTAATATTATGTGGGGTTGGGAGGTCTCTGGTAGTCAAATGTCCTGAGCTCAGGTCTCCCACCTCGGAGGCTCAGGCCTGACACCCAGCCGGAGGCACAAAGACCCTTCCAGTTGCATGGCTCAGAAGAAAAAAAAGAAGAGAAAAAAAAAGAAAGAAAAAAACAGAACCCCAAGACGAATGGTAAAAGCAAAACTAAACACAAAATCACAAAAAGAAATATACACCCACACACTCACAAAAAGAGAAAGAAACAAAGCGACCAACCAAAGCAATAAACAAACCCAACAATGAAAACAAGCTCTAAAAACTAAACTAAGATAACCTAAAATCGAAAACAAATCAAATGCAGAAAGCATATCCCAACTCTACAGTTGCTCCCAAAGTCCACCACCTCAATTTGGGGAGCATTTGTTGTCTATTCAGGTATTCCACAGATGCAGGGTTTATCAACCTGATTTAGGGGGTTTAATCCTCTGCTCCTGAGGCTGCACAGAGAAATTTCCCTTTCTCTTTGTGCAGATCCTGGGGTTCAGCTTTCATTTTGGCCCCACCTATGTGTGTAGCCCACCCTCAGGTGTCTGTTCTCTGTCCAGAGAGGAGGTGATTAAAGTAGTGGCTGATTAGGACTCAATGGATCACTGAGGCCAGGGAGAGGGAAGTGTATGGTAGTCTTTATTGGAATGTGGAGCGTGCCTGCAGCATCAGAGGCTGGCATGACATTGCAACAGCCTGAGGCATGCCGTGTGTCCTCCTGGGGATGTTAGCCCTGGATCATGGGACCCTGGCAGTAGTGTGCTGCACAGGCTCCTGGTGGGTTGTGCGTAGTGATTTGAGCTTGCACACAGGATTCTTGGTGGCAGCGGTGGCAGCAGTAGCAGTTCATGCCCTTCTCTGGGGTCCAAGATGATAACTGCATCTTGTGCCCATTTCTGGAGCTCACTTAGGCAGTGCTGTGCTGTCTGTGGGTACACAGATCAGGAAGCCCCTCTCCTCATGCACCCCAAAACAATGGTCTCTTGCATCTCCAGAAGGTCTAGACTTTTCCCCGGACTACCTCTCAGCTAGCTGTGGTGCACTACCCCCCTTCAGGCTGTCTCCACATGACAACCCCAGTCCTCTCCCTGGGATCTGACCTCTGAAGCCCAAGCCTCATCTCCCAGCTCCCACCCACCCCAGTGGGTTAGCAGATAAGCATCTCAGTCTGGTGAGTGCTGGTCAGCACTGATCCTCTGTGAGGAATCTCTTCACTTTGCCCTCTGCACCCCTATTGCTGCACTCTTCTCTGTGGCTCCACAGCTTCCCCCTCACCATCCCCCCCAGTGAAGGGGCTTCCTAGTGTGTGGAAACTTTTCCTCCTTCACAGCTCCCTCTCAGAGATGCAGGTCCCATCCCTATTTTTTGTCTCTCTTTTGTTCTACCCAGGTATGTGGGGATTTTCTTGCCTTTTGGGAAGTCTGAGGTCTTCTGCCAGCATTCAATAGGTTGTTCTGTAGGAGTTGTTCCACACGTAGATGTATTTTTTATGTATTTGTGGGGAGGAGGGTGATCTCCACGTCTTACTCCTCCGCCATCTTGAAGGTCTCCAAAAATATATGTCTTTTTAAAAATTCCTTGTAATTTAGTCAGTGTCAGAGTGGAGAAGAGTTCAACATATTTGCTCAATCTGTCATCTTTAACTAGAGCTCCCATTTCATTTCAAGAATTTTTAGTAATGTGTTTCTCTCTTTGTGAACTCTCTTTCTAGTTTATTATCTGTCAATAGGTTTACTCTCACATTTATATTCTGCAGAAACTAGCTCCATAACAAAATTTTTCCTTAAAAATATAAGGAATTATTTATTAATCTTATTATATTGCATTTTACTATATTGCAGAGAATTTTCTAGGAGTGATGATGGGTGAAAATAATATCATTAAACAATTATTTTATGTAACTCTATAATGATAAATAAAATATACACAAATAACTACAGTACAAAGTAGAACACTATACAAACCCTGAGAGATTTGGTAAGTTATTCACTCCCTTCTCTACCCTTCACCTAAAGTTACTGGAAGGGATATATGTAAAAAAAAAAAGTACATTATTTTCATAATCCCAAGATCCTTTATTGTGTGAGACACATAGTAGATTCAAAAATATTTTTGTCTATTGAATGTATTTGTATAAATATATATATGTAGAATTAAAAACATCTAAAAATTATATGTAATTCTTTAAAGAAGATCTAGCTAATTTTATTTTTTTTCTGATTGAGTCTGAACTTTGACAATACTAGTGTATGTGAAAAATTTTCTGATTTTTTCTTTACTGGAAATTTTAAACTCACAAAAAGAACATCTCCCAAACATAGTTTCAGCAATTAATAAACAGAAGAAATCTTTCCTGGTGCCCAAAGTTTGCTATTATGCTTTGAGTTCACTTATCTGTTGGATTTAAATCTAATTAATCATTAGAAACCAACACTCCTTCAAGACATTGCCAAAGATATAGTAAAGGAGTAAGCCTGGCAGAAGAACACATATTTGGTTCCAAAACCTAGCTGTGCCCTTCTTGTCAATCTATTAACATTTCATCAAATAAGAATGATGCTTCAGCATAGAAAATATCAGCTAATTCATGTCCCATTTTTCCCTACAGAATCCGAACAGCATGCTAGAACCCCATTATGACCGAATCCTTGAGATTGTCTGACATAAAAGCAAATTACTACCACTGTAGGAAGGAACCTGCATATAGCTACTGCCAGATTTATAGTTCTGCTGCAAACCTTTCATTTTGATCTAGTTGAATTTTCTGTCACTAAAACAGATTGATGCCTTGAGAAATCTCAACCCAATGACTACAAGGAATACCAATTAAAATGTCAAATCCTTATTTCTAATCTCCAAAGGTACAGTTTCCACGTAGGATCTGATAAATATTTTAGATAGATTAGCTCCCTTGTATTCCCACCTCCCAAAACAAGATTATTTTCTTTGATATCATGGGAATCCTAACTGCTAAAACAAAACTAAGTTCTCAGAGGTATTCTTTATAAATAAGTATTTTTAAATATCTCTGAGCAACTGATTCCTCAGTGAAAGAAAATTAAGAGACAGCTTCAATATAAAAAATAAAACACCAATATTTGAGAGCAGAATAAGGCCAGAAGGGGCAGGGGTATTGCTGAGATATCTGAATATGGAGGATGTAAACATAAGCAAGAGTTTCTCTCCACTGATGTTCAAATTGCTGATCTTTCACCTTTCTCTCCAAAATGAAAAATGTCTAATTTAACAATCTCCTTTGAGCTTGTAAGCCAGACAATGAAGTTTAGATATTCCTTCAGTGGTAGATGAGTTATAAATGTGAATTTTAAGAGAAAATTTTCTGATGTTATCATTTAGATATAGGGAGACACTGTAATGATAAAATTTCAAGCAGGATTATTGGCCTGGTGTAGGTAGGGAATACTGGGCTAAGGAATTTTTGAAAAGACATATATTGTCAGAGTCCTTCAAGATGACAGAGGAGTAAGACATGGAGATCACCTTCCTCCCCACAAATACATCAAAAATACAACTACATGTGGAACGACTCCAACAGGACACCTACTGAATGCTGGCAGAAGACCTCAGACTTCCCAAAAGACAAGAAAATCCCCATGTACTTGGGTAGGGCAAAAGAAAAAAGAAAAAACAGAGACAATCAAGGTAGATGGAATTCAATCAGGGTAGATGGAATCCCTTGGGATCCAGAAATCACAATGTGATAGGTGCTGCCCACTTCTCTTAAATGTCAGGACATTTCTGATGTTTTGACCACAGCAACTCAGTGTAACTATTTGCCTGAGGTCTGTTTCTTGCTATCCCATCACTGAAGGACAGTGGAGTTCAGTAGATTCACTAGGTGGAAGGATGGGTCTCCCAACAATACTTGATTACTGGAAAGCTTCAGACTAGATAGTTTCAGGTTCATTGGTTAATATGTTATCATTATTATCCACATGGAAAATGGTGACATGATTCTAAATCTTTGAGCCAGAGGAACAAAATAATGTTCTCAAAGAGAGAGTCGGAAGCCTAGGGCAGATGATTTGAAATGGGAGAATAATGTGTTGCCATGAAGCCAGGCTTTACCCATTTGTCATCACAGAGGGGAAGAGCTTCTCTAAGACCATGCCAGGCCCCTAAAGCACCAGTATCTTTCTCTTGTGTTGAAGCTAAAAGATTATACAGATTGATAGCAGTCTTGTATGTTATTAATGAATCAATTGACTTATTCAATGACCATAAAAAATTTGTTTTAAATAACCAAAATTCATCAAGCTCTAGGTGATAGGTATGCAAATAAGACTTAAAATAAATTCTTCACTCTGAAATCACACCATTTTTGTTGGGATATTGATATGTTATATAAAACAATACTTTCCTTTATAATGTATGAACAAATTAAAAGAATATAAATTTTGAGATTATTAATATTAAATATAAAATTTAAAGAGAAATCCCCACATGAATAGTAAAAAATTAAATATTAGGAAAGATGTTTAATGCATCTGATGGTGCTGGTGCTAGCTAGATTATAAATTAATCCAGCAGGGAACACATGAGGTCAATGTTACATGCAAATCTGGTGCATAGTTGAGCTTGTTTCTTTTCTTCTTTTTCAGTGAGGTCAAAGGGTACATGTCCACACTGCAGCTAATGTAAATATTTTGTGTGAATAGTAATAATAGCAACCCATTTCAATACTTGCTATTATATTGCACCCATTCTATTCCATTATTTTCTGTTCTATCATATTCTATTTCATTTTTTAAAATTCTGGTCATGGCACACTAAGTCAATTTAATAACCCAGTAGCATGTCACAACTTGTACAGCTTTAGAATGTATTATCTGTATCTTCTATTTGATAACACATTATTCTTCTGTCACAGGTTCATTTACACAATTCCAAGAAATCTCTGGAAAATGTGGTTGATTTTACAGGAAATGTAACAGATTGGAGAGGATCAGATGCTGACATCCCCTTTAATAGCTTCTTCTCTTAGAGTGCCAGCCATAAACTAAAACTCCCTAAGGGTCGTGAGCAGAGGTTATAGTGGAGACAGCGAAGGGAGGTGGCAACCTAGAAATGAAAGCTGAGCTTTATCAACTAGCAAGCAAAAACACACTACTGTAAATAATGTCATGTCATTATGAGGATTTATCTAATAATCATTCAGCTCGAGCAGGTGCTCTGCATTTTTATTATATAATATGTTCTTATTGAACACCTATACACCTAAAGTGTAGCATAGCTCTGCCTCAGATGATCTTTTGGAACCTAACTTATCCACTCCTAGTAGGCTACAGTAGACCTCCCTATAATTCCAAACCATCACAAAAATATTACATCATAATATTTACTGAATTGTGCTTTATTATTTGTTTCTTAACATTTCATGTCCTTACCTATGCTATCCTAATTACATGTTAATTTCTTTAAGGGTAAGAAATTTACCTATAACTCCTCTCCTACTACACTACTGTTCACACAGATGCTCCAAACATATTTAATGGCTTATTGAGCAACAACAAATCATGCTCTTCCACCAAACTGATAACATCTAAGTAACAAGCTGCAATTAATAAGATGCAGGTTTCTCTATCCTTATTCATATTATTCTCACTTTTCCAGACAGATATAATCAATTAGTCACTTAGCATCTCCTTTTGGATATATTAAAGTTATCCTAAATTCATTATTTACAAAATGAAATGTATCATCTTCCTCTCTGTCTCATCTCTATTCTTGTTCCCAATCTCAGAAAAAAGATTTATCATATATCCAGTTGTGCAAACCAAAAAACCTGGGAATCATCCCTGTCATTTCCCTTCCTTTCAAAGTCATCTGCTTCTCTTAATCTCTACAAATGCAACTCTCTTCCAGGCTAATGTTATTTTTGCCTAGATTGCTCTTTAAACATCCATCTTGTCCACTTGCCTCTACTTTAGTCCTCTTCTAAACTGTTTCTTACTCCACAGTCAGTGCCATTATCAAAACACACACCTGACCATGATTATCTCATGCTTAAAACTCTTTCCATTGTTCTTGGGATGAAAGCCACAAGTCCTTAACATTATCTGTGTGGTGATTTTTTTTTTTTTTTTTTTTTTTTTTTTTTGCCGTACGTGGGCCTCTCACTGCTGTGGCCTCTCCCGTTGCGGAGCACAGGCTCCGGACGTGCAGGCTCAATGGCCATGGCTCACGGGCCTAGCTGCTCTGCTGCATGTGGGATCTTCCTGGACCAGCACGAACCCATGTCCCCTGCATCAGCAGGTGGACTCTCAACCACTGCGCCACCAGGGAAGCCCTGTGTGGTGATTTTTAATCATGGCCACTAATTCTTTGACTCTCCTCCCACCACGATTTAGAGTCAATATTTCCTCCACTTGTATCTGGGAATCTTCACCTAATAAAGTACATTAGAAGTGACATTATATGGCTTCCAAGACTAGATCATATAAGATCATGCAGCATTCTCTGGTAGAAAGAACACTTACTTCTAGAGTACTAAGCTGACAAGTAGGAAGTTGGAAAACCCTAAGCCTGACATGCTGTAGAGGCCACATGTAGACACCATTTGCCAGCCCCAGCCATGTCAGTCTTCAGGCATCCAAGTTCAGATACTAGATATGGGAATAAAGAAACAATCTTGGAAGTGAATCTTTCAGACCCAAACATTTCGGTCTCCATCCATTCAGGTCACCTCTGAAACCAGGTAAGAGAAGAGGGCCATTCTCACTGTGCTCTCTCCTTGTTACTGATAGACACTACCTTTGAGCATAATAATATGGTTATTGATTTATCTACAAAGTTATGGAGTTGTTTGTTATGCTGTAATAGGTAACTGAAACAAACTGAAAGTCCCTGTAAGGTCTCTCTTATCAAGCTATCCTCTCTCATCTAACACCATGTTCTTCTTCATTCTCTCCTCTCTAGACATAAACATAATCTCTCTGGCTCTTGAACTTGGAATGCTCCCTTTCACCATATGGCCATTGAACAGGCTGCTGCCTCTACTTTATTCTTTTCCCATTCACATTGCTAAACCTTCACAACATTCAAATCTCAAGTGAAAAAGAGCATATCTTCATCAAAACGTTTCCTTACCTCTCTCACTAGGTCATATCCCAAAATTATAGTCTTTAATAAGCCTTGAACCTCTTTTTAGCACTTTTCAGAATTACAATTTTATATTTGTGTGTATGATTTCTTGATTAATGTTTATGTCTCTCTTCAACACTTAGCTTCAAAAAGAAAGAAATTGTGTCTGTGCTAAACATTGGATACTCATTTTTCAAAATCATAACCCCTGCAACTATTACACAGCCAGGCACATGTTAGGTACTCAGTAAAGATTTAATGCCTGGTATGAAAAGTGTTAAGCAATTTTCAGAGAAAAGTATATATTTGTCACTTCTAAGAGGGAAAACTGGAAAGGAAAAGAGAATAGTGCAAGTGTGAGTTCTTGCTCTTATTTAACAGATTTAATCTGCCAGGCAAACAGGGTGCTTGGAAAGCAAACATCCTAAGTTTGGAGAATAAAGGAACACTAATGATTATTCTTTTCCAATTCTAATCACTTTCACTTTTTAAGACAATGAGCTGTTTCTGATGTTCAAGGAATCAAAAATGAAAATTATAGTCATTGGATTCTCACTTGCTGCCATCTCAAGCAATACTTTCATCAGCCTCCCAAAGATATTATACTTATCTTACAGATGAGTCAACAGACTCAGAAAAATAGATAGCCTGACCATTGAAATCTGACCAAGTGACAGAGCTAAAATCTTTTCAACAGCCAGTTTCTTTCTGCTACAGTATATTAGCTCTAAATCAACAGGCTGGCAAAGAAGAGGAGAGGAAGAGTGTTTTCCTGAAATTGGCAGAAATGGGTATGGGACATTTGTCCCAGAATGAGTGAGCTATTCTCTTATCCCATAGCTCTGTAACAAAGTCAGAAAAAGATTTTTTGGGAAACAATGAAGCTAATAATGGTATTCACTGATTATAAAATGAACAAAATACTGAAAACTGATATTTACACAACACCGAACACTTCCTTAAGTAAATCTACGGATACCACTATTTTACGAACACAGTTGCAGTAAAGAAAAAGTGGCCTTAAATTTGAGTGCTGTTTAATGAAAAATGGTATCACTGATACATGTACATCACATAAGAAATTATCGACAAATAAGATTAAAAGTTAATTCTAACTGCAATACAGTTGCAAATAATCAAAAGAAAAACTAAATCTGATTAAGAAGAGTTAATTAATTATTTTTTTTTTGGGTATAAAGTGGCTTGTAGTACCAGTGAATAATTTCTCAACATTCAACTAAAATGCTTAGAAACAGAGACAAAGAAGAAGATTCAAATTTAAGATGAAAACTAGAAATAACAGTGAATGTGTTTTCAGAGCCCAAGAAGAACATCATTAACCAGAAGGTCAAAGGAACTGATTGGACAACTCAGTCTGTGGCAACCTCATCAGAGAGAAAGGAAAGCCAGCAATTAGATGGCACATAGCAAGAATCTTGATGATTTCCCATATGTATGAACCCTGGTTGAGAAACCCCAAATATCCAACAATAATATTACTACACTATCCCACATCATTGCTGTTGATTTTTGAGGCAAAAATTATGTTCTTTACTCCGTCAATATCTCTTTTTATAAACAAGTGGACAGAAAATAAAGGAGAAGACTGACAATGGTAGCGTCCCAACAATTAAAAGTCTGCAGGCACTAAAGAACAGCAACAACAAAAAGAGTAAGAGTGAAACTAAGTTTTTGTTTTGTTGTTTTGGGGGAGGTGTTTGCTTTTATTAATGTACTTTAACTGCTAAGAGTGCCATAAAAATGAGAAAGTGATAAAGAGACGATTTCATCTTGGGTCACTAAAAGTACACTAGATGAAAGTCTGACAGACTCTGCTTTTTCCTGGAAACTGGGAACTGGCAGAGAGATGTGCCTACATCTAGCTTTTTCTGGCTTAATTCTGAGAAGAGGATGAGAATATCATCAAATGCACAGATAGAGAAGCTAAGGGCAAGCCACAAAATTTCTTTTGGCCACTATAGCATCTAGATAGATTTCTCATTCTCTCTTTCTCTCATCTCTCTCTCTCTCCCTTGCAGAAAGACTACATTACAAGGGAAAGAAGATTAATTCTGAAGGTTAAGAGCAGGAGTAGCTCTTATGATTAAAAAGAATTTTAGAGAACACTTTAATATTGTCCACAGAATGCAAGAACATACAGTCTCAATGATATAGAAACAAGAGTAAATTTTTAAAAATTGTATTAAAATAAAACAAAAACAAGAAAGCTGGGTAAAGATTTTTCATATATTTATTGACCATTTGTATTCCTCTTATGGTGAATTATCAAACCAAAACAACTTTCCACTTTCTTCTATAAAATTATTTTAAGTGTTTTCTTTCCTTTTTATTAATAATATTTATTTATTTTTGTTGCTAAACTCTTTTTATATTACTCTAATATAGAGTACAAAAATAAAAATGGGAATCTATTATAAACCCATTTAGTAAAGAAAACCACTGTTAATTTTTGTGGCTGTATTTTCAGGGCTTGTATAATGATGATGTTTAGGGGAGTACTAGTGAGACAGATTTTAATTGTGTGACCTTTGGCAAGTCATTGAACTGTGAGGCATTGGTTTTATTACTTGAAAAATAATGAAAACAATATAACCCAATTAGAAAATGTTGCATGTATTAAATGAAATAATGCATTTAACATTCTCTGATAGCTAGCAAGATTCAGTAGCAGTAGCTATTACATCAACCAAAATGTTCCTTACATAAATACTTATATTTTTTCCAGCTTTACTGAGATACAGTAGATATAATATTGCATAAATTTAAGGTATACAGCATGATGACTTAACATACATATATATGGTAAAATGATTACTACAGTAGGATTAGTTAACACATTCATCACCTTACAAAATTACAGTTTTTTGTGTGTAGTGAAAATATTTAAGATCTACTCTCTTAGCAATTTTCATGTATTCAATATTGTATTAAATATTAAAATAAGTATTTGAATATTTCAATATTGAAATAAATTTAAAGTATAGTATTATTAACTATACTCACTATTGCTGTACACTAGATCCCCAGAACTTATTTATTTCATAACTGGAAGTTTGTTCCCTGTGATCAATTCCCCTTTTCCCCTAACCTCAGCCCCTTGTAACCACCATTCTAGCTAACGTTGCTATGGTTTTTTTTTTTTTTTTTGGTTTATTTGTTTTTGTTTTTCTAGATCTTACGTATAGGCAAGATCCTATGGTATTATTTTTCTCTGTCTGACTTATTTCACTTAGCATAATACCGTCAAGGTCCATCCATGTTGCCACAAATAGTAGGATTTCCATCTTTTTATGGCTTAATGATATTCCATTGTATAATGTCTGACACCTTCTTTATCCAAGTGTCAATGAACACTTAAGTTATTTCCATGTCTTGCCTGTTGTGAATAATGCTGCAAAGAACATGGGGATACAGATATCTCTTGGAGATAGTGACTTCATCTCCTTTGGATATATACCCAGAAGTGGAATTGCTGGATCGTATGGTAGTTCTACTTTTACTTTTTTGAGGAAATTTCATACTGTTTTCCATAGTGGCTACACCAGTCCACATTCCCACCAACAGTGCACTAGAGTTCCATTTTCTGTACATCCTGGCAAACACTTGTTATCTTTGCCCTTTTGGCAATAGCCATTTTGACATGTAAGAGGTGATATCTCATTGTGGTTTATATTTGCATTTCCTTGATGATTATTGATGTTGAACATCTTTATGGGTACCTGTTGGCTATTTTTATGTCTTCTTCAGAAAAAAGTCTATTCAGGACCTCTCTCCATTTTTTCTTTTTCTGAGCATTTTTTCTTTTCTTTTTGTTATTGAGTTCTATGAATTCCTTATATATTTTGCATATTAACCCTTTATCTGGTTTACAGTTTGCAAATGTTTTACCTTATTCTGTGGGTTTCCTCCTCATTCTGTTGATTGTGTCTATTCCTGTGCAGAAGCTTTAGGTTGATGTAGTCTCACTCGTTTATTTTTGCTTTTGTTGCCTGTTCTTATGATATCATATCCAAAATATCATTGCCAAGACCAATGTCAAGAAGCTTTTCCCTGCTTTCTTTAGGAGATTTATGTTTTCGATCTTACACTTAAGCTTTTAATTCATTTCAAGTTAATTTTGTGAGTGGTGTATGGCAGTGGATATACACATACAAAAATTTAACGTTTTTGTATGTGTATACCTGTTTTCCCCACCATTTATAGGAAATGTTATCTTTTATCCATTAAGTATTCTTGGCTTCCTTGTCAAATATTAGTCAACTATTTAAACATGAGTTTATTTCTGGGCTTGCTATTTTATCCTATTGGTGTGTGTGTCTGATTTTATGTCAGTACCATATTCTTTTGATTACTATAGCTTTATAGTATAGTTTGAAGTCAGAAGTGTGATGCCTCCAGCTTTGTTCTTCTTTCTCATAATTGTTTTGGTCATTTAGTTTTTTTGCAGTTCCATACAAACTTTAGAATTGCTTTTCCTATTACAGTGAAAAGTGCCATTGGAATTCTGATAGGGATTACATGGAATGTATAGATGGTTTGGGGTAATATGGGTATTTTAACAATGTTAATTCTTTTGATCCACAAACATGGGATATCTGTCCATTTATTTGTGGCTTCAATTTATTTCATTAATATCTTCTAGGTTGCAATGTATAGAACTTCACTTTCTTGGTTAAGTTTATTCTAAGTATTTTATTATTGTTGATGCTATTGTAAGTGGGATTGTTTTCTTTATTTCTTTTTCAGATATTTCACGGTTAGTGTGTAGATGTGCAACTGATTTTTGTATGGTGACTTTATATCCTGCAACTGTACTGAATTCATTTATAATTCTTACAATTGTGTGGTAGAGTCTTTATGATTTTCTATATATAAGATCCTGCTATCACAGAGGTAATTTTAGTTCTTCTTTTCCAATTTTGATGCCTTTTATTTATTTTCTTTGTCTAATTTCTCTGGCTAGAATTTCCAGTATTATGAAGGCGAGAAGTGGTGAGAGTGAGTGACCTTGTTTTGTTTCTGATATTAGAGGAAAAGATTTCATCTTTCACTGCTTACTATAATTTTAGCAAAAGTTGTCTTGCCACATATGGCATTTATTATGTTGAGATATGTCCCTTCTGTACCTAATAAATTGAGAGATTTCATCGTGAACAAATGTTGAATTTTGTCAAATACTTTTATTCATTAATTGAGAGGATTATAAGATTTGTATCTTTAATTCTATTATTGTGATGTATCACATTTATTGGTTTGCTTATGTTAAACCATCCTTGCATCCATGAAATAAATCCCAGCTTATCATGGTGTATGATCCTTTTAATGTGCCCTTGAATTCAGTTTGTTAGAATATTTCTGAGAATTTTTGCCTCTATATTTATCAGGGATATTGCCTTGTCATTTTCTTTTTTTTTTTTTTTTTAAGTTCTTTTTCTGAATTTAGTACCAGGGTAATGCTGGCCTCAAAAAGTTGAGTTTTGGAGTGTTTTCTCCTTTTAAATTTTTGGAAGAGTTTGAGAAGAATTGGTATTAATACTTTTTTAAAGGTATGATGGAATTCACCAGCTGCAGTTATCCGTTTCTTGACTTTTCTGTTTTTGGAGTTTTTCATTACACTTTCAATCTCCTTGCTTGTTACTGGTCTGTTCAGATTTTCTACTTTTTCATGATTCAGTCTTCATAAGTGGTATGTTTGTAGGTCATCCAACTTGTTGATGTATAAACGTTTGTAGTAGCCTCCCGTAATCCTTTGTATTTCTGTGGTGTCAGATGTAATGTCCCTTCCTTCATTCATTATTTTGTTTGAATCCTCTCTCTTTTTTTTTCTTAATTAGCCTAGATAAAGGTTTGTCAATTTTGTTTGTCTTTTCAAAAAACAACTATTAGTTGCATTGATTTTTTTCTATTTTCTTTCTAGTCTCTATTTTATTTATTTCTGCTCTAATATTTAATTTCCTTTCTTTTGTTAACTTTGGGCTTAGTTTATTTTTATTTTTCTAATTTCTTGAGGTGTAAAGTTAGGTTGTTTATTTTAGATTTTTCTTGTTTCTTAATGTAGACATTTATCAATATAAACTTTCCTCAGAACTTTTTGCTGTATCCCATGCATTTTGGTATGTTGTGTTTTCATTTTAATTTGTCTCAAGATATTTTCTAATTTTCCTTTTGATTTCTTCTTTGACCCATTGGTTATTCAGGCACGTGTAGTTTAATTTTCATGTAGTTGTAAATTATTTAGATATCCTTCAGTTATATGTTTTAATTTTCATACAGTTGTGGTCAGAAAATATATCAGATATGATTTCATTCTTCTTGAATTTTCTAAAGCTTACTTTGTGTTCCAGTATACAACCTCTTCTGGACAATGCTTCATTCGTTTTGAGAAGTGTGTGTATTCTGGTGCTGTTTGGATAGAACTTTCTGTATAAGTCTGCTAGGTACATTTGGTCTATAGCATTGTTCAGATTGGCTGTTTCCTTATTAATTTTCTGTCTGAATGAAATATTCAATATTGAATGTGGAGTATTAAAATCTTTCACTATTATTGTATTGTTGTCTTTTTTCCCAATCATTTCTGTTAATATTTGCTTTGAATATTTAGGTGCTCCCAAGTTAGGTGCATATATTTTTACAACTGTTATATGCTCTTGAATAAATGACCCCTTTATCACTGCATAGTGACCTTGGTCACTATTCTTGTGACCAATTCTGACTGGATCTCTATTTTATTATATCTAAGTATAGCCACTCCTGCTCTTGTTTGGTTACAATTTGCATGGAATATCTTTTTTCTTTCCCTTCATTTTTAACCTATGTGTGTCTGAAAAGCTAAAGTGAATCTCCTATAGGCAAAATATTGTTGGATCTTATCTTTTAATGAATTCAGCCACTGTGTATCTTTTGATTGGAGAATTCAGTCCATTTACATTTAATGTAATTATAGATTGGCAAGGACTTAATATTGTCATTTTATTAATTATTTTCTGACTTTCTGTTTTTTTCTTTTTCTATGATTGTCTTCTTTGGATTTTTTTTTTTTTTTTGTAGTGGTATGCTTTAATTCTCTTCTCTTTTTCCTTTGTATAACTGCAACAGGCTTTTTCTTTGAGATTGTTATGGGGCTTACATGAAGAAACTTGTAGACATAACAGTCTGTTTTAAGCTGATAACAACTTACCTTCAATCACATACAAAAACTCTACACTTTTACTTCTAGTCCACATTTTATGTTATTGATGTCATACTTTACATGTTTTTATATTGTGCATCCATCAACAAATTGTTCTAGGTATGTATAATTTTTTTAACCAGGGTTTGCAGTTTTTTTAAGTTTTGGATGATTGTTTAAAAATGTTGAATAAAACATACATATATATTTTTTAAAATTTAGATTATCTGTAGGGTATAGTACCAGGATGTATTGACTTGCCATCAAAGTGGGAAACTACTCTTTATTGTATTTAAATTTTAGTACTACTACTCTTTATTGTATTTAACTTTTAGTACTTCAAAGACTTCTTTTGTAGCACAGAGAGTATTGTCAGATAGGGAAGTACAAATGCCATTTAAGAACCCTTGCCTCCTTCCATAACTGATATAAATCTAGCAATTTTCTTTGTTTTTTTCTAATGAATTCAACAAGCTTTATTTATTTATTTTTTGGAGAACAGTTTGGCAGTTACATTATTTTTTTAAAAAAAATTTATTAGAGTATAATTGATTTACAATGTTTTGTTAGTTTCAGGTGTACAGAAAAGTGAATCAGTTATACATTACATATATCCACTCTTTTTTTTTAACATTATGTGGTATACAGCAGGTTCTTATTAATTATCTATTTTATATATAGTAGTGTGTATTTGTCAGTCCCAATCTTCCAATTTATCTCCCCCCCCTTATCTCCTGGTAACCATAAATTTGTTTTCTACATCCATGACTCTACTTCTGTTTTGTAAATAAGTTCATTTTTACACTTTTTTTAGATTTCACATATAAGCGATATCATATGCTATTTGTTTTTCTGTGTCTGACTTACAAAACCAGAAATATAGATCAATGTAACAGGATAGCAATCCCAGAGATAAACCCATGCACCTATGGTCACCTAATCTATGACAAAGGAGGCAAGAATATACAATGGAGAAAAGACACTCTCTTCAATAAATGATGCTGGGAAAACTGGACAGCTACATGTAAAAGAATGAAATTAGACACTCCCTAATGCCGTACACAAAAATAAACTCAAAATGGATTAAAGATTTAAATGTAAGGTGGACACTGTAAAACTCTTAGAGGAAAACATAGGCAGAACACTCTTTGACATAAATCACAAGATCTTTTTTGACCCCCTCTTACAGTAATGAAAATAGAAACAATAATAAACAAATGTGATCTAATTAAACTTAAAAACTTTTGCACAGCAAAATAAACCATAAACAACATGAAAAGACAACCCTCAGAATCGGAGAAAATGTTTGCAAATGAAGCAACTGACAAGGGATTAATCTCCAAAATATGTCAATACAGAAAGCTCAATATCAAAAAAAAAAAAAAAATACAAACAACCCAATCCAAAAATGGGCAGAATACCTAAGTAGACATTTCTCCAAAGAAGATATACAGATTGCCAACAAACACATGAAAGGATGCTCAACATCACTAATCATTAGAGAAATACAAATCAATACTACAATGAGGTGTCACTTCACATTTGTCAGAATGGCCATCATCAAAAAATCTACAAATAATAAATGCTGGCAAAGGTGAGGAGAAAAGGGAACCCTCCTAAATTGTTTGGTGGGAATGTAACTTGGTACAGCCACTCAGGAGAATGTATGGAGGTTCCTTAAAAAAACAGAAATAGAAGTACCATATAATCCTGTATAGTTTATTTAAAGTTATTGTTTTTGAACTTTTATACTAAATATAAAAGTGATTTACACAGTATTAGATATTAGGAATGCATATTCTGCACTGTTACTAGTTTCATACTTTTATATGTTTTCATGTTGTTACATAGCATCTTTTCATTCTAACTTGATGAAATCCCTTTAGCATTTCTTTTAAGGCAGGTCTAGGGGGGTGGATTTTCTTAGCTTTTACCTTGAAATATCTAGAAACATCTCTCTCTTTCATTTTTGGAAATATCTCTTTTTCTCATTTCTTGAGGAAAGTTTTGCTGAGTATAATATTCTTGGTTGGCAGTGTTTTTTTTGTTTCTCTCTCTCTCTCTCTCTGTCTCTCTCTCTGTCTCTCTCTCTGTCTCTCTTTTTTCCATCTGAGACTCCCATGGTGTGAATGTCCATTTGCTTGTCCATTTGCCTGATTCACATAGACCTTCATTCTTTTTTTTTTTTTCTTTGATTCTAACTGGCTCATTTCAAATGATCTTTCTTCAGGTTTGCTGATCTTTTCTTTTGTATGATCAAGTTGGTTGTTGAAGCTCTGTATTGAATTGTCTAGTTCTGTCATTGTTTCCTTCAGTTCCAGGATTTCTGGTGTTTTTTGTTTTTTATATAGTTTCTATGTCTTTATTAAACTTCTCATTTTGTTTATGCATTGTTTTTCTAATTTTGTTTAGCTATTTATCTGTGTTCTCTTGCATTTCATTGAACTGCTTTAAGATGATTATTTGGAATTTTCTTTGTCAAGAAATTTGTAGATCTCCATTCCTTTAGGGCAGTCACTGGAACTTAGTTTCCTTTGAAGGTGTCATATTTGCCCAATTCTTCATAATCAATGTAGCTTTGCATTTGTGTTTATGCATTTGAAGGAGTAAACTCTCATTCTAGTCTTAAGATTGGCCTTAGCGGGTAAAGAACTCCTTCTGTCTGCTGCTTAGGCTGTTAGGATTTCATCAAGAATTGCTGTTGTGCTAGGTTGAAGCTAGTGTGAGGCTGATATTGGGTTTGAAGCGGGGTTTATGGTTGGTGAGCTTCTTACCAGGGGCTTGGGAAGGTGTGAATTCTCTCAGGTTCCTGAGTGGATGGGACCATTTCTGAACAGTACCTTGTTCAGTAGGGTGGTGCTGGGATAAGAGTCTGTTTCACTGTCCACTATTGGATACTTAGACAGCAAGCCTGTTAATAGGTGTATGGGAAGTGTGGTTTCTGCCAGGTCTCTGTGAGGGCTGCTGCCTTATCACTGAAAGTGTTTCTGGGTGGGCAGGACTGGCCCTAGACTGACTGAGACAGTCAGACTAGAATTAAGCCCCAGGGAATTTTTGGGTTACACAGCCAAGATTGGCTCTGGAGGTGCAAATGGACATGTCTCCCACTACCTCTCTGGTCAGGCTAGACTTGTCCCTGACCATGATTGGAAAGGTTGAAGTCAAGTATAGGACCATTTCCGAATCTTCTTAGATGCCTCCCACTACTTCCCTGGTCCACAAATATTCTTGTGGACTGTGGCTGGAAGTACCTGGAACCAGTTATAGGGTCCTTTCAGGATCTCCAGTATCACAGACAGGAGTGTGTCCTACTGGATCCTTGTGCTGGCAGGTCTATTGGCTGAATCCAGCTGTGAGGTGTTTGGAGCTGAGTTCATGGTCCTTCAAGATCTATGGGGGTGCAGCTGCATGTAACTCCTGTGTTCCTGTACCAATAGAACTGTTCATAGACTATGGTGTGGAGGAGCTCAGCACAATGTAGATCCTTTCAGAATTTCTATGGGGTGGTAGGTGGGAATGTCTCCCACTGATACCCTGTATATCCTTAGGATTCCTGGCAGATTGTGGCTACAAGGTGCTTGGAGTCAAGTGTGGGGCCCTTTCAAGATCTCCAGGGCCATCAATAGAGTATCTCCCACTGGGACACCAGACCCTCAGTACTGCTGGCAGACTAGCAGACTGGCTGTTTGGAAGTTTGAGCTGCATATAGGGCCTTTAAAGATCTCTGTGGATGCATATGGGAGTTTCTCCTGGTGGGTCCCTGAGCCAGCCTGACTTATCAGATTGTGGCTGGGATAGGCTACAGTCCAGTTAAAGGACACTTTCAGAATCTACAGTCTGACTGAGTTTTATGGTCCAGGGGCTCTTGGACTACAGCCAAGAGGGGTTGGAACTCATCCACAAGCCACTTCAGGGTCCACAGACAGGACAAAGTCCTATATGTCTATTGCCCAATGCACAATTGGGAATGACTCCTCCTAGGTCCCTTGGTGTATGGTGCTGGTGACAGGATGGTTACAAACGGGGCTACAGCTAAGTCTTCAGGGGTACCAAGCTGTTTCCAAGTCTATAGCTGGCACCACAGTCAGTGGGTCAGTCACCTGGGTATAAGCCTGCCTTCTCAAAATAGCTCTCTTTGGTCTTGGACTGCATTAGATGTTCACAATCTCCTATCTGGACCCCAAAGCTTCCATGAAGTCACTTTTGTTCATGAATGGATGTAAAGTCATTGGGTTCTTTGGGGGTGATACATGCAGGGACATATTATAAAGCCATTATTCATTTTTTTATCAAACTAATTTTACTTAAATACTATATTTTTAAATTAGCACTTTTTTATGATTATTTTTTTAGCAATCTAATTACTTTAAAAAATTATTGATGTATAGTTAATTTACAATGTTGTGTTAGTTTCTGCTGTGCAGCAAAATGAATCAGTTACACACAAACGTATATCCACTCTTTTTTAGATTATTTTCCCATATAAGTTGCTACAGAGTATTGAGAAGAGTTTCCTGTGCTGTACAGTAGATCCTTATTAGTTATCTATTTTATATATAGTAGCATGTATATTTCAATCCCAATTTATCCCCCTACCCCAAGCTTTCCTGGATTATTTTTGTATAATTAGGTATTCTTCAGTAATATCATTTGTTATAGTTGTTTCATATCTTATTGAGCCTATGTTCATTATTACTTACTCAATTAATTTAAACCTTATTTATTGAGTGGCTACTATGATTCAGGTAATTTTCTAGACATGAAATATAGCAGGAGACCAGGAATTCAAACAAAATAGCCCTGTCCTTATAGAGTTTACATGAAACCATAAAGAGTTAACTCATTATAAGTCAAAAAGTGATATGTTATGGAGAAAAATAAAACAGAGTAATGAAAATAAGTAGTAAGAGAAAATGATGTGTAGTTGATATTTTATAGGGAAGACCTCACTGATAAGATAATGCTTATGGTGAGATCTAAAGAAAGTGATAGAGTTAATTCAAAAAGATACATGCACCCTAATATTCATTACAGCACTATTTACAATAGCCAAGACATGGAAGCAACCTAAATGTCCATCGACAGATGAACGGATAAAGAAGATGTACCATACACACACACACACACACACACACACACACACACACAATGAAATACTACTCAGGTATAAAAAAGAATGAAATAATGCCATCTCCAGCAACATGGATAGACCTAGAGATTATCATATTAAGTGAAATAAGTTATACAGAAAAAGACAAGTATCATATGATATCACTTACATGTGGAATCTAAAAAGTGATACAAATAAAGTTATTCAAAGGCAAAAGCAGACTCACAGATATAAAAAACAAACTTATTACCAAAGGGGAAAGGTTGGGGAGGGGAGGGATAAATTAGGAATTTGGTAGTAACATATACACACTACTAAATATAAAATAGATTAAAAAAACAAGGACCAACTATATAGCACAGGGAACTATACTCAATATTTTGTAATAACCTATATAGGAAGATAATTTTTTTTCAGTAAAAAATTAAAATTCATAAAATAAAGTAAAAAATGATGGAGTGATCTATGTGGATATCTTTCATGAAACAATTTCAAACAAATGGAGGTTCTTAAGCTGGAAATGTCCTAAGCAAATTGGCCATAATCTGTGAAGACATGTGAGTAAGGAGTAGAATGATGGAAAATGAGTTCACAGAGGTAGAAGTAGGGTATACTATGTAGGCTTTTGTAAGAATGTTGTAAAGTAGAACCACTGGAGGCAATTAAGCATGAGGGTGATATGATTTGATGTGTTTCAAAATAAATTGCTAGATTGAAAATAAATTTGAGGAAGACAGAAACAAAAAAATAAAAGAGCTGTTAGGATACGAATACCATAATCCAGGTAACACATCATGGTAATTTAGACAATGGAAGTAGGTAGAGAATAGTAAAATTTGGAATCAATTTTGAAGCTAGACCCAACAGAATATGCTGAGTGCTTGAAGATGGGGTGTGAGAGGAGTCAAGGATGAAGAAAAATGAGGCAGGACTAGGTTTGGAGGGTATATGAATTACATTACAGACTACAGTGCGAGAATAAAGACACCAAATAAACAGTAGTTTTAAGAGAAAGGCTTATTTCTGTCTCACATAACATACCAGCAGAAAACCATACAAGGCTGGAAAGATGGTTCTGCTCAGGAGTCATTTTGAGACCCAGGCTCCTTGTAAGCTCATTGTTGTGCAGTTTTCCAGGGGCCTGTCTTGTTGCTTGTAAGTAGAGATGGCTCACTTCCATATCTCAAATCCAGCTCAGTAAAGGGAAAAATATATTCCAGGACATCGTTAAGACGACCTAGAGGTTGAACACAGCACTTCCATTGACATTCTAGTGGCCTTAGTTTTGTCCTACAGCAACAATTAGCTGAAAGAAAATATGAGAATATAAATATATGTCCTAATCACAAGAAAACTCAGGAGTTTCTGTTACAAAACGGCAGACAGGGAGAATGAACACCAGTAGACAAAGAGTGGTGTCTACCACAGAATTGAGAATCAGAAGTGATTTGGGACAATTAAGTTTGAGATGCCTGTTAGCTATGTGGTGGATATATTGTACAGATGATTGAGAGGTTAAGCTGAAGATGTAAAATCAGGAGTTATAAGCTTATAGATGATATTTAAAGATAGAACATTGAAATTATCTTAAAAAGGAGTGTAAGAAAAGCCTGAAGTCCGAGTTCCAGGGCACTACAATATTCACAAATCAGGAGGATGAGAAGGTCAAGAAGGCAGAAAGTAAAAACAAACAAACAAACAAGCAAACAAAAACCTAGTGAGGGTGAAAGAGAATAAAAATAGTATATACTCAACAGAAATGCCTTCACTTTTTTTCTGGTTGTGTACAAATTCTACACTGTCTAAATAGTTGTGGCTTTGTAGTAACTTTTGCTAACTGATAGAACAAGATTTCTTACCATGTTTGTATTGCACAAGATTGTTCTTGTTCTCTTCATTTCTATGTGCAGTAAATTCCTATATTTTAAGTTGTAGAACTGAGCATATTCTTTTTACCACACCACAAATGTCACTACATCTTTAGCCGCACAGTCTTGTTTACAGCTCCCCTGAAAAAGATCATTGTTTCTGTAGCACTGCATTACACTCTTGTAAGAATACTGGTTTCCTCTTCCTTTCCACACTGATCTGAATGAGAGTCAGCACAAGTATTCCTTTAGAAAATCAAAGATACCAATTATCAGATTAACTAAAGATGTCATATTTCTTCATAACTAGTTTAATAACCTTATATCTGCTAAATAAAAAGAGAGATCAGCCAAAACATTTAAATATAACACTGTTACTCATAGCAAAGAACTGGAACTGAACAGAGATTATTAATAATAAGCTTCTAAAGGCATAATTAATTGCTTAATTTAACGACCCACATTAATTATCAGACCATAAACATAGTTGAAATTACAACCCAAGTTTGAATCTCAAGAGACAACTTTGACTTCATCTTATTTTAGGATTCCAAAATTACTGATTTGAGCCTTTCTTGATTGGAAAATGGACAAAATGAAAAGCTAGAAAAATTAGTTTCTAAGGTGTACCATGGTAACAATTTCAGGAGAATATGTGAAAGAATATAGTTTTTGACTTTTTATTTTGAGATAATTATGTACTTACCTGTAGTGTAAGAAATGCTACAGAGAGAGTCTGTGTACCCTTCACTCATTTTTCCCAAGGGTAACATTTTGCAAAACTCTAGTACAAAGTCACAACCAGGATATCAACATTAATACAGTCAAGATTCTATCACCGCTAAGATCTCTGGTGCTGTTTTTTTACAGTCATACCCATCTAACTTCCACATCTACCTGACCTGGTCTGAACCCCTGGCAATTACTAATATGTTCTTCATTTCTGTATTCTTCTCATTTGAAGAACGTTATATAGGTGAAATTGTAGAGTATGTAACTATACGTACATATATTACATACAGCATATAACCTTTAGATTGACTTTCTTTTGACTCAGCATAATTACCTCCAGATTCATCCAAGCTATTGCATGTAAGGATATTTCATTACATTTTACTGCTACCAAAGTTATTATACTATTTTATATTCTCATCAGCAATCTGTGAGTGATTCTCACCATATTTGATATTGTCACTATTTTTTTTTATTTTAACCATTTTAATAGTGTGTAGTAGTATACCATTATGGTTTTAATCTACATTTCCCTAATGGTTAATGATGCTGAACACTTTTTAATATGCTTATTTGCCATCTGTTTGTTGTTTTTAGTGAAATGTCTGCTCTTGTCTTTGCTCACTTTATAATTGGATTGTTTTTGTTTGTTTGCTTTACAGTTGATTTTTGAAAGTTCTTAACATATTTTAAATGCAAGTCCTTTGCTTAATATGTGGTTTTCAAATACTGTAATTTACTCTGTAACTTGTCATTTTATCCTCTTCACAGGGTCTTTCACAGAACAAAGTTTTTTTTGCTGTTTTTTTTCCAGTACATGGGCTTCTCATTGTTGTGGCCTCTCCCATTGCAGAGCACAGGCTCCGGACGCGCAGGCTCAGCGGCCTCGGCTCACGGGCCCAGCCTCTCCACGGCATGTGGGATCTTCCCAGATGGGGGCACGAACCCGTGTCTCCCCCATCGGCAGGCAGACTCTCAACCACTGCGCCACCAGGGAAGCCCAAGAGCAAATATTTTTAAAACGTATGAGGTATGCAATGCTCTTTTAAATGAGGGACATGACAAGATTCTATTTCTTGGAGATTTCCTGCAGTATTTTATCAGGTTTTATGAGGTCCTAGAGTATTCTTATTTCTTATGTTGGTGTCATTTCTAGTAAACCAAGTCTCCAAGCTGAAAGGCATGCAGTGGTTCCTATGGTTTACCTTTGAGAAAAGTCACTGGCAACTGTTGATTATAAACTTCAGTATACTGAATTACTCCGTTGCAGTGTTTGGCCATATCAGTCTATAAAAAGAGCCAAGTCATGGATACGCCAAGTCATGGGTTCCCATATGTATGGGGCATCTGGTAATTGGCTTTCCCATTTTTCATTGTGTGCTGGCATGGCATACATAATACACTTGAATCTGACAAAATTGGAATTTATCTTTAAGATTATGGCAGAAAAGTAAGAGAGCACATCTCTCAAATCTTAAGAAATTACTGTCCACATATACTGTTGTTTCCCCACTATGTTTGTAAGTAAATAGTACAAGTCTAGATGCATGGATCATTCTTTGAATGATGACCAGGATTGGCAACTTAATTTGTGAGGCCCAGTGCAAAGGAAAATGAGGAGCTCCTTATTCAAACATCATTTAAAAATTGAAGATGGTGACAGCAGCTGGAAACCAAGCACAGGGCCCTTCTCAGCATGAGGCTTGTGCTACTGCACAGATTGAAAACTCATGAAGCTGGCAGTAATATTGAAAATAGATCCTCTACTGTAAGATAAGCATCTGTCTTGAGAATTGACAAGAGGATGACATAAGAGTTGGTACCACTGGGAAGTAAAGAAGTACAAACCTATCAAGGTCTCGTAAGCCTTGTACAGAGCAATATCCTCACCCATTTGCCTATTTGACAGACAGAAAGGAGTGGTACTACGGATAACAGAGGAAATAATGAGTCCTTGGAGGGATGGTCCACGTTTTTTTCAGTGAGTATGGGGCTAGTTTTCATAAAGGCACAGTCAGTTCAATTGAGACTTTTAAGGGTATGTGTATGTATCCCACATCTGGGTCACCTTTGTCTCAGAGACTATATGGGACAAACTTACATTCTAAAATATCAGTAGAGGAAGTATCAGAAAGTGGGTAGTCATTCTGTGCCATCAAATGGCTGGGGATTCTTCTTCTAGGTTTTGCAGAAGGAATCTATTCTATTCACATTTAAAGACACCTCATAAACAAAACAAATCTCATTCCACCAGATTAATGGGACCAAGAAGGCTTTCTGACAACTTGAGTGGCTTAAGGAGACTCAAAAAGTTTGTGATAGGATGGAGTTTGAAGAGTAATTAAAATTGCTTCCACTGAGACAGCATGATTACTCCAAGGAAGAGGTGACAGAATGGTGGTAGGATTAATGATCAAATTATTGCTTGTTTGTCTATTAGGAAAGGGATCCTTTGTCCCAATAATAGTAGCGATATTTTCCCTTTAGAAGATAGTGGTAATTGTGGACACAGGATGCACAACTTCCTTGGACAACCCTCACTTAGGAAAAGGGTGTCATCCCCTTTCCATTTTCTATGTCATTGAGTCAATGTTGGGCAATTAATTTTCCAATGTTCTTTTCTCTTACAATGTTGTCAAATGCTCTTATCTATTTTTCAGTTAGATAGTTTCACTTAGACTTTTATTTCATGAGGTATTTAATTGTTAATTTGGAGGACCATTAGTTTTTCCTGGAGTTTTCCCTTTCTTTGATCAATTCTATCCTCAAATGTTCTTCTATATCCGGAAACTTACTTGAAGATGAAGAAGGCCAGGCAATGTTCTGGTTTTTAGTGATTCCATTTACTGAAAGTTCTTGAATGTCTGTAGAGAAATGGGAGAGGTCAGTGGAAATGTCTTCTCCCTCTTGTAGTCTTGAATATTCCTTACAAGTTTGGGATAGACCAGATCATCCCTAAAATCCAGAACAGATTCTGTTTTTCTTTATTTATAAGATTGGATTTTAGACCAAGAAATATTAGCAGTTAAGACCTTAAGGACCACAGCAAGGAGGGATCATATCCTATTTCAATTTCCCTATATATACATATATATTTTTTTCAGTTAATGCTAAATCAAGTTGAACTAAATCTTCTTTTGCAACCTAAAATGCAGATATTATTTGTAAGTGTTCCATGTGTGTTTGAGAAAAATGTGTAATCTCTGATTTTTGTTATATAAGGATTCCTGAATATGTTAAGTTAAGCCCAATTACACTGTGCACATCGTGAGTGTGTGTGTGTGTGTGTGTTCTTCTGCTTAACTTCTCAGTTACTGAAAGAGGAGTGTGGCTGGTTGTGAGTTTCATAAATTTTTACAGTATGTATTTCAGGGTTACTTTTTAGATCCCCTAAATATAGAACTTTTCTTTTTTTTCTAGCTTTATTGAGGTATGATTGACAAATTAAAATTGTATGTATTTAAGCTGTAAATGTGATTTTTAAATGTACAACGTGATGACTTAATATCCAAATCCACTGTGAAATGACAGCCACAATCATCCAGCTTCTCACATAGTTAGCATCTGATGGAAGATTATCTGATTTTGTGCATTCTATCTCTCTGGCTTTTTGTACACTTAATTTTTAATTCTATTTTACTGATTTTCTGTTAGATTAATTAAGTCCCTATTTCCTTATTCTAAGTTTTATTTCCATAGGTTTGACAGTTACACGCTTCCATATTTAGTCTTTTAGTAGTTACTTTTGAAATTTACCACATATATGTAAATTTATAAGTATCTAACTAAATTAATAATTTGTACCCTTCTCTTGGAAATAAAAGGAGATTAGAATATTTAACTATGATTGGCCCACTATCAGAATATATTCTAGAGACAGCAGTAGACTTGTCCATATATATACCAGTTTTGTTACTCACTCTTGCATCTCAAAGCTTCCAATCAATTGGAAATCACTTTTAGCTACTTGTAATAGTGGCCTGACTACAGTGACTTAACAAATCAGGAATTTATTTTATCATGTCAAAGAAGTTTGGAGCTAGGCAGTCCAGAGACGTGTCTGTGATTCCATAAAGTCATTAGAGATTGTTAAAGAAAAATAGTACTGGACAAGATGAGCAGACAGAAGTTGATTTATTCAGATACATTTGCCAGCAATAAAGGAAAGAGTACAGACCAGTCTGGATATTCAGTTCTGCTGAAACAAAGATCAGGAGAGATTTTAAGATCTAGGGTCATCAGTGTTTGTTAATTAGCTTTACACATAGAAAAAGCAAACTTTCTCCTCTCTTCCTGGCAGGAGGTAGTTTTAACTTGGAGCAAGGCACCCACTGAAGTTAGGCTCCTATCTTTCCACAGAGACTGATAGGGCTCTATTTTCCTTTGATATTTACATTTCAAAGAGATGGTTCCCAGGTCCTTGGGAAAGACATCTCTTGGGTCTTAAAACTTGACAGAGGCTTTCAAGGAGATTCATGTACATTTCAAAAGAACAAGATAAGATTTGCAATTACAAATTTTCTAAAATAAATGTGGTACGAAAAGGGGGATCAAGGGCTTAGAGTCAGGAAGAAATTCTGAAGGGAACATTAAGACCATCTTGGTCAGGATCCAGAACTTTCTCCCTTTTTGCCAACCATCTTTGGTGTGTTATTTCTAATTTCAAAGTCACAGGAGGGCTGCAGGACTCCAGGAACAATGGTTGTATTCCAGGTTGGAAATAAAGTGTGAAAAGTAAAATGGCAGTCCTCAGGTCTGGGCCAACCACCTTAAAAGAATCACTAAAGCCCTACCCAGTAACTTTTGTTTACATTTCCTTACCCATTTTAGCTTCCAAAGAAGCTAAAAATATGCGTACTTTAAGCAATGAATAAAACCAGCCCAGAGTAAAATGAGAATTCTGTTTTAAAGATGAAGGTGAAATGAAATATTTGATAGCCAATAAAGTCTCTGTGACAGCCCCTATTTAACTACCCACATCTTTACAGGTCCTCCTTCCACTAATAAAAGTACTTATTTCTCTGCCAAAAGGTAACAACCCAGTTACTGCATCTGGTAAGTGCATCGAGCTCAAAGCCCAAGTAATGTACAGCCCTCTTTACCAGGTTTCCATGTATCTTCTGTGGTCTGATCAATTGTAAATTAAATACATTTATCTGCTCCTCTACTCCAAGACACCTAATATAAGATGGGGAAAGTATAAGAAGGAAAGAGGTAGATGCAATAAAAACTTCCATTTGAAAAGAGAAAAAAAATGGGAATTATACAACCGCTACTGGGCCAGAACAATTTATTTAACCTGTTTGGAAGAAACAGTAAGAGTTCCTTGTCTTAGCAATGGAGTACGTGCTATGATTAACTCATCTGGTGACCCCTGTTCTGCCTTCCATTTCCCTACATAACCTCTGGCTCTTCCATCTAAGAGATACATCTGTCCATTTTCTCTCATGGTCATACCAAGTTGGGCATTGACAAGGTTGTCCTTCCTGGGGCTCACATAGCTTTAGCAGTTTCATTCTTATTGGTGGGGGTTTGGAGACAGGAGACTGTTGTGGTAATTTGACAGGAAAGGCTATTATAAGCCTGACTTATCAGTTCTTTAGAAATATTATTTTCAAAACTTGGTAGAACCTCAATGTATTTGCTTCTGGCCAGACCCATGCTCAAGTAAATACAGCCAAAGGCTTGACTAAGCATTGTTTATAAAGCTAAGAACTCATTTTTAACTTTCTGGCCTCTATGCTCTGCCTATTCCTCTAGCTCCTAATTAATGGTGGCTACCTTGAGACTATTTGAAATAAAAGGCTCTGTCAAAAAACACTAATGTTAATCTGATCATTGCTCCTGTGCTGTATGTGGTTGTGCTTTCAACAATTTCATCATTTGTTCCACTAGACTCTGCAGTATTTATATTTTAAATTATTCTTGTTATACTGTCAATGTTTTTGAGAAGTATTGCGGATCCTCAGGGACTTCATCCGTGAAATGCATATAATCCTAAAATGCCTACTAGAATTTTGTATGCTTTGAGGTGACACGCAAACAAAAGAGAGGATTTATTCTGAGATACTGGACAGTTGAGAAAGTAGTGATAAGAGAAAGAAAAACTGCAAACATTTTCAATTTCTAAAAACAAATGTTCTTTTAGAAATTTCTGTTTTATTTCTCATCTTTTTTAGGTAATAATCAAAAAGCACAAACTTGAATTTAGATGTTTTGTAAAAAATGATCTCTAATATAATGGTGATGATGGCAGTGATAAATAAGAAAAGTCTCATAGCTGGGCACTGTGCTAAGATTTTACATGAACTATATTACTTCATTATCATAACGATCTGCTGTCTCACGTTTTGGAAGGGGGCTACTAGAACCGCTCATATGGTTCAGGAATAAAACATTTAAATTGTTTAACTTTGCCACAGTTCCTATGCATTTACATGAAAGCCAGGTCTATAGTAAAGAAACAAAAGGCATGAAATTATACATTTGACTCATCCTGAAATGTTTACCATCTATATCCATTTTCATTGTTATTTTAATTTTAAGCATCTATGCCACACTTTGAGACCTCATGATTCTCTAAGGGCTTTTTGTTAAAATCCATTGAATGTTGATCCTTTCATAATGGACAACTCTGCTTGCTCCAGCTGTCACTGTGGCAACAAGATGTGTATTAACCGTGACTTTCAAGCTAGAAATTTTCACATTTGTTTTGACAGCTTACAGTGAATTCTGTACCAAAAACAATTTCTTATGAGAGTATTATGAACAAGTCCTTGCAAAGTGGAAAGTTTGGGGAATTTTTGACGTGAGAACTTGCCTTCTCTATATAGAATAGCATTGTATTATTGATGAAGGCTGTTGTCTAACAAACGACCCATTTTATAAATCCAGATCGTTTTCAGGATGGTAGGTTTAGCTTCCAAACTGCCTTTATGTGGTTGAGACAGCAAAAATGTTGTAGAAAAGACAAACAGAATTCTGTTACTTGTAAAGCATAACCTGTGTCAATGATTCCCTTGTCACACAATGTTTTGCTGCTATAGGAAATAAAATAAAGGCTGGTGAAAGAGGTATTCTCTTTGTAGAGAAATGCAGCATGATGATGACAAATTAAAAAGCACACAAAAGAAAAAAATGGAAATATTTGGCTACCTAAAAAGTAAAAGAGTGAGTTCCTGTGTGTGTGTCTGTGTGTGTGTGTGTGTGTGTGTGTGTGTGTGTGTGTGTATGGGAGAGAGAAAGAGAGAGAGGAATGCAAACACTAAGTAGGAAAAAATACCTGAAACATTTTGCATCAGGCAATTTTTCATCATTTATCGTGTGTCAAACATGATATTGATTCTTCACAACAACCCTGTGAATTAGATGTTATAGGTTGTATTGTGTCCCCTGCAAATACATATGTTGAAGTCCTGATCCCTAGTATGTCAGAATGTGAATTTATTTAGAAATAGGGTCATTGCAGATGTAATTAGTTAAGAGTTTAGTTAAAATGAGATCATACTGAAGTAGGATGGACCCCTAATCCAATATAACTGTGTTCTCATAAAAAGGAGAAATTTGTATACAGAGACAGAGAAACAGGGAGAAGGCCATGTGAAGATTGAAGTTATTCTGCCACAAGCCACAGAATGCCAAAGATTTCTGGAAAACCACGAGAAGCTAGGATGAAGATACCGAAGAGATTCTCCATTAGAGCCCTCGGAAGAAACCGACCTTGCCAACATCTTGATTTCAGACTTCCAGCCTCCAGAACTGAGAGAAAATATGTTTCTATTGTTTAAGCTACCCAGTTTATAGTAGTTTGTATGGCAGCCCTAGAAATCTAATATAGCAAGCATTAACATTATTCCCATTTTTAGATGAAGAAACACATGCTCAGAAACTTTAAATAATTGTTTTATGGTCATAAAATTAGTAAGTAATTAAATGGGTATTAGAACTAGGCCCTTCTAATGCCAAACTAGCTGTTTTATATAATTTTAGAATAGATAAAAGAACATTCTAGGTAGTAGGAACAGCCAGTGAAAAATTATGGAGATAAGAAAAGTGAGGCATATTGTAGAATTGGAGAATAATTCTATATATAGAGAGATTAAGGTCAAGGGGTTGAGGAAGCAAGTGGAGGAGAGAGACCAATGGTTCTACTTGGGATGACTCTTTTATACAGTATTCAAAGTTGGCTTATCCACCAAGGCTGGCAGTGATTTTATTGATATTACTTCATGTTCTAAGGAAATTTACTTGGTTTTAGTGATTTTCTTGGTGCCATATTGAACAAACTGATCTGGGTGCTGCAGGGGACTTGTTCAGATCACTTCTTGGCCAATAACACATTGGTCATGCAGCAAGCAATCTCATTGATCCACAGTGCAGGTATCAGAAGGAGAGTGAGTTCAAGTATATTCACAATTCTTAGTCTTTAGACTCTTCATGAAAACTCTCTCCTCTTTTGTTCTTTTTTTCTGTTCTCATTATTATATATCTCATTATATTCCTGATTTTTAGGCATAGACATTACTCTGACATTCAACTTTCAGTACCTGCCTAATTAATCCCACCATTAACTGAATTTCTATTTTTCTCCCTTGTGGCTTTTATATAGTCAGTCTAGAAGACATAGCATACCATTATTTGGCTTAGGATTTTTTTCAGCTTGTTTCAAACATAAATTTGTATAATTTTACATGTTGTAAAGTCAATTACCCAAGTATGTTTTCTCTCTGAAAACCACCCTACATGCAGCTCAATGTTCCGTTTCAGATATAAGCATCTCTTTGTATGTTTCTCCATTTTTCTTAAATCACAATATGTGCTTTATGTGCTTATTATGCACCTAATAGAGTGGACTGGCAACAAGAAAAAACAGAAAGCACTGTTTATATGTATATAAAGGCAAATATATACTATTTATATATATATATATATTATATAACAATTGTAGCTAAATTGTTTATGGAAAAAAGTATTGAAAACTAACCAAAGGAAGAGAATAATCTTACAAATAAAAATACATGGGAGAGGGACCTTCAAGCTTGTGGTGGAATAAGATGTGGAGATCACCTTCCTCCCCACAAATACATCAAAAATACACCTACATGTGGAAAAACTCCTACAGAACACATACTGAACACTGGCAGAAGACCTCAGACTTCCCCAAAGGCAAGAAACTCCCCCACATACCTGGGTAGGGCAAAAGAAAAAAGATAAAACAGAGACAAAAGAATAGGGACCAGACCTGTACTTCTGAGAGGTAGCAGTGAAGGAGGAAAAGTTTCCACACACTAGGAAATCCTTTCACTGGTGAAGACTGGGGGTGGCAGGGTGAAGGGGAAGCTTCAGAGCCATGAAGGAGAGTGCAGCAATAGGGTTGCAGAGGGCAAAGTGGAGAGAATCCTGCAAAGATGATCCGTGTCTATCAGCACTCACCAGCCTGAGAGGTTTGCCTGCTCATGGACAGGGATAGGTGGGGTCTGGGAGCTGAGGCTCAGACTTAGGAGGTCAGATCCTAGGGAGAGGACTGGGATTGGCAGCATGAACAGAGCCTGAAGGGGGCTAGTGCACCACAGGTAACTGGGAGGGAATCCGGGAAAAAGTCTGGAACTTCCTAAGAGTCAGACCATTGTTTCAGGGTGTGCGAGAAGAGGAGATTCAGACCACTGCCTAAACAAGCTTCAGAAATGGGAGTGAGCCGTAACTATCAGCATGAACACCAGAGACAGACATGAACCATGTCCGTGAAACACTAACGTTGCTGCTGCAGCCAAAAAGAATCCAGTGTGCAAGCACAAGTCACTATCCACACCTCCCTTCCCAGAAGACTGTGCAGCCTGCCACTACCAGGGTCCCGTGATCCAGGGGCAACTTCCCCAGAACACAGGGCATGCCTCAGGATGTTGCAATGTCCTACCAGCCTCTGCCACAGCAGGCTTGTCCCACATTCCATAACCCTCCCTCCCCCCAGCTGAGTGAGCCAGAGCCCCCTAATCAGCTGCTCCTTTAACCCTATCCTGTCTTTGTGAAGAACAGACACCCTCAGGCAACCTACACGCAGAGACGAGTCCAAATCCAAAGCTGAACCTGGGAGCTATGTGAACAAAGAAGAGAAAGGGAAATTTCACCATGCAGCCTCAGGAGAAGCAGATTAAATCTCCACAATCAACTTGATGTAACCTGCGTCTGTGGAATAACTGAATAGACAGCAAATCATCACAAAATTGGGGCAATGGACTTTGGGAGCAACTGTAGACTTGGGGGTTGCTGTATGCGACTGAATACTTTCTGATATTTATGTTAGCTTAGTTTAGTTTTTAGTGTTTGTTATCATTGGTGGTTTTGTTTTTTGGTTTGGTTACTCATCTATTTTTTATTACTTTTTAAAAATTATAATAATATATTTTTTTTATTTTAACAACTTTATTTTATTTTTTCTTTCTTTCTTTTGTTTCTCACTTTTCTTCTGAGCTGTGTGGCTGACAGGGTCTTGGTGCCCTGGTCTGCTGTCAAGCCTGAGTCTCTGAGGTGGGAGAGCCAAGTTCAAGATATTGGACCACCAGAGACCTCCCAGCCCCATGTAATATCAATCAGTGAAAGTTCTCCCGGGGATCTCCATCTCAACGCAAAGACCCAGCTCCACTCAACGACCAGCAAGCTACAGTGCTGGGCACCCTATGCCAAACAACTGGCAGCACAGGAACACAATCCCACCCATTAGCAGAGAGGCTGCCTAAGAATCATAATAAGTTCACAGACACCCCAAAAAACGCTGCCAGATGTGGTCCTCCCTGCCAGAAATACAAAATCCATCCTAATCCACCAAAACACAGGTACCAGTTCCCTCCACCAAGAAGCAATCCACTGAACCAACCTTATCCTTTGGTGTCTGGGACAGACACTAAAAACAACAGGAACTACGAACCTTCAGCCTGCGAAAAGGAGAACCCAAACACAATAAGTTAAGCAAAATGAGAAGACAGAAAAATATACAGCAGATGAAGGAGCAAGGTAAAAACTCACTGGACCAAACAAATGAAGAGAAAATAAGCAGCTACCTGAAATAGAATTCAGAGTAATGATAGTAAAGATGATCCAAAATCTTGGAAATAGAATGGAGGAAATACAACAAACATTTAACAAGGATCTAGAAGAAATAAAGAGCAAACAAACAATGATGAACAACACAATAAATGAAATTAAAAATTCTCTAGAAGGAAACAAGAGCAGAATAACTGAGGCAGAAGAATGGATAAGTGACCTGGAAGGTAAAATCCTGGAAATAACTATGGCAGAGCAGAATAAAGAAAAAAGAATGAAAAGAATTTAGGACACCCTCAGAGACATCTGGGGCAACATTAACTGCACCAACATTTGAATTGTAAGGGTTCCAGGAAAGAAGAGAAAAAGAAAGGGACTGAGAAAATATTTGAAGAATTTATAGTTGAAAACTTTCCTAATATAGGAAAGGAAATAGTCAATGAAATTCAGCAAGCACAGAGAGTCCAATAAAGAATAAATCAAAGGAGAAAAATGACAAAACATATATTAAACAAACCATCAAAAATTAAATGCAAAGAAAAATATTAAAGGAGCAAGGGAAAAGCAACAAATGACATAAAAGGAAATCTACATAAGGTTAACAGCTGATCTTTCAGCAGAAACTCTGCAAGCCAGATGAGAGTGGCAGGACATATTTAAAGTGATGAAAGGGAAAAACCTACAACCAAGATTACTCTACCAGGAAGAATCTCATTCAGATTCGATGGAGAAATTAAAAGCTTTACAGACAAGCAAAAGCTAAGATAATTCAGCAAAAACAAACCAGCTTTACAACAAATGTTAAAGGAACTTCACTAGGAAGGAAGCAAAGAGAAGAAAAAGACATACAATAACAAAGCCAAGACAATTAAGAAAATGGTAATAGGAACATACATATTATTACATTAAAAGTAAATGGATTCAATGCTCCAACCAAAAAACACAGACTGGCTGAATGGATACAAAAACAAGAACTGTATATATGCTACCTACCAGGGACTCACTTCAGACCTAGGGACACATATAGACTGAACGTGAGGGGATGAAAAAAGGTATTCCATGCAAATGGATATCAGATGAAAGCTGGAGTAGCAATTCTCACATCAGGCAAAATGTACTTGGAAATAAAGACTCTTACAGGAGACAAAGAGGACACTACATAATGATCAAGGGGTCAATCCAAGGAGAAGATATAACAATTGAAATATTTATGCAAGCAACATAGGAGTACCTCAATACATAAAGCAAATGCTAACAGCCATAAAAGGGGAAATCGACAGTAACACAATCATAGTAGGGGAGTTTAACACACTACTTTCACCAATGGACATATCAACTAAATGAAAATAAATAAGGAAAGAGAAGCTTTAAATGACATATTAAACCAGATCAATTTAATGGATATTTATAGGACATTCCATTCAAAAACAATAGAATACACTTTCTTCTCAAGTGCTCATGGAACATTTTCCAGGATAGATCATACCTTGGGTCACAAATCAAACCTTGGTAAATTTAAGAAAATTGAATTCATATCAAGTATCTATTCTGACCACAACACTATGAGATTAGATATCAATTACAGGAAAAAAACTGTAAAAATTACAAACATGAGGAAGGTAAAGAACATGCTACTAAATAACCAAGAGATCACTGAAGAAATCAAAGAGGAGATCAAAAAATACCTAGAAGCAAGTTATATGAGAGAAGTTTATAGCAATACAATCCTACCTCAAGAAAAAAGAAAAATCTCAAATAAACAACCTAACCTTACCCAAAAGCAATTAGAGAGAGAAGAACAAAAAAACCACAAAGTTAGCAAAAAGAAAGAAATCATAAAGATCCGATCAGAATTGAATGAAAAAGAAATGAAGGAAACAATAGCAAAGATCAATAAAATTAAAATCTGGTTAGTTGAGAAGATAAACAAAATTGATAAACCATTACCAGAATCATCAAGAAAAAAAGGGAGAAGACTCAATTCAATAAAATTAGAAATGAAAAAGGAGCAGTTACAACGGACTCCACAGAAATGCAAAGCATCCTAAGATACTACTACAAGCAACTCTATGCCAATAAAATGGACAACCTGGAAGAAATGGCCAAATTCTTAGAAAAACACAACATTCTGAGACTGAACCAGGAAGAAATAGAAAATACAAATAGACCAATCACAAGCACTGAAATTGAAACTGTAAGAACCTTCCAACAAACCAAAGCCAAAGACCAGATGGCTTCACAGGTGAAATCTATCAAACATTTAGAGAAAAGCTAAAACTTAGGCTTTTCAAACTCTTCCAAAATATAGCAGGGGGAGGAACACTCCAAAACTCATTCTACAAGGCCACCATCACCCTGACACCAACACCAGACAAAGATGTAATAAAGAAAGAAAACTACAGGCCAAATCACTGATGAACATAGATGCAAAAATCCTCAACAAAATACGAGCAAAACAGAATCCAACAGCACATTAAAACGTTCATACACAATCATCAAGTGGGGTTTACCCCAGGAATACAAGTATTCTTCAATATACACAAATCAATCAATGTAATATACCATGTTAACAAATTGAAGAAAAACAACAAAATGATCATCGCAATAGATGTAGAAAAAGCTTTCAACAAAACTCAACACACATTTATGATAAAAACCCTCCAGAAAGTAGACATAGAGGGAAATTACCTCAACATAATAAAGACCATATATGACAAACCCACAGCCAACGTCATCCTCAATGGTGAAAAACTGAAATGATTTCCACTAAGATCAGGCACAATACAAGGTTGCCCACCCTAATCACTATTATTCAACACAGTTTTGGAAGTTTAAACACAGCAATCAGAAGAGAAAAAGAAATAAAAAAAAATTCCAAATCGGAAAAGAGGAAGTAAAATTGTCACTGTTAGAAGATGACATAATACTATACATAGAAAATCCTAAAGATGTTACCAGAAAACTGCTAGAGCTAATCAATGAATTTGGTAAAGTAGCAGGATACAAAATTAATGCACAGAAATCACTTGCATTCTTATACATTATTGATGAAATATCTGAAAGACAAATTAAGGAAACAATCCCATTTATCACTGCAACCAAAAGAATAAAATACCTAGGAATAAACCTACCTAAGGAAGCAAAAGACCTGTATGCAGAAAACTATAAGAGACTGATGAAAGGATTAAAGATGATACATACAGATGGAGAGATATATCATGTTCTTGGATTGGAAGAATCAACATTTTGAAAAGGACTACTACTCATAGTTATCTACAGATTCAATGCAATCCCTATCAAATTACCAATGACATATTTTACAGAACTAGAACAAAAAATCTTAAAATTTGTATGGAGACACAAAGGACCCCAAATAGCTAAAGCAGTCTTCAGGGAAAAAAATATAGAGCTGGAGGAATCAGGCTCATGGAGTTCAGACTACACCACAAAGCTACAGTAATCAAGACAGTCTGGTATTGGCACAAAAAACAGAAATATAGATCAATGGAACAGGACAGAAAGCCCAGAGATAAACTCACGCACATATGGTCACCTTATCTTTGATAAAGGAGGCAGGAATGTACAGTGGAGAAAGGACAGCCTCTTCAATTAGTGGTGCTGGGAAAACTGGACAACTTCATGTAAAAGAATAAAATTAGAACACTCCCTAACACCATACACAAAAATAAACTCAAAATGGATTAAAGACCTAAATTTTAGGCCAGACACTATAAAACACTTAGCAGAAAACATAGGCAGAACACTCTTTGACATAAATCACAGCATGAGGCTTTTAGAACCACCTCCTAAGTAATGGAAATAAAAACAAAAATAAGCAAATGGGACCTAATGAAACTTAAAAGCTTTTGCACAGCAAAGGATATCATAAACAAAATAAAAAGGCAACGCTCAGAATGGGAGAAAATATTTGCAAATGAAGCAACTGGCAAAGGATTAATCTCCTTAATATACAAGCAGCTTATGTAGCTCAATACCAGAAAAACAAGAAATCCAGTCCAGAAATGGGCAGAAGACCTAAATAGACATTTCTCTAAAGAATGTATATAGATTGCAAGCAAACACATGAAAGGATGCTTAGCATCACTAATCATTAGAGATATGCGAATCAAAACTACAATGAAGTATCACCTCACACTGGTCAGAATGGCCATCATCAAAAATCTACAAATGATAAATGCTGGAGATGGTGTGGAGAAAAGGGAAGCTTCCGGTACTGTTGGTGGGAATGTAAATTGACACTGCCACTATGGAGAACAGTATGGAGATCCCTTAAGAAAACTAAAAATAGAACTACCATATGACCCAACAATCCCACTACTGGGCATATTCCCTGATAAAACCATAATTCAAAAAGAGTTATGTACCCCAATGTTCATTGCAACACTATTTACAATAACCAGGTCATGGAAGCAACCTACGTGTCCATTGACAGATGAATGGATAAAGAAGATGTGGCACATATATACAATGGATTATTACTCTGCCATAAAAAGTAACCAAATTGAGTTATTTGTAGTGAGGTGGATGGACCTAGATTCTGTCATACAGAGTGAAGTAAGTCAGAAGGAGAAAAATATATACCATATGCTAACACATATATATGGAACCTAAAATAATAATGGTTCTGAAGAACCTAGGGGCAGGACGGGAATAAAGATGCAGACATTGAGAATGGACTTGAGGACACAGTGAGGGGTAGGGTAAGTTGGGACAAAGTGAGAGACAGTAGCATTGACATATATACACTATCAAATGTAAAATAGATAGCTAGTGGGAAGCAGCTGCATAGCACAGGGACATCACCTCCGTGCTTTTTGACCACCTAGAGGGGTGGGATAGGGAGGGTGGGAAGGAGACACAAGGGGGAGAGGATATGGGCTTATATGTATATGTATAACTAAGTCACTTTGTTATACAGCAGAAACTAAGAGAATCTTGTAAAGTAATTATACTCCAATAAAGATTTTAATAAAAAATACATAAGAAATGATACTTGGTTTTAGCAATTTCCTTAACTACCAAAACTTTTTTAAATATCTAAATGATCATTTCAATACAATTTGTTGTGAAATCATTGTTCCAATGTACCTCAAGTTATTTAAGGCAGTTAATTTATGGTAGATGTCAAGTTACTGAAAACTCTATTCATTCAGATCAGCAAATAAAAGCTAGTCCTACTGTGTACTAGATTTAGGCATATAGTAGGAAAAACAAATCTTACTTGCACAGATTTTTCAGGGAGTAGCCAATAAACAAGTTAGTAAATAAGATTATTATAGATTGACAAATTATGATAAGTACTATGCTAAAATGAACAGGGTCATAAAATAGGTGTCTCTTTAGTTGCATCATCAAGGACTTGAAGGATAAAACTGGTCCAGCCATTCAAAGAATTGGAAGAAAATAATGTGTACTTATTTTCTATTGCTGCTTAATATATTAGCATAAATTTAGTGGCTTAAAAAGCACCCATGTATTAGCTCAGAGTTCTGTTGTTTGGATGTCCAGCAGCATCAACTGGGGTTTTCTGCTTAAGTATGACAAGTTCTAAATTAGGGGTTGGCTGGCTGGGCTTCTATCTGGAGGCATCAGGAAGAATCCACTTCCAAATACATTTAATTTGTTGGCAGAACCCAATTCTTTATGACTGTAGGTTTGAGGTCCCCAGTTCCTTGCTGGAGCAGCCCTCAGCTATTCTCAACTACAGCGACCTGCTTTCCTTCTGATATGGCTCCACCCACCTCAGTCCACCAACAGTGCATTGAATCCTACTAATGTTTCAAATGTCTTTGATTTCTTCTGTTTTTCTTTCCAACCACTATTCAGAACAACTTATCTGCTTTTACAAGCTCATGTGACTAGATTTGATGAATCTGAATAATCTCTCTTTTTTAAGGACAACTGTGCCATATAGCATAACACAATCATGGGAGTGTTATATCATCACATTCATAGGCTCTGTGGATTTGGAGACTTGAAATCTTTGGGGGCATTTTTAGAATTGCACATGCTATAGAATTCTAAACACTAATGGATACATCTAAAAACTTAGCTTGGTTTGCTGTTATCTTTACTTAGTTTTGTCTGTTACAATTCTGGAGAACCACTGTATATTGCTGAAGCCATGATATGAAAAAAAAAGGACTGGGGGAAATTTTAGGAGAGACAAGAAGTGTTGACACTGACAAAATCTAGGAATTAGTGGAGCAGGTTGATAGCAGGCCCTAAACACAAAGTCCATGCATGGGTTATGAGTTAGCATTTATAAGATCATATCTCGAGAGACCTTCAAGATGGCAGAACAGTAAGATGTGGAGATCAACCTCCTCCCCACAAATACATCAGAAATACATCTACATGTGGAACAACTACAGAACACCTACTGAACGCTGGCAGAAGACCTCAGACCTCCCAAAAGGCAAGAAACTCCCCACATACCTGGGTAGGGCAAAAGAAAAAAGAAAAAACAGAGACAAAAGAATAGGGATGGGACCTGCACTGGTGGGAGGGAGCTGTGAAGGAGGAAACGTTTCCAAACACTAGGAAGCCCCTTCCCTGGTGGAGATGGCAGGTGGTGGCAGGGAAGCTCTGGAGCCACGGAGGAGACCGCAGCAACAGGAGTGCTGAGGGCAAAGCAGAGAGATTCCCACACAGAGGAATGGTGCCAAGCAGCACTCACCAGCCTGAGAGGCTTCTCTGCTTACCTGCCAAGACAGGTTGGGGCTGGGAGCTAAGGCTTCGGCTTCAGAGATCAGATCCCACGAATAGGACTGGGTTTGGCTTTGTGAACACAGCCTGAAGGGGACTAGTGCACCACAGCTAGCCAGGAGGGTGTCCGGGAAAAAGTCTGGAACTGCCAAAGAGGCAAGAGACTTTTTCTTGCCTATTTGTTTCATGGTGTGTGAGGAAAGAGGATTCAGAACACAGCCTAAACGAGCTCCAGAGACAGGCGCAAGCCGTGGGTATCAGCACAGACACTAGAGACAAGCATGAGATGTTAAGGCTGCTGCTGCAGCCAGCAAGAAATCTGTGTGCAAGCACAGGTCACTATCCACACATCCCCTCTAAGGAGCCTGTGCAGTCTGCCACTGCCAGGGTCCCGTGACCCAGGGACAACTTCCCTGGGAGAACACACAGCATGCCTCAGGCTGTTGCAATGTCACACTGACCTCTGCTGCCGCAGGCTTACCCCACATTCCATACCCCTCCCTCCCCCTGGTCTGAGTGAGCCAGAACCCACTAAGCAGCTGCTACTTTAACCTCGTTCTGTATGAGAAAATAGGAGTTGGCCTCACATGACCTATATGCAGAGGCAGGGCCAATTCCAAAGGTGAACCCCAGGAGCTGTACGAACAATGAAGAGAAAGGGAAATATCTCCTAGCAGCTTCAGGAGCAGCAGATTAAATCTCCACAATCAACTTCATGTACCCTGCATCTGTGGAATACCTGTATAGACAATGAATCATCCCAAATTGAGGTGGTAGACTTTGGGAGCAACGATATATTTAGTTTTTTCCTTTTTCTCTTTTTGTGAGTGTGTATGTGTATGATTGTGTGTGTGATTATGTCTGTATAGCTTTGCTTCTACCATTAGTCCTAGGGTTCTGTCTGCTCTTTTTTGTTTCTTTGTTTTTATGGTATAGATTTTAGTGCTTGTTATCATTGGTGGATTTATTTTTTGGTTTGGTTGCTCTCTTCTTTCTTTCTTTCTTTTTTTATTACTTTTTAACTGTTTTATTTTTAAAAATATTTTTCACCTTAATAAATTTTTATTTTATTTTATTTTATTTTCTTCTGTCTTTCCTTTTTTCTCCCTCTTATTCTGAGCTGTGTGGATAACAGGGTCTTGTTGCTGCAGCTGAGTGTCAGGCCTGGGCCTCTGATGTAGCAGAGATGAGTTGAGGACATTGGTCCACCAGAGACCTCTCAGCTGCACATAATATCAAATGGCAAAAGTCTTCCACAGATCTCCATCTCAACGCCAAGACCCAGCTCCAGGAAATGACCAGCAAGCTACAGGATTCGACACCTTATGCCAAACAACTAGCAAGACAGGAACACAGCCCCACCCATTAGCAGAAAGTCTGCCTTATATCATAATAAGGTCACAGATATCCCAAACACACTACCTACCTGCCCAACAGAGAGACAAGATCCAGCCTTATCCCCCAAATACAGGCATTAGTCCCCTGCACCAGGAAGCCTACACAAACAACTGAACCAACCTTAGCCACTGGGGGCAGACACCAAAAACAACAGGAACTCTGAACCTGAAGCCTGTGAAAAGGAGACCCCAAAACACAGTAAGTTAAGAAAAATGAGAAGACAGAGAAACACACAGCAGATGAAGGAGCAAGGTAAAAACCCAACAGAACAAACAAATGAAGAGGAAATAGGCAGTCAACTTGAAAAACATTTCAGAGTAAAGATGATCCAAAATCTTGGAAATAGAATGGAGAAAATAAAAGAAACCTTTAACAAGGACCAGAAGAACTAAAGAGCAAACAAACAATGATGAAAAAACAACAAATGAAATTAAAAATTCTCTAGAAGGAATCAATAGCAGAATAACTGAGGCAGAGGAATGGATAAGTGACTTGAAAGGTAAAATACTGGAAATAACTTCTGCAGAGCAGAAAAAAAGAATGAAAAGAATTAAGGACAGTCTCAGAGACCTCTGGGACAACATTAAACACACCAACATTCAAATTATAGGGGTCCCATAAGAAGAGGAGAAAAAGAAAGGGACTGAGAAACTATTTGAAGAAATTATAGTTGAAAACTTCCCTAATATGGGAAAGGAAGTATTAATCAAGTGCAGGACACACAGAGAGTCCCATACAGGATAAATCCAAGGAGAAACATTCCAAGACACATATTAATCAAACTATCAAAAATTAAATACAAAGAAAAAATAGTAAAATCAGCAAGAGAAAAACAACAATTAACATACAAGGGAATCCCCATAAGGTTAACAGCTGATCCTTCAGCAGAAAATCTACAAGCCAGAAGGGAGTGACAGGACATATTTAAACTGATGAAAGGGAAAGACCTACAACAAAGATTACTGTACCCAGCAAGGATCTCATTCATATTTGATGGAGAAATTAAAACCTTTACAGACAAGCAAAAGCTAAGAAAATTCAGCACCACCATACCAGCTTTACAACAAATGCTAAAGGAACTTCTCTAGGCAGGAAACACAAGACAAGGAAAAGACCTAAGATATCAAAGCCAAAACCATTAAGAAAACTGTCATAGGAACATACATATTGATAGTTACCTTAAATGTAAATGGATTAAATGTTCCAACCAAAAGACAGAGACAGGCTGAATGGATACAAAAACAGGACCTGTATATATGCTGTCTACAAGAGACCCACTTCAGACTAGGGAAACATACAGACTGACAGTGAGGGGACAGAAAAAGATATTCCATGCTAATGGAAATCAAAAGAAAGCTGGTGTAGCAATTCTCATATCAGACCAACTAGACTTTAAAATAAAAACTATTAAAAAAGACAAAGAAGGACACTACATAATGATCATGGGATCAATCCAACAAGAAGGTATAAAAATTGTAAATATTTATGCTCACAGAATGGGAGCACATCAATACATAAGGCAGATACTAACAGCCATAAAAGGGGAAATCGACAGTAACACAATCATAGTTGGGAACTTTAACAATCCACTTTCACCAATGGACAGATAATCCAAAATGAAAGTAAATAAGGAAACACAAGCCTTAAATGATGCATTAAAACAGAATGGACTTAATTGATATGTATAGTACATTCTATCCAAAAACAACAGAATGCACTTTCTTCTCAAGTGCTCATGGAACATTCTTCAGGATAGATCATATCTTGGGTCACAAATCAAGCCTTGGTGAATTTAACAAAACTGAACTTGTATCAAATAACTTTTCTGACCACAACTCTATAAGACCTGATATCAATTACAGAAAAAAAATCTGTAAAAAATACAAACACATGGAGGCTAAGCAATACACTACTAAATAACCAAGAGATCACTGAGGAAATCAAAGAGGAAATCCAAAAATCCCTAGAAACAATTGACAATGAAACATAATGACCCAAAATCTATGGGATGCAGCAAAAGCAGTTCTAAGAGGGAAGTTTATAGCAATACAGTCCTGCATTAAGAAGCAAGAAACATCTCAAATAAACAACCTAACTTTACACCTGAAGCAATTAGAGAAAGAAAACAAAAAAAAAAAAAACAAAGTTAGCAAAAGGAAAGAAATCATAAAATCAGATCAGAAATAAATGAAAAAGAAATGAAGGAAATGATAGCAGAGATCAATAAAATTAAAAGCTGGTTCTTGGAGAAGATAAGCCAAATTGATAAATCGCTAGCCAGACTCACCAAGAAAAAAAGAGAGAAGACTCAAATCAATAGAATTAGAAACGAAAAAGGAGCAGTAACAACAGACACTGCAGAAATACAAAAGATCATGAGAGATTACTACAAGCAACTCTATTCCAATAAAATGGACAACCTGGAAGAAATGAAAAAATTCTTAGAAAAGCACAACCTTCTGAGACTGAACCAGGAAGAAATAGAAAATATAAACAGACCAATCACAAGCACTGATATTGAAACTGTGATTAAAATCTTCCAACAAACTAAAGGCCAGGACCAGACTAAGTTCAGAAACAAGACAAGGTTGCCCACTCTCACCACTATTATTAAACATTGTTTTAGAAGTTTTAGCCAAAGCAATCAGAGAAGAAAAAGAAATAAGACTCATCCAATTCAGAAAAGAAAAAGTAAAGCTGCCACTGATTGCAAATGACATGATACTATACATAGAAAACCCTAAAGTTGCTACCAGAAAACTACTAGAGCTAATCAATGAATTTGGTAAAGTAGCAGGGTACAAAATTATTTCTCAGAAATCACATGCATTCCTATACACTAATTATGACAAATCTGAAAGAGAAATTAAGGAAAAACTCCCATTTATCTTTGCAACCAAAATAATAAAATACCGAGGTATAAACCTATCTAAGGAGACAAAAGACCTGTATGCAGAAAATTATAAGAGACTGATGAAAGAAATTAAAGATGATACAAATAGATGGAGAGATATACCATGTCCTTAGATTGGAAGAATCAACACTGTGAAAATGGCTACACTACCTAAAGCAATCTACAGATTCACTGCTATCCCTATCAAACTAACACTGGCATTTTTTACAGAACTCAAAGAAAAAATTTCACAATTTGTATGGAGACAAAAAATACCCTGAATTGCCAAAACAATATTGAGAAAGAAAAATAGAGCTGGAGGAATCAGGCTCCTTGACTTCAGACTATACTACAAAGCTACAGTAATCAAGGCAGTCTGGTACTGGCACAAAAACAGAAATATAGATCAACAGAACAGCATAGAAAGCCCAGAGATAAACCCATGCACAAATGGTCACCTTATTTTTGATAAAGTAGGTAAGAATATACAATGGAGAAAAGACAGCCTCTTCAATAAGTGGTGCTGGGAAAACTGGACAGCTCCATGTAAAAGAATGAAGTTAAGACAGTCCCTAACACCATACACAAAAACAAACTCAAAATGGATTAAAGACCAAAATGTAAGGCCCGACACTATAAAACTCTTAGTGGAAAACATAGGCAGAACACTCTATGACATAAATCTAAGCAAGATCCTTTTTGATCCTCCTCCTAGAGAAATGGAAATAAAAACAAAAATAAACAAATGGGACCTAATGAAACTTCAATGCTTTTGCACAGCAAAGGAAACCATAAACAAGACTAAAAGACAACCCTAAGAATGGGAGAAAATATTTGCAAAGAAAGCAACTCACAAAGGATTAATCTTCAAAATTTACAAGCAACTCATGCAGCTCAATATCAAAAATCAAACAACCCAATCCAAAAATGGGCAGAAGACCTAAATAAACATTTCTCCAAAGTAGATATACAGATTGCCAACAAGCACATGAAAGAATACTCAACATCATTAAACATTAGAGAAATGCAAATCGAAACTACAATAAGGTATCACATAACACCTGTCAGAATGGCCATCATTAAAAAATCTACAAAAAATAAATGTTGGATAGGGTGTGGAGAAGAGGGAATCCTCCTGCACTGTTGGTGGGAATGTAAACTGATATGGCCAATATGGAGATCAGTATGAAGGTTCCTTAAAAAACTAAAAATAGAACTACCATATGACCCAGCAATCCCACTACTGAGCATATACCTTGAGAAAACCATAATTCAAAAAGTGTCATGTACCACAATGTTTATTGCAGCTCTATTTACAATAACCAGGTCATGGAAGCAACCTAATTGTCCATTGAAAGATGAATGGATAAAGAGGATGTGGCACCTATATACAATGGAATATTACTCAGCCATAAAAAAATGCAATTAAATTATTTATAGTGAGGTGGATGGACCTATAGTCTGTCATACAGAGTGAAGTTAGTCAGAAAGAGAAAAACAAATACAGTATGCTAACACATATATATGGAATCTAAGAAAAAAAAAAGCTTCTGAAGAACCTAGGGGCAGACGGGAATAAAGACATAGATCTACTGGAGAATAGACTTGAGCACACAGGGAGGGAGAAGGGTAAGTTGGGACGAAGTAAGAGAGTGGCATGGACTTATATATACAACCAAATGTAAAATAGCTAGCTAGTGGGAAGCAGCCGCATAGCACAGGGAGATCAGCTTGGTGTTTTGTGACCACCTAGAGGGGTGGGATAGTGAGGGTGGTAGGGAGGGAGATGCAAAAAGGAAGAGATATGGGGATATATGTATAGGTATAGCTGATTCACTTTGTTATAAAGCAGAAACTAATACACCATTGCAAAGCATTTATACTCCAATAAAGTTGTTAAAAAAAAAAGATCATACCTATGTTGTGTCACAAAATTCTGAACTGGCTTCAGTTTATTCCAACCTGCCAGCATAAGAGGTCTCATGTCTGTTAGCAAAACTACTAAGCTCTTCTCCAAGAAAAGAATAGGGGAATTTGACACTGTAGATATTACCATGACTTTGGAAATTAAGCTACTGTTTCATATTACACAATGTGTAAAACTGAAGAAAAATTTTGTTAGTTGTAAAAGAAGAAATTTAAAGCTCCTGGGTGGTCAAGCAGTTGAATCTTCCTTGTACAAAACACGAAAATCCGAATTTTCAACACATTGTAGTTTAGATATGCTGTCTACTTGCCTACTTTCTTATCTTTAGAACAGAATTATATCTATCACATAGCACTCCAATGACTAACAAACAATTTGTACTCCAAATGGTAAGTCCTTTATTTTTTCTCCTTCTTCGAACCCAAAGCCTTCTTAACTATAGCAAAAGAGGAAGGAAACTCTGCTCCTTGTCTATATTTGTAAGGCATTCTATAATGATTTTACTATTAAAATTTATTTAAAGTTATGATTTGACATTTACAGGTTGTGTTATATTTTGCTGTGCTGTGCTTTCTAGGTTGGAGTTTATAATCTATCGCATGGTCACTTAAATACCTCCAATACCAAAAAAGAAATACGGTGGAAAAAACTCATGAAATCAGTTCTCTCAATGCTGGCTGGCAGCTAGAGTGACTATGCATATAGAATTCAATAAAAAATGGGAAAAGCCAGGTAGCACATTTGTTTACTTGGCCTAATGTTCAGCTCTTGGACATGAAATGGTTAAAGTGTGGCCACAGGCCAGGAGACATGCTTAATTATTCTCCACATGAGGTATCGCTGTGTACAGTTTCTACCTTGAATTCAAGCTGGAAGTGACTCTTCCCACAAACACAGAGATAATATGACTTTCCTATCACTGCAGTTGTGCAGAGAAGCTTAATAGCAGGCCAGAGAAACAAAAATCTCAGAGCAGGAACTCCAATCTCTTTCTCAGCATGACACAAAGAGGAACACCATCACACAATGTTGCTTTTAACAGATATTAATCATTTTTATCATTAAACAGATGATTTGTGATCTGAAAGCTAATGTTAATATAAAATATTAAAATATCGTATTTATGTGGAACAACTCCTACAGAACACCTACTGAACACTGGCAGAAAACATCAGACCTCCCAAAAGGCAAGAAAGTCCCCATGTACCTGGGTAGGGCAAAAGAAAAAGAATAAACAGAGACAAAAGAATAGGGACGGGACCTGCACCAGTGGGAGGGAGCTCTGAAGGAGGAAAGGTTTCCTCACACTAGGAAGCCTCTTCACGGGCGGAGACTGCGGGTGGCAGAGGGGGAAAGCTTCGGAGCCTCGGAGGAGAGCGCAGCCACCGGAGTGCAGAGGGCAAAGCGGAGAGACTCCCGCACAGAGGATCCATGCCGTCCGGCACACAGCAGCCCAAGAGGCTTGTCTGCTCACCCGCCGGGGCTGGCGGGGCTGGGAGCTGAGGCTCAGGCTTCGGTCGGATGCAGGGAGAGGACTGGGATTGGCGGTGTGAACACAGCCTGCAGAGGGTTAGTGCACCACGGCTAGCAGGGAGAGAGTCCGGGGAAAAGTCTGGACCGGCCAAAGAGGCAAGAGACTTTTTCTTCCCTCTTTGTTTCCTGGTTCGTGAGGAGAAGGGATTAAGAGTGCTGCTTAAAGGAGCTCCAGAGACAGGCACAAGCCGCGGCTAACAGCGCGGACCCCAGAGACGGGCATGGGACACTAAGGCTGCTGCTGCCACCACCAAGAAGCCTGTGTGCAAGCACAGGTCACTATCCACACCTCCCTTCTGGGGAGGCTGTGCAGCCCACCACTGCCAGGGTCCCGGGATCCAGGGACAACTTCCCTGGTAAAACGCATAGCACGTCTGAGGCTGGTGTAATGTCCTGCTGGCCTCTTCCACTGCAGGCTCGCCCCGCATCCACACCCCTCCCTCCCCCCCGGCCTGAGTGAGCCAGAGTCCCCAAGGCAGCTTCTCCTTTAACCCCGTCCTCTCTGAGCGGAAGTACAGATGCCCTCCAGCGACCTACATGCAGAGCCAGGGCCAAATACAAAGCTGAGCTCTGGGAGCCCTGCGAACAAAGAAAAGCAAAGGAAATCTCTCCTAGCAGCCTCAGAAGCAGTGGATTAAAGCTGCACAATCAACTTGAGGTACTCTGCATTTGTGTAATACATGAATATACAATGAATCATCCCAAATTCAGGAGGTGGACTTTGAGAGCAAGATTTATTATTTTTTCCCCATTTCCTCTTTTTGTGAGTGTGTATGTGTATGTTTCTGTGTGAGATTCTGTCTGTATAGCTTTGCTTTCACCATTTGTCCTAGGGTTCTATCCATCAAAAATTTTTTTCTTTCTTTAAAAAAAACATTTTTTCTTAATAATTATTTTTTATTTTAATAACTTTATTTTATTTTATCTTATTTTATCTTCTTTCTTTCTTTCTTTCCTTCCTTCCTTCTTTCTTTCTTTCTTTTTTTCTTTCTTTCTTTCCTTTCTTTCTTTCTTTCCTTCCTTCCTTCTTTCTTTCTTTCTTTCTTTGTTTCTTTCTTTCTCTCTCTCTTTCTACATTTTCTCCCTTTCATTCTAAGCCATGTGCATGAAAGGCTCTTGATGCTGCAGCCAGGAGTCAGTGCTGTGCCTCTGAGGCGGGAGAGCCAACTTCAGGACACTGGTCAACAAGAGTTCTCCCAGCTCCACATAATATCAAACAGTTAAAATCTCCCAGAGATCTCCATCTCAACACCAGCAACCAGCTTCACTCAAAGAGCAGCAAGCTACAGTGCTGGACACCCTTTGCCAAACAACTAGCAAGACAGGAATACAACACCACCCATTAGCAGAGAGGCTGCCTAAAATCATAATAAGTCCACAGACACCCCAAAACACACCACCAGATGTGGACCTGCCCACCAGAAAGACAAGATCCAGCCTCATCCACCAGAACACAGGCACTAGTCCCCTCCACCAGGAAGCCTACACAACCCACTGAAACAACTTTAGCCACTGGAGACAGACACCAAAAACAACAGGAGCTACAAACCTTCAGCCTGCAAAAAGGAGACCCCAAACGCAGTAAGATAAGCAAAATGAGAAGACAGAAAAACACACAGCAGATGAAGGAGCAAGATAAAAACCCATCAGACCTAACAAATAAAGAGGAAATAGGCAGTCTACATGAAAAAGAAATCAGAATAATGATAGTAAAGATGATACAAAATCATGGAAATAGAATAAACAAAATACAAGAAACATTTAACAAGGAACTAGAAGAATTAAAGATGAAACAAGCAATGATGAAAAACACAATAAGTGAAATTAAAAATATTCTAGATGGGCTCAATAGCAGAATAACTGAGGCAGAAGAACGGGTAAGTGACCTGGAAGATAAAATAGTGGAAATAACTACTGCACAGCAGAATAAAGAAAAAAGAATGAAAAGAACTGAGAACAGAGACCTCTGGGACACCATTAAATGCACCAACATTCGAATTATAGGGGTTCCAGAAAAAGAAACAGACTAAGAAAATATTTGAAGAGATTATAGTTGAAAACTTCCCTAATATGGGAAAAGAAATAGTTAATCAAGTACAGGAAGCACAGAGAGTCCCATACACGATAAATCCAAGGAGAAACATGCCAAGAAACATATTAATCAAACTGTCAAAAATTAAGTACAAAGAAAAAATATTAAAAGCAGCAAGGGAAAAACAACAAATAACACACAAGGAAATCCCCATATGGTTAACAGCTGATCTTTCAGCAGAAACACTGCAAGCCAGAAGGGACTGGCAGGACATATTTAAAGTGATGAAGGAGAGAAACCTACCACCAAGGTTACTCTACCCAGCAAGGATCAAATTCAGATTTGATGGAGAAATTAAAACCTTTATGGACAAGCAAAAGCTGAGAGAGTTCAGCACCACCAAACCAGGTTTACAACAAATGCTAAAGGATCTTCTCTAGGCAAGAAGCACAAGAGAAGGAAAAGACCTACAATAACAAACTCAAAACAATTAAGAAAATGGGAATAGGAACATACATATTGATAATTACCTTAAATGTAAATGGATTAAATGCTCCCATCAAAAGACACAGACTGGATGAATGGATACAAAATCAAGACCCGTACATATGCTCTCTACAAGAGACCCACTTCAGACCTAGAGACACAGACAGACTGAAAGTGATGGAATGGAAAAGGTATTCCATGCAAATGGAAAGCAAAGGGAAGCTGGAGTAGCAATACTCATATCAGACAAAATAGACTTTAAAATAAAGACTATTAGAAGAGACAAAGAAGGACACTACATAATGATCAAGGGATCAATCCAAGAAGAAGATATAACAATTGTAAATATTTATTCATCCAACATAGGAACACCTCAATACATAAGGCAAATACTAACAGCCAGAAAAGGGGAAATTGACAGTAACACATTCATAGTAAGGGACTTTAACACCCCACTTTCACCAATGGACATATCATCCAAAATGAAAATAAATAAGGAAACACAAGCTTTAAATGATACATTAAACAAGATGGACTTAATGATATGCATAGGACATTCCATCCAAAAACAACAGAATACAAATTTTTCTCAAGTGCTCATGGACCATTCTCCAGGATAGATCATATCTTGGGTCACAAACCTAGCCTTGGTAAATTTAAGAAAATTGAAATTGTATCAAGTATCTTTTCTGACTACAATGCTATGAGACTAGATATCAATTACAAGAAAAGATCTGTAAAAAATACAAACATAGGGAAGGTAAACAATACACTACTTAATAACAAAGTGATCACTGAAGAAATCAAAAAGGAAATAAAAAAATACCTAGAAACAACTGACAATGGAGACACGACAACTGAAAACCTATGGGATGCAGCAAAAGCAGTTCTAAGAAGGAAGTTTATAGGAATACAAACCTACCTTAAGAAACAGGAAACATCTCGAATAAACAACCTAAACTTGCACCTAAAGCAATTACAGAAAGAAAAACAAAAAAACCCTAAAGTTAGCAGAAGGATAGAAATCATAAAGGTCAGAACAGAAATAAATGGAAAAAAATGAAGGAAAAGATAGCAAAGATCAATAAAACTAAAAGCTGGTTCTTTGAGAAGATAAACAAAATTGATAAACCATTTAGCCAGACTTGTCAAGAAAAAAAGGTAGAAGACTCAAATCAATATAATTAGAAATGAAAAAGGAGAAGTAACAAGTGACACTGCAGAAATACAAAAGATCATGAGAGATTACCACAAGCAACTTTATGCCAATAAAATGGACAACTTGGAAGAAATGGACAAATTCTTAAAAATGCACAACCTGCCAAGTCAGAATCAGGAAAAAATAGAAAGTATGAGCAGACCAATCACAAGCACTGAAATTGAAACTGTGATTAAAAATCTTCCAACAAACAAAAGCCCAGGACCAGATGGCTTCACAGGCGAATTCAATCAAACATTTAGGGAAGAGCTAACACCTATCCTCTCAAACACTTCCAAAATATAGCAGAGGGAGGAGCACACCCAAACTCATTCTACAAGGCCACCATCACCCTGATACCAAATCAGACAAGGATGTCACAAAGAAAGAAAACTACAGGCCAATATCACTGATGAACATAGATGCAAAAATCCTCAACAAAATACTAGCAAACAGAATCCAACAGCACATTAAAAGGATCATACACGATGATAAAGTGGGGTTTATTCCAGGAATGCAAGGATTCTTCAATATATGCAAATCAATCAACGTGATACACCAAATTAACAGATTGAAGGAGAAAAACCTATGATCATCTCAATAGATGCAGAGAAATCTTCCAACAAAATTCAACACCCATTTATGATAAAAACCCTTCAGAAAGTAGGCATAGAAGGAACTTTCCTCAACATAATAAAGGCCATATATGACAAACCCACAGCCAACGTCATCCTCAATGGGTGAAAAACTGAAAGCATTTCCATTAAGATCAGGAACAAGACAAGGTTGCCCACTCTCACCAATCTTATTCAACATAGTTTTGGAAGTTTTAGCCACAGCAATCAGAGACGAAAAGGAAATAAAAGGAATCCAAATCGGAAAAGAAGAAGTAAAGCTGTCACTCTTTGCAGATGACATGATATACTATACATAGAGGATCCTAAAGATGCTACCAGAAAACTACTAGAGCTAATCAATGAATTTGGTAAAGTAGCAGAATACAAAATTAATGCACAGAAATCTCTGGCATTCCTATACACTAATGATGAAAAATCTGAACGTGAAATCAAGAAAACACTCCCATTTACCATTGCAACAAAAAGAATAAAATATCTAGGAATAAACCTACCTAAGGAGACAAAAGACCTGTATGCAGAAAATTATAAGACACTGATGAAAGAAATTAAAGATGATACAAATAGATGGAGAGATATACCATGTTCTTGGATTGGAAGAATCAACATTTTGAAAATGACTCTACTACCCAAAGCAATTTATAGATTCAATGCAATCCCTATCAAACTACCACTGGCATTTTTCACAGAACTAGATCCAAAAATTTCACAATTTGTATTGGAACAAAAAAGACATCGAATAGCCAAAGCAATCTTGAGAACGAAAAAAGGAGCTGGAGGAATCAGGCTCCCTGACTTCAGACTATACTACAAAGCTACAATAATCAAGGCAGTATGGTACTGGCACAAAAACAGAAAGATAGATCAATGGAACAGGATAGAAAGCCCAGAGGTAAACCCACATACATATGGTTACCTTATCTTTGATAAAGGAGGCAGGAATGTACAGTGGAGAAAGGACAGCCTCTTCAATAAATGGTGCTAGGAAAACTGGACAGGTACATGTAAAAGTATGAGATTAGATCACTCCCTAATACCATACACAAAAATAAGCTCAAAATGGACTAAGCATCTAAATGTAAGGCCAGAAACTATCAAACACTTAGAGGAAAACATAAGCAGAACACTGTATGACATAAATCACAGCAAGATCCTTTTTGACCCACCTCCTACAGAAATGGAAATAAAAATAAAAATAAACAAATGGGACCTAATGAAACTTCAAAGCTTTTACACAACAAAGGAAACCATAAACAAGACCAAAAGACAACCCTCAGAATGGGAGAAAATATTTTCAAATGAAGCAACTGACAAAGGATTAATGTCCAAAATTTACAAGCAGCTCATGCAGCTCAATAACAAAAAAACAAACAACCCAATCCAAAAATGGGCAGAAGACCTAAATAGACATTTCTCCAAAGAAGATATGCAGACTGCCAACAAACACATGAAAGAATGCTCAACATCTTTAATCATTAGAGAAATGCAAATCAAAACTACAATGAGATATCATCTCACACCAGTCAGAATGGCCATCATCAAAAAATCTAGAAACAATAAATGCTGGAAAGGGTGTGGAGAAAAGGGGACACTCTTGCACTGCTGGTGGGAATGTGAATTGGTTCAGCCACTATGGAGAACAGTATGGAGGTTCCTTATAAATGTACAAATAGAACTACCATATGACCCAGCAATCCCACTACTGGGCATATACCCTGAGAAAACCAAAATTCAAAAAGAGTCATGTACCAAAATGTTCATTGCAGCTCTATTTACAATAACCAGGAGATGGAAACAACCTAAGTGTCCATCATCGTATGAATGGATAAAGAAGAAGTGGCACATATACACAATGGAATATTACTCAGCCATAAAAAGAAATGAAACTGAGCTATTTATAATGAGGTGGATGGACCTAGAGTCTATCATACAGAGTGAAGTAAGTCAGAAAGAGGAAGACAAATACTGTATGCTAACACATGTATATGGAATTTAAGGAAAAAAAAAGTCATGAAGTACCTAAGGGCAAGACAGAAGTAAAGACACAGACCTACTAGAGAATGGACTTGAGGATATGGGGAGGGGGAAAGGTAAGCTGTGACAAAGTGAGAGACTGGCATGGACATATATACACTACCAAACGTAAAACAGATAGCTAGTGGGAAGCAGCCATCTCCCTGATGGACAGGGAGATCAGCTTGGTGCTTTGTGACCACCTAGATGGGTGGGATAGGGAGGGTGGGAGGGAGGGAGATGCAAGAGGGAAGAGATGTGAGAACATATGTATATGTACAACTGATTCACTTTGTTATAAAGCAGGAACTAACACACCATTGTAAAGCAATTATACTCCAATAATGTTGTAAAAAAATAAATAAAATATCATATTTATATAGATTTTATGTATTTTTGTCAAATGCATTTATTTACTCCTAAAATTCTCTTAAATGAAGACAGCCCATATCACAGTCTCTAGAACTGGGAAATTGCCTGGCCAGAGAGTAAAGACAGAAAAAACTAAATTTGAGAATTTATAGATCTATTACTGTGATAGCCTGAAGCAAAATTGCAAGTATTCTCATATTTCCCTAACTGAGATTACCCTAACTATCCCTGGATTCTGAAAAAGTAGAAAGAAGTGGAATGAGATTTGTTTCTTGGTCCACAACACATTCAGGAAAATGCTATGATAGGTCTGTATAATACACAAATTACTGCTTAGTTTCCCTTTTCTCAGAAGTAGCTTATGGGCACTTCATGATCTACCTTCCAGTTCAGTAACTTTTGGATGGATAAGTACAGAAACAAGGAGTATAGTAAATGTGACTGTCAGACACTTGTGAATGAAGGAAATGAGGAAAAAGGAACCATCATGAAGGAGTTATGTTGCCAAGGCAGCATTCTGTAAAAAGTTCTCAGCTCATTTGCTTGCAGAGAAATCCACAATCATAGTCCCACAGCTAGCTGAGGGTCCATTTAGTCTATCTTTTTGTCCAGAAATGATGGGAGCTCATGATAACATACAGAATGAAAAATAAAAATGGAGAGAAGAATTACTTTAGAATGATTGAGCCCAAACTTTGCTGTGATTTATTCATAAAATAAATATCTATTAAGATCCTAATATTTGCTCAGGTGGGGACAAATGTTTTCAGTAATCATATCATAACAGGCAATGACTTTTTGGTCTAGAGCCGTAACTTGTCAAACAGTTACAGCTCCTAAATCTAGGGGTGAAAAGAGAAACCTCATTTTCTGAAAAAGTGGCTTACCATGAATTTTTCCTGCATGAAATGGGCATATTAACTGAAAGAGTCCTTGGACCATTCTTCTTAAGACCACCCACTCTGAGAACAGAGAGATAGTCATCTCCCCAGTTCCTCAACAAAACACATCACTATAGACACAAACCTATGCACCTGTCTTTCTTCTAGGCCAGTATTATGAAGCTGAGGTCCCTTGCCAGGTTCTGGAGTAAATGGACACAGGCCCCACACTGCATACGGACATTGCTATGAATCTTCTGAATTACAGCCTGCAATTCAGCATTAGTTTTTGTTTTTGTTTTTCTCATAGCAATTAATAATGATAAAGTCTAGACCAACCTTTGAACTACCTTTAAGTAAGGGTGAAGATTCTTGTCATTATCCCTTCCATGGTTTGAGTTACTGAAAATAGAAAGTAAGCCACTCTTCCCCCTCCACCAAATTAGATGGAATTGATTAGGGTTGCCTGTGACACAGCTATACCAGAGTTGCACAGCTAATCATAAATAAGCTCACATATAACACAGCCAATAAAATAAGTAGTAACTGAAGGTTTAAAAAGCCCTGGGAAAGTATTTTTTAAATTTGGCAAATGGGTAGCAGCCCGCAAATTCATCATCTTCCAATATTTCACAGAAACTCCATCTAGGGCTTCCCTGGTGGTGCAGTGGTTGAGAGTCCGCCTGCCGATGCAGGGGACATGGGTTTGTGTCCCGGTCCGGGAAGATCCCACATGCCACGGAGCGGCTAGGCCCGTGAGCCATGGCCGCTGAGCTTGCGCGTCTGGAGCCTGTGCTCCACAACGGGAGAGGCCACAACAGTGAGAGGCTCGCGTACAGCCAAAAAAAATAAAAAAATAAAACAGAAACTCCATCTAAAGCACACAATAATAAGAAAATTGAAAATGTCACCAACACATGAAAGAACACCAAAACACAGAATAGCAGAAGCTTGGAAAAAATGCAGGAAATGCATCAGACAGATAGAATTGGATTGTGAAAACCTATGCAATCTTCAATCTAGCTCTGGTTAAACTCCACAAAACACCAAATACTTTTGAAAAGCAGGCCTTTTATTTAGGTATGAATTTGCTATGAGTCTTTCTTGGATTCTTCATTTTTGATACTTATACCTCCTCACAGTATACACCTCTTTATTTGAACTAAGTTGAGTAGTTTCTGTGCTTCATAACCCAAATCCCTAACTAAAGCATATTCTTGCTCTTTTTCTTTTTCTGTTTTTAATAGCTTTCACTAAACAATATATAAAAAAAAATTCTAGTCTTCTAACTTTAAGTATGTTATGCATACACACTTACTTATAGCATTTATAGCAGCAAAGCTGCATGAAGTTCTAAAGTCCTGCCCTAGTGACTCACCATGAGTTCAACATTTAGGAGATAAGAAATTGTGTAAATCTTACTAGTATAAGTTGCATGGAAGAACTGAAGACACTAGAATGCCCTTTCCCCCCAATTTTTTCCCTCGTCAGACAGTTTTTTATTCTTCATGACTCACCTCAAGTATCATATTTTCTGGGAAGACTGCATTGACAGCCTTTCAGCCACCCAATGAATGTGCCACACATTGGATTAGCTGCCCTGTGTTTGCACCATGAAAATAACAACGGTGGTATGAAGATCAATAGCTAACAATTTTGAGTGCTTGACACGTGCTAAGCAATGTGCTAAATGCTTTACACACATTGCCCCACTTAGTCTTCACTCCAACTTCAGGAAGCGAGATTATTTCATATATGAGAAAACCATTACTTTACAGATGAAAGAATTCAGGTTTCAAGCACTGTACTCAGCACTTTACACTTATGGCTTCATTTTATCATCATAGTGATCATTTGGAGCAATTCTGAGAGCTACGTGACAGATGAGAAAATGAATACTTATAGGACTTAATTGTCTAATTCTTTGCTTTTATCTCCATTATATCTATTATAGAATTTATTCAAATGGAAATGATCTATTTATGTAGCTGTCTCCCCTGACACAGTAGGCCCAAGGATAAAGGCTGTACCTTATCCACTTTCAAATCAGATTTTGCGCTCAGTAAATATCCCCTTGTCAACGGATGTTAGTCCTAAGATGCTTAGGTTTTAAATATGTTTCAGTAGATAAATAAACACAACTGTACTTTCTCTGAAAATACTTAAGCATTTTTATGTTGCCACCACATTGCTGTCTCCCCTGAAAATGATCCCCATGGGAGTACACTTCTTGGGCACCCAGCCAAAGCCACTGCTGACTGCTGCTCATGCTCTTTCAGGCCTTAGGGCAGGAACTCTGCTCCTCTGGAGCCCAAACATTAGTGCTTATTGCTCTTAGGCCATTAAAGGACTCTAAAGTCATGGTTACTAATGCTGGTTGTACCCAACAATCCATGCATGGCCCTGCACTGTTGCAAGCAAAGCTGTGTTATCGGGGAAGCAGCAAAAGTTTGTGCTACAGACCATTCTAAACCTGCCTGTGAGAGGCTAGGGAAAGCTCACCAGCACACTGGATCTCTTTAGGCCTCTGCAACCTTGGCCTCAGCCTCCTTCTCCAAGAACACAGAGAGAAAAGGACCTCCAGAAACATGCTTCATCCCTGTCCTCAGATTACTTCCTTCACAGGTGTAGTGAGGAGCAGTAACATCATTCCTCTTCAGGGCAAAAGGATGTGTCACTGCTAATGACCCTCAAAAGGGAATCAAGTAAATATTAATACAGTCTCAAATTCTTCCTTTTTATCACCAGTCACCCTGTCACAGTCATATAACAGTGGCGGACATGAAGGTAAAATGGCCCTACCTAAAAGCATGAAAGTTAATATGAAGAATGTGTCGATAGACTACTAACTACACAGTTGTAATGAAGAAAAGCCCTTTTCCTGTAAAGCAAAAATGTGGGTGATAAACCACGGAGACACTCCTGTGCTGAGGAGTGAGTAAATCCTGTCGCTGGTGCCAAGTAGCATTAATCCTACTGTTTCAGGGGCAGAAAACACGTCATCAAACTGTCGGAATGTCACTGAATTTTCCCGAAGTGCTTTTCCTCTCATCTCGATTGAACATCTAAATCTTTTCTTCTACATGATAAACAAAAAAATGAAGGGATGAAAAATGGCTTTAAATCTCTTTCCAGTAACTGGGCATTATGATCTTATGAATGAAGCTGGGCCTCTTGTGCTTGCAGAGTCTATAGGGACTGATTTGTAAATTAACTGCTAATGCATTGATCTCTGCTCATTACTTTTTTGATAAATCTCTTTTGGTGAGTTATCTGCACACTAATCTCAGAAAGGCACATTTCTGTGGTGTCTGGAGTCTGTCCCTCTCCATGGTGCAGCAGTCAACATGCCTGTACAATAGATTACTCTACACCTTTCTGCCCTTCAAATAAATAATCCTAAAATCCCTTCACACATTTGTCTTATTATTTCTAGGTCACTGGTAGATAACTTAAATGACATCAGAAAACTAATATGTTAAATATATTTTGTATATTTAGTCAAGTATATTTTACATTATAACAGATTATATTATATATAGGCATATACTACATTATATACTTTCAACAATTTGCATTTTTTATCTTAGCCACATCATCTCATTTCTGAAGTAAATTGTATAGGGATTTGTTAAACAGATTTAAACAAAGGAACTACGGCTTCACAGTTATATAAGTGGAAGATTCAAGGAGATAGATGTTCAAACTGAGGCTGAATATATTTCTTAAGGAGGTATATTCACACTTTATGACACCACTAGGAAATCCTGGAAATGAATCCTTCCTTCTTCCTTCTATGGGAAAGAAGAAATTAGGGGTTTTCTTTGTTGTTTCTTTTCTTTTTTTCTTTTTTTCTTTGCATCAGGATGCTCTGATCTGACATTTGACATGAACACAAAGAGCTGGATGCCCTTGTTGACCTCCAGCAAGTCTGGTAAAAGGAATGGGGGGACACAGCAGTTCTCAGTAAAGTCCTTTATAATGGCTTGATTTTTTTCCTCAAAGTATGTTTTTTTTTTTTTTTTTTTTACCCAGTGTCCTTCTCTTGCTGTAGATGACTTATTTTTCTTTTATGCAGACTATTTTACAAGTCTATTTCATCTAATGAGCTGAAATTATTGCCTAATCAAAAAAAAATTTTTGGAAGAAGAGCTCTAGTGGTATAGGTTGCTTACTGTTGTCGCTGTTGTGTTTTAGTTTTTAAATTCAGATGCCAGCAGAATTAGCCTCACCACCAGGCCCATTCTGCTTCATGAGACTGTGAGTCAATCATTTTAGTCAGATAGATCAGGGGAGCATCAAGTTAATGTCAACATATAATACACTCAGCTACACCTCCAAGAAAAGGTGGCAGCTTGAAGAATGGTATCTGTTCCCTCTCCTCCTCTTCTTCTCTCCATTTCTCTTCTTGCAGATAAATACAGCAGACATTACCTAGGAAATGAAAAGATGATGAAAAATATATAGGGATGGAAGTTAAAAATACAAACTAAGAAAAATAATCACAAAATTTAAAGTAGGATATCAATATTCTTACTAAAACCTGGAGCCAGCTAAGGGTGACATAAAATTATAATGAAAGAAACCAAGAACTTTTGGAATTTTATCTTACTTCCATGCATGTACATTTACTCAGTGTCATCTCTCATCAAAGTGAGAAAGCCTGAGATGTGATTAGTGAACTTTCCAGGGTGGAGGAAAGAGAGAGAGGGGACAGGGAGAGTCATTTAGTTGCACATAATATATAAGGGATAGGCATTGGTGTTTGGAGCAAAAATTCTACTTAGTAATATAATATCAATTTGTTTCTTTTTCCCTGTGTATTTGTCTCCCTTGTCAAAGTTACCAGGAAAAAGATGACCATAGTCTGGGATAAAAAGGGGGAAACTGGCCTCCAGTGCTTAAGGCCAAGATGCTCTAGGCCACACTTCCAGGCATAGGAAAAGACAAATGGATTGATTATATCCATTCATTCAGTCCACAGCTGGGGACTGTTCTGCACCCAATACTACTTTAGGTACTGGAGACACATGGAGAATCAAGAAAAGACGTGGTCTCTGCTTTCATGTGTTGCTCAGCACTGACCATTTTCTCTTGTGGAAAGCTCCAATCACTTTTCCCTAACTACACCAAAACTATCATGATTCCTCACTCATAGACAGGATGTCAAGATTGGACTCAGAAATGAAGAAGAAATCTAAAGGTTTTCTTCAGCAGCAACTAGACCCCTAAACTCCCAAAGGATTGGGGGGAAGGAAGAGCAAAGAAGCCAAGCATAGAATTAATGACAGCAAATGCAAATGAGCACAACTCCTTGCCTATTGTCAATAACTATAAATTAGATAAAAAAATGCAATTAAATGATATGCTATCTAACATAATAAAAAAGTAAGAGATGAGGATTGGCAGAGAAATATTAAATAAAAACAAAGGTGGAAATATTAATTTCAAATAAAGTTGGGTCTAAAGGAAATGCATATTTGAGAAAGTGAGGATCATAAATACATTAACAAAAGAAACAGTACAAAAATAAATTCAAGCATGGAATTGCATATATTTTTAGATAAATAAAAGAAAAAAATGATGAAAATGCTAATGGGAAATGACAAAATACTATTTTAAAAGGTACTTTCATCATTCATTGCTCAGCCATTAGATCATCTAGTTAGTCACTAAGCAAATATCTCCTGACAACATGCTCTATGCAGGTCCTCTGTTAGACACTGGAGATACAGTGATGAGCAAGACATTGGTGGCTCCTGCCTCATAGAGTTAGAGCATGTGGTCATGACATATACTGATTAAGCAATTAATAAAAAGTAAAAAGGGGGTAAATAGGAAAAGCAGGGACAAGATATAAGAGAGAGTATGAGACAGGCAGACATCAAAGTCCTCTCTAGGGACATAAAATTTAAGTGGGACCTGCAGGGCGATTATGAATCACATAGGCAAAGAGCCAAGGTACAATCATTCTGGGAATAGAAAACGGATGACCAAAGGCTAGAAAATGCCATGTGGCTAGATTGTAGTAGAGAGTGGAAAAGCAAGATTGGAGAGTTAAACCAGAATCAGATAATGAATGCCTTATTAGGCCTTGGGAAGAGGTTATAATTCTAACCCTAATGCAACTGGAAGCCATTAGATGATTGAGCAGATGGTTGAATTTATACACTATATATTTTAGTATCATGCTGGATACTGCATGGGGAATGGACAAAAGTGGAGCAAGGGTAGGGTTAGGGGTACAAGATGAGGCTTTTCAATAGTCTAAGTAAGAGATATGAATGGGCACAGTTTATAATTTGATATGACATTAACAGGACCTAGTGATATTTTAGATGTACCAAGTGAGGGGAAAAAGATGTATCACATCTTCCTTTTGAACAATGTGGTAGTTGGTGATGCCAGTGGTGAGATGGGAATTACTGGGAGAGAAACATATTGGAGCTGGAAAATCAAGGATTCATTTCTGAACATATTAATTTTGTGATGCCTAACAAATAGAAAACTGAAATATATTGATAGATTTCAAACACAAGGGGGAGGTATGGAATAGAGATAAAAGTCATTAGGATATATTTGGTTTTTAAAACCATGGAAACTAATTACTAAGGAGAGAATGAAAATAATACAAGGATGCAATCCAGGATGGAGATTGAGATGCTCCAACATTTAGAATTTAAGTAAAAGTGGAGACTTCAAGGGAGATTAAGAAATATGTCCAGGAAGATGAAAGGAAAACTGAGAAGCAAGAGTATTCTAAGGAGGAGAGAGAGTCAACTCTATAGAATGCTTTGAGAAGTTAAATAAATTAATCATAGAAAGGGACTCGCTACACAGAAGACTTGAAAAGAAATATTGCAGATGAATTCTGGAGATAATAATGGTTTCAGTAGGCCAAAAATTATGATGAATCCCTTAACGAGTGAAAGTGTATGGGAATAAGTTGAAAGAGGAAAAAATAAAGTCTAAAACTTACAGGGAAAGGACAACTAAAAACAGTGAGAGAGTCCTTTGAAGGTCTCCAAGCTTAGAGGCAAGAAAAACAGTAGTGAGCCTTGGAGCAACAAGATTATCATATTAATACAACTGGGTGAGTACTCACGTCCCATCCTCTACCTTGTTCCAAGAAGCAGGAAGCAGTGGCTTCTGCCTCAGGAAGCAATAAAGAATATGGGTGCTTGGGATGAAGTGATAGGGCTCTGTCTTTGTTGCTAGAAATTCTAAAAATTCCACCCCCCCAGTATTCCTTTTCTTATCACCAGAAACTGAGTATGATGAAATATCACTACTGTGACTGTTTATATATGGCATAGCAGAGTTGAATTTAAAATAGTGAGGTTATTCCAGGGATTTCCTTTGTGGTGCAGTGGTTAAGAATCCACCTGCCAATGCAGGGGACATGGGTTTGAGCCCTGCTCCAGGAATATCCCACATGCCGCGGAGCAACTAAGCCCATGTGCCACAACTACTGAGTCTGTACTCTAGAGCCCGTGAGCCACAACTACTGAGCCCGCATGCCACAGCTACTGAAGCCAGTGTGCCAAGAGCTTGTGCTCCACAACAAGAGAAGCCACCACAATGAGGAGTGGCCCCCGCTCACTGCAACTGGAGAAAGCCCGCACGCAGCGACAATAACCCAACATGGCCATAAATAAATTAATTAATTAAATAGGAAGGTTATTCTGGATTATCCAGAGGTGACCCAGTGTAGTCACAAAAGCCCTTAAAAACCAAGTCCTTTCCCTAGGTGGAGGGATAAGTGCAGGCTGGAGAGATGCTGAGGGTGCAAAAGACTCCACACACCCTTCTTGGTTTGACCATGGAGAAGGAAAAGGAATGGGAGCAACCTCTATGCTGTGATTTGACAGCTAGCAAGGAAACAGAAACCTCAGACCTATAACCACAAAGAAGTCGATTCTTTGTAACAACCGAATGAGGGTTGAAGCAGTTTCTTCCCCAGAGCCAGCAGATAAAGAGCCCAGATCAGATGACTTTTATCTCAGCCTTGTGAGACCCTGAGCTGAAAAGACAGCCAAGCCCATCTGAATTTCTGGCCTACAGACTATGAGATAATAAATGGATATTGTTGTAGGCCACTTACTTTGTGGTAACTTGTTACACAGCAATAGGAAAGTAATGCAACTCAAAGGCCCCCAAGCACACCTGTGAGCAGTACATCATTTCCCTCCTTTCTGGAGGCAGTCCGCTGTAAACAAATAACAGAAGTCAACGTAAGCTAACTGGGAATCCTAAGTATAAGTTAAGCACACAATCAAGAAATATCAAATATCTTAGACAAGTCAGCAAGAAAGAATGGCATCTAAACTGAAAATCAATAACAATAATAGCAGCTGATTAAAGAGAGCAAGCAAAAGGAGCCTCAAAAATAAGCATAATTTTAAAAAATATTCAGAAGTACAAGAAAGGACAGTGCAACACAGGAAGAGATTATTTTAGAAAATATAAATTACACATCTTAGCAATGAAAATATACAATTATTGAAGTATTAATGAAATAAATTCAGAAGTTTGACTAAAGAGTTGAATGTGTACATTTGATAACAAATTAGTGAACTGAAAGATAGGGTCAAGGAATTCTCCTAGAATGCTGTGAAAGAGGGAAAAAAGCATGGAAAATAAGAGTTAAGGGGCACTGAGGAAAGCTTCAGAAGTTCCAGCAGAGGAAATAGATAATGACAGGCAAGGAAATAAAGAATTTATGAAATAAAATTTCTTAGAGTAAACAAATGCATGATATTTCCTATCATGGAAATAACCACTCAGTTTCATTTTAAAAAGAAATTATATATATATATATATTTATATAAACATCATGGAAATTTTTCAAAATAATAAGATAATGAAAAAATACTAAAAAGCTTTCACAGCCTATAAAATCAGGTTAGACTCAGACTTCATGCCATAATACTAATAGCAAGAAAATATTGAATGAATCAATATCTTTAATAATGTGCATGAAGTGATTTTGAAACTAGAATTATTCTATACCTATTTAAGCAATTGTTCTAATAATGATCCTAAATAAAGATATATTTGGATCTGCGGTGTCTCAAACATTGCATTACAGGACATTCTGTGCTGGACTAGGACTGCAGCTGTTCACAGCAAGCTCCTGGTAACAAATGTCTCAAAATAAGTTCTTAAACAAATTAATCTCTCTCTTTCTCTGTATATAGAGAGATGTCTATCCCCCACCCTCCTTCCCTTTCTTTCCCTCTCCTCTCCTCTCCCTTCCTCTTCTCGTTTCTCCTTTTCTCCCCTATTATCACCCCCTCCCAAAGCATCTTCTCTTATCGAAAAGAAATCTGGAAATAATTCTAGCTTCCCAACATGCCATCCTTAGGTTGTGACCCCAATCCTCTTTATGTTCTCAAGATGCCTGCAAAAAGCCCAGGACAGAAAGGTACACAGCAGCTGAATCAACCTTTATAGTTTTCCCAAAGCCCTCCAAATAGCTTCCGTATTTTTTTTCTCTTTGCTGTGTCCCTCATAACATCAAAGGAAACTGAGAAGTGCTCCTGTTTAGCTTGGAACATTACCAATACAAATAAAGTTGGGATTCTCTTGGTGAGGAATATGAGAGGATGGGGATTGGGTATCCCAAACTAGGAGTAAAGTTGTTTTGGATGCTGTTGATCTTCAGGATTAAAAAAAGCAAGAAACCCACAGGTCTATGCTTTTTCTGCCTGAAGCACATTTCACTCCACAAGGGCTGTCGAGACCACTGGGTTGGGGAAGGCCTGTGTGAGGCATAAAGAAGAAAATGGGGTGCTGTATCTATAGGCTTAGATTCTTAACTCATTTGTATTCTTTGCACTGCCTGTTTGCTGCTTCAGGGTAAAACAAAGTGAAAACAACCCTGAACTCTCCCATTCATCCTTCTCCTTCAGCCTTGAGCCAAAACTCCATTTCCTAACTTAGCTCTTCCTCTGTTAAAGAATTTCCTAAGGATAGATAAGAATAATGGGTACAAGAAACATTATATCAAAAACAAAAAAGAAACTAAAAAAGCCCTAATGAAACAGACATATGTCTAACTACATAGTCATTACTTAAAATCTAATGTGCAAAAATAAAAACAACACAAAAAACACATGGAACAAAAAACATAAGCTGGAATGATACATAACAAGTTTATGATATATGGTTGCTTCTGGAGATGAGTGTAGAGAAATGGGATTTAGGAGGAGAATAAGGGGAAATTCAACATTACATGTAAGATTTTATTTCATACACACACACACACACAGCTGTAACTATATACTCTAACCAAAATAATAAATTAACATTTGTACATTCTCATTTCATGGATATTGTCATAGTAATCTCTATGCAGTTTGAAGTTTTACAATATTTCAGTAACAAAGAAAAATGTAAAGCCTTGTGGACTAAGAATGTTGCCTGCCGTATCAGCAAACAAAGGATGTTGAAGCCATCAAGCCAGCAGCCCCTGCAGCGGGCCCTGACTGCACCCAGAGGGGATTCAAGATGGAGAAAAGCAGGATACCCTAGATAGTTAAGGTGCATAACAAAGGAATGATTTCAATGAGCCCAGACTCTTGCATCTTCTTATATGTAGAACACTAAATTCATTAACTTGAGATGTCCGGTTTTCTTTAATTTACAGTAACTTTTTAATATTTTGACTACCTGGATTTTGTTGCAAAACTCCTATATATCCTGGCTTCTCCCTTACCTCTTCAGAGCAATCCCTCAGAGCTATCTGAGAGGCTGCCTTCCAGGCTTGAGTCATCAGAAAGTCTGCCAAATAAACATAATTCTCAATTTTTAGATTGTGCCTTTTTTTTCCAGTCAACAGCCTCATAAGTAATTTAAAATGCAAAATAAACATTATGATCCCCTTCCTTTTTTTCCTAGCATGTTGGCAGAAGATGTGAATAGTTATTCAGAATTTTAGAGTCATGGAGCAGAAGAGTACGTCTCTGGTACATTTGATACAGCTTTTTTAGAGGTTAATACAAAAAATGTTTATCCGAAGACTTAGTAATGTACAGGCATTTTAATATAGAAAATCCCACTTCTGGGAAATAATGAGACAGGTGTGCAAATGAACAAGTATAAAATTGTTTATCAAAATGTTATTAATACTAGCAAAGAAAAAAAAAAAAGGAAACTTCCTAAATGCCCAAAAAAGGAAAACACTTAACCATGATTTATGGACTCAGTAAAATACAATAAAGTAAAATACATTGTCTTTAATAATGAAGTGGTAGAAGTTTATGTTCTCACTGAAACGCTTATCCAAAAAAGGTACACAAAATGTTAATGGAAATTATCTCTAGATGGTGGAATTACACGAGCATTAATTTATCATTTTAGGAGTTTGGGTTTTTTTGGTACTTTCTAAATTTCCCACAATGAATATGCACTACTTTAGTAGTATAAAAAGATTTTTTTTAGCAAAAATTTACTAAGTAAAATTAAACTCAGTTTGAAATAATGCCATTATTTCAATGTAACTTGTGTAAAAGTTCACTCTCTAGAAAAGTGAATTTGAATGTAAATCCTTTATTAAATAATTATTTTATTGAAATGATTCCATGTTTTAATTTGCTGACCACTTATATAAATTTTGATTATTATACATTATTTTGGAGTCCATGTCATAAAAATAGCCTTGATCCAATGATACTGTATTAGCTCTGTTACATTACCAAAGGCCTAAATTAAACAAGGCTTACATATATCAGTTATTCATTCTTTTCCTAGAATATAACTAAGAAGTATTTGACAGCGGGTATTAAATTCTATTTCTTAAGGATTCCAGAGAGCTCCATAAATGTGTGCAAATTCCCCATATGTATATTTTAAATGCAAATTTCTGTGACAATTTTATGAACAGCTGTAGAGTTCAAAAAAAGTGCATTTCCTAATTCGTACTATCTATATGCAAAGTCACGGAAAATATCAGATGTGATATGCTATAGCTTATTTCAGTAGAATATATCCATTTATATTTATAGTGTACAGCACCCCTCTTTCCTAAGCACTTCCTAAACTCAAAGATAAAATTTAGTTAGCCTGCCATTACGAAAGAACCATCTTCAGGATGAAATAATGGCTTCCTCTCAAACATGAAGCAATAAGCAGCTTCAAATTGAAGGAAAGAAATTATGACTGATAAACTTCAAGGATTTTTTAAAGGCTGAAATGAGCTTAAATTTCACTGAGAAATCAAAGGCAGTGTAATTAAGTGAGTATCAGACAGGATGTTGGAACTATGTGTATGTCCCAGCTCTGAAAGTAGGAAGCCAAGTGGCCATGAGCAAACCACTCAAATTTGTGAGGTCTCTCCAAAAAAAAATAAAGGGAAGAACCTAATCAGTCTCTAAAAATCCTATCCAGTTCTGCATTCCTCATGGCAAACAAAACTCTTCTAGCATCTAAACTTGCCTTGGTCCCAGGCATGAGCACATCCTGATCCCAAGGGAACAAAATAAAGGGAAGGACGATGATGGAGAGGGGATAATGTCCCTTTCTCTTTCAAATCAGTGGAGCAACAGGGAAAAATACTAGAAAGATGAAAGACTCATTACTGTAAAGAAAAATGTACTGACTACACACATCCTAGATCTTCTTTTACTAGATACTTTATAATTAATTAAAAATTATTTAACAAATAAATATTTACCTAAAAGTATTTATCGACATTGTGCTGTGCTGGGTGCTATCATTGTAGGTTTCTTCTGAAATAGGACCTGCTACCAGGTGTAGTGTTACCAGGGAGACCTGGACAGTATGGACCCAAAATGACACCCCCAAACTTACCATGCTCTGGAGACTTACCCTTGTACAAAGTTTTCCTGTTAGAACTCTGCGAAAGACTAAAGCTACACAAGTTCATACTTTCAAAAGTGTATAGTGTAAATCAGGTTGATAGTGTGATGCAGATATCCCCAATCTTTCTTGCTTCAAGGTGCCCTTAGTGTCTCAGTAATTGCTTCTTGGAAAGCCTGGTACAAAAATACACTTAACAGTTATATGTATTAAGTGAGGTCCAAACAACTTAATAAGTATTTATGTCTTAAGAACTCAATAGCTGTTTGAAAAAATGTATACACAAATTGAAAGAGAAACCAATACACATAAATTAAAAGAAACATAATATTTTTATTTCATCCTTATATAACCATAGTTAGTTATTGACAGGAAGTGTGTACCTACTGGGGATTGCACAACTTCTCATATCTTGGAATCAGATTGGACACTACCACCTTCATTTCCCATTCCATATTGATTTTCACACAGGGCTTGCTTTTTGTTGTTGAATCCACAAAAACAAACAAAAAACAGCTTCACAAGGACAGGATGCCATTGAAAGAAATGTAGCACAATCTAATATTGAAATTAATAATTACAGTAAAGTAGTTCCTGTGCTGTTTGACATATAGCAAGTATTGTTGTGTTTCCATTGAATTTTGAAATACCTTGTATTGCCCTGGGAATTTTTGAGGGACCTTGGGTGCCTCAGTGCACACTTTAGGAATTGCTATTTTAGTGGTGTTTTATTGCTAAATGTGTCTAGTATATAATCCCCCTTGCCCCTCTGGAATTATCACATTCTCTCTTGCACCTCAATGGCTTTTTCCACTCCAGCCTACACTAATAGACAGAATTCACCTATCTTATAAGTGCCAACAAAGACTGTAAGTCTTAAAAAAGAAGCCACTGGTCAGAGTGTTACAAATTCTCAGAGAGGAGCTTGCAAAAGTTTTCTGTTGATCAGAAACTGAACAAGATTAACCAGGGAAGAGGAGAAAGAAAGCAAAAAGATGACAGACAGAATAGGAAGAGGTAGGGAAAACTTGGCCGTGGGTAAAGATAAGGGGATGAAGGTCTTCTAGCCCCTAGCATCCTCTTTCTCACCCAGGAAGAAACATACCCACACCAGCAAGCAGTCCCCTCAGGGATTGAATGGTGGGATAAAAAAAAATAGTTTTACCACCTAACCAAGTTGGGACTCTACAGAATAACCAGAGATTGTTCTCTGAGCCAGGAGAGCAGTGAATATAACACCACCTTGATTACATTCATTCCTTAATTTTGGTAAGTGGGGTATGTGGGTGATTAATTCATTCTGGAGAACAGAATCCTCATATCCCTTTTCTGGAATATAATTTCTCCAAGTAACTTGGTATCTGAGAAGCCAAAATTAGTCATCACACTGTTAGTTGTGGAGTTAAGGGGAAAAAAAAAGTGGCAGGGACTGAGGCTAGTCATAAGAGATACATATATTCTGAAACATGGAAATTCTTTTTGACCCACTGCAAATTTTACCTCCATGGAAATTTGGCAAATTCATGGTTCACATACCACCCTTCCCCCAACAAACCCTGGCAGTATCATTAATCAATTAGGGCATGCTTTCTCAGTGACCCTGGGAGGATCCTGACAATCATTCCCAATACACTATGCCAGACACTGTTCCTCAACAGGTTACTCAGAAATGAAATGTTTTTCCAGCACAAGACTATAATGATAGGATTGCTCATTTTCCATGAAATCAACATCTCTCCCTCAGTACAATTCTGGATACAAACTACTATGTGTTGGTTGTTTTTTTTTTCCAAATCCCATTTTTCTATTCTTCCCATCCCCTTTTGTAGCTACAAACTTTATGTATATGAATTAAAATCACCGATTATGGTAAAAGCAAGTTGGCATGCTAGAGGTTTCTGGTAAGTACCGGAAACTTCCACCTATGAGCTGTTGAACTAATGATTCAATTCTGATAAGGTGACCTTAATTTTACACTCTGGAATGACAACAGATTGTCACCACTCTGCATAACTGCATCTTAATCATCAGGAGAGACATATAACATTGTAGTTAACTCTGAATCCAGTAACTAATCCTCCACTGCTCAATTCTGGAAACTCAGTACCCTGAGAAAAAAATGGATTCACTGTGTCAAAACTCACATGAGATTGTCAGAATCTGACTACCATTGTTCATAATAAGAAATATAATAACCATGTGGAACATTAGGTTGTCGGTCCATCTTCTTCCCACTGGAGATCCTCCCTTAGGAATTTAAGGAATGACCATAAAACCACTTAGAAAGGATTTGGAACAAGATCAATCAATGTAACTAACAAACATAATCTAGCCCAAGTCAACCAGATGCTATCTTTGGCTAGTCTCTGTTTTCTCTTGCCAAGCAGTGCTATCATATAACACTCTTCAAGTTGCCATCTCAAATCTTTCGGTTTCTGGGTAGAATCCTAATCTCTTCAAAAAGAGAGCTTCTATAGATAGTAATCTCAAACACATATTGACTTGAGAGACATCTGCCTATGACAAGCATTAGGACAATCCAAATAGGACACTTTGAAATCAAAAATATTTTAAATAGACCTGGGATGACATATCTTCTACTCATCAAAAACTCAACACTATCGTGAGTTAGTTGCAAATACTACTTACATTAAATACACTTATCTGGAATTACAAGGTTTTGTTGTTGTTGATGATAATTACATGACACATTTAGTTGTACAATTCCAAGACACATGTACATTAGTATATGTACAAAACCAAGTACCAATTTTTACAGTTTCACAAAAATTGAATTTTAGCAGTCTTTTCCATTTTAAATATATAGAATTTAGTTGGTTAATTGTCTCTGTTTAAAAATATTTAGCAGTGGAAATCATCCACATATGTAATTGTCTTACACATAGTAAAAAGAAAAATATGTTAATCATCTGAAATCCCATCACCATAGCAAGTCACAACGTTTTTTTTTTTTTTTTTTTACCAGACATTGGCAAACATTTTTTGCAAAGTGTAGAATAGCAAATATTTTAGGTTTGCAGGTCATACAGTCCTAATCTCAACAATTTAACTATGCCATTGCAGCACAATAACAGCCAAAGATAATGAATAAACACATGGACATGGCTGTGTTCCAATACAGTTTTATTAGCAAAAACAGATAGTGGGCTTGATGTGGGCTCAAGGCTGTAGTTTCCCTACCTGTTGTATACACACTTACAGAATTATTTTCCTTGTAAATACACACATGTGAACACACCCACATGCTTACATATTTATGTATATGTTTACAAATATATTTGTTATATTTATATATATACATATATGTATGCATTTGTGTGTGTATGTATTATATACCTATATGTGTGCATGTGTATGTGTGCATTCGCAAAAAAAAAATATTTAGGAAAATCTACTATCCATGGGGTTTTGCAAGATCAGACTTTCCCTTGAAAAAATATTATTTATGAACAAGAGTAAATATTTAAAAGCTGCGAAATTTTAATTGAATAACTATATCACAATTCATTTTCCTAATTCTATGTTGTGTTTTTATTCAGTTTATTGTTTTACTGTTTATATGATGCCTTGGCGAATATCATTGCTTAGCCCTTCTGAGCATCTGACACCCTAGAGTGATTCTCCACGAGTAGAATTATGTGGGGTGAAAACAGTATATGAGTGGGTCAATTTCCCAGTCTCCTAATCAACATAAGTATTATGCTCAACATTGTTTTCAAATTTGATACTTGAAAAGTAAAATGTCATTTAAATGTTTCATTGCTTTGATTGAATATCATTGCAATATCATTAATTGAATAATGATACTGAATATCATTAATCTATATATTGTCCTTCCTTTGTTGTGCATGTGCATTTAGGATGGAAGGGAGGACTCACCTTTTTAAAAATTGATTTGTATATTTGCCAGACATTCTCCATGGTAAGAATTAGAAGCCTAATCAATGTGGCTCAAAGAGGTGTTGTGTGAATAGTGGGAAAAGGGAGAGAAGTTGATATTTTATAGAGAAACATTCCACATAAAATCCTATTGTCTCATGGGCCACACAGCAAAATGAACAAGAGTTCAAGAAGTTCTCTCATATCATATGGGTCCCTCACTTTGTCTTCTCAATTCTTCTCTCTGCAGATAAGTTTCCTTGGCAGGTTTTTTTCCTTCACCTACAATGGTAATAAGAGCAAAATAACAGAAGAAACACTTTTACAATAGTTATAAGTTTGCTAGGCACAATTCTAAGTTCTTATTTAATCCTTACAACTGTCCAGTGAGGTAGGAACTCTTATGATCCCCACTTCAAAGAAAAGGAAACTGAGGCATATAGAAGTCAAGTAATTTATTCAATGTTACACTTATTATAAGTGTTAGAGGTTAAATTAAAAACTAGGCAGTCCAGCTCTAGATTCTTGTGCTTTTCCACCAAACTACAATAACTCTTCAGCTCATTTACCTCTGGGGTTGCCAAGACATAAATTTTGGCTCCAACTCCACGTGGTCATATAGATTGTGAGCCCTTGAAAACTCTTGTTTGCTTTAAAATCTAATTCTTAATTCCAAATTTCCCAAAAAGGTGATTGGCTCACCTTGATTCGGAAGTTGGCACAGGCTCCATCATCTCAAGACAAGGGAACAAAATAAAAAGTATGAACATGTAAAGTGTACATTAAGATGAGTTGATATACATACACATAGCGAAAGGGTTATGACAATCAAACTAAAATATCATTTCTTCACATCGTTAGCATTTTTTGTGGTGAGAGCACCTGAAATATATTCTCAGCATATCTCTAGTATTCCATACATTATTATTAACTATAGCCATCATGTTGTACTTTAGATCTCTAGACTTATTAATCCTAAATAACTGAAACATTGTACTCTTTGACCAACATCTCCCTATTTTCCCCTCTACCCCCAACACCAAGAAACCAAAATTCTACTTTCTGCTTCTATGAGTTTGATTTTTTTTAGATGCCACTTATAAGCAGAATGTGTAGTATTTGTCTTTCTCCAGCTAGCTTATTTTACTTAGTATAAATCTGCCAGGTTCATCCATGTTTCAAAAGATGGCAGGATTTCCTTGTTATTATGGCTGAATAATATTTCATTGTATATATGTTGTACATAAATATATATATTATATATATACACTGTATATATATATATAATATTTGTTTTATCCATTCATCCTTAGAGGGCACTAAAGTTGATTCTATAACTTGGTCATTATAAATAATTTGGGTTTTTTTTGGATACATGAAGAATTTTTGAGAAACCTCCATATTGTTTTTCATAGTGGCTGTACAAATTTTCATTCCCACTAAGAGTGTACAAAGGTTTTCTTTCTCCACATCCTTGCGAACATTTGTTATCTGTTGTCTTTTGATAAAATATTCTAACATGTGTGAGATGATATCTCTTTGTGGTTTTGATATGCATTTACCTGATGATTAATGATGTTGAGCATTGGTATGTTTTCTTTTGAGGAACATCTATTCAGGGGCATTACCCATTTTTAATCAGGTTATTTATTTTCTTGCTATTAAGTTGTTTGAGTTCCTTATTAATTTTGGATGTTAACCTCTTATCAGATGCATAGTTTATAAAAAATTTCTCCAATTACATAGGTTGTCTCATTTCTCTGTTGATTCTTCCCTTTACTGTGCAGAAACTTTTCAGTTTGATGAATCCCCACATTTCTAATATTGTTTTTCTTGCCTGTGCTTTTGGCATTATACACAAATATTACTGACCAATATCAAGAAGTTTTTTCCTGTGTTTTCTTCCAAAAGTTTTACAGTTTCTGGTCTACATTTAAGTCTGTAATCCATTTTGAGTTCATATTTGTATATGGAATGAGATAAGGTCCAGTTTCACTCTTTGCATATTGATGTATAACAGTTTTCCCAGCACAACTTATTCAGGTGATTTTCCTTTCCCCATTATACATTTTTGGTACCTTTGTTAAAGATGATTATAAATGTGTAGATTTATTTCTGGGCTCTCTATTCTGTTCCATTTGTCTATATGTCTGTTTTTATTCCAGAACCACACATTTTGATTACTATAACATTATAGTATATTTTGAAATCAGATTGTGTTATGTCAACTTTCTTCTTTTGCTCAAGATTGCTTTGGCTATTCATGGGTCATATTTAGTTTCATTTTAACTTTAGATTTTTTTCTCTATCTCTGTGACATTCAAGATATTCCCCCACTCCCTCAGCTCTCTATATTTTTTCTTACTCTATTGATTTCTTTGTTTATATTATTGAAGAATGATAGACTCATCATATTACATTAATTTCAGGTGCATAACATAGTGATTTGATATTTTTATACTCTATGAAATGATCTTTATGATATATCTAGTTACCACCTGCAACCATACAAAGTAATTACAATTACTGACTATATTCCCTATGCTGTACATTACATCCTGTGACTTATCTATTTTATAACTGGAAGTTTATACCTCTTCATCCTCCCACTCCTCTCCACTCTGCGAACCAAAAGTTTGTTCTCTATATCTATGAGTCTGTTTCTGTTTTATTATATTTATTTATTTGTTTTGTGTTTCAGATTCCACATACAGGTGAAATCATACAGTATTTGTCTCTCTCTCTGACTTATTTCACTTAGCATAATATCCTCTAGGTCCATCCATGTTGTCACAAATGGCAAGATTGAATTTTTTTATGGCTGAGTAACATTCCATTGTGTGTATATCCATTCCTCTATCAATTGGACACTTAGGTTTCTTCCATATTTTGGCTATTATAAACAATGCTGCAGTGGACAGAGGGGTGCATATATTTTTTTGAATTAGTGTTTTTGTTTTCTTTGGGTAAATATCCAGGGTGGAATTGCTGGATTGTACAGTAGTCTTATTCTTAATTTTTTGAAATCTCCATACTATTTTCCATGATGGCTGTACCAATTTACATTCCCACCAACAGTGCATGAGGATTTCCTTTTTGCCACATCCTCACCAACACTTGTTATTTGTCTTTTTGACAATAGCCATTTTGATAGCTGTGAAGTGATAGCTCATTGTAGTTTTGATTTGCATTTCCCTGATGATTAGTGACGTTGGGCATCTTTCCATATGCCTGTTGGCTACCTGTATTTCTTGTTTGGAAAAATGTCTATTCAGGTCATCCGCCCTTTTTCTTTTTGCAGTACCGGGCCTCTCACTATTGTGGCCTCTTCCGTTGCAGAGCACAGGCTCCGGATGCGCAGGATTAGCGGCCATGGCCCACAGGCCTAGCTGCTCCGCAGCATGTGGTATCCTCCTGGACCGGGGCATGAACCCGTGTCCCCTGCATCGGCAGGTGTACTCTCAACCAATGCACCACCAGGGAAGCCCTCGCTCATTTTTTAATTGGGTTGTTTCTTTTTCTTTGGTTGATTAAGTTATATGAGTTCTTTATATATTTTGGATATTAATTGGAGGACATATTATTTGCAACTTTCTTCTCCCATTGGTAGGCTGACTTTTCCTTTTGTTGCACGTTTTCTTCACAGTGCAAAACCTTTTTAGTTTGATGTAGTCACATTTTAATTTTGATTTTACTGCCCTTGCCTGAGAAGACAGATCCAAAATATATTGCTAAGACCAAAGTCAGAGTTTTCTACCTATATCTTTTTCTAGGAGTTTTATGGTTTTGTGTCTTACATTTAATTCTGTATTACATTTTGAGTTTATTTTTGTATATGGTGTAAGAAAGTAGTCTAGTTTCATTCTTTTGCATATAGCTGTTCAGTTTTCCCAACACCATATGTTGAAGAGACTGTCTTTTTCCCATTGTATATTCTTGCTCTCTTTGTTGTAGTTTAATAGACTATATATGTGAGGGGTTATTTCTGGGCTCTCTATTCTGCTTCATTGATCTATGTGACAGTTTTTCTTCCATACAGTTTTGACTACTATAGCATTGTAGTATAGTTTCAAATCAGGGAGCGTGAGACTTCTAGCTTTGTTCTTCTTTCTCAAGGTTGCTTTGGCAATTCAAGATCTTTTGTTATCCTGGACCTGGATATCTATTTCCTTCCCCAGGTTAGGGGAGTTTTCAGCCATTATTTTTTCAAATAACTTTTCTGTCCCTTCCTTGCTATATTCTCCTTCTAGATCCCCTATAATGCAAATGTTAATATGTTTGATGTTGTCTCAGAGGTCCCTTAAACTATCCTTATTTTTTTTTAGTTCTTTTTTCTTTTTGTTCTTCTGATTGTGATTTCCACTATTCTGTCTTCAAGATTGCTGATTCCTTTTTCGGTATATCTAATCTGCTATTGATTCCCTGTAGTGTATTTTTCATTTCAGTTATTACATTCTTCAGCTTTGATTGTTTTTTTCTTATATTTTATAACTCTTTGTTGAAGTTCTGTGTTCTTCCATTCTTCTTCAAATTTGATCAGCATCTTTATCACCATTACTTTGAACTCTTTATGAAGTAAATTACTTATCTCCTTTTTATTGTTTTTCTATTCGCCCCCCACCTTGGGATTTAATCTTGTTCTTTCATTTGGAACACATTTCTCTGTCTCCTCATTTTGTTTTACTTTCTGTGTTTGTTTATGTGAATTAGGCAAAACAGCCACCCCTCCAGGTTTTGAAGCTGTGGCTTTGTGTAGGAGCATCCCCTGCATAGACTGAATGTGTTAGATGGCTTAGGCAGGCCAGCTGGAGCTGGAGTTGGTGTGTGCTAGGGGATCCCAGGGCATACCACATCAGGGTTGATTTGGGGGCATGGTTATAGCTAATATGGGATATGGGCCTGATGTGTCCTCGGGCAGCATGTCAGGCTGGTAGAATGCCTGGACAGTGTTCCTGTCTATGCTTTCTAGGTGGAGGAATGCAATAAAAATACTGCTCTGTAATGCCTCTGACCCCAGAGAGTTCCAGCCATTTCAGTTCCAGCCAAGCAGTTGCTCTAGGTTTAGTAAATGAATTTCCTTCACATATGGACTAGGAACCTTATAAACTGCTGAGTTTTTGCTGTATCTTAGGGCAGATGAGTCTGTGTGAGGGTCTTTCAGTGATATCACTCCGTACTTCAGGTTGCTGTGACAGGCATGGGGTTCCCGTCAAGTTCGTGTCTCCATTTCTACCCATCTCTATGTGGTCCCTCTATGGTTTGTTGTACAGAAGATGTTCAATTAACACTCAGTGTTTCTTCAGAAGAAATTGCTTTATATGTAGGTATAGATTAGGTGTGTCCATGGGAAGAGTAGGTTCAGGATCTTCCTACACCACCGTCTTGATCTGGAACTTTCACCATTGGAAACTTGACAGAAATTGCATTGATTTGTAGGTCATTTTAGCTAGTATGAACACTTTAACAATATTAATTATTCCAATTCATAGACATGAGACATCTTTCCATTTATTTGTGTCTTCTTCAATTTGAGATCATACATTTCTTAGAGCTACACATCCCAGGCTGTGATTAAAGAGTTTTATCTAATCCTACAGTTTTCTGTAATCTTTTTCACATCACGCCACACAAAGAAATCACAACACTCATGGCACAGTGGGGTAAAATATGAGGACTATTTCAGTCAGCTAGTCCATACTCTGCCCAGTGCCCAAGTTGATTAATATCTCAGGCTATCTATAAATCCATCATGAGTTGTCAAAGATCCACAGTGAACTGCTTAGGGAATTCTGCTCCAAGTATGTGGGGACATTTGAAGAGAAATTATAGCAACTATTAGAATAAAATATTAATTACCTGATTATGAAATATATAGCAAATTTTTAACAGGATCATGATATACCTTGTTTTTACCTTGTACATTATATATATTCCCCATGTTAAAATATTTATCTTAATAAATATTAAATAAAACCTATTAATCTTTTCCTTTATAGATTAGAAGCTAAAGATTTTTAGTTATTCATCTACATATTTTAATATATTTACATTTTTATTTTATGTTTAAATCTATACTAAATTTCAAACATATTTAGAGATATATAAATAATAGGGATCTAATTATGTTTTCCAAAAAAAATACCGAGCCAAAAATCTCATCACTATTTATTGAATAATTCCTTCTTTAACCCCTAGTTTTAAATTTCATCTACTCTATGTAGCAAAGTTTACACAAATATAAATTTATTTTTCTATATTTTTATTTTCACTTCTGATTCACTGATCCACCTATTTACTTTGGCACCAATAGCATTCCTGTACATTTATTGTGGTTGTATAGTATAATTTGATACCTTGGAAAGCTAATCTTTTGGAAAGCTAGTCTTTACTATTATAACTCTTTATTTCAAACATTTTCTGATAATTTTCATACATTTGTAATTATAAATATTTCATAATGATTCAGGGAAAATTCCCTAATTGTTTTTATAATAAAACATAAGAAAAACTAACACATTTTTTATAGTGGGCCTTCCCATAGGAATGTGCTATTTACCTCTCACCATTTACACAATTCTTATTTATTTATTTTATTTATTTATTTATTTTTTTTGCTGTACGCGGGCCTCTCACTGTTGTGGCCTCTTCTGTTGCGGAGCACAGGCTCTGGACGCGCAGACTCAGTGGCCATGGCTCACGGGCCTAGCCGCTCCGCGGCATGTGGGATCCTCCCAGACTGGGGTACGAACCCGTGTACCCTGCATCGGCAGGCGGACTCTCAACCACTGCGCCACCAGGGAAGCCCCACAATTCTTATTTTATACCCCTCAGTAAAATGTTGTGCTTTCAGTAAAGTATTGTGGTTGGGCTCATCAGTTAAGTTTAATCCTAGCCATTTTATGTTAATGCATTATCCAGCTATAGGCATAGATGATATTGATGTTGTTTTATTATTTTGCTGGGCTTAGGCCTAAGTGCTATGGTAGCTCCTGTAAAAGAAATTGAGCAAGATTTTTTCTTTCTGTATATTGTGTTTATTTTAAATGGAATATAAATTACTTTCCCCATTAAATTATGTTGGCCTGATACTTTGGGGAGTAGGAGATGAGTTATTTGGCAACTTTCTTAATTACTTTCATAATTATTGGCTATTTCAGGATTTTTTCAAAAAATTATTTCTATATTGCTAGAAAATATTCCATGTCATTCAGATTTTGAAAAATGTTAGTCTAACTATAAAACATATGTCTATACAGTTATTTTAATTCTTCAGAAAATTCTTTTCTATTTATTATTATAATTGTTTTCTCACTTATAATTTTGTGGTTTTCTAATTTTGTATATTTTACCCCACACACCTGCATTTTTTTGTCTCTAGTTAGAATATTTGGTGGCATATGTGCTTCATTTGTCTGTTCAAAAAATTTATTTTATAAATTAATTAATTTATTTGTAAGACTAATTTCTCTTTCTCTTTTCTTCTTCTTGTTTACACAGGCTTTGTTTTATCTTTTAATGTAATCTCTTGAATCAATATTATAATTCATTTATATTCATTAGCTTTTAGTAGGAAAATTTATCCTTATAAATTTTTCTCTAAGTTCAGCTTGGCCACAGTGTTTAAGCTTTGATAACTATTTTAAGCATTGCCATCAGTTTCTAAGTATTCTGAAATCACTGAGATGATTTACGATTTGATTCAAGAATTATTTGGGAGGCTTTTCATTTAGTTGAAGTTTTTGTCTTTACTTTTAGTATTTAATTGAATTTGGGTCACAGAATATGACATATTCAATTATTTTCTTTTTAGAACTGACAATTTCTTTGTGAATTCTTGGTATTTTTTTTTTGTTTTTATAAATAGCTCATTGAAGCTGATAAACAAAGTTTATTTTCTGTTGTAGAGTACAGAGTGCCTTCCCATTGAGGAGGGATTCTTGTGAGGTCAGAATATATTTCTTAGTCATTGAGAGCTTGTTTCTCCTTCCCACAACACACACTAGCAAGTTGGACATCCCTTCATCAAAGCAGTGACAAAAAGAAAACTCAAAAAGAAAAAATGAAAAGAAAAATCTCAGCAAAGTGCTGGAAAAATTCCCATGCATGATCGCAGAGTTTGTTTCTCAGTTCCAGAGACAAGATAAGAATAGATCCATTTTGTATACTCAATTAATTTGTTTCAAAATGAAGCCCATCAATTTGCAAAATCCTCTCTTTAGATTACTAATTAGGCAATTTTTATTACCTTATAAAGAGAATCCTGATGAAAAACAGCCACCATCACACTTTCCCGTCTTGGATGCCAAGAGGATGGCATTCAGAAATTTGTTTCCATTTTATAAACCCCAATCTATGAATGTGGACAACATTAGCTGAAAAAGAGCTGATGCTATTATGTTAAGTTCATATTAGTCCTGATTAACTGAACTGATTTATGGACAAGTTTTCCTTTAATTTTTTTTTCCCTAGCAATCAATATTTATTTTAAATTAACCCAAGTTCTCAGGATTTCTTTTCAAGGTTATTGCAATCCCTTTTTAACTAGTTTGCCTGCTTCTGCTCTTGCCTTCCCACAGTCTCTTCTTAAACAGAACTAGAATGATCCTTTCAACCAGAGAATTTGCATTTTAAAACATTTTATGCCTGTCTTTCAGTCTTTGCACTATTTACTACCTCTGCCTAGAATGTTTTTCCCTCATATGACCACAAGCCTGACTTCCTCACTTTCCTCGTGTCTTTGCACAATTTTCCCTTTTCAAGAGGACAAATTTGGCCCTTTAATACTACACACTGCCCCCTGATGCTAGTATTTCCAACCTTCCTTACTTTGCTCTCCTTTCTCATTTTTCTGTAGCACCTTCTGACATATTATATGTATTTACAACTTTTTGGTTTACTCTCACTGCTTAAATGTAAGCAGCAGGTCAGGGATCTTCACTTTCACCGATGCATCTCAAGCATGAGACCAGTTACTTCCACACAGTATGAACTCAATACATATTTATTGAATGTTTGAGTCAATATATGATTTTCAACAGTATGATTTTCAACTTGCTTGGAAAAATGCCTTCTTAAAATACATTACAAAAAGAAGCAATCAAAATTTACTATGATAATTTAGAAGTCTAAACACAAACATTTAAATTTGCAAAGAAAGAGTTAAACAAACTCTAGTCTTATGATGACATGATGAAATATGTCATACATTTAACCAAAAAGAGGTGACAGTATGAGTGGCAAGGGTGCCCCTGAGCCCAATCTGGTTTTGTACTGAGCACAGAGAAACCCTAGCACAGTATGATAACTCAAGTGTACAATTTTATAGGAATAGGCATTCGTGAGCCTGCATTTAAAACAAAAAAACATACAAAAACACAGCAGAGACACACATTTCCTAATCAAGGGCATGTTTTCATCAATTCAGATTTATATAAGGAGATTGCAAGAAAACTTCTGTTCTGATGTTTTCCTAACACCAATTTCTCCCAGGCACATTGGTAAACAGATTGTTGAAGTCCAATGTGTCAAAATAAAGAAAATGATGCATTTGAGTGTGTTCATTTTAAAATTAGAGACTGTCAAAAATATTAAAAAGAAATGTGAATCAAATAATTACAAAACATTTTTTTTTTCTAATTGCCTGAAAGAGTAATAGACATTATGAAGCTTGCTGTTACTACAACCAGATGGGACTTTTAAGAATTTCTTCAACACATTCTTAAAAGCTGATTTTAAATCTTAGGCAGTGCATGTTCAACTCTGTAACTGGTATTTGTGTACTTGTGTCATGTCAGCCAGAAGTAGCAAACATCCAGCTGTGCCCTACCCTTATCCTTCAAACTTCTTGTGCTCTGGCCAGCTTCCAATGGTCAGGGTCTACATCTTGCTGCCTGGAGATTTTTTTCCTATATCTTAGGAAGAGCCCTTTGCCTTCACCAGCAGATCACAAACAGTGGCTCTCAGGAGCTAAGTATCCTATCTCCCTCATCCTTGCAGTGATTTTAATGCACATAACTTAGGCATTTCTTTTTCCCTACAGGAGTAAGCTTCTGGGTTTAAAATAACACGCCCTTTATCATTTGCCTTACCTTCCAAGTACCACTTGCTTATTCCTCTATAAGTATTTCCTGAACATCTAAAAAAAAAGTGTTTTAACACAAATCTTCAAGTCACCTACAGCCAGCACAAAACACCACCAGGAGTTGAGGATGATACATGGATTATTTCCAAAATTATTTTTCTGTACAAATATGACACATTATAATGACATTGTACATATTTTGTTAATGTAAATTTACTAGATATCATCATTTTTTCCCCTCTAGATATATTTCCACCTTTTTTACATCTTATTCTATTTTGCTCTCCAGATAGATCTCCATGGACTACTTGATGGGCTCCCTTGACCTCTGGCTTCTGATAGGTTAGCCAATGGGAAGAGCCTACAAGAGATCAAGAGTAAAAGGTGAAAGGAGTCAGGATCTTTATTCTCTTGTTGTTTTTCCTCTTTTCTACATCATCATGGATTGGCTACATTTCTCTTCCACAGGCTACCCTCCTGTCAGGCTGTTCTAACAGCCAATCTTTCCCATTTGGGTGACAGCTCCCTTTCATTCACCTTTAGATTTAGGAAGTGTAATGGCTCCCTACTGTTACTAAGCCAGGGTGCAACACTTCTACTGTTTGTAGGAGTCGAGGAACCAAAATTATTATAAGTGGTCCCTTTATTAAATGCTTCATTGATTACTCAGTTTGAGTGTGCCTTTGCTTCATGACAAGACTCTTTTACAAGAAATAAATGCACATGATAAAAAAAATGATACCTCCAAATAAAACAGAAAAGTGCAAAATTCTTCTGTTCCTCTCCCCAATTTTTATTCCCTGAAGGTAAACATCTTCAACTGTTTCTCCCTAAATAATATATTTCTGACAGATATTTTTGGTTAGTCAATACCTAATAATATTTACTGACTACTTGCTTTGACGTATAAAAATGTAGCTCATCCACATTATTGATTCCTCTCTCCCCCCTGCTCCATCAGTCTTGGCAAGTTATGTTTTTATGTTTAGATCTCCTTTGATCTTTAGGGTATTGAGTGATATAATTCAACTTCTCTTTTATGATCTATCAAGTTTAGAAAGTACATCTTCTCTCCCTACCATAAAAGATGCGAAAATCAGTGGCTCTGTAATTCTCTACCTTCCTTCACTTTCCCCTTCACTTGCCAATTTCTGTTAGCTCTACCATGGATGTTTACTGTTAAGTTTATAAAATTTGTTTTCTTCAGATTTATGGTCATCAATTACTCAAGTAGCTTTTGGGTTTCCCTGACGTTATACAATGTCTTGTTTATTTTTCCTACTTAAAAAAATATATACTATGTCTTTAGCTTATCACTAAGTTCATTCAGCTCTTAACCATATAATTTGTTAAAGTAAATACAATTTCACTTTTTATATTATGAATTGCTATCTAAGCTTACTGAATATCTTATCTTCATTGCCCTCCTTTTGTACTTATATATCATTGTTCTTCCTTCTTGGATTCCATTTTAATATTACTAAAGTATATCCTCAATTATTTTTTCAGTCAATAAGTGCACGGAAAATAAACTTTCTGAAATCTTCTATGCAGAAAATGTCTTTATTTTGTCTTCATACTTAGTTGTTACTTAGTCCTGATATATAATGCTAGTTCAAAATAATTTTCTTTAAAAATTTTGAAGACAGTGCATTCTCCTGTGCAGTGCTGCTGAAATGAATATTTTGTCTTTTTTTAATCTCTGGAAGATTTCTGGATTTTACTGAATTTGTTTATTGAATTTGTTGATTTTTCTTCAATAGTCACATATTTTTAATTTCTAAGAATTTTCTCTTGTTCCCATATTGTCTCCTTCCCTCTAGTAGTCTATGTTTCTTTAAAAATGCAATATTTTCTTGTATATCTCTGAAGATTCTAAGTAGATTTTTTAAGAGATATCTTCCAATGCATGATTTACCCATTTTCCTAGGGTCTGTATTATGCTTGCTTATCTTGGATCTTCTCTGTTCTTCTATTTCTTTTTCTTAAGTAGTTACTGCTCATTCAACATCTGTGTATCAAGGATTAGATTGATTAAACTATAGCAAGATTCCTCTTTTTCTATGTGAGAGTGCTTTCTAATACATTTTAGGAGAGCACAAGGATCTATCTCAATTTCCATGTCCATTGGTTGAGAATGTCATATGGAGTTTTCTATGTACATTAGTTGAGGATGTCATGCAATGGGGCACTCTGTACTGCTTGGGCTTATTGTGTGGTAGGGTTCTATGTACACTCACTGAGTTGTCATATGGTATACTGCTAGGATATATTATATGGATATTTCCACTGGTTGTGAATGTCACATGGAAGCTTCTTTGTATGTTGGTTGGGCATGTCATATGTAGTTTATTTACAGATCACCACTGGGAAGAATTAGGTAGGCTGGCCAAAAAAAGGAGAGGTTTATTCTGTTGTATTCATGCCCAAACCTGAAGTCCTTGCCATTCATCTATAGATGATCAAATTTCTTAAAAATATCAGTGTCTAATTTTAGCCTGGAATTAAATAGTAATCACTCTAGGCCACCCTGACAGTTTCCATCTCTGTCACTGGTATCTTCTGAGACACTGTTTTCTTTATTTTTTTCCCTCTGGCACTAAAATTTTATTCACATTTTGTCTTACCAAAATGTCTGGTCTACTGATGGTCCTCCGTTTAAATTTCAGCTTGATTATGGATTTATTTTCTTTTCTTGGAGAGACACAATGGCATGGTGGTTAAGACTATGGGTTTAAATTTAAACTCAGACTCTGCCATTTATTCCTGTGTGATTTTAGGAAAGTTACTTGACTTTCATTTACTTCAGTTTTCTAATTTGCATATGATAAAATATTTTATCAAAATAGGGATAATAGTCTCAATAATACTTATCTCACAGGGATAATAGGCATAATTAATAGTTTAATACTCATTAAATACTTAAAATATTCCCTGGCACATCATAGATACTGGATAAATATTAGCTATCTTTATTCTGCATTATTGTTATTTTTTATTGTAAATAATTTTTCCACTCTTTTTTTAGATTCTATTCCCATATAGCTCATTACTTACTATTGAGTAGAATTCCCATGCTACACAGTAGGTTCATATTAGTTACCTATTTTGTATGTAGTAGTGTGTATATGTCAATCCCAATCTCCCAATTTATCCCTCCCCATTTTCCCCCCTTGGTAACCATAAGTTTGTTTTCTACATCTGTGACTCTGTTTCTTTTTTGTAAATACATTCATTTGTACCATTTTTTTAGGTTCCACATGTAAGCAATATCATATGATATTTGTCTTTCTCTGTCTGACTTAACTTCACTCAGTATGACAATCTCTAAGCCCATCCATGGCACTGCAAATGGCATTGTTTCATTCTGTTTTATGGCTGAGTAATATCTCCCTGTGTATATGTACCACATCTTCTTTATCCATTCCTCCATCGATGGACATTTATGTTGCTTCCATGTCTTGGTGATTGTAAATAGTGCTACAATGAACACTGGGGTACATGTATGTTTTCGAATTATGGTTTTCTCTGGATATATGCCCAGGAGTGGGATTGCTGGACCATATGGTAGCTCTATTTTTAGCTTTTTAAGGAGCCTCCATACTGTTCTCCAAAGTGACTGTACCAATTTACATTCCTACCAACAGTGTAAGAGGGTTCCCTTTTCTCCACACCCACTCCAGCATTTGTTGTTTATAGATTTTTCTAATGATGGCTGTGGTGTGAGGTGATACCTCACTGCAGTTTTGATTTGTGTTTCTCTGATAATTAGTGATGCTGAGCATCTTTTCATGTGCCTCTTGGCCATCTGTATATCTTCTTTGGAGAAATGTCTATTTAGATATTCTACGCATTTTTTTACTGGGTTGTTTTTTTTTTGGATATTGAGTTATATGAGTTGTTTTTATATTTTGGAGAAATTAAAGAAAAAATCCCACTTACTATCAGATCAAAAGGAATAAAAGAGGGCTTCAGGAGGGTCCTCCAGGTGAAGCGGGCCTCCCAGCTCTCCTCCGAGCTCCAGGCCGGGCAGCCTTGCACAGGCCTTCGACACCACGTTCTTCTCGAGTGACCCCACATGTCACTGCCCTCCCCACACCCAACCTGGTTGCTTCTCAGCTGGGGTGCTCATAGGGCTCAAGGGACTGAACTGTATGTTTAAAGATTTCTCCTCAGAGAGCGGAGGGGAAGATGGCGGAAGAGTAAGATGCGGAGATCACCTTCCTCCCCACAGATACACCAGAAATACATCTACACATGGAGCAACTCTTACAGATCACCTACAGAACGCTGGCAGAAGACCTCAGACATCCCAAAAGCCTCAGAAGCAGTGGATTAAAGCTCCACAATCAACTTGATATACCCTATATCTGTGGAATACATGATTAGACAATGAATCATCCCAAATTGAGGAGCCATGTGGATGAAAGGCCCTTGGTGCTGCAGCAAGGAGTCAGTGCTGTGCCTCTGAGGTGGGAGAGCCAACTTCAGGACACTGGTCAACAAGAGTCCTCCCAGCTCCACATAGTATCAAATGGCGAAAATTTCCCAGAGATCTCCATCTCAACACCAGCACCAAGCTTCATTCAATGACCAGCAAGCTACAGTGCTGGACACCCTAAGCCAAACAACTAGCAAAACAGAAACACAACCCCAACCATTAGCAGAGAAGCTGCCTAAAATAATAATAAGTCCACAGACACCCCAAAACACAGTACCAGACGTGGACCTGCCCACTAGAGAGACAAGATCCAGCCTCATCCACCAGAACACAGGCACTAGTGCCCTCCACCAGGAAGCCTACACAACACACTGAATCAACCTTAGCCACACGAACCTGCAGCCTGCAAAAAGGAGACCCCAAACAGAGTAAGATAAGCAAAATGAGAAGACAGAAAAACACACAGCAGATGAAGGAGCAAGATAAAAACCCACCAGACATAACAAATGAAGAGGAAATAGGCAGTCTACCTGAAAAAGAATTCAGAATAATAATAGTAAAGATGATCCAAAATCTTGGAAATAGAATGGACAAAATGCAAGAAACATTTAACAAGGACCTAGAAGAACTAAAGATGAAACAAACAATGATGAACAGCACAATAAATGAAATGAAACAGACTCTAGATGGGCTCAATAGCAGAATAACTGAGGCAGAAGAACGGATAAATGACCTGGAAAATAAAATAGTGGAATAACTACTGCAGAGCAGAATAAAGAAAAAAAGAATGAAAAGAACTGAGGACAGTCTCAGAGACCTCTGCCACAATATTAAATGCACCAAATTCGAATTATAGGGATCCAGAAGAAGAAGAGAAAAAGAAAGGGACAGAGAAAATATTTGAAGAGATTATAGTTGAAAACTTCCCTAATATGGGAAAGGAAATAGTTAATCAAGTCCAGAAAGTAAAGAGAGTCCCATACAGGATAAATCCAAGGAGAAATACGTCAAGACACATATTAATCAAACTGTCAAAAATTAAATACAAAGAAAGCATATTAAAAGCAGCAAGGGAAAAACAACAAATAACACACAAGGTAATGCCCATAAGGTTAACAGCTAATATCTCAGCAGAAACTCTGCAAGCCAGAAGGGAGTGGCAGGACATACTGAAAGTGATGAGGGAGAAAAACCTGCAACCAAGATTACTCTACCCAGCAAGGATCTCATTCAGATTTGATGGAGAAATTAAAACCTTTACAGACAAGCAAAAGCTGAGAGAGTTCAGCACCACCAAACCAGCTTTACAACAAATGCTAAAGGATATTCTCTAGGCAAGAAACACAAGTGAAAGAAAAGACCTATAATAACGAACCCAAAACAATTTAGAAAATGGGAATAGGAACATACATATCGATAATTACCTTAAAAGTAAATGGACTAAATGCTCTCATCAAAAGACACAGATTGGCTGAATGGATACAAAAACAAGACCCATATATATGCTGTCTACAAGAGACCCACTTCAGACCTAGAGACACATACAGACTGAAAGTAAGGGGATGGAAAAAGATATTCCATGCAAATGGAAACCAAAAGAAAGTTGGAGCAGCAATTCTCATATCAGACAAAATAGACACTAAAATAAAGACTATTAGAAGAGACAAAGAAGGACACTACATAATGATCAAGGGATCGATCCAAGAAGAAGATATAACAATTTTAAATATTTATGCTCCCAACATAGGAGCACCTCAATACATAAGGCAAATACTAACAGCCATAAAAGGGGAAATTGACAGTAACAAATTCATAGTAGGGGACTTTAACACCCCACTTTCACCAAGGGACAGATCATCCAAAATGAAAATAAATAAGGAAACACAAGCTTTAAATGATACATTAAACAAGATGGACTTAATTGATATTTATAGGATCTTCCATCCAAAAAACAACAGAATAAACATTTTTCTCAAGTGCTCATGGAACATTCTCCAGGATAGATTATACCTTGGGTCAAAAATCAAGCCTTGGTAAATTTAAGAAAATTGAAATTGTATCAAGTATCTTTTCCGACCACAATGCCATGAGACTAGATATCAATTACAGGAAAAGACCTGTAAAAAATACAAACACATGGAGGCTAAACAATACACTACTTAATAATGAAGTGATCACTGAAGAAATCAAAGAGGAAATAAAAATAATACGTGGAAACAAATGACAATGGAGACACAATGACCCAAAATCTATGGGATGCAGCAAAAGCAGTTCTAAGAAGGAAGTTTATAGCAATACAAGCCCACCTTAAGAAACAGGAAACATCTCGAATAAACAACCTAACCTTGCACCTAAAGCAATTAGAGAAAGAAGAACAACAATAACAAAAAAAAAAACAACCCAAAGTTAACAGAAGGAAAGAAATCATAAAGATCAGATCAGAAATAAATGAAAAAGAAATGAAGGAAATGATACCAAAGATCAATAAAACTAAAACTGGTTCTTTGAGAAGATAAACAAAATAGATCAACCATTAGCCAGACTCATCAAGAAAAAACGGGAGAGGACTCAAATCAATAGAATTAGAAATGAAAAAGGAGAAGTGACAACTGACACTGCAGAAATAAAAAAGATCATGAGAGATTAACTCTATGCCAAAAAAATGGACAACCTGGAAGAAATGGACAAATTCTTAGAAATGCACAACCTGCCAAGACTGAATCAGGAAGAAATAGAAAATATGAACAGACCAATCACAAGCACTGAAATTGAGACTGTGATTAAAAATCTTCCAACAAACAAAAGCCCAGGACCAGATGGCTTCACAGGTGAATTCTATCAAACATTTAGAGAAGAGCTAACACCTATCCTTCTCAAACTCTTTCAAAATATAGCAGAGGGAGGAACACTCCAAAATTCCTTCAACGAGGCCACCATCACCTTGATACCAAAACCAGACAAGGATGTCACAAAGAAAGAAAACTATAGGTCAATATCAACTGATAAATATAGATGCAAAAATCCTCAACAAAATACTAGCAAACAGAATCCAACAGCACATTAAAAGGATCATACACCATGATCAAGTGAGGTTTATTCCAGGAATGCAAGGATTCTTCAATATATGCAAATCTATCAATGTGATAAACATATTAACAAATTGAAGGAGAAAAAACATATGATCACCTCAATAGATGCAGAGAAAGCTTTTGGCAAAATTCAACACCCATTTATGATAAAAAACCCTGCAGAAAGTAGGCATAGAGGGAACTTTCCTCAACATAATAAAGGCCATATATGACAAGCCCACACCCAACATCATCTTCAATGGTGAAAAACTGAAAACATTTCCACTAAGATCAGGAACAAGACAAGGTTGCCCTCTCTCAACACTCTTATTCAACATAGTTTTGGAAGTTTTAGCCACAGCAATCAGAGACGAAAAGGAAACTAAAGGAATCCAAATCAGAAAGGAAGAAGTAAAGCTGTCACTGTTCGCAGATGACATGATACTATACATAGAGAATCCTAAAGATGCTACCAGAAAACTACTAGAGTTAATCAATGAATTTGGTAAAGTAGCAGGATACAAAATTAATGCACAGAAATCTCTGGCATTCCTATACACTAATGATGAAAAATCTGAAAGTGAAATCAAGAAAACACTCCCATTTACCATTGCAACAAAAAGAATAAAATATCTAGGAATAAACCTACCTAAGGAGACAAAAGACCTGTATGCAGAAAATTATAAGACACTGATGAAAGAAATTAAAGATGATACAAATAGATGGAGAGATATACCATGTTCTTGGATTGGAAGAATCAACATTTTGAAAATGACTCTACTACCCAAAGCAATTTATAGATTCAATGCAATCCCTATCAAACTACCACTGGCATTTTTCACAGTACTAGAACAAAAAAATTCACAATTTGTATGGCAACACAAAAGACCCCGAATAGCCAAAGCAATCTTGAGAACGAAAAAAGGAGGTGGAGGAATCAGGCTCCCTGACTTCAGACTATACTACAAAGCTACAGTAATCAAGACAGTATGGTACTGGCACAAAAACAGAAAGATAGATCAATGGAACAGGATAGAAAGCCCAGAGGTAAACCCACATACATATGGTCACCTTATCTTTGATAAAGGAGGCAGGAATGTACAGTGGAGAAAGGACAGCCTCTTCAATAAATGGTGCTAGGAAAACTGGACAGGTACATGTAAAAGTATGAGATTAGATCACTCCCTAATACCATACACAAAAATAAGCTCAAAATGGACTAAGCATCTAAATGTAAGGCCAGAAACTATCAAACACTTAGAGGAAAACATAAGCAGAACACTGTATGACATAAATCACAGCAAGATCCTTTTTGACCCACCTCCTACAGAAATGGAAATAAAAACAAAAATAAACAAATGGGACCTAATGAAACTTCAAAGCTTTTACACAACAAAGGAAACCATAAACAAGACCAAAAGACAACCCTCAGAATGGGAGAAAATATTTTCAAATGAAGCAACTGACAAAGGATTAATGTCCAAAATTTACAAGCAGCTCATGCAGCTCAATAACAAAAAAACAAACAACCCAATCCAAAAATGGGCAGAAGACCTAAATAGACATTTCTCCAAAGAAGATATGCAGACTGCCAACAAACACATGAAAGAATGCTCAACATCTTTAATCATTAGAGAAATGCAAATCAAAACTACAATGAGATATCATCTCACACCAGTCAGAATGGCCATCATCCAAAAATCTAGAAACAATAAATACTGGAGAGGGTGTGGAGAAAAGGGAACACTTTTGCACTGCTGGTGGGAATGTGAATTGGTACAGCCACTATGGAGAACAGTATGGAGGTTCCTTATAAATGTACAAATAGAACTACCATATGACCCAGCAATCCCACTACTGGGCATATACCCTGAGAAAATCATAATTCAAAAAGAGTCATGTACCAAAATGTTCATTGCAGCTCTATTTACAATAGCTCAGAGATGGAAACAACCTAAGTGCCCATCATTGGATGAATGGATAAAGGAGATGTGGCACATATACAATGGAATATTACTCAGCCATAAAAAGAAACGAAATTGAGCTATTTGTAATGAGGTGGATAGACCTAGAGTCTGTCATACAGAGTGAAGTAAGTCAGAAAGAGAAAGACAAATACCGTATGCTAACACATATATATGGAATTTAAGAAAAAAAATGTCCTGAAGAACCTAGGGGTAAGACAGGAATAAAGACACAGACCTACTGGAGAACAGACTTGAGGATATGGGGAGGGGGGAAGGGTGAGCTGTGACAAAGCAAGAGAGAGGCATGGATATATATACACTACCAAATGTAAGGTAGATAGCTAGTGGGAAGCAGCTGCTTAGCACAGGGATATCAACTTGGTGCTTTGTGACCACCTGGAGGGGTGGGATAGGGAGGGTGTGAGGGAGGGAGACGCAAGATGAAAGAGATATGGGAACATATGTATATGTATATGTATAACTGATTCACTTTGTTATAAAGCAGAAACTAACACACCATTGTAAAGCAATTATACCCCAATAAAGATGTTAAAATAAAAAAATAAAAATAAAAAAATAAAATACGTAGGAATAAACCTACCTAAGGAGACACAAGACTGTACTCAGAAAACTATAAGATATTGATGAAAGAAATCAAAGATGACACAAATAGATGGAGAGATATACCATGTTCTTGGACTGGAAGAATCAATATTATGAAAATGATTATACAACCCAAAGTAATCTACAGATTCAATGCAATCCCTATTAAATTACCTATAACATTTTTCACAGAATTAGAACAAAAAATTTTACAATTTGTACAGAAACTCCGAAGACCCTAAATAGCCAAAGCCATCTTGAAAAAGAAAAACAGAGCTGGAGGAATCAGGTTTCTTCATGTCAGGCTGTATTACAAAGCTATAGTCACCAAAACAGTATGGTACTGACACAAAGACAGACTTATAGATCGATGGAACAGGAAATAAAGTCCAGAGATAAAGCCATGCAACTATGGCCACCTAATCTATGACAAAGGATACAAGAAAATACAATGGAAGAAAGACAGTGTCTTCCATAAGTGGTGCTGAGAAAACTGGACAGCTACATGTGAAAGAATGAAATTAGAACATTCTCTAACACCATACAAAAAATAAACTCAAAATGGACTAAAGATCTAAATGTCTGACCGGATACTATAAAACTCTTAGAGTAAAACCTAAGCAGAACATTCTCTTAACTGAAATTGCAGCAAGATGTTTTTTGATCCACCTCCTGGAATAATGAAAATAAAAACAAAAATAAACAAATGGGACTTAATTAAACTTAAAAGCTTTTTCACAGCAAAGGAAGCCATAAACAAAACAAAGAGAATGGGAAAAAAACCTACAGAATGAGAGAAAATATTTGCAAACAAAGTGACTGACAAGCGATTAATCTCCAAAATATACATTATTTAATTTATGTGATTTATGTGGTATTTTGAGAAGAAGAAGAAAGCTTAGCGGCCATATCACTACTTGAACCACAAAACAATAAGGTAAATATTAAGTTCAAAATTATTATTTTAGATAAATATGGGGAGAAAAACAAAATTTGAACTTGAATATAAAACATAAGTACTTTCGTGGGTCTTTATTTCTAACCAACACAAGGGAATATTGAATTGCTTCCTAGAGTTACCCACCTTCTTGTGCCATGGCTGATGCAATGATATTCCAAGATTTTGTGATGAAATTTCAAGAGAATTATTTAACAATCTTCTCATTCTTATCAGATCAAAAGTTTACTAATTTCTCAGTTCTGATAATGAGTCTTAAAGTTGAGATTCATTGCAGCTGTGAACAGAGTTCTAACTTTTCTTCTTTCCTATTTACATTAAATTGTTTAAAATTTTGCACTTGGTGACAAATTGTAAGCTCTCTTTACCATTCAACGTGTAGCATACAGTTAGATTTTGTTATTGCAAGCCCTATACCTTGTAATATCATATTGGAAGAAGTGTGTCTTTTCTGAAATAGTCATAAATGTAAAACTTTATTTTTCCTATTGAATATGTTTAAATATAATTAGACCACAGAAGAATAAACTTCAGCATATGTTCTCATTGATTTTTTACAAATACATGTATAAATATTTTTTTCTCAACCCACAACACTCAAAATGATGCCATTCTAAAGTGATTTCTGTTTTCAAGTAATATAAGTTCAAAAATTATGTTATTTTAAATAAAAGGGACGATTTTTATAATCCAACTGGTGTTTCAACTCACCAAACCTATAGTAACCATTGTCTTTCTTCAAATAACATCATTACTAACTAGGAAACATTTTGCTGTAAAGAGTAAGAAAACAACACAAAGAAAATGTCATAATCTTTCTCAGTAGAAGCTGATGTTTCAGACAAAAGTTCTTCTACATGTTGTTTATATCATTTAGTTTAAACCAAGATTCTGAAACTAAAATTAAAATTACCATAATATTCAGAAAACTAAAGGCATATACATTAGAATAACATCAAAGAGAAGAGAGGAATGAAAGAAATGAGCAAAACATAGTCATATCCTTAGCCCAGGTTTTTAAAGAACAGTCTCATAGCATGGGTTCCTTCCTCTCTAAACAGCATGAGCAGCAATGCATCATTCAACTGAGCATGAAATGAACATGATTTCCAGGTGGCCTTCATCAATGGAATAGCATTCAATGACAATTTAAATTTGCCAGGAAGTTAAACATTTCCCAGATGAGAAGCTTATACAATTGAAATTCTACCAGGGAACTAAGAAGGGAAGATTTGAAGCTGATACTTACCTAGTACCACCACCATCAAACATTCCAACATTTTTTAAATAAGCAAACTTAATGATAATGAAACTAATTTTACCACATCATTCTGGGGGAGGAATATTTTCTATAAACTTTTGCTATTAACTGCTAGGATATTCTGAAACTATTTACCATTAAGATATAAGCACAGTGAGAAAAGGTAGGTCTTAATATACAGCATAGAATGTGGAAATAAAACCACTGATATAACAGAATCCCAGTATAATAGCGTTTGCAACAGTCAACTTTATGGTTAAGTTTACAACTCAATTTCATATCCTTGTTTCACATGCTCATAACAACTTGGTAGAAAGTTCTCCAGCATTAAAAACTTTCATACCTGGTCTCCAATTAAATATGAATGATTAACATGGACATTTTTCCATTTTAATAAAGCATTTTTTTCCTTTTCTATCTCCAAGGACAATTCCCCAACACAGATGCTCAGACAAATAGAATGAAAAATAAGGAATTTAAAATGCATGAATCTCATAACTAAACTTCAAACATTTATTATAGATCTTTTCTTTTAAACAACACCTGAATTTCAGGGAATTTAAAAGTTTTCTGACAAAACGCTGGTCCTTCAAAATGAACAATCTAGATTCCAAAACCACTGTAATCACCTGAAGCATTCATATCTTTAGAGAGAAGATGAAGTGATTATTGGAAGTTTAACAGACTTGGAACATAGTCCATACACTACAAAAGTCATATTTTTGCTGACAGACCTGCCCTAGAATTTTCCTCCTCTGCCTAGATGTCACCCAATGCCTCCTTGGCAGGGAAACATTGTTGAGTCTTACCAAAAAGTCAGACCCTTAATATTTGACAATACTGCTTTCTTTCTAACCCCTTCCATCATATAACCTCCTGAAAAATGTATCTGTTATCCCAGGAAATACCCAGTTTTTCTCCCATCAATGATGTAAGACTGTCTTAAACTCCGTACCCCTCTCATGACCTTCCCCTAACTTCAAGATTGTTTCACCTATTCATTGGCACTAAGTAAGAGCCAGGGCCCACTCACCCATGGGGGCTTTTGGAAATGTATGGGGATAGGAACTTGTGGAGTAGAGAGGAGAGGGAATCACTTGTATTTAGTGAATAGGAGTCAAGGGTGTTAATTACGTTTCAACATTCTGCAATCAAATTTAATGGCAATGTCCAAAATGTCAATAGCACCTACTTGAGAAATAATGATCTACATTATCTCTTCCATCAAGAAATTGGTCACCTAGGATGTTATTCATGTTAGACCTGCCCAGTCCTAGATATCTTAGCAAAGTAAAGCTGTGGAAACATATTGCACAACCTGCAACCAGAAAAGGGCTATGTTGCTCTAGATCGTGAATAAATCTGAAAAAAATGCCCCCAAACTGAGTATGGGAATGTAGAAATTGTTACTTGACATTTAGATATTCTGTTCTAAAGGACTAAAGCATTCATAGATAAGGTGTCAGGAATATAAGTACCATTGCTACAGGTCTCCACTGATGTGGCTCACAGAGCGTGAAGGTGGGGAGGAGGAGGGGAAAGGGGGTGCAGGCATGGCAGTGGTCTGGGAAAAGAAAGACAGTAATGCTATCCACATAACAAAAACTATTAGGGGCAGTAAAGGTAATATTATTTAAGAGGATGTACTTTGTTGTCTAACATTCCCAGGTCCAAATCCCATGCCCCATTGCTTAGTACAAATGATATGAGTCAACTTCTTCTAAAAGATGGCACTTGTAATAGATGCAGTACAAGTGAAAACATGAAAATAAAGAACCACAGTTTCCTTTGGAAACACTTATCTTGAGAAAAGTACAAGCATTAAGGAGTAATAGTAGGTAACACTTGAATGCTTACTATGTGAAAAGTGCTAATACGTTCATTATTTCCTTTAATTCTCACAACTCTAAGAGGTTCTGTGAGCCATTTTAAACACAGGGATCATGAGGGTTAGAGAGATGAAATAACTTGACCAACGTTACAGTAGCTAGTGCTTGACAGATTTAAGATTTGGACCCAGGTCTTCTTTACTTGAAATCAGAAGTTTTAGCCACTATCTGAACCTCCCTTCTAGAGAAGATCATGATAGACTGTCATGGAAAGATTGGTATTACAGTAGTGAGGAGAAAAAACAACCCAAAGTCAGAAAGAGGGTCCTCCTTGGGCCTCTATTTTGCTGAGAATAAGCAGCATCTGAAAGGAAGGGTACTGCCTAGATTCACCTGACAACCATGCCAGGCAGAAAGTCAGCAGGAAGGTGAGTGTTTGTCACTGGCACAGCACAAAGAAGGGGCTTGGACAAAGTCTCTGTGGCAGCCATGGAAATGTGTGGGAGTATAAGTGACTGAAGGCTCCAGCAGCTGTCTTTCTGAATCCAACACTGCACTCACATCCTTGAACTTTTCCCAACATGTCTAATCCCTTCCCAGGATCTGCTTCCCCAGACCAAAAATTCTATTAAGATGCATCTACTGGATGTGCAGCAACAAACTTTAAAAAAGTAATAATATCATCAATTACAAAAACACATATCACTTATTTCTAATATAACTAACCTATCTCATATAAAAAAGGAAAGGGAATAATTTTCTTCATGAAAGGAGAAAAACTCAAATCTCATCAGCTATTTTACCCAAATCTTAGTCTGAATGTCTGGATGGTAGTCATTTCTCCTTTGCTGTCTCCTCTCTTCTTAACTTACTGTCCCACTTTGCAAACTTTAAGGTTAGTGACACCAACACATGCTATATGAAATAGCTGGGGAAATGAGAGGAAAGTAGAATTACTAGCTAAAATGTACAAATATGTACATTATACAGAAAGGAAGAAAATATGGATTTTTTTTCTGCAAGACCATAGGTGTTAACATTGTGACTTGCTTCTTCTGCTACCTATCTACATTCCCTCTGCCCTAAACTTGCCAGGGTTCTTTGCCTAAAGAGTTGTATTAGTAAGGGTAAGTTTAGGCTTCTGTAAAAAAACAGAGCCAACAGTAAGTCAGTGGCTTAAAAATATTAAAACTCTGTCTGTCCTTTATGAACAGTGCAGAGTGCTCATTCATGATGAGCACCTGGCAACACATGGCTTCCAAGATGCTCCAGCCACTACCATTTCTGGCTGGCAAGGAGGAAAATGGGGGACACTCAGGAGAAAGGATTTCCTTTTAAGTACATAATACAGAAGTTAAGACACCACTTTCACTCACAGTACATTGATAAGAATGATAGCTGGGAAATAATGTCTCTAGTTGCACCACCATGCATCTAAGGCAAAGTAGAAAATGACTTTGAGGAGAAAATTAACAGTTCCCATCACATGACGTGACTCAAAACTTCATTCCTGAGGGGTCTGTGCTTTTTGTGAGTCTGTCTGAATTTGAATTAATTTTCCATTCCCACTGATCACTGGACAAAAGTAAACTAGAAAGTTTCCCCAAGAGAGCCCTAAGGACATACTATTTGCTCACTTCATTGCGTGGCATCATTACTTTTTGCCCATTGATAGTCAGGCTCATTCAAATATGCCAGTCATCATTCTCAACTCCTTTTTTCCTTGTTCATCAGGTAGAAAAAGAAACTCAAAGAACTCAGATGGCAATCTCCATATTCCAATTAAATTGAATCACTACTGTGTCCTATAATGAAAATCTTCTTCTCTTGTTAGGGACCCAGACAGCCAAGCCAGAAAACCCAAAGCTACAGGAATTAGAAAAAGTTTTGTGAGTTACTTAGTATAATAATGAAAGAAAACATTCTTACATTCATTTTATGTTACAATGGATTGTCTATTCCTTTATCTTGATTTCAAGAGAAAAAATTATTTTTCTAAATCCAGCACACACCTGGTCTCTAGCCTTATTTGATAAATTCTTCTACAAGTGTAGTGAATGGGCTTGTGATCCAGTCCATTTGATTTCCCTTCCTCGATAGCTACAGCTATCGACCATAAAGATGATTGCTGCTTCATCTGCAAATAATATCTCCATTCTTCCATTCCCCATCCAGGGGGCTCTTCTTTAGGCTATACCCATCCAGTCAAAGCCATCAGCATCTCTTGTCTAGACTATCAAAAAGACCTCTGCTCATAACCCCCTCCAACTACTACTTGCCCCTTTGAATCCACTCTTCACACAGAGTCAGAGTGATCCTCTCAAACATAAGTTAGAATCACACATCGCTGTTTTTATAATCTCCCAGTGACTCCAGAACACAATCTAAAGGTGTGACATACCCACTAAGTCTTTTGATGTCTTATCCTACCATGCAATTTCTTATTCTATCTACCTAACCACACTGCCCTTCTTGATTTTTCTGGAATAGACTGAACATAATTTTCTGTATGGCTTTTTCCACTTGCTATTTCTTCTGCCTTGAGCTCTTTTCCCACAGATAGCCTAGTGGCTACTTACCCTGCTTTCTCCAAGTCTCTCCTTGAATATGACCTTAACAGTGGGTCCTACTCTGATTGAATTGTATAAGCTAACACCTTCCCCATCTCAACTAAGCATTTTTCAATTTTTAAAATAGTCTCTTGAAAAAGCTACTATGTTGAAATTGAAATTTTTTCCAAGGAAAAAGCTAAGCAGAAGACAGAGAAGGTAATTCTCATGTTGAATTTCTATTAAAATTTGCTTTCTTTTGTTTGATTTTTTTAATAGCCTGGAATTTATAATTTTCTTGATGTTGAAAGTCATAATTTTTGGCTATTCTAAAAATAAAATGAATATATATATGTATATATGTATGTATATATATGTATACATATATGTGTATATATGTGTGTTTGTGTATATATATATCTCCTCCTGCCTCATCTTATTTCAGTAGTTACTTTTAAATAAATAAGGACTGTCTTTGTGTTTGCATCTCACTATGTGTATACCTCCTCCTAGGAGAACAATTTTAATTTTACAAAGAATGTGTCTTAGCAGAGGGTTAGATGACATCTCCCTGCCGAAGTTAGTGGTATAATTAAAATGTGTATGAGGCAGATAGATGGTAATTGACTCCCTGTGGTTCCCTCTAATATAGATTCTCTAAATCACACGCCTTGGTTATGACTACAGCAGTGTGTTGCCTTCTCCCTAACTACCTTCTTCACAATTGCATGGATGGAGTTTGCTTTACTAGCTGCAGGAAAACAAGATGAGGTACAAGACCTGAGTGCGATTTTGCAAATTTTCTTTAATTGAGTGTATACAATAAGATGAAAATTTCAAATTCATGGAAGAGGACAATGGTTCTCCATTTCCTAGGAAGTAAGCTTTAGAAAGTAAAATGACAGAGTCTTCCAAACAAGTTAAATGTACTCATTTAGCAAAGGCAAGTTGCTTTGGATCTCACAGCTTAAAGGACTGTTGCCCAACTGAGCTGTGTCGTTGAGAGCTGTCAGTTCTTCGCAGAAGAAGACAGAATTGAACGCTGGTAATTGAACGTGAGAGCTATAAAGCCAAAAGCACAAAGGCAGAACATCAAAGCTTAGGTCCTTAGAGAGGAAAAAACTTTGGGAATGTGACCAAGAAAAAAGTGTGTCAGTAATTACTACGGTTGTACAAACATATGACCTAAGACCTAAGACTTATATTCATTCCCAGATATATGTGAACAATAGACATATTGTTCAGAGCAACATATTCATAATAGTCAAAATACTGAAAACAACTTAAATATGCATCCACAGATCAGAGAGTAATAGTGGTGTGTTCATGCAATAAAATAATATATAGCAATTAAAATTCATGAATTAGAGCTACATACAACAATATGAGTGAACCTCACAAACACAATAGCAAAGAAATCAGATACAAAAGAATCCCTACTATATGGTTTTGCTTACAGAAAATTGCAAAATAGGCAAAACTGTAATGTTGGAAGTTTGGACAGTGGCCATCTTTGAGGTGGAAGTAATGACAGTGTGATTGAGACAGGTTACAGGCAAGTCTCCTGGGTTGATGCCAGTGTCTATTTCTTGACTTGGGTGATGTATTCAAAGGAGTTTATTTCAGTATAATTAAATGAACTGTACATTTATTGTTTTGTTTACTATTCATTATGTGTGTTACACTCCAACAAGACAGAAGTTTAAAAATGGAATGCATAAATCTATTTGAAAGGATGTTAGTAAAGTCCTAGCTAACAAAAATTTTATAGTAGCACTATTTAACTTCAATTGCTGTTAACTGAAAGCCTCAGAAAAAAAAAAATTACTCTCTTACATTAATATAAAGTCACAGAGAAGGGGGCATGGATATTAGTCTGTGATTGCAGTTACTTTTGCCTGTTAGGAGAATGGAAATTCCTCTCTAGGAAAGGTATCTCATAGTGGAAAAAAAAATAATAAGCTGTTTGGCTACAGAAATTGAGGCCAGCACTGAGCATAGTGTGGAAGGAGACAGCAGGAGTGAGTTGAATTGCTCTTCCTAGAAAAATATCAGGAATGGACTTGGGAGGGTTTAAAAGGTGGCAGGTGAGAGAGGCAGGTAGTGAGAGATGCACCTGGGGTCCTTTCCTCTTCAGTAAAGTGTAATGCACATAATTCAGGCTGTGTGCCCATCAAGTTTGATATGAAAGAAAGAAAGGGAAACAGCAACCAGAGGAAAACAGCAATAAAGAAGCACAAATGGGAAATAACAGAGTGCAAAAAGTAACTAAGAGAAAGATAAGACTTCTCAAAACAACAGCAATAACAGCAGCAACAACAAATAAACCACAGTAATACTAAGATAAAAGTGACTGGCCCTTCTTACGTGAGACAGGATTTGGGCCATTTTATTTAAATTTTATAAGACAGGGTGATTCTAGCAAGGCTGGAAGATTTAGGGACATCTGGGTTACATAAACATTGGTATAGTAGCTCTGTAATATATCAATTTTTACATTTCATCCTCACCATAATTCTATACGGTTGTTATTATTAGCCTTATTTTATGCCTAAGGATATTGAGACTCAGGCCAGCTAAGAAAGTTACCCTTGACTACGGTGCTAGTATGTGATGGAGCCAGATATCAGAATAACTTGAAGTTCTTCCCACTGCCGCAGTTTATGTCAAGAGCATCAAGGGTTTCCTAAGACTAACTTCATGTAAACTAAATTTAGCTATTTTTAATCTATGAATACTTAACCTTTTTTCAACTGGATCCAGGTGTGCTACAAATTCTGTTCCATTCTAGCCTTTTTGAGAATACTTTTTCTGATATTCACAAAATCCAGAAAATAATAAAAAATAAAGAAAATTCATTCATTGTTTTCATAATTTAGAGATATTTTATAAACTGCAGAGAGATAGACTAGATTGTCTATCAGTCTGGCTCTCAGCTTCCATAATATACTTTTAAGACAGCAAGAAAGAAAGCCCACTCTTTCACAAGGTACTACTGCTAAAATTATATATTAGTGAGAACATCAATCCTTTAAATATTAAATTGTTTAAGCATTTAAATACCCTTGGAAGTGGTAACAGATTTAGTGAGTAGTCATCTTAGTAATGAGGGACTCAAACATTTTTTAGGAACACAGAGCAAGGTCTAGGCTTTGGAGACGTGAGTTAGAAGGCTGGTTCGAAGGGCAGCTTTGCCACTTACTATTAACTTATGCTTCAGTGCTTCAGTTTCCTTAATAGTATAAGGAGGATAATAATACCTACATAATAGAGTTATTATAAAGATTCAAGTTTAAAGCACCATAACATAATATCTGCTATACAAGAATTGCTTAATAAGTAGTTCCCATAATTGAACAAAATTATGAAGGTGATAGGGTTCTCTAGGCTGGTAAACTACAGCTTGCAGAAGAAATCTGACAACAATCTGCTTTTGTAAATAAAGTTTCATTAGAACACAACCAAGTCCAGTGTTTATTTATTGTCTATGGCTGCTTTCAAACTAAAACAGCAGAGCTGAATATTTGTGACAGAGACTGTATGGCCCACAGAACTAAAAATATTTATTATCTGGCTCCTTACAGAAAAAAAAATATTTCTAAGGTATAAGGAAAGAATCTTGGCAGCTGGACCTTGAAAATATCAGCTTTTGATGTTAGAATTTTGCTCATAGAAGGGGCATTGCCACATAAAGTATCAATTTATATTGTCCTAATTTGAAAAATAATTATTCATGTTAGAAATAACAATAATTACTCTATCTGGCCAGAGTTCTTGCAAATTTTGGTGGCTAGCATAAAAAGAGTCAGACATTAGTTTGAATAATTAAGCAAAGTCATTATTATTACTGAAAAACCCCAAACTACTGAACATGTAAAGTAATAATATAGGACTTTCTTCCTATAAAAAACATGAAATATGTGATTAGACTATCAGATTATTATTAGCAAACGATTCACCATGAAAATAAAGATTATCTACCTTCTTCACAAAAAAACATTTTAAAGTGTAACTTTTTTCAAAAATCAGCTTTTCTCATTACTGTTTAATAACAATAATAGTATTAACAACAAAAATTCAGTAAGTGCTTACTATTTGCCAGCCTCAGAGTATGTAGTAATCTCTAATTCAATAGAGTATTATTCAATCTGAGCGATGATACATGATATTTACTTTATGTATTTTTATATTTTCTGAAATATCCACAGTGGTCCTCTGTGTTTTATGATTTAAAATAAACAAAAGAACTTTTTACAAGTGGGAAGGAAGACAAATTTAGCTACCTAGACTCATTTAACTTATATCTGCCATAACTCTGGTCATTGAGAAGTTTGGGGAGGAATGCTAAAGACAGTCAAAGATAATAAAGGAGAAAGAGGTGAACCATGGAGTTATCAGTGATGAAAGAGGAAATGATACAAATAAAACTAAATAACTTAAGGAAACAGATAATAATAAGCTAAATAATCATCATGATCAAGCTAAGAAGACCCTATGTAAGAAAAAGAAAGGGATAGAGGTCACACGCTATCTCAAGCACAATTACCAAGTAGGAAAGGGAACAAATTAAATGAGAATTCATACGAATAATAGGATGTTTGAAGAAGAGAGCTATGAAAATATATTTGACTTCATCAATAAGTGCAGCAAGAAGCTAAATGAAAGTAGAAGAAAAGATTGTCAGAAATCATTTTAGTAAGAACATGATTGATACAACAATTTGAAGTTGGAAGGGAAATATATTATTTTCCATGTTTATATTCCAAAGAGAACTGCCAAATGGCTAGAGGAATGGAATATGACATATGGAAAATATAAATGAAAAACACTCATATTCTGCACATGTGAGAAAGGAATGAAAGGAAAGTGGACAAGTTTCATAAAGCATCATCAAATGTTTTACCATTCTAAGGAAATCTCATGTGGCTTCTTAGAAGTTGACAAGGAGGAGAAACAGGCTTTTACTTGCCTGTAGCTAAAGGAAAGAAAAAATACGTCAAATTCACACTGTTGAACTAAAGAAAATGAAGGCAAAGCTAACGTGGGGTACTGTCACAGCTTTAGCACTGAGAGTGTTACTGAACCAAACTTAGGTCTACTTGCCGGCACACAGTAAAGCCAATCTACTGACACCAGCTTGGGGTGAAGGAAAGTGCAGCGTTTATTGCAGGGCACCAGACAAGGATTCCGGGACAGCTAATGCTCAAAAAACCCGGACTCCCCAGTGGGTTTCAGGGAGGCATTTTTAAAGGCCAAGTGAGGGAGGGGAGTCACAGGGTATGTGATCAGCTTGTGCACAATTGGTTGATAGTGAGGTAATAGGGTAGTGTCACAGGAGTTAATATTATCAATCCTCAGGCTCCACCTGGTCTGGGGGCTATGTGCTCATGGTCACTGAGCAGTTAACTTCTTCCATTTGTTATAAAACTACTCAAGAAATGTGCATCAGATACTGTTATCTATACATTTCAGCAAGGAGCTAAAGATTCTCTGTCTGCCCTATGACTTGTTTACTGCATAAATTGTTACCAATTCTCCTGGCCCAACTGCTACTTTTGTCACTACATGCTCACATCCTTTCAGTCATTAATTCTTGAGCCAGGCTTTTGTGATTCAGGGGAAATCTGGGAGACTACAGCTTTTCTACAAACAAGAATCTGGCACAGGACATGGTGGGAGGGGTTCATCACAGGAAGGTCCCGTAGAGTTCTGCTTCTTTTCAAGAATCCCACTAAACCCCTCAGCCCTTGGGCAAACCCTTGGTAGTCAGGTCCCACCAGAGGAACTGAAAAAGGACAGTAACTGCTAATACCCCTATTCCATTTTAGCAAAGAGATCCACTCAGCAGATCATCTGCTCCTTAACAGAGAGCACTTAACCCACAAACTCTCTTAACCTTAAAGCCCAAATATAACAGATCCAATGCTCTCTCTTCTTCTACACAAAGGGAAGGGTGCTAAAGATCCCATGGGCATGTCTTTCTGCTCACAGTAATCTAGATGATAAAAAAAAGGGAGATTAACAGGGAAAGCCAGTGATTAAGACAGAAAAGATCTTCACCAGGGGCCTTTTCAAGCATCTTTGAGAACATTTCAACTTCTTCCTTCTAGACTTGGAGAAAATACACACACATGCACATTTTTTTTTCTATTGAAGAAAAATGATAAAATAATTGGCCCAGGATCCACACATATCCAGAGAAGTTAATTGCTTTTATCTGAGGTTTTTCTGATAATCTAAAATATTTTTAGGGAATTCCTTGGAGGTTCGGTGGTTAGGACTTGGCACTTTCACTGCAGTGGCCCGGGTTCAATCCCTGGTCAGGGAACTAAGATCCTGCAAACGGCATGGTGTGACCAAAAATTTTAAAAATAATATATAAATAAATAAATAAATAAATAATATTTTAAAAGGATAATATGATATACTTTTTGTGACTCCATTCTCACTTCACTTTTTAGCACCTCTAATACAGTGAACTGAAGTTGTATCATATTCTCATCTTTCTTTATCCAGAAAGTAAAGTTCTGAACTCAATCTGCTCCTACCTATGATTAGACAGAATTAGTAATAATGACCAGGGCTATGTTGTAGCTACTACCTTCATTATTGAATCAATAAATGCATATAAACATATATATATATATATAGGAAAATGCATTCATGTGATTATTTGCACTTGACAGAGAAGGAGACTTAGGGAGACTAAGTAACTTGCTCACCTTTCACAGATGATGGAATCAGAGTTTGAATCTGGTTTCTCTGGCTCCAAAAGCACTTGCCCTTATTGTTCTGTTATACAGTCAAAAGAAACAGCAGAAAATATATTTTTGCTTTGTAAACAGGGATTCTTGGACATTTGACTGAGTTTTTAGAAAAATAATTAAAGAAAGAACTTCTTTTCGAGGAGCCTTAGTCTTCTTTATAAAGTATTAGTGTTAATGGTACTTAGTAATTTATTTTCTGAAAGCTAAAATGAGGGGAATTTTAATGCTTCTATTTTGTGAGAGGTAGAACTCATTACTTTTCAGAGAATATGAAAATCATTATTGTTCAAAAAAATAAAAGACATTCAGGAAAGTAATGAATTCTAATTTAATAGGATATGCTAAGCATATACTAATAGACTTCATTCTATTTCCTTCACTGAAGAATGATTGAATATCTGACGAATGTTTTATAAAGGTTTGTTTGTGTTTTCAGTGAAGCACTTTTTAACTTACAGTTTTCAGTGTTGTATTTACCACAGTGTGTAGATGAAAACATGACATTTGTTTTTGCCTGGAAAAAGCATGTAACCTAGTCAGGAATAAAACATACTTGAGGAAACCTGAAAAGCAATTTTGAATCAATAATATATATAAAATCAGATAATCAGAACACATAATATAGTCCATTTACTAACTGAAAAAATTATCCTTCAAAATAATTATAGCATAATTACCAGGACAATGTGAAATACTGCAAATATGTTATTCTCTTGGCTACCAAGCCAGTGACACGTCACAAAATGAATGGGGAGGAAAACTGACTAGTTTCTGTTTTGGTCCAAGCATAACAAATCCTAGAACTCTACAGCTATCATAAGTAGTATTAGTGTTTTAAGTCCTAAAGGGCAAGTTAATTTTATTTGTCATGTTAAAGTTTAATGGCCTCCTTCACCCTGTCCTTGTGATTCACTCATCTTTTCTAACCTCCAGCTCTTTTGATAATCATGCTGTATTTGTGCATCATTCACTTGAACATGTTTCCATAAATAAATTATTTCCCCAAGAAAGCTTGACTCCCTAATGCTTATTAAAGCTCATTCTAACTTTTTCATTACTAGAACTTTGAGAGGTGTAATGAGGGTTCTGAGGAAAACCAATTGTGAGCTGGATGTGCAATTATCAGGATGTTTAGCATATATGCAATAAGTAAATCAGCATGGAAGAGTCTTGCTGTGAAGGTATTCAAAATAAAACAAATGATGGAACTACAATTGAAGCAGCAGACTATTTCTCACTAGGTGCTGTGGGAATATGGAATCACACTGTAGAGGGTTTTTTGTTTGTTTTGTTTCTGTTTTGTGGTTTTTTTTTTTTTTTTTTTTTTTACTGTGTATTCTCTGAAGCAATTGGAAAATGCCCCAGGAATGACATTAAGACAAATAATTTATGCCACACAAATCATTAAACCATAAGCAACTTCATTAAGTAGCTTCCCATTGGTAGCCTCAACTAAAACATCTGACCTGATGGTTGGATATTGAAGAAAAAGTAAAATTCCTTTTACAATCTAAACCCCTTCTCTCAGATTTATAATGAGTTCCTTTATATTTTTCCTGAAGAAAAAAAGAGCCTAATTAATGCTGACAAGTGGAGTCTGAGAAAATTCCAATCAGATGTTTGCTTTAAAAAGACCCTAGATGTTTTATGCTAATGATGATGATAATAGAAATAACTAGTATTTACTGAGTGTTAAATGTCAAAGATAATTCTCAAATTCTATTTCTATTAACTCTTTAAATTTTCACATAATCTCTATAAATGTTATCAGGTCTGGCTACATAATATGAGGGGACAAGTGAAAAATGGAAATGCAGAGCCCTTTGTTCAAGAAGGGCAGCAGTCTTTCCCTCTCTCTCTCTCTCTCTCTCTCTCTCTCTCTCACCCTGCCATGGTGTTTTTTTATTTGCTATTTAATCTTGTGCTCCCTTGTGCATGGGGTTCCAACCTTGAATATTATGCTCCTCTTAAACATGAGGTCACTGAGAACAAAGAACACAAAACATTCATCTAGACATGAGAGCTAGTTCAGAAAAGGGCACGTACTGCAATCAGAGCCAATGAAACAGGATGAGATGTTGGGAAACTTGGGAAGAAAACACACTTTTCTCATTGAACTTGAATATTTGAGGATATGAGGTCTGGAGTGGCTGCCACTATCATCCTTCCATGTGAGATTGAGTCTAAAAGTAATGAAGTAGGAGAAAGAACCAAAAGAAGGTGGCATAAACTGGATTCATGAGCTATTTTGGATTCCTAGTTAAGATACACATTCTTTGGATTTATCAATTTACATAAGTCCATTAAATTCCATCTGCAGTTGATTTAGAGTCAACTGGGTCTTGGGTTTGTCTTAAAAAAATGTTCCCCTCCCTCCTAAAAGATGTTCAGATCCTAATCCCCAGAACCTGTGGATGTGTTAATTTACATGGCCAAAGGGACTTTGAAGATGTGATTAAGATAAGGATCTTAAATTCAGGAGATTATCTGGGTGGGCCTAGTGTAATTATAAGGATTCTTATAAGAATTTAAGAGGGAAGCAGGAGGGTCAGAGTCAGAAAAGATGTGATGACTAAAACAGGTTGGAGTGATGTTGGACTATGAGTAGCCCAGAAAAAGCATGGAAATGGATTTTCTCCTAGAGCCTCCAAGGAGACCTGATAATCCATTTTAGCCTTCTTGATGCTGAAAACTCAGCCTCTGTGCACTGGTGCCAAATAAAATCTCAGAGACAGAGTTTTGGGTGAAGTAGAAATGAATAGCTTTATTGCTTTTCCAGGCAAAGGGGGACACAGCAGGCTCGTGCTCTCAAACTCTGTGTGTCCCAGCACTGGGGGAATTTGGTGAGGAGTTTTATAGCAATGGTTCAAGGACAGGGTTGCTGATAAGGATCAGGGGTGTGTGCAGGGCCTGCATTCTTTTAATCTGGCCTCAGGTGATCTCCTGATGAGCTTCTGTGGCTCTTGATATTATCAAACGACCTTCTCTCTGAAATGAAGAATGCTTCATCAACTAGTTAACATCTTCCATTTGTTGGGGGTTATAATTCTGCAGAAGAGCTCAAAGGTATTGTTATGTGTATCCCTTGAGGCAAAGTCAGAACCCTATTCCAAGGCTACACTATCGTTTCTTGACTGTTCCTCCTTCGTCTTTGCATTTTCTCCCTTCCTTGATTAGCAGTAGTTTGAGCCTGCCCTTTGGAACACAGGGAAGGTCATGGGGGCTGAAACCTATTTCCTCAAATAAGAAGTGAGGACACAGAAAGGCTTCCATGCCCAGGAGACCCACAGGGTCCTGCTCAGTTTCATTCTGACCTCTAGAACTCTAAAATAATAAATTTGTGTCATTTTAAGCTATTAAATTTGTGGTAATTTGTTAAAGCAACAGTAGGAAACCAAGAAAACATCTCTTGAAGAAAAAGTCCTGACTCATACCAGGATCCAGGGTAGGAGATTATGATTGATATAAATGTAAAAGAAAAAACATGGAGAACTTTCTGTCAGCAAGACAAACGTAAATTTGTTTTCCATTCTCTATATCCTTCCAACAAAATTAATTTCCAGGAAAGTGGCTATCATTTATTGCCATATCACTATTAATATTTGATTATAATTTTGCCCAATATTCAAGTGTTCTTTCTGTTCTGAAGAATTTATTATCTGTACCACTTTTAGAACAAGCTGTGGTATCTAATAATAAAGTCACTTTGAGAGATGCTAAAATTTCCAACAGACTCATTAGAAGAACTCAACCTTTCTTCTGTTCCCTACACCCATAAGTGGGATTGCACACACCAGAAACTAAATTTCAAGAACATGGCCTGCTCCCTCCCTGCCCCCATTGTGAATCTCATCATTAACAACAACTGCTAAATTGTGATCTTTACATCAACACAAGAGCATACAGATGTGGAGCCCTACGTCTGTTAACTTGGCTATAGAAGAACAATTCAGGATATGTATGTCGTTGGAATCTTATCTTGCGTGTTAACCAAGTTCCTGTAGTATCTAAAGGTTTGTTGTGAGAATCTCTGCTAGGAATATATTTGCATGAAAGATGCAGAAGACTCCTAATAAAAAGTCATCCTCAAGGAAGAGCTCCCTATGAGCTTTTTGAGGAGAGAGGTAGTTCTGATGATAGCATGGAATGTATCATTCATATTTGTGCTCTGGTGCAGCCCCATGGGCTAGGATCTGGTTCTGGAGAGGAAGAAACTACAACTCCAAAAAGCGTGAAATGATGTGGGACTTCTTCAGAGGAAATAAACATGAGAAAGTATAAACTGGAGCATTGGCACTGACACTGGGGATTCCGTCCTCAGCAGAGAGCCTTGTAATACTCAGCTTTGGCACACCAGTGGCTGAAGTAACTCAGCTCCAACAAGGATAGAACCCAGCTCCCAGCAGGAGAAGGGGCTGAGGTCACTCAGGGATGCCCAGTGCACACAGCTCTCACAACAGCAGGAGCCAAGATAAGACAGTGAAAGCAAAGAAGCAAAGGTATCTCTTAAAGAGGACTGGGAGGTGTGTGTGTGTGGGGGGGGGGTGTACTTTGAAAGTTTCAGCAATATTTGATGGAAATAAAAGGCCAGAAAAATATAGCTGGCTACCGTTCATGTCGTTTGATTTTTACTTCCAAGGACCAAATAAAACACAGTTACTGATATGTGTTTTTGATCTTAACTTTCTTTCTTCTAATTTACCTTTGCCATATGCATACAAGCAGCCTAAGCCTGCTGCTCCCCCTTCCCTCCTTTCTCTCTCTTTCTCTCTCTCTTTCTCTCTCTTTTTGAAGAATTCAGGAACTCAAATAAAAGTGTGTGTCTGTGCATGTATAACAGGGGGGCCTGGTATACATGCACAGACACACACTTTTATTTGAGTTCTTGAATTTTAGCCATTTATACTTGTTTATCATTTCAAGGAGGACTGATTACAAACAGAAGCAACAGCAGCATAAGAATAAACTGTGGTTACCAATGAAGAGAGCTGGACCATCTGTTCCAAGGCTAGGCATGGATTAAAGACTGTTGATACTGAGGCAGGAGAATTTGTCCAAACTCAGTCAGAGAAACTGTGTACATTTCAAGGCAGAGGGGGAAAGTGGCAATGAGTAGCTGTCTGTTGTGGAAGGCTGGCTGTGTTACTGGGAACTCTCCAGATTCTTGGACAGCAGTACCATAGAAATGAATATCACTCTCGTAAGTCTCTTAGGCAAGCAAAGCTTTTTATTGAAAGGATAGCTTGTGCACAAGGGAGAAGGTGGAAAAGAGTGCCAACTCCCTGAGGACTCTCAGATAAGTGGTTTTAAAGGCAGCATGAGGGAGGAGGCCATAGGGTGACTGATCAGCTTGTGCTCAGTTCTTGGATTGGTTGGCATCAAGGTGAAGTTTTGAGCATCATCAACTTCTGGTTTTAACTTGTCTATGAGCTGGCAGTCAGCAGTAAGCTGACTTGCTGGTGGGGGACTGCTTTCATCTGGTGGGGGACTGCTTCTTGCAAAAACAACTCAGGAATGTGCTTCAGGACTTTGTGTCTATCTTTCAGGGACCTGGGAGTTCACTGATTCTGTTATGTGGTAGATTTATAGTCCCACTTTTGTCCTTTGGAAACTGAACATACATCTGTGGAACAGAGATAGAGCTAATCTTTTACTCCTGTGGGTCTTTTGCTATGGTCTCAGAAACCCAAGCCTTTACACACTTTGTTTTACTGGGCTTGTTAGGCCTGTTTGCTCAAGGTAGTTCCCTGTCCTTTTCCAAGATGGCTACAATCCTGTCTTCCTGTCTCAGTTAGTAGTAGTGAGAAAAGAAGGGTGGAAGAGATTAGTTAATATTTTTGCACCCGTAAACCAAATTTATTATTTTTAGTAATGATGAGTTAAGGCCCTTGTTCAGTAACAGGTCGCTTAGAAGCATAGTGTGGGGACTCTAAGGCCACGTCTATTGAATGTAAAGAGATTCCTACCAGGTAATGAAGGAGAACAGAAATCCAAGGGCCAATGCTGCTGTTTGAGGACCCAACGTGGTGTCCATTCCTCTCTGGTTTGTTGGTAAGATTTTCTTTCCTATATTATGGGTACTTAAAGGTAACTTGACAATTAAAAAGAAGGAAGGATGGAAGGGAGGGAGGGAGAGAACCAAGAGGATCTTAACGTTACCCTCAGTTTGACTAAATGTTAGGCAGGCTCTTCCTGACTATATAGGCCCCTGATCTCCCTTTTCTTAGAGCGTTAACTTTAGATAACTTGTAATTTTAAGTTCTTTCTTTTGACCTTTGAGATATAAATCTTCTACAACCAGGCAGTCATTCTCAAGATTCTGGTACTCATCCCTCTGAAATGTAATCATGGAGAAAGCTAAGGCCTCTATCCCCCAGCTTCTGAGGGAGGGTGGGAGCTGACTTTGGTGAGGAACAATTTACAAACACAGATGGCCTATTCCCACTGACCAACCTCCCCACAAATGTCCTTTAGCACTTTTCCTTTAACTTGAGCCAGCATTAAAAAATCCTCCCATCTTGGGCTTCCCTGGTGGCGCAGTGGTTGGGAGTCCCCCTGCCAATACAGGGAACACAGATTCGTGCCCCGGTCCGGGAAGATCCCACATGCCACGGAGCGGCTGGGCCCGTGAGCCATGGCTGCTGAGCCTGCGCATCTGGAGCCTGTGCTCTGCAACAGGAGAGGCCACAATAGTGAGAGGCCTGTGTACCTCAAAAAAAAAAAAAAATTCCTCCCATCTTTTATTTCAGCAGAGTTGAGTTAAATTTTCTCTCCTATTGAAATAGTTTGACCTCTATTTATCTTGAATAGTGTCTTTCTTGCTTTTTAACTGGTCTAGTACAATTTTCCTTTAATTATAATTTGGAGGTCTGGGGTCACTCTTTCCATAATTTTGGCTCTGTCTTTAGCGCTCTGTATTTAGTCGGTCCTTATCTAACTTAAATGCTGCCAGGGTTTAGTCCTATCTGTTTCTCTTAATTGTTAAGAGAGTTTCCTTAAAGTGATTATAAGAAATAGAATTAGACCCAGGCAACATTTCATCTAGGCAGAGCCCTCAGGTCTCTCTTTTGTTTTGCCTTTTCTTAGGCTGTCTGCCTGGCCTTCAAGCCCCTTATATTCATTTCTTCAGCAAGCATATATTTAACACTTGCTTTATGTCTTGTGCTACGTAAAGCCTTAGGTATTGTCCACCTAAATAAATCCATTCTAAGGAACACACTTTTCAGGATTAGGAGATTCCAAGCCTCTCACACAGATATGAGATTTTATAAAAGTATTACAGTATATTTTTAAAAATGGCTTTTCTAAAGTGTGATTGACATGTAAAAGCTGTACATACTTAATGAATACAAATCAATGAGTTTGGGAATATGTATACACCTGTGAAACCATCGCTGCCATCAAAGCCATAAACATACCCACGATCTCCAAAAGTTTCCTTCCATCCTTTTTATTATTATTATCATTTATTTTTGTGTGTGTGGTTAGGGCAACTAACATTAAACCTACCTTCTTAACAAAATTTAAGTATGCAACACAGTATTGTTAGCTATAGGCACTATGATTTATAGTAGATCTCCAGAACTTATTGTCTTCCATAACTGAAACTTTATACCCTACAAACATCACCACTTCATTTTTCCCTCCTTTCAGCCCCTGGCAATCACCATTATACTCTGTTTCTGAGATTGACTGTTTTAGATTCCACATATAATGTGATCAGAAAATGTTTGTCTTTCTGTGCTGGGCTTATTTCACTTAGCATAATGTCCTCTAGGTCCATCTATGTTGTTACAAATGGGAGGATTTCCTTCTTTTTCAAGACTGGATAATATTCCATTGTATGTATATGTCACATTCTCTTTATCCATTTATTCCTCAATAGAATAGGCATTATGTTGTTTCTATACATTTGTTGTTGTGAATAATTCTACAATGAACATTAGAGTTCAGATATCTCATTGAGATTCTCATTTCAATTCCTAAAAGTAATAAATTTTTAGCGTAGAAGAGTGCTAATCCAACTAGGTAATTAAATAAGTCAAAGGCGGAGACTATTTAAGGCAGGTTGCATAAAAGATCTACCTAGAAAACATTGTGTACACAGTCATGTTCTTGATTCTCCCCACCAATGAGAGATACTATTATACATTATTAAAAATGTCTATGTTACTGACGAAAGATCTGGGAGCATTCTCCTGTAATTCCTCACTCATTTTCTGTGACAAGGAAATGAGAGTGGTTATCAGCTTGGCATTTCTTTGATTAAATCAAGTTTCCACAACAATGCCAGTCAAAAATATTTTCCCCCAAAGAAAACCTTTAATAGCCTATCATTCATGTTTAAGGAGAAAAATAAAACAGGGAAAAGACATTTGTAAGAGGAAGATAAAATTCCATTATATTCAAGTATTTCAAGCATAAAACCTTCCAAAATCCACTGTCACCTAATCGCTCTGCTCTATAGTAGTAAACTATTCCCTGTTTGAAAAGCAATTAACTCCTTCAGATCTCAAGGGAGAGAAAAACGTTGTTTATCACTCATCTGCTGGATTAGGCTTGAGGTGTTTAAGGCTATAATACATCCAATTATCCCTCTTTGGGGTTGTTTTCTATCTTTAGGAGGGCATTTTGATGTTTTATGACAACATTTTATCCAAGGAAAAGAAGAAAACATATTGTAAATATTTGGGTATTTCACACTGATAGTATCTCTGTGGTTTCAGCAAATGGCTTTGGCAAGTTTCTTCACATAATGACTGCACTCTAATACAAATACTAAACCCACAGTACCAAAGGCAGTGGAGCAAGAACTTTCTAGTTGTATTATGAACACTTTCTATTGGTGAAACTCTTTAGAGACTAAATAAAACAATCTTTTTAGCTTTTTTATGTCTTGTTATTACAAGCCATTGCATCATCAATAAATAAGTAGGTGAGAAAGGAGTTTAAAAAAGATTATGGGGCTTCCCTGGTGGTGCAGTGGTTGAGAGTCCGCCTGCCGATGCAGGGGACACGGGTTCGTGCCCCAGTCTGGGAGGATCCCATGTGCCACGGAGCGGCTGGGCCCATGAGCCATGGCCGCTGAGCCTGTGCATCTGGAGCCTGTGCTCCGCAACGGGAGAGGCCACAACAGTGAGAGGCCCGCATACCACACACACAAAAAAAAAAGATTATGGAATTTGGAGCCATAGGTACCTGAGAACATATCTCAGCTTCATTGTTTAATCCTGATGTGACCTTGGGTATGTTACTCTCTAAGTCCATTTTATCATCTATAAAAGATAGCTATGAAAACCTACCTCAAAATATTATTCAGGAATTTGTGGAATGCCTATCACAGTGTCTGACATACCGTATTACATAATTATATAATTGTCAGCTCTTATTATCACATTGATCCAGTAAAATTGATCTGAGGTTTTCATCCCATCATAAGGGAAACACATGATTAGAAAGTAAGGCAGGTCATCATTTTATTAGTGAAATACTGAACTTCACAGGAATGCTATTTTGAGCTTTGCTTCTTTTAAGTGAAGGACAATGGACTTAAGAATGTAGGTGCCTCCTGAAATTATCCCTGTCATTGAGGAAATTAGTGAAGGGGTTCAGAAGAAGCCTCCTTAAAGTATGACAATTCGGCATGTGGATTATTTTGAACTGAAAACAATCACGGTCCAAACAATTCAAGAAGACTTTTTACCTCCCCCTTAACTGCCTAAAAGAATTTAGATAGAGGGCCTTGTTCAGGCAGAGAGCTATCACCAAAGATAACTACAAAGATAACTATAACTATGGGATTTGTGTGTTGGGCTGGAGGGAACTTGGAAAGGCTTGTTTTGTTCAAATTCCTCTCTGTGTCCCATTGTCTCTGCAGGGCATGACAACCATATTGTTTTAGCAAACATATGCTCTCCCCATCTTCCTGTGAATTGTCTTTCTCCCCTTTGAAATCCTAGACCCCTATTCCCTCCTTCTTAACACAGGATGGCATTTAAGCCTCAGTTGCCCGACTGTCTAGGACACTTTCATGTATATGTGTGGCTCCCATATATATGAAATTACATTTGTTCTTTTTGTTTGTTTGTTTTGTTTTGTTTTGTTTTTTGCAGTACAGGCCTCTCACTGCTGTGGCCTCTCCCGTTGTGGAGCACAGGCTCCAGATATGCAGGCTCAGTGGCCATGGCTCACGGGCCCAGCCACTCCGCACACATGTGGGATCTTCCCGGACCGGGGCACGAACCCATGTCCCCTGCATCAGCAGGTGGACTCTCACCACTGTGCCACCAGGGAAGCCCTACATTTGTTTTTAACCTGTTAATCTGTCTTATGTCAATTTAATTATTAAACCAGCCAAAAGAATCTAGAAGTGTAGAGGAAAAAAATTATCCCCCCCTACATTAGGGAATCAACCAGTCTAATCTGATAATAATGAAAACACAAGACTGATTTTGAAAAATATACTCACTTTAGGAAAACATGAAACTTCATCACTTAGGGTTGTTGGCAAGAACAGCCAGAACAAACATATGAGTTACAAGAGAAAATAATTATCTTAAATCAATAATATTCCATTTAAGTAAAATTTTTTTCCTACCATGGCAACATGACTACAGTGAAATGCTGGAGGACTGATTAAAAATACAATAGATCACTCAGAAGAATAGCATAACTGGACTTTGTGTGGTAATAGCTTGACAGTGAAATACAAGTGGCTAGAGTCTCAAAAGAAAGTTTCTATTGCCATACCTCCAGCCCAAAGTACAGGATCCTTTTAAGACCAAAAATTCTAGAGCAATTTTTATCAAAACATGTGTTAATAGAACTCATCTCATAAGAAGCCTTAGGAGAAAGTTTAGGGTAGCAGTTAAGAGCACAGGCTCTGATTCCAAATTTGTGTATGCCTAGTCCTCACTCTGCCACTTTCTGGCTATATGACTTTGGACAAGTTTCCTATCTTCTCTTACTTAGTTTCCTCATTTTAAAAATGAGGAATATAAAAAGAGAAACCATAATCACAGGTGGCTTTTTTGTATACTGAATGAGTTAATATAAGGAGAGCTCTTAGAACAGTACGTGACACATAGTAAATGCTTATTCTCTTTGGCTATTTTCAACTTTCCATTTTTCTTTCTTATCTTGGCCACTTGTCTCAACATCTACATGGTTTCCCTGGCTATCAAGTAACCACAACTACTTACCATGTCACACAACTTCCACTTACTTTTTATCTGCAACAGTGAAAATCTCAGACCTTCCTCCAAAGCCCTCAGTGATTCCCAGGTGAGAAGTTCTTGGCTTCATCCATGACCACATTCCTCTTTGGCTTATTCCCTGTCCATACCCAGACTTATTTTCAAATTCTCAGGGTTAGAATCAGCTGATCAACCAAACTAACTCTCCTATATATGAACTCAGACCACCTCTATTTCTCATCTTGGACTATCTAGATTCATCATGAGCTCATTTGACCGAAATGTAGACAGCCTCTGCCCAATACAGAATAAACATATTCACTCATCTGATAAATATTTATCAAATCAGGAAACAGACTTGATGATGAGAAATCAGAGGACAATGAGCCTTCAGTTGCTGGCTAAGGAAGTAGGCATCTGACATGAGATGTATACGTACAGACAGATATTTGAATTGTGCAGCCCAGCCTCAGAACACTGCCAGAGATATATCTGTATGTAAGGTGAAACTGCCTGGTTCACAACTCCTGCTTCTTAGGAGGCCATGCTTTGCATAACATGACTTTGTATCTTTGGACACAAACAATTACCCCAGAGACTACTCAAGGGCAGCCAATCCACAGTCTAATTTTTTTTTTTTAAATAATGGTCTATGTCATGTAAAAGAGAAAAAAAAAAAACAACAGAAAGAAAGAAAGAAATGATTTGAGCCAGTCAGGCTCCTTTGTAAATCTGAACCAAGAATACTTGAATCCATTAGTGATAGGAGGTAAAGTGGGAGATGCTGTGAAGGAGACTTTTGTGCCATGGTAAGCTGTGTTAATTGCACATTAATCAATTGAAGTGCTTGATTGCTAAAAGGAGTCACAGGATTCACAGAGTTTATACTCACACAATAGCTTTATCGCAGGCAAAAAGTATAGGTCAGTAATAGTAAAAGAAGAATAAACATTGGGAGGGGTCTGCAGACACAGGTTTCTTTGCCCTCCCTTTTTTGGATTGGGTCACACAGAACTCAGTCTATCTCCTGGTCCCAACCATCACAGGTGTGCATGCAAAGCACTTCAGCACCAAGAAGCCCAAAGTCAACACATGGAGGAGATCCCTTAGAATGAGCTTTCTGACCAACTTTAACGATTGAGATGCCCTTGACCCAAGTTATAATTCCAATTATTTTAACTAAACAGTGTTGACAGATTGGCACATCCTTCTCATAAATGCCTGATCACAGAACATCATCTATTTTCAGGTAAAACATTCTATAGTATTGGCCAAGTGTCAGTAGTTCTGGAGATAAGCATGTGATCAATCAGACCATCTGATATTAATCCCTGTTTGCAGAAGTTTAAACAACAATTGAGTAGAAACTATGAGTAAACATAGGAAGCTGTTCAATGGAAAGAGGAACAGAGAGGAAATAGAAGCTAAAAGTAAAGAAGAGTGACCAAGAGGTAGGGAGTGGAGGAGACAGAAATTTCTAGGACTTTCTCCAACTTTAATGATTTTCCAGATCTGATTTCATTTTCTTTTTATTCATGTAAGCTCAGTAAATATTGATTCTTTATAAAGCAAAGGAGATAAAAACAATACTCTAAGTAGACCTTTCTAGACATGACAACTATACATCTCTGATTTGGGTTTCTGAAACAAATGTTAAAGTTAACAGAGGCCAAATAACTCACATCCCTTCCACTATTGGTTCTCAATTAATTGAGAAATTTATAGGAGTAAGAGGATAGACATCAACATATTAGTTTCCTGCCAGGAAGCAGGGAAATTAGGATATAGTAGAATTCACACCCTCTCAAGGCAACAGTTCCAAAAGGAAAAATCCAGAAATATTTGAGTTAAGCCTAGTACTTCCCTTTGCTAATCTTAGCAATCCAATACATCAATTCTCCTTTTTTGAGAAACCATGAGTTAGAAATAAAGAAAAGACTCAAAGTATTGTTGTAACTGAAGTCTTCTCACAGATATATGAGAAAAGGGGATTGAGGTTTTCATAACAAAAGAATATAACTGACATGATAGAATATATTGGTGATCTGTTAAAACATTACAGATAGGACATTTACCTTTAACTGACATTGAGAGGGAGCAGAATACATGACCCCCAAATATGCCATTTTGGCATGTGTATTACTTTGACCTAAAGATAACCAAGGCCAAACAGACTCAGAAAGAGTTTTGTTTTTGTTTGTTTGCTTTTTATCTCTCTCTTAACTGCCTAAAAGAATTTAGGTAAAAGTCCTGTACTAGGAAGAGAGCTAATATCAGAGACACACCAGAAGGACATATCTGCATGGCATAGCAAGAATTTGTTTACCAAATATTTGTTCTTCCTATATCTCTTGGATGTATCTTCCTCCCCTTTGAAGCCCCAGACTCCCCAGCTCCTTCCCTTAGCTCCGAATGGCATATAAGTCTCAATTGCTGACTATAAGAGAGCTTCATGTCTTTGGACTCCCATACGTATGAAATTAAATTAGTTTTTCTCCTGTTAACTTGTCTTACGTCAATTTGATTATTAGGCCAGACAAAGAAGGGAAGGAGGAAAAAGTTTTTCTTCTTACAAAGTTCTCTTTGTTCCTTTCTTCCTTGAGAACTGGCCCCCTGGAGTTTCCTCAAATTCATCCACATATAATCATCTATCCTAATAGAAGGGCAAAGAACACCACAACCAATCCAGAGTAATTTACCTTATGTAGCAAAATACCGAAAGAGAAATTCTGGATAATGAGGTGGCATCATATCCCTCAGGACAGCTAAAGCTCTTTGAGTTTATATTTGAGAAAGGATTTGCTCCTGGAAGTCAGCCTGCCACTTTGTGCCTTTGTAGCAAATTAAAAACTAGTTCCAAACTCAATTCATTGAACATTCAATAATTAATCAGCTTCCCTTCACATTAGTTTCCTATGTATCTCTGTGCTTCCAAGATTCTGTCTGACACCACAATTAGGGAAACTGAAATACTGAAATAAGAGCATCTACTATAGTAACTTCTCTTCACTTTACACACAAATTATTAGGGGAAATCTGCCTGCAAATATGTGTCTTCCAGTCCCTTGTTAAAGACTTTTTTCTTAAAATATCTCAAGGAGTCCTAATTGCCTCTCCTGGTGCACCCAGCCTTTCACCACACTAGAATTCTTCTGGTTGATGTCCATGTTAAGAAGCAAAGTAAAAAGTTTTGGTTTCAAAAGTGAATGCAAATACGAATAAAGAATAGGCACAAAAGAAAATGTATATAATATAAAAACTAATCATTTAAGAACACTGATCTAATACTAAATTCCCAGCTTAACAAATATCTGAAATCAAGTTAGGGGTTAAAGAAATGAGTGCTGAAGTCTTCATTGTAAATAGATGGAACTCAAAAGATACTGCTGCAGTCACTCTTAATATGATAATATTAGAAAAATAGTTTAAATATTTTTATTTAAATATAAACATAAAATAAATATCTAACTTTCCAAAATGTATGAAAGTAAACAAAATAGACCATGCAGCAAATTAAAGAAAACAAAGGAAACAGCAAGTCTGATCTTATTGACCCACTTCTTCTGGCGGTGGTTGAAGTTTGGGTGATCTGAAGGGGTAGATGACCTCCATTTCTATACAGAAGATATCCTTCATGCAAAGGTGCCCTTCCATGAGCCTTACTTCAGCTTGCTGAGCCCATCAACAGTAATGGCACTTACAGATCTGAAGTTCCCATATCCTACTGCTATAAACTTTCAACTCACCTTCCTCAACTATAGTAATCACTCTTCATTTTCCATCCTGGTTAGAAATATTTAACTCTGCTTGGCACTTTGCTGTTTACTGTAGTTGAATTCTTCTGGAAATAGTCAAGGGTGGCCAGTGGTTTTCTCAACTTTTTTCCTTTAAACCAGCTGTAACCTAACTCAGCCCAAAGCTCATATGGTTCCCACAATCACCTATTTTACCCTGTGTTAGGCCAATCTGCTAATTTTGCATTCATTTACTTTATCTCTAACAAATTTGACAATTTTAACATATTATACTAAATGAACACCCTTTGTTTTTTTGTGTCATTAATTCTACTAAATTATATCTTTAATGTTAAATTTTTTCCCTCTCCACATTTTTGTTCCCATTCTTTCAGTTATACCACGCTTACTGATGTAATACATGATATAATAATTGCTATAATATAAATCTCCTCTCAGCATTTCCAGTCCTAAGAATTTCTCAAATCGTAGGAATTTTTGTTCTGTCCATCTGTCTTGTAGTTGATCTAGATACGCGTAGTAGAGCATATGTTCAAACAAAACTGGATACAAGCAGGATATAAAATAAGTAAACAATATACTGAGTTCTGAGATAAAAATGAGTAGAACATACACCTATTAGCATAGAAAACAGACTGAAAATAACACATTTAAGCATTATCTGTGATGCTGTCCTGGTGGGATTTTTTTAACCCTTGTTCTTTGCATTTTAATAGTTCGGTATCTTCTATAGGTATTATTTTTACAATATAAAATAATGTAAAGAAATAAAAATTTAAATAAATGCAATATGTAAATAGATACATATTTCTCAATAAGTCTTGAAATAGGTTAATATAGAAACATAAGATTTATTTCATTATACCAGAAATAAAGTAAATACATTATCTAGAATGAACCAGACATCTAGAGCTTTACAGCGTACAATAAAGTCACTCCTATGATTTCTCTTTGAACATTCCTTTTTTCTTTTCTATCAAAATTCATAGACGAATAAATATACTCAGAGTTTTTTTCTTCTCTGCCAAAATTTTAGATGTATAAAAATCCTAACTTTATGACTATCATGAAGCATGCCAAAATAGATATATTCATATCAGTATCAGATTTCAGCCTTTTAAACCATGAAAAATGCATAGTAACTGAACAATGTTAACTGAAAAGCCTTTTGAGATGTGGTGATCTTATTAACTGATGAACCACAAGAAAATCTTTAGCTATTGGGTACCTTCAAGTCTAAACCAAGACACTCCATATTGTGAGATTTTATATATATATATATATATATATATATATATATATATATATTTTTTTTTTTTTTTTTTTTTTTTGTGGTACTCAGGCCTCTCACTGTTGTGGCCTCTCCCGTTGTGGAGCACAGGCTCCGGACGCACAGGCTCAGCGGCCATGGCTCACGGGCCCAGCCGCTCCACGGCATGTGGGATCTTCCCAGACCAGGGCACGAACCTGTGTCCCCTGCATCGGCAGTCGGACTCTCAACCATTGCGCCACCAGGGAAGCCCGTGATTTATAATTTTAAGTTGACTGAGCAATCATCCCTCCCAGGAGAGTTGAAATCAAGTCCATCACAGACAATTAAGGTAAACATTCAATGCTTCTAAGAAAAATATAATTCCCAGAAGTAGGTCAAAACAGCTCAAGTTCACACATCCAAATGAAATATGTTTACACCTTCTTCTTACTTTATGGAGACACAAATTTGAATTATCCTCATCACAAAATATTTTATCATCCAAATGCAAAGGATAAGAAATCTATAAAACACAATGCAAGAGAATCCACTGTTGCATTTTAATAAACAGCATTAAAAGTAATAGCTGGGTTGTACATATATACATATCAGCCTTTTTTAATGTCAAAGATAAATTGCTATTCCAAAGGGACAATAGCTCTACTTCTATCACTAATGAAGAAAGGAAAATTAAAAAATAAAAATAAATAACATTTATTAGAAGCATTATATATAAATGTGGAAATAATGTTCAAGGTGAGATTTCTTAAGAGACTAAGAACAAGTTGTATGAGGTTAAGAGAAATAGTCAAACAGAAATACTTTCCTGACTTGGACCTCTTCTTGCCACCAAACCAATCTCTTACTGACCTTGAAGCTCATCACAGCCCCCAAAACTTTGTTTACATTCCTCTCATTCACCCTGCTCCATCTACTCAAATCTTAGTCATCTTTTATGACAAAAGTTAAGATTCATCTCTTTCCCGAAGTTGTTCCCTACCATAAACAACCAACAGAGATCTCTGCTCTCTCTAAGCCCTTATGTACCTCTCATGGGAACATAGCAGTCTATATAGATGCAGAGATCTTTGGTTCTTACATGTAGATCTTGATTTGTAAGTATGTAAGCTTCTTTAAGACAAACACACCTTATATTTCTCTGAATACCTATGTTGTTGCCTAATAGCCTGTTTCTGACTATGTGATAGCCTATAGCTATAGCTATATCTCCATCCCTATTTATCTGTTCTCTTTCAGTCTTTCAATTATTATCAACTGGCCACCATGAGTCAGTGTCTTAGACACCAAAAATTGTCAGGGAACAAGAGAACTGAGGTTATAGTTCAATGAGGGAACTGGAATCTCAGAGTCTCATACGAGGGGTTCTCCATCCTAATAGGGGGAATATGATTGGGAAACAAATTTATGGAGTCTTTAATTTAACAGTGGGAAACAAGGAAGATTTTGTAGTAGAAATTTTAGATTTTTCCCAGCAAACAGGAAGGAGATAAGAAAGAAAAGTGTTCACAAGAGAGGTCAAAAGATACAAAATACTGTGATAATAGAATAGAAAACCCAGCAGCTCTGTGCAGGAAACTGAAAGAAGTTCACCGTTTTGGGAGTACGAAAGGCAAGAAGTGAAGTCAGGAGGACAAGTCTTGGACAAGGCCTTAGTGCCAAGTCATGAAAGACCTATGTGCTCTTAAGGATTTTGAACTTTATCCTAAAGGAAATTAAACCATCATTCTAGCCACGTTGTGGAAAATGCATTAAATAGAGTAAGGGAGAACTGAAAGAAGATTAAGAGAAATAACTCAAAAAGCACTACAGGGCTTCCCTGGTGGCGCAGTGGTTGAGAGTCGCCCTGCCGATGCAGGGGACACGGGCTCGTGCCCCGGTCTGGGAAGATCCCACATGCCGCGGAGCAGCTAGGCTCGTGAGCCATGGCAGCTGAGCCTGCGTGTCTGGAGCCTGTGCTCCACAACGGGAGAGGCCACAACAGTGAGAGGCCTGACAACAGACTGACAACAGAAGAGTATCCTGCAAGGAACCATCAAGAATAATTCCAGTAATTAAAGATTGAAAGAGGAAAATGAGGATACAAAGGAGATTTAGAAAGTAGTCGGAGAGGCAAAGAAAGAGGGAAAGCATATTGTCACAAAAACTAAGAGAACTGTGTTTCATAAAAAGAAATGTTGAGCAACCTAGAACCTATATCTTGGCTTCTAATATCCATCTCCAATAAAAAGAGTCAGGCTTCTTTGAGAAATGGTTGACTGCAGGGTAGGGGCAGTTAATGTACAAGACGATCCAGGAGCATTTTGTAGTGCCAGAAATTAGGAAAGTTATTCAAAAAACACACATGGATGAGCACATGTCAACGCAATACAAGAGACAACTGAAAGATCTCCCAGTGGCCAAAGCTGGAATATTTTAAGTAAGAAAATAAAGTAATTTTGAATTTTAACCCAAAGTATAAAACAAATATCCATAAATTCATATTGATATAAATAAATGATTTAATAATTACATAAATGGTAGAAACCAGAAAAAATGTCCTATGTAGATTTCCAAATAATTTGTATAGATACTCCATCCACACGGAGGCCAAGCATAACTCCCCACTTTTAGGTGCAGGCTGTATATAGTGACTTCCTTCCAAAGAGTACAATATGAAAAGAGAGAAAATATGATTTAATTTACAGTAGAGAAACCTTACAAACAGTACCCTAGCCAGATAATTAATGTCAACCTGAACAATGATAAATCATATTGATAGTATGTACCATAATGTGATGTAATGAAATGACACTTTACCTCTGTGATCTTCCCAAAGACCCATAACCCCACTCTAATTACGAGAAATCTCAATTGATAGACATCCTGCAAAATACCTGACTTATAGTTCTCAAAATTTTCAAAGTTTGAGAAACTGTCACAGCTAGGAGGGGTCTAAGGAGACATGACTAAATAAAATGTAGTATCCTGGGGGAGATCATAGAACAGAAAAGACATTAGGGAATAACTGAAAAAAAATCTGAATAAGGTATGGACTTCAGTTAGTAATAATGTATTAGTACTGGTTCTTTAATTATAACAAGTATGTCATACTAATGTAAGATGTTAATAATAGGGAACACTGGATGTGAAGTCTATACTATCTTCACAAGAATTGTGTGAATCTAAAACTGTTCTAAATAAAAGTTTACTTTAAAAATAAGGCATGTTCAACTATGTCAAATGCAGCCAAAATAAAAGGAAGATACACACTGATAAACATCCTCCGGTTTCCAGGCCTTGCTTATCTTGCAAATAGTTGTTCCAAAATAGTGGAGGGGCAAAAGCAACATTGCAGTACAAAATATGCAGGAACACTTGAAGAACATAAGAAATCATTTCAAGATGCCTGATTCTAAAGGAATGAGTGAAAAGAGTAGAAACAGAAAAAGGAAATGAGATTAAGAGAAAATAAATAAAAAATAAGATAGTAGAGAAATACAGTTTTAAGATGAAGTGAAAATATAAAGTGCACAAAGGAGTAAGTTCCCAAGATACATTTGGTGTTGGGACTGTTGCACCCATCAAATGAGATCAGTCATTTTCCTCTTTTATATATTTCTTACTTGAGTCATGGGTTGTTTTCCAAGCAAAAGACTCTGAGCCTGAGATTAGCATTTGAACTCAGGATCAGTACACACAGGGAAGGAAGAAGGAGAAGTTAAGTTATGGTGAAAGTACAACAAGGATTTAACGAACCCTGCAGGGAGCTCTGAAATTCAGATGGAGCACCAAAGGTGTCTCACATTGCAATACGCAAGCCAGACCTTTATACTCACTCATCTATCATTCACTGGATGTCAGCTACCCCAGGAGGGGCATGACCTTGGGTGAAGCAGCTAACTCTGCTCAAGGGCTAACCACAGAGAATTGACAGCTGAGGGCAATCTTTCAGAAGCTGGGGCAAACAAGCCCTTCAGTCCTGAAGGGGAACCTCTGCAGCATATCACACCATCTACTATGCTTGGTATTCTTCCTACTCCTGTTTGATCTCTTCTGAATTTGTCTGACTTTCCGTTTATATTGATGTTCATGGTTGCAGATGTTACCTAGTTTGTTTATGTTTACATTTTTACTTCTGTTTTTCATGCTCCTTTTTGCTTTGCAGTGGTTTCTGAGAGGAAAAGTAACCAGGGCTTTGTGGGGAGTGAGCTACTGTATTTCCAAGAGAGTGGTGCAAAAGTGTACAATCGCTGAGGACTACCTGAGGATCCCATAGAACAGCAGTCCCCAACATTTTTGGCACCAGGGACCAGATTCGTGGAAGACAATTTTTCCACAGAGCAGGGGCGGGGGAATGGTTTGGGGATGATTCAAGAACATTACATTTATTGTACACTTTATTTCTATTATTATTACATTGTAATATATAATGAAATAATTATACAACTCACCGTAATGCAGAATCAGTGGGAGCCCTAAGCTTGTTGCCACTTGCCACTCACTGATAGGGTTTTGAAGTGAGTCTGCAAGCAATTGATTTATTATGGTCTCTGTGCAGTCAAACCTCTCTTCTAATGATAATCTGTATTTGCAGCCACTACCCAGTGCTAGCAACACCTCCTCACCTCCACCTTAGATTATCAGGCATTAGATTCTCATAAGAAGCATGCAACTTAGATCCCTTGCATGCACAGTTCACAGTAGGGTTAGAGCTCCTATGAGAATCTAATATCACTACAGATCTGTCAGGAGGCAGAGCTCAGGCTGTAATGCAAGCAATGGTGAGTGGCTGTAAATACAGATGAAACTTCACTTGCTCGCTGGCCGCTCACCTCCTGTTGTGTCCCCTGTTCCAAACAGGCCATGGACCAGTACCTATCCGTGGCCCAGGGTTGGGGACCCCTGCCATAGAAGGGGGACTAGCGCTACATTATCTTGAAAACATCCCCCACAAAAGAAATTTTACTCAGAAATCAAAAAAGAATTAGAGGTGTACTTTCAAATAGGAAAGCTGAGAGATGGGGAGGGGGCACAGGAACATGGGTGGGGGCAGTTAGTAATTGTTCAGCCAATAGGACTTTCTACTTATGCCAGAGAACTGTAGGCAGAAGTTCCTAGTCACTTTTCTGTGAAAAATCATCCAGCTTTAGTAATCACAGACACATTAAATGTTATTGTATGAGGCCAAATTCCTCCAGAAAACACTCTTCCATATAATCTATTAATTCCATGTCCACAAGGACACAATGTGCACTTAAAACAACGGCTTCATGTCCACTCACGGGCACCATGGACTCCATTAGTTGTAATGACATAATAATTTTCTAAAACATACCACTGAGGCGTTTAGAAGTCTATTGACCTTCAAAAATGAGGCTTCCCCCTCTATTCACTTGTTGATCAGCTATAATGTAGTGCATTTTGGCTCATGTTTCAAGAATAAAAGCAGACCTACACTTAAGAAGTAGCTTAAATGTGTAAACAGACGTTAAAATTTAACAAACTTTAAAGCAACATTAAAGGTGGAGGCTAAACACTAGATAACACACCTTGGAAAAATAAATGTCTTTTAACGTTAGCCAAATTAGTGCATCAGTCAATACCCCTGCTCAAGTGAATAAAAGGTTTAAGGTTAAACTAATAACAAAGGCAATAGGCTCAGGTTAATGAAAAGCAGGAGCACATGAGCCAGGAAGGGCTTCTCGTTGCCACCACCTCCGGTCCCTCCCAAGGCCCTATAATTACTTCCAACATTTTGTGTTCTTTTACTTTTCTTTTCTTTTTTAACATCTTTATTGGAGTATAATTGCTTTACAATGATGTGTGACTTTCTGCTTTACAAAAAAGTGAATCAGTTATACATATACATATGTTCCCATATCTCTTCCCTCTTGCATCTCTCTCCCTCCCACTCTCCATATCCCACCCCTCTAGGTGGTCACAAAGCACCGAGCTGATCTCCCTGTGCTATGTGGCTGCTTCCAACTAGCTATCTGTTTTACATTTGGTAGTGTATATATGTCCATGCCACTCTCTCACTTTGTCACAGCTTACCCTTCCCCCTCCACATATCAAGTCCATTCTCAAGTAGGTCTGTGTCTTTATTCCCGTCTTGCCCCTAGGTTCTTTATGACCATATTATTATATATATTTTTTAGATTCCATATATATGTGTTAGCATATGGTACTTGTTTTTCTCTTTCTGACTAACTTCTTTCTGTATGACAGACTCTAGGTCCATCCACCTCACTACAGATAACTCAACTTCGTTTCTTTTTATGGCTGAGTAATATTCCATTGTATATATGTGCCACATCTTCTTTATCCATTAATCTGATGATGGACACGTAGGTTGCTTCCATGTCCTGGCTATTGTAAATAGAACTGCAATGAATATTTTGGTACATGACTCTTTGAATTATGGTTTTCTCAGGGTATATGCCCAGTAGTGGCATTGCTGGGTCATATGGTAGTTCTATTTCAAGTTTTTTAAGGAACCTCCATGCTATTCTCCATAGTGACTGTATCAATTTACATTCCCACCAACAGTGAAAGAGGCTTCCCTTTTTTCCACACCCTCTCCAGCATTTATTGTTTGTAGATTTTTTGATGATGGCCATTCTGACCAGTGTGAGATGATATCTCATTATAGCTTTGATTTACAATTCTCTAATGATTGTTGAAAATTCTTTCATGTGTTTGTTGGCAGTCTGCATATCTTCTTTGGAGAAATGTCTATTTAGGTCGTCTGCCCATTTTTGGATTGGGTTGTTTGTTTTTTTGATATCAAGCTGCATGAGCTGCTTGTAAATTTTGGAGATTAATAATTTGTCAGTTGCTTCATATGCAATTTTTTTTTCCCATTCTGAAAGTTGTATTTTGGTCTTGTTTATGGTTTCCTTTGCAGTGCAAAAACTTTTCAGTTTCATTAGGTCTCATTTGTTTATTTTTATTTCTATTTCCAATTCTCTAGGAGGTGGGTCAAAAAGGATCTTGTTGTGATTTATGTCATAGAGTGTTCTGTCTATGTTTTCGTCTAAGTGTTTGATAGTTTCTGGTCTTACGTTTAGGTCTTTAATCCATTTTGAGTTTATTTTTGTGTATGCTGTTAGGGAGTGTTCTAATTTCATACTTTTACGTGTACCTGTCCAGTGTCCTCAGCACCACTTATTGAAGAGGCTGCCTTTTCTCCACTGTATATTCTTGCCTCCTTTATCAAAGATAAGGTGACCATATGTGCGTGGGTTTATCTCTGGGCTTTCTATCCCATTCCATTGATCTATATTTCTGTTTTTGTGCCAGTACCATAGTGTCTTGATTACCGTAGCTTTGTAGTATAGTCTGAAGTCAGGGAGCCTGATACCTCCAGCTCTGTTTTTTGTTCTCAAGATTGCTTTGGCTATTTGGGGTCTTTTGCATTTCCATACAAATTGTGAAATTATTTTTCTAGTTCTGTGAAAAATGCCAGTGGTAGTTTGATAGGGATTGCATTGAATCTGTAGATTGCTTTGGGTACTAGAGTCATTTTCACAATGTTGATTCTTCCAATCCAAGAACATAGTATATCTCTCCATCTATTTGTATCATCTTTAATTTTTTCATCAGTGTCTTATATTTTCTTCATACAGGTCTTCTGTCTCCTTAGGTAGGTTTATACCTGGATATTTTATTCTTTTTGTTGCAAGGGTAAGTGAGAGTGTTTTCCTAATTTCACTTTCAGATTTTCATCATTAGTGTATAGGAATGCCAGAGATTTCTGTGCATTAGTTTTCTATCCTGCTACTTTGCTAAATTCATTGATTAGCTCTAGTAGTTCTCTGATAGCATCTTTAGGATTCTCTATGTATAGTATCATATCATTGGCAAACATTGACAGGTTTACTTCTCCTTTTCTGATTTGGATTCCTTTTATTTTTTTTCTTCTCTGATTGCTGTGGTTAAAATTTCCAAAACTATGTTGAACAGTGGTGAGAGTGGGCAACCTGGGCTTCTTCCTGATCTCAGTGGAAATGGTTCCAGTTTTTCACCATTGAGGACAATGTTGGCTGTGAGTTTGTCATATATGGCCTTTATTATGTTGAGGAAAGTTCCCTCCATGCTTACTTTCTACAGGTTTTTTTTTAATCATAAATGGGTGTTGAAGTTTGGTGAAAGATTTCTCTGCATCGATTAAGAAGATCATATGGTTATTCTCCTTCAATTTGTTAATATGGTGTGTCACATTGATTGATTTGCATATATTGAAGAATACTTGCATTCCTGGGATAAACCCTACTTGATCATGGTGTATGATCCTTTAAATGTGCTGTTGGATTCTGTTTGCTAGTATTTTGTTGAGGACTTTTGCAGCTATGTTCATCAGTGATATTGGCCTATAGTTTTATTTTTTTGTGACACCTTTTTCTGTTTTTTTGTATAAGTGTGATGGTGGCCTTGTAGAATGAGTTTGGGAGTGTTCCTCCCTCTGCTATATTTTGGAGGAATTTGAGAAGGATAGGTGTTAGGTCTTCTCTAAATGTTTGATAGAATTCGCCTGTGAAGCTATCTGGTCCTGGGCTTTTGTTTGTTGGAAGATTTTTAATCACAGTTTCAATTTCAGTGCTTGTGATTGGTCTGTTCATATATTCTATTTTTTTTCTGATTCAGTCTCAGTAGGTTGTGCATTTCTAAGAATTTGTCCATTTCTTCCAGGTTGTCCACTTTATTGGCATAGAGTTGCTTGTAGTAATCTCTCATGATCCTTTGTATTTCTGCAGTGTCAGTTGTTATTTCTCCTTTTTCATTTCTATTTCTATTGATTTGAGTCTTCTCCCTTTTTTCCTTGATGAGTCTGGCTAATGCTTTATCAATTTTGTTTATCTTCTCAAAGAACCACCTTTTGGTTTTATTGATCTTTGCTCTCATTTCCTTCATTTCTTTATCATTTATTTCTTATCTGAACTTTATGATTTCTTTCCTTCTGCTAACTTTGGGTTTTTTTTTGTTCTTTCTCTAATTGCTTTAGGTGTAAGGTTAGGTTATTTGAGACGTTTCTTGTTTCTTAACATAGGATTGTAATGCTATAAACTTCCCTCTTAGAACTGCTTTTCTGCATCCCATAGGTTTTGGATCATCGTGTTTTCATTGTCTTTGTTTCTAGATATTTTTTGATTTCCTCTTTGATTTGTTCAATGATCTCTTGGTTATTAAGTAGTGTATTGTTTAGCCTTTATGTCCTTGTATTTTTTACAGATTTTTTCCTGTAATTGATATCTAGTCTCATAGCATTGCAGTTGGAAAATATACTTGATATGATTTCAATTTTCTTAAATTTACCAAGGCTTGATTTGTGACCCAAGATATGATCTATCCTGGAGAATGTTCCATGAGCACCTGAGAAGAATGTGTATTCTTTTGTTTTTGGATGGAATGTCCTATACATATCAATTAAGTTAATCTTGTTTAATATATCATTTAAAGCTTGTGATTCCTTATTTATTTTCATTTTGGTTGATCTGTCCATTGGTGAAAGTGGTGTGTTAAAGTCCCCTACTATGATTGTGTTACTGTCAATTTCCCCTTTTATGGCTGTTAGTATTTGCTTATGTATTGAGGTGCTCCTATGTTGGGTGAATAAATATTTACAATTGTTATATCTTCTTCTTGGATCGATCCCTTGATCATTATGTAGTGTCCTTCTTTGTCTCTTCTAATAGTCTTTATTTTAAAGTCTATTTTGTCTGATATGAGAATTGCTACTCAAACTTTCTTTTGCTTTCCATTAGCATAGAATAACTTTTTCCATCCCCTCACTTTCAGTCTGTAAGTGTCCCTACGTCTGAAGTGGGTCTCTTGTAGAGAGCATATATACAGGTTTTGTTTTTGTATCCATTCACCCAGTCTATGTCTTTTGGTGGAGCATTTAATCCATTAACGTTTAAGGTAATTATTGATATGTATTTTCCTATTCCCATTTTCTTAATTGTTTTGGGGTTGTTATTGTATGTCTTTTCCTTCTCTTGTGGTTCCTGCCTAGAGAATTTCCTTTAGCATCTGCTGTAAAGCTGGTATCGTGGTGCTGAATTTTCTTATCTTTTGCTTGTCTGTAAAGGTTTTAATTTCTCCATCAAATCTGAATGAGATCCTTGCTGGGTAACCTTGATTATAGATTTTTCTCCTTCATCACTTTAAATATGTCCTGCCACTCCCTTCTGGCTTGCAGAGTTTCTGTGGTAAGATCAGCTGTTAACCTTATGGGGATTTCTTGTGTGTTATTTGTTGTTTTTCCCTTGCTGCTTTTATTATGTTTTCTTTGTATTTAATTTTTGAAAGTTTGATTAATATGTGTCTTGGTGCGTTTCTCCTTGGATTTATCCTGTATGGTACTCTCTGTGCTTCCTGGACTTGATTAACTATTTCCTTTCCCATATTATGGAATTTTTCAACTATAATCTTTTGAAATATTTTCTCAGTCCTTTTCTTTTTCTCTTCTTCTTCTGGGACCCCTTTAATTCAAATGTTGGTGCATTTAATGTTGTCCTAGAGGTCTCTGAGACTGTCCTCAGTTCTTTTCATCCTTTTTCTTTATTCTGCTCTGGAGTCATTATTTCCACTATTTTATCTTCCAGGTCACTTTTCCGTTCTTCTGCCTCAGTTATTCTGTGATAGATCCCTTCTAGAGAATTTTTAATTTAATTTGTTGTGTGTTTGATCATTGTTTGTTTGCTCTTTAGTTCTCCTAGGTCCTTGTAAAATGCTTTCTTGTATTTTCTCTATTCTATTTCCAAGATTTTGGATCATCTTTACTATTATTATTCTGAATTCTTTTTCAGGTAGACTGCCTATTTCCTTTTCATTTGTTAGGTCTGGTGGGTTTTTACCTTGCTTCTTTATCTGCTGTGTGTTTTTCTGTCTTCTCATTTTGCTTATCTTACTGTGAGTGGGTTGTGTAGGCTTCCTTGTGGAGGGGACTAGTGCCTGTGTTCTGGCGGATGAGGCTGGATCTTGTCCTTCTGGTGGGCAGGTCCACGTCTGGTGGTGTGTTTTGGGGTGTCTGTGGCCTTATTATGATTTTAGGCAGCCTCTCTGCTAACGGATGTGGTTGTGTTCCTGTCTTGCTAGTTGTTTGGCAAAGGGTGTCCAGCACTGTAGCTTGCTGGTCTTTGAGTGAAGCTGTGTCTTGGGGTTGATCTCTGGGAGATTTTTGCCATTTGATATTACGTGGAGCTGGGAGGTCTCTTGTGGATCAGTGTCCTGAAGTTGGGTCTCCCATCTCAGAGGCACAGCCCTGACGCCTGGCTGGAGCACCAAGAACCTGTTCTCCACACGGCTCAGAATAAAAGGGAGAAAAAATAGAAAGAAAGAAGATAAAATATAGTTATTAAAATAAAAAATAAAAATATAATTATTAAGTAAAATATTTTTAAAATAAATTAAAAAAGCAGAAAAACAGATGGACAGAACTCTAGGTCAAATGGTAAAAGCAAAGCTATAGAGACAAAATCACACACAGAAGCATACACATAAACACTCACAGTAAGAGAAAAGGGGGAAAAATATATATATCTTTGCTCCCAAAGTCCACCTCCTCATATTGGGGTGATTCATTGTCTATTCAGGTATTCCGCAGATGCAGGGTACATCAAGTTGATTGTGGAGCTTTAATCTGCTGCTCCTGAGGCTGCTGGGAGAAATTTCCCTTTCTCTTCTTTGTTCTCACAGCTCTCGGGGTTCAGCTTTGGAATTGGCCCAACCTCTGCGTGTAGGTCACCTAAGGGCATCTGTTCTTCACTCAGACAGGAAGGGGTTAAAGGAGCAGCTGATTTGGGGGCTCTGGCTCACTCAGGCCGGTGGGAGGGAGGGGTACGGATACGTGGCGAGCCTCCGGCGGCAGAGACTGGCATGACATTGCAACAGCTTGAGGTGCACAGTGTGTTCTTCCGGGAAAGTTGTCCCTGGATCACGGGACCTGGTAGTGGCGGGCTGCACAGGCTCCCGGGAGGGGAGGTGTGGAGAGTGACCTGTGCTTGCACACAGGCTTCTTGGTGGCAGCAGCAGCAGTCTTAGCATCCCACGCCCATATCTGGGGTCCACACTGATAGCCACGTCTCGCGCCTGTCTCTGGAGCTCCTTTAAGCAGCGCTCTTAATTCCCTCTCCTCGTGCACAAGGAAACAAAAAGGGAAGAAAAAATTCTCTTGCCTCTTCGGCAGCTCCAGACCTTTTCCTGGACTCCCTCCCGGCTAGCCGTGGCGCACTAGCCTCCTTCAGGCTGTGTTCACGCCGCCAACCCCAGTCCTCTCCCTGCGATCCAATGGAAACCCGATTCTTAGCTCCCAGCCCTGCCCACCCCAGCGGGTGAGCAGACAAGCCTCTCGGGCTGGTGAGTGCTGGTTGGCACCAATCCTCTGTGCGGGAATCTCTCCGCTTTGCCCTCTGTACCCAGGTGGCTGCGCTCTCCTCCGTGGCTCTGAAGCTTCCCCCCTCTGCCACCCGCAGTCTCTGCCTGCGAAGGGCCTTCCTAGTGTGTGGAAACCTTTCCTCCTTCACAGCTCCCTCCCACTGGTGCAGGTTCCGTCCCTATTCTTTTGTCTCTGTTTATTCTTTTCTCTTTTGCCCTACCCAGGTACGTGGGGAGTTTCTTGCATTTGGGGAGGTCTGAGGTCTTCTTCCAGCGTTCTTTGGGTGTTCTGTAGGAGTTGTTCCACATGTAGATGTATTTCTGATGTATCTGTGGGGAGGAAGGTGATCTCTGCGTCTTACTCTTCCGCCATCTTGAAGCTCCTCTCTGTGTTCTTTTTCATAATGAGGGCCCTCAAAGTTGTATTAACCTGACGTACAAACCTAAATACCACCCCTACTAGAGGCACACAGACATACAAAAATCTAATATTAAGTGAAAAGGAAAGGAATACATGGTGATTTCCATCTCCTAATCTGCAATAGTTACACTCCCACTGTCCTGAGATAAAATGTCACAAATATGCGTGTGTTATGAAATACCTAACTGGACACTGATAAATGTCATTATGGCAGGCAAGCTTGACATGCAGGTTAAAAATTGAGTTCATGTGAAGACAATTTAAGAAAAAGTAATTTTCAAACTATTTTTTGTTTGTTTAACTGATATTTAATGGAACACATACTAAGGGCCAGGCAAAGTATTAGGCCTTCAGCAAATAAACTTCAAGTGATCAGCAGAGCTCGAATGAAAAGAAGTATTTTATGTTTGAAGTGTAAATAGCCAATACAGAAAACTACAGCGTCAACAGTTGAGCAAATAGTCTGTGAATTTGAAGGAAATAAAGATAAAAAAGGTGTCTAAAGAGCCATCTATCAGTTTTGTTCACTATATGATAATAGAAGATTGGAGCTGCATAAGAGTAGTTCTTATATCTTCTATCTATTTGGCCTTACATATATATCGGCTGCACTCCTCATTAAGGGTTAATTACTTTCAAGGCACTGTTCTGCATGGAGAAAGTGCCAAAGACAATAGATTGCAAGTGGAGTAATAACAAGCAAAACATTCATTCATTCGACAAGTATATGTTGCACATAGCACCCACCCACCCTGTGCTTGTCTTAGTTTGTTCAGGCTGTTATAACAAAAATAACACAGACTGGGTATCTTAACACAACAGAATTTTATTTCCCACAGTTCTAGAAGCTGGAAGTCCAAGATCAGAGTGCCAGCATGGTCAGGTTCTGGTGAAGGCCCTCTTCTGGATTGCAGACTGCTGGCTTCTTGCTCTTTCCTTACATGATGGAAGAAGGGGCCAGGGATTCCTCTCAATCCTCTTTTATAAGGCACTAATCTCATTCATGGGGTTCAATGCTAGTGACTGAATTACCTCCCAAAGGCTTCACCTGCTAATATCATCACATTTGGGGGTTAGCATTTCAACATACGAATTTGGTGGGAACACAAAATTTCAGACAATAGCAGTGCTGGACATAGACCAGTGAGAAAGGCATAACCCCTTCTCTAAGGCTCTGTCTGAGAGCCAGAGAATAAAGAACAGTCGCAATACATTGGAATAATGTTTATAAAAGGAATATGCAGGGTGTTCTGAGAGCAAATGGCAGGACTATGAAACCCAGAGTTAATAGACTGTAAGTTCAGGGAAGACTTCCGAGAGAAAATATCTAATTTGAATCCAAAAAGGGTGAAAGAGGATAAAGTATTCCAGGAATTGAAAATTAGTCAAAATATTCAGAACATAGAATAGAGTGGGAGTGGGTAGGAAGATGGAATAAGAATACAAGTCAGATCACCAAAATCTTGCTTCCCCATTTGAAGGAGTTTGAAACTGACCTAGGACAATAAGAAGGAAGATAACATGGTATTTGGAAGCAGCCCAGACTTCATATCCTATCTTCAATAAAAATTAGATGATGTGGCTGCAGCATATTATTTAACTTATCAGAGCCTCAGTTTTTTTTCACCTGTAATGAATTAATAACAACTTATTAAATAATGTTGTGTGAAGCAAATAAGATAACACATGGGGAAACACTGTGGAAAAAAATGTATAGACATGTTCTAAAACTATAAGATGTCGTTATTGCATGAATGATTGTAAAGTGTGCTTAGGAAATGACACTAAAAGTGAAGACAAAATGCAGCCATAACCAAAGGCTATTCTACCGGGAGGATCTATGCTTTCTTCAGCACAGTTGATGTATGGTCAAGAAGGAAGTTTGACAGCACAGCCAGTGCAGTCAGCACATTCCACTGCAGCACAGCCCACGGCATAGCAATGCAACTGGGACTCTTTCCAATTCCAAAAAGGCCCAAGGATATTCAGAAAGACAGTGATTGCTGAATTCACACATTTTGCATTGCATTCATGGATGTTGGAAAGGTTCTACATGTAACCTCTGAAGGTCACTTTTCTGAAGCAAAAGGATAATCCTGACGGCCAAGTTAAGAAATAATCATAAAAGCAGATTGAGGACTCCACGTTTTGAAGGGTTTTCTATGTGTTAGGAACCTTTAATCAAATTGCACACACACACACACACACACACAAACAGACATGCATATAGTGATCCTATAAGTTTGAAATGAATATTAGGTCCATTTGAGGAACCCAAGACCTAGACTAGACAAATAGTTTTCTCAATATCACCAATAAGCGTTAGATTTGGTATCCGAACTACTTATTCATCTGACTCCTTTGTGCAGAACCTTACATATTAAGATACCACACCATGAAACATATGGAGACTTGTACTTCTGGGTCAGAATGGTGTCGCCAATGCAACAAGTCCCAAATTATTACTACCACATCAATGAAAACAAGGAAAAAAGACACAAACTCTCAATACCACTAAAATTTAAGATACACAAATATCATAGTGCTAGAATCTAGGAAGAATATGTATTTAATATAAGATTCTATGGATCTTGATTTAGAAAAATTGGCCCATGCCATGCCTGATGGCATATGAAGATGGAGATTTACGAAACTGAGTTTGAATTAACCCAAGTTCAGTCAGACCTTATTGTTCTGGGCTTCTTTCAAAGTCTTAAAAATGTATCCCTATGCACCCCAAAGTTGTAGTTTATTTTTTAAGATAATAGGATTGATAGACTAATTCTGCAAACATACATCATTTGGATTTTAGCCAGACATTAGACAAGACTTTTTATTTTAGCCTAGTGGATAAGTTGAAGTAACATGAGCTAGTACCTTTAAAGTGCAAATAATTTAACTATACACTTGGTGGGAAAGGTTTAATGAATTGATAGCCATCTGTACAGCTATTCTGAATTACAGTGGCTGTTCTGCATTGATATCCTAGAAAAGAAAATATTTGCCAATTTATAAAATGGGATCTAGTGAGGAATAATAGTTCACTGGTTTGATTACAGAATCAATGTCTTCCAAGTACCAGATAATATAAAATGTTAATAGGCACAAATAAAATTTCTGCTCTGAGATCTACAAACTAAGCACAACAGTACTGGAGTGAGAATCACTGATAGTCAATTATCCATGTCAAGGGCTTCACTTCAGAGAACACAGTTGACAGGAAGCCAATAGACCTCCACAGGCATGGAGCAGAGATATCAAAGTAGACAATACGATTCAGTGCCTCAACAGGATGACAGTGTCTATGACCACAACCAAGGATCCATCTCACTCTCACACGCAAGAGTGTGTCCTCATCAGTGTTTCACCTCTGATGACACCACTGAAAAAATTAATGATAAGAGAACAGGTTGATCAAGGACTGAAGACCAAGTATGTAATTAGAATGTCAAGAAACTCTAGTGAAGATTTAAGATCTTTAAAATTGAAAATACCAGGAGGCTCTCATATTTCTTTCTGTAATAAATATACCTTCTTATTATGGATAAAGGGTTGTTTGGCAAGGATGGAGTCCTAGGAGAAATTGGGAGGACTTGGAGAAGGCATTGCAATAATGTATGAGCACCTCTATAAAATCCCTGAAACGCTCCCTCTGAACAAGGCTTGTGACATCACATTGTTTGCTGTCATGAGGCTCATAGGCTCCAACAGCTCAATAAAGTCTTCTAAGTTGTACAAATGTCTCTGCTTTTTCTATATTACTCTAAAATCCTAAGGAATCTTGTATATAAAACAAAAGCTCTCCTTATTGGTAACAAAAAGTTTTCAATAAATAGCTGACAAATAAATGAATTAAAGTTATTAATTCTACAAGAGAAGAGGGACAGAAACATTCTTATAAAGCTATCTTAAACTTAAATGAGGAGGACTTCCCTGGTGGTGCAGTGGTTGAGAGTCTGCCTGCCCATGCAGGCGACACGGGTTTGTGCCCCGGTCTGGGAAGATCCCACATGCCGTGGAGCGGCTGGGCCCGTGAGCCATGGCTGCTGAGCCTGCACGTCCAGAGCCTGCGCATCCGGAGCATGTGCTCTGCAACGGGAGAGACCACGACAGTGAGAGGCCCGCGTACCGCAAAAAAAAAAAAAAAAAAAAAAAAAAAAATTAAATGAGGACATTACAATTCTAATTAAATACTTGTTGAGTATGTTTTAAAAAAATGAAATTGAACATAACAGAATAAGGGTTAAACTAGAGTAACTTTCTATCCTGAAATTCGTGAACATTACAAATATCCCTAATGACTGTGGGAGGAGTTCTGAGGAACACTACACACACACACACACACACACACACACACACACACACACACATACACACACACACACACACACCCCAACTGAGCCAATTACAACTATAGGGAAGCTTCTGAACAGCCCTATGCCTGCCATAAAATCTCCTCCCTACTCAAAATCTCAGCACAGGTCTCTAGATTTAAACTCATGACTTTCTCATTTTCCTCTCCTTTCAATTTTGAATCTAGTTGCGTAGGATACCATTCAGTGCAAGAGATTTGTCTCCAAAAATAGGTTAAAATAGTGGATGTCTTAGGGGATGTATTAGAAACAAGATTAATAAGATGTGTATGTGTGTGTATGTGTCTGTGTGTATAGAGACAGAGAGAGGGAGAAAAAGAGATTTACGATAAGGAATTGGCTCATATGATTATGGCAGCTGACAAGTGGCAAGTCCCAAGATCTGCAGTTGGTTGGGAGGCTGATGGTGTAGTTCTAGTCCACACGTGAAGGCCTGAGAACCAGGAGAGCTGACAATATAACTTTCAATCCTAAGGCTAACAGACTTGAGACCCAGAAAGAGATGATATTTTAGCCAGAGTCCAAAGGCAGGAAAAAATTGATGTCACAGTTCAAAGGTACTCAGGCAGGAGAAGTTCCCAACTATTCCCAACTATTTGAAAGACAGACAGTCTTTTGTTCTTTTCAAGCCTTCAAATGATTGGGTGAGACCCGCCCAGATTAGAGAGAGCAATCTGCTTTACACAGTTATTGATTTAAATGTTAAACTCATTGAAACACCCCTTCATAGAAATACCCAGAATAATGTCTGACCATCACTTGGGCACTCCATGATCCAGATAATTTGACACATAAAATTAACCATTATGGGAGACAGACATAAGAGAATTAGAGTAGTTCCCAGTTTATGTGTGAGGTTTACACACATGGGGGTTCCCAGTTTATGTGTGAGGTTTACACACATGAGGAAACTGGAGCATTGACTTGGGGAGAAGGGGTGCTCTCTTCCATGACACTGCCCTTGTTCCTTGGAGAGTTCACTATTCTCCCATGGAAAATATACTCTTGGGGGTGGGGGTTGTGGGGGGGAAGGGATATACTGGGAGTTTGGGGTTAGAAGATGCAAACTGTTACATATAGAATAGATGGTCAACAAGGTCCTACTGTATAGCACAGGGAACTATATTCAATGTCCTGGGATAAGCCATAATGGAAAATAATATAAAAATGAATGTATGGGGCTTCCCTGGTGGCGCAGTGGTTGAGAGTCTGCCTGCCGATTCAGGGGACGTGGGTTCGTGTCCTAGTCCAGGAAGATACCACATGCCGTGGAGCGGCTAGGCCCATGAGACATGGCCGCTGAGCCTGCGCGTCCGGAGCCTGTGCTCTGCGACGGGAGAGGCCACAACAGTGAGAGGCCCACGTACAGCACAAAAAAAAAAAAAAAAAAAAAAAAAAAATGAATGTACGTATGTGTATAACTGAACAGTAATTAACACAACATTGTTAAGTCAAGTCAACTATACTTCAATTTATAAAAAAGAAAAGAAAATACACCCTCGGTAAAAAAAAAAAAAAGCATTATTATCACTTTGATTTGCAGTCTCTGATTCTCCTCCATCTTAGGTAGGCAAAGGCCCTACATTCCTTATTGAAAGACAGAGCTGGGGGGCAAGGAGAAAGGGGGAGCATTGCCTGCAAAGACATTTCAAACATTAACTGCTTAGACCAGAATGTGTTTTGTGAGGGAAGGGGTCTTTTTCTTTTTTCATCCTCCCAGCAAAGCCTAATACCCACTCAACCTATTGGAGTCTGCCAGTGGACAATTCAGTAGCTTCAATTTGTACACTATATCAAAAACTCCCATTAATCTCTTATATTCTATGGCTACCACTATTTTATTATTTTCCTTTGTGTCATGAATCTCTCAACTTATACCGGGCAGCAGAGTTGAAACTGAAACTGACATTTGATACCAACAAATACATTGGCTAAAACATTTCCCCCAGGTTACAAAATCAGAAGAATACTCAGGCTCAAAAAAATCCAAAGTCACTTTTATAAAGCTTCCCAACTTTAAGGTTTTTCTCTCAACTGAGTTCAGAGGGATTTATGCTTGCAAGCTTTATCTTCCTGAACAAAAATTATTGCAAAGTAAGCAGTATCTAAACAGCGTGTACAGAATTGAAAGAAAAACAAACAGAAATTAGGATAACTAAGAAATGAGACTTTCAGGGAAAAAGCTAAGCTCATATGTTATTCAAAAGAAAGAAAGCAGTTGGTGTGCCTCAGAAAAACCTCTTCAGGAATATGAAAGAAAAACAGAGCAGTATGTCACACCAGTAGGAATAAAATAGTATTCATAAATGTCCCTGATGCTTACTTAGTAAATATGATCTCTTTTGTTCAATTTTAAAAGGTAAATTTATTTAATTTTAAATACATTTTAAAATTTAATGACACACAGCATTTAAATTTACATAATATAAAATGCTGTTGATAGGATATTTGGCTTATTGTCAATAATGTTCCCAAACATCATTTATTATTAAAGGTGGATTTCCTAAGCAACTTGGCATGGGAGCATTCTAATTAAAAATTAAATCAATATTCAAATAAGTATAATCTAATAATCATTGTAATTCTCTGAAATACATTAACAGCTAGAAGAGTATCTGGTTTTATCACATTAGAAAAAAACCTTATCATCTTTATAGTAAAACTACAATGAAAATACACTCAGAAATTATCTTTATTGGAAGGCTATCTGAGTAATACTTTTGAAGTAAAGTGGTTGCATGTGTGCCTTTTTCTTCTTAACAGAAGGTAGAAATTACAACAGTGATAAACCAGCAAGGGAAGTAAGGGGATCCAAAGAGTAAAAGAAGGTTTGGGGTAGGGCTGGAGCAAAGGGTTTCTAAAGTCCCTTGAAGTCTTCAAACACAGTGATTTTAAGAACCAAAAGAGTTCTTAACCTAAATCATCAGAATTACCAAAGCAAGGATATTTTAGGTGAAATAGGGCAAAACAATTATTGAGGGCATAGAGACTCTGGATCCAGACTACCTGAGTCCAAGACCCACTTCCACCAGTTATTAGCTCCTGACTTTAGATAAGTTATTTATCCTTTATGTAACTCAGTTACCTTATGAATAAAAAAAAAGAATTAGCATATCAATACTTAAAGGGTCATTGTAGGGATTAAATGAGGTAATACATGTAAAGTCCTGGGTGGCACCTGACACATAATAAATAGTCAACTGACTTAAGCTGTTATTTGGATGTTAAGCTGCCATACATTAGGGGACTGAAAAGGGTCAGAGTGATAATCCTGAGCCTGCTGCTTAATCCTGTGTGACTTTGGACATGTTATTTAACCACTCTGAACCCCTACCTTCTCATCTTCAAATAAGGTAACTCAGTATTTATGCCACAGGTTTCTAAGAGGGTTAAATGAGATAATGAGGGATGAGTTCATAACTAAGGAGTCAGGTTAAGTGTGGGCTCCCCCAAGAAGGGACACATATACCCCAATTGTGACATAAGGCCTTGGTACTCTCTGTTCTGCCTTTAACAATGACTTTTAATCATGTATTGCCTTTTTGCCCCTAAGCTTATAGCTTATTGGAAATATTTAAGAAAACGATATTCTTTTTTTTTTTTTTGCATGAAGTTAAAAGCAAAAGACAGTGTTTCCAAAGGTCTCCCAGTGATATGAGTTGGTTTGTCAAGTACTGCAGCTTTCACGCACCAAAGTAAAGGGGCCACACGTGTTTATCTCATTTTCTTGTCTGGGTGAATTTAGTTTATGAAATATAGTCAAATGCAAGTGAGCTAATTGCCTGTGCCTCGTGGAAAAGAAATGTAAAGGATCTTGCCCTCTCTGTTTTCCCCCTCACGCTACACTCCTTAAAATGGTGACATCATTTAGAACAAGATGCACCTTCTACTAGCTATGGAATATGGCAACAAGTGAAATGACATTTGATCATAGCTCTAAAGACCAGTGTGTCTCAAACCAGACTGACACAGAAAACGCTAGGAAGAGAAATTCTGACCCGGGTGTATGGTGAGGCTTTGACTTGTCTGATCTGACTGTTAATGAGTATAATTCTGAGTCATCTGTGTCATTTGGACACTTTCTCTGCAGAGGAAACACAGCCAGACCTTTCCTCACAGGCCAAGTGTCGGCCAGGGGAAAGGATTTCAACTGGTACTGACTTGGACATGTTTCCAAACAGAATCAAAGCAAACCCATTGTGGAATTTGGAAGAGAACCCCAATCTCTGCAGTCTCCCTTGGGACTTGCTCCATCTGTGTCTCCCTTTGATGTGTTCAGGTACATTAAACAGGTGAAGGGAGGGGATAGCTTTATCCAGAGGATTTAGATATTAAGCTAGCCTTAGCAGAGAGCAAGGTGGCAGAAAAATGGATACGTCAGAGATTGGCAAATTCTGCTTCTCTCATTTACAAATATGAAGGCAGTGTCTCAGGCCACTGCTTCTGTCTGAATCACTTACACTTCACCTGGCTAAAGTCTTTCTCCTTTGATGAGACCTCTCTCCACACCTGACCTCCAAGCTAAGTTAGACCTTATGTCTATACACTCTGTGTCGTAGGCAGAAATCTAAGATGCCCCCTAAGATTCTCATCTTAACATCTATGTCATGAATAATCCCTGGGACCTTTGAACATGATGAGGTAGTCTCTTCTGTGATGAGGTTCTGTTCCAGGGCACAATCCACTTTGAGAAGGTAGATTCTCTTGAATGGACATGACCTAATCAGGAGATCCTTTAAAGGGACCAGGATCTTCCTGAAGAAAGATATTCAAATCACGTGAGATACTTAGCATGAGAGATTATCCACTGCTGGCTTTGAAGATGGAAGAGTCCACACACATTGCCTAGAATGTGGGCTGAGAGAGGCCCCAGTTTACAGCCAGCAAAAAAAAAAAAAAAAAAAAAAAAAAAACCCTTTTTCCTCCAGCTGTAAGGCATTGAATCAACCATATTAGTCTGGAAAAGAATCCTAACTCAGATGAGAATGCAGCCTACTGCTGCCTTGATTTAGTCTTATGAGACCCTGGGCAGAGAACCTAGTCCTGCCATGTCTGGATTTCTGACTTACCAAATGGTGACCTAATAAGTGGTTGTTGTTATAAGCTACTGAATTTTTGGTAATTATGCAGCAATACAGAACTAATATGCTCCCATAGGGTCCTGTACTTACCTTTCAGAAACTTATCTAAGCTCTGTGAAGGCAGGGACCCTATCTCTTATTCACTCTTCTGTCCCTAGCACCCAGCCTAGTGCCCAGAATATACTAAATGCTCAATGAATACTTGTTAATGAATAATTGCATACATTAACCCAACCTTTTAAATCACAGTATTTTGAATTAAATAAATCAAAGTATTTCTATCATGAAGTTTGAGAGGGATGCTGTTTTAATTTACATTAAATTATATTATTTCCATCACTTTTTTTGATCTAATGTGTTTTATTGATTACTTTCATTCATTTAAACAAGACAACAAGACTGAGACCATTCACATGCAGAGTCAAGAGGCATAGCCATCATCTGTGTAATTCATCCCGCCCACTCCTTGTTTACCAGCCCCTAGGTTCTGCACTCAAGTTTTGAACAGCATACTGCATGCATGCAAAATGAGTTTCCATGGGTGTTCCAGGGCACTTGAAGCAAAATGATATATGATGTTTCCCTTAAGAAGCCTTTTATTTTCTCTCCCTTTCCCTCCCTAACATTCCTTTCTCATCTGCCCTGTGATTGTTAACTCAACCACACCAAGGTATATCTACCTTCATACTCCCAGCCCTGCCACTGCCCAAGCCTACTCTACATTGTCTCTGATCGTGGGATTGTCCTCTGTGTGACCTATGACATGTTCGCTGCATGAAAAAATGTCATCTCATCCAAGATCCATGTTAAATGCTGACTACTGTAAAACTCTCCTAGGTCTTCCTTCATCTGTTTTTTTGTTTGTTTGTTTTTGTTTTTGTTTTTTGCGGTACGCGGGCCTTTCACTGCTGTGGCCTCTCCCGTTGCGGAGCAACAGGCTCCGGACGCGCAGGCTCAGCGGCCATGGCCCACGGGCCCAGCCGCTCCGCGGCACGTGGGATCCTCCCAGACCGGGGCACGAACCTCTGTCCCCTGCATCGGCAGGCGGACTCTCAACCACTGCGCCACCAGGGAAGCCCCTTCATCTTTATTTTATATATAGTACTTCTGTTTCAGTGATGCCTATTCTGTAAGAGAGCTAACTGTTTACACACATATGAAACGCCCTCCGGACCATGAGTCCTTCAGGGTTGGGAACAAGCCCCCATATCCAGCCGAGTGCCAGTTCCAATTGTTTCTATATTCACCTATCATTTTATCTTTGAAAATGATTTAAGGCTAGACCTTCAAAGAGCATTGATGTGTTAAATAGGGAACCTTGAAAACAGTAAGACTTACTCTCTGTTTTAAGGGGAAAACTGTTTTGTGACACTGAGACCTTTACCCACTTTTGAAGGAGGCAAATGAATGGACATTGGTGAGTCTTGTCTCATTTCATGAGACTTGGGTCCCCTCAAAACTTCCAACAGAAGCTTATTAGCCTCAGAAATATATTTTAAACGTCAAAAAATATAGTGAGGGCTTCCCTGGCGGCACAGCGGTTGAGAGTCCGCCTGCCGATGCAGGGGATGCGGGTTCGCGCCCCGGTCCGGGAAGATCCCACATGCCGCGGAGCGGCTAGGCCCGTGAGCCATGGCCGCTGAGCCTGCGCGTCCGGAGCCTGTGCTCTGCAATGGGAGAGGCCACAACAGTGAGAGGCCCGCATATCGCAAAAAAAAAAAAAAAAAAAAAAAAAAGTGTATATATATATATATATATATATATATATATATATATATATATATATATATATATATATATATAGTGACATTGCAATATTGCTATGTTATATACCTGATGGGGATCAGGCAGTGAAATATAGAGATCAGGGAGATAATCGTGACTTGATACAGATGGACATTAATGTATTTGGGCATGCAATGTGGAACAAAGGTTTAATTTTATGTTTTTCTAAATAGAAAAAGTAATTTTATTGAAAAAAAACTATATAATGTTAACAGGAACTTACTATGTGTCAAGTGCATTTCAGGCTTTATTTAATTTAAACTTCATGGCACATCTGAGGTAGGTAAATGATATTACTTCCATTTTATAGGTTAAGCCAGTGAGGCTTGGAAAGTTATAATTAGTCCAAGGTCACATGGCTAGTCAATGTCAGAGCTGGCACTCAAACCCCAGGCTGACTATGCTATCTACCCATGGGAGGTGAAAAAGATATAACTCTACACTGATGCAGTGGGGTTCCCTGGGATCCTAAATCACCTGGTAAAAGACAAAGGACAAGGGAATTCCAGCTGGGGTGCTGCTTTATGGAATCAGATGCTTAATAAATTGTACCCCTCACCCAGTAAAGAGAACTTGGATTAGCCTCTCTCGGCTAAAAATTGTCAGAGAATAAATACTCCGTTCTCCTTCCACTGTTCCAGTACAGGGTTTCTCAGCTTAGCTTTATTTACATTTTGTTGTGGGAAACTGTCCTGCACACTGTACTCAACTGAAATTTAGCAGCATCCAGTGCCTCTACACACTAGAAGCCAGTAGCACAAGTAATGACAGTAATGACAACCAAATTGTCTCCAGATATTGCCATATATCCCTGACTAGGGTGGGATCAGGGTGGCAAAATCACCTTAGGTTGAGAACCACAGTCCAAGTAGAACAAGCACTGAAACAGGAATCAAAAGATTTGGGTTCAAGTTCTCCTGCAAATCCTATCTTTCTGAACCTTGGTTTCCACATCCAAAAAATATTGTATGTGTTCTCTCTAGATCCTAGGACTCCTGTAACAGCAAAAATACAAAAGTAAAATAAGATAATGTCTGTTAAAAGAGCAGCAGTAGGAATAGTATTATTTTAGCTCCCTCCAAGAATTATATAAAGTTTAGAAAGAGCTGTAATACAGGAAATGCACTGGACTGGATGTTGGAAAAACTGGCTTCTGTTCCTCGCTCTGCCTCTAGCTGTGTTTCTTGGAAAGGTCACTTCACGTCACCTTCCTGAGACTATAGTTAAAATGTGTATTATTATTGTCATTACTGATATTATTATTAATTTGCCTTGAAACATTCCTTCTTTACGCAGCAGTGCCATGTTTCTTTTGGAAAATTATTTTTCTCTCACTAGATGTAGTCACAGTGGGATGGTAAACCCAGGTGCTGCCCCCTATCAGAGAAACCCAACAGGCAGATCCTTCCTCTCATCACCTCTGCATGGTCATGGGGCCAACATGTGACCCAAGCTCAACCTATGTGCTGCTCCTGTCCAGAGCTTTGTTTCCTGATCAGGGGAGATATGCATGGAAGTCTTACTTGAATCCCACTGCACCCTTCCTAGGAGACTGTTCCTATGGTTTTGCCTTCTTGCCTTCTGCAGTTGCCTTCTTCCATGCCTGCTTCTCCAGTTGTCCTCTCAATTCCATGAACTCCTCATATCTTTCTGGATCAGAGCATGCTGATTGACCCTGATTATGTGTTCTCCCCTTCTTCCTTAGGAATAGTACCCCAATTTTTAGTTTGGCACATTGCCAGCAAGAATAAAACTTTTTTTTTTTTTTTTTTTACATCTTTATTGGGGTATAATTACTTTACAATGGTGTGTTAGTTTCTGCTTTATAACAAAGTGAATCAGTTATACATATACATATGTTCCCATATCTCTTCCCTCTTGCGTCTCCCTCCCTCCCACCCTCCCTATCCCACCCCTCCAGGCTGTCACAGAGCACCGAGCCAATATCCCCGTGCCATGCGACTGCTTCCCACTAGCTATCTACCTTACTACGTTTGTTAGTGTGTATATGTCCATGACTCTCTCTCGCCCCGTCACAGCTCACCCTTCCCCCTCCCCATAACCTCAAGTCCGTTCTCTAGGAGGTCTGCGTCTTTATTCCTGCCTTACCCCTAGGTTCTTCATGACATTTTTTTTTTCTTAAATTCCATATATATGTGTTAGCATACTGTATTTGTCTTTTTCTTTCTGACTTACTTCACTGTGTATGACAGACTCTAGGTCTATCCACCTCATTATAAATAGCTCAATTTTGTTTCTTTTTATGGCTGAGTAATATTCCATTGTATATATGTGCCACATCTTCTTTATCCATTCATCCGATGATGGGCACTTAGGTTGTTTCCATCTCCGGGCTATTGTAAATAGAGCTGCGATGAACATTTTGGTACATGACTCTTTTTGAATTTCGGTTTTCTCAGGGTATATGCCCAGTAGTGGGATTGCTGGGTCATATGGTAGTTCTATTTGTAGTTTTTTAAGGAACCTCCATACTGTTCTCCATAGTGGCTGAACCAATTCACATTCCCACCAGCAGTGCAAGAGGGTTCCCTTTTCTCCACACCCTCTCCAGCATTTATTGTTTCTAGATTTATTGATGATGGCCATTCTGACTGGTGTGAGATGATATCTCATTGTAGTTTTGATTTGCATTTCTCTAATGATTAATGATGTTGAGCATTCTTTCATGTGTTTGTTGGCAGTCTGTATATCTTCTTTGGAGAAATGTCTATTTAGGTCTTCTGCCCATTTTTGGATTGGGTTGTTTGTTTTTTTGTTGTTGAGCTGCATGAGCTGCTTGTAAATTTTGGAGATTAATCCTTTGTCAGTTGCTTCATTTGCAAATATTTTCTCCCATTCTGAGGGTTGTCTTTTGGTCTTGTTTATGGTTTCCTTTGCTGTGCAAAAGCTTTGAAGTTTCATTAGGTCCCATTTGTTTATTTTTGTTTTTATTTCCATTACTCTAGGGGGTGGGTCAGAAAGAATCTTGCTGTGATTTATGTCATAGAGTGTTCTGCCTATGTTTTCCTCTAATAGTTTGATAGTTTCTGGCCTTATATTTAGGTCTTTAATCCATTTTGAGCTTATTTTTGTGTATGGTGTTAGGGAGTGTTCTAATTTCATTCTTTTACATGTACCTGTCCAGTTTTCCCAGCACCATTTATTGAAGAGGCTGTCCTTTTTCCACTGTACATTCCTGCCACCTTTATCAAAGATAAGGTGTCCATATGTGCATGGGTTTATCTCTGGGCTTTCTATCCTGTTCCATTGATCTATCTTTCTGTTTTTGTGCCAGTACCATACTGTCTTGATAACTGTAGCTTTGTAGTATAGTCTGAAGTCAGGGAGCCTGATTCCTCCAGTTCCTTTTTTTGTTCTCAAGATTGCTTTGGCTATTCGGGGTCTTTTGTGTTTCCATACAAATTGCGAAATTTTTTGTTCTAGTTCTGTGAAAAATGCCAGTGGTAGTTTGATAGGGATTGCATTGAATCTATAGATTGCTTTGGGTAGTAGAGTCATTTTCAAAATGTTGATTCTTCCAATCCAAGAACATGGTATATGTCTCCATCTATTTGTATCATCTTTAATTTCTTTCATCAGTGTCTTATAGTTTTCTGCATACAGGTCTTTTGTCTCCTTAGGTAGGTTTATTCCTAGATATTTTATTCTTTTTGTTGCAATGGTAAATGGGAGTGTTTTCTTGATTTCACTTTCAGATTTTTCATCATTAGTATATAGGAATGCCAGAGATTTCTGTGCATTAATTTTGTATCCTGCTACTTTACCAAATTCATTGATTAGCTCTAGTAGTTTTCTGGTAGCATCTTTAGGATTCTCTATGTATAGGATCATGTCATCTGCAAACAGTGACAGCTTTACTTCTTCTTTTCCGATTTGGATTCCTTTTATTTCCTTCTCTTCTCTGATTGCTGTGGCTAAAACTTCCAAAACTATGTTGAATAAGAGTGGTGAGAGTGGGCACCCTTGTCTTGTTCCTGATCTTAGTGGAAATGCTTTCAGTTTTTCACCATTGAGGATGATGTTTGCTGTGGGCTTGTCGTATATGGCCTTTATTATGTTGAGGAAAGTTCCCTCTATGCCTACTTTCTGCAGGGTTTTTATCATAAATCGGTGTTGAATTTTGTCAAAAGCTTTCTCTGCATCTATTGAGATGATCATATGGTTTTTCTCCTTCAGTTTGTTAATATGGTTTATCACATTGATAGATTTGCGTATATTGAAGAATCCTTGCATTCCTGGAACAAACCCCACCTGATCATGGTGTATGATCCTTTTAATGTGCTGTTGGATTCTGTTTGCTAGTATTTTGTTGAGGATTTTTGCATCTATGTTCATCAGTGATATTGGTCTGTAGTTTTCTTTCTTTGTGACATCCTTGCCTGGTTTTGGTATCAAGGTGATGGTGGCCTCGTAGAATGAGTTTGGGAGTGTTCCTCCCTCTGCTATATTTTGGAAGAGTTTGAGAAGGATAGGTGTTAGCTCTTCTCTAAATGTTTGATAGAATTCGCCTGTGAAGCCATCTGGTCCTGGGCTTTTCTTTGTTGGAAGATTTTTAATCACAGTTTCAATTTCAGTGCTTGTGATTGGTCTGTTCATATTTTCTATTTCTTCCTGATTCAGTCTTGGCAGGTTGTGCATTTCTAAGAATTTGTCCATTTCTTCCAGATTGTCCATTTTATTGGCATAGAGTTGCTTGTAGTAATCTCTCATGATCTCTTTTATTTCTGCAGTGTCAGTTGTTACCTCTCCTTTTTCATTTCTAATTCTATTGATTTGAGTCTTCTCCCTTTTTTTCTTGATAAGTCTGGCTAGTGGTTTATCTATTTTGTTTATCTTCTCAAAGAACCAGCTTTTAGTTTCATTGATCTTTGCTATTGTTTCCTTCATTTCTTTTTCATTTATTTCTGATCTGATTTTTATGATTTCTTTCCTTCTGCTAGCTTTGGGGTTTTTTTGTTCTTCTTTCTCTAATTGCTTGAGGTGCAAGGTTAGGTTGTTTATTCTAGATGTTTCCTGCTTCTTAAGGTGGGCTTGTATTGCTATAAACTTCCCCCTTAGAACTGCTTTTGCTGCATCCCACAGGTTTTGGGTCGTTGTGTCTCCATTGTCATTTGTTTCTAGGTATTTTTTGATTTCCTCTTTGATTTCTTCAATGATCACTTCATTATTAAGTAGTGTATTGTTTAGCCTCCATGTGTTTGTATTTTTTACAGATCTTTTCCTGTAATTGATATCTAGTCTCATGGCGTTGTGGTCAGAAAAGATACTTGATACAATTTCAATTTTCTTAAATTTGCCAAGGCTTGATTTGTGACCCAAGATATGATCTATCCTGGAGAATGTTCCGTGAGCACTTGAGAAAAATGTGTATTCTGTTGTTTTTGGATGGAGTGTCCTATAAATATCAATTAAGTCCATCTTGTTTAATGTATCATTTAAAGCTTGTGTTTCCTTATTTATTTTCATTTTGGATGATCTGTCCATGGGTGAAAGTGGGGTGTTTAAGTCCCCTACTATGAATGTGTTACTGTCAATTTCCCCTTTTATGGCTGTTAGTATTTGCCTTATGTATTGAGGTGCTCCTATGTTGGGTGCATAAATATTTACAATTGTTATATCTTCTTCTTGGATCGATCCCTTGATCATTATGTAGTGTCCTTCTTTGTCTCTTTTAATAGTCCTTATTTTAAGGTCTATTTTGTCTGATATGAGAATTGCTACTCCAGCTTTCTTTTGGTTTCCATTTGCATGGAATATCTTTTTCCATCCCCTTACTTTTAGTCTGTATGTGTCTCTAGGTCTGAAGTGGGTCTCTTGTAGACAGCATATGTAAGGGTCTTGTTTTTGTATCCATTCAGCTAATCTGTGTCTTTTGGTGGGAGCATTTAGTCCATTTACATTTAAGGTAATTATCGATATGTATGTTCCTATTCCCATTTTCTATATTGTTTTGGGTTCGTTATTATAGGTCTTTTCCTTCTCTTGTGTTTCTTGCCTAGAGAAGATCCTTTAGCATTTGTTGTAAAGCTGGTTTGGTGGTGCTGAACTCTCTCAGCTTTTGCTTGTCTGTAAAGGTTTTTATTTCTCCATCAAATCTGAATGAGATCCTTGCTGGGTAGAGTAGTCTTGGTTGCAGGTTTTTCTCCTTCATCACTTTCAGTATGTCCTGCCACTCCCTTCTGGCTTGTAGGGTTTCTGCTGAAAGATCAGCTGTTAACCTTATGGGGATTCCCTTATGTGTTATTTGTTGTTTTTCCCTTGCTGCTTTTAATATGCTTTCTTTGTATTTAATTTTTGACAGTTTGATTAATATGTGTCTTGGCGTATTTCTCCTTGTATTTATCCTGTATGGGACTCTCTGTGCTTCCTGGACTTGATTAACTATTTCCTTTCCCATATTAGGGAAGTTTTCAACTATAATCTCTTCAAATATTTTCTCAGTCCCTTTCTTTTTCTCTTCTTCTTCTGGAACCCCTATAATTCGAATGTTGGTGCATTTAATGTTGTCCCAGAGGTCTCTGAGACTGTCCTCAGTTCTTTTCATTCTTTTTTCTTTATTCTGCTCTGCAGTAGTTATTTCCACTATTTTATCTTCCAGGTCACTTATCCGTTCTTCTGCCTCAGTTATTCTGCTATTGATCCCATCTAGAGTATTTTTAATTTCATTTATTGTGTTGTTCATCGTTGCTTGTTTCATCTTTAGTTCTTCTAGGTCCTTGTTAACTGATTCTTGCATTTTGTCCATTCTATTGTCCATTCTATCTCCAAGATTTCGGATCAACCTTACTATCATTATTCTGAATTCTTTTTCAGGTAGACTGCCTATTTCCTCTTCATTTGTTAGGTCTGGTGCATTTTTATCTTGCTCCTTTATCTGCTGTGTGTTTTTCTGTTTTCTCATTTTGCTTATCTTACTGTGTTTGGGGTCTCCTTTTTGCAGGCTGCAGGTTCGTAGTTCCTCCTGTTTTTGATGTCTGTCTCCAGTGGCTAAGGTTGGTTCAGTGGGTTGTGTAGGCTTCCTGGTGGAGGGGACTAGTGCCTGTGTTGTGGTGGAAGAGGCTGGATCTTGTCTCTCTAGTGGGCAGGTTCACGTCTGGTGGTGTGTTTTGGGGTGTCTGTGGCCTTATTATGATTTTAGGCAGCCTCTCTGCTAATGGGTGGGGTTGTGTTCCTGTTTTGCTAGTTGTTTGGCACAGGTTGTCCAGCACTGTGGCTTGCTGGTCGTTGAGTGAAGCTGGGTGCTGGTGTTAAGATGGAGGTCTCTGGGAGATTTTCGCCGTTTGATATTATCTGGAGCTGGGAGGTCTCTTGTGAACCAGTGTCTTGAAGTTGGCTCTCCTACCTCAGAGGGAGAGCCCTGCCTCCTGGCTGGAGCACCAAGAGCCTTTCATCCACACGGCTCAGAATAAAAGGGAGAAAAAGTAGAGGGAATTAGTAGACGTATGAGGAAAGAAAGAAGGAAAGGAGGGAAGGAAGGAGGGAAGGAAGGAAGGAAGGAAGGAAGTAAGAAAGAAAGAAGCAAAGAAGGAAAGAAGGCAAGAAGGAACGAAAGGAGGGAGGGAGGGAGGGAGGAAGGAAGGAGGGAAAGAAGGAAAAACAAAAGAAAGAAGATACAGTAAAAATAAAATAAAGTATAATAAAGTTATTGAATTAAAAAATTCTTAATTAGAAAAAAAAAAAAAAAGGACGGATAGAACCTTAGGACAAATGTTGGAAGCAAAGCTGTACAGACAAAGTCTTACACAGAAGCGTACACATACACCCTCACAAAAAGAGGTAAAGGGGGAAAAATCATAAATCTTGCTGTCAGAGACCACCTCCTCAATTTGGGATGATTCGTTGTCTAAAGGAGGGAAGGAAGGAGGGAAGGAAGGAAGGAAGGAAGGAAGAAAGAAAGAAGCAAGGAAGGAAAGAAGGCAAGAAGGAACAAAAGGAGGGAGGGAGGAAGGAAGGAAGGAGGGAAAGAAGGGAAAACAGAAAGAAGATACAGTAAAAATAAAATAGAGTATAATAAAGTTATTGAATTAAAAAATTCTTAATTAGAAAAAAAAAAAGGGACGGATAGAACCTTAGGACAAATGTTGGAAGCAAAGCTATGCAGACAAAGTCTTACACAGAAGCGTACACATACGCCCTCACAAAAAGAGGTAAAGGGGGAAAAATCATAAATCTTGCTGTCAGAGACCACCTCCTCAATTTGGGATGATTCGTTGTCTAAAGGAGGGAAGGAAGGAAGGAAAGAAAGAAAGAAAGAAAGGACGAAGGTAAAGTATAATAACGTTCTTAAAATTAAAATTGATTATTAAGAGAAAAAATTTTAAGAAAAAACCATGGACGGATAGACCCTAGGACAAATGGTGGAAGCAAGACTATACAGACAAGATCTCACACCGAAGCATACACATACACATTCACAAAAAGAGGAATAGGGAGAAAAATCATAGATCTTGCTCCCAAAGTCCACCTCCTTAATTTGGGATGATTGGCTGTCTATTCATGTATTCCACAGATGCAGGGTACATCAAGTTGATTGTGGAGCTTTAATCCGCTGCTTCTGAGGCTGCTGGGAGAGATTTCCCTTTCTCTTCTTTGTTCTCACAGCTCCCAGGGGCTCAGCTTTGGATTTGGCCCTGCCTCTGCGTGTAGGTCGCTGGAGGGCGTCTGTTTTTTGCTCAGACAGGACGGGGTTAAAGGAGCCGCTGATTCGGGGGTTCTGGCGTACGGAGGCCGGCGGCGGGGAGGGAGGGGCACGGAATGCGCGGCGGGCCTGCGGCGGCAAAGTCCAGCGTGACTCTGCACCAGCCCGAGGCCCGCCGTGCACTCTCCCGGGGAAGTCGTCTCCGGATCCCGGGAACCCGGCAGTGGCGGGCTGCACAGGCTCCGCGGAAGAGGGGAGTGGAGAGCGACCTGCGCTCGCACACAGGCCCCTTGGTGGCGGCAGCAGCAGCCCCAACGTCTCCCGCCCGCCTTGGGGTCCGCGCCTCCAGCCGCGGCTTGCGCCCGTCTCTGGAGTCAGCGCCCTCAGCCGCGGCTCGCGCCCGTCTCTGGGGTCCGCGCCCTCAGCCGCGGCTCGCGCCCGTCTCTGGGGTCCGCGCCCTCAGCCGCGGCTCGCGCCCGTCTCTGGGGTCCGCGCTTTCAGCCGCGGCTCGCGCCCGTCTCTGGGGTCCGCGCTTTCAGCCGCGGCTCGCGCCCGTCTCTGGGGTCCGCGCTTTCAGCCGCGGCTCGCGCCCGTCACTGGGGTTCGCGCTTTTAGCCGCGGCTCGCGCCCGTCTCTGGAGTTCCTTTAAGCGGCGTTCTTAAACCCCTCTCCTCACGCACCAGGAAACAAAGAGGGAAGAAAAAGTCTCTTGCCTCTTCGGCAGGTGCAGGCTTTTCCCCGGACTCCCTCCCGGCTAGCTGTGGTGTACTAACCCCTTCAGGCTATGTTCAAGCCGCCAACCCCAGTCCTCTCCCTGCGCTCCGTCCGAAACCGAAACCCTAGCCTCAGAGCCTCAGCTCGCAGTCCCGCCCGTCCCGGCGGGTGAGCAGACAAGCCTCTCGGGCTGGTGAGTGCCGGTCGGCACCGATCCTCTGTGCGGGAATCTCCCCGCTTTGCCCTCCGCACCCGTTGCTGTGCACTCCTCCGCGGCTTCGAAGCTCCCCCCTCCGCCTCCCGCAGTCTCCGCCCGCGAAGGGGCTTCCTAGTGTGTGGAAACTTTTCCTCCTTCACAGCTCCCTCCCACTGGTGCAGGTGCCGTCCCTATTCTTTTGTCTCTGTTTATTCTTTTTTCCTTTTGCCCTACCCAGGTACGTGGGGAGTTTCTTGCCTTTTGGGAGGTCTGAGGTCTTCTGCCAGCCTTCAGTAGGTGTTCTGCAGGAGTTGTTCCACGTGTAGATGTATTTCTGGTGTATCTGTGGAGAGGAAGGTGATCTCCGCGTCTTACTCTTCCGCCATCTTCCCTTCGATCCGAAGAATAAAACTTTTATCTCTCAGGTTCTTTAGGCAGGTAGGTTGAGCTGTATGATTCAGTTTTGGTTAATGGAGTGTAAGCAGAAGTGATGTGTGCAAATTCTGAAAAGTGTCCTCAAGAGGAAAGGTCATGCTATCTTTTTTCCTTCTTTTTTCCTACTGATTGGAAGGTAGACATAATGACTGGAGCTCCAACAATCATCTTGGACCACAAGGTAATCTTGGGAATGTGGAAAATTTTCATGGTAGAAGTATCTTGATTCCCTGGCCAGAGCACTATGCCAGACCTGGATTGATTATTTCTAAAATTTTTGAACTTGAAGGAAAGAAACCTTTGTCTTGGTTACTAGGGTTAGTACCTCTGTTCCTTGCACTGATCCTAATGAACTCACACTTGCTTCAGTTAACTCTGGTTATTGTCTATTGCTTATGCCTCTTTCAGGTGACAGTGATCAAAAATTCAATTCAAACTGGCTTAAACAATAAGAAAAAAAAAATTGCTTACAAAACTGCAAAGTTGTGAGGTAGCCCAGGCTTCAGGCAAAATTCAATCAACATTCCATACAGTATCACTGGAGATCAAGTTTCTCTCCCATGCTCCTCTCCAGGATTTCAACTTCACTTTCAATTCCCATATGTTGCTTCCTTTGCAGCTTCAGCAACACTTTGTGAACTGGTGAGAAAGGTTGAAGCAGTTTAATACCTTACATTTTCACTCCTCCTCATTGGGGAATAACAAAGAGTCTCCCGCACAATAGTCCCTCCAAAAAAATGAAAGAGGCTTGCCTTCAAAAAAAAAAAAAAAAAAAAAGGAAGAAACATCAGGAATATATCTTCTCATTTGGATGGCTCTCACTAGCTTAGGAGCCCATCCCTGAGCCAGTCCCTGTGGACAAGGGATTAGAGTTATTGATTGGCTTCTATTAATCAGGCCCCAGTCCCAAGACTGGAAAGTGGGTCATTCCTGCAGAAACCGTATAGCTTAGAAGAGGTGAGGTGGTTCTCAAAGCAAAAGATAGACTTACTTATCCATAAAACAGGAATAGCAATATATATCCTGCCTACCTGAAAAGGTTAAGATGATTAAATCCAATAATCTTGGTGAATTTTTGAAAATTATGAATTACTACATAAATAGGAGTTATTATTATTGGTATTAGACTGCATTGGTCTCTCTTATACGTTTTTTTCCATTAAATTTTCTCAGAGTTTATGGCACTACAGTTGACCCTTGAACAATGCAGGAGTTAGGGGCACAGGCCCTCCATGCAGCTGAAAATCCACGTATAACTTAGAGTCAGCCCTCTGTATCCATTGTTCCTCCATATACAGGATTCTACATCTGCAGATTCAGCCATCTGCGGGTCGCATAGGACTGTAATATTTACTATTGAAAAAAATCCATGTATAAGTGGACCCACACAGTTCAAACTCGTGTCGTTCAAGGGTCAACTGTACTTTTAGAGTAACAGCAATCTACAATTTTATAGACTTCCTCACTTTTTGAGGGAAAACATTTATAATATTATAATTTAATCGTTTCAACTACAAATTGAAAACATCTCCTCCATTTCCTCCTATTGTAGCCTTATAGCTACAGCAGTGTCATGGTCTTTATTTCCTTTAAAACTTTGGATGTGAGTCACTGACTCAAAGTTTTTGAGATAAGAATATAACCAGAAAATAAGGATGAGAAGGTGCTACTGCCCTCTACTCTTTTCCCCTTTTTTAAGCCCAGACTATTCATTTAAGACACAATTACAACCACATTACACATGGAAATAAAAGTCTTCAATGACTTCCCACAGCTTTGGGGTAAATGCAAGCGTGGCTCGTGGGACCCTGCATCAAGTGACCCTGGCTACCCCTCCACAACATCTCACCTCTCTCCCCTTACCCTGTCCTCTGTGGTCAGTCATATTGAGCCCCTCTAGGCTCCTCACTTGTGCCTCAGTCTCTCTTTACCCAGAGCTCAATGTTCCCCATGCCTGTGACACCCTTGCCAATCACAAAGCACGTACCAGCACCACCAACAGGCCCACTAATTTGTTACTCCTACTTCCAGACTTAGCTTAGATATCATTTCCTCAGGGCAGCTCCCACTTTGGAGACGTGTGACATAAGAGGGTCTACCATTACTTGTCTCATTATCATATTATGCTTCTACTTTAAAAATCCTAGTCATCATTTTTTTAATGCCTGTGTTTCCTAATATTTCCCCAAAACCCCTGAGTTCAGAGGTTATTTATTTTTCAACACTGTATCCTCAAAGTTTGCATAGTATTCAAAACATAATGGTACTAAAAAATATGTATTGAATCAGTTAATCAACAAATCCACAAAGGCTCATAGAGTTTATTTCTAGAACTCAGAACTGTAGTAAACTACATAAGAAAATGAAATATCACAGATGGCCACCTACTAACAGTTGGAAAAATGAATAGGCACTTTGATGAAGCCTTCAGAGGATGAAGAATAGTTGAGCATTAAGTTATATTTATGACAACCTCAGTTGGATGTGCTGTGTGTACATCTGTGACCCTTACCTTTTAGAATTTGAACCTGTTACAATTTGTTTGATTTCACAATGGTCTCATCTTTAAAAGTGATTTTTTTTTCTTATACAAGGGATTAAGGATTATTTCTTCTTTTGTTAACATTTATCAGCATTTCCTGAGATAACTTGATAACTGCCTGGGCTCAAAGTCTCAGTGCCTATACTCAGTGAAATCTTAAAATATCTACAATTCAGCAAACCAAATCTAGCCCTGGGAGGTGAGGATCCATGTCTTGGTTCTTCTGTCTCAGGCCTCTATGGAATGGGGGGTGGGGGCGGGTTGGAGAAACACAGCAATGAGACAAAGGTGGGAGGTAGGAACAAGCAGCCCAGAACAGATCATAAAGCAACTCTGGGATGTTAAAAGATATTGAAACTGCCATCAATTTCAGTTCAATATAAGATAGTTTTTCTTTGTCAAAGCTCTGCCTCTAAAATGGGACATAAGAGTTTCCTAATACTAGGACAGGAATTTAACAATGATGGATGGATGTTCCTTAAAAACCATAAAGAGACAATCTGAATAATAAGGTTGACTCTCAGACTCATTCTTCAGAAGTCTCTTGTGAGCCTTTAAATCTACTTTAAAAGAGTAGCATTTTAAGTTGATTTAGTGAGATGGCTAAAACTTAATTAGTTATCAAATAATTACCTAATGGACCTTTTTTGAGGTATAAGGTTGAGCTACATCTCTAGCTGCAATGCAATTAATTTAAAATTTTATAAGCCATGAAAGGTAATCACATCCTTATGAATCAACTAAGGTAGGAAGATAATATTTAGACGCTGCACTGACACCAAGACACCTAAAGCAGGTTAATTGGGTGGCAATTAGTAAGAAGAGTGCTAATCACCATATTAGTCTTCTATTATGCAAATGAAATTACATTTCAATTAACAGTTAAGAAACCAAACAATTCAAAATGTATGGGCAATAACAGCAATTGGCATGTTTCATAGAAGCCAAAGAAAAACTCTCCGGAATGAGACAGTTTAATCTTGCTCTCAATTCAACAAGACTGGTATCATTTTCCCACTTTTTGCATGAATTTAGAAGTACAGCCCAATATTTTAGAATTGACACTTGCCATACCAAAGGTAATTTATAATAGTATATTCCAGAATTATATATGAAAGAAGAAACTCATTTAGTTGTGTTCTCTCCTTTATTAAGAGGAAACTAGGACTAAGAAAGCATGAATGACTTGATTAAGTTCAAATGGTTAGTTAGTGACAAATCCAGGTCGAGATTTCAGAGTACTGTTACATGAACACTATATGACTGCCAAGAGTAAAACATTAATTATCATCAATAATAGAGTACAAATTTTAAGAGTCTGGCATTTGGAGACATACCCATCTGGGTCTTTCACTTACTAGCTGTGTGACTTTGTGCAAGTTACTTAACCTCTCTAAGCTTAAATTTCCTAACCTCTAAAGTGAGGATAAGTGTACCCACTTCATTCTATTGGAGGTGTTTATTGAAATAAATCAAGCAGAGTTTGGCTCAATGACTAGCATATAGTAAACACCCTCAAAATATTACCTATTATTATTAGCACTGGTTTTATAAGAGAATGCATTGATATAATTTGAGGGCCTTAGAAAAGTAATCCTTTTCCCTCCCAGGAAGTCATATTGCTTAAAATCTTCTAATTAAAGATATTTTTTTAAATTTTTGATTATTAATTAAGTGAAAATGTCTTTGGAAGCAATAACGCTGCACTCTATTTTCAGCTCACACCTTAGCAGAAATCAAGGTGCTAATGGTAACTAAAGACAAGGGTCCAGTGACTTCAGACTTCTGGGATAGAATGCATGAGTGACTCAACAGGCAAGTAAAATGGGGTACAGAGATGTTGAAAAGGGAAATAGAAGCATACAAAGTAAATGTTACTGTCTTTCTCATTTTGCCAAGGATGTCTCATTGGGAAAATCTAGATCAAAAACTTGCCTCTAGGAGTACAACCACTGACATGGGAAATATCAGGTTTGGTGGTTTTGTTTTCAAGCTGTGTAAATATAAGTAAAGATAAATAGTGATTTTAGTTATTTTGACCAATATAAATTACTTGGCTAAAACCACACACATTTGAGGCAAAGGAAATCGGGTTGGTCATGCTTCCGTTTTTGCCTGAATTATCAGTATAAATACAATTTCCATTGTTGGCAGGGATCTGATGTATTATAAAGAACTCTGCCCATGAGTGAAAGTGACAGAGGAGAAATAAGCAGCTGAGGCTTTGCAGTGTTTTCTCTGCACATGTAGGAAAGCGACCATTTGAAAATCTTGTAAAAACCATGGCTTACATGATTGTAACAATGGATTAGATTCAAGAAGGGAAAGAGGGAAGTTGGCTCAAAAACTCCTTAAAGAAAGTAGCACATTTTGAATAATGTATCTATAACTACATTTTCACTCAACATTTGCATTGCTCAAGGCCAAATAAAACTGGAAGTTTTAAATGTAGTGTCAGTAGGATTCACTGGTGTTTACTTCCCTGACTTTATTCTACTTTTTCAGCTTTCTTCAGATCCCACCTCTCACCCTCAGTTATTCTTCAGATTCATTCAGTTTGCCTTATGCCAACTTCGTCTCTAGAAATACACCATATCAGATACTCTGCACAACTTTCCTGATTGAAACAACTAAAAAGACTCTAGGGTGGCCCCCATGATTTCTGCTTCCTGATACTTATACCCTTGTGTAATCCCCTCACCTTTAGTGTGGACAGGATCAGTGATTTGCTTCTCACCAAAAATCACTTCTGTGATTATGTTACATAAGATTGTAACATTCATGTTGCTAGGAAACAATTTCCCTTGCTGACTTTGATTAAGTAAATAGCCATGTCGAGGAGATCCATGAGGTAAGGAACTGAGGACTGTCTGTAGGCAATGACCAGCTAGGAAGTTAAGGCAGCCTGTGCTTGAAAACCAGCAGGAAACTGAAGCCCTCAGTTCAGTATTACTCAAGGACCTGAGTCCTGCTAATGACCACAGGAACTTAGAAGTGGGTCCTGCTCCAGTTGAGTCTTCAGATGAGAACTTGGTTGACAACTTGATTGCAACCTTGTAGAGAATTCAGCTAAGCTAAGTTTCTCATGACCTACAGAAACTGTGAGATAATAAATGTGTGTTGTTTTAATCCACAGATAACTGATATAGTCTATTGAATAAATTATTATAAAAATTATTTTTTAATGTGTTGCTGAGTGTTAAAAAGTAAGGAAGCCACAGACCTGAAAAACAAAGTAAAAATAAAAACCTTAGGAGATAAACTAGCCTTAAAGCCAGATTTCACTGTGAGGACTTCATACCCTCAAAATGTTGAGTTTTGCTTTGACTATTGCATGGGGCACTGAGGGAAAAAACAAAAAACGAAAAAACTCTAGGGATTTGTCAAATAGGGAAATATAATTTCCCTTAACAAAAGCTAGCTATGTCTGTATGTAAGGAAAAATAAGAAATAAGCAGCCAAAAAACAAAGAAAGAATACAATAAGGAAAACTGTTTTTCTCAAATTTGACAGTGGAATAAATAAAACAAATAATCACTCCTGGCAATTCATAAATTCAAGCCAGTATTATGTGGGTTTGGGGCCTAAATTTATCTTACTTATGTAGTCCAAAAAATCTCAATTTGGTTTAAGGTAATCAGGATAGGTTAGTCAACCAGAAGATAGAACTGAATGTTAATCCTATTAAGCGAAACTGAACTTGAACCGAGGAACTAAGAAATTGCAGTAGATAAAATTCTGAGGAAAATAAGCGGTACACAATAAAAAAATTTGCAATAGTACATAAGGAAATAAAGTACAATGAGGGAGAACCAGCAGAAACAATATCAGTGCAAATAGAAACACAAAAACTGCAGACATAAGTATTTTCAGTTATAGAAATTAGATAATAATGTTTAATAAATTTTAAAAGACTATAAAAACTTGAAAATATAAACAGAGAACAAAAAAGTATACAAGCTATTGGAGAAATAAGAAAATAGATTTTATAGAAACGAATCACATTAAACAGATGAAGAGAGAATTAGTGAACTAAAAAATAACTCTGAATAAATATGCACATTGCAACCCAGTGAAGAGAAGACAATGGAATTAGTGACATAGAAAACAGAGTGAGTCAATCTAACCTATTATCATGTTATAAAAAAATTAGTGGGATGCAATTAAAGCAGAACTTTAGAAAAATATATGGCCTTAAACTCTTAAATTACAAAATAAAAATGTTTCAAAATTTATGAACCTAGCATCTAGTATGTGAAGTTATAAAAATTACTTCAAGATAAACCCAAAGAAAGTAGAAAGAAAGATCAAACACAAATTCAGTGAAATTAAAAAAATAAACATATACTAAAAGGATCATTAAATCCAAAATAAGTTCATTTTAAGAGATAATAAGCTTGATAAAAATCCTGGAAGTTGATCAAGGAAAAAGAACAATACTAGGAATAAGAAAGGGCACGTAACTATAGATGTTGCCAGTGCTACACATGTAAAGAATATGTAACTCTCACATTTTTCCAGGTGATAGAAATGGAGGAAATGCTTCTCTGTTCACTGTTATGAGACTAAAATAAATTTTATACCAAAACCAAATAAGAGCACAACAAAGAAAATTATAGGCCAGTCTAACTCATGAAGTTGCAAAATTCCTTTGAAAAATATTGAAGCATTGAAGATAATACATCATTAAGTTAGATTAATTTCAGGAATCCAGGAATGATTTAATATCAAAAAACTGAAGAAGCTAGTTCAACATATTAATATATTAAATGAGAATAAATATGTAAAAACCTCAGATTTTGTGAAATAACCTTTATATAAAATTCAAAATCCACGCATGACAAAATCCATGAAAACTGGATGGAAGAGCATTTTCTTAATCAGATGAAAAGCATTTCCAAAAGCAAGCACAGAGTTACAGAAAACACTGTGGTTACTAGCATGGGGGGAGGGGCAGGATAGGAGTAGAAGATTAAGAGGTACAAACTACTGTGTATAAAATAAATATGCTACAGTGATATATTGTACAGCCCATGACATATATCCAATATTTTATATTAACTTTAAATAGAGTATAATCTATAAAAATTTTGAATCTCTATGTTGCACACCTAAAACTAATATAATATTGTAAATCAACTATATATTCTTTGATAAAAAATAGTCATTCATAGCAAACACACCACAATGAGATTCACTTTACACCCACCAGACCAACAAAAAATTACAAAATCAACAATCCAAGTGTTGGCAAAGATGTGGAGAAATGAGAAAACACACACTACTGATAAATGTACAAATTATAATTATTCCAGAAAACATTTTGACATTACCCACTGAAGTTGAGTATGTTCATACTATAAAAGTCAGTAATTCCACTCAGATATATTCATTAGGAAAAAAAAAATACTGCATCTAATAAGTATATACCTTAGGAGAAAATTTTGCATGCACGTATCAAGTGATATACACAAGAATGTCCATAGCAGCAATGTTCATAAAAACAAAAACTTGAAATGATTAAAATGACCACCAATATTAGAATCAATAATTATCTTGAATATTTATTCAATGGAAAAAGTGAATCAACTGCTAGTACATGCATCAACTTGGCTTAACCTTAAAAAGATGTTCAGACATAATTTTTTTTTTTTTTTTCGGTACGCAGGCCTCTCACTGTGGTGGCCTCTCCCGTTGCGGAGCACAGGCTCCAGACGCGCAGGCTCAGCGGCCATGGCTCACGGACCCAGCCGCTCCGTGACATGCGGGATCCTCCCTGACCAGGGCATGAACCCGTGTCCCCTGCATCGGCAGGCGGACTCTCAATCACTGCGCCACTAGGGAGGCCCTAGCCATAAATTTTAGACACTGTTGAACAAAACAAGCCTATAATACATACAGTAATAGATTTTAAAACAAGCAAAACCAAACAATTATTGTTTAAAGAGCCTATATAAGTGTTAAAACTTGTAAAAAGGAGTGTGAAAATGGTTAACACAAAATCCATAATTGTGGTCAAAACTCCAGGAGATGGGGTGAGAGAGTTACACAGGAAGCTGTAGATACAAATAATGTTCTGGCTCTTAATCTGAATAATCAATACTAGACAGTCAATTTGGAATTAGTTTTAAAATAATAAAGACATATTTAAACCTCTTTTATAAGTTCAATATATTTTAAAATTTTAGAAAGTTGTTCTAAAGTTGAATCCACCACCCTTTGGGACAAGTTGCACTCTTCCTTCCCTGACCTTCCTCTTGGGTTATGTTTGTTTCCAGGTGCTCAGCTCTCTGAGAATGTAACTGGAGGGAAGACTTGACATGATTCCAGATGTTCCAATAACCTGCCTGTCTGTGGGCATCATGGCCATTTCCCAGGCATTGTTGAGATGGATGAACACCAAAGCTGCCCTCTGGACTCTGGTGACTTCCTCACTCATGGCAATGGTGTGCCCTGAACAAAATTCAAAGAATGTCTTTGTCCCCTGTGTACCTATACTCTGCCCCTTGGGATATCAACAGTGTTGCTTTGCCCAGTGAGTTTTAGTGCAAATAACACCTGCATTTTGTGCTAACGTCCCCTCCTTAGAGTTCTACTCAGAATCCATGGGGTGCCTCAGGGGAACTATCTGAATCCAAAGAACTGAATATACTGATTCCCTTGACATTTATCAGATTAACTCCCTTTTTCCCTGGGATACATTTTCTTCTCTGACAACACTCTCTTCTTCCATCTAAAATGCCGAGAGCTTTCTAACTATTGGAGCAGAATAAGTCTTTTATTAAAAATAGAAACTTGAAATATACGCAAAATACCCTGATCCATTATTTTCACTAATAGAACATCAAAAATGTTCCAAACTTCAAAGAATATGGAATTATTGAACTTAATTATGGTATATCCATATAATAGAATTTTTCCACATCAGTATTAGGTAGGAGAATTTAAATAAATTAAAAGTTGTCAATCATACAGTTTTAAGTATAAGTGCAGTTTATACAGTATGAAATCCTGTTTGTATGGCCGTGTGTGTGTGTGTGTGTGTGTGTGTGTGTGTGTGTGTGTGTACATGCAAGTGTGTGCATGTTTGGAAGAAGGCACACAAAGATATTAACAGTAGTTATTTCTGGGTAGTGAGATTATGGGTGAAATTTACTTTCTATATAAAATATATAATTAGTTATTTGATTTTTAATTTCTCTTACGACTGTAACATTTCTTAAAGCTATGCAAGTTGAGCTGCAATTCATACAATCTGATTTATATATTTGGCCTTAATAAACACATAAAAATTAATGTTGGTTTATTTAAGTATAGTTCCTATATCTGACTTTTTTTTTTTTTGCAGTACGCGGGCTTCTCACTGTTGTGGCCTCTCCCGTTGTGGAGCACAGGCTCCGGACGTGCAGGCTCAGCGGCCATGGCTCACGGGCCTAGCCGCTCCACGGCATGTGGGATCTTCCCAGACTGGGGCACGAACCCGCGTCCCCTGCATCGGCAGGCGGACTCTCAACCACTGCACCACCAGGGAAGCCCTATCTGACCATTTTTATTAAATGGATGAAAATAGTTGAAAGAAAAACTGATAACATAAAATTCTAAATTGTCAATCATATTCACCTAAAGGCTTACAAAATCTTGATTTTACTGTTGCTGTATAAAAAACCTGATATTTTTCACTATTTGCTTAAAAGACAAGAGACAATCAGTGAAAACACTGAGATTAGAATGAAAGCATTGTTTCTACTTTTTCTTATTTAAAAAAGAACAGTTATTCATAGCACAAAAAATATTTTATTGATTGTGTTAACATTGATAATCAGGTGTTTTGCCATTATCAAACATACATAAAAAAGAAGAAGAAGAAGAATGGTAAAGTGGAATTAAGCATATCTCCTGTATAACAGTCTTGCCTAGCCAAGACAATTTATGTCATTAATATTGCTTTTTATAATTTTTCTTTATTCTTCCTATTTTTTTGTTTCATTCTAGCAAGATCTTAATCAAGTCAAATATAGAACTCAAAAGATTCTAAAGAGAAAACATAATTGCAAACATTCAAATACATCGTTCTCAGGTCAGGTAGTTCCAAGAATAAACTGAAAAACTTGCAGCTACACATGGACATGTTTGAAATTGTATAAGCATAAAAGGTGCTGATGAACCTAGTGTCAGGGCAGGAATAAAGATGCAGACAGACGGTAGAGAATGGACTTGAGACACAGAGGGGGAAGGGGAAGCTGTGACGAAGTGAGAGAGTAGCATTGACATATATACACTACCAAATGTAAAATGGATGGTTAAGTGGGAAGCTGCTGCCTAGCATAGGGAGATCAGCTCAATGCTTTGTGATGACCTAGAGGAGTAGGATAGGGAGGATGGGAGGGAGGCTCAAGAGGAAGGAGATATGGGGATATATGTATACATGTAGCTGATTCACTTTGTTGTACAGCAGAAACTAACACAACATTGTAAAGCAATTATCCTCCAATAAAGATATTAGAAAAAAAGAATAAAAAGTGCCAAGTTAAAGTAGAAAGAGAGAAAAATGAAATAAACTAAACCAAAATAAAATAAAGGAATTGTGGATCTTTGCCCATTGATGTGTGTTTAAGTAAATACGTACATTTTGTACTAGTATATTAGATGTTTGAGCCAAGCAGGTGACAATCGTCCATGATCCACTGAAAGCCCTGCCAGAATTTCCCATTAAACTCTCAGTCACCGTACGCCAAGTATCAAAAAGGATGAAGCTGTACATTTTGTTTCCTAATTTGTTATTCCCCCAAAACACAGCACACAATGTGCACCAAACATGAATGTCTAGTAATCGTAATAAAAAATGACCTAATTTGTCAACATATGGGTAAACTTATCAGAGAAATACATATAATTAGGGAAATAAAACTTTTGCTCCACTGATTATAAACATATAAGCATTAAAATATAAATTAATAAAAATAAATAATACTGTTCTCAGTGTCTCCTGACAGCTACAATACATAAACTGAAACTAATTTAGATATAGGATATGTACTCCTACAGTTTTAATTACCAGTTTTAAGGAAACATGTTTTTAAAAAATAAAGCAAACTATAAGATGTTCAGTTTGGATCATAGTCAATACTTACACAGAAAAATCATTCCGTATTTACTAAACCACTCAACAAAGTCTTATTGTCATACAAAGGGTTTCTTTCCTCTAGTACAGTGGGGAAGGCAGATTGTTGCAAATATACAGATTGAAGTCTGTGACATGTACAGCAGGACAAATATTTTCTTGCTCACTTGACTCCTTTTTTTTCACTTTTCCATCTCCATTGCTCTCCCACTCAGTCATTTTTGTCTGTTTGTGAGAAACTATATTTGATAAGATAGAAAAAGAACATATAAAGTTATGGTATAAATAGTGGCTAATATTAGGGAGAGAAGCATTGTTTCTCTTGCAAATAATTCTGCTGCTGTCTTATCTCCCTGGTGACTGGAGCACGGAGCAGGGCAGGGGTTTATAAAAGATTATATTTTGACAAGATGGAAGCAAAGGAAGAGAGATCTTAGAATGGAACTCAGAGATACCTAGCTAAGATGTAGGCATGAAATAATACAATATTTTTCCTAGTTTTGGATCAAATATTGCAGACATGCCTGAAGACATCAAAAGCCTAATCAGAAATAAATGGCCAAGACAAAAATTAATGGGGAATAGGCAGAGAAGTCAGGGAGGGTCCCTTGAGGAAGGAGTGTTTCAGCTGAGACCTGAAAGATGAGAAGATCTCATTAGATAAATAAGACAAAATGCTCTTTTGCAAAAGTTAGACATGATTTAGTGAAAGACAAGTTTTGAAACTAAAAAAATGCTGGGAGTTAGGGAGACAGGCATAAGATGAGGTCACTGAGTAGGCAGGGGCAAGCCCATACAGTGCCCTGAGGACTACATGAAAGACTTTATTCTTCACCTTGAGAGCAATGGGAAGATTTTGAAGATGGTAAGAAGGGACGTGACAAGATCATTTAGATAATGGTTCAATATGATCATGCCACCAGAGATGAAGAGTACTACAGATGGATCTATGAGTAGAGGCAGGTAGGCAAAGTGGAAGGCTATCGTGTTGTCCAAGAAAGGTAATGGCCACTTAACACTAAACGTGTTAGCAGTAGAGATGAAAAAATATAGACTCAACAAGTATTTGGAGGTTAATTTGATCAGAACAGGTAGTGAATTGGGGATATGTTGTAAGAGAAAAGGGAGACATAAGAATTTAGATGAATGCTGATGCCAATGGATAAGATGGGGAAAACTAGGCCAGAGTAGGTTTGTCAAGGAAATTTTCAGGACAAACTTGAATACACTGAGTTAAGATGCCTTTGACATAAAATATCCAAGTAGAAATGCAAGAGAAATCTAAATAGAAATTCTGGGGCAGAATATTCAGGTCAAGATTTGGTGGTACAAGTCAAGAGTGGAAGCAGTTAAACTGGGAAATCTTTGAGATCTGGGACATGGACACTGTCCAGGTGGCATCTGCATAGCCTGATGTTCAGACACCAAGTAAGAGGCCAATGGGAGAAGAATCCAAGAGTCTCAACACAGTTTCTACCTTCTCTCCTTATCCCTCCTGCCTCCCTACAATGTCCAGAAGATCCTGCCTGATCACTATGTCTGAGACTTCCAAGGCATTATTGAAAAACTAAGTCATCAGTTAATTCACCTAAAGTTAGAGGTAAGACTCATTTACTAAATCAAAAATTTGGACCAAAACTGTACAAGAAATTCAGTTAAGGACTGTGGGTGATAAAAAGATGTAATAAAAGCAAACATTTGATGAATTGGGCGATTGGGATTGACATGTATACACTGATGTGTATAACATTGATGACTAATAAGAACCTGCTGTATAAAAAAATAAATAAAATTAAATTAAAAAATTTAAAAAATTGCAAACATTTGGTGAGTTCCTCTATGAGACCCACTATTCTGAGTAGTTCATGTATTAACTCATTTAGTCATCCAAACAACCCCATGAGGTAAGTAGAATTGTTCTGTCCATTTTACAGATGAGAAAATGGAGGAATAGGGTGACTCCATATCTTGCCCAGCTAGTGAGTAACAGATCTATGATGTGAAACCACACAGATTGGCTTTGGACCCATACTTTTTAATTACTACACTATCATGTAAAATAAGACCTAATAGGTCTTATAATCTAGCTAAGAATATAATAAATAAAAAATGTAAAGTGTAAAATAAAATTGCAAAGCACCTAGTTACTCAGATCTAGGAAGCTCTAGAGATATGTTACAGGTACTGAAATTTAATTTCTCAAATGACTACAGATATGTCAGTCAGGTTAGGCTAGGAAAAGCTGCAATAACAATCAAGTCCAAAATATCAGTCATTTAACAAAGCAAATGTTCATTTATTATTAACACTACATCTCCAACATGAGTCTGCAGGGGAGCTGTCCTAATGATTATCACTCAGAGACCCAGGCAGTCAGAGGCTACATCTTGAATTGGACTTCCACACTCTCTCAGAAGGATAATAAAAAGTGGAAACACATACACAGACTTTTAAAATATCCACCTAGAACAGACAAACAGATCGCTATAAATCTTGATCATTTCATTGGCCAAAGCCAGTTATTTACATGGCCATACCTAAATTTAAGGGGATGGAGAAGTGGAAGTGAAGTATTTTTCAATATCCCTACAGACTATCTTACTGGACTCACCCTAAACCCTCATGGTAGTGCCTCCCATTGCTAGACCACCCACCGCTGAAGAAGAAGATGATGATTCCCATGCAGAGTATTCCATTTCACTTCCAACCACAACTCGAACAGAAGATGTCAGAGAACCATCATCTGGTTAGGTGTCACTGGAGGTCAGGGAAGTTCATCACAAAAGAAAAAAAGAACTCAAGGCTTAATACTGAATATCAATTCAAAGACAAGAAGAAAAAGACAGGGACAGAAGTAAAAATGAATTATTAAGATGCCAAAAGCAATAATAAATGCATCTAAAAGGTGTTTTTCAGTGACAATGATAAAACATATTTTACTGTTGCCAGGGTCCTGAGGAAGTACTGAAGTAGATTTAAAGGAAAGAGGAAGCCAGACTGCCTGATACTAAACTTTATGAGGGAGAAATTGTATCCTAACATACCATTTCTCAAACTTTAAAAATCAGAGATATTTGAAGAAAAGAGTCCTTTCAACTTCTTATTATCTTGGGACACATTGTCCACAAGTACACAAGGATCAGAGCTTTACTGAACATTACGGCCTGTGGTTCCTTCTACCATCTAGTACCAGGAGGTCAGCAAATAATCGTGATGTAACATAAATGCTAATTTTGCGACTAGGAGAAAAGTTGAATTAGACTGAGCGAGTGCAGGCTATAATTTAAAAATTTAAAGTTTTGCCTTATAATAAACTTCCAAAAAGCAATGTTAGAGCTCAAAACCATTGTGACAGAAATAAAGAATATATTTTATGGACTTATTTGTAGGCTAGGTATGGCTGAGTTAAGAACCTCTGAGCTTGAGTACATCTCAATAGAACCCTCCAAATCTGAAAATCAAAGAGAATAAAAGGCTGAAAAAAAAAAAGAAGAGAATATATAAATCTTGCAGAACATCTACAAAAGGTATAACACACATACAATGAAAGTACCAGAAGGAGAAGAAAGGAACAGAAGAAATATTTTTAATATAATATAATAGTTATATTTATTATATATAATTGATATCTATGGACTACTTCATGCAATGACAGCAGAATACGTATTCTTCTCAAGCTCACAATATAGACCAAATATTGGGCCATAAAATACACCTTAACAAGTTTAAAAAGTAGAAAACATACAATGCCTATGCTCAGACCACAATGGAATTAAACTAGAAACAGAAAGATTAACTGGAAATTCCAAAATACATGGAGATTAAGCAACACCTATATTAGAAAAGAAGAAGAATCTAAAATCAGTCATCTAGTATTCCATCTTAGGAGACATGATTAAGAAGAGCGAATTAAATTCAAAGTAGGCAAAAGAAAAGAAATAATAAAAATCAAAGCAGAAATCAATGCAATTGAAAACAGGAAATTAACAGAGAAAGTCAATGAAACCAAAAGCTGGTTAAATGAAAAGATAAGTAAAATTGACTAGCCTCTAGCCAGGCTAACCTAAGAGAAACAAAGAGAGAGGACACAAATTACTAATATCAGAAGTAAAAGAAGGGATATCATTACAGATCCCATGGAAATTAAAAGGATAATAAATGAATGTGAGCACTCTATGCTCACAAATTTGATGAAATAAACCAAGTTCTCTGTTAAATTTAACAAAATATGTACAAAATCTATTGGAAGAAAACTAAAAACTCTCATGAAAGAAATCAGAGAACTAAGTAAATGAAGAAGTATTCCAAGTCCATGGATTAAAAACTCTCAAAATTTTCAAGATGTCAGTTCTTTCCAAATTGATCTATAGATTGAATACAAGCCCAATCAAACTCCCAGAAAGTTATTTTGTGGGTATTGACAAGCTGATTCTAAAGTATATCTGGAGTGGCAAAAGACCCAGAATACCTAACACAACATTGACTGGGAAGAACAAAATTGGAGAATGGACACTACCCATCAAAACCTACTATTAAGTACAGTAATAAAAAGTACACTCCTGAAAGATAATGTGATAGAAAGCCAAATGACCTTGGCTATGACAGTAACTTTTCAGATACAATACCAAAGGCAGTATCCATGAAAGAAAGAATTGCTGAGCTGGGCTTCATCAAAATTAAAAATTGCTCTGTGAAATACAATGCCAAGAGAATGAGAAGATAAATTAAATACTAGGAAAATTATTTGCAAAACACATATCTCATAAAAGACTTATCCTAAATATAATGAGAATTCTTAAAACTCAACAATAAAAAAATGAACAACCAAATTAAAAAATGAGGAAAAGACAGACACTTCAGTAAAGAAGAAATAAAGATAAAACGAACTAGTGAATATAACAAAAAAGAAACAGACTCACAGATATAGAAAACAAACTAGTGGCTACCAGTGGGGAGAAGGAAGGGGGGAGAGGCAAGATAGGTGTAGCAGATTAAGAGGTACAAACTATTATGCACAAAATAAATAGGCTACAAAAATATATTGTACAACACAAGGAATATAGCCAATGTTTTATCATAACTATAAATGGAGTATAAACTTTAAAAATTGTGAATCATTATGTTGTATACCTGTAATTTATATACTATTGTACAGCAACTATACTTCAATTAAAAAATCAAAGAGAAGATATATGATATAAGGATGAAAAATAGACATATGAGGACAGACTCTACATTATATGACATTAGGAAAATGCAAATTAAAATAACAATAAGGTACAACTACACATATATTAAATGGCCAAAATCCAGAACACTGACTACTCAAAATGCTGGCAAAATGTGGAAAAATAGGAAGTCTCATTCATTGCTGGTGGGAAGGCAAAATGGTACAAGGATGTTCACTGTCATCACTTTTATTCAACATAGTACTAGAGGTCTCAGACAGAAAAACTAGACAAGAAAACTAAATAAATAAAATGCATCCAAACTGAAAAAATAATCTTTATTCACAGATGACATGATCTGAAAAGTGAAAAGTCCTAAAGATTACGCACACACACACACATGTTACAACTAATAAACGATTAAAGCAAAATTGCAGCAGCAAAATTAATGCACCAAAATCAGTTCTGCTTCTGTACACTAAACTGACCAAATTGAAAAAGAAATTAAGAAAATACCATTTATTCTAACATGAAAAAAAATAAAACACTTAGGAATAAATTTATCCAAGAAGGAGAAAGAGCTATACCTTGAAAATTATAAAACATTGCTAAAACAAATCAAAGACAATACAAATAAATAGAAAGAAATCCCATGTTTGTGGATAAGAAGACATAATATTGTTTAAATGTCCATATTATCCAAAGTGATCTATGGATACAATGTAATCCCTATGAAAATCTCAATGGCATTTTTTGTAAAAATAGGAAAAAAAATTCTAAAATTTGCATGGACTCTCAAAGGAGCCAAAATAGACAAAATGATCTTAAAAAAATAAAAACAAAGAAATTGGAGGTATTGTATTTCCCGACTTCAAAACAGACTACAATGCAACAGTAATTAAGATGGTGTTGTACTGTCATAAAGGTATATATATATATATATATATGAAACAGAATAGAGAGCCCAGAAATAAACTCTCATAATTATGGTAAAATGATATTCAGCAAAGGTGCCAGGAATACACAATGTGGAAAGGACAATCTCTTCAACAAATGGCTTTGGAAAAACTGGAAAAGAAATAAGTCAGACCCTTTTGTGACATTGTATACAAAAATTAATTCAAAATAGATTAAAGACATAAAGTAAGACCTAAAACTATAAAACTCCCAGATGAAAACATAGCAGGAAACCTTCAAAATATTGAATTTGGCAATGATTTCTAGCATATGACACCAAAAGCAAAGCCAACAAAATGATGAACTAGAAAAACGTGACCACATCAAATTTTAAAACTTATGCACTTCAAAGGAATTAATCAACAGAGTGACAGGCAGCATACAGAATGGGAGAAAATAATTGCAAATCTTATATATGATAAGGGGTTAATATCCAGAATATATAAGTAACTCCACAATGACAACAAAACTAATCTGATTAAAACTTACCAGAGGACTTGAATAGATATTTTTCCAAAGAAGATATTAAAATGGCCAATAACCACATGAAAAGATACTCAACTTCACTAATTACTAAGGGAATGCAATTCAAAACCACAACAAGATGTTGCCTCTCATCCATCAGTAGGGCCACTATCAAAAGAATTGAAAATAACATGAGTTGTCAAGGATATGGAAAAGTTGGAATCTGTGCGCACTGTAGTTGGAGATGTATAATGGTGCATGGAGGTGTAAAATGATATGGAAAACAAAATGGAGGTTCCTCAAAAAATTTTTCTAAATAATTCAAAGCAGTTTCTCAAAGAGAAATTTACACATCCACAACAGCCAAGAGGCAGAAGCAATCCGAGCATCCACTGGCAGATAAATAGATATAGAAAAGGTGGTATATACATATAATGGAATATTATATAGCTTTAAAAATGAAGAAAATTCTGATGCATACTACAACATGGATGAGCCATGAGGGCATTATGCTAAGTGAAATAAGCCAGTTACAAAAGGACAAATACTGTATGGTTCCACTCATAGTAACTATTTAAAGTAGTCAAAATCATAGTTACAGAAAGTAGAAAGGTGGTTTTTAAGGGCTAAAGGGGAAGGAAAATTAGTATTCAGTGGGTATAGAGCTTCTGTGTTGAAAGATCAAAAAGTTGTAGCGACCTGTTGTACAATAATGTGAATATACTTAACACTACTGAACTACACAATTAAAAATGGCTAAAGTGGCAAACTTAATATTATGTATTAAGATGACAGATGAGAAATGAAAATATAATAAATACATACTACTTGCAATTCAAGAAAAATAAATTTGAAAAAGATGAAAAAATTACATTTCCATCTATGTATGTGTATATAGAAAAAATAAGTATATATGCTATATATACATATATATTTACATAGATATACATAAAGTATTAAAACAGACTCAAAAGAGGTAAATATTCTGAATTAACCAGCTATCTGGAAAGATATTGAAACGTTATCGTTTTAAAAATATGTAAGAAAATCTACTCCTATAAAGGGCTGAAGGCATACATAATTTAATGAGCAATTGCTTTTAAATAGTTATAGACCAAAAAATTCCCATCATATATAAATTTATGCAAAGCACAAAAAGAAATAGAGCTTTTCAATTCACTTACTCAAGCTAGCTTAGTAAACTGGTTACAAAGCACAGTAAAAGAAAACTGTATACCAATCTCACATCCCAATGTAGAAGTTTTATTTAATATACCAGTAAATCAAATCTAGAAGAATACTAATGGAAAATATACATTATGAAGTGCAACTTATTTTTTAAAAAGAATATTTTAGCAAGAGAATATATATTGATATAATTCAGAGTCAATGTGATCCAGGTCACATTGGACGATAGAAGATGAAACTTCCAACACTAGCTCCACCAATTACTGATTTTGTGACCTTGAGCAAATTACCTAATCATTCTGGGTCTCTGTTTTCTCACAGACAAAATGGAGATAAAATACCATCTGCCTCACAGGTCTGTTGTGAGGATTAAGTAAGATAATGTGTATAATGTACTTAACACAATGCCTGGAAAGTCCTCGGTAATTAGCTATTAGTTTTGGACAGGTAGAAAATAATAAAAGGCATTTGATAAAATTTAACATCCATTCCTGATTTTTTTAAAGAAACTAGGAATAAAAGAATGGTATCAGAACATGAGTAAAACTATGTTTATCTCAAACTACTAGAATTAGACTTAGCAACAAAACAAAAAATGAATTCCTGATACACTCAATAATAAAACAAAAGTGACACTTTTGATCCAGAGCTAGCCAAACTGCAAGGTTTAAGGCATAGAACTTCAGACTGCTAAGTCTGCCCAAGACTTACAACACCAACTACAAATAATTTGGGTCCAATACCAAAGTTTGTGGAAAGAGTCCGCACATGATCATTCTCACTTTTGACTACCCCAAGTTCAGCAGGCTCCTAAAACCACCCTTAGTTTCTATAATTTGCTAGATGGATTTACAGAACTCACCAAAAACTACTACACACATAGCTATGGTTAATTACGGAGAGAGTAAGAAAATTAAAATCAGCCAAAGACACTCATAGGTCAGAATCTGGGAGGGTTCTAAATAGGAAGCTTCTGTTATCCTTAGGATGTGTACCCTCTCTTCATGATGTGTGATAATATACATAGATTATTGCCAACCTGGGAAATTCATTTAAGCTTTGTGTCCAGGGATTTTATTGGGGTTTCATTATCTAAGCATGACTTATTGATTGACCATATTATTGAGCTCAGTATTTACTCTCCTGACACCCCAAAGGTCAGGCTGTTATTGTATGGACCAAAGGGCCCACCATGAGTCACCTTATTAGCATAAACCATCAGTTGTGTTTAAGGTGCTCACCATAAACAACAGATACTATTTTCACTCAGGAAATTCCAAGGAGTTGGAAGTTACCCCCCAGGAATCATAGACATAAGCCAGACCTCTCTTTAGGAAAAGCCTCATTCTTCACTACGCATTTGTTTTTGCTCTTAACTTTGTTCTGTACATTCCATCAATAAAATTATCAAGGTATAGTCTAAAATATGCATTATTAGAAGAAAAGAGATAAATGTATTACTCATATATGAAATTATTTTCTACCTCAAAGCCCTAATAGATTCAACTGTAAAATTGAATCCATTTTTCAGATTCAGTTCCAAGAAGTTGTAATAAGTAAATTGAGTTAAAGCAAACAAACAAAAACTCCTTAGGATTATTATATCATTCTCATTAAACATATATATTAAGTAGAGAACTGACATCTTCAAATCCACATTCTATATCATCTTACTATGTAAGTTATCATGAATATGGTAATTTTTATCATGCTCAGGGACTGTTTCTCTCTTAATTTACAAAGCATTTTATGAAGACAGATGCTGTATTTTTAATAATATATATTTTGATGACTATTGAAAAGATATGATTATTTTCATTTGTTGTGATGAATTTTATTAATAAATCTTCTAAATATAGTTTATCATTAGTTTCCTTGGGAGGAGAGAAACTAACATAGACATAATGTGCACTCAATTTTTTCCTCTGTCTGCTTTTAAGATTTTTTCTTTAACCCTTGTTTTAAGCAATTTGATTATTATGTGACTTGCTGTAGCTTTGTTCATGTTTCTTTTACTTGGGACTTATTAAGTTTCTTGGGTTTGTAGGTTTCCAGTTATTTTCTGTCAAATTTGAAATTTTTTCAGCTATTATTTTTTCAAGCATGTCTTCTGTTCCCTCTTCTTTCCTTCAGGGACTTCAATTACACATAGTCTGTCTGAAGTTGTCTGGCAGTTAGCTAATGTTCTGTTCCTTTTTTTAGTGTTTTTCTCAATGTATTTCATTTGGATAGTTTTTTATTCCATGTCTTCAAGTTCACTTATCAATACTGCTGAAGTATATAATCTGGTGTTAATCACAGACATTATAATTTCCATCTATAAAAGTTCAGTTTGGGCCTCTTTTATATCCTCTGTGTCTCTACTAAATGTGCTCAATCTGTCCTCTACCTTTCTGAATATGTTTTTCATACATTTTGTCCACTGTTTTACTTGCATCAGACAAGAGGGAAAATGAAGCCCTTGCTATTCTAAATCCTGAAGCAGAAGTTCTATATAATCAATTTTCATTTTTTTCTATAAAAAAATCTTAGATCTCCATTTAGAAGTATAATTGGGTTGTAACCTCTTGCTACTTATGTTCATGTTAATATCATGAAATGAACTTGAAAACTTTACATTTTTAATATTCTAGAACAGTGAGGGTCAATGTTAGAGGAACATAATTTCTCCATAGATCAAAATGCCACTAAGTTATAAGGTGGTGCTGGAGGAAGATTTATCAAAATTATCCTAAAATATATTTGAAATAAATGATATACAAAGAAATATTGAAAAAGAAAAGAGAAATAAGAGAGTTTACCCCTTAAACATTAAAGTCTGAAATAAGACTATAAAGATCAATCAAATAGGACAGAAAACCCAGAAAAAGTCCCTAGTTAGGCAATAATTTAATGCAGGACAAAGATAATGTTATAAATAGGTGAACTTAAATGGCACTTAAGTGAAGAGTTAACAATAATAAAACTACTAGTGCCCTACCTCATACCACTAACCAAAATAAATACTGGAATGAATTATGTAGTTAAAACTTAATCGGGATGAATATGCACACTATTATATATAAGATAGATAACCAACAAGGACCTACTGTATAGTACAGGGAAATCTACCCAATATTCTGTGATAACATTTATGAGAAAATAATCCAAAAAAGAATGATTATATGTATATGTATAACTGAGTCCCTTTGCTGTACACCTGAAACTAACACAACATTGTAAATCAATGCTACTCCAATAAAATTAAAATATTAAAAAAATACAAAGTAAAATATAAGGAAACCAGTAAAAAATTCAGATGAATATCAGTTATTATAATGGGGAATAAATCTCTAACTATAAACTCAAAACATGCAAATAATAGAGGAAAAACTTAATAGACTCTTGCACTGCTGGTGGGAATGTGAACTGGTACAGCCACTACCGAGAACAGTATGGAGGTTCCTTAGAAAACTACAAATAGAACTACAATATGACCCAGCAATCCCACTACTGGGCATATACCCTGAGAAAACCATAATTCAAAAAGAGTCATGTACCAAATTGTTCATTGAAGCTCTATTTACAATAGCCCGGAGATGGAAACAATCTAAGTGTCCATCATCGGATGAATGGATAAAGAAGATGTGGCACATATATAGAATGGAATATTACTCAGCCATAAAAAGAAACGAAATTGAGCTATTTGTAATGAGGTGGATAGACCTAGAGTCTGTCATACAGAGTGAAGTAAGTCAGAAAGAGAGAGACAAATACCGTATGCTAACACATATATATGGAATTTAAGAAAAAAAAATGTCATGAAGAACCTAGGGGTAAGACAGGAATAAAGACACAGACCTACTAGAGAATGGACTTGAGGATATGGGGAGGGGGAAGGGTAAGTTGTGACAAAGCGAGAGAGAGGCATGGATATATATACACTACCAAATGTAAGGTAGATAGCTAGTGGGAAGCAGCCGCATAGCACAGGGAGATCAGCTCTGTGCTTTGTGACTGACTGGAGGGATGGGATAGGGAGGGTGGGAGGGAGGGAGAGGCAAGAGGGAAGAAATATGGGAACATATGTATATGTATAACTGATTCACTTTGTTACAAAGCAGAAACTAACACACCATTGTAAAGCAATTATACTCCAGTAAAGATGTAAAAAAATAAAAAATAGATTTGAAAACAAATAATGTTTCTTCAACTTGGAAGAACACATAAATAAAATTAAAAGATAGACTGGAAAATATTACAATATATGAAAGGAAAAAATAATTTCTATAATAAAAGCTCTTATAAATCAGTAATAAAATTATCAGAAACTCAGTATAAAAAAAGCAGGCAATGTGTGTTTTCAAAAATGCATAGAAGGATCAAAAATAATTAATAAACATATGAAGAATATTTCTTGTACTAGTAATAAAAATATCAAAATTATAAATAAAAAAGTACATTACCACCTCAAAATCTGTAAAGCTTAAAAAAAATTTCCCCGAGTAGTGAAAGCAGTGGAAAAAGGCTATGCTGCTGATAGGGATAATTTAAAATTTGCGGGTAGTAACTTGGCAATATGTATATTAACAATGTTGTATCACTCAGCAGATTAAAATCATGTTCTCAAAGCCCAGTTAAGGAACTAGAACACTCATAATATAGTTTAAATAAAAAAGAATAAAAAATTCATATATCATCTAATATACCAATTATTAAAGAAAATTTATCATAGTGTAGACAGAGGCTCTCTCCAGATTATGGAAGTGCAGCTGATTTTTATGAAATGATATTACTTGTATCATCATAAAATGATTCAACACTTGTTACTCTTTAATCTGTTATTTATTCACACTATAATGCAAGCAATTTACTGAAGTGGTAATGCGGGATTTTTTCTGTAAGAAAATGAAATAAAGTATCCACTCCCCGGAATGCTGGCACCCATTTTAGAATGGCACAAACTCTCCAAGGAGCTCTAAGACCCAAAAAATTACTCTTTCTCTCTCTGTCTCTGTAAGTCTGTCACTGTGAAGTTTAATCCTTTTGCTGATAGTCAAGCAATTTCCTTACTGACTTCTTGAAGCTGGACAGAGGCAGGGGATAGAATACTTTTCTCTGGACCTACATTCTTCATTCTGTCAGTCTCTTAATAGCTACTGCTTCAGGGTGACCTTGAAAGGAAACACCCTGAAGAGGCAGAATTTGGGTAGTGTTCACTAGAGAACGGTATTGCAGGGCTCACTGTGTAAGGAGAAGTTACTTTATTTCTCAGAGGTGGTTCAGCACCATCTCTGTGCCTATGAAATGAGTAGAGATGCTCATCTGTACGTACACCTTCAAAAGAAGTCCCACCACTGCAGAAAAGTGTACCAACTTCATGTGGTTCTCAAAAATAAATAGGTTAAATACTCAATAAATAGCTGCTAAATGAATAAATGGAGAATGAATGAGGTACTGCAGTTTCCTTTACCTGGTGTCTATTTCAAAGCTTTTTATCTTCCGTTCCTTCAGCATCACGTGGGAAGTTTTTTTAACTACAGCTTCCCAGAAGCCACCCCCAGAGATATAACTGTATCTGGTATGGACAGGGTCTCCACAGAGAGTTGTATAGGTTGTTCACTGGACAAGCATGCCCAGGAATGGATACAAATGGAGTCTAAAGTCCAGCCTGGGCTTTTGTAATAGGCTAAGTTTGCCCAGAAGAAGGAATTCTTTTTTTCTAATTCACCCAAAGGTGTGACTGATGGCCAAGTCATAAGGGCCCAGGGATGCATCTTCTCAGAAGTCACACCTTTTTCTAATCATGCAAATATGCAGCATAATACCTATAGCCCTGGGTCCAGGCATCAGAATTTTATTTAAAGTTCCCCCAGGAAAAATGAACAAACCATTACGGTTGATAACTACAGGGCAACATCAACTATTGCCAGAAATGAGCTCAAATTCTTCCCTGCATAATCTGGTTCCTATGTTTTCCCTGTTTATAACTGTCCCTGTCTAATATCTGAGCTTCCCTTCCACCTGCACTCCTGTCCCCATTCTCACATACATCCCATTCCCACTCTCTGCCCACATTGTTTCTATGAACTATAGGTTCTATATAATAACCAAGTTCAGAGTTCGGAATCACATGCTACAGCTTGCAGGAGACTGGACCACCAAGCTGCAGGAAACATGTCAGTTGAGGTCTGGAGGGCTGTGGCTTCCCTCCAGCCCCACACTTGTCACGATGGCAATGCTGGTGAGTCTGGGGAAGGTGATGGGTGAAGAATCAGCTATACATGACTTTCAAAAGATATTTCATTGTCCATAAAATTTAGATAATGATATTTGTTTCAATACAACCAAATATAACATATTTTATAGCCTTCCATGTATCAGGAAATCTGGGTAATAAAAATAGGAATAATACATAGCCATTACCACCAAGATCCATACAATTTAGAGGTGCTCAAAAGGAAGTAAAGGACAATGGGATACCTCTATTTAGGAGCTCCTCTCAGTTCCTCATCACCGTACCAGGGAAGGCTCAGAAAAAAAAGACAATATCAAAAACTGGGAGAAATATGAATATATACCAAATGTAAGATAGAAGGAAGAGCAAATCCTCATAGAAAACATCCAGAAGGAGGGTGGAAAGATAGTACAGAAAATTGTCATCTGAGTAATGTCAACTGGAGGAAAGAACAGAAACAGGAAGCATTGTGGTGGTTGTACACACTGGGTTCCGTAGATTTCCAAAACTCATTTTAATAAAAGTGAGGGAAAGAGAAAAGCAAAGAAAGTATCCTTCCATCAGTCATGAGCATGCCAAATATGTTTCTTCAAAACCACGGAACTTGAGCTAAAGGCTGTGCACATCTACCTCTGAGCTATATCTCTAAAGAGGATACTACATGCATACGTGCATATTCTTGGAGATATCAGGTGTTTACCTGTATAACTCAGCAACTTGGCTTTCTGTCCAAGGAAAAGGAAGTGATCTAGAGGGACTTGTTTATAAATACATGCTCACTTTCTGAGATTTTGTCTGAAGCCATTTGAAGAAAGCCTCCCACATTGAAAATGAGCAAAATTAAGAACTGAAAAAATCACTTCTAAATTCAAGATGAGCATGTGAAAAGCTTAAAAATAAATGAAAATGTGACAATAAACCCACAGGTAAATAATTTTAAAACAGTGTGAATCAGAGGAATGAAACCTTATCTTACAGCCAAAAAAGAAAATACTACCTCTGAATAAGTTTGATACAGGAAAGAGAAGAAAAACACTGCAGTGAGATACACTACCTACTAAAATTAAAGACTGACAATACCAACTGTTGATAAGAATGTGGCACAATTAGAACTCTCATCCATTATTAAGGGAGTGTGAAATGGTACAGCCACTTTGACAAAGATCTGGCAGGTTCTTGTCATTTTAAACATAAAAGTGCCATATGACTCAGCACTTCCACTCCTACATCTTTAATCCAGAGAAACGAGAACATGTTTCTTCAAAAAGACTTGCACTGGATTGTTTGTGGCAGTTTTGCTCATAGTGGCCAAAAACTGGAAACAACCCAAACATCTATCAATAGGTTAATAGACTAATTGCAGTCATAGTGTGGGAAACTACTCAGCAACAAAAAGGAACAAACTGCTAATGAAAATAAATGGTGAATGAATATCACAAACAGTACACTGAATGAAAGAAGCCTTACAAAAACAGTACATGCTGTATGGTTCAATTTGTACTAATTTTTCTAACAGACAAAACTAATCTGGGATCAGAATAAAGGCTGTCTCTGGGATGAGGTAGAAATTGACTAAACGGTGTTATGAGGAAACTTTTTAGGATGATGATAGATAGGGATTTGGGTTACTCAATATATGTATTAGACAAAACTCAATGAATGGCTTACTTAAGATTTTCACATTTCATTAGATGTAAGGTTAGCCTCACACAAAAAAGGAAAGAAATGTTAAATTCTGTTTAATTTTCTAATTAGTTCCATGCATGTTGAAGTGTTTAAGGATAAAGTACTGAATTAGATATCTATTGCTCTGTAAAAATTATCGTAAAATGTGGTGCCTTAAAACAACAAATATTTATTTTTTTAATTTTTTTTACATCATTATTGGAGTATAATTGCTTTACAATGGTGTGTTAGTTTCTGCTTTATAACAAAGTAAATCAGTTATACATATACATATGTTCTCATATCTCTTCCCTCTTGCATCTCCCTCCCTCCCACCCTCCCTATCCCACCCCTCTAGGTGGTCACAAAGCACTGAGTTGATCGTCCTGTGCTATGTGGCTGCTTCCCACTAGCTATCTATTTTACATTTGGTAGTGTATATATGTCCATGCCACTCTCTTACTTTGCCACAGCTTACCCTTCCCCCTCCCCATATCCTCAAGTCCATTCTCTAGTAGGTCTGTGTCTTTATTCCCGTCTTACCCCTAGGTTCTTCATGACATTTTTTTTTCTTAAATTCCATATATATGTGTTAGCATTTGGTATTTGTCTTTCCCTTTCTGACTTACTTCACTCTGTATGACAGACTCTAAGTCCATCCACCTCACTAGAAATACCTCAATTTTGTTTCTTTTTATGGCTGAGTAATATTCCATTGTATATATGTGCCACATCTTCTTTATCCATTCATCCAGTGATGGACACTTAGGTTGCTTCCATCTCTGGGCTATTTTAAATAGAGCTGCAATGAACATTTTGGTACATGACTCTTTTTGAATTATGATTTTCTCAGGGTATATGCCCAGTAGTGGGATTGCTGGGTCATATGGTAGTTCTATTTGTAGTTTTTTAAGGAACCTCCATACTGTTCTCCATAGTGGCTGTACCAATTCACATTCCCACCAGCAGTACAAGGGTGTTCCCTTTTCTCCACACACTCTCCAGCATTTATTGTTTCTAGATTTTTTGATGATAGCCATTCTGACTGGTGTGAGATGATATCTCATTGTAGTTTTGACTTGCATTTCTCTAATGATTAAAGATGTTGAGCATTCTTTCATGTGTTTGTTGGCAATCTGTATATCTTCTTTGGAGAAATGTCTATTTAGGTCTTTTGCCCATTTTTGGATTGGGTTGTTTGTTTTTTTGATATTAAGCAGCATGTGCTGCTTGTAAATTTTGGAGATTAACCCTTTGTCAATTGCTTCATTTGCAAATATTTTCTCCCATTCTGAGGGTTGTCTTTTGGTCTTGTTTATGGTTTCTTTTGCAGTGCAAAAGCTTTTAAGTTTCATTAGGTGCCATGTGTTTATTTTTGTTTTTATTTCCATTTCTCTAGCAGGTGGGTCAAAAGGATCTTGCTCTCATGGAGAGATATACCATGTTCTTGGATTGGAAGAATCAACATTGTGAAAATGACTCTAGTCCCCAAAGCAATCTACAGATTCAATGCAATCCCTGTCAAACTACCACTGGCATTTTTTACAGAACTAGAAAAAAAAAATTCACAATCTGTATGGAAACATAAAAGACCCCGAATAGCCAAAGCAATCTTGAGAATGAAAAACGGAGCTGGAGAAATCGGGCTCTGTGACTTCAGACTATACTACAAAGCTACAGTAATCAAGACAGTATGGTACTGGCACAAAAACAGAAATATAGATCAATGGAACAGGATAGAAATCCCAAAGATAAACCCATGCACATATGATAAAGGAGGCAGGAATGTACAGTGGAGAAAGGACAGCCTCTTCAATAAGTGGTGCTGGGAAAACTGGACAGGTACATGTAAAAGTATGAGATTAGAACACTCCCTAACACCATACACAAAAATAAGCTCAAAATAGATTAAAGACCTAAATGTAAGTCCAGAAAATATCAAACTCTTTGAGGAAAACATAGGCAGAACAAATACTTATTATATTACAATTTTTATAGGTGAATAATTTGAGAGTTACTTAGTCAGGTTGTTCTGGCTCCGGATCTCTTAGGAACCTGCAATCAAAATAGTAGAAGAAGCTGTAGTCACCTGAAAGCTAGACAGATATTGGAGAATTCTATTATGAGCTCACTCACATGGCTGTTGGCAGGAGGCCTCAGATCCTCATCATGCAGGTCTCTCTATAGGGCCACTCATGACATGATAGCTGGCTTACCCTAGAGTGAACAGTCCAAGAAAGATTGCAAAGAGGAAGACTTGGTGTCTTTTGTGATCTAGCCTTAGAAGTCACACACGATTACTTCTGGTATATTCAATTCAACCAGTCACACAGACTAACCCTGATACAGTGTAGGTAGGACTACACAAGGGTGAAAATATCAAGATGTGAGGATCATCTCAGAGGCTGGCTACCACAGGGGTAGTGATGTCTGCAACCCATGTTAAATGCATTCAGAAAAAGACAAATTGATAGATGGGTAGATGAATAAATAGATTGATAGACATGAGATAAAACATGTATAGCAAAATACTAACAATTGTGGAATCTATGTGTTAGTTGTATGTGCATTTGCTGTACACTTTCAATTTTCCATATGTTTGAATTTTTTTATAATTAAGTAAAATTAGGAGAAAATCCCTTCATCCTAAGGAGATATGAGAAGACGTGGACTCCTCTAAATAAAAAAGGTAATGTTTAAGAAGAGATAAGTCTTATTTGAAGGCAAAGATGTTGAAGAGTGATAGTTAAAGTAAGACATAGATGCTGTTCTAAGGGATAGGATTGGAAGAAATGTTTACATTGCATGACCAGCAGACAAGCCTGAGAAAACCTCAGAGTGAACACCTCCATCTGCCCCCAAAATATCATGGTGGACAGCTAGTTACTTCCCATGTCTGTAGGTGACACAGATTGTGGCAAAATGGAAGCTGCTTTAGGATTGGGATTCAAGAGAAGACAGCAATGGCCTGTGTGTCACTGAAAACACATCTGAAGACAAGATGGGAATAAGAAGATTTCAGTGGATGCTGGTGCAGATTAATGACAAACACCTAAATTACATACAAACTCAAACTCACTTCTGGATCCAAGCACAATCCCAAGGAGAAAAGGGTTGGGAGTGATATCAAGGAAGGAACTGAGGAAGAATGGCTAAAAATATAGGAACTCATAATTAGTGGTTAATGGTTTTCTCAGAACATTGGTGTCTTAAATACCTTTATGTGGCTTTCAAACTTTCAAAAGGAATAAGAAATATTTTTGGCATTGAAAATAATTAATGTAAGGGACATGATAGAAAAACTTGTACACAGAGGGAGTGCTCCTCACTTGGAAATTACTATCTGTGTTATTACAACCATAGTTCTTTTTTTTAAAAAACTAATATGACTTTTCCTCAAAGAATATATTTCAAATGATTTTCTTAGGAATAAAACATTCCATACATAAAATAAAACAATGAAGTGCAACTCCAAGGTCTATATTTGACTCTGTCTATTATTAAAAAAAAAAGTAAAGTGAATCATTCCATATGATTAAACCATGTATTAATAGAGACAAACAGAAGCTCAAAAGCACATACACCCGCACACAGACTCAGAGATTGAAATGGAAAGAAAACCAAGCCCAGAACTGCTGAGAAATGGGGAGGGAGCTGCAGAGACACAAGCTAAAGATAGCACTTGGGCTTTCTTTCTGGTTGTGTGTGCCCTGATCCCATGGCCTCTCCACAGAGTCTACACAAGAAATCTTGGGGACAGACAGCAGGAAAAAAACATATGCAGACAGAGCAATTCAGAACAATAGGTACAGGACACTGTGGAGACTTGGACAGCCCCTCCCCTCTAACTGTTAGGAACTTACATGAAACATCATGAGTCTGGGGTGATGGTAATTAGGGGAGGGAGGGGATGTCTCAGGATACCTCTAAGTGGCCAACCCAACCCTCAGAGGCCTGTTTGTCACTCCTCAAGGGATTCAGGAGGATTTGGTTACCTCAGTCCAATGCACTTTCGGGAAAGTATAAACATCAAAGGAAACACAACAATCATTGAGTCTGTGCTACTTTTTTGGATAGCTATTTACTTTTTAAATTTTGTTTATAAAATACTTTACTTCTCTTTCTGCTTTCACTTTTTTCTTGTAGAGAGACCTGCATTGTCTCTTTCTGAGCAAGTAGTGGAACCTCAGAGGCTATCCTTTCCCTACTGTACCTTTGATAAAGTGCAGAGCAAGATGAGTTGGGGGGGAGAAGGTCAGCCTGGTACTGACCAGAGGGCAGTGTGCCCACGCAGCTGTGAGAAAATTCAATCTCCAACTGGATCTTTTGTTCTTCTCATAAGCCATAGTCCCGAGAGGATGGCATTACCCAGGTGTGGCAGGATTTATCACAGCCCAGTGAGCATGTCCCTGGAATAACTGAGAGAAAAACAAGTCCTTACCAATTAAGTTAGTCTGTGGAAACAGAAAGACATGAACTATTTTAGAATCTCTTTTTTTGTCGTTAAAAAGTAGATTCTTGTTGTAACACAACATTCTGGCTTTCTTGTGATGGGATTTCTTAAAGCAGGGCCTGCCTGTAGTTAATGATGCCAGTTGCTACAGGCAAATCCCACTTTCTCAAACCAAGACAAAAACAAGATCTCCCAAGGAGCATCCCAGCTATGAACTCCAGTGTCTGAGGACACATTAAGGCAGCTGTCTGTTCAGAAGACAAGGAACAAAATATTCTATAAAGACACCCAGTTAAATTTCCAATTAAAATGATTTAGTGCCTTCAGTTTTTAAGTTTTCCCAATGTTTCCTGATGACCAGAATTATGTAATGAAGCTTCCAAGGTTTTAAATCTGCTAATTAATCTCTGCACCTTTACAATAACCCAAAGTAATAAAAGGCACAATGAAAAGGAGCAGATTCATGTCTGAGTGGATTAACCCTTAGGAGGCTGGTCTTTTTCAGGCTTGCCAGCTGAAGGGTTGAAGTGGGTTAGACTATTATTTGGCTCTGCGGGGAGGGAGCAGAGTCATGAGCAGTCTCTCCTATGGCAGAGGTGTCAGAACTGATTCTGCTTCTACCAAAATCCCTACCATTATGCCTGCTGTGATTCAGGTGGGAGAGAAGGCAAAAGCACTGTGGAGTCCTGAAAGGTAGAACTTTCAGAAACAGAGTTCAGTAAAGGATTGAAATAATTCTGAAAAAGTTCACGGGATGAAACTCTCTAAGGGGGAATTCAGGAAACCCTAGTCTGTGTGATGAACTAATGCAGATGTAAAGTGGAAAGCCACTGTTAACTAGCCAAACAGGTCTTCGGAGTAGAGAAAGATACTTCAGGCAAAAGAACATTCAATGTTTGTGACATGAAGCTGAGTTGTACCCCAAGGGAATGTTTATTATCCTGGATTAGAGTTAACAAAGGACTCAGGTATATTTGCTCAACTGTGTTACTGTGGTTCACAATGGGTATTTACATTGAGTACGTTATTTACCTATTTACCTACTTGCCCATTATTTACCTATTGACTCTCAGCTTTGAGACCAGCTTCTATGTTGCTCTGGGATGCTGAGGCTGGAGCCTGCAATCTGTATTTCTCAAATTATCTTGCTAGAAACTACTGGCTTCTGCTTAGGGTCTGCTAATGGAAGCTACTGAAGGGAGACTGAAAAGGGGAAGTAATGGAGGAAGAGTTCCTTTGCATTTTCCAGTTTCCATCCACACCACGCAAGCAGCAGACACAAGGTACTTATGAATTAGTCTTGATAAGAGCCAGAGCTAGGACTGAGACGTGGTTCTGTTTGACTACAAATGTTGTATGCTTCCTTTGATCCTACTTTGGCTCTCTGGTAGGAAAACTGAGAGAGAGCAATATCAGAAAACCCTAAGAAGGATCAAAAGAGTGGTTAGCAGTGCTTTGTGCCACAGAGAGTGTGAGAACTCAGAAAAGGCTGCTGGACTTGGCAATTAGGAGGGCGACAATGGCCCCAGATCTTTGTCCCATGGTGTTACAATCTTGGTTGCTTGTTAGAACCTGTAATTTGCTTCTGACCAATAGAACATGGCAAAGGTGGAGAGACTTTGAAGATGTAATTAAGGCCTTAGTTGGATTTGAGTTAATCAAGGAGGTTATTCTGAATGGCCTGACCAAGTTAGGTGAGGCCTTTAAAAGAGAACAAAGCATCAGAGATGCTGATGCCTGCTGGCCTGGAGGAAGAAGCAAAACTGCCATATTGTGAACTGCCTTTGAAGAGGCATGGCCTCTAGGAACTGAATGTCTCAGTCCTACAACAGAAGGAACTGAATTTTGCCAACAAACATGTGAGTTTGAAATAGCTAAAAACCTCAAATGTGATGACAGCTCTGGACGACAGCTTGATTTCAGCCTGATGAAGTCCTGAGCAAAACACCCAGCTAACTTGTGCCCAAAACTCCTGACCCATAGACATTAAGATTTAATAAATTTACGTTTAAAGTCCCTAAATTTGTGGTAATTTGTTATGCAGTGATAGAACACTAACACAGGGACAGAAGCCAGACTTCAGGCAAACACCCACACACCCACACTGTTCCTCCAGTCACTGGCAGAACAGAACCCTGATACCAAACAGATCCATTATTTGGAATTGTGCTGACATTGCCCACCTGCCTAAAACAGCCTACCACTAAAACCCAGCCAGCAGACTGGGTCCCATTAGATAGCAATCTTATCACAGATCATGCCTAGGTTTATATGCCCTTTTGGAAGTTTGTGTTGAATTTCTGGCTCAACCCTCTGTGTTCCAGGCCCATGTTCTTATTACAGTATCTTAAAAAAAAAAAAAAAAAAGGCAGTGTGGTCTGGTTATTTTATTGCTGTTGTTATTTTACTATAAACAAAAGAAAGACTAAGGGAGTTTTTAAATTCAGTCATGGTATAAAGACTCTCACTGAACAATAACAAAATAAAACCTGTGAAAAGAGAGGCAGCAATAGCAATATGGAAATAAAAGGTCACCATTATGATTCTGAAGTCTCAGCAATTGAAATGGAAATGAATGTTGTTCATGAAGCTTTCCTAGGTGACTGGTTATTTTGCTTTCCCCACCAGGCAGTACTTCCCCATGCTAGACATGATGACAAAAGCATCTATGACAAATTCACAAAGGGATACATAGCTACCTCCATAATAAACAAGCTGAAATAGAAACTGGTAGCATCATCACGTACAGCTGAGCTGAAACGCCTTTAAGAAAGCAAACTGAATAACCTTGTCACATCCATTCTCCACACTTTTCCTTTGTCAAGTGCTCAATGTCCCTGTGAAGCCTCATTTCCCAATCTATTGCCAAAGGCTACCATTTCATATCACACATCAAAGTGTGAGAAATGTCAAGGTAATGAAAACTGACACTGTGGCAAGGAGAAGGTGAGCCACAGCCATTGTGGGGAAAGCTGGGTCAAGGTCCTTATCAGAGAGCACTGCATCATCCAGGCTCTCCTGCAGCTGTGCTCGCCCAAGAGCTGGACTCTGCAGCAGGAATACGTCTGTTGAATAACAGCCACAAAATGTAAGCTTGGGATTCACAACTAATTCAATGGCAAGATAGCCAAAATGACTTTCATATTCAAAACCAAAATCACTCTTGACCTTGAAAGGTTTGTTATGCCTCTGAAATATCCCCAGCTTATCTTAATAAACTGACTACTGAGTTTTTAATCCACGCACCTGGCCAAACATATTTAAATCTTTCTCAAAGAAAATTGTATGTTAAATCATGAATTTGGCTTACAAGCCACCTCTTGCAGAAGCAGATCCATATAAGTAAAGACTTTGGGAGTCTGAAGGATTTGGTTCTTGTACAGATCAAACACTGATGTACCCTGGATTGTTGGCCAAGTCTCAGAATTTCTTTCTTCAGTTTTCAACTTCAGAGAGTGAACTCTATTTCAGACCTTGAACTTATTACTAGCCCAACTGCCAGGGATCCTCTTTTGCAAAGAGAAATGTTGTCACTGAGTCCCAAAGTGACACCAGGACTAGTGATGTAATCGAGGTAATCAGAGACAGTCATTTGGAATTTATTTCAACAGTGAATTCACACACAGCTACAAAGCCTTCCAAGGCTGCACAAGCTCTCAAAACCACTGGTTAGATACTTTTGTTTGCTTAGAGTCAAAAATAACTCTGAAAGAAAGATAATTTTAAGACTAAGAAGGTTAGTATTTTTATCTGGAGTGAGAAATGCCTCCTGACGGAATATGTAGAGGTTATATCTGGATAAAATAGCATGCAGTAGCAGTAGTATAGATAGAAAACTAACCTGCCAAGGAGTATGTGGTTTTTAAAAGAGGGTCCGCTGCCATCCTTTTCATTAGTCTTTTCTTGCAATATGTTATTGGTACTCTATTTGGATTGTAAATAGTACCAAACTCCCTGTCTTGATGCATCCCCTTGTCCTGACCTGGGTTAAGTTGAGACCCACAGTCTTATATCCTTAGTACTGGATGTAGAACAAGGCACTGGAGAATGCTCCATCCCTTATCATCTATACCAGTTCACCATTTCTCTGCATGGTCTATGACTTCAGCACTGCCATGCAGACACATTTATCACATCCCTTCCAATTCTGAATTAGTCCCTTTCACCAAACACTAAGTTCTTTTTATTAAATTAAGAGTTTATTTTTAGAGCATTTTTACATTTACAGCAAAATTGAAGGCAAAGTATAGAGGTCTCCCATATACTCTCTGCCCCCACATGTGCACAGCCACATTATCAACATCCTCCACCAGATAAGTATATTTGTTACCATCAACAAACCTACATTGGCACATCAGAAACCCCCGAAGTCCACAGTTTACATTACGGTTTACTTTTGGGATTGTGTATTCTATGAGTTAGGACAAATGCATGACATGTATCCATCATTAAGATCTCATAACAGAGTATTTTCACTGTTCGAAAAATCCTCTGTCCTCTGACAATTCATCTCCTCTCTGATAACCTCTAGCAACCACTTATCTTTTACTGTTTGCATAGTTTTGCCTTTTTCAGAATGTCATATAGATGTACTCATACAGTGTGTGGTCTTTTCTGATTGGCTTCTTTCACTTAGTAATATGCATTTAAGGTTCTTCCATGTCTTTTTAGGACTTGATAGATCATTTCTTTTCACTGTAGAATAATTTTCCATTGTCTAGATGTACCATGGTGAACTCATCCATTCACCTACTAAAGAATATCTTAGTTGCTTCCAAATTTTGACAATTATAAATAAGGTTTCTATAAACACCCATGTATAGACTTTTGTGTGGACTTAAGTTTTCTAGTCCTTTGGGTAAATACCAAGGAGCACAATTGCTGGATCATATGGTAAGGGTTTGTTTCATTTTATAAGTAATCATCAAATTGTCCTCCAAAGTGGCTGCTCTATTTCTCATTCTTACCAGCAATGAATGAGAGTTCCTGTTGCCCCCTTCCTTACCATCATTTAGAGTAGTCAGTATTATGGATTTTGGCCACTCTAATAGATGTATAGTGATATCTTATTGTTGTTTTAATTTTTTATTTCCCTGATGTCATATAATGTCAAGCATCTCTTCACATGCTTATTTGCCACATATGTATATCTCCTTTGGTGAGGTGTATGTTAAGGTCTTTGGCTCATTTTTTTAATTTTTTTTTTAATTGTTGAATTTTAAGTGTTGCTTGTATATTTTGGATAACAGTTCTATATCAGATGTGTTTTTTGCAAATATTTCTCCCAGACTGTGGCTTGTCTTTTCATTCTCATGACATTGTTATTCACAGAGGGTAGATGGTTGTAAGTTAATGAAGCCCAGTTTATCAATTATTTCTCTCATGGATCATGTCTTTGGTGTCATATCTAAAAAGTCATCACGAACCCAAGGTTATGTAAATATTCTTCAGTGTTATCTTCTAGGAGTTTTATAGTTTTGTGTTTTACATTTAGGTCTGTGATCCATTTTGAGTTAATCTTTGAATTTTTGTGAAGGATGTAAAGTCTGTGTTTAGATTTTTTTTTTTTTTTGGCATGTGGATGTCGAATTGTTTGAGCACGATATTTTGAAAAGACTGTCTTTGCTTCATTGCATTGCCTTTGTTCCTTTGTCAAAAATCAGGTAACATATATATGGGTCTATTTCTGGGTTCTCTATTCTAGTCCCTTGATCTCTTTGTCTGTTCTTTGACTAATACCACACTTTCTTGAATACTGTAGCTTTATAGTGAGTCTTAAAGCTGGATAGGTCAGTCCTCCAACTTTGTTCTTCTCCTTCAATACTGTGTGTGCTATTCTGGGTCTTTTGTCTTCCATCTAAACTTTGTAATCAATTTGTCAATAGCCATAAAATGAATTGCTGGGATTTTGCTTGCGATTACAATTAATTTACAGATCAAGTTTTGAAAAACTGATATCTCAACAATATTGAGTATTCCTACCCATGAATATGGAATAGCTCTCCATTTATTTAGTTCTCATTTGAGTTCATTCATCAGAGTTTTATAATTTTCCTCAAATAGTATTTATATCTTGTTAGGTTTATGCCTAAATATTTCATTTTGGGGATGCTAATGTAAATGGTATAATGTGTTCAATTTCACATTCCATTTGTTCATTGCTGTTATTTGGAAAGTGATTTTTTTTTTGTATATTTACCTTGTATCTTATACTTTACTATAATTACTCATTAGTTCCAAGAGTTTTTTGGTTGGTTCTTTTGAATTTTCTACATTGACCATCATGTCATCTGAGAACAGAGTTTCATTTCTTGCTTCCCAATCAGTATACCATTTATTTTCTCTTCTTTTATTATTAAATTAGCTAATACTTCCAGTACGAAGGTTGGAAAGAGGTGGCAAGAGAGGGCAGTATGAATTCTTGATCAAATGATCAGATGTTCCACCATAACTTACAGAAATTACTACTCTGATCCATCTGGCCTATGAGTGTGCTTGCTTCTTGGGTTCTCAAGTATTCCTTCTGCATTTGCTAGTGTTGTTCTTTCTCCATGGCCATAATACCACATGGCTGCTGAATGGCCCTCTCCCCCTACCATCCACAGCAATTCTCTTGCTGCCAAAACGACTATATCTGTTATTACATCAGTCACTATTTGCTCTTTTATCTCTTGGCTCACTGAACTTCCTATGTCTCACCCACATGATCATATGGGGTTTCTGGTACTCTTTATTCAGCATTGGACAGAAAAAATACTCATCCTAAACATTTTTTCTTTAAATGAGACCAAATAGGTAGTCTCAGATGCTCACATAAATGGCAGAGGAGTAAGTTGAAGATAACAGAGATAATGGAGAACAGAAGAATGATACTAAGGATAAGTGTTTTCATAAGGTGCATATAGGAATGACCACTACCCAAGTAAATTTTGTAAAGAGTGGAGGCCACAGAATTGAAGGAAAGAAAAGTGAAGCCTGGGGGCCAAAGCAAGACAGAGGTTACATAAGCTGTTAATGACTACCTTGGCTAAAATTCTCTACTAGAGATTGTTTTATTACTTTTTCCAATCAATGAACACAGAATCTCTTTTCATTTATTGGTGTCTTCTTTAGTTGCTTTCAGCAAGGTTTTTAGTTTTTAGTGTACAAGTCTTTTTTCCTTTTTAGTTAGGTTTATCCCTGAGTATTTTTTTCTTTTTAAAAATTTATTCTTTTTGGTGCTATTATAAGTAGAATTGTTTTCTTAATTAATTGTTTTCTTACTTTGGATTGTTCATTGTTAATGTATAGTAACAACTGTTTTTTTTGTGTGTTGATTTTGCATCATGTAACATTGCTGAATTCATTTATTTCTTTATTATTTCTAACAGTTTTTATGGAAATATTTAGGCTTTATACATGCAAGATCATATCATCTGTGAACAGAGATAATTTTACTTCTTCCTTTCCAGTTTTTATGCCTTTTCCTTCTTTGTCTTTTCTGATTGCTCCAGCTAGGACTTTTTTTACCATATTGAATGGAGGTATCAAAAGCTGGCATCATTGTGCTGTTTCTAATATTAGAAGAAAAGCTTTCAGTCTTTTACTGTTGAGTATGATGTTAGCTATTAGGTTTTTTTTATGTGGTTTTATTTTATTACGTTGAGATACTTTTATTCTATTCCTAGTTTATTGAGAGTTTTTGTCATGAAAGGGTAGTGAATTTTACCAAATGCCTTTTTAAAATCATTTGAAATAGTCATATAGTTCCTCCCCCTTTTTTTGTTAGTGTAGTATATTACACTGATTTTTGTATGTTGAACCATCTTTGCATTTCAGAATAGTTCCAGCTTGGCCATGATGTATAATCCTCTTAATATGCTATTGAACTCAGTTTGCTAGTATTTTATTGGATATTTCTGCATCAGTATTCATGAGACATAGTGGTGTGTAGTTTCCTTTACTTGTAGTGTCTTAGTCTAGCTTTGGTATCATAGTACTAATAGCCTAATAGAATAAGTTAGAAAGTGTTCCCTCATCTTCAATTCTTGGGAAAAGTTTGAGAAGGACTGATGTTAATTCTTCTTTAAATATTTGGTAGAATTCACCAGTGAAGCCATTTGGCCCTGGGCTTTTCTTTGTTGGGAGGTTTCTGATTACTGATTTCATCTACTTACTGCTCATAGGTGTAATCAGATTTTCTGTGTCTTCATATTCAGTCTGAGTAGGTTGTATTTTTCTCGAAATTTGTCCATTTCATCTAGCTTATCTAATTTGTTGGTGTTCATAGTACTCTCGTGTAATGACTTTTATTACTATAAAATTGGTAGTACTGTCTTTCTTTCATTTTTTTATTTTAGTTGCTTGAGTCTTCCATTTTCTAGTCATTCTAGCTAAATACTTGTCAATTTTGTTGATCTTTTCAAAGAACCAACTCTTGATTTTCACTATTATTTTTCTATTCTTTATTTATCTTGGCTCTAATCTTTATTATTTCCAAATAGGTTTATTTTATTGTATGAAATTATATCTTGGTAAAGTTTATTTTAGAATAGAAAAAAATCACCATATCACTATTCACTAGCTGTATCTAGCTCAGGTCCAGTACACTATTTTCTATGATTGAGTAAGTGAATGAGCAATCAAGTGAGCAAGTGGCTTGTATTAGTTAACAAGTCTTTGTCCTTCTCTGTTCTCAATGGCAAAAGCATTTTCAAGTGTCCCTTGCCCCGCTGGTTGATAAAACTGGCATTGTTTTATATTAAGCATCTGTTAAATGGTATGTATTGTTCTAGACGCTTTACGAACATTATCTCATTCAATCCCTTCTGAAGCAAATGTTACTGTTCTCACTTTGCTCACAGGCAGATAAAATAGATCTGAGATGACACATGATCTCAAAAATCTTATGTATGACAGAGGCAAGAATCAAATTTATTTTTATCTGTTCTTCTCCATTCTACCTTTTCTGATTTTGTTGTTTCAGGAAATAAAATATCTAGCTATGTGACTCAGTCTCAGAATTTTGAGAGAGAAAGAGAAAGATTACCATTAGTGATGCAGATTTATAACAGGATACCCAGAAATGTGGTTAGAGCATACAAGTGTGATCTCACCAACAGCAAGGTCACCTTGGTTCTACTATCAACCCAGGTTGGGAACTAAAAAACCTTTCAGTGTCACTCAGCATAATAAATTGAGCCCAAATAGCCTATTTTTCTTTGTTTACCTAGCAAACACACTTCCTCAAAACAATGCTCCAATGGGGCAGGATGAAGACTGCTATTCAACATGGAATTCCTTTTCGGGAGGAGTTATCTCTAAGGCACACCACAAGTGACTGAACTCTCTAATCTCAGACCACATATGGCTCCCTCCACAATCTAAGTTACTCTGGCTTTGATATCCCAGAATTCACCTTATGCACAAAATACATTGCTTAAATTACAGCAACTAGAGCCTTGGAAAACTGATCGTTTCTTCATTTCTAAGGGGCTGTACGCCCTCAGTAGTCAAGGCTACCCAGACCAGTACACTAGTTGCTAGTTCAATGCTTCCAGAGACCTGGCAGCAGTGATCCCTGTTTTAAGAAATTCCAAACTCACAGAACTAAAAAAAAAAAAAAAAAAAAAAAAAAATGAATCTAAGAGAGTAGTATTAATGTTCCCTTAAGGGATGTGTCCTATTTTTGTAAAGTCCAATAACTACTTAAAGATTTAATTCATTAGTCCGTCAAAATATTTAGTAAACACCTATCGTCAAGCTGGAAGAAAACACTTTTTATTCATGAAGAGATAACTAGCTCTTAAAAGCAATAAATGATATGTGCTTGGTGAGGGAAACCAACCATAAATAATACATTTGTTCAGAAGATTAAGCACTTTGAGTTGGAGTGTTCATAGAGTGGGAGGATTCGAGTATAAAAAGAGGACTGGGGAAAGCACTCCATGAAAAGCAGAGTGGTATTTGCAAAGACAAAGGATGAGTCAATTTGGCCATGGATTCTCTACTAATCTTTCTGATGCTTTCCTCCCTGCTTAGCATTTAACAGCTTCTAAAAACAAATCCTAGCTTCTCTTTGTAGGTAGGAGAAACAAATCAACCACCACTTACTAGCTTCATGACCTTGGGCAAGTCATTTAATCCCTCTGAGCTTCGGGTGATGAATTTATAAATTGAGGGTAACATCAGCTAGCAGTTTGTTCTGGGGGTTAAAGGACTACATGTGTACAAAAGAAACAAGTACAGTCAAAAACACATGATGTCATTTCCTTTTGCTTTTTCACCTATTGCCAAAGCATGGTAAATGTAAGGGAAAAAGAGTACCTGAGTGGGAGGAAGACCGCATAACCCGCGGAGTGGTCCAGGGTGAATAATGGTGGTTTGTTTCAGTTGCTTTCTCTGTGAAACAAGGGCACTGGCCATGAACTCTACGGTTCCTTTCCAGCTCAGTGATTCACGACTTCACATTGCTGAGCAAAACCCAGGGGATGTCTTATCTAAAGAAAGAAGAAAGATGGGCGGCACTGTGGGAAGCCTTGTGTTCCCCAGTCAAACTTTTCATTACCCGTAGAGAGCTTGGAAGATACTGCTTCTCTGGAGAGTACACACTTCAGACTGGAATGGCTCTGACTCAGGCGTCAGACTAGTAGTCTCAGGCAGGGCTTCCCCAAATTGGCCCCGTAAGACTGCAAGGACACCAGGCTTCCCATCCCGCCGCAAAACAAAGGACTCTGGTTGTAGGTGCTTTGCCAGTCCTCTGCAGCTGTGCGGAGAAAAGAACATGGTTGATGGATTTCCACCCTCCACAGAGCAAAGAAACATTTTCCTGTTACTTATTTGTAGCCTGCATGCGGCTTTTCTTGAAGAGGAAGGCTCCCCTCACAGGTGGGGACACACTGCCACCTACTGGCTCTCTGCCTCTTTTACACCAAGGAACGTTTTCCAAGGCCAAAGCAATGGAGACTTTGCAGACAGCCTATTCAGACAAATCCGAAAACACCAATAGTCTCTAACCTATTAATCCTATGAATGTATGATCAAATCTTGAGAGCTTCATGGAGAAAAAGTTCAAAATAATTCCTCTGTGGATATTCAAGGTCACACACCTGTGACGAAAATTAGTAGCCAAGGATATGTGAGAATTCCTTCAACAATTTCAAGTCATTTATGTGTACTAAGCATTATTTAACATGGAGGAGTATTGTCAGTACTTTATGCCATGTGATATTGTTGAAAGAACTTTCTCTTTTATATTTACAAATTCAACAAGATACAATAAAGCTACATTCTTTTTAAATACTTCTGGCATTGGTACTATCAGTAATTCAGATTTGCCCTCATTAATTTACACTATTAGGCTCTGTGATTAATCTTCTACTATTGGAATGGTGTGGAGGTTAAAAGTTTATACAGATATAAATGGAACAAGCTGTGTAATTTTATCAGGAAAGTGGTTTGAGGCTGAGTTCAGGAGCATTTTATTTGAAATGGCTTTTGTGTTTCTCCAACACAGACAGTGTTCTTTGAGTCTGGGACAGCTAATTGGTTCTATCTACCCCATCCCCCAAGTTATTCAGTATGTGTGTCTACCCTAATGCATAGTAGTTAGTAGTGAAGTGGCCATCTTCCCTTTTCACCTTGACATTTGGTCCACGATAGAAATATTTAGATTTTTATATAGGCAAACTATTTAGTTCCACATTGTCTTGAATTTCTCCATTTTGAAGCTAGATTTTGGCTTTACATTTTCATAACCAAAAGTTCCTTTAAAGTGTTATGTTTGGCTCTGTTTTTTGCTTCATCCCTAGAGTAACAAGAAGGAAAAAAAAAAGAACTTCTTGGCATTTCCAGCCAGCAAGGCTTTTAAAAATATTGATGTCCAGTCTCAGATCTCCCCATTTCATAAGCCTAATGGGGCAAGAAATGAACATAGCCACCCTCCCTTTGGTGTACCCTCTGCCTCTTTTACACCAAGGAACGCTTGGTGTAGCCCTCTCTTTCAAGACACAGTATTCTCCAAAGTTATTGAAACATAAAAAAGGCAGAGAGGCAGATACTCCTGAAAAGGATGAAGAGGAGACCAGTGGTGTGAGATCCCACTTTCTCCATGGCAGCGCCTCCTCTGTGTGTTCCAAGAAGATGAGAACACTCTCCGAGGAGGTCAAAACACCCAGTGGACTCATTTCCTATACACTGCCTTGTACCTGTCTCCTCTTATTTATCAGGCTAGGCTGCATGCTCTCTAGTTTTGGGAAGGGAGGCTGTGAAGTGGAAGGGACATAGTCCCAGATTATGAAGAACTGCACACTGGTAGGTACTCCTTTCTGCCAACTACTGGCTCCACAGTCCTGGGGAAGTCACTTAACCCTTTTATAAAGTGGGGATAACAGTACCCACCTTGTACAATTATTCAAGGCACAAAGATAACGTAATAATAACACATCCCATCTACGAGACCCCTGTGTGCAAAGCACTGGGCTAAAAACCTGTTAGTTTAACCAACGGTCACAATGACCTCTTTACGGATAATATGACCATATTACAGATAAGGGACTGAGTCAGAGGACAGGGTAAGTCATTTCCCTAAGGTCACAAAGCGCAGATATGGGAGGGCCTCACACTGCATCAGATCTGACTCCAGAGGTGGAGCTCAGTTTGAGATGTGAACTCCTCACCCGGGAAGTGCCTAGATAGTAAAGGAGAAGTAAATCATGAGCCTTATGCTGGCCAGGCACAGAGCCCGAGCTTCAGAGATCTCAATGTCTCATCACTCTTGACATTGTGCTCTGTGCGGAGTAGTCTTTAGGGACTATGTGTGCCTTACTTTAATAGATATACCAATAATACACACACATGTACACACATACATAAGCACTTAACCCAAGAGTTTCCTAGGTTGACTCTCACAAAGTGCCACAAACTGGGGAGCTTAAAACCACAGAAACGTATTGTCTCACAGCTCTGAAGGCACAAAGTCTAAAATCCAGGTGTTGACAGAGCCATGATCTCTCTGAAACTTAGTGGTTTGTGGGCAATTTTTGGCTTTCCTTGGCTTATATGATGTATCACTCTAATCTTCTACCTTCACACAGCGTTCTCCTTGTGTCTGTCTTCACGAGGCCATCTTCTTGTAAGGACACCATTTGTATTGGATTTGTGGTCCACCCTACTCCAGTATGACCTCATCTTAATGAGCTAATTACCTCTGCAATGACCCTATTTCCAAAGAAGTTTACATTCTGAGGTACTGGGGGTTAGGGCTTTAACATATCTTTTTTGGGGGGGGATACAATTCAACCCATAACAACAACCATCTCGCCTTACCCAAACCTGGATGATCTCAGCTGAGCAACTGAGCCCTGAGAAACGAAAATCAGATAGACCTCAGTTCAAATTAGGTGTGTCCTTGGCAAAGTTACATACGTTTTTTTAATCTGTAAAGTGAGGCAATTAACAGCACCTGCCACGGAGAGTTGCTGCTATCTTTAAATAAGATGCATAGAACCTTGAGCACTACACCTGGCACACGGTAATTCTTCAATCCCACTACTAGGAGTGGGTGCATTATGCCCAAGGTCTCCAGGAGGAAGCGTCACTACTGAAATGGCTCCAATCCCCTGTGTAGACGACACACACAGGCCTCATATTCCAGCCCTTCCTGCAGTTTCCTCTGCTCTCTTTTGGAATGCAGCAAATGACACTCACCCACACATAACACAGAGTCAGAATAATCACTCTGATTTAAAAGTTAGAAGTTTCACTAGCTTGGCATTATCCTTGGAGATTTAGCAGCCCAGACTAAGTCGACTTTGCATCTCATCATTGTCACATCTGGCTTCTGAGCACCTCACCGTGTGACACAGGAACTGGCTGCAGCATGAAGGCATCACTGGAGCAACTACGAGGCAAGTGAAGTGAAAAAAAGTGGCTTCAGATATGCCTGCTGCAGAAGCCAGCTGGTGAGCATTAACCCACCTCTTTAAGCACAATTCTGCATCCCAGAATCTTCAGCTGACAGAAATGATAATCATTTGGTTCATTGATTCTGGGATTAATCACTGAAGTTAATCTTGGCATGTATTGATTCCATTTCCGCTGGCTATAACTAAAGTCTTCAAATTACTTATTCCAACTCTGACAGCAATGGCTTCCCAAAACAAAGGAAGTCAAAGATGAGCTAGTACACCTGACAGCTCTGCACAGAACCTAGTGACAGCGCTGACTACTCCATCCCTCAGCAAGAGGAGCCCCTAATAGGGAAGGATCAAGCATCTGTTCTTGCTATTAGACACTGGCATTTTATAAAGTTGATCCATCAGTGTCTAGAAGAATTGAAGAATTTTACCTCAAAGAATCTGAACTCAAATTTGACTGCAAAGGCACGCAAGCCATGTAGGCAACCTACTAAAATAAGTCCATTTCACCAACCTGACTTCTATCATGAAACACCAGCATCTATTACCCTGAAGCCCTCCAGAGTATCATGGCTCTGACCATTAACCAATACAGGCTTCATTGCAAAAGTTCAGTTTGCAAAATGACAACACACTGTACTCACCCTTTCCTTAAACTGTCATGTGAACTTCTGGTCTGATAGAAGCAATGGACTGTCAATTATTAAGCATTCTTTTGCATGGCCTTCTGACAGAGATGCAAGGAGACTTCCACCCTGGTGCTAGGGCTGACTAGGGGTTCCAAATAACCCTTCCACTACAGTACAACTAAAGCCTAGAAAAGATACAGTATTTGTGGCATTCCTGGTTTCACAAAAGGTAAAGAAAGTCTCAAACCTAGTAAGAATAAACAAGGGCCAGAGTGATAAAAATGACGGGGGTCAAAGTGGATAATTCTTTGCTGTAAAGGGCTGTCCTTTGTGTTGATTTTTACCATCTCTGTCCTCTAGCCATAAATGCAAGTAGCAAATACCCCACCCCATTTTAGCACAGAAAATGTTTCCAGACATTGCAAAATATCCTCTGGGGGGTGGGGAGGGGTGTGTGAAGGGGAATTACCTCCAGTTGAGAATCACTATTTAACTTTATACTTTTTTAAAGTTAAACATATATGGTAAAATTTCAAGGATAAATACCAAGTACCCAAATACACTGTATAAATTCCAAACAAATTGAGAGAAAACAATCAAGTAAGAAACATTTTTTAAACTCAAAATAAAGAAAAACAGTAGGGCTTCCCTGGTGGCGCAGTGGTTGAGAGTCCGCCTGCCGATGCAGGGGACACGGGTTCGTGCCCCGGTCCAGGAAGATCCCAAATGCCGCGGAGCAGCTGGCCCGTGAGACATGGCCGCTGAGCCTGCGCGTCCGGAGCCTGTGCTCCGCAACGGGAGAGGCCACAGCGGTGAGAGGCCCGCATACTGCAAAAAAAAAAAAAAAAAAAAAAAGAAAGCATGTATAAAAATTGGACAAATATACAACTTTACAAATGATGACAGAAAACAAGTCCAAATATGCCCCTTATAATATAGAGTTCCACTTCCACAAAGATTGCATGAGGAGCTCTTTTCTGCAGTAAAACAGCCATAACTGGTGAAGCTTATTTGAAAAAAGAGTAAAAGGAAACATTCAAAGTCTCTGAAAAGTATTTTAAGAGCATACAGCAAATAAGAAATACTTATTTGATAAAATCTACTAAACCTCGGTGAAAACAGTGAGAGTCTGTGGCACTTTCGCCATCAGATGCTTCGTCCTTCCCCCTCGCCCCCAACTCAGAAGACGGAGTCAGGGAATTGGAGAGCAAGTTAAATGACACCTGGGGATGCAATCAGCCAAGTCCAAAATGTTAGAAATATATAGGACAAATGGCATTATTTCTCCAACTTACACATGGAAAGTAAAAAAAGAGGAAGACTACTGCCTAATTTCCCTGCCTGATACATATCATTTCAAGGAATTTGAATCCATTCTCAACTAACAGGATAGAGTCTCCAACTTTGGCTAAGCCCATGCCCCCAGTCCTTTCCTCTGGTCCCTGTGGGTGGTTCACAAATGATCATGTAATCCAAGGATCCTAAACAAACAGAGCCAAAAAATGTGGGTACTTCTGCTGGGAAGTATGTCAATGGCACACTCTGTTCACCTGGATACTTCATTATGCACATGTAAGATTTGGAATTGCTGCAGAATTTTGACCCATAATAGAGACAGATCTGAGGAATAAGCTAATAAGTATAGAAACAACAACAGAGCTGAGAGCATCACAAAAGAAAGGAGCTGGAACCTTGAATAAACCGCCTTGAAATTCTTCAGCATACCTCTTTTCAGTTATGCTAGCTAATACATTCCCTTTATTTCACAAGCTGGTTTGACAAGAGAGGCCCAATACATTGCTGAAATCTGGCCACTGGAATTTGAACATAGGTAGTCTCTGAAAGCAGAGAGACTGTTCTCGAAACTGCTAGGCAATACCGCCTTTCCAAGGAATAGCTCAAGTATGCCATTTATCAGATACTTGCTTTCCTAACTAGTCGTTCATTAATTTTAAGGAGGAAGAGAAGAACACGCATTCAAAGGCATGAAAAATATAGCTAAGTAATCAGACGTTAGAGTCTTTGTTTTATTTGTTTTTAATTAAGGCATGTGTTTGATAACTTTTACGTCCTTGGTACTCTTATGATTATGTTCAGTTACTGTATCCATTTTTTCTGGTAGTTTTGTTTGTTTTGTTTTATTTTTTTAACACCTTTATTGGAGCATAATTGCTTTACAATGGTGTGTGAGTTTTTTCATTGCTGTTTCAGATTAATTCAACTGTGCAGGGCAGTTAATGTGGATGGTTTTCCTACAGTGAGGAAGTCAATAATATTCAAAGTGCTCATGGCTCAAAGGCAAATATGACTGGGCTCTTCCCTAAAGGAACACATGGTCTAAAAGAGGACAGAGACACCACCACATCCAAAAAAATTCCTCAAACTGTATCCTTTCATGAAAGAGTTACACACAGGGGAGAGGAGGCAGGGATCCTGACAAGTGTGCATCACTCAAGCCTCATAGTTCATGCCCATATTTTCCCACAAATTGGACCGTCAGCTGATCCCAACAAAAGGCACTAGGATAAAAATATAACACATATTACATGTCACTTTTTCATTCAGAAGAGAGTAGCCTGCACTACTCACATTAGACACAATCTAATTAAGCAAAATAAACTTCTGCATTTAAAGAAGGCAGGAAAAAGGAGAGGCAAAGGTATAAAAATTTGGCATTAATTTCCAAGTTTTCTTTGGTATCAATATCCTCTCTGACCATTTGGACTAAATTTTTGTGCTTTGCCCTAAACCTTGCTATAGTTTCAGCTTCTGAGTCTTAGTTTTGGCTTTTAGTCCCCTGAGATCAGAAGAAATGTATTTCTTATATTTTTATTCAATCTAGTAATAATGCTAAACTTCACCCCATTTTCTGAAAAAGAAGGGCCCAAGTGGATAGCTATCCCCACTCCTCTATGTTTGTCTATTCTTGAAATTCCTCAATCATCACATAATAATCTGTTTTGCAGAGATTGATCAATTGATTCACTGGTTAACATTTTCTAATAATTCAATTTTATAGTGTCTTATTCTTTGTTTCCTCTCTCTAATATATTCTAAATTATTTCTCAAACATTTGAAAGCTACAATAGATATTAATTTTACATCACAACCCTATATAAACGCACACACACAGAGACAAAATCAAAGTGTCATAGAACATTTTCTCTTACTGCTTCTGATGTGTGCTGTCTTATTCAATGTTTTTAAATTCTGGTTGCAAGAAAACCAAACTGATTTATCTACCCATGATGTTTTGATAACAGAGCTTTAAATAATCTAATGAACTACATAACTGTAGATTATTTCCAAGATTTTAGTTTTCAATTTCAACTTTGTCATTACTCTTCTCTAATTCCTTCTATTATCACCAAGGTGGTATGCAGGGAATTCCTCAAATAGTATCTAAAATATCTATCAAATAAAAAGATGAGGTTGTAGTACTGACTGTTCCCTACACTGAAATATTTGGATATACTCTCTCTGTATATATAAAATAGTTGATTCTAATAATTTTCTACAATGTTTCTACTGATTTCCAGTTACATGTTACTCCCAGTTGTCAACAATAAGAATTCGCTGTCCCTTGCTATTTAATCATTTTACATTGTTAGTCTTCTGCATGCTTTTCCCCAATGTCCACATGTCATTAGTGACATGGGCAAGGAACCCAGAGGGTGATTTTCATTTTAATAATCATTGCCTACACTTGCAAAGCATTGCTGTCATAAATTTAACTTACAAATATTTCAGAAACTCTCCAATCCACAAAGTGGCTGCCCTTTTCTTTTTAATTTCATCTAGCTAGATGTATATATAGTACATAAATCTGACAAAGTGCACAGAATGAAATATGCATTAGAAACCCAAGGAGTGTGCCAAACTTTGGTTTTCAGCCATATGGTCCAAGAACTCTAACTTCTTTAACATTCTAATCTTCATGTAAATTCTAATATTCTATCCAAAGAAATATACCAGTCTATTTCTAAATTAAATTTAAAAATAAATCAAAAGCTGTCTCTTGATTCCTAGTCCTGCAGAGTAAACAACAGTCAAGCCGACTTGCAGGTGATTGGCTAATCAATGGTTCAAAACGTTCTTATAACCACTAAGAGTCTAATAGATCCCAAGACTCTGGTCCCTAGAGGAGGCCAGGGATCAGGTAGTATCCAAAAGCAGGTTGAGATGGGACCCCTGCCCCATCCAGAACACATTCCTGGAGGAATTGCTTTTCTGTTCTCAATAGCATCTTTCTAAAATTTTACCTTTTCCTTCCAGCCCCAACTATCTTTTATCAATAACTCTCAACAAATGATCTAGTCTTAGATCTTAGCACCAGTGCTTCTAATGGCAGCTAACATGTATTGAAGGCTTACTATGGCTAGGCTCAATTTTAATTAACTTACATGTATTAATTCACTGAATAATCCTGACAACCCTAGGAGGTAGAAACTCTTAGTATCTTCCTTTTATTTTTTTTTTGTTTTGTTTTATTTTGTTTTGTTTTGAACTTTTTTTATTTTATATTGGAATATAGTTGATTAGCAATGTTGTGATAGTTTCAGGTGTACAGCAAAGTGATTCAGTTATACATATACATGTATCTATTATTTTTAAAATTATTTTGTCATTTAGGTTGTTACATAATATTGAGCAGAGTTTCCTGTGTTATATAGTTGGTAGCCTGTTGGTAATCCACTTTAAATATAGCATTGTGTACATGTCAATCCCAAACTCCCTAACTATCCCTTCTCCCCACCCTTCCCCCCAGTAACCATAAGTTCATTCTCTAAGGCTGTGAGTCTATTTCTGTTTTGTGAGTTCATTTGTATCATTTCTTTTTAGATTCTGATTATAAGCGATATCATACAACATCTCTCTTTCTCTGTCTGACTTACTTCACTCGGTATGACAATCTCTAAAAATGAGGCAACTAAAACACCTTAAGGTTAAGCTAATTACCCAAGATCATATAACCACTATGTGGAAGAACAGAGATGTAAGTAAGAAAATGTGTCTCCAAAGGTAGCATTCTGGACAATGACATTAACATAAATTCTCCAGTCAAGAGCTTGCTCAATCTTTATCCTATTTATATCTACATATATCTAAACTGTACCAATTATTACATCCCACCTATACCTAGCTAAGATCACCCTTCAACTTCTGTTCTAGAATTGGCCCCCTCCTACAGCCTCTTGTCCTCCTTTCTAACCATTCCCAACACTTTCTTAACAGCTCTTCAGTGTAAAAGGTAAAGCTATCATTTTGTTAAGATGGTATATTGCATTGATTGATTTGGGTATGTTGAACCATTCTAGCATCCCAGGGATAAATCTTACTTGATTATGGTGTATGATCCTTTTAGTGCGTTGTATAATTTGGTTTGCTAGTATTTTATTAAATATATTTGCACCTATGTTCATCAAGGATTTTGGCCTGTAGTTTTCTTGTGTTTCTTTCTCTGGTTTTGGTATCAATGTGACCACATTAGAAAGAAAAATAAGACATGATCATCTTAATAGACATGGAAAAAGCATTTGACAAAGTTCAACATCCACTCTTGACTAAAATTCCCAACAAAGTAAGTATTGAAGGAACTTACCTCAACACAATAAAGGCCATATATAAAAAGCCCACAGCTAATATCATAATCAAGGTGACAAAGCTGAAAGCTTTTTTCCTAAGATACAGTACAAGGAAAAGATGCCCACTGTCACCACTTCTATTCAATACAGTACTGGAAATCCTAGCCAGAGTGGTTAGACAAGAAAAATAAATAAAAGGAATCCAAATCAAAAAGAAAAAAATTAAAATCATGTCTGTTTGCAGATGATATAATCATATATTTAGAAAACTCTAAAGACTCAACAACAACAACAAAACCTGTTAGAACTAATAACCAAATTCAGTAAAGTTACAGGATGCAAAATTAACATACCCCAAACAATTGCATTTTTATTCACAGACAACAAACTATCTGAAATGGAAATTGAGAAAACAATCCTTTTCACAATAGCAACAAAATAATAAAATATTTAGGAATGAACTTAACCAAAAAGATGAAAGACTTGTACACTTTTAAAATTATAAAACACTGAAAAAGGAACTAAAAGAGACACAAATAAATGGAAAGATATCCAGTGCTCATGGATTGGAAGACTTAACATTGTTAAAATCCCAATACTACAAAGCTATCCATAGATTCAATGCAATCCCTCCCAAAATCCCAATGGTATTCTTTACAGAAATAGAAAAAAAATCCTAAAATTTTTATGAAATTCATAAAGATACCAAATAACCAAAACAATCTTGAGGAAGAATAAAGCTGGAGGCATCACCTTTTTATATTTCAAAACATACTACAAGGCAACAGTAATCAAAATAGTACGGTACTGGCATAAAATCAGACATATATACCAAAGAAATAGAATAGAGAGCCCAGAAATAAATCCACACATCTATGATAAAATGATATTTGATCAGGGTGCCAAGAACACACAATGGGGAAAGGATAGTCTCTTCAATAAATGATGCTGGGGAAACTAGATATCCAAATGCGGAAGAATGAAACTGGACCCTTATCTCATCCCATACACAAAAAACAACTCAAAGTGAATTGAAGACAAGTATAAAAGTGGAAAGTATAAAACAACTAGAGGAAAGCATAGGGAAAAAGCTTATTAGCATTGGTCTGTGCAATGATTTCTAGGATATGACCCCCAAAATACAGGTAATGATAGCAAAAATAGACAAGTGGGATTGAATCAAACTGAAAAGCTTCTGCACAGCAAACAAAGTAACGTACAGAATAGGAGGAAATATTTGCAAACCATCTATTTGATAAGGGGTTAAAATATGTAAGGGACTCAAACAACTAATAGCAATATATATATATAATAGCAATATATATATATAAAATAGCTATATATATATATATATATATATATATATCCATTAAAAATGGGAAAAGGATCTGAATAGTTATTTATCAAAAGAAGACATGAAAACAGCCAACAGCTATATGAAACAACATCACTAACCACCAGGGAAATGCAAATCAAAACCACAATGAGACATCATTTCATACATGTCAGAATCGCTATTATCTAAAAGAGAAGAGATAACCAGTGTTGATGAGGATGTAGAGAAAAGGGAACCCCTTTACGTTATTTGTGGGAATGTAAATTGGTATAACCATTATGGAAAACAGTATGAAGTTTCCTCAAAAATTAAAAATGGAACTCCCACTGCTGGGTATGACACACACACACACACAGACACACAGACACACATACACACACAGACACACACACACACACACATGAAAATTATTCACCCTTAAAACAGAAGGAAATCTTGCCATTTGTGACAACATGGAAGGACCTTGAGGATATTATGCTAAATAAAATAAGACAGACACAGAAAGACAAATATTGCATAATCTCACTTATATGTGGGATCTAAAGAAGTCAAACTTATAAAATCAGAGAGTAGAACGGTAGTTGCCAGAGGCTGGGGGATGGGGAAGGAGGAAATGTTGGCCAAAAGGTAAGAAGTTTTAGTTACATAGGATGAATAAGTTCTGGAGATCTAATACACAGGATGGAGACTATAGCTAATAATACTGTATTGCATACTGGAACTTTGATAACAGTGTTGATCTTAAGTGTTCTCGCCACACTAATAAATAATTGTAACTATGTGAAGTGAGGGATATGTTAATAAACTTGACTGTGTTAATCACTGCACTACATATACATGTATCAAAACATCACATTGTACATCCGAAATACATACATTTTTTATCTGTCACCTGAACCTCAAAAAGCTTGAGGAGAAAAAAATTACCTTCTACCCTACCTAATTCTGAACTTAGAGATGCATCCTTCTACCCTTCAAAACTGAACTTCTTGGGGAAGCAGTCTATTCCTCAGTCCTCATGCTTACATTTATTTGTCTCAAGTTTACTCCTAAATTTACTGAAGCCAATCTTAAAAAGGCATAAAGATCTCTTCCTTTCAAACCCAGTGTTCATTGTCCTGTTCTGAATTTTTAATACAGTATGCAGAGTCAGGCACAGTTGAATGCTCCCTCCTAAGAGTAACTCCTTTCATTTCCATGATTCTCTCTGGTTATTCCCTTTCTATTTACCAAAGAGTTCATTATTAACAGACTCCTCGTGCCATTTCACTCTGCTCATTCTTAATATGTGTGGCCTCAATGGCCTATACTCAGCCTCTTGTCTTTTCCACGTGAATAATGACCCATAGTCTCAACTGCCATTTTCAAGCTGCTAACTCCAAAAATATGAATTTCCAGCCCTGATCGTCTACCTCTGAAACAAACCCATGTGCATATTTTTCAAGAAATTTGAATCTCAAAGCTAAAAGCAAATTCTCCCCCAGTGGCTGTTTCTCCTGGATTCTCCATTCGGCTAATGAAACCATCATGAATCACCATCCATCTTAAGTCAGTAACCTCAGAGTTCTCCCACTTCCTTCTCTCTCTTACTCTCTGTTCCCCTTTTCTAGACAGGCTTCTTCTAACCTGTCTCTTGAATCAGCCTCCTTATCGCCAAGAAACCATCAAGTGAAGTAAGTGATGGAGCCAGGAACAGACACTAAGTTTCCAACTCCTACTCTTAACACCCTTTTCACAACTCTACATTCTAGCAATAGAGGCCCTTACCATGTGCCAAGCACCAGGCTGACCACTTTATACACTTTATCCAGTTGAAGCCTACAAACTGTTATTATAAAACAGAAAATTGAAGATAAGAGAAGTTAAACAAGTTGCCCCCAAATCACACGGAACTCGAATTTCAACCTGGGGCTTATCTGACACCAAAACCATTCTCTTGGTCACTGAATGATACTACCTCCCATGTGCTAAAGTTTTCACTGTCTACCTAAACTATTGAAACAGCACCTCAAGTGGCCTCCCAAATGCCAGGCCCTGCTCCATCTCATCCCTAAATCCATTCTTCATAGTGCCCTAAGATTTCATAAAATAAATAAATAATAAAACATAGCTAACTATGCCCTCCAAAAAACGATTGGTTCCCCCTGCCTTTAAGAATAAAATCAAAACACAGCCACTTGTATCTTTTCAACATCATCTCCCCATCTTCCATTCCCGCCCTCTCGCATTCCAAGTTCTAGTTCTAATGAAATACATTCCATTATTTGTACCAAGTACATATATGTTCCTCTTATGTGTTATTCCCTTTCCTGGGAAATGCCCAGCATCAAACCTTTACCCTCATTTTATTTGTTTTATTCATCCATCCTTCAAAATCCAATTAAAAGTGTCACTGTATCACCAGGTCCAAGTCATACCTCCAAGACAAATTAAACTGTCCCCTCCTGGACACCTGGCTTCATTTGTACATGTCTGTGCTGATTCATGTATTACACCTTACTTACTGCAATTAGTTTATACATCCATCTCCCTCACTAGTTTTCTGACCGTGGCCCCTAATTCACAGAGCCTCAATATTTTAAAAGTTAAAGAATAAATAAATGGAGTGGCCCCATTTGAAGGAATTAAAATATCAAGGGTCAGGATGTTAAGCATGCAAGAATGATTGCCATTTATCCTAAATTTACAGAAAACAGTGAGAGAGAGACTGAGATGCCTCAGGTAGCCTAGCACAACACTACCTCACCTCTGCAGAGTGAATATCTGGGTTTCCAGATTCTGCAGGGAGGACAGTAAAAAAGGCAATGGACTAAAATTCAGAAGAATTAGGAATCTAGTTCACAGAACATTACTGATAATTTTTGTCTCCTTAAGAGTCACTTAGTCCACCATCCTGTGTTTTTTTTTTTTTTCTTTTGTAATGTGGAGCTTTAGAGCCTACCCCAGGTACATGAAGGGTCTAGGGGTAAATAGTAGGGGTGGGCAATGATGCTACGGCCTCAAGTCATTTTTACATGGCCCTCAGATAGCTACCAGGAGGAACAGCCTAGAGCTTCTCACCGCTGACACACAAAGTGAGCAGAGAAAGGTAAATGACTGTTGGATCAACACTACAAAGGAGGAAGTCACCCACCCCGCCTGGGCCCTCCTCCCAGGGCCGAGTTCCCCAGTCAGGGATGCCTCCTCATCTCAAAATTGTGTTCTCTTTGCAAACTATGGCCCAGAGAGAAATTTCTTTCTCAAACTATGCTAGAGGGAGGATGCAAGTTACCCCTAGCTTGAGCCCTGGACTGTGTTTGGCCAAAAGTTATTTGAATAAAAGAAAGCCAGTTGGTTAACATCCGTAATTTAGTTACAGTGGCACTTTCGACAGAAATTTAAGTCCCCACTGACTTGCTTTACTGATATTACACTTTGGGTGTCCATGGGGGTCTTGGGAATGGGGTGGGTTTTGCAACTCTCTCTAAGCTTTGGGCTATTTTTCAGAATAAGTACTTTGTTTTCTTTCTTAAATTTCTAATTCATTTTTCTGTTCTGTGTAACAGTTACAGCTGGGAACAACATATCAGAGTGTGTCCTTGCAGTTCTGCCTGGGGGTGGGGGCGTGCTGTGTGGGATCGCTGACCCCCAACCTCTGTTTCATCCAGCCCAGCCCCCAGCCTGTCAGCCTCGCAGTAAGGCAGTCTGGTCGCCTCCTTCGGCTTCAGAATAGCTCCTTCCTGCTATTTTCTCTCCTATTTACCTCCCAGACTTCTTTTCTCACTTCTTATTCCTTACTCTCCATCTCTCTTACCCTGTATTTGCCTTTAATGGGCGAATATTGGAAATGATTCTGCGCTCATCCAAACTGCCACGATGGGGCGCGCTACACCTCCGCGGTCCGGGCTCTGCGGCTCTGGGCGCCCTAAACCCACCGTGCTCCCTGAGGCTCTAAGCACTTTCCCGATTTTCAGTTCCCTAGATTTCGTTCTCTCTCCGCCCCAAGAGCCTACTCTGCTGCTTCGCTAAGCCTCACCAGTATTCTGTCCCCCAGTCCCCCACCGAGAACCCCTTGTTTTCGGCTTCATGGGGCACCCGCCCTGCAGGACCCACGTCCCCTACTCTCTACTCTCCAGCCTCTGATTCCAGCTTTCCCGTCCCTACCACCACCTGCGCTAACTCGCCAAGACGATGTCCTTGACTGCCGTTAAAACCCACTTCGGCGGGCTCTGTTCTGTGGCGCTGAGACCCCGCCCCACATCCCTGTTCTTTGGGGGTCGCTCGACCTAAAAGCCGGGGCCTCTCCTCCCAGGGGAGGTGGCCGAGGACCACCCATGACACACCTTTATCGACTGACTTTCCCTCTCTGCGCTGAACCCCCTCTACAGCCATGTGTCGCGGCCCACCCGTGGCTCCGACCTCGGCATCCGGGCCCCTCCGAGACCTCCGCATGCGCCCCTCTGCGCCTCGGGGCCTCTGGGGACCCTCCATCCCGCATGCTCCAGTCAGCCCCCCACGGTCTGCCGGACACCCCTCCGATCCCTCCTGACTTCCTAGCTGGCCCGGGCCCTAGTAACGGACGCCCTCCCACTCCGGCGGCAGCAGAAACCCGGCCGGAGGCGTCTTTTCCGGCTGAGGGCTGCGGGGAGCCCTGAGGAGAGAGTTCCAGGTCCCAACCCCTGCCCTCTCTCTGACCGCCGCCCCGACTCTCACTCTGTGGTCCCATCTCGCGCACCCAACTCCCTGCTGATCGGTGATGCTGCAAGAACCCCGCTTCCCCCTGCTTCTCACACTCAGTCTTTCCGCCCAAAACCCGCCCAGGACGCTCTAACATGCTCCTCCCTGGAGCCCCAGCCCCCGTCGGCGTCCGAGGGTTCCAGCCTCTTCCCCTATAGGGATGGAACTGCGCTTTGCACCCTTCCGATTGTAATGCAAATAATCTCGTTTATAGATAGGACCCAAAATTGTGTTGGGACAAAACTTCTCCCCTAAATCATTTGTAAATACACCGGTTTTGCAACCATTTGCAAATTCGTTTCAGTGTTCTTAATCTATAAACAGCTCTTCTTTTTGACTTATTTAAAGATTTTGTAATATCTTCTTGGTTCCCTCGCTTCATAATGAGTTAAATAAAATATTGCACATGTTCACTTTATGCCTCTAATCACGATTCTACCTGTTTTAAATACACTGTTTAACAAAACCTATAAGCCCATTACTATTATTTTTTCCTTTCAACGGAAGATAAAACAGAAATTATTTCAGTCTGAGAGGAAACCTTAGTTGGCCGATCCTAACGGAGACTTTCCCCATGTGCTTCTGCACAAGACCAAGCCTTGCCCTCTTAGCACAGCTGCGTGCAAAGGAAACGCCAGTGATGCCCAGGTGCCTTGCTGCCCTGGCTGCTGTGCGAAGGCCAGCGCTTGCACAGGTACTCTGTGCCCCACCCAACCGCGCAGAGGCTTCCGCATAACCTGAACCTCAACCTAACTTTCCCCAAGGCAGTCTTGCATCCTGGGTTGCTAGAAGAAGCCTGCTCTCATTCAACTGGGCGGTTTCAGCCCCAATCCGCCCACCTCCTGCCATCAAAAGACTGTGTGGATCTGGGCCCCCAGCAGAGGGCGCCCGAGACCTCTGCTATGAGAGGCCGCAAACCAGCTGCAAAGCACCTTCTCCGCCTTCCGCGGTTTATGGTTCTAGAGCCGCTCCTTTTCAGCTGCTGTGGCACCCACTCCACCTCCTGCTCACTGACTCCTGTGTTCCAGACCAGCACCCCGACCCAGACATTACATCCCGTGCTGTCTCCTTAAACCCCATCGCATTCTCTCCAATCCACTCCTGCCTCCGGTTTGAAACCCAGGTCTGACTCCTGTTCCTGTGCTCTTTTCTACTTTCTGACGTCTAAAAGCTGGGGACTGTTAGGGTTTGGTGAGTGGACCCTCTAAGATAGTAAATGATAATGATAATAGTAATAGAAGAGCAGAGCTTCACCCTGTCCTGGAGGGTGCAATTGGATAAGATCAGACAATCCCAATTTTATGACTTTTACCAGCATCCAAAAATGTTGTGCCTGTCTCACACCAGTGGGTAGAAGTGGGCATTTCTCCTCAATATTAAAAGAAGTAGTGAATACAGTATTTTTGAAAATATGAAGAATTTATTCAGGAGTTATTCATATTTGGAAATATATTCTTATAAAACGGATTCTCTCTTCTCCCCACCCTTAGTCTTCAGCTGCCAACAGTAATAGAAACAAAGCCAACTCTCCTTTAAATACTTTAATATAGAGGGAAAAAAAGCAAGCCAATTAAATAAATAGGTAAAAAAACAAGTACATTTGACATATTCGATTTTAGCAAATTGACTGGTTGAATTGCTTTTGCTGGCCACAGGAAGGTGCTGAGCAAGAGTTGGCTCTGAGCTAAATTGAAGGGAGTGCTGTGTATGTGTATTCTAAGGGCTATGGAGGTTCAAAGTTTGGTGGTTTCTCATTTTGAGTTCTTACATCTACATGCCTCATTGATTTGGGGGCTGTGGAGCAGGTTGCATTATTTTGCTATGAAACAAAAGAATCACAACATCTTAAATTTTGGAGGCTCTCTAAGAAGCAGTGAGTTTAGCTGCACATCCTGGTGAGAGCCTTATCGCAAAGTCTCCTCCAGTGGTCATCTGGTCATCCAAACTCTGAGGACCCAGGGTCAGGGAGTTCTCTCTCTGGACACCGACAGTCTCAGATGTAAAGAATACGTGGCTAAGCCTATATCCATGTCAGACTCTGGGCTAAGCGTGGACTATAATTCTTAGAAAACCATTTCTGGTAAATCAATAAAACCAATAGTAAATGTAGAACAAAGATTTACTATTAGATCAAAAGACATAGATATGTGAGAGGAAGTTAAAGGCCTGAGGAGACAAGTCAATAAAACCATCCCCTTCCTCCTTAGCCTGGTCCCTCCTTTGGATAACAAGGACATTATTATCTTCAGCACTGTCCCAGACATGGCCAGAATCCCATCCAAACAGTGAACAATGTCATTGTAATTAATCTGAATTAAAAGCCTTTGGCCTGCTGTGCCTTACTTGGGTAATTAAAGAAATAGAAGATAATTTGCATGAGCTCAGACCGGCACTGCAGTCAATCCCAGTCACAGCAACTCCCTGGCAGCTGTCATATCTGTTTACTTCCAGCTTGACCCTGTCACATCTCTGAGAATCACTTTCCTCATCCTAAAACAGATGGGTCAGACTAGACCAGGAATTACTCACTTTTCTGTGAAGGGCCAGATATTAATTTTTCTTTTTTTTTTTTGGCTGCACCATGCAGCTTGCAGGATCTTAGTTCCCCAACCAAGGATTGAACCTGGGAACCTCCTCCAATGGAAGTGCAGGGTCCTAACCATTGGACCGCCAGGGAATTCCCAGATATTAATATTTTAGACTCTGTGGGCCATACAGTCCCTGTTGCAATTCTGCCTTGATAGCATTAAACAGCAGCCACAATAATACAGAAGTGAGGGAGGCTGTGTTTGATGGCCATAGTTTGCCCAGGCCTGGACTAGATAATCTCTTAGCTTTTATATCCCAGAGTTCAAATTAACAGAGGCCAGCAGACCTTGGTGGTCTCCAGTTCTGAGAGCCTATGTTGACTCCCCCACTTCCTGCTCTGACAGCCTGTCTGGACCCAGCATCTCACAGAGACTCACAGCTTACTCCTCTCCCACTATGTCTCCTGCCCAACCAGAGGCAGGAGCACTGATACTCATCCGATGCCACACATGTATACCTGATCCCATCAGGAAATAAAACTGGTAGCCACACACTCTGGTCACCCTGGAATCAGCTCTACCCTGAAAGCTGGTCCCTCTTGCTCCTACACGCACCCAAGGCTGCTGGGACCATTTGCATCTGGGTCCCTCTGCTTGGAATAGTCCCCCTATACTCCCAGACTCAGCTCCAATAGCCAAACCGGACCATCTCTCAATACCACAGTTGTTCTATCTCCCTCCCCTGACCTGTCCCAGAAAGTGTTTGTTCTAGATCTTAGATTCTTATTCTCCTTCCCCTATCCACATGAAAACAGACCCCCCTGCCAGGGTGCCTGTGGGGCTGTGGCTTGAATCCCAGGCCACAGGCCTTGGAAGGCAGAAAAGGAGGATGGGCAGTCAGTCCAGTTCAAATGGACAAGTGCTGGTAAGGTGGGGGAAGGTCACTAGACCTTGCCCAGCCAAGTCTTAAGATGTGTCAACTATCAGGACAGAGATTCAGATACATGAAACAAGGTAAGGATTTTGGCTCTAGACCCGGAGAGAAAGAGGAGTTCTTTGCACAAGGCAAAAGACCGCTTATTAGAATTATTTTGCACAAGGTCAGAATCGGACTAAGAGACAAGCTGACATACTCCTGATAAGCTGCCCCATTTTAACCCCTACATGGAGAATGTCAGTGAAGCTGAATGGCACAGAAATTAAAATCAGGTATTGAAATCAAAAGATTCCTTAGCATGGGTATATGGCGCCCTCTAATGTTTGCTTCTGAGAAGTGCAGGCTTCTGTCTGAACTGGGTTATTTTTTCAGATCTTTTACATTCATTCCCTCCTCCTTTGATTTTTTGTTTTTAATTTAAACTGTCTGATTCATTCCCAGTGGAAATTGTGAAGAAGGAAAAAATTTGTAACAGTGCATCTAAATACCACATCAGTCTGAAATCTATATATTATCTCACTGTATTTTCAAAATGTCTATCTGAAGAGAAGGAGGCCATGAATGTATTGACTCCATAAGACACAGTGGAGGCAAAGGGCCTTGACTGAGGTCACAAAGCTAATCTGTGACAGAGGAGCCAGGACAACACCCAGGGCTCCTGGCTGCACCAGGCCTCATACGCTTCACTGGTTAGTTCTCAAGACTTTTCAGGTTGACCACAAACATCCACAGTTCCCGTCTCTTCTGGGGTCAGGACATCACCAAAGCATCCAAGAGCCAGTGGTTTCACAGAGTGTGGAGCTTTCACAGAGTGTGTAGAAAACCAGTGTTAAGAAGCAAAGCCAAGCCAGAGCTGTAGCCAGGCAGGTGGATTTCTGCATCCTTGCCTACCTGCCTCTCCTACCTGTGCTGGGTAGCTGGGTAGCAGTGCTCTCCACAGGCAGGGAGAGAGTGGGGCCAGCATTTGTGTTCTGTGAGACTGAGGGGCCAGGAGTCCGGAGCAGGGACCCCACCACTGAAAGTGGAGGAGACTGCAGCCTGTTGGACCTCATTCTCAGGCCCCCTAACCATGCTCCCTGTGTTCCAGCCACCCTCTGCTTATCAGCCTCAGGTGCATGTGTATGTCCATATTCTACACTTTTATTCACACTGTTTATGCTGCCTGGCAGTTTCCCCTGTTCCAGCCTTCAAAGTCCTACTCATCCTTCAAGGCCAAGTTCAAATGGCATCTCTTCCCTCTGCTTCTCCCTAATCATCTGTTCATTTTCCATTACCCTTTCCCATCATACACACAGCTCTGTCCTCTGCACTTCTTTACACGGCAGGCATTTCTCTATAGTTATATAGCTCTATAGTTTTTCTCCCCCATAGTCTGTGAGCCACTTGAGGGCAGAGACCATTCACTCATTTTATTTGGTGTTGATAGAAATCCACAGAGAACAATAGAAGAAAAGTGCATGAGCTTTGGACCAGGCAGATCTGGATTCAGATCTGGACCTAAGCCCCTGGGGTAGTCATTTAAACTCTCCATGGTCAAGTCTCATGTCTGTAAAATGTGATAACAACACCTTCAGGAAGGTTGTTAGGAAAACTAAGTGAAAAAATATACCCAAAGCCCTGATACACAGAAAGCATTAGCTTTAATATCGTTCAGTTCATATCATTCATTTAATATCATTCAGTTCAATCTCTTTGTTATAACAATAAAGAAATAAATCTAGAGAGGGGAAGTGACTTGCTCAAGGTCACATAGAACTTCTAGGACCTGAACCCAGGGCATCTGATTCCCAGGTCAGCACCTTTTAAACAAACTAAAGTCCTGTTCATCTCATTTACTATTCTGATTCCAATAACAAATAAAATTGATGCCAACACACTCCATGTGTGGTTACACCCTATCTTAGTCTATTTGGGTTGCTATAGCAAAATACCACAGACTGGGTGCCTTAAAAACAACAAAAGTTTATTTCTTACAGCTCTGGAGGCTGGAAGTCTAAGACCAAGGTGCCAGCATGGCCAGTTCTGGTGAAGGCCCTCTTCCTGGTTCACAAGCAGCACCTTCCTGCTGTGACCTCACACAGTGGCAGGGGTGAGGGATCTCTTAGAGCCTCTTTTCTAAGGCACTCATCCCATTCATGAGGTTCCCCACTCATAAAATAAGCATCTCCTAAAGGCCCCAGCTGCTAATATCATCACATCAGGCATTAGGAGTTCAACATACGGGGGGACACAAACATTCTGACCAGAGCAAACTCTACACTAGATCTCTGCCTATTGTCACTTTCTTCTTTCAAATAAAGTCGAACTTTCCAAAATCAGAGACTGGCTGTCCCCAGCCCTGTCCTCTCCGTGGCATGGCCTGACACAGGAGGAGGCCCCTGGTAGGAACTGAAACACACTTGCAAAACTGGGACATAATCCGAACTTCTGCAGTTTCCTCAGCTTCAGTATCTACGCCATCATCCTCTCCTAACCAACCCTATATTCCCCATGCTCCCCAAATCCTTTCCTCATTCTTGTGGGCACTATCTGAGTTCATGCCATTCACTTCTCATCTGCACCCATTTGATCCCCTGGAGGTGACAGTGTGGCAGCAGAGATACTAGGGGTGGATCCTTAGGACGGGGCAGGCCACAGGAGGTACTGTTGTAAGTGGCCAAGTGTTGGGCCATTTTCTAAGGCCAGGTCTGGGGCTAATGACATGGCTCAGAAAGAAGAGCAAAGTCCATTAGGTTTAGAAGCCAAGGTGACACAGACAGAGAATAAAGCGAGTGGAAGGCAATTGGTACAGATGAGTCTAGGGAGACAGAAGTCCCCTTGGTTTTTTTTTTTTTTTTTGCTGCTGTCCAGTTGACAAATGAGTGAACTGGCTTAAAAGTTGCACAGAAATGTCTCTGTTCTAAACATCGACAGTAAACTCCAAGCACTACACTGTCGGAAGATGTGGGCTTCCAAACAAAAAGTTCTCCACCTTCCTTTGGTCATTAGAGCAGAAATTACCCCAGGTCCAGCTTCCTTATCACTTCAGCTCCTTTCTTTTATTTCCTTTCTTTTTCCTTAAATTAATTAATTAATTAATTTATTTATTTATTTTTGGCTGTGTTGGGTCTTTGTTGCTGTGTGCAGGCTTTCTCTAGTTGCAGCGAGCGGGGGCTACTCTTTGTTTGCAGTGCACCAGCTTCTCATTGTGGTGGCTTTTCTTTGTTGCAGAGCACAGGCTCTAGGCACGTGGGCTTCAGTAGTTGTGGCACACAGACTCAGTAGTTGTGGCACAAGGGCTTAGTTGCTCTGTGGCATGTGGGATCTTCCCAGACCAGGGGTCGAATCTGTATCCCCTGCATTGGCAGGTGGATTCTTAACCACTGCCTCACCAGGGAAGTCCCACTTCAGCTCCTTTCTGAGTCAGGGCTCTGGGGCTACACCTTGCTGGCAATGCAGCTGGACCACTGTTTCCAACCACTCTTCTCAGTGTTTGGAAGACAGGAATGTTATGAGACAGGAATGTTCCTAAAGAGGGCTACTGTTCGGCCACCTCTCTGGACACTGAGCACAACCCAATACAAGCAGTTAGGTTGGTCCCAAAGCCCAGGCCTGACCTTGCAGCCAGGATTCCATCCATGGTCCAGACTCAGAACATGAGCCTCTTTATGCTAAAGTAAAATTCCTGCATCCTGCAACATCCAGGATGGAAAGATGGCAGGTAAGTGGCGACCTGTGGCAACTTCCATATCTGGATACCACCTCCCTTCTGTAGAAGCTCAGTGTGCATCTCCAATAAGTGGATGTGGCAGGACCTCACCATGGCAACTGGGAGCCCTGGTTCCAGACGTGTGAAATCCCCTCATTGCCATGAGCACCTGGTTTGCTGTTGTCAGTCTCTCCAAGCCTGGCCTCCTCTAGCCCCTGAGACGGCCAAGTCTGTGACCTAATTAACAAGTGAGGTCCTAGAGGAGAGATCAAGATGGCAGAGTAGTAAGACACTGGGCTCAGATACCTTCATGAACACATCAAAACTACAACTACGTATAGACTGACTCCTGGTGAAATCTACCTGAAGGCTAGCAGGACAGCTTTTCTACAACCAAGGCTGTAAAGAATGATCCACGTGGAGTCTAGTAGGAAGGGAAGAAAAGCCATCTAGTCAGGACCACACCCCTAGCAAGGGACACAGAAGAGGAGGTGTTATCACAGGTTAGTGGATCTTCCCCAGGGAGCGTGGGGTTCAAGCCACATATTAGGCACCCCAGCCCTAGAGTCTAATACCGGGAAGATGAGGTCCCTTAGCTGGTTTGAAAACCAGTGGGGCTTACCCAAGGCCTATAAGAAACCAAAAATTCCACTCTTAAAGAGGGCATGCACAGTCTTGCTTTGCTTACTCCCAGCTGTATAGCACAGAGGCAGCACATTGAAACTGTGTGGGGCTTTGGCTAGCTTTGCAAGAACACCCCAGAGCACCCCCAAGCCTGCACCAGACTCCTGCTCCAGACGCTCTTGCCCCCACTAAGGCAGAGGCTGCTGTTGACAATGGGAATGCATAAGCTTGGAGGGAACAGAGGCAGCTCAGATCCTGGCCCTACCTCTGACCAGGGTGGAGGCAGCCATGGCCAGCATCCTACAAACACTCTGGAGGGAGTAAAATCATTCTAGGGTGGAGACCATGATCACAAGCGTGCACATCCCTGTACACACTTGGGAGGGGGTGAGGCCAGCTCAGTGGTGTGCCACCAACCCCTCTGGCCCAGCCAGCCTCTAACAAAGGCATGTACACTGGGGAGAAAGTGAAAGAAGCACAGCAGTACAGCCACAAGCCCTTAGGCCCTGGCCACATCCCCAAACAAGGTGGAAACTGCCGTCACATAGGGGAAAAGCCCAATACTCTCAGGCCTCCTCCTCCAGCCCCTTAACCCATTGCCAATAGGGTAGTGATGGCCATTGAGCATAGGAGAGGCCCCAGCTTATACCTGGCTCTGGCTCTAGCCCCTCCATCTCCAGCCCTACTTCACACCAAGGTGATGGCTGTCAGCACACCCTGAGGGAAAACACAGCCCATGCTCACTTCAAATCTAGCTCTTCCACCAAAGCCACTGGGCACAAGCAGACTGCATAGGGATGATCCCACACAAGGATATGCACTCAAGACTGAGATAAGTAACTGTTTCACCTGAATTCAGATACACAGAAAGTTAAATAAAATGAGAAGACAGAGGAATATGTTTCAAATGAAAGAACAAGAAAAAATGCTGAAAGAAACCCTAATGAAACACAGATAAACAATTCAGCTCATAAAGAGTTCAATGCAATAATAATAAGAATGCTAACTGAACTTGGGATGAACACAGTGAGAATTTTAACAAAGAACTAGAAAACTTAAAAAAGAACCAGTCAGACCTGAAGAATACAATAACAAATAAAATACATTAGAGGGAATTAACATATTAGTAAATTAGGTGATACAGAAGAACGCATAAGCAATCTGGAAGACAGATTAATAGAAATCACCAGAAAAGCAAAAAGAAAAACAGATTTTAAAAAATGAGAATAGCTTAAGGGACCTCTCAGGCAATATAAAGCATACTAACATTCACATTATAGAGATCCCAGAAAGAGAAGAGAGAGAGAAAAGGGCACAACATATATCTGAGAAAATTATGGTTGAAAACTTCCTGAACCTGAAGAAGGAAACAGTTATCCAGGTACAGGAATCACAGAGTCTCAAATAAGATGAAGCCAAAGAGACCCACAACAAGATGTATCATAATTAAATTGGCAAAAGTTAAAGAGAAGAAGAGAATTCTAAAGAAGAGAAAAACAAAGAATCATGTACAAGGGAACCCCCATTAGGCTATCAGCTGATTTTTCTGCAGAAAATTTGCAGACCAGAAGGGAGTGGTATGATATATTTAAAGTGTTGAATGGAAAAATTCTACAGCCTAGGATACTTTACTTAACAAGGTTATCATTCAGAATTGAAGGAGAAATAAGAGCTTTTCACACAAGCAAAAACCAGAAGAGTTCTTCAATACTAAACCAACATCACAAGAAGTGTTAAAGGATCTTCTTTGGGTGAAAAATAAAAGGCTACAATAAGAAATCATAGGAAGGGAAAATATCTCACTGGTAAAAGCAAATAAGTACTAAAGGCTGTGGAACAACCACATAAATAAGCTAGTAAGAATGTTAAAAGGTAATATAATTGTAAAGTTAACTAGAACTACAATAAACACTTAAGGAACATACATGAAGATATAAAATATGATATCAAAAACACAAAACGTTGGAGTGGGGAGTAGAAAATGTAGTTCTTTTAGAATGTGTTTAAACTTAAATGACTATCAGTTTAAATCAGTTAGATATATTTATAGGTCAACATATATGAGCTCCATGGTAACCACAAATAAAAAACCTACAATAGATGTACAAAAACTAAAGTGAAAAGAAACACAGGTATAACACTAAATAAAATCATCAAGCCACGAGGAAAGAGCCTAAAAGAAGAAGAAAAGAACTACAAAAACAACCAGAAAACAAATACCAAAGTGATAATAAGTGCATACCTATCAATAATCACTTTAAATGTCAATGAACTGAATGCTCCAATCAAAAGATATAGGGTGGCTGATTGTATTTAAAAAACAAGACTCATCTATATGTTGCCTCCAGGAGACTCACTTCAGAGCTAAAGACACACAGAGACTGAAAGTGAGGGGATGGAAAAAGATAGTCTATGCAAAAATTGAAACAAAAAGAAAGTTGGGGTAGCCTTACTCATAGCAGATGAAGTAGATTTTAAAACAAAGTCTATAATAAAGGACAAAGACAGGCATTATGCAATCATAAAAGGATCAATAAAAGAACAGGATATAGTGTTCCTAAACATATATACACCCAGTATAGGACCACCTAAATATATAAAGCAAATATTAACAAACATAAATGGAGAACCTGACAATAATAATAATAATAGTAGGGAAATTTAACATCCCACTTGTATCAATGGACATGCTATCTGCTCCTGCAAACATATCTTGACTTTCTCAGAACATACACCCAGAATATTTTGTAGAGTTTGTTCTCAGAATAGCTCACAAGTAATAGGAATTCAGAACTTAAATGACAGGACTCTGGTGTGGCATCCCCTGACATCCACGGAGCAGGGCACAGGAGGTCATGAGAGAGCAAAATACTGGAACTGGAGGCCAGTCATCACTCCAGCATCTTGTCCAACTTGAGAAGTGTTAACTAGAACAGCAGAAATCTTGCTCATCCAGGCCCTGCACTTGAAACCTGACTTTTGAAGAATGCCAAAGAGATGAAGACAGTTTTTGCAATAGTAACAGCAATAAGCATGTATTGAAGGTTTACTGTGAACCAGGCACACTCTATTAAAATACTATCTTATTGAAGATCATGCTGAGCCTGTGAGGTACATATCCTTTCCCTTTGTTACTAAAAGGCAGAGACAGTATGCAAACATCAACATGACAGCTTGAAAAATTCATGCTTTTAAACAAAGTGTTATATTGTCTCTCATACAATAGTATTTATATAAGAAAGGACAAAGCCAGCATGAAACCAAATACACACACACTTAGACTCATCAACTCCCTAGATCATTAGATGGATCCATGATGATAGATAGATAGATAGATGATAGATAGATAGTTAGATATCATTACCTATGCCTTAGGCCTCACCAAATCCTCAAATTCTCACCATTCGGTTGGGCTTCAATTTTCAAAATTCACAGCAAGATATTTATACAAAGGTGGTTCCCTTCTAGAGGAGTTTGCTATTGGACATCGGATGAAACTTTACTGGCAGGATTGCAGAGCTATATTGGTTGACTTCCAGGTAGGGTGGGAGGTATACCTTTTTCTGGATATCAGCATACCTAAGGACTGGGGACAGGCAAAAGTTTCAGGATTCTAAAATAAGTCACCAAATTGCAAATCCTTCCTCCTTGTTAATATGATCCCTCCACAGTGAATTTGAAGTCGTTTATCATCAAAGATTTCCAGTATCAAAGAAACCTCTTTCTAGAGTCAAGTTTCAAAGGAAAAGCTATCAATGGAATTCCCTATTTTTTTTTTCATTTTGAAACGACATTATTCTTTGCACTAAGGCAGTTCTTTTCTAGTCCTCAAACTTAAAAAAGCAATTGTCCATTTGATTACAAGTAAGTATTTATCTCTTTACAAATAACCAAGCCATGAATCAAATGAGTTTTGCCTTTTTGTCTCCCTTCTTGCTTTGTCCTTCATTAAAGGAAACACATTATGAAAATGTATAGTTTTCCCACTTTGTTCCTCATGCTTAATTGATTTTCAGCATGAAAAAAGAAAAATAGAGTATAAGTCTGGAAAAGGAAACCTCAAACCTCGTGAGTATCCTATTTATAACCATTTAATCTTAAATTGTGTTCACAAATGCTAATTATAAACATCTCTAATTATGCATGTCACCCACCATGGTTGAGTGCAATTCCATTTCTTGGACTTTGACATAATGCTCTATTACTATCACCAGCCAAGGAACTGGCAGGAATTAAGTCTTTTTACTTTCTACCTGAGGAAGCAAAATTGATCAGCAGTTCAAGCCTCATAAATGAGCATCCATCAGTGAGCAACATGTGTTTGGATGCTGGAGGCCTTGCCTGAGCATGGGATAGGACCCCCTGCAACAATAGCTCGGTATTAATAAATTAATGAAATGAATTAATTCAATTACAATGTACAGAGAACTGGGTATAGTTCTGACAACTCAGACGTAAGATACAGTTCCTGACTTCAGAGACAATTCACGTTCGAAAGAGACACTTTCCAACTGACCAAGGCAAACTCTGTGAAGAGCTATGATACTGGCTCAATCAAGCAGTGGTGGAGAGCAGAGAATTCTCCAGGCAGAAAATAGGCATGAAGAGAGGGAGAGGCCATTCGAGGCAGAGGGAACAGCACGGCCACAATCTTGGAGGTGCCAACTGGTTCAGGGTGGATCTTCATCAGCTTACAATGGGGTTACATCTTGATAAACTCATCCATTGTAAACTGAAAATATGATAACTTGAAAATGCAGTTAAGGCACCTAACCTACCAAACATCATAGCTTAGCCTAACCCACCTTCAACGTGCTCAGAACACTTACATCAGCATACAATTGGGAAAAACCACCCAACACAAAGTCTATTATATAATAAAGTATTAAATATCTCATGTAATCTATTGAATACTATGCTGAAAATGAAAAACAGAATGGTTGTCTGGGTGCTGAATGGTTGCAAGTTCCTATTGGTTAAATGGTTCCTATAGGGACAACCAATAGGTTGTTCACCCTGCTGATCTCATGACAGACTGGGAGCTGTGGTAACTGCTGCTGCCCAGCATCATAAGAGACTATCGTACCAGGTACCGCTAGCTTGAGAAATGATCAAAATTCAAAATTCCAAGTACGGTTTCTTAAATAGATATCACTTTCACACCATTGTAAAGTTGAAAAATTTTAAGTTGACTATCCTAAATCAGGGACTGTCTGTATTTGGGAGGGGACTGTTTCCCTTTGGGGCTGTCCAGAGGGCTAGGCCAGGGAGAATCACTGAAAAAGCAGGGTAAGATCCCAGTAGATAGAACCGGCAGTGTTTTCCTGCTGGAAAACAGGAAAGGGGTCTGGAATTCATCACTTAGAGAGGGAGTCACTGAAGTACCTTGGAGATGAGAAATAATCTTACCTACAATTCGATAAGATCACACTCCCATTCACAGATGTTTCAGACTGGCTGGTGGCTCAGTTGTGTATGTGATGCTTGTCACTAAAGCCTCAAGGCTCTTGTTTACATCTTCTCCTCCCATTTTCCCTCAGACCTGGCACCCCTGCTTCCTTGCAGGAGTCCAGCTGGGGCTCCTGTCAGAATAGGCATGTTCTCAGCAGACCCTGGCTCATCACCCAAAACAGCAACAGAACACAGCTCAGGGACTCCTTAACTTTTCCCTTTACAGAATGCTTTCATTTTGGAAATGAAATGGGAGTAAGTCAAACGCATGGGCAGCAGGTGCCTGTGTGTGAAATCAGAGGGTCTTAGTTCACTCTCCATCTCCAGGGAAGAGTCAGAGGAGAATCCAGAACTGCTGAGGTCCTGGAGCAGGTGCTGACTGTCTCCAGCACAGTGAAGTGTGGAGGCAGATGCTATAGACTGAGCACAAATCGAGCCCTGGATCAGAAGAGACAAGGGACCTCAGAGAAGGAGAAGAGCAGAAAAGAAGGCCATAGAGCACAATAATCAATTTCCTGGATACTGTTCTGCTCTGCAATGTGTTCCAGTGATATTTTATGAACTAAAGCTCAGAAGTAGAAAACCAAATAGCTTTCTTTGTCTGTAAATCTTCTCATCTTGCTTTTGATCCCTCATTCCCAATGATGGTGAAAAAAAATAAAGGAAAAGATTTACCATAAAGAAAAAATAAAGGAAAGCTTAAACATCCCAAAGATATTGTATTTATTCCTAGTTTAAAATTTATCTTTGAGGTAAATTGGCAACCAAGTTGTAATGATGTAAAAGTGCATTTGCTTTTAGCAAACATTTATTTTTTTAAATTGAAATATAGTTGATTTACAATACTGTGTTAGTTTCAGGTGTACAGCAAAGTGATTCAGTTTTTCTGTAGATTATATTCATTTCTAAAATTATCGATGAATTTCCATAAGACATTCATCTTTGATAATAGAAATATTTTAAGTTAAATACAGATAATGGTTGATAAGTAGAACACGTGTGTGCTAAACATAGATAGGAAGAGATGAAGGAGCAAAAGATACCTAGCAGTTATGAGGCATCTGGGTACTAAATGACTGCTGTACACTAAATATGCACAAGATTTATAAGGTACTAAATATACAGAGACACTAAATATATATTAACCCTTAATGTACATAAGGCCCATTCAGTGGCCCATTGGAGACTCCCATTCTGGCTCTATATGTCCTCTTCCCAAGAAACACAAATAAAACCAATTAGCCAACTGTTCATCTGGATAATTGCCAAGCTGCAGCTGTCAAACAGGCACACTTGTTCCTAAATTTACTCACTAGAGCAAATCTGTGTTGTTGGCCCAGGACAACTTCCAACTGTGGGACTCTTACTTGAATGTCAACTCTGATCCTCGTAACAACGTCATCAGTGGGGGAGGCTGAAGCTGTAGAGAGAGAGAGGAGATGCGGACATCCTGTATCCCAAGATACAGGTAGTGTGGTTGGTCCTTCCATCCTTCTTGCAGCCTCTCTGAAGTGTATTAATTTGCCCCATCTTTACCCTTTATTTCATTCTTATTGTGAGTTTCCATTGATTTAATGAAGACTGTGATTCCAGCATTTAAATTTGATGTTGGAGTCTTTCTGTTCCATGGCCTCAGTGATAGCCTGGTGGTGCATGAGTTTACCTCAGCATCAAGCTAATTTCCCACTCAATGCAGGTCAAAGTTTAAGCTAACCATGTCTTTTTATACTGTCCCAAGAAGTCACTTTTTATCCTCCATCTCAGGTGTAGGCAAAGACTGAGTAGTGCCATGGCTTCAGAGGGAGGGTCGCTTGTCTATACATTGCCTTTGGATCTGCCCTGCCCTTGTCTGGACATTGAATGTTCTCTCCCTGGGATTGAAGAGGTGTGGCTGCTCCTGAGAGGTTTCTCTAGAGTTAACATTGTTCCTGCTGATAATGACCATGTTCTGGATTAGCCATTTGCCTCCAGTCTCCAGGTTGTCACATGCTGCAACATCCTCATCCCAACTCCAGGCCTCTCCCATCCACCCAGGCCTCTCACACATCCTGTTCCTTCCACAGACATACAGAGGAGCACCCAATGGCATCCTTGTGTGCCAACACAGGCTGAGAACATCAGGGGTACCACATGAGGCTTACTCACCTGGACACCTCCTCTTAGTGAGACTGTTCCTGGACCACACAGACCATGGTAGGAGAGAGAGCACCACATTGGATAATCTCATATTACTTCTCATCTTCCTGTGTTTTCTCTCTGAAATATCATCTTATTCCTAAAAAGAGCCCAGGACAAGATCTAAGGGAATAGGATGCTATGTCTCTTCTCAGGACGCAGACATCATAATAACTTAGTCCCTCCTTAAATATTTGTCCACTTTTCAATTTTGGAGAATCCACTCTGATGTTATATCTTGTATTTCCTTATGTTATACCTTAAAGTCAAACTCATCATTAAGACCTCCAAGCTTTGTTTTTAAAATGTTAAGTTTTGGGAACCCTTTTCTCTTACAATTAATCTTGGACTTCAAGACTACTGGATTGCCACGGAACTTGAGCCTCAAAATAAAGCAGTGGTCTCCCTAGTTCTCGACTGGATTCATCTGCCCCATTGACCAGGGGATACAGTACTACTAAATATCCTGACTAGATACCTAAACAGAACCAATCAGGCAGGTAGTTGTTGTTTTTAGAAATGAAGTAGACAGTGGGCTGATCTGATTTAAATCCTTCAGAGATCATCTCAGTCTCTGTATAAAGAACAGAGGAGTATGCGTAGAACCAAAGGACTTGATGGGTGGTTACAATCCAGGTTGGAGGTGATGTTAGCCTGGATCAGGATGGTAGCATTGGGGATGGAGAGCAATAGGCTGATTTTGGATCTACTTGAGATGTGAAGTTGGCAGTGGTGGAAAGAAGGGGCCTCAAGGAGCCTTCTCAGGTCTTGGCTTGGGCAACTTAGGTAGATGTCACTTAGGGAGATGAGGAAGAGTTGGGGAGAGACAAGTTTGAAACCACGGGGGTGGTGGGGGATCAAGAAGTCTTGGAATGACATATTTGAGATGACCTTTGGACATCATGTGCTGAGGAGACATTGTGTGAGGGACCTCTTCTCATTTGGGACCAATGGAGGCCCCTCTAACCACACTGCTCTCTACTTCCTCTGAGGGCAAGTCTGTTGGCAGATTACACAGATGGCCTCTCCTCCAGTGGCTTCTTCTGAGCTTGCCCACCACTTCCTGATTACCTCACTTTTCCTTTGTCTTCCTAAGAGTGGTCCATCACCCGGTCTGCCAGCCTAGGAGGTAGGGAGACCCCATGTCTTCAGTCCTTCAACTGAAAGCAAAGGCAAACAACAGCAATCTGAATGGCAATCCATTCCTTACCATCTGCAAGCTGGTCTCCTGCCATCCAAGGGGCAGGAGGCTGTGGGCTGGCTGGCCAGCTGCCCTGCCTTGCCTGGCCCTATCCAGGACAAGCTGCTAGCAGAAGATTGAGTTTACATTTTAAACCTAGGGCTGTTTTGTTTCCTTCCAGGATCTGGGAGAGAGAGGGAGTGGTTCCGTGATGGAAAGTGATAAAGAAAAATTGCTACACACCCTGTACTTATTAGCTTCCTCCAGCCAGAAATTCCCACTGAAGGTTCTTGCCTCCCTTTAAGTGACCCCTTATGATCTCAGTGACCCAATGGGGCCACTCACCTGTGTCAGGAATTGTGTTGATAATGAATCTTTGATTATTTCCTGGGTGAATGCTTTCATTTATTTAAATATATTTACTGAGTATCAGCAGGTTCAAGGCAAACAGTTTGTGCGACTGACACTGAACCCACCAGGCCAGGCCCTAATCTCTTGGAGTTCTCACTCTGGCAGGCGTCAGAAAATAGACAAAGGAGCAAGCAAACTAACAAATAAAAGCAATCCTGGATAGCTATGAGAGCTGCTAGGAAAATAAGGCAGTAAAATGTAAAATAGACAGAGGGTTGGAACAGGGAGATGGGGGGTGTTATATAGGGACAATGGGGAAAGTTTGCTGAGGTGAGATTTGGATTGAGAAGAAATTAGCAAGCACAACTCTGGGCAAAGTATGTTCCAAGTCATAGATCAGCAAGGACAAAACTTGTCAGGAGACGTTAAATTCAGACGGACGGTCTGCATAGCTGCAGCCTGCTGAGTGTGCAGACTGCAGTTTGAGGTCTGGTCAGAGCCCTGACCAGCCGTCTCCTCTGGACTCTGCATGTGCTCCGGGCATCCTAAAGCAGAAATCACATCTCATTTTCCCCACAGAACTGAGCATGGGATTAAGCTAAGAGGAAGCATAAAAGATATAGTTGGGAGGGAAATGAAGCAGGTCTAAATGGAATTGGAGAGGACTGAGTTAGGGTTGAATAGCAAGTTACATTAGTTGCTTCTCCTGGCTTCATGGTCATACTGCAGCTTCACCAGGCAGCTGTCTCCCCCTCCACACACCCACTCAGCTCTTAAACCCATGATGTACTGTCCCATTGCTGTGGGTGAACCCAGAGTGTGGTGGGACAGAAAAAAGTATGGGGCTGGGATTAAAATGCTTGGCTCAAGAGATCGAGTTTCCCATCATGGAATGTACTTAGATTTTACATAGAGTTGATTTGGGTACAATTTAGGGTATCTTCCAATCCTAAGATTCAATAAATTTATGGCAAGGAAATTCTGCAGAGGGAAAAAACCCTTTCAAACTTCCAGTTAGTAGCCCCACCTGTTCCCCACCCCCTCTGCCTTTGACCATTGCTGTTGAGATGACCACTCCACTGCTGTTGAGGTGTCTCTTCCTGGTTCCGGGATAATTGGGTCTCAAAGGCTGAAGATAAAACAGCAACTCAGGCTGATAAAAAAAGCAGCTCTGATAATGCAGCTCAATGGAGATAACTGTGCCAGGAAGTCTTTAGGGGTGTTGAATGTAATTTCAAAGGTCTATCAATATGCCAAGTGGATGCAGCCTGAAACTGAACTCACCCTGATAGCAGGATGAGGGACCAGGCTGTTTTCTCATTTCTCTTGCTAAAAGAGTTAAACAGTGTACCTTCAAGTTATTATTGTATCTCAACATTTTTGCAGCAGGTTAAAATCTTTTATTTAAACTTATGCTTCTTTCCTTTTTTTAATAATTGAAGATTTTCTTCAATGTGTCACAGCATGTGACATATCACATGCTGTGATGTGTCACACTGTGCAGCATGATGGGAGTAATAAATCACACAGCCTTGATATTTATTTACATTATTTTACTTGTCACAGATATTTGAGGCTAGAGAATTTCCAAGGACCAAGTTGCTATCAGGATGCCTATTTCCCTCTCACTTTGAAGTCCTCTGTACCCAGCCCTGTGCTAGGCACTATAGTATATGAAAAATAAGGCAAAGACACAATTCCTGCCCTTGAAGAGCCTTGATGTGGTTGGAAAGACATGTGCAGGTGGATTTATGAATAGCACAGTATCCATGTGGGAAAAGGGGGGTATTTGCCCTACTTCCACCTGCACTGCTGTCTTCCATGACTTCTCACCGATTCTCAGGCTCTGGCCGTTTCACCACTCTAGGTCAGTTCTTTCCTTCAGTCACCCACACCAATGGATTCAGGAGTCTTATCAAGTAGATACTCCACTGAGAAATCTAAACCTGACCTTGTTTCTGACCTTCAGTCTCACATTTCCTCTTGGAATTCCTACCAAAACCTTAAACTAACATGTCCAAAATCAAAATCCTCTCCACTTTCCTCCATCATAATTGTCTTCTAGGTGTATATATTACTGTTACCTAGACTCTGACCAGGATTTATACCTTACCAGGTACGTGCACTTGGATGGGTCATGTCTCCTCTCTGAGATTCAGATTCCTCACGTGTAAATTTGGGTTACTAATATACATCTGACCCTATCTCTCTTTTGATCCATTTTCTAAGGAACCAAAGGAAAATAATAAAATAATGAAATCAAGTACAAGCATCACTACTATTATTGTGATAGTAGTTTAGGTACACATTTGTCCATACAACATTTTTCAGCCCCTAACTGGTCTCTCCATATCTAGCAGCTCTGTCACATTTTAACTTTTATTCTTATCACTCCTCTACCAAGGTAAGCATATAAAATTTATCCTGGACTCTTGGTTTCAGCTTTATCTCCCAAGTATAAGACTGTACCTTAGAACCTAAGTTGTTCGTAGATCTTGGGTTCAGATATGTTTCAGCAACTATCTGGAAACGCTCAGGCCAAACAGAATCTTATTTATTTGTAGAAGGCTGAGGAGTGTTTTGAGAAAGAACTTACCAAGAAAAGAGGATCAGGCAGACACATCTGACTGTCACAAAGCCTGAGTCATGAGAGAAGAGGATGGATTCTGAATACAGTATCATGACCATAACACAAAACCTGCCCCAATCCCATTGCTCAGATCCATGTCTGCCTCTCAGGAGAGAGAGGGGTGACTGTCTAGCCAGAAACAGAAATAGCTGGTATGGTAGAAAAGCACTGGAACAGTAGGGCTTAAGCATAAGGGATCCCAAAGTACTAGGGGCTTTGGCACTGCTTTGGAAATCCTCTCACAGGATATAGGATGAAGTGGAGAGGTCCACCTTCCCCTCATCGTCCCCACACATACTTTTTCACAGTCTACCACCAGATCTATAGGGCTGTCACGTGAGCACTGGTGACCTTGCCCATTTGCAAGCTACATATCTGTGGTAATGCCCAGTAGGAGACTTCAGTGGAGACAGTATTGGAAGTTAGAATTGCAATATCAGAAGACCTGTCCACAAGCACTTGTGAGATACCCCTCAAACTTGCAGACACTCTTGAGGTAGCATGAAGGATAGAGAGTTTATAGAAGGCCCTGCATCAGCAAGCATGGTCAGAAGTCAGTGAAATTCATATTTTTATTTCTAAGGAGAATCCACAATTAGAATTTGAATCCATAATTAGAGAAATTCAGGTTTTAGTTACAGGTCCTCCAGGCATGTCCAGAAATTCCCACATACAAACACACCTAGTTTAAATATGATGAGCTACCCATACATTAGCCAGATAAATGTTGAATGAGTTCCAAATTCCTGGTGTCATATCAGCATCTCATGTGGCCCATTTTGAAGGTCTATGGAAAACTACCCCCTTCAAAAATACCGAAAAATCCAAATACACACACACACAAAGAAAAAAATTTCCCAGATTGCTTGCCATGGAGCATAAAATGAGCACATTTTGAGATTGTTCTTCTTGCTTAAAGAGTGATGTCTCCATAAAGAGCTTTTAATATTTTTAGCCTTATAATACCTTATTAGCATTTAGCTTTAAAGATTACTTAATTTTTATCTCAAAGAAATAAAAAGGGGTCTATAATCAGGACAAAGAATAAACAAATTCTGGTCAGAGACAGATGGAATTCAGCTGGAGAAGTTTGGATGAAACAGTGGGATGTGACAGATGGCTATGGGCTTCAATGAGGCAGCAGAAGCATCTAACGTTTATGGTCAAAAGAGGTGTGGGAGGGAAAAGTAGGCAGAGAACTTTGGAAGATGGATCATGGTTCCAAAGCTGTCAGGTAGCAGCAAATGTTTGTTCACCCTAAAAAGAAGCCTGGATGGTAGATGTTATCATCACCATTTTAGAGTCTGTCATACAGAGGGAAGTAAGCCAGAAAGAGAAAAACAAATATCATATATTGACACATATATGTGGAATCTAGAAAAATGGTACAGATGAACCTATTTGTAGGGCAGGAGTAGAGACGTAGACATAGAGAACGGACATGTGGGGAAAGGGGAGGGTGGGACAAATTGGGAGATTGAGTTTGACATAAATACACTACCATGTGTAAAATAGATAGCTAGTGGGAACATGCTGTATAGCACAGGGAGTTCAGCTCGGTGCTCTGTGATGACCTAGATGTGGGTGGTGAGGAGGGAGGTCCAAGAGGGAGGGGATAGGTATACATATAGCTGATTCACTTTGTTGTACAGCAGAAACTAACACAACATTGTAAAGCTATTATACTCCAATTAAAAAAAAAAAAGAAAAAAGAAAACTAAAGTTGAGATGACATGAGAAGCATTCAGACACACAGCAGGGGAGTGAACTAGCATGTGAAATTTGGAATAGTTGGATCCAAAGGGCTGTGCCACCTCATTACCCTTGTGCTGTGCTGGGAAAGCCAATGTTTCCCTTTAATTCTCAGAAGAATCTTGAGATATTGTCTCCATTTTATCACTGATGAAACAGGTGCAGAGACGTTAAGTCACTTGCCTTATCTCACATAACCAGACACTGGCAAAGCATACATTTAAACCCATCCTTGACCTGAAAAACTCAGTTCTTTACTCTTCCTCAAAACTTTGCTGTAGGTAAAACCTTGTGTGGATCAGACTGCTCCCCTAACACCACATGCATGGCAATCACTTGCTGGTGGAAAAAGTTTAGTGAATAAAGTTTTCACTAAAATAAACTGCAGCCAATAAACTCCCCCATGGCGGCTTTGCTTGATGCATTCCTGATTTTATGAGGTGAATAAAACAACCTTAACACTTTATTTAAAGCACATTAAAAGTGTATAACCAGAGGGACAAAAGTACTTAGTTTATCACAAATTATCCTGCTGTGAGAAAGTTAAAACACATTTTAGAGTATCATTGAGACATTGCTTATGGTGGTGAGAAGGGTGATTAATGGTTATAATCACTGGTTGGAGGATCTCTGCTTTTGCCTTGAGCTTAAACCAAGAACACCAAGGTAAGCATGTTCTGCTAAATAATTCAAACACTTAGAGTTTCCCTGGTGCCTCCTCCACTTGAAAGCAATGTCCCTGATCACTTGTTAGTCCCCATTTGTAGTGCTGAACTGTGAGTCATCTCCTTGGCAGAGGAGAAAGTTTACTGATGCTCACTCCCTGTAAGTTGAAGACCTGCATTTATGGGTCACAGGTGGAGTTCAAGGTCAAATTCTTGACTTTCCTCAAACCAGATGTGCTAAGACATAGTGGGCTAGAGAACAAACACTCAAGGGCTCAAGCTCTTATTGGACTTTCCTCTTAATAAAATAGAGCAAGTGGAGCTGTCCACCTCTTTAACTTAGTAGAAAAATATAAATGTTCACTACACTGAACTTAACTAAAATTTTATATAAGAAATATTGTTTTGAAGGAATTAGAAGCCAATTCCAGTTCCGCCACTGAACTTGAGTGAGTCATGAGTTGTTTGGCCAGTAGTTTGTGTGTGTGTGTGTGTATATATATATATACACACACACACACACACACACACACACACACACATATATATATATATATATATATATATATATATATATATATATCCCAGTCCAACTGACCTCATAAAATGCAGTTGAAACTTGAAATGTAAAGAACTTTGAAAAGGATAATGTTAATATCATCTATATCCTTGAACATGGTTACACCATAGTATCCTCAAAGAGTTTTTACACCATAGGTCTCCCTAGATTCTCATATCATTCCTCTGAACTAGAAAAGGTCATGAGAGCACTATTTTTCAAGAACGGACAGTTGACACCAGAGCAGTTAAGTCCAAATTCATTGCTCGTCCATAAAAGCCAAATGGTGTTCTGAATTTAGAATACCAGTCTTCTGCTGAAGAATTATTTTTGCTATCTAGACTGAAACCCAGTAGATAAGAAGCCAGAAAACCTTGGTTCTAGCTTCAGCTCCAACAGTTACAGTCATATAGCATTGGAAACATCTCTGAACTTATGAGTTTGGCTCAGACTTGAGCCAGACCCAATGCTAAGGACTGAGGTATAGTAGTAAACAAGAAAACTATAGTCTTTTCCTTCACTGATCCTATATCCCAGAGGGAAAAATAGGTATAGAGTAAATAATTGCAATAAAGTGCAAGGAGCCAAAATGCTATGAGAAATACATAGCAGAAGAACACTATCTAGACAAGACTTCAGGAAAGGTTTTCCTAAAAAAGTGATGTTTAATGTGGGACTTAAATGATAACTAGGAACACATTAGAGAAAGTATGAAGGAAGGAGCAAATGAGTATTGCATAAGGAAGGAAAACCCTGTGTCAAGTACTTGAAGCTGGAGAGAACATGACAGGTTCAAAATATCATTTTCTCCACACTGATTCCTTCCATCTCAGATGCACAACCAATCTTAACAAATGTATCCAGTGTTCTAGTAACTCTACCCACTATCTTATGGAATCTGAATGTACTCTTCCAGCTTCCAGCCTAAAAATACTTGCAACAAATCCTCAGATTGCTCTTGAGACAAATTGCCCTTATTCATTCCATTAGTGTATTATTAGGCTTGCCTGAATTGCAACCTTTGCTTCATAATTTGCACCTGAGCTCAGCAGGGATTCATAATTCAGGTTTGAAAATCTACCCTTTATGACTGACAACACCATTCCCCAAGACTGCTTTTACTTCCTTACGTTATCTCAGATTCTCCAAATTCAGTACAAATTCCTTGGGCCTAAAACCACTGCAGCTCCCAGAGTTGACATTTATCCTCAATCCATCCCATTGGATGAAGAAAGCTGCATCTAATGGACTTCTCTTTGTACCCATCCTTTGCATTTACTGTCCTGGGTTTGGAAGCCTATCCTCTTAGTGAGTTTTCTCTGTGCTCTGTAAGCATGTTGATTCTCATACATCCCCACTCCAGAAGGATTCCCTGGGATACACCACAATCAAGCTCTTCTATTACCTAGAGCTGGAACAATTATAGAAAAATGTACTACTTGAAAAAAAAGGAAAACCATGTCTTAATTTTAACAAAGCAAAACCACCATTCTGAACCTATGTCTGCAAACATGTGCACCTAGATTCACATATGTGGGCACCTATACTTACAAGAAATCCCAATGACATTGTTAAGGTTCATGCTGTAACTACAGACAAGAATAACTTAGAGCAATTCCCAGTTGCTCTCAAAAATTAATTAGACCAATATTCTATGCAGTAAATATCTTTGCATAAAATGACATTTAAACTATGCATGAGGCTTAGAAAAGCAAACAAACCAATTATCTGCTGAAAATTCCATTAGCAGAAAGCAAATAAGATGTTCTAAAATTAATGAATCCATCAAGCGAGGTGAAACCTTTCAAAAATGTATCACGTCAGAGAGCAATTAATTGGATCGTTTCAGAATTTAAGTCTTTGCTGCTGAGTACCTGAATATTTTAATTCAAGTGAAATAGTGTGGAGTCTAGTACTGACAAGGAAGAATTCAGAGGTAGAATTCAGTTTTTATCCTGACTTGGTCACAAATGAGCAGTGTGACATAGAATAAGTTGGGCTCCCTCCCTGTTCCTGAATTTCCTCATTGTAATGTGGAGTTAATTAACCGATGTCCTGTCTAATGTACAGGGTAGTTTTGAGGATAAAAGAAAATAATGGACAGTATTGCAAATTTCAACAACTGCCTAAATCAGAGGGAAGTTGGAACTTACAGCATCTGGATGACTTATTACAGGGAAACAGGAACAGTAGCAGTCCTTTTCTAGAATAAAGGAATTGATGGTACTGTATTTGAGTAAGTAAAGAGAATCTGATAACTCCACTGAACACATTCTTTTTCTTAGTGTCCATTAGGTTAATGTAGCTTAGCAAAGAACCACACATCGTCCTTAGTCACAGATTTTCCCTAGTGTTTTCAACCCCCTCCCTGTATATCAGAAATCAGATTTTCTGGGCTTAGGTCTTCTAAATGTCAAGTTCATTCCAATGGTAAGTTAAATATCTTAGAAAAAATATTTCCTCTTTCATGGTGCAGAAGTGAGTAGCCTTGCAGCAAAAGCCAATACTCTATTTTTTTTTTTTTTTTAGAAGAAAAAAGAATCTCTTCTCTCCACAAAAGTGGGTAACAGAGATTAAGACCATAGCTTTGGCTTTGGGGGTTTTAATCCTCATTTGGTTACTTTTGAGGAACCATGACCCAATTATTCAACCTTTCCAAAGTTTCATTTTCTTTTGTGAAAAATGAGGGTAAGCATAGCTGTCTCATAATGATGATCTGGGTATTAAATCGATCATTTATGTAGAGCTCTTAACACAGGGCCAGGCACAAAATTAGTGCTGATTAAATAGTAGTTAGAATCAGATGAGCTTCTGCAAAAATTAGTTTGGCAATTTTCTGATAACACTAAATTTATGAGTAAAGTGCTTTCCTAAGTTAGTAACTTCTGAATACCTTTAAAAAATAAATATCATTTCATTACATTTAAGGATATAGAGAAAATACAAAGACTGGAAAAACATTGTTAGCTTGATGTCCTCAAGAGAACATTGCTGAAGGCTAAAGAATAAATCAACTAACTGGTAAGCTACAGAAATGATTCAATGGAGTCACTTCTCCATAACCTGTATCTGCAGACCATATGTATGTATTTATGTCATTCCACTGAAAATTATTGAACATCTATTATGGTACTACCAGGCACTGAAGATAACATTATGATTAGCTGCCATTTATTATGTGATTATATGTATTAGGCACCATGCTTAAGGATAGCCATACATTATTTTAATTCCCACTGTAACCCCAAGAGATGGGTCTGTCTGATTTGAGAGCTGAACTCTTAATCACTATGCCTAAGTGAATGTCCCTTCCATTAGCCCACTGTCTGGGCTGGCATGGGGGCAAATGTGCATAGAGATAGGTATCTGGATGCCCAGGGGAACATTATGAGGTAGGAAAGAGAGCACCACAATCTTAAAGCATTTATATTATCCCAGATAAAATCCAGCCTAGAAATCCTATTGGAAATCTCAATCCCATGTCTCCCCCAGCGCCACACACCCAGGTTCCCTACTTTGGTGGAGTCACCTAATTCCAAGTACTGTCTGAGGGCTGGAGCTGCCTCTTCTCACCACATAATGAAAGTACTGTCCTCCTGAATTTGTGTTAGGAGTCTTCTGCTCCTGGATGAAACACATTGCCTTCCCTTGACACTCCTCAGTTGTCTGGGATCAATCCCAGATTTGAGTCATGCCATTCTTTTTCTACCTACAACTTAGTTTGGGGTGCCTGGTTATTTTACCTTACTTACTTCATCTCTATCTAATGCTCAGGCTGGTGTCACCATTTTGCTTCTGACCTATCTCTTGGCCCTCCCTTCAATTACAGTGCAATCTTACTCACGTCTCCATTCTCCCCTAAGCAGCTAAGGTAGATCTATGAAACACAGAAAGAAGAGGAAGGAGGAAGTATGAAAAAGGAGAGCCTTGGATGTTATGCACTGTGCTTAGAGTAGAATTTTCTGTAAAATGCCTTTCCTCCCTATTCTTCCCACTTCACGCCATGAAATGTGAGGCTAAGGAGCAAAACTTTCCTTTAGTCTGAGTTCTTAACTCCAGCTAATCCACAAGATCAGATATCTTGAGGGATTTCAGATTATCTGAACTGTTTTCTTCCTGCTCTTAATCCTTCTATTTTCTTTTCCTTTAGTAAACTAATCTCTAAAATTGACCTTCAGAGCACTTTCTTCCATAGAACTTATTTATGCATTGAGCTGTAGTCCATATTGCTCTTGATTTAGCCCAGATCCCAGTGTCTTGATGTATATAATCAGTCTCCTTACTGGACTCAAATTAACTCCTAGAACAAGGAGGGATTAGAAACAGACAGCACCTATCAAGCTCTACTAATTTTTGAAATACTTTCTGAAAGAATGTGTCATTTTAGTAATCAGAGTCTTCCCTGGTAATTTTTTATATATATGTCAGTTGCCATGTTAAGTTCTTTAGGCAAAGTTCTTTAGCTTTCTTCTAAAACTACAAGGTGGTTGAGCTCACAGAATTTAACAAATTATTACACCTTGAATAAAATTATTTAGTTGAAAATACTATGTGGCAATTATTTAAGTATATTCTATTTATACAAATATGCAAGGAGAGCCCAGAAGATGCGCATTTGGAAATAAGTTGTTTGTAACAGTCAATACTAAATAATAGAGTGAAAATGATCTGCAATGGCTCCATTTCCAGACTGGTTTCATGATAGTGTAATTTTCCCAAAGCTTGCTCAAAAATTATTCCTCTGGTGCAATAAGCTAAGAAGATGGCCATCCTAAAGAGTAACTAAGGTTTTAATATGAGAACAATAAATATTTTTCAGTGGGTCTCTTGACCCACATTCATGGTATTTACAGCATTCCAGCCAACAAAAGGAGAATTATAGAATGTACCTCAGAGTCCGCTTCATCCAAAATCCTCATTGGAAAATTGAGTAACACAGATCCAAGAAGGGGAGGATTAAATTACTTCCTCAAATTAACATATTAAATGAAAGAAATAAAATTAAAATCCAAGTCTTCTAAACCTGTAAGGCATTATGAAATTAAATGCAGCTGCTATAATTATCAAAATCATTATGAATAAATCTATTAATCTATACAATAAACATCACTGAGTGCTTAAAGTCCTAGATGCTGGGAATACAAACACACGCTTGACCGATAGAGTATGGTGTACATGGCATAATGTCATTTCTCAACCTATTCTAAGACAACTGGTCACTTCTTCTTTGCCCTTTAAGAGCCCTGATCAACTATGAAAGTCCTGCTATCCTGACACCTTCATGCTATAAGAAGTCCAAGCCACATAGAAAGGCCCTGTGTTGACACACTAATTAACAGACCCAACTGAGCTCTCAGCCAATAATAGTCAGAGTCAAGTACACCCCTGTGTATGGTCATCTTTGAGGTTCAGTCCTCCATTTGATCCTTCATATGACTCCAGCTCCAGCCATTATCTACATGAGAGCTCCCCAGGAAGAGCCATATAAGTATGCCTAGTTAACTCTCAAAACCATGAGAAATAATAATAAATTGTTTATTTAAGCCACTAAATAGGGATAGTTTGCTGTGCATAAATAGCTAATCACAAAAATATATAATGAAGAAACTTTTGAAAGATTTTAAACAGGAGAGGAATGATATATTCAGTTTATAACTGAACATTTTGAATAGGTAGGGCCGTAAGCATCAGATTCTGTAACTAGCAGGAGATAAACATCCTGTCTCCTACTCTCACACACATCCAAGTTTATTTGAAGTTTGAGGGATGCTGGATGGAATTGAGTGAAATTTCTTCTCCCATGTAAAAATGGTATATATTACATACGTTCAGAAGGATCTCCTAGAGGAGGAAAAAAAGAAATAAAGGACCAGCCCTCTTACATAGGACTTCTGACTTCTGACTGATAAAGTATCAGGTTCCAATTCTGGTAACAAGCTATTATGATAAGACCTAATGATCCCTGCCTCCTGGTATTTACATGCTCATATAAGTCCATACCATATTGGACTGAACTGACACGTGTAACTAATAAGATATTACAGAAATGACCACGTGCAACATCTAAAGCTATGTTTTAAATGACATTGCAGCTCTTGCCTTGCTTTCTCTTGGATCACTTGTGCTGGAGGAAGCTAATCACCACATTGTAAAAACACTCCAGAAGTCCTATGGAAAGGTCCACGTGCTGAGGAACTGAAGCCTTCTACCAACAGCCAGCACAAATTTAGCATGTTAATGAGTCATCTTGGAAGTGGATGTTCCATCTCCAGTCAAGCCTTCAGATGACTATAACCTGACAACTATCTTGATGAAACCTTTGTCTGAAGTTCAACAATTGTTTTAGATTGATTTCTGTGGGCTAACTCTAGTAATTTAAAGACAATTTAAAATTATTTCTGGTTTTCTTACATTACTTAATTCAATTTTCTTTAACTTTTAGTACCATATTTTATATAGAGAGGACAATAAAAGTATTATGTATATGATTAAAAGAACATTTTTTTAAAATTCAAGTAACCACCACCATACTTAACAAGTATATAACTGCTAATATATTTGAAGCTTCCTGTGTCCTCATTCCAACAATTTCCTTCTCCCTTCATTCAGAGGTAACAATTCAGAATTTTGAGTTTATAATTCCCCTCCTCTTAATATAATTTATTATGTATAAGTATGCCTAAATGATATAGAAGCCTTTTCAAATTTTGTTTTTGACCTTTTAAACAATGAAATTACGCAGTTTATAATCTTCTGTATTTTGATAAATTTTCCTCAACATTATGTCTTTGAGGTTAAGCCATAACAATGCTTGTAACTGTGGTTCACTCAGTTTCACTCAGATACATTGCTTGTTTAAACCACAAAATGTTTATCCAGTTTCCTGTTAATGGACATTTGGTTTGTTTTTGGCTTTTTTGCCATTATAAATAGTGATGCTATTAACATCCTGTGTATACATACTACTTGGCATTTATATGCAAACTGTATATTCCTAGGAGTGGAATGATTGAGTATGAGGCTGTAAGAAAATGCCAGTTTTCCCAAAGGGCTCTATCAATTTACACTACTGCCAGCAGCAATATGGACAACTCATTGCTCCAAATCCTCACCAAAATTTTGGAAAGTCAAAATTTCTTTTTTGTCATTCTGATAGGTGTGAAATTATATTTCATTTTGATTTTAATTTTATTGATTGCTAATAAGGTTGACATATTGTCATATATGTATTTATCACTGTGCTTCTTCTTTTTTCTTTTTTTTTTTTTTTTTTTGTGGTACGCGGGTCTCTCATTGTTGTGGCTTCTCCCATTGCATAGCACAGGCTCCGGACGTGCAGGCACAGCAGCCATGGCTCACAGGCCTAGCCGCTCCGCGGCATGTGGGATCTTCCCGGTCTGGGGCATGAACCCACGTCCCCTGAATCGGCAGGCGGACTCTCAACCACTGCACCACCAGGAAAGCCCTGTGCTTCTTCTTTACTGAAATGCATGCTCATGCTTTTTCACTCTTCTTTTCTAATGAATGTATTGTTCAATTTCTTGTTGAATTTACTGTTATAAACATATTCTAGAAATCAATTCTTTGTCAGATATATATGTACATAAAGTATTTTCTCTCATTTTTCCCTTCACATTTACTTTGTTATTTTATTTTTATGTTTGTTTTAAAGTGGTCATATTTAGTAATATTTTTACTAAAATATTCTTACCTTCATTTATTACATACATTGGTAAACTTCTTTGGCTTAGTATTTTGTTCAGGAATTTTGCAGCTATATTCTTGAGTCAGACTGGTCTTAAATTTTTTTCTCAACAATTGTTGAACCTCAGTTTTTCTTTTTTCCAGAAATTTTCCTCAATATTTTATGAAAAAAATAATCAAAGAAACCCAAAATGAATAGTATGATGATCCTCTAGGTATCTATCACCAAACAATGACAATTATCCCACATGACCTTTCATTTCATCTATATTCCTTTTCTTACCCTTACTACACTGGATTACTTTGAAGCAAATCCTGAACAACACATTTCAACTGTAAGTATTCTATCATCTATCTGTAAATGACAATATCACTTTAAATATAAGTACAATATTATAATTGCACCAAAAAATAATAGAACCCCTTAATATTTTCAAATGTTCACACCTAGTCAAGTGTCTCAAAATTATTTTCTCATCTGATTTGTTCAAATCATGATCTAAACATGAGACATACCTTGTATTTGATTAATACATCTCTCAAATGTTAAGAATTTCATATTGCTTTACTTCCTTAAATTCATTTGCTAAGGAAATGGAGTCATTTATCCTGTAGAGTTTACCCCACCTTCTAGACTTTGCTGATTGTATCCCTGTTTTGTAACAAAAAGTTTGTCTCTATCCCCAATATATCCTGGAAATTGGTATCTCGTTGTTAATCAGAGGTTATCAAACCATTTTGACCTCAGGACACTTTACACTCTTAAAAAGTATTGAGGACACCAAAGAATTTTTATTCATGAGAATTGTTGATATTTATAATAAATATTGATATTTATAATACTATATGTTAAACAAGGATTTTAAAATATTTAGTTATTATCTCATTTTGATCATTTTTTTAATGTCAGCAAAATGCCCATATGTGATTAACAAGTTTATCTCTCAGTCCATCTTTCAAGAAAGAATTTTCTTCCATGAAAATGGTGGATTACAAAGGCTTTTTTCCCAAGACAACCATTATACTTTAGTACACAGGCTTTCCACTTAGTCATACAGAATTTTGAAGAAATGTATTCAAGTGTTAAAATTGGGAGTTTGGGATTGACATGTGCACACTGCTATATTTAAAATTGATAACCAGGCTTCCCTGGTGGTGCAGTGGTTAAGAATCTGCCTGCCAAGGCAGCAGACACAGGTTTGAGCCCTGGTCTGGGAAGACCCCACATGCTACAAAGCAACTAAGCCCGTGCACCACAACTACTGAGCCTATGCTCTAGAGCCTGTGAACCACAACTACTGAGCCCATGTGCCACAACTACTGAAGCCTGCACACCTATAGCCCATGCTCTGCAGCAAGAGAAGCCACCACAATGAGAAGCCTGCACACCTCAGCGAAGAGTAGTCCCCGCTTGCCTCAACTAGAGAAAGCCTGCACGCAGCAACAAAGACCCAACACAGCCAAAAATAAATAAATAAAATAAATAAAAATGTATTAAATAAATAAATAAAATAAAATAAAATTGATAACCAACAAGGACCTACTGTATGGCACAGGGAACTCTGCTCAATATTCTGCAATAACCTAAATGTGTAAAGAATTTGAAAAAAAATAGATACATGTGTATATACAAATGAATCACTTTGCTGTACACCTGAAACTAACACAACATTGTTACTCAACTATATTCCAATACAAAATAAAAATTAAAAATATATTTACTAAAATGAGTTATCTTTACTGCTTCATCAGTGTCATTTTTTTTTTTTTTTTGGAGGTACCATGCAACATGCGGGATCTTAGTTCCCTGACCAGAGATTGAACCCATGACCCCTGGAGCAGAAGCGTGTAGTCTTAACCACTGGATGGCCAGGGAAGTCCCAAAGGACATTTTAGAGTGAATGTATTTGTTTGCTTCTTGCAAGTGCATGGGAGTGAAGAACACAGGTTGACACCCCTACCTTGGTGAATGCTGAGGACCCCGAAATTTACCCACAGTTGCCTGTGCCCCATCAGTGCAAATGTCAACACAGTGAAGAAGGCAAATGATATTTTAGTAAAGTTATGAAAATTGAAATATTACAGTCCCCTTGAAATGGTCTTGAAGACCCCCAGGGATCTGCACATCATGGTCTGAGAATGCCACTCTGAGGTATCAAATTTCCGGCTCGGAATTGAAGTGAACTGAGGAATTATTTCTCAGTCTTCTCACACAGAGTTGGCCAGAAGGAAAATCTACCTGATCCTGGTTTGTCTATTGCCTTAGAACACTCCATGCTTCCTTTACACCTTGTTCCAATAAGGAGAAAGCAATGCTGAAACATTGCTCTTTCCCATTGCTTCAATTCTTTTGTTTCCCTCAACTAATATCTTGCCCTCAGCAATATTTTCCAATGTTATACTCGCCCAACTTTTACTTATTACTCGTTGGGTTTTCTTTAATCTTAAAAGACAGGGATTGATGAAACTCATATATATGCCAGCAAGAGTCAGTTCTTGACAGATTTTCCAAAAATACACTTCTAGTACTTCTTTAACTATCCAATGTCACATATTTTCTAAACCATGAAACAGAATTCGAGCCACCAGGCTGTCTTCATTTCTATAAGTTTTTCACACCAGTTACCTGGACAAGGATGGCAAAAGCGTAAACTTCACCTGTTCCTGAGAAAGTATTGGTCTGCTCAAGAAAAAGGAGTAACAGCTGTGGCAATTCCCAGGATTTGATGGGAAGGATCTCCTCCCTGTGGTGGAAATTTCCTTGAATCAATGCCAGACACTTCCGCATAACCCCTTTCATGTCTCCAGTTTCCTGTTATTCATTTCAGCACCCCTCCTTCAAATCCTCTTATAAAAGCCCAGTCTTTTCTGTCCTGACCAACCAGTGCAGATCCCTGCAAGACAGGCAAGTGGGAGTTGAGAGCAGATAAGACCCTTGACAGGGGTTTCACCTCACATATTTCAGGGAAGGTATAGAAGGATCTCTGTCTGCAGAGAACGTAGGAGCTTTGAGACCAGGTAAAGGCAGTCCTGGGAGGTCTCAGGTGTAGTAGGATATACAGCTTTTCCAATTATTTCCAGAAGTATGGAAGCGGATGCATGTTATCAAGATGGACTTATTCCTAGGGAACTAGACAGAGGAAAAGACAAGAGGTACAACAGGGGGTTTCTCATAGTCTCTCTCTGACCACCTTTCCTTTAGTTCTCTGGTTGTCTCCGCACATCACAGACAAAAATGATGCCTTCCATGGGCCTCCCCAGCCTGTCCTGGATGCTGCCCTCCTGCCTGTTGCTCCTGTCTCAAGTCCAAGGTGAGACTTCTCTGCCTCTGTCACTGGGTTCCCAGTGTTTGCTCAGGGCCAAGAAGAGGAGGAAAGCTCCTGTGTGCCTCCCATGGTAATGGTACATCCCCACACAACAACACTGCCTGCAATTCCTGCATCATCATCCTTCCTTCTGGGTGACTAGTGGTGGGAGTCTCCCCAGTGGTCCAGTACCAGTGGGATGAGATGATTTCCATTTTCTCAGCAGAGTCTAATTTATGTGGGTGATTAAGGAGGGAAAGTATAGAGTGTTTTTAATGAGATGAATAGAAGGAGAAAGATTGAAGGATCCAGTAGAAGAGTAGTCAGCCCAGAAGAGGAGAAAAGTTGTTCTTTTGAATAAGGCAGATGAATAAAAAGAAAACAGACCATCTCCCAATTACTAGGTCTAGTTCATGATAAAAAAAAAAAAAAAAAAAATCCTGGGAGTGTTGACAATAGTGACAGGCAGTCAGGAGTGTGATGTCACTTCCCCAAGCACTGGCCTCATAGATATTATTCAAGGTCACCTCCCCATTCCAATATCCTCTCTCCATTTCACCCCATCCTCCTCCTTTATGTTTTCCTCCTCAGGGGAAGATTCCCAGACGGAACTGCCCTCTGCATGGATCAGCTGTCCGAGAGGCTCCATGGCCTATGCGTCCTACTGCTATGCCTTGTTTATAACACCCAATCCTGGATGGATACAGACATGAGTGCTGGAATTTGCAGTTCGGGCTGATAAGGAGAAGCAAATGAGAGACAGGTTTTGGGGCTGGGAGTCTCCATTCTCTATCTTGAGGGTGAGAATGAGCACCTCAGTTTTTGCAAACACAACCCCTTCTCACCTGCCTTAGCCCTGCCCTTCCCTCAGTGAGGATTTCAATCTCCTTCTCAGTCTCTCCCTTCTCCACACAGATGGCTTGCCAGAAGAGACCCTCAGGACACCTTGTGTCTGTGCTCAGTGGGGCTGAGGGATCCTTCATTTCCTCCCTTCTCAAGGACAATTTGAAACTCCTCTCAGACGTCTGGATTGGGCTCCATGACCCCACAGAGGTACACTTACATGCTCTTTAATCTGTTACCTCCCAAGATGCTATGGCTACCAGGCCCCTCCCTGTCCCCTGCCCCTGCCAAGAAAATATCCTAGAGATCCCTGGAGCTCAGGGGATAATTGGAGAAAATGGAGAACCTTGAGGCCAGCTGAAGAGCTGAGTTCTGTGCAGGTCCCTAGCCTCCAGCTAAAATTAATCTGCCTCTTGTCAAACTTTTACACAATTCACACATCATGCCTTGTAATTCAGTTCTCTGAGCTTCCCTGAGTCTGCACATGCTGTGCTTAGCAAGTGGTAAATGAAGATTTAGCATTGACACATTTTTCCCTTTTATAAAACACATTGTCTTGGAGGTTCTGAGGGTAATCACAAATGCACCACCAAGTGCAGTTCACAGTGCACAGTGACACAGTACCCGTAGTGATTCCATTGGTATTTGTGATCATTTGCTTTGGAATTTGCCAATAGGAGCAAAGAGTTTGGGAGAGTTTCCCAGAGGAGAGCTATGGGGCATCACCTGGAAGAGCAGAGCAAATTCCATGATGCTGGGGAGGGGGTCAGTCCTTCCAGCTGACGGAATCAGGCCAGGAGAACTCTAAAGGCCTTTTCACCTCACCTGACTCCATCCTCTGCTCTATGGGGCTCTGAGCCCAGTGCCGGTGGATGGGAGTGGAGTAGCACTGATGTGCTCAATTACGTTGCCTGGGAGAGAAATCCAGCCACCATCTCAAACCCTGGCTACTGTTAGAGACTGTCAAGAAACACAGGTAAGAAACAGGGGGAAGGGTAAGCTGTGACAAAGTGAGAGAGTGGGATGGACATATAAACACTACCAAACGTAAAATAGATAGCTAGTGGGAAGCAGCTGCATAGCACAGGGAGATCAGCTCGGTGCTTTGTGACCACCTGGAGGGGTGGGATTGGGAGGGAGATGCAAGAAGGAAGAGATATGGGAACATATGTATATGTATAACTGATTCACTTTGTTATAAAGCAGAAACTAGCACACCATTGTAAAGCAATTTTACTCCAATAAAGATGTTAAAAAAGAAACAGAAGAGATCACTTCTGCTCAGGCTTTTTCATCCCCTCATTCCCCATTTCTGGGCCTGGTCTTCAGAGAGTCCTCCTGGGCTGGAACTATAATATTGGCTTGTCTGTTCCCATCCCCTCTCTTCTCTCCTTTCTTTCTGTCTCTTTCCCCTGGAGTGGGACCCTTGTGAAGATAACAGAGGGCCTTTGAGTCCTAGACCAGAATCTGGGATGCATCTCCATTGGGTTCTCAAGCTCCACCAGCCCCATTCACTTGAGCTCTTCTGTCTCTCCAGGGTATCTGAAGTAGAGAGATTATAACTGTTATGTGAACTTACCCTATGTCTGAAAGTTCATGGATGAGGTCAGATGGGAAGCCAGCAGCTTGAGTCTGGTGTTCAACTCATCGTGGACTTGGAACCAAGTGTGAAGACCCATCCCAAAGTGGGATATGCTCCCCATACCCCCAACCTGACCACCTTATTCTGACCTTCCCTTCTCCCCACCCTAATTTCAGGCTCTTTTGTGTGTTCTATAACCTGGTTTTTCAAGGTTCATAATAAAAATGTTAGTCTTCCACTGACTGTCTTCTCTGCTTCATTTCCATAGAGAAACTCTGAGAAGGAAGAAGTTGGTGGGCAAGGAGAAACTTTGGTCAATCTCTGCCCAATTTCACCCATGTCTTTGGGGAAATAACTACATATATATATATATATATATATATATATATATATATATATATATATATATATGCTTCTTAGCATATTTGTGTATTGTGTATTTATATTGAGGTACATCAACACTGCTTCTGTAGGATGTGTGTTGTGGAAATATAAAGACCTCTCTCTCCCACACACTCTATTGCCCACACATTCCCCCAAGAAAGGTTTCTGAGGGTATGAGGCAACCAGTCTTAAGGTATGTGATGATGTTTAGAACTGTACTTCCTAAATCATCAGTGTGAAACATAATGAACAGATTTTATTAATATTCATAATATACAACACAAATGAATTAACAGACTACTTAAATGGATAAAACAGATAATCTAAATGAAAACCTGTTTTTCTTGTGATTGGTTTCAACAGACATAAATGTAATCTGTCAAACTGAGTACAGTTTTCTAATATCTGTCAAATTCTGTACTTAACTTACCATGTTCAGCTAGCAGTGGTCCATCTAACCACATGTTGCCTTGTTCCTATAGGGTACTTGTGAGAATGGACCCCAGTAGGTCCTCTGTCCTTGGGCCTTAAAAGCACTCTGACCTCGGTCAGGACTGGAGTTGGTGTGACTTTAAAGTCTAACAAGATTTTTCTTAACACTTTTTGGATGAAAAACTATTGTGTTTTTTGAAGAAATTCTTCTTACCTAACCGAAGGCAAGACCCAGCCTTTTCGTGTATCTGCATATTTCAAGACCACTAATCTGTTTTCCACCTTATCACCACCCCTCCCTTGCCACTAGCTTCCATTGTGGAAAAAATAAATGTTTTGGGCCAGTTCCCTAAAATGGGAAAAATTATCATACAAGACCACTAACAGAATTTTCCATATGGGTCAAGAGCACTATAGCATTGACATGTAAGGGTATTGCTTCTCAAATAAAGAGATTAAATGAATGGTCAGTGTCTTTTATTTCTAATGTTTGTTAAATTTAATTTGTTCTTTCTAGGATAGACAGCCTTGACTAAATACTCCTTCAGCATTTTTGGTGGAAACACTTCTCTATAAGTTTAAATAAATTTATGATTGTACCATGCCAGGGGTCTTTATTTTCTTCCCTGTTTAAAGTAACAACATGGGTTTGAAAAGTTCACAGTGATTGTGCTTGTGCCAGTTTCCATTTTAGTTGAGTTCTCCCTTCAATGGCAGGTGGGCTACTACAGCAGTTGGGACCAGATCCTTTCCTTCCTGCTGGAACCCATTGTGTTAGATAGGATATTTGTAGTTGAAAGTAAGAAAAATCCCAACATAATTTGGCTCAAAAAAGTAAAGGTATTTGCTGGATACATAACTGAAAAATCTAACAGTGAGGAAGCCTTTGAGCTCAGTTTGACCAGGGCTCAAGTGTCATTTCTCTGGGGCTCGCTTGTCTGCATTGTCTTTTATCTGTATCTTTTATCTGTTTACTGCCTTCCTTTGTTACAGCACAAGAGAGTCGCCAGCAGCAACTAGGGCTACTGATTGCTACTCAACATCAGAATAGAGGATTTATACTCTTCCCTAAATTTATAAAATAAAAGAATCCTGAACTTCATTCTTTTTAGACAAACCTGAGCAAATCGCTATAGGCAAGGGTATGTCATGGGCTGGCACTTGAAGCCTCAATTACTGTGCATACTTGAACCATTATTAGAGCAAAGAGGATATACTATCCTAGTTGAATTACATGAGTTGTAAACTGTCCAGGATCTTGGAGTGTGATCACTATCAACAAACCTCAGGAAGGGTTACTCTCAGAAGGATGGAAGGATTGGGTTTTCTTATGGAACACCTGGGAGCTGCCAGGGATTATATCTGCACACATATTCGGAGAACTGGAAGTAAGTAAAACTTGAAGTTGTAATTGGGATTAGGGGATATGAAAAACAGTTAAATCTTTTTTTGCTTAATAATGAGCAATTATCATATTACTACCATCAAAAGAATCAAAATACAAGCATGTCCAGTGAGGGGAGGCATCCTAAATTTGCAGACTCTAAGTTAAGGACAAGTCAGTTTGCTGTTGACACCTGACATCATATAATATCACTATTCCAATTTTTCAGTTCTTTTTGCCAGCTTACATAGTGAATGTTCCTCTGTAGTTTTCTTTTGCCCAGATTATTATGGAAATGTGCCGTGGCTATTTTCAGCCTCTCTTTGAAAGTAACCAGCCCCACTGACACTTAAAGCTTAAATGCCATGAATTTTTAAAACTAGTTTGGTGATGATGTATATTTTCAAAAGGCAATAAGTCATCTGGTGAAGATAAAATCAAAACACTGCCCTCTCCACAGAGCAATGAAAGGATAGAGAATTAAGAGGATGCTTGGAAAAAAATCTGTGATATTATACTTTATTAAATCTTTTCAAACTGTTCTCTCTAAATCAAGTTTAGACTGGATATTGCTGTTCTCCTAAGGATGTGTTAAATATTATGATATTTAGATTACCTGGAACTCCAGCAAGGCCACTTCTGTACCCATATTCTGGGTCTATAAACCAAGTGGCTGCTTAATGATTCCCTATCAATGCAGGAAATTTTGCCAGCCATTTTTCCAGAAAGAAGTACCTTCTGATTTTTCTTAAAATAAGAAAAAAATCACTTAAAACAATCATGAGCATTTAAAATCATTGATTAAAGAAATTATTTATTCCTATCTCTTCTAAAATTAAAATAAAGATAATATAGACATTCAACAAACTGGATAAGTTTAATAAATTGTGGTACAACTATTGAATTGAATATGAGCTATTATAAATTACAGTGAAATGCTTCATTCTGTTAAATTATGAAATGTACATGTGGGAGGTTGAGGCAGTGAAGGACCTCCTTTTCCATTCCCCCACTCACCATACAGCTTGAGTGGTTTTACCAGAGTAGATAAGGACGATTTATTATAGCAGGACCTGAGCAAAGGGTAGAGGTAAAATCAAAGCCTATCAAGTAAGCAGAAAAAAGCCAGGACACTGAGAAGGAACACAGGTGACGTGGGCTCAGAGAGATTCCCAGAATGGGGAGAAGCCCTTCCAGGAACAGGCTGGAACTGTGAAATGTAAGGTATCCTCCCCACAATCAGTCCCACTTTCCTTTAGGCAAAGGTGAAGTTTTATCATTCTCTGAATGCCTCCAGGTGCCCAGTTCCCACGTCCCTGAGAGGCAGAGGGTGTGAGAAAAAATCCTCCAGCAGAGACTGCAAAAAGGAAGCAAAGAAGAAACCCAGAAGGGATGCAAGAGATCAGGCCTCCTGGGAATATTTAGGAAGATATTTGGAAAAAGATTCATGGAAGAGAGATGCAGGGAAGAGTGGACAGACCGTTACCCCTACTGATAGCCCATCTCATCTCCTGATTTTGCCCTTTTCCTCAAATTAAAAAAAAAATGACCAACACTTGCCTACATAGAATCTGATGGTAGCAGATGAGGATGATAAAGAAGGTGATAATTCTTCCAATTGAATCCAATTGCAAATATCCCTGAAAATCTGACTTTAGTCTAAAACTTTTACTTGTGAGCTTATATCTCATTATTTTAAGTGAAAAAAAAAAAAAAAATACATGATACAGTGGGTTTCCACCCCAAACCCCAATCCCCCAACCAATGCTCTAAAACCCATGAACACCTATGTTTAAGTAGCAAGCTGTCATGTTAAAATGGAAAATTCTTGGGCTTCCCTGGTGGCGCAGTGGTTGAGTCTGCCTGCCAGTGCAGAGGACTCGGGTTCGAGCCCTGTTCTGGGAAGATCCCATATGCCGCGGAGCAACTGGGCCCGTGAGCCACAACTACTGAGCCTGCGCGTCTGGAGCCTGTGCTCCGCAACAAGAGAGGCTGCGATAACGAGAGGACCACGCACCGCAATGAAGAGTGGCCCCCGCTTGCCGCAACTGGAGAAAGCCCTTGCACAGAAACGAAGACCCAACACAGCCAAAAGTAAATTAAAATAATAATAAAGAATTATTCTGCCTTCCTCAAAACAAAAAATAAAGGAAAATTCTTTAAAACTTGATTTCCTGATTAGCACACAATGAATGCATTTGTTAAAAACATTGTTTTTATTGTATGAGGTGCATGACCTAGTGATTCCTTTCTCTACACCAGCATCATCTGTGACTTGCACTCTTTTTGAAAAGAGCAAATGATTCTGTACTTGTAATTCTGTACTTGTAATTTTATTAAAGGATTCATATTGAGATTCATATTAAGATTTGGGGATGCAACTATGAAGTTTTCTTATATAAATTTTGGCTGAAAAATATTGCACTGGGGGATATACACATTGTGTGGAGTTTGGATCATTAAAACCCAAGAGTTGTTCTTTTAGGAAAATGTTAACCAGAGACGCTGTCTTCAGGATATGCCTTGCCATATCTTAGGTGCTATTCAGAATGCATCATAAAGATGACAAAAGATTTCTAGTTGTATAGTGCTTTATGTACATTCATTGCTCAATCCCATCCTTTTAAAGATTATGAAATGCTCAGCATCTTACTGCTGATAGCTTCCCAAGGACCCTTCCCCAGACCCTTAAACACATACATATTATCTTTTTCTAAAAGTCATTGACTATCACAAGTGCAAAGAACCCTCTTGTTTCACTGAGGAAGCAAAGAATGTTCAGAGAAGACTTGGGAAACAATTCTATGTGGGGCTCTGATGTTTCTGCACTTCATGCAAGCAGAGGCACTGACTGCCCTTTCTTCTGGTCTGTCTTTGCATGGATGTCTGTGTAGTGAAAAGCCTTTAAAAATAGAGATAGTATCTCTCTCCAAAGCAAAAGGCAGGCTTGCTTATAGTTTTAGAAAATGGATATTGTGTTTCCATCCAGAGTGAAGTAAGTCAGGCATGGTTACTCTCCAGTACAAGAAAGATGTTTCCCTCTGAAGTAAGGAGTAGGCTAGCTTACTACCCCTCATAAAGATTCAGGTTTCCTAAGCTCCTGTAGCATAATTATAGGGGATATTCTGTTCCTGTAGCATAACACACTACATATGAAGGCACCTGTCTGGGCCCATCTATGTCCCACCATGGGACTAGGGGGTAAGGGGAACTGAGCTGAATATTGTGAAACTCATCATACTACAAGTATTAAAGTCCTTTGCCTTCTGCCAATATCTGTGCAACCGTGGAGAGCAACCATGCTTGCTACTAGGGAAAATTTCAGAGAGCTCATGGTCCTTGACATGAAATTAAGTAACTTTTGCAGCACGTTGGAAGAAAAGAACTTTAGCTGAAGGGTCTTGAATCTTACCTCCTAATTTCTTTATATTGTTGTTTCCATTCCATTTTCCTTGCAGAAAAAAACAGGATTCTTGTTCTTTTTTAAATTACACCGGTCGGACCTGTTATCTTGGCCTTTTCCTCTGGAAGTCCCCCCCTCCCCCCGTTCCCTTTGTGTCCTACTGTGTCTCTCTTTCCCTTCCCCTTATAGATCTACTGGTCCCACCCTGACATGGTGCCTAGTCCTGCAGGATAGCAGGGAGAGTCCCATCATTCTTCCCTTAGGGAAAACTGTGCTTTCCAAGAGCCTCTAAATGAAAACTGATTTTTTTTTTGATGGATAGTTATAACTTTAATTCAATTATATTATGAGGAAGGAGCAAAAAGTAAAAATATCAAAAACAAAGTAACAAGTCAAAAAGAGAACTATAGAATAATAAAGATATTTGAAGGAAGAAAGTAAAAGAGGGAAGCATAAACTAATGTAACATGAAATAAACATATACTAGAAAGGATCATGAAGTCAAAACTTGATCAAGAAAAAAGAGAAAGCACAAATAAATTTTATTATAAATAAAATGGGACCTTAACTACTGATGTAGCAAACATTAAAAAGATGAGAAAAACATTATAATAACCTCATACTAATAAACTGCTTAGAATATATAACTTTCCAAAACTGACCTACAAAGAGAAAGACTGAATTCTCTTTAATAACCATTTAAAAATCTAGACTTTTAGTTAAAAAAAAAAAATATTCCTACCAAAAGGGAAACATGAGGTCTACAGGGCTTTATAGGTAAATTCTATAGAATAGTCAAGAGACAGATTATCCAAACATTATACAAACTCTTAAAATAATAGAAGAAGGGTGAACACTGCCCAACACACTCTGTGAGGTTGGTATAACTTGATAACAAAATCAGACAAAGACAGTACAAAAAAACAGAAAACTATAGGCCAATCTCACCCATGAACCAATATGCAAACTTCAAACCAAAATTAAGAGCAAAGTGAACCCAGCAACATATTAAAAAACTAAAACTTATAGCTAAATTAAGTTTATCTCAAAATGTAATCAAAATCATGACCAGGAATTTTTCATGAACATTCAACAAAGGGCTAAGGATAGCCAAGACTTTCCCCAAAAACTAGTTGAAAAGACTTGTCTTACCAATTATGTAATTAATAAGACAGTGCATTGGTGAAGTGATAGAAAAATAGAGCTAAGGAATAAAACGAGCCCAGAAAGAGACCCATGCAAGTATGAAAACTTTCCATACAAATTGTGAAAGTTTTTGTTCTAGTTATGTGAAAAATGTCACTGGTAGTTTGATAGGGATTGCACTGAATCTGTAGATTGCTTTGGGTATTAGAGACATTTTCACAATGTTGATTCTTCCAATCCAAGTACATGGTTTATCTTTCCATCTGTTTGTATCATCTTTAATTTCTGTCATCAGTGTCATAGTTTTCTGCATACAGGTCTTTTGTCTCCTTAGGTAGGTTTATTCCTAGGTATCTTATGCTTTTTGTTGCAGTGGTAAGTGGGAGTAGGAAAATTGAATTTTAGACAAATATCCTTATGAAATATCTGTTAACATAAAATATTGTGGACTTTAAGAGGTCATGGGTTAGGAAATCTTGCAAGAAAACAAGTCCGGAAAAAGTCAACTAGAATACCATTAAATTGTGTGGGTTTGGTACATATATACGATGAAATATTACTCAGCCATAGAAATAATGAAATAATGCCATTTGAAACAATATGTGTGGACCTAGAGATTATCATATATAGACAGAGAAAAAGAAATTATCATATGATATCATTTATTTAAAAAATGATACAAATGAACTTATTTACAAAACAGAAACAGACTCACAGACAGAGAAAATAATCTTATGGTTTCTAAAGGGAAAGGTGGGGGAAGGGATAAATTAGGAGTTTGGGATTAAAATATATACACTACCATATATAAAAATAGATAATCAACAAGGACCTACTGTACAGCACAGGGAAATCAACTCAATATTTTATAATAACATATATGGGAAAATATATGGGAAAATATATATATATATATATATAAAACTGAATCACTTTACTGTACACCCGAAATTAACACAACATTGTAAATCAACTATACTCCAATATAAAATAAAATTTAAATAAATAAATAAATAAAAGTATGAAAAATTTTTAAAAATAAAAAAATTTGTGAGGGTGAGCTTTTCTATGTTTTTTTTTTTATCCTATCCTGAGGCATATTTAAAGTAAGGAATTTTCAATTTTTCTTTTTTTTAGTTTTTATATATTTCTAAAGCTATCTTCACAATAAGTTTTAAAATGCTGATGATTAAATAATTGGAATCTTTAAACCTTTTGATTATAGAGTACCACATAAAAAGATTGTCTTATTTATAACTCAAAATCCCCGGAAGAAACAATGACATTCGAAATTAGCTTTGGTAAAATCTTAACAGATCTTCCAGTGTTTAGTGCTATTGGCACCATGATCTTTGTCATGGTAAAAGGCAGAAAATGACCCTGAAGTTTGTTGCATGACTGGTAGCTGCTTATATCCAAATGATAAGAAGATAGAAGAAACAAAAAATCAGATCTCCTCATGCTACAGTCCCAGTTTGCCTTGATAACCATGAGCAGTGAAACAGAATAGGTCAAGAAGCTTAGATCAAGGACAAAGAAGAGAGAGAATAAGGGCTTAGACCACAAATTATAGCAAAGAGAGTGGAGTGGTGATTAAGAGAGGGCTTCCTCAGCGACCCATTTGCTGGGACTCTCAGGTGGAGAGATGTCGAGGGGTTTCTGGAAGTGGCTGAGATGAGAGGTAGGGGGTCTAGCTCTGTCCAACTCACTGCACCAAAAGCTGGAAGGAAATCAAGCAGAGCACTGTTAGCCTTTATTCAAAATACCTGGCCTGAGAAGCCTCCCAAGGAACATTCTGATTTGGGTTAGAAATATGTATCGTTTTATGGAGCTCTAGCATGGGAAGGTGTGTTGAGGTTCACCTACTGTCAAGAAAAAAGGAAATCTTGAAAATTAGCAAACATAACTTGGGCAACCTAGATTTTCTCTAAGTGAGGGAAAATATACAGGGGCTGATTTTCTGTACAAGGTGGGGGTGGTTGGGAGAGAGGTGGAAAATGGCCACAGGGGCAAATACAAGCAAATCCCAGAGGAAATGTTTTCATCTCCAATCTTTCAGGTGCTTTCATATAAGAGATAGGGAGATTATTATCATTCTACAGGTTTGAGTGCGGTTCATCTCAGGGAAGCATGAATGGTGACAAACCTGGGTTGTACAGAATGCCAAAGACCCCCAATGAACCTTGATCTTATATGTTTTCTCCCCTTGATTGTGAAAAGAGCCTTTAGCATGATGAGATACTAACCCCTCATTATGTGATATTATATGGCAAAATGGATTCTTGAAGAAGCAATTCAGGTCACTAATCAGTTAACTGAGTCAATAAAATGAGAACTTTCTGGGAGATTATTGAAGTGGCCCAATCTAATTACATGAGCCATTTAGATGTAGTTTCTCTGATTGAGTGTAAGGGGAAGTCAAAAGATTCAAAGCACCAAAAAGGTATATTGTGTCTTTGCTGGTTTAGTAGATGGAGGTGACCATGTACCAAGGTGTGCAGTTGAGAGTGGCACCTCAGTGGACAGTCAGCAGGAAATGGGACATCAGTCCTACAACTACCAGGAACTGAATTCTGCCAATAACCTGAAAGCAAGTGGGAGTTTGTTACACAGCAAAATTAAACTAATACAGTGGGGTTTCCATGGGATAAAATATGTGGGGCTTAGGTTGGAATCACTTTTGTTGAGTGAAAATTAACTTCTCTGTGTATCAAAGGCCCTATGCCTGTCAGAGCTTAATGAACAGATTTAGCCTATCTTCTAGTGAATCCTAAGCCTGTGTCAGGCCATGCTTAAGGAAAATATTGTGAAAGAGAATTCTCTGTCTGACCCTATTGTACCCTGAAGTTAGAAAAATAAGGAAAACACCAGTGTTGAAAACATCCACCAGATGGCAGGGTCTGAGGACAGAGCAGCATGGTCCCATCAGAGAGATGTTTAAAGATTCCAGGAGGTCCATTTGCAAGGGATGGTGTGTGATCCTGACTGACCTTAAAGTGTGCTCAATGGAAGAAAAGCAGCATGGGCTTACAGGCTACTTGGAAGATGGTCACAGTTCAAATGAAGGAGTGGTTTGGTCAATCTATTGAAATCATATCAGAGCAATGCAGGCAGAGGACAGGTCAGGAAAATGATGGCAGGGGAGGGCCAACAAAACAAGGACTCAGTAGGAAATCTGCAAGTGGAGGTGTTCAGAGATAAGGACAGCATGAATTTTGAAAGAAAGCAAAAGAAGGAAAAATATACTGGAAGTCAGAAGTGTTGAATTTTAACCCCTCTTTCTTTGACAGTAAGATATTGGACAAGTCAGTTAAGTTCTGTGATTTCAAGCTGTTTTCCCACTTGCCCCAAGCAGAGGTGCTCCACATTTGGCCCCACTGCCTGCCTTGTCCCTGTGTCCCACAGATTGTTTCATTACAGACTCACACTCTCTTTGCATGCCCCCTGCTGCCCTCCCTCTCACACCAACCATCACTCTTCCTGGAAGGACTCAGTTCCTTCCCCTTGTGCTCGGGATCATGGGAACAGAGCATCTGGTTGCTACTGGGGAAGGGCAAATCCTGCCTTTGACTTGGACAGTTTGCCAACCTGCCTGGGGCATGGGACCACATCTGTGACAATTCCCAGGGTGTTCCAAGAAGCGGCTACTCCTGATGTTGGAATTTCCTTATGGCAGGACCCTCTGTAGGGCCTCTGAGCTTTCACCTGTGCCCTCCCCTTATAATTCAAATTCAAGGTTTTATAGAGGAGGAATCTAGAGGAAAAAAAGCTATTTCTGAATGTGAGAAATTTACAATGTTTCCAGAGACTTCTTGCTCAAATTAAGTAAATTAAATAACTGGTGGCTTGATGGAGAATGTGTTTCTGACCACTCAAAGATAATGCGATTTAGAGGAGGGAGAGACCATGGATGCTTTTCTATAGTATCTGGTTCTTTTCCTAATGCTTTTATGGTCTTTATTTCCATGGACACACACTGAGTCATGAGTGAGAGGTGGAGGCTCTATCCTTCCAGGCTCCATCCTGATTTTAATTTACCTGACCCCATGTGTTTGTGACCATGGGTGGGGCTTGCTTACAACTGTGTTGAGATGAGAAAGTACAACATCCTCTCCCCCCATGTTAGTGAATCTGGTGTATGTAAATACGTAAAGGACAAATTAAGTTGTGGGTCAAAGGACTTGGTTCTTGATGTCTCACCTTTATTCACTGTTTAAGCTCTTCTCGTGAGGTCTGTAGTTATAGCCATGATTGATAGGTGGTTATTTATTAAGATCAGGCAGGCCTCAGAGAGCTGGATAGGTTGAATATAAAGATACTAAAGAAAAGGAAAACAGAAAGTTTTAGTAATATAAAAATTACCCTGAAAGAAAACTTACTGGTTTCAAATCAATCCAACTCCAACACTTTGTAGCTATTTGATCTTAAGTTTCTTAGCTTCTGGGATCCTCAGGTCCTTCCTCTGTTAAATATGCTCAATAACAGCACCTGTATTTTCAGATTGTTATGTGATGGAGATGAACTAGTCTACTATTTGTAAAGCATTTAAGATAGTAGCTGCCAATAGAACATGCAATAAAAGTGTGTGTTAAATGCTCTAGACTTTTCCTTTGAAGTAAAAACGGTTGTGTTGTAAGTAGACCAGAAATGGCTTCATTCCTTCATGTGCTCTTTTAGCCCCTATTCTCCCAGGTCAATGTTTTCTAGACAGGTTCTTACCCACAGGACTGCCAAGAATTAAAACAATTTGGAGATAATCTCTCTATAGAAAGTTTTCAATACCTAGTATGAGGGTGGAACGTAGTGAACAAGTACCAGAAGACAGCCAACAGAACCACTTATCAGTCACAGCCTTGAACTGTCCTAAGCCTTACTGGGGACTTATTAAGGAATTACTCCACTTGGGACACATGAACTCTAGAAATCCAGCATTCTGCTTTCCATCTATCAGAAGAGTTTCAGAGGACTTGTGATGGGAAAGGCCTGAAATGAGCTCCTCTGTACATGGTGAAACGAAATCAAAAGATAGTATGTTGAGGTCCCTGAGACCAAGGAGGTACATATTGAAGGGATGGAAGTAAAGCTTCCCTGAAAAAGGCATCGCTATGGACAGAGCAAAAGTCCTCAATTTCATTACCTTCCATGTGAAATTTGGCCAGCTTTATTTGTAAGCAAAAAGGATAATTACCTCAATAAGTATGCAGCTATTGGGGCCAATAAAGATTTTGATGAGACAACAACTGTGTCAGTTGTTGTTTTAACTCTTCCTCTTTTATCTTGCAGCAGGTCCCTCTCTATATCACACTAGCCACAATATATCTATATGCATTTTAAAGTATTAGATCTTTTATTCCTGGAAACTCATTGTGTGTTTAAAGTCTTCTTGAAAAATGAAATATCTCAAATTTTAAAAAACAACAATCCAGCATGTATTAATGTTCAAAAATTAATTGCTTGCTTACTTTTATCAAGAGAAATATATCATGGTATTGTTGGGGATGGGGAAGTTTCCCCCTCTACCATTCTTTAGTTCTTGTGGCTGAAATAAAATTGAAACAAGACATTAACTGGCGAAAAATAAGCAAATTTTAATTTATGTACATGGAGGCCCCATAGAAATGGAACCTGAGAAGTGGACAAAGTAGGAAGCTTTTATGCTTTTAGACAAAGAAATAATAAATTTGTGAGGAATTGACAGAATAAAGAAACTTAGGCTTTGGGTACCTAATTAGTGAAGAACCTAAACAGAGCTTGGGCTTGGGGCAGTATATTAAAGAAATAACAAAGTTTGTTTACATGGGCCTTCAGCTGAAATTCCCTACCATTGGTGCTAAAGGTGTCCTCCTACCTCCAGATGCAGGGAGTGTACATTTCACATGAGAGATTTAATTCTTGCTTTCAGGGAGACAGAAAGGAGGGTCAGAGTGTCCCTCTTCCTTAGCTACTTCTTTAGTAACTTTAATTCAATAGGATCAATGTACCATTGAAGTACATTTAAGGACAGCCTAGCCTGGGCCCCAATAGCTACTTCCTCTGAAACTTGGAATTTCTCATATTTAAAGCTGAGCTGTTGACTATATAGAAAGAGAACAGGTTAGTAGGATCCTCCATTTCATTGAACCAACATTTTAGTTCTGAGAACAGATCAGTTAAACAGTTGTATCTCATTTATGAGGTGATGATGCAAATGGGCTCCCCAAGGCAGACATATGTGCAAGGAATCAGGTATTTAATAAGAGACACTTCTGTGGGAACAAAAGGAAAACAAAGGTTAATGAGACAGCAGATTATAAACCAGTTTCTGAGCCCAGGTTGCAGTCAGTCAAGCAGATTGCTAGATGTCAGGGACAAAGCATCTTTTGCATTTTGAATTATCTCTGAGGAAGTAATAGGATGCGTGGGTAAACTTTCTGAGTGGCTTATACGGAAACAGGCACAAGGATTGTTTAAATATGAGCTGTTGTAGTGATTTCTTTGAAATTTATATCACATCATGTAGCTTCAATTTGCAGGGCTTCAGGAAAAGCGCAGTTTTAGTTCTCAATAATCCCAAAACAAAAGAATAGGGAAAAATTGGAAACTTTAGAGAACTGCAGTTAGATATTGGAGAAAACTAGAAAAATTCAGTATCCAGTCCAATTTTCAGGTAAGTAACACAACCTCAAAAGAAAGTAATAGCACTAGAATTTAATATCTACAAGTGGGTATGATAGTTTAATTGAAACATATTTTTTCTCTCTAAAATCTCCTTAATTTTACAAAGACAAATAAAGACTAAGTTGTTTGCAAAATGTTTTAATTTAATAAACCTGACCTGATTATTTTCATAAGTCCAGCAAGAATAGTGATTACCCATGTAGGCTCTTTTAATTATGTTTTGCTGGAACTTGTTATAAGAAATCTCCAGATTAAACTTTTAATAACCTCTCAGGAACAGTAAGTCACACCAGGTACTCACCATCAGGTTTGCCTATAATAACTACAGATTTTGTGAATTCCACTCCTCTTGAAGTCCCCAAAGTATCCTAAGTTTCCTGGGCCTTCCAGGAAGGATCCTTCCTTATTTACCAGGTAAGGCTGCTGGAAACCCTGTTAACAAGGTACAGGGATTTTTTTCCAAGGGGCCTTATTGACTCCAAGAAGTCAGCCTTAGTTCCTCCAAGCTCTCTGGTCATATTTGTCTATGCATGTCTCTTTCCAATATGACATTCCAGTCAAAGCCTTGGTAATATAATCAGTGTTTCTAATTGTGTTGTATTATAAAGAGAACAGATTCTATTGAACTTATGCAAATAACTATACTGCCAAGGAAATAAGAATGCTCACTGAGAGTTTCTGAATTCTGGAAGGATCAGTTAGGGAGAAAAAGATCAATGTCTCAACTCTGCTTATAACAGTATGTCTTACCAAATCGTTGTAAATTTTTTTCAAATTTCCTATACTGAAAAAAAAAAAAGGATAAAAAATCAGTAGTATTTTAGACAAAAAGTTATAAAAATTATAATAATTCATCAGTTCATTTATTCCCATGTAATTCACTCTTGGTTTTTTAGTCCAGTTTTCCATTAGTTCTGTTGACCGTGCCTGATAATTGAGGTGACAGGGACAGTGCGAATCCAAGAAGTTTGCAAGTTTGTTGTTAAGGCTTATAGTATTTGCCCAGTGAAGTGAGTTCCTGATCACTGGAGATTGTGGAAGGTAGACCCCAAGCAGAAAACACATTTTTAAAAGTTTCTTTACCATTGTGAGGGCATCAGCTTTGCAGCAGGGGAAGGATTCAACCCATTTGAAAAACATACATACAGTAACAATAACATTTTGATAACCCAGTATTAAGTGGTAGTTGAATGAATTCCAGCTGCGGATGTCCAAAAGGTCCAGAGAAAGGAAGTCTGAAGCCACTGAGGACAAAATTATTTTTTCCCCACGGTTATGAGCCCAGCAGCTCAGACACTGCAGGTAGACTGTTTTCTTAATTTTATAGAAATCTTCCTGCCAATGTTTATTTACAATTTGAATTATTTTAGCTTCACTATGATGGGTGAAGAAATGCAAGGAGAAAAACAAAAAACTGAGGTTTTCCAGAAAGCCATGAAGAACCAAATGGCCATTTTGGTTTCCCATTGCCCTGTTTGTTAATTTAGAGCTATTGCTTATCCATCTTAATTTCTCTCATTTAGGTGCAGACTGTTGCTTTGTCACAAGCACCTTGAGATCGCATAAATCTGCCAATAAGCATTTTTTTGTTCTGTTTTGTTTTGTTTTGTTTTTGTTTTGTTTTTGTTTTTGCAGAAGCAGAATGAACTTCAACCACATGTGCCACAACCTTACAGATTCTGTTGGTGCTGCTTTTTCGCGAAAGTCAGGGCATTTCCCTGATACTTGAGTTCAGTCCCTTTAGCATAAGCCTCAATTTTAATGACAGATAACATCTTATGTCAGAACATATATGACTTCCATGACTTTTATGTAGTTTCTGGGAACACTTATAGTACAAATCCATACAGACACAACATAAAGAAGAGTTAATGTTACTTCTTATTTGACAATGTGTCCCATGTAATTTAATATATCAAATATATTTAGTTTAACATTGCTCTTTTCATAAAGGAGAGAAAACAAATTTTTGAGATACTTCAAGAACCCTCTAACATAATTCATATCTCAAAGTTAGTTCTAACTCAAAAAGACTTTATTTAGAATTTGCTTTTGGGGAAGTTTGCCAAAATTATCAAAAAAGCTTAAAAACACGGTCATATAGGTGACAGTAGAACAAATCATGGTCATCCATTTAACTAAAACAACAATTAAAGACTTCATAGGCAAATGTAGAAGGTTATATTAAACTTTGCTCTTTATTATTGAGAGAACTAGGCTTCCTTAAGTAAGCAAAGACCTGATAAAGATAACATATAATGTATTGATTATTTTGACAAGACACAGGTTGTTTCTTCTAGCAGATTACTTAAATATAAAGAAAAACCTTTCATAATCTCTTATTATCAGGAGTAGACCAATAGAAAAAAAAACAAAAAAAAACAAAACCTTTTAACAAAGTGAGAAAACCCGTTCTAATTTTCTACCAGCTTAATTTTGATATTAAAACTCACCTATTAAATTAAATTCATTCCAGTCTTACTCAGTCCTGACCACACATACAGTTCCTTTCCAAAGATTCCTTTATTTACAAATATTTTACAGATTTCTATGTCCATTTTAATTTGTCCCTGGTTTTCTTTCCCATTTAGAAATCACCAACTTTGGGACAAAATAATTTTTTTTTCCTAAACAAAAAACATCTCCATACTTTATATCTTTTCTTACCCCCAAACACATCCTTTTTCTATTATTATATCTGGTAGTTTTAACCACATATACTAATTAAAGTTCTTAAACCTTTGAAATCTTAATTTCTTTAGTGAAAATAAGCAATTGTGAATTGCATTAGCATTTTGTGGCTTAGGAAGCACAAATACATTTTATAATTTTAGAAACATATGTTATTTCATAGTACAGTCTTTCAGTAAAGCACAAGATAAAATTACTAACAAATACAAACATACTTAGTTTCTCTGTGCTAAGAGATAAAAAGTAAGTATAAACATATTGTTTAACAATTAATGTTTCAATATTTTATCTTACATGGAAATGATGTAGATATTCAGAGAATTCCCATCATTTAATTTAACTTAGCAAAAAATCTAAGGATGTAATTACCAAAGAGACTAAGAAACTATTTTCAGTAGACATTTTTTTTTTTTTTGCGGTAGCGGGCCTCTCACTGTTGCGGCCTCTCCTGTTGCAGAGGACAGTCTCCAGACGTGCAGGCTAAGAGGCCATGGCTTACGGTCCCAGCCGCTCAGCGGCATGTGGGATCCTCCCAGACCGGGGCATGAACCTGTGTCCCCTGCATCAGCAGGCGGACTCTCAACCACTGTGCCACCAGGGAAGCCCCAGTAGACATTTTTAAAAAAAATATTGGTAAGAAGTTCACCTAACAACTCTTTACCCATTTACATCTATTTAATCTATTTGTTCTTAATAATCATACTTAGATTACTCATGAAAATTTCCTGAGACATTAAAGCAGTTAGAAATTATGTCATTTTTATATTTGCTTTTCTAACAAAGTTTGCATCAGAAGCAACATTAGCCCATTTGACAAATGAACCCAGGTGGAATAAAAGTTGTTTATCTGCATTATATTTAATGTTAACTCTGAAGACATACCTGTATTTACTGAACCAACAAGCTTCAAATTAGCTTTTATTTACTAAAGATTATCTTAGATCATGTGAACTTGAAGCACATTTGAGTTAGCTTTTAATATCTTTTTGACAATTTTTATATAGGCACTTGTTTGTTAAAGCCAACTAAGTAGAGCTCTTGGCAATCCTACCCAGAGGTAACATACACATACAGACAGTCACAACAAGAGATCTCATATTTTCATGTTAAAAATTTAGTCATGAAGCAGATGCAATAGAAAACTCACTAGTTTATAAAAATCATTATTCACTGAGATGGCTAAAGTCCTTACTTATTTTAGAGAAGATGTTTAATATCTGTATTTGCCCTGGACATACAATGTTAAATAAGTTGTTATTTATAAGAGTTTAGGAATGAGAGTCCTTTTAGCATTTTGTGCTGAAAAAGGCCCCCTTTTGTCTTTTCTTTCTTTTTTTTTTTAATTGTAGTATCATGTTCTACCCATTGAGTTAGTTAATAAGGGCTCAGTCTCAAGCTATGTGAGGTACCTTTTCATTTCAAAGACATGGTAAGGTTTATAACTTTAAGGGACAGAGAAAGAAAATGTAAGTTTTCTCCTAAGAGTTTTAGAATATATTGCTCTATTATTATAAGTTTTAGGGTAATTATTGTTAAAACATATTTTCTTAAGTGCAGGACAATTTTCATCCAATATCTTGATCTTTTATAATATCTAAAAGCACTTTGAGAGGAATAGGTGAGGCCTTGGGACTAGTAAAGATTTGGTGGGCCTTGACATGTTTCTAGAGGTGTACTTCTGGTTTTATAGAGATTTGCAAGAAAAAGACAGATTCTGTTGGCCCTTGAATATTGGCCTCCAGCTGATTTATTTCCTCACTATTTGTAGGAAGGTCTGGGGAATTGCTGAAGTAATGGGGTGATTTTTAAGAAAGGGAGTTTATATTAGATTTTTGTTTAAGTTGGATTTCTGTTCTTTTAATAAAAGATTCTTTAGAACTCTTTTTTGTCCCTTATAATTTGATTCTCTCATAAGCACCAATCTGGCAGCTGTTTATGATGACAGCTTTCAAACATTTATTTCCTTTTAATTATAGCCAATTGAAAGCATCCGTCATCAGGCCATTGATGAGTAGGCTCATATATTGATTTCAACTAGGGATTCAAACCAATAAACATTTTATTATGGCTTAACGAAAGAAACAAGACAAGTGTCACGAGCTAGTATGTGGCTCTAACAAGATTTAGAAAGTTCACTTCCAGTGTTTGTTAGTCTAAGAAAGTAAAATCCCTTTGTTGCTATAGGCGGAAAGAATAGTGTAGAGAAAACGGTGTCTCTGGTGTCAAACAAAAACACGAGGTACCTCCAGACATAAATGTGCTACTAGTTAATGGCACCATGCAGGTGCAACAGGAGTGGGACTATTCCAACACTAACAAGCAATGAATGTTGAGACGAGAAAGGCCCCTTAAGGATTGGGGCTCCTTATGACAAACTCCCCTGAGAACTTGCTCAGCCAGACAAAGAGAGAGTGCTGCTTGTGACTTCATGTGTTGGAACCCAGTCAGTTCCATTGGCCAACACATGCACCCCAGTAAATGCACCTTCCTGAAGGCAGAGACCAGAGAGAATATTTTCACTGGACATAAGCCAAGCTCTCAGAACACATAATAAGACTGAAGGAAAAAAAAACTTCATCTGTTTTTTCATAAGGAACCCACAGTAAAGCTTGCCTAATTGACACCAGTTTGGTAAGAACTATTAACTCACCAGTCTGAGATCTTAGGCTCTGAGGGCAGACTTAGAGGGCCTATGCCTGTGTTCTGCCCTATGGTTCTTGCTCCTTATGAAAAACATCACAAGAGACAGAGACAAAGAAAAACAGTGACCAACTCTGGGAGGTAAAAGATTCCCAGGAGTTGCTCATCCAAGGATCTAGCAACACTAAAATTTTCTCCTATCTAAATTCAGAGAGAGAGAAAAGGGACTCACATCACTTTCCTTTCCATCAGACCCTATAGGCAGAGGTTTGAGAGGCTGACATGGTAAGAAATCTTACCTTCTACAGGCCTTTGTCAGATTTCCCAGGATCTGTCAGTTTCAGCAGACTTAGGGTGGGAAGCAGGGTCCAGCCAGCCTTCTGCCTGGCTCAACAAGTGTCTGGGAGGGGGACATTTTCCCTTCTACCCCTTTAGAGTCCTTGTACCTGGACTAATAATAAAACTGACACAAGACAGATTAACAGGAGAAAAAGAAACAACTTTTATTTCATGTGCGTGGGGGTCCCATAGAAATGGAACCTAAGAAGTGGACAAAGCAGGCAGGCTTTATACTTTTAGATAAAGAAAAAATAAATTTGGAGGAATTGACAGAATAAAGAAACTTAGATTTGGGATACCCACTTAGTGAAGAACCTAAACAGAGTTTGGGTTTGGGGTAGTAAATTTAAAAAGTAATAAGGTTTTTAAACATAGGCTTCTTAGCCCGAACTCCTTGTCTTTGTCATAAGAGTGTCCTTCTAACTCTAGATGCAGGGAGGGTGTCTTTTACATGACATTTATTTCTTGCTTTCAGGGAGACAGAAAGGAAGGTCAGAGTGTCCCTTGTGCTTAGCTGCTCCTATGGTAACTTTCATTTAAAATAAACAATATGTCATTGAGGCCCATTTTGGGGTGGTCTACTCTGGGCCCCAATAGTCCCAAGTATACTGGACACCACCCATCTGCATCCTCTGATAACTCTGAAGAATATGACTGAATATCTTATTTATTGAAAAAGTAAAAAGGTTTCTTTCCCTGGTTACAAGCTCTTAAGAAAGTAAAGCTATTTTTACTACATGCAGAAATAAAATGTGCTAGTGAAACAAACACATGTAAATCTGACAATCAGGGGGCAAAATTACCATTTCCTTCTTTGTTTAAAACTTCGGTCTCTATAAAGAGAAAAAAAATCACCATAAATTCTCCAGACAAATACAACAATAAATTTCTCTGTATATTCTTCCATTTTGTATATTCTTCCATTATTTTTTAAACTACATGGGAATCAATCAGTACATAATATATCGTATTAATTTACGTCCTTTAAAAGCACATATGCATTTTATCAAGTAGTTTGTATTCTTCCTGCAACTGGCATTTTATTTTTCATGCAATATTATGTTAAGATTAAACTTATTTGATTGAACTGTTGTTTAGTATTTCATTATATTTGATTTATCTATTTATCTTGATATACACACCCCTCTTTCTGTGGCTATTTAGTTTAAACTTTTTCTTCCTAAATTTTCATTCTGTGTTCACTTGTGTTCCTTAGATTCCAAATGGATATTCTTCAGTGATTCTTGTAAGTATTCAGTTTCACTGCAGTATCTCAGGAGCAATTGACATCAAACCAACAACTTCAATGACCCTAGAAACCCAGCCTCCTCACCAGCTACCCTGACCTTCCTTAATTATCAGCTCCCTACAGTTCCCACCTGCTTGGGTATTTTGAGTAATGGCAGCTATTTATGCTCAAACTTATTAAACATGTTGAAATGAATGGAAGTCTAACCTTTGGCACCTGAAGTGAGTCTTGAGAGGCTAGTGTACCTGAAAAGAAATGGAGGAACTAATAAAGCCACCAAAAGTTGTGCTTAGTCATTTGGGTTTGGCCATCTCCTTACCACCCCAACCCATGCCTGACACCAAAGACAGGACTCCATATTTACAAGGAGTAGAAGGAAACCTACTAATTTACTATTGGAGGAAGAGGGGTAGATTAAGGAGGAAGACACCTTTGAATGAAATATTAGCATCATCTGGGTCTAGGGAGCTATGTCCTGTGCCATAAGCAATGCACTGAATTATAAGCAACCAATCCCGGATGGATTCACCTTACCAAGATTCAGCCACTTTCTTTTTCATGACCAACTCAAGTTGGGTGTGGTATATACTGAGGAATGTTGTTGGTGGTAAAGGCTTCTGAAAAGATAGAGTGTCCTATAGCAGCTATAACAAATTTCCATAAATCTGGCAATTTAAGATGAGAGAAATTTATTCTGGAACAGTTCTAGAGGCCAGAAATTTGACAATAGTATCACTGGGACAAAATCAAGGTGTTGGCAGGGCTGAGCTCCCTCCAGATGCTCTAGTGGAGCCCCCTCTTGCATATTATGTGCACATTGGGGTAGTAACAGTACTTCTTTCATAGGGTAGGGATGATGATTAAATAAGTTAATACAAGTAGAAGCAATATAAAATGTCTGGCACGTGGGCAACACCTAATTAATGTTGGTTAGTATTATTTGGATAAGAACAATGTCCATTCTGAAGTAACATCCGAATAAATACACTTTTCATAAATTACTGTCAAGTGTGTCCAAAGCCTAATGCAATCCTTGGGACACTCAGTTCCGAGGATAATTGCATTGTAGTAAAAGCACAACTATAGAGGCAGAGCTTAAAAATTATGCCGGTTGTGCTCTGTCCATAAGAGAGGCCTCAGGATACTTCTTGGAATAATTACCTGAGTGGGTTTTTTTAGTCATGTTGATTCAGGAAATGTAGGCACACCCTGGGGAAGGAGGGAAGGAAAAATATAAAGGAGGGGAGAAAAAGAAAAAATTCCAATAATATAAGTCCTTTTCAATCTATTGATTTAACCTAATCTGGTCCTGAAAGACAGAATTTAGGGGAGGAGTTGGGCCAATATTCACTCAGGATTTGGGGACCTTCTGGAGGAGAGAGTCTCAAGATCCAAGAAACTTCTTCCCTGAGAGTGAATCGAAAATAGTGTGTGAAAGGACATCTGAAAGGCAGGGTCTGCTGGAGGGTCACTCGGTAAACAGAGTAAAGTTGCTATTTTCCTAAAAGATGGGTTGCAGTACTATCTTTGAATCTCATGTTTTGAATCCTCTGGATTCAGTGGAATTTTGGGGGGAAGCTTCCCCTAGTCCAACCCACTCCCTGGTTCCTTCCAGGTGTGCTCTCTCTTGCCTGTACTCCTTTTGCCAGAGGTAAGATGTTTTTATTCTTATTCCAACACAGGAAGGTTAATTTGAAGGCCATGACAGTGGCGGGAGCAAAGTGAGGGAAAGAGAAGAGAGCAATGTCATTAAAACCCTGGAACCTTTATAGAATCATGAAGGGGCAAAGCAGCCAATGTTTTTTGTTCAGAAGAGGAACCAATTTTCTAATCTGAGAGAATCTGCAGGTTTCCACAGATCTTAGAAACTTGGCTGGTGGAGGTGGATGCATTTAGGTCTGGGAGAGAAAAATCAGCCTGTGTTGAATTTAAAACTCTTTCAATGGTTGCTTCTTGCCTGTCATAGGACAGCTTATTTGGAGCCCGATGGTGTGGGGAGCAGTCAGTCTGAAGCTGGCAAGTGTGGACTACCAGCTGTTATCACTACATAAGAAGATGCAGAGAGTGGCTAGGATCCACTGAAAAGATCTCCTGCTTCCCTTTCTTGATGAGCATTCTTGAGTTTCTCCTCAAGGGACAGCTGGCACTGCTGAGATGGAAAAACAGATTGTCTATGTGATGTGCAGAGCTCAGATGATGCTTGTGGTGGGGGTGGAGGGGTGTCCAGGGTGCCAGTACTCTACGTGGTGACATGCCACATTTAGTAAGCTGCCTGCATGTGCATATTTTTTTTTAATTAGCAGTTTTTCTAAGTTACAAGCATATGCTTTGTCACAGTTTGTTGTTTAAATGGTAAGCTACTATGTTCTTTAGTGAGATCTCAAGGCTTATTTGAGTGAGATTTGCTTAGCATCAGCAGCACAGCACCACATGTCATGCCCTGACTTTCCTGCACATGTCCCAGGCCCCCTCTCGCCAGAACTCTGACTCTTGCATCCTCCAAATATGCAACCTGGGAAGACACAAAGGGCACATAAGTGTAGATTCTGCTTTGAACTCCGCTATGAGAATGGAGTAAGCAAATGGTCCAGAGAAAGCTCAGGGACAAAGAGTGAATGACACTTATCCAGAATCAAGGACATGTTCTGTTAAATTCTGGTAAGAAATGCAGTGGAAGCCAGAAGCTCACAATGGCGTGGGTAACAAAGACTTAGAAAAATCTGGGGGTAAATATAAACAGAGACACAGAATAGACCAAGAATGTCACCAACAAGAATAGCATTTGAAGCTGAATTGAAAAGTTTCTGAGGTAGTGGCTCCTTGCCTATGCTCCTAGACTGCCAGGCTCCCAGCGGTGTGTGACCACCAGTTCTCCAAGATGACCTGTCATTCCACTTGCCTCTTCAGAACCCAAGTTTTATAATGTTCCGTACTTGGCTTATTCTGGGGATTCCCTAGAACATACTTGCATGTTACCCTAGGAGGGCTCACCTGGATCTTCAGGAATTTTCCTTCTAGTTCAAAGCTTTACTGGAGTTAGAGTTATAAGTAAGGTTTTTCTTGTTTTTTTTTTTTTTTTTCTCTTCTGAAAAATTTAGGCTAACATGATACTGTGGCTTTCTTTAAGGGAAGAACATAAATGAAGAGGCAGAAGCTTGTCTTTTTTCTATCCTTCACTACAATTGAATACTTAACTGTATCACAACACTCCCTCTTGATATACCTGAAGAGACTCCCCTACCCTTCCTTCACATACCTAAACTTTTGCTATCACTAATCTGTTCACTATAAGTGGGTTATTTCATGAATTGTTTATAAATGGAATCAGCTAATATGTATCTTTTCAATACTGGATTTTTCATTTGCATGGTTTCCTGGTGGTTCTCCAAATTTTTGTGTTTTTCAACAGTTTATTCCCTTAGAGACAACCTTGTAGTTCTGGATTGCAGTAATGGTACATACACACACAAATATTTAAAATAATAATTTAAAATAATAACCATTATTATTTAAAATAATTTAAAATGATAGTAATACACACACGCATATATTGTCACATATTTTTCATTTACATTCTATTAATATGGTGAATTATACTGATAATTTGATTTTTTTATTTTATTTTTTTGAGGTTCGTGGGCCTCTCACTGTTGTGGACTCTTCCGTTGTGGAGCACAGGCACCAGATGCACAGGATCAGCGGCCATGGCTCATGGGCCCAGCCGCTCCACGGCATGTGGGATCCTCCTGGACCGGGGCATGAACCCCTGTCCCCTGCATCGGCAGGCAGACTCTCAAACACTGCGCCACCAGGGAAGCCCTATACTGATACTTTTGCATGATAAAACAGACCTTATTTCTGAGGTAAATAATCCTTGGCCATGATGTTTTATTCTTTAATATTTTGTTTTATTCAATTTGTTAAATTTTGATAGGAAGCTTGCTATCTTTGTTAATAAGGATTAGTTTTGCTTAGTTGTTTAAATATAATTTTCTGGTTTGCATATCAGGATAAAGTTGGTCTTATAAAATGGCTGGGAAATCCTCTTTTATGTTTCATTTTCTGAAAAAAATTACACAGGATTGACATTGATTCTTCCTTAAATATTTGGTAGCTTTCACTAGTGAAGTAAATTGGTCACAAAGTTGTCTTCATGGGAATGCTTGAATGAGCTTTTTAGTTGTGTCTTTCAAGGAACTTGACATTGGTACATGTCTCTGTGCACTTGAAAATAATGTGTATTCCTCTCTCAATGGGTATATGAGTTTATAAAAGTCTTTTAGGACACGTTTCTTTCAGAAGGTTGATTATTGACTTTTGCTCTTATCTGGATTATTTCCTTTCTTCTCCTGATATTGGGTTTAGTTTAGTTTCGTAGGTAAAAAATACTCAGTCATTGATTTGAGACCTCTCCTCTTCTCTAATGTAGGTATTCAGTGCAGTAGATCCCCCTCTGAACCCTGCTAAACATATATTCCAGAAAAGTAAAAACTTATTTTCACAGAGAAACTTGTAAAGAAAGGTTTATATCAGCTTTATTAGTAATAGCACAAACCTGGATCCTATCCAAATGTCCTTCAAAAGGTGAGTGGTTAAAAAAACTGTGTTTTTTTTTCATACCACAAGTACTACTCAGCAAGAAAAGGGAAAAACTATTAAAAATCACAATAATTTGGACAGAAAAACTACAAGGTTCTGCCAAATTCATTTATGTTCCTCCCCATGAGAAGTTGTAGGATCGTCTTCATCTAAATGTTTCAGTAAAGGACAAACCTACAAAATCTTTACTCATAGCTCTGACTCCAGTAAAGCTTTGAACTGGCTGGAAAATTACTGAAGATCCAGGTGACCCCTCATGGGGGAGATGCATGCATGTTCTGGGGAATCCCCAGAATAAGCCAAGTAGGAGATTTTATAAAAACTTGGGTTTTATAGTTGTACCTTTACTTATTTGTAATTACTTTCTCCCACAGAAAGAAAACTGGCTCTCCATATCTACAATATGTTAACTTATTTATCCAACTCTAGTATATATATACTGGACTTTCAGATTGCTATTCTAGATCCCTGTGAGAAACGAACTTACCTACTGGAGTACAGTGTGTACAGTTCTTTTTTTGTCTTTAGCATGTATAAGTATCCAGCTAACATATTGTCTGCAGTTCATTTTCCCCACCCTCTTCTGTATGGTTATTTGCTTCATTGTAAAGAGTTATATGCATTTGCTTTCATGTGCATTCTACCTTGGTTTCTTTCCAGTTTTATCAAAATATCACATGGTATATCTCAAATATATACAATTTTTATTTTTGAGTATACCTAAATAAAGATAAGGGAAAAAACAGTGGAAAAAAGATCAATAATGTATAGTCTTTTAAAGATATTAAAAGTCTTTAAGTCTTTTAATGATGCTCAAACAGTAGTAGTCCATTCTCAAAATATATTAACTTTGCCCTATACTCACATCTTATTAAAAATTAACTCAAATTGGAACATAGATCTAAATATAAAGTGTAAAATTTTAAGAGTTGGAAAAGAAAACATAGGAGATAATCTTGTTAATGTGAGTTAAGCAAAGATTGAAAAAAAAAAAAAAACAAGTACAAACTACATAGAAACAGATCACACTGCAGGACATGTGTAGTGTCTCTGTGCACAGCCTGCCTCCACCTTGAGTTGAGTGTCCGGTGACGAGCTTCAGCACACGTTCCGAGCTGAGGTGTCAGCTCAGCCATTTCATGAGGAACTCTGGTCTGAAGGGCCAGGGGCAAGGCCCCTGCACAGGGCTCGCTATGAACAAGTGAAACAGACTAAGCACAAAGGGAAAAAAAGTGGATGGGCTAGGCCTGAAGTGACAATGCCAGATTTATGTCCTTTCCAGATGAAATGGGGATCCTCTAACAACAGGACGTGTGAGGAGAGGGGACCTTCAAGGTGGCAGAGAAGTAAGAAATGGAGATCAACTTCCTCCGCACCAATACCTCAAAAATACATCTACATGTGGAACAACTCCTACAGAACACCTACTGAATGCTGGCAGAAGACCTCAGACTTCCCAAAAGCCGTGATGCTGACAGGGTCTTGGTGCTCTGGCTGGCTGTCAGCCTCTGAGGTGGGAGAGCTAAGTTCAGGATAATGGGCCACCAGAGAACTCCTGGCCCCACATAATATCAATTGGCAAGAGCTCTCCCAGCGATCGCTGTCTCAAAGCTAAGACCCAGCTCCACTCAATGACCAACAAGCTCCAGTGCTGGATAACCCATGCCAAACAACTACCAAGACAGGAACACAGCCACACCCACTAGCAGACAGGCTGCCTAAAATCATTATAAGATCACAGAGACACCAAAACACAACACCGGATGTGGTCCTGCCCACTAGAAACAACAGACGCAGCCTCATCCAACAGAATACAGGCACCAGCCCCCTCCACCAGGAAACCTACGCAACACACTGAACCAACTTTACCCACTGGGGGAAGACACCAAAAACAATGGGAACTACGAACCCACAGCCTGCAAGAAGGAGATGCCAAACACAGTAAGTTAAGCAAAATGAGAAGACAGAGAAATATGCATCAGATGAAGGAGACATAAGCATCAGATGAAGGAGTAAGGTAAAAACCCACAAGACCAACCAAATGAAGAGGAAATAGGCAGTCTACCTAAAAAATAATTCAGAGTAATGTTGCTAAAGATGATCCAAATTCTTGGAAATAGAATGGAGAAAATACTAGAAATATTTAATAAGGACCTAAAAGAACTAAAGAGCAAACAAACAATGATGAACAACAGAATAAATGAAATTTAAAATTCTCTAGAAGGAATCAATAGCAGAATAATTGTGTCAGAAGAGTGGATAAGTGACCTGGAAGATAAAATAATGGAAATAACTACTGAAGAGCAGAACAACAAAAAAGGAATGAAAAGAATTGAACAACAAAAAAGGAATGAAAAGAATTGAGGATGGTTTCAGAGACTTCTGGGACAACATTAAACACACCAGCATTCGAATTATAGGGGTCCTAGAAGAAGAAGGGAAAAAGAAAGGGACTGAGAAAATATTTCAAGAGATTATAGTTGAAAAGTTCCCTAATATGGGAAAGGAAATAGTCAATCAAGCGCAGGAAGTGCAGAGTCCAATACAGGATAAAGCCAAGGAGAAACACACCAAGACACATAGTAATCAAACTATCAAAACTTAAACACAAAGAAAAAAATATTGAAAGTAGCAAGGGAAAAGCAACAAATAACACACAAGGGAATCTCCATAAGGTTTACAGCTGATATTTCAGCAGAAACTCTGCAAGACAGAAGAGAGTGGCAGCATATGTATAAAGTGATGAAAGGGAAAAACCTACAACAAAGATTACTCTAACCAGCAAGGACTTCATGCAGATTCGATGGAGAAATTAAAGCCTTTCAGACAAGCAAAAGTTAAGAGAATTCAGCACCACCAAGCCAGCTTTACAACAAATGCTACAGGAACTTCTCTAGGCAGGAAACACAAGATAAGAAAAGACCTTCAATAACAAAACAAAACAATTAAAAACATGGTAATAGGAAAATACATATCAAAAATTACCTTAAATGTAAATGGATTAAAGGCTCCAACCAAAAGACTTGGATGGACTGAATGGATACAAAAACAAGACCTGTATGTATGTTGTCTAAAAGAGATCCACTTCAGACCTAGGTAAACATACAGACTGAAAGTGAGGGGATGGAAAAAGATATCCCATGCAAATGGAAATCAAAGCAAAGTTGGAGTAGCAATTCTCATATCAGAAAATAATAGACTTTAAAATAAAGACTATTACAAGAGAACAAGAAGGACCCTACATAATGATCAAGGGATCAATCCAAGAAGAAGATACAACAATTGTAAATATTTATGCACCCAACATAGGAGCACCTCAATATATAAGGCAAATTCTAACAGCCATAAAAGGGGAAATTGACAATAACACAATAATAGTAGGGGACCTTAATAACCTACATTCACCAATGCACAGATCAATGAAAATAAAAATAAATAAGAAAACACAAGCTTTAAATGTAACATTAAACAAGATGGATTTAATTGGTATTTATAGAACATTCCATCCAAGAACAACAGAATATGCTTTCTTTCAGGTGCTCATGGAACATTTTCCAAGATAGATCATATCTTGGGTCACAAATCAAGCCTTGGTAAATTTAAGAAAATTGGAATTGTATCAAGTATCTTTTCTGACCACAAAGCTATGAGACAAGATATCAATTACATGAAAAAACCTGTAAAGAATACAAACACATGGAGGCTAAATAATACACTATTAAATAACCAAGAGATCACTGAAGAAATCAAAGAGGAAATCAAAAAATACTTAGAAACAAAGGACAATGAAAACACGACAATGCAAAACCTATGGGATGCAGCAAAAGCAGTTGTAAGAGGGAAGTTTACAGCAATACAATCCTACTTCAAGAAACAAGAAAAATCTCATATGAATAACCTAAACTTATAACTAAAGCAATTAGAAGAAGAAAAAAAAACACACAAAGTTGGCAGAAGATAAGAAACCACAAAGATCAGATCAGAAATAAATGAAAAACAATGAAGGAAACAATAGCAAAAATGAATACAACTAAAAGCTGTTTCCTTGAGAAGTTAAAAAAAATGATAAACCATTAGCCAGATTCATCAAGAATAAAAGGAAGAAGATTCAAATCAACAGTATTTGAAATGAAAAAGGACAGGTAAAAACTGATACTGCAGAAATACAAAGGATCATGAGAGATTACTACAAGCAACTATATGCCAATAAAATGGACAACCTGGAAGAAAGAGACAAATTCTTAGAAAAGCCCAACCTTCCAAGACTGAACCAGGAAGAAATAGAAAAGATAAACAGACCTATCACAAGCACTGAAATTGAAACTGTGATTAAAAATCTTCCAACCAACAAGAGCCCAGGACAAGATGGCTTCACAGCTGAATACTATCAAACATTTACAGAAGAGCTAACACCTATCATTCTCAAACTCTTTCAAAATATAGAAGCGGAGGGCTTCCTGGTGGTGCAGTGGTTGAGAGTCTGCCTGCTGATGCAGGGTACACGGGTTTATGCCCCAGTCTGGGAGGATCCCACATGCTGCGGAGCAGCTGGGCCCGTGAGCCATGGCCGCTAAGCCAGCACATCCGGAGACTGTGCTCCATTACGGGAGAGGCCACAACAGTGAGAGGCCCATGTACCACAAAAAAAAAAAACAAAAAACAAAAAACAAACAAAAAAAATAGAATATAGCAGCGGGAGAAACACTCCCAAACTCATTCTATGAGGCCACCATCACACTGATAACAAAACCAGACAAAGATATAACAAAAAAAGAAAACTACTGGCCAATATCATTTATGAACATAGATGCAAAATGCTCAACAAAATAATAACAAACAGAATCCAACAGCATATTAAAAAAATACTCCACCATGATCAAGTGGGGTTTATTCCAGGAATGCAAAGATTCTTCAATATATGCAAATCAATCAATGTGATACACCATATTAACAAATTGAAGGGGAAAAACCACATGATCATCTCAATAGATTCAGAAAACCTTTGACAGAATTCAACACCCATTTATGATAAAAACTCTTTAGAAAGTAGGCATAGGGGGAACTTACCTCAACATAATAAAGACCATATGTGACAAACCCTCAGCTCACATCGTTCTCAGTGTTAAAAACTGAAACCCTTTTCACGAAGATCAGGAAGAAGACAAGGTTGCCCACTCCCACCACTATTATGCAACATAGTTTTGGAAGTTTTAGCCACAGCAATCAGAGAAGAAAAAGAAATAAAATGAATACAAATTGGAAAAGAGGAAGTAAAACTGTCAATGTCTGCAGATGACATGATACTATACATAGAGAATCGTAAAGATTCTACCAGAAAACTACTAGAGCTTATCAATGAATTTTGTAAGGTTGCAGGTTACAAAATTAATGCACAGAAATCTCTTGCACTCATATACACTAATGATGAAAAATCTGAAAGAGAAATTAAGGAAACACTCCAATTTACCATTGTAAAAAAAAGAATAAAATACCTAGGAATAAACCTACCTAAGGAGACAAAAGACCTGCATGCAGAAAACTATCAGACACTGATGAAAGAAATGAAAGATGATACAAACAGATGGAGAGATATACCATGTTCTTGGATTGGAAGAATCAACATTGTGAAAATGACTCTACTACCCAAAGCAACCTACAGAGTCAATGCAATCTCTATCAAACTACCAATGGCATTTTTCACAGAACTAGAACCAAAAATTTCACAGTTTGTATGAAAGCACAAAAGATGCAGAATAGCAAAAGCATTATTGAGAAATACAAATGGAGCTGGAGGAATCAGGTTTCCTGGCTTCAGATGATACTAAAAAGCTACAGTAATCAAGGCAGTATGATAGTGGCACAGAAACAGAAATATAAATTAATGGAACAGGATAGAATACTCAGAGATAAACCCATGCACATATGGTCAACTTATCCTTGATAAAGGAGGCAAGAATATACAATGGAGAAAGGACAGCCTCTTCAATAAGTGGTGCTGGGAAAAGTGGAAAGCTACACATACAAGAGTGAAATCAGAACACTCCCTAACATCATACACAAAAATAAACTCAAAAAGGATTAAAGACCTAAATGTAAGGACAGGCAGTATAAAACTCTTAGAGGATAACATAGGCAGAACACTCTGTGACATAAATCACAGCAAGATCCTTTTTGACCCACCTCCTAGAGAAATGGAAATCAAAACAAAAATAAACAAATTGGACCTAATGAAACTTAAAAGATTTTCCACACGAAAGGAAACCATAAACAAGACGAAAAGACAACCCTCAGAATGAAGCAACTGACAAAGCATTAATCTCCAAATACACAAGCAGCTCATGCAGCTCAATATCAAAAAAGCAAAGAACCCAATCCAACAATTGGCAGAGGGCTTCCCTGGTGGCACAGTGGTTGAGAATCTGCCTGCCAATACAGGAGACAAGGGTTCGAGCCCTGGTCTGGGAAGATCCCACATGCCGCGGAGCAACTAGCCCTGTGAGCCAAGAAGACCAAAATATACATTTCTCCAAAGAAGATATACAGATCACCAACAAACACGTGAAAGGATGCTCAACATCACTAATCATTAGAGAAATGCAAATCAATACTACAATGAGGTATCAACTCACAGCGGTCAGAATGGCAATTATCAAAAAATCTACAAACAATAAATGCTGGAGAGGGTGTGGAGAAAAGGGAACACTCCTACACTGTTAGTGAGAATGTAAATTGATATAGCCACTATAGAGAACAGTATAGAAGTTCTTTAAAAAAATAAAAATAGAACTACCGTATGAACCAGCAATCCCACTACTGAGCATATATCCTGAAAAAAACATTATTCAAAGAGAGTCATGTACCACAAGGCTCACTGCAGCACTATTTACAATATCCAGGACTGGGAAGCAACCTAAATGTCCATCGACAGATGAATGGATAAAGAAGATGTGGCACATATATACAATGGAATATTGCTCAGGCATAAGACAAAATGAAATTGAGTTATTTGTAGTGAGGTGGATGGACATAGAGTCTGTATACAGAATGAAGTAAGTCAGAAAGAGAAAATCAAATGCCATATGCTAACACATATACATGAAATCTAAAAAAAAAACCCAAAAAGGTTGTGAAGAGCCTAGGGGCAGGACAGGAATAAAGATTCAGACTTAAGAGAGTGGACTTAAGGACACGGGGAGGGGGAAGAGTAAGCTCGGATGAAGTGAGAGAGTGGCATTGACACATATACAGTACCAAATGTAAAAGAGATAGCTAGTGGGAAGCTGCCGCACAGCACAGGGAGATCAGCTCTGTGCTTTGTGACCACCTAGAGGGGTGGGATAAGGAGGGTGGGAGGGAGATGCACGTGGCAGGGTATATGGGGATATAAGTATACGTATAACTGTTTCACTATGTTATAGAGCAGAAACTAACACAACAATGTAAAGGAATTATACTCCAATAAAGATGTTAAAAATAAATAAATAAAATAAAAGGTGTGAAGAGTGAAAGCAAAACTACATAAGAACAGAAATTGGTAAGATGGACTTGATAAAATGAAAAGATTTTGATCTTCATGAGACCCTATTAAAAATATGAGAAAGCAAGCCAGCAAATGAGAAAAAATATTTCTAAAATATATATTCACAAACAAATTTTATCTAGAATATATAGAGAACTTTTACAACCTGATCATAATAAAGAACCCAATAGAAACAACCCAATGCAAAATGGGCAAAAGATTGAAACAGATATTTCCCCAGAAATATATGTAGATGGGAAATTAGGACATGAAACATTTCTCAAGAGCCTTCATTATTTAGAGAGGCAGATTAAATCACAATGAGTTCTGAGAACAGATAGGCTTCTTATATATAGGCTTCTTCTTATATAGGCTCCTTAGCTTGAATTCCCTACCTTTTGTGATAAGGGTGTCCTTCTACCTCCAGATGCAAGGAGTGTACCTTTCACATGAGAGATGCACTTCTTGCTTTCAAAGACACAGGGTCAGAGGGTCAGAGGAAGGAGGGTCAGAGTATGTCACTTGCTTTGGCCATTTCTTAAGTAACTTTAGTTCAATGTAATCAATATGTCAGTTGAGGCACATTTTGGGACAGACAATTCTGGACCCCAACAGTTCCCTCTTCTGAAACTTCCCTAGAAGTTTTAAATATTAAAAACTGAGCTGGTGATGGCAGAGAGAGAGAACGGGTTAGTAGAGTCCTCTATTTCACTGAACCAGCTTCTCAGTTTTGAGAACAGTTCAGTTCAGTTCAGTTAAATTGTTATATTTCAATTCAAGAGGTGGTGATGCAAATGGCCTCCTAAAGCCAGGCCTAAGGTGCAAGCAACCTGGAATTTAATGAGAGTCATTTCTCTGGAAACAAAAGAAAGCAAAGGTTAATAATTGGAGCAGATTATAAACCATTTTCTGAGCCTAGATGTAGGGTTGAAGGTTGATTTTCCCAGTTTGAAATATCTCCGATGAAGTAATCAGGCTTGCAGGTAAATTTTCTATGTGGCTCATACAGCAACAGACAGGAGGATTGTTTAAATTTGAGCGAGCTTGTGACCATTTCTCTGAAGTTTATATCAAATAGTCGAGCATCAGTTTGCAGGCCTTCAGGAAAAGGGCAGTTTTAGTTCTCAGTGATTCCAGGTTTTTCAAAAGAGTCAAAAAAATTTGGAAAAATTAGTTTGGAGAGCTGTAGTCAGATATGGGAGAAAACTAGAACAATTCAGTATCTAGTCTAATTCTCAGGTAAATAACAAAACTTCAGGGAAAAGTAATAGCACTAGAATCCAATATCCACAAGTGCGTATCATAGTTTAATTAAACATATTTTTTCCTCTCTAAAATCACCCTAATTTCTACCAAAAATAACCAAATTAAGACTAATTTGTTTACAAAGTGTCTAGATTCCAAATCTTGGTCTAAGTTCAGCAAAAATAGAGATTTGACCATATAGGCATTTGTAAATATGTTTTGCTGGAAATTTTGATAAGGAATCTTCAGATTCAATTTTTAATAGCCTTTCAGGGCCAGTAAGTCACACTAAAGATTTGCCATCAGGTTTGCCTGTAATACCTCTAGACTTTGGCCAATTCCTCTTCTCTTGAGGTCCCCAAAATATCCTGAGGTTCCAGGTAAGGCTGCTGGGAATCCTGTGAACATGGTGTGAGGCTGTTTCTCTAAAGGGATATAGTGGCTCCATAAAGTCAACCTTAGCTCCTTCAAGGTGTCTGGTCATATCTGTCGATGCATGTCTCTCTCAAGTATGACATTCCAGTCAAAGACTTGGTAATACAATCAATGTTTCTTATTTTGTCCTGTTACAAAGGGAACAGATTCTTATTGAACTTATGCAAATAACTATATTGCCAAGAAAATAAGAATGCTCACTGAGAGTTTCTGAATTCTAGAAGGATTAGGTAGGGTGAAAAAGAGAACTGTTTCACTCCTGCATACAACAGTATAATGTACTAAACTGCTGTAAATCTTTTTTAAAATAAATTTTTATTTATTTATTTATTTATTTATTTATTAATTGTTGACTGTGTTGGGTCTTCGTTGCTGTGTGTGGGATTTCTCTAATTGTGGTGAGTGGGGGCTACTCTTCCTTGCCACTCACGGACTTCTCATTGCCGTGGCTTCTCTTGTGGTGGAGCTTGGGCTTTAAGCACAAGGGCTTCAGTAGTTGTGGCATGTGGGCTCAGTAATTGTGGCTCACGGGCGTTAGAGCGCAGGCTCAGTAGTTGTGGCACACGGGCTTAGTTGCTCTGCGGCTTGTGGGATCTTCCTGGACCAAGGGCTCGAACCCATGTCCCCTGCATTGGCAGGCAAATTCTTAACCACTGTGCCACCAGGGAAGTCCTAACCTACTGTAAATCTTGAAAAAAGTTTCGTTGTATCTGGGAAACAAAAGATTAAAAAATAAGTAGTATTTTAGACAAAAAGTCATATAAAATTATAATCCCATTCATCAGTTCATTCAATCCCATGTGATTAACTCTTGTTCTTTATTAGTCCACTTTTCCATTAGTCCTGTTGACCTTGCCTGATAATTGAGGGTGACAGAGACAGTGATTATCCCCAGAAGATTGCAAGTTTGTTTTTAAGTCTCATAGAATTTGCCCAGTGAATTGAGTGCCTCGATCACTGGAGACTGTGGAAGGTAGACCCCAAGGGGAAAACACATTTCCTTTTTAACAGTTTCTTTACCATTGTGGGTGCATCAGCTTTGAAGCAAAGGAAGGATTCAATCCATCCAGAAAACATACATACAATACCAAGAACATCTTGATGGCCTATATTAAGTGGTAGTTGAACTAACAGTTGCAGGTATTCGAAGGGTCCGGAGAAAGGAGGTCTGAAGCCACTGAGGACAGAAATATTTTTTCCCAGGGTTATGAACCCAACAGGTAAGACATTTCAGGTAGACTGTTTTCACAATTTTATAGAAATCTTCCTGCCAATGTCTATTTATGACTTAAGTAATTGTAACTGCACTATGGTGGGTGAAGAAATACAAGAAAAAATAAACAACAAAAAAATGAGGTTTGCTAGAAAGCCAGGAGGAGCCAAGTGGTTGTCCAGGTTTCCTATAGCCCTGGCTGTCTGATTAATTTACAGCTATTGTTTATCCATCTTATTTTCTTTGATTCAGGAGCAGACTGTTGCCATGTTACGAACACATTAGGATGGCGAAAGTCTGGCAATAAGGGGTACATTTTTTTTTTCTTTTTCAGGAGGAGAATGGACTTCATCCACATTTGCCACAAAATTTACAGATTCTGTTGCTGCTGCTTTTTCATGAAAGTCAGTTAGGGCATTTCTCTGACACTAGGATACAGGAATTTTACATAATTTCTGAGTACAGCTATAATACATATCTATATAGACACGACATAAAGAAGGCTTAATGTTACTTCTTATTTGACAATGCATTCCATGGAATTTTACATACCAAATGTACTTAATTAGTTTGATGTCTCTCTTTTCATAAAGAGAGAATGAACAAATTTTTAGATATTTCAGTGACCCTCTAAAATATTTCATATCTCAGAGTTAGTTCTAAGTCACAAAGACTTCATTTAGAATTAGATTTTTGGGAATTTTGTAAAAAATATAAAAACATTAAAAATAGTCCAATAGGTGACTGTGAAACAAATCATAGTCATCAATTTAACCAAAATAAAAATTAAAGACCTCATAGGCAAATATAGAATATATTTCTAAGCAAAATTTAGCTCTTTTCATATTGAGAGGACTTACATGAGTAATCAAAGACCTGATAAAGATAACATATAACATAAATGACTATTTTGACAAGACATAAGATTTTTTTTCTAGGTAAATTTTTAAAGATAAAAAAAAAAATTTTCAGAATCTCTTATTATCAAGAGCAGACCAAAAACAAAACCAAAACAAAACAAAGCTTTGTCCTTTCAACAAAGAGAGAAAAGTAAATTCCAATTTTATATCAGCTTAATTTTGATATTAAAACTAATTTACTTAATTAAATTCATTCCAATCTTATCCAGTCCTGACCACACATAAAATTTCTTTCCAAATATTCGTTTATTTACAAATATTTTACAATTTTCTATATCCATTTCAGTTTGTCCCTGGTTTCCTTTCCCATTTAGAAACAACTAGCTTTGGGACAAATTCATTTTCTTTTTTCTAAACAAAGATATGTCTATACTTTAAACCTTTTCTTACCCCCAAATGCATTCTTTCCCAATTATTATATCTGGTAGCTTTAACCACATATATTGATTAGAATTCTTAATTATTTGAAATCTTATTTTGTTCAGTGAAAATAAAGAAGCAAGCAATTGTAAACTGCATTAACATTTTGTGGCTTGACTTACACATACATTATATAATATTTAGAAACATAAGCTACTTCAAAGTACAAATTTTCAATAAAGCACAAAATTTATTTACTAATAGGTCCAAACATAGTTAGTTTCTCTGTACTAAGAGGTCAAATGCAGGTGGAAACTTCGACCTATTTAGCAATTAACGTTTTAGTAACTTATCTCATTAGGAAAGGACATTCAGTGAATTCCCAATATTTAATTTAACTTAGGAAAACTCTAAGAATGTAAATTACCAAAGAGATTTAGGAAACTACTCAAGTAGACATTTCTTTTTTTTTTTCTATTTTTCTTTTTTAAATTTAAGTACAGTTGATTTACAATACTGTCTTAATTTCAGGTATACAGTAAAGTGATTCAGTTATACGTATATGTGTCCTTTTTCAGGTTCTTTTCCATTATAGGTTACTGCAAGATATAGAACATAGTTCCCTGTGCTATAATGTTGTTTCTCTATTTCATATATAGTAGTGTGTATCTGTTAATCCCGAACTCCTAATTTATACCCCCTCCCAGACCTTCCCTTTGCTAACCATAAGATTGTTTTCTATATCTGTGAGTCTGTTTCTGTTTTGTAAGTAAGTTCATTTGTATCATTATTTAGATTCTACAAATAAGTGATATTCTGTGACATTTGTCTTTCTCTGTCTGAATTACTTCACTTAGTATGATAATCTCTAAGTCCATCCATATTGCTGAAAATGGCATCATTTCATTCTTTTTTATGGTGGAGTAATATTCCATTGTATATATTACCATATCTTCTTTATCCAGTCATCTGTCAATGGACATTTAGGTTGCCTCCATGTCTTGGCTATCATGAATAGTGCTGCTATGAACATTGGGGTGCATGTATCTATTCAAATTAGAGTTTTCCTCTTTTCCAGATACATGCCGGGGTGTGGGATTGCTGGATCATATGATAACCCAATTTTTACATTTTTAAGGAACCTCCATACTGTTCCACATAGTGGCTGTACCTATTTACATTCCCACCCACAGTGTAGGAGGTTTCCCTTTTTTCCACACCCTTTGTAGCATTTGTTAATTGTAGACTTTTTCATGATGGCCGTTCTGACAGGTGTGAGGTGTCATTGCAGTTTTGATTTGCATTTCTCTGATTGTTAGTGATGTTGAGCAGCTTTTCATGTGCCTATTGGCTATATGTATGGTATTCTTTGGAGAAATGTCTATGTAGGTCTTCTTCCCATTTTTTGAATGGGTAGTTGCTTTTTCTGATATTGAGTTGTATGAGCTGTTTGTATAATTTGCAAATTAAGCCCTTGTCAGGCACATCATTTGCAAATGTTTTCTCCCAGATCGTAAGTTGTATTTTTATTTAGTTTATGGTTTCCTTTGCTGTGAAAAAGCTTATAAGTTTGATTAGATCCCATTTGTTGACTTTTGCTTTTATTTCTTTTGCCTTGGGAGACTGACCTAACAAAACATTGCTATGATTTACATCAGAGAATGTTTTGCCTATGTTCTCTTCTAACAGTTTTACAATGCCATGTCTTATGTTAAGTGTTTAAACCATTTTGAGTTTTTGTGTGTAGTTTGAGGGAGTGTTCTAACTTCCAGCTTTCTCACCTCCACTTCCTGAAGAGACTCTCTTTTTCTCCATTGTATATTCTTGCCCTCTTTGTCAAAGATTAATTTACCATAGGTGTGTGGGTTTTTGTCTGGGTTTGCTATTCTGTTCCTTTGACCTATATGTCTATTTTTGTGCCAATACCACACTGTGTTGACTATAGCTATAGTGTTGTAGTATTGTCTGAAGCTTGGGACAGTTATGCCTCCAGCTTTAGTCTTTTTCCTCAGGATTGATTTGGCAATTCTGTGCCTTTTGTGGCTCCATATAAATTTTAGGTTTATTTGTTCTAGTTCTGTGGAAAAGGTCATGGGTAATTTTAAAGGTATCCCATTAAATCTGTAGATCATTTTAGATAGCATGGCAATTTTAACAACATTAATTCTTCCAATCCAAAAGCATGAGTTATCTTTCCATTTCTTTGAATCATCTTCAATTTCCTCCATCAATGTTTTATAGTTCTAAGCATGTAAGTCTTTCTCTTCCTTGGTCAGGTTTATTCCTAAATATTTTTTTGATACGTTTTAAAAGAGATTTTTTTTTTCTTTCTCTTCCTGGTATTTCACTGTGAGTGTAAAGAAATGAAACAGATTTCTGTATGTTAATCTTGTATCCTGCTACCTTTCTGAAGTTGTTTTTCAGTTCTAATTGTTTTGTGTGGAGTCTTTAGGGTTTTCTCTGTAAAGTATCATGTCATCTGCATAAAATGACAATTTTACCTCTTCCCTTTCAATTTGGATAAATTTTATTTCTTTTTCATGTCCGATTGCTGTGGCTAGTACTCCCAATACTATGTTGAATAGAAGTAGTGAGAACAGGCATTCTTGTATTGTTCCAGATTTTAGCAGGAAGCCTTTCAGCTTTTCACCATTGAATATTATGTTGGCTGTGTGTTTATCATAGTTTTTTTTTTTGTTGTTGTTGTTGTTGTTGTTTTTTTTGTGGTACACAGGCCTCTCACTGTTGTGGCCTCTCCCATTGTGGAGCACAAGCTCTGGACGTCCAAACTCAGTGGCCATGACTCACGGGCCTAGCTGCTTCGCGGCATATGGGATCTTCCCAGACCGGGGCATGAACCCGTGTCCCCTGCATCAGCAGGTGGATTCTCAACCACTGCACCACCAGGGAAGCCCTATCATAGATAGCTTTTATTATGTTGAGCTATGTTTCCTCTATACTCACTCTGGTGAAAGTTTGTATCATGAATGGATGTTGAATTTTATCAAATGCCTTTTCTGCATCTATTGAGATAATCATGTGGTTTTTCTCTATTCTTTTGTTGATGTGGTGTATCACAATGGTTGACTTGCCTATGTTGAAACAACCTTGTGACCCTGAGGTGAATCCAGTGTGATTATGGTTTACGATCCTTTTTATGTGTTGTTGGATTTGGTTTGCAATATATTGTTGAGGATTTTTGCATCTATATTCATCAAAGATATTGCCCTATAATTTCCTTTTTTGATAGTGTCTTTGTCTGGTTTTGGTATCAGGGTGATTGTGGCTTCATAGAATGACTTTGGGAGTGCTTCCTCCTCTTCAATCTTTTGGAAGAATTTGAGAAGGATCGGTGTAAGTTCTTCATTGTATGTTTGGTAGAGTTCCACAGTGAAATCATCCAGTACTGGACTTTTGTTTGCAGGGATTTTTTTTTTTTCCATTAGAGATTATATTTCACTTCTAGTCCTTGGTCTGTTCAAATTATTTATTTCTTCTTGATTCAGTTTTGGTGGGCTGTATGTTTCCCAAACTGTCCATTTCTTCTGGTTGCCTTCCAGATTGACATTTCTAAGACAGTTATTTTTTTAAAGTTTACCTAAAAACTCTTATCTCTTACATCTATTTAATCTATTTGTTCTTAATAATTACACTTAGCATAAACATTTCTTGAGATATTAAAGAAATCAGTGATTATCTTGTTTTTTTGTTTGTTTTTCTGACAAACTTTGCAACAGAGACAAAATTAACCCCTTTGATAAGCAAACAAGGTAGAACAAAAGTTGTTTACCGACATTATATTTAATGCTAATTCTGAAGACATACCTGTATTTATTGAACCAAGAAGCTTAAAATTTGTTTTTATATACTAAAGATTATCTTAGATCTTGTGACTTGAAAAATATTTGGTTTAGTTTTTATTACATTTTTGAGAATTTTTATATAAGTGCTTGAATATTAAAACCAATAAGTAGAGCTCTTTGTCAAATTAATTTTGGCAATCCCACCCAAAGGTAACATACACATATACACAGACACAACCAGAAATCTCATAATTTTCATTTTAAAACTTTAGTCATGAATTAATTACAGTAAAATATTCACTATTTATAAATCAAAGATTATTCACTCAGATGGCTAAAGTTTTTTTTTTTTTTTATTATATGTGGACAAGACTTTTAAGATCTGTATTTGTCCTTGACAAGCAATTTTAAGAAGACTCTAATTTAATAGAGTTTGGGCAAGAGAGACTTTTTGGCAGCTTGTGTTTTAAAGGCCTGTTTTCCTCTTTTTTTTTTCTTTTTTTCTTTTTTTCCTTTTCTAGTTAGTTTAGTGTTCTACACATTGAGTTAATCCAGGCCCAGTCTTGGGCTATGCAGCCTGTGTTTACATTTCAAATACATGGTAAGATTTATAACTTTAAGGAACACAGAAAATAATGGAATTTTTCTCCTGGAAATTTTAGGATATATTTGCATATGATCATAAGTCTTAGGGTAATTACTATTAACTTTTCCGAAATATTGGGCAATATTGCTCCAGTATCGTGATGTTTTACAATATCTACAAACATTTTGAGAGGAATTGCTGAGGCTTGAGGCTGGTAAAGATATGTGGGCCTTGACTTGTTTCTAGACTTATAATCCTGGTGTGAAAAAGATTTGCAAGAAAACGACACTTGTTTCTCTGAGCACTTGAATATTGGTCTCCAGCAGATTTCTCTCTTGCTTATTTGTAGGAGGGCATCGGGAATTGCTGAGGTGAAGGGGTGATTTTTAAGAAAGGGAATTTATGTTGAAGTTTTGTCGAATTTATTTTATTTAATAAAGGATTTTTTTAAGACTAGTCATTAATGTGATTTTTCATAAGTACCAATATGACACCTGTTATCATGAGAGCTCTGAAAAAATCGTTTCCTTTTAAATATAGCCAATTTAAAGGATCCATACTCTGGCCATTGATGAGTTGGATCATTTATTAATTTCAAATAGTGACTCAGATCAATAAGCATTTTATTATGGCTTAGCCAAAGAAGCAAGAGAAGTCTCACAAGTTAGTGTGTAGCCCTCCCAAGATCTAGAAAGTTCACTTCTAGTATTAGTCTAACAAGCAATGAAGGTTGAGATGATAAAGGCCCCATAAGGACTGAGATCCCTTATGACAAACTTCCCTAATTGTTGGTATGGCCAGACAAATGGAGTACTGCTTATGACTTCATGACTTCGTGTATTGGAAACCAAACCAATTCTTTCGGCCACCAGATGCACCCCAGTAACTGCACCTTCCTGAAGGCAGAGACCAGCGAGATTGTTTTCACTGGACAGAAAGTTAAGCTCTCAGGATATAAAAGAAGACAGAATGAAAAACTTCATCTGTTCATAAAGGACCCACAATAAAGTTTGTCTAAATGATGCCAGTTTGGTAAGAATCGTTAACTCACCTTTCTGTGAGATTGGCTCCAAGGGTAGACTTAGAGGGCCTAAGCTTGTGTGCTGCCTTATGGTTCTTGCTCCTTATGGCAAACAACACAAGAGACGGAGACAAAGAAAAACTGTGACCATCGCTGGGAGGTAAAGGATTCCCAAGAGGTGCTCATCCAAGGAACTAGCTCCAGTAATATCTTCTCCTGCTTATCTAAATTTGACAGAGATAAAATGGGCTCTTAACACTTTCCCTTCCAACACACTTGGCAGACAGAGATCCAGGAGGCTGACATGGAAAGAAAGAACTTTTACCTTCTGCAGGCCTTCGTCAGATGTCCCAGGACCTCTCATCTGCAGAAGACTTAGGGAGGGAAGCAGGGAACAGCCAGCCTCCTACCTGTCTCACCAACTGTTTGGAAGGATGAAATTTCCTCTCAACTACTTTTGAGTTCTGTGGCTGGACTCAGAATAAAATTAACACAAGACAGATTAGCAAGAGAAAAAGAAAGAAATTTTAATTCATATACATGGAAGTCTCATAGAAATGGAAACTAAGAAGTGAACAAAGCAGACCGTTTTTATACTTTGAGAGAAAGGAGAAATGAATTTGTGAGGAATTGACAGAATAAAGAAACTTAGGCTTTGGGTTCCTAATTAGTGAAGAATAGAGTTTGGGTCTGGAGTAGTAAATTAAGAAGTAACAAGGTTCGTTTATATATGCTTATCAATCTGAATTCCCTGTCTTTGCCATAATGTGTCCGTCTACCTCCAGATGTAAGGAGGGCACCTGTCACATGAGATGCATTTCCTGCTTTCAGGGAGACAGAAAGGAAGGTCAGAGTGTCCCTCTTCCTTGGCCACTTCTTAAGTAACTTTAATTCAAAATAATCAGTATGTCACTGAGGCACATTTTAGGGTGTCCTACTCTGGGCCCCAATAACACCAAGTATACTGGACACCACCCATCTGCATTTTTCGATAACTCTGAAGAATATGATCAAATCCCTTATTTATTGAAAAATAGAAGTATCTTTCCTTGGTTACTAACTCTTAAGAAAGCATAGCTATTTTTATTAAATGTAGAACGAAATTGTACTAATTAAACGAACACATATGAACCTACCATTCAGAAGAAAAATATTATCATTTCCATTCTTTGTTTACAATCTTCAGTCTCTATAAAAAGAAAAAAAAACTCATTATAAATTCTCTGGGCAAATACTACAATAAATTTCTCTATATTCTCTCATTACTCTTTAAACTACATGGGAATTAATCAATACATTAATATAGTATTGATCTATGTCCTTTCGAAGCACATATACATTTTATCAAGCAGTTTGTATTGTTCCTGCAACTGGCATTTTATTTTTCATTCAAAATTATGTTGATTTAGATTATTTGATTGAACTGTTGTTTAATATTCCATTATATTTTATCTATCCATTTTTCTCGATATACACATCCCTCTTTCTGTGGACATTTTGTTCAATTTCTTTCTTCCTAAATTTTCATTCTGTATTCACTTGTGTTCTTTAGATTCCAAATGGATATTCCTCAGTTATGCTTATAAGTATTCAGTTTCACCACTACATCTCAAAGGCAGTTGACCTCAAACCAGCAACTTCAGTGACCCTAGAAAGACAGCATCCTCTCCAGCTATTTTGATCTTCCTTAATTATCAGCTCCCTATAGTTCCCACCTGCTTGGATATTTTGAGTGATGGCAGCTACTTATGCTCAAACATATTAAACATTTTGAAATGTTTGGCTCCTGAAGTGGGTCTTGAGAGCTTACTGTGCCTGAAGAGAAATGGAAGAACCTCTTAAAGCCACCAGAAGTTGTGCTTAGTCATTTGGGTTTGGCCATCTCCTTACCACCCCTACTCATTTCTGACATCAAAGACAAGACTCCATATTTACAGAGAGTAGAAGGAAACTTACCAATTTACTATTGGAAGAAGGGGGGTAGATTAAGGAGGAAGACAACTTTGAATGAAATGTTAGCATCATCTTGGTCTAGGGAGCCACGTCCTGTGCCATAAGCAATGCATTGAATCACAAGCAACCAATCTTTGATAGAATCACCTTACCAAGATTCAGCCATTTTCTTTTTGTATAAACAACACCAACTGTGTGATTTATACTGAGGAATGCTGTTGGTGGTAAAGGCTTCTAAAATTCCCTCTGCAAATTCAGCCACCAACTTGAGGGTCATTTATTCTCACACTTTTCAAAGATATGTTGCCATCTATTAGAATGAAAACTGTGTTTCCTTCATGGGGTTCTCCTCCTGTCTGTGAAGTGGTCTTTGTAGAGGAATGCATGTGTTCATAGGTGCAGAAACACTGTGAGGCCATACCTCAAACACGTCGGATGCAAACATCTGCAGTTTAATAGAGAGAAGTCTGAAGTGGTGAAGTAAGCAGATGGTGAATTTTGTATCTGGAGTCCTTACCTTTTCATAATCTCCTAGACCTGGTCCAATACCCTGGAAGGAATGGACACACACTGAGGACTTTCTATGACTCTTCTACCTTGTTATATATACGGTATAGTGTCCAATGGCAGCTTTAACAAATTTCCGAAAACCTGGCAATTTAAGATGAGGGAAATTTATTCTGGAACCGTCTGGGGGCCAGAAATATGATATTAATATCGCTGGGACAAAATCAAGATGTTGGCAGGGCCGAGCTCTCTCCAGATGCTCTAGTGAAGCCCCCTCTTGCGTATTATGTGCACAATGGGATAGCAATATTACTTTCTTCATAAGGTTGGAAGGATGAAAAAATAAGTTAATATAAGTTGAAGCTATATAAAATTTCTGGTAGGTGAGCAACACCTAATATGTAGGTAATACCAATATTATTTGGATAAGAACAGTGTCCAATCTGAAGTAATATCCAAATGAATATGCTTTTCAAGAATTACTGTCAAGTGTGTCCAAAGCCTAAAGCAATCCATGGGACATTCAGTTCTGAGGATAAGTGCCTCATAGCAAAAGCACAACTATTGAGGCAGAATTTAAAAATTATGCCAGTTGTGCTCTGTCCACAGGAGAGGCCTCAGGATACTTTTTGTGAACAATTATCTGAGTGGGTTTCTCTAGTCACATTTTCCCAAGAAATGTAATCACACACTGGGGAAGGAAGGAAGGAAAAATGAAAAGGAGGGGGGTAGGCAAAATACCAATATTATAAGTTCTATGCATTTCATTGATTTAACCAACTCTGGTCCTGAACGACAGAATTTAAGGGAGGAGTTTTGCCAATATTCATTTAGGATTTGGGGACCTTCTGGAGGAGAGAGTCTCAAGACCCCAGAAACTTCTTCCCTGAGAGTGAATCGAAAATAGTTTGTGAAAGACCATCTGAAGGGCAGGCTCTGATGGTGGGTCACTCAGTAACCAGAGTAAGAGTTGATGCTTGGTGTCTCTGCTTTCCTAAAAGATGGGTTGCAGTAACACCTTTGGAAATCAGTGCTTTGAATCCTCTGGGTTCAGAGGAATTTTCTTGGGAAGCTTTCCTTTGCCTAAGCCACCCGCCAATTTCTTCCAGGCCTGCTCCCTCATGCCCGGACTCCTTTTGCCAGAGATAAGATTTTTTACTCTTATTCCAAGACAGGAAGGTTAAGCTGAAGCCTGTGATAGTGGGGGGCAGTAAAGTGATGGAACGAGAACAATGTCATGAAAACTCTGGAACCTTTATAGAACCATGAAGGGGCAAAGCAGCCAATGGCTTTTCTTCAGTAGAGGAACCAGTTTTCTAACCTGAGAGAATCTGCAGGTTTCCACAGATCTTAGAAACTTGGCAGCTGGATGTGGATACATTTAGATCTGGGAGAGAAAAGTCAGCCTGTGTTGAATTTGAAACACTTCCAATGGTTGCTTCTTCCCTGTCATAAGACAGCTTATTTGGAGCCTGATGGTGTGGGGAGCCGTCAGCCTGAAGCTGGCAAGAGTTAGCTACCAGCTGTTTTCACTTCACACCAAGATCCGGAGAGTGGCTAGGATCTACTGAAAAGATTTCACACTTCCCTTTCTTGGTGAGCATTCCTCAGTTTCTCCTCAAGGGACAGCTGGCACTGCTGGGATGGAAAAACAGATTGTCTATGTGATGTGCAGAGCTCAGATGATGTTGGTGGGTGGGGGTGGAGGAGCGTCCCGGGTGCCAGGAGTCTAAGTGGTGACATGCCACATTTAGTAGGCTGCCAGCATGTGCATATTTTGTTTAATCAGCGGTTTTGTAAGTCACAGCATACGCTTTGTCACGTCTTGTTGTTTTATTGGTAAGCTACTATGTTTTACGTCTTCTCTGAGTGAGATTTGCTTATCAGCAGCAGCTCAGCACCACATGTCATGCCCAGACTTTCCTGTACACGCCTCCCACCCCCTTGCTCCAGCACCTTGTCTCTTGCTATCCTGCAAATACAGATTCCTCTTTGAGCTTCCCTATGGGAATGGAGTAGGGGAATGGGCCAGAGAAACTCAGGAACCAAGAGTGAAAAACATTTGTCCAGAATCAGGGATGCAGCCTGTTAAATTCTGGTAAGAAAGGCAGTGGAAGCCAGAAGCTCACAATGGAGTGGGTAACAAAGACTTAGCAAAATCTGGGGGCAGAATCTAGACAGAGATAGAGAAGAGACCAAGGATGCCACCTGCAAGAATAGCACCTGAGGCTGAATTGAAAAGTTTCTGAGTAGGGGTCCTTGTCTGTGCTCCTAGGTTGTCGGGTCCCCAGAAGTATTTGACCACCAAATGAGGTGACACTGCCCAGTTCACCAAAATTAGCTGTCATCCCACTTGACTCTTTGGAACCCAAGTTTTTATGAAGTTCCCTACTTGGTTTTTTCTGGGAATTCCCAAGAGGATGCCTGCATGTGCCCCAGGAGGGGTCTCCTGGATCTTCAAAAATATTCCAACCAATGTAAAACTTTATGAAAGTCAGAGCTATAAGTAAGGGTTTCATGCTTTTTTCTCTTCTGAAAAATTTAGTCTAAGATGATACTGTGGCTTTCTCAAAGGGAGGAACATAAATGAAGAGGCAGAAGCTTGTCCTTTTTCTAACCTTCACTACAATCAAGATACTTAACTGTATCACAAGTCTCTCTCTTGATATCCCTAAAAAAACTCTCCTTCTCTTCTCCCTCATCCTTAAACCTTTGTTATCACTAATCTGTTCTCTATCACTATAATTGGGCTATTTCATGAATGATTTATAAATAGAATCAACTAGTATGTACCTTTTGATATTGGATTTTTCACTTGCATTATTTCCTAGAGGTTTTCCAAATTCCTGTCTTTATCAATGTTTGCTCCCTTTTCTTGCTGAATAGTGCTTGTGGTGTGGACAAAAGGTAGTTTGTTAAACCATTCACATACTAAAGGGCATTTGGGTGGTATCCAGTTTTGTGCTATTACAAATAAACCTGCAATAAACTTTTCTTTACAAGTTTCTATGTGAAAATATATTTTTTTAATTTTCTCTTAGATATTTGTTTAGCAGTGCTCAGAGCGGAATCTACAGCATTAAATAGCTACATTAGAGAAGAAGATAGATCTCAAATCAACAATCAAGGTTGTTACCAAAAATCTAAACTAAACACAATAGCCGAAGAATAAAGGAAATGATCCAGATAAGAGCAAAAATCAGTAATTAATATTCTGATAGAAACACAGCTTAAAAATTTTATAAACTCCTACACCTCTCAAGAGAGGAATACACATTCTTTTCAAGCGCACATACACATGTACCAATATCAACCATATTCTGAACCATAAAACAAATCTCGATAAATTTAAGTATTCAAATCATACAAAATATGTTTTTGCACCTTAGCTGCAAGCAGAACAGTAATTGAAGCCATCCAACCAAAGATAACTCTTTAAGATGGTCCATAAGATTGACAAAACCTCTGACCCAACTGAAGAAAAAGAGTGATATCCCAATGGCTAATACCAATAATGGGAACAGAGACAGCACTACAAATCCAAGAGACCTTGAAAGGCACTGGAAATGTTATAGGTAACTTCACATCAACAAATATGGCAATTCATATGAAATAGACAAGTTCCTTGAAAGACACAAACCAAAAAGCTCATTCAAGCCTTCCCATAAAGAAAAATTTGCAAAGAAACTACTTCACTAGTGAATGCTACCAGATATTTCAGGAAGAATTAATGTCAATTCTATGTAAATTCTTTCAATAAATAGAAGATAAAAGAATATTCTCCAGCACATTTTATAAAGTCAGCATTATCCTGATATGAAAACCAGAAAAAACACATGAAAAAACTAAGCAAAAATACTCATCATGAACAGAACTATAAAATGTCCTACAAAATTTTTAATATATTGAATAAAGAAATATACTAAAGAATAAACCATGACCAAGGATTATTTACCTCAGAAATATGGGTTGTTTTATCACTCAAAAGCATCAGTATAATTCACCATACTAATAGAATATAAAAGAAAATTACGTCTGGATATTATCATTTTAAAGGAGCAAATACTCCAACTGTAATCCAGAATTACAAGGTTCTCTCTAGAATTCCTCCTTATCTTATTTGTAATTGCATTCTCCCAAAGAGAGAAAACTGGCTCTGATTACCTACAGTATATTTACTTATGTATTTACCCAACTCCAGTATTTATATAGAGTATTTTCAGATTGTTATTCTAGATCTTTGTGAGAAACAAACTTACCTACTAGAGTACAGTGTGTGCAGTTCTTTTTTGTCATTAGTGTGTATAAGTATCTGGCCAAAATATGTTTTTTCAAAGTCACTTAAACCAGCTCATTTTCCCTACCCTCCTACTATGGTTACTTTGTTTATTGTAAAGGAAGTTAGGTCCATTCGCTTTCATCTGCATTCTATCTTGGGTTCCTTACAATTTTATCAAAACATCATGTTGTATATCTTAAATGTATAACATTTTTATTTGTCAAATATATGTCAATAAAGCTAAGGGAAAAAACAATGGAAAAAAAGGTCATTCAATGGGTAGTCTTTTGAGAAATAGTGTGAGAAACAATTTGATGTCCACACACAAAATAAATTAAGTCTGACCAAAACTCACATCTTATTCAAAAATGAACTCAAAATGGATTTCAGACCTAAACACAAAGTATAAAATTATAATAATTGAAAATGAAAATATAGGAGATAATCTTGTAAGTTAAGCAAAGATTGAAAAAAATAATACAAACTACATAAGGACAGAAATAGATAAGTTGTACTTGATAAAATGAAAAGCTTTTGCTCTTCCTGAGACCCTGTTTAGAATATGAAAGCCAAGCTACCAGCTGGGAGAAACTATTTCAAAAACATATATCCACAAAGTAATTTTATCTAGAATATATAAAGAACTCTTACGACTTGATAATAAGACAAACAACCCAGTACAAAATGGGCAAAAGATTTAAACAATTATTTACGCGAAAAGATATGTAGATGGAAAATTAGCACATGAAAACTTTCTCAACATCATTCATTATTAAGATAGGCAGATTAAATCACAATGAGAAGTAATTATGTGCTTATAAGAATGGCTAAAATTAGAAAGCCTGACCATACTGAGAATGCTAAATATCTGGAACTCTCAAACACTGCTGGTGGTGATGTAGATAATATTATGACTTCAGAAAATGTGTGGCAGGTTTTAAAACATTAACGATATGCCTGTTGTGCAGCACAGGTATTCCACTCCTAGCTCTCTACCCAGGATAGATGAAAGCATTTGTCTCTACATAAATTTGTACACTAACATTCACAGCAGCTCTATTTATAATACACAAAACTGAAAATCACCCAACTGTCTATCAATAGAAGAACAAATTATGCCATACCGAAACAATAGAATTTACTCAACAATGAAAATAAATGAAGTGTTGAAACAAACAATAATATGAGTGACTCTTGAAATAAAATTGCTTAGTATACGAAACCAGGGAGGAAAGCATGCCATGTATTATTCTACTTATATACAATTGAAGAAAATGCAAGTTAAACTTATCTATAGTGCCTGAAAACAGATCAGTGGTTACCGTGGATTGGGAGGATTGGAGAAGTTGAGGGTGAGAAGTAGGGGTGGGAGAGGAAACCTTCATGGTGATGGCTGTGTTTATTATAGGGGTTATTTTGATGGTGTCATTGGGTGTATCTGTAAGTCAAGACATCAATATTTAAATGCACTTTAAATATGTACCCTTGACTGCACTTCAGATACACCTTGAAATAGCTGAAAAGTAAAAACAAACAAAACATAAAGGTTATTCATTTGATCAAAGTTTCACTGGGAGGCTGGAGCACCAGGTCCGGACAGCAAGAAAGGAACCAGGAAAGTCTGGCGGCTAAAAGGAAAATCATGTAGTTAGAGCAAGTTGATGGTGAAGCTCCCTGTGAGCCACAAACATTGAACCCTCACAGCCAGCACCACAGGGCCCCCAGCTCCATACACACTGGGAATGATCTCTAATTGCTTCTTCCTCTTTGTGCCACCACCTGGCTGGGCGTCTCATTGTCATGCCTCAATCACAATGGAGGTTATCCTAACCTCCAGAGAACTGGAAGGTGGAGGATATCTGTCACCTTTGCTTCTGTACTGGGAGCTGTGACCCTGCCTCTCGCCATGACCCACACCAAGGGGTGTCCCTCGACACAAAGGATGCACTCTCATTCTGAGTAGCCAAGAGGGGAAAAAGACAAATTTCTCCCTGAGCATTCACATCAGTCATCGTTTCTGAAGGATTAGGAGCCCTCGAATCCCAGGTGTCTCTCTGATTCACTCCTGTGTATACAGCATTCTGCATCATGCAAGCCTTCCTCTCTACTTGCTTAGGGACACAGCTCAGCTACCCAGTTCTGACCCTTGGGTTATTACAACCCTGCATTTTCATTTGCAAGATGTGTTTCCTCTGTCCCCTGTGATGTGCAACTGTGGCAGACATTTAATCTTAGAGGATGCAGGAATAGATTAAACTTTATTTTTTCTCCTGATGCCTTTCTCTAACCCACTCTCTATTTAGAAGCAGCTTGCTCCTGCTTCTAATTTTCCCCAGCACTAAACTGTGTGCTCAGCCAGCTCACACCCTAGTGGTAGTTTGTTTAATCCTCCCGTAGCTACCTAAAAGCCTATTCTTTCGAATAGTGGGTTTTTGTTTGTTTGCTTTCTTTTCTTTTGTTTGTTGTTTTTGATGTTGTTGTTGTAGAGTCTCTAGTTTATTATGAAAGGGTTCTTCCAGTATGCACACAGGAACCAAACTTACCAGTTTATCCTTCCCACTCTGACTCTCAAAGCCATACCAGCAACAACAGAGTTCCTTCATGTTGCCTAGAAGAACCGCAAGACTTTTGGGGTAAAAACGTTATCTATGCACCCTGTGTTTATGACTTTATACATACTCTGGGGCAGTGTGATAAAGCTCTCAACACAGCAGTCTATCCAGGTAAGGTCATCAACCAAATGCATTCTCCCAGGGCTAAGAGAGAATCTCACTACACATGAGGGTACTGAGACCCAAACTCCAAAAGCCAGAGCTAGGGTCCAGGGCACTGGTTCTTCTACGGCACCAGCGGGACACATCAGAAGGACTGGGAGGCTTTCAACACTACACCTATAGGACCTCACTCGGAGTCAGAGGGTTTGAGGACACCCGGGCAGTCAGACGGCTCTGCCCCGTGATCACGTGCAGAAGAATGAGTGCTCAGAGAGCAGGGACACAGGAGGTCGTTGTCATTCCTTTTCTTCCTTTTTTCCCAGTTGTATATAACCAGATATATACGAAAACACACAGTTCGCTTTTATTTATAATCAAATGGGTTCTATACTTTCAAGTGCCTAATTCCCACTTTAAAACTTCGTACTGGATGCTGGTGGGAAGCCGAGATATTCGTTTTCTCTGCATTAAATCCCACACTGGGCTTCAGGAGATAGATTATAAGAGAAAATAAGTCACTATCATCCCCCTTTGCCATGAGACCAGTAGCTCTGGTCTGCCAGGTATTGAGAAAATAAGAGAAGGCAGCAAATCCGTGGGGCAAAATCTTATGGGAGAGATGCCTGGCTGAAATACCAGCGCACAACCAGAGGAAGACTGGCGATCTTCAAAATTTTGGCTGCTATTTACAATAAAAAATATATTTTATATTTCAACACTTTTCAATCGTATGAATGCTGAAAATCAAAATTAAAATGTCACAAAACACTATTTACCCACTTTATGTAATATACTGTGGAGTTTTCTATTCTATTCTCCTTGTGTTTACAAAGAATATGTTAGTTATTACCCACTAACTTGATTTAATAATTTCAGACACCAGTAAGTTGCAAGCCATGATTTGAAAAGCGGTGCTTTCAACGATTAATAAAACTGAATTAACATAGTGATCTATTAACAGGTATTTCTCCCAAGTAGGAATACACAAACATGCCCACAAAAACCTATGACCAAATGCCTGATGAGCTGCAAAACCTTTTACTTTCCTTCATTTTGGTGCATTTGCACAGAGTCAGAGAACAGCCCTGCAGTAAAGAAACTTGCTTAACTTTGCATAACAGTGTTACCTGAACTTAACCATGGAACAAGCATTTCCAAAATATTTGCAGACAGCAAAGTGAAACAAATCTAGGACTAGTTCTTGAAAGAGTGTTTGAAGGAATGAGATTCGGGGGAATTCTGCTTTAGACGTGAAGTAGAAATCCATAAATAAATGCAAGTGCCAAGTATGCTCATAATTGTAGCACAGACCTATGCAGCTCGGGTGCAATGGTCCCCCCGAGGTGCACTCTAAAAACTACTTGGGAAGGGTAGAAAAATATGCTTTGGTGGTGTCACCGGGTAGACGTGCGTTGTAACAAAATAGCTTCAACGGAGGAGGTCAAAGGAAGACCGGGACCAGCAATCTCAGTCCCACCGTAGTAAGCAAAGAATCGCCAACTACCACTTTAAGCTTAAGCACATAGCAAAGTTTATTTAAGCATAGGTACACTGTAAAAGAGGGAGTGAGAGAAAGAGAGAGAGAAAGCGCGAGAGCAGGCTGTTTCTGCGAATTGAAAGCAGCATTCTTGGACAGGTTTAAGGGCGCTTTTAAGGAGCATTCTGCAGGGAGGCGGGGGTGAGTGACAGGGGATCATTATTTGATTGAAGGTCCTGATCCATGTAACAGGTTTACCGCTGTGCATGCTCTCAGCCTTAAATTGCTAAGAAATGCCCACGGGGTGTGGGGTGGGGCAAAACCACATGGAGATTTTATTATAATGATGGTATAATGAGTTTGGGTTTACTATAGGTCACACACCTGTCTGGTCTGGGCATGCGAAGCCCAGAGAAGTTCCCTTCTGTTACGGTGCCCCTCTATATGAGGATAAGCTGACCACCACACGACCCTAGTTTTGTCTGTTCTGGGCGGGGTCAGGGGAGAGTCACCAGATGGTTGGGTGCGACTCGATGACTTCTTGTCTTTCTTGCCACTGCTACCTCCTTGCTGCTAATGACTGACTGACTACCTAACATTGGTAGGAGGTTTGGAGGTGGAGAGAGAAGAACCCTGTTAAAAGTAAAAGGGGTGAATCACTAAGGTACATTCAGAGATATTAGGATACTAGAGTCACTTGGTTTACAGGTCTCTTATCCAGATGTTCTCTGCGTCTGCGATTGCTATCAAATTCTTTTGTCTCCTGAACACTAGATGGAAGGTAAAATCAATGACAGAGGCACCACCAGAGACACAGGAACCTGTGGGGGTGTACTGATCCAACTGGAGAAAAGGTTTTGTTCTCTTCTTTGCCTCCCAGTGACTGGCATCTATCAGGACAGGTTAAATCCTGATCAGGACAAGTTAAATACATCATTCTTGACACAGAGGAGGGCTGAATACATACCATAAGAGTAGTGAATACAACAGCCAGCTGGACAACTCCTGCAAGTCTGGAGGCAGTCCAAGGTCAGAAGCAGATGTGGTGTTTGGGGCAACATCCAAGGAAGGAATCTAGGTCTGAAAACAAGCCAAGGTCAAAACAAGAGGCTGAGACAATGAAGTCTTGTTTGCTGCAGTAAACTTCTGTTGGGGTGCCTTTCTGGCTCCCTCCTCTAAGAACTAGGTCTCATCTACAGGTCCTACTTAAGCAGTGAGTGAAGTTCCTATAATAACACCAAGTGATTCAAATTCCTTGCCCCAGTTGATTGGCCTGGTGTGAATAACCAGGCCAGCTAGATGAAACAGATATTCTCCTGAAAATGAATTTGTTCACCATGAATATAGTTAATCTTTTGAGTCTCTGCAGTGAAGGTTTGGAAGAACTCTAATGAGTTAACCATGTTTGATCATGCTGCATGTACCCAAAAGGCAAGGAAACTGACTGGATCAAAGAGAATGACCCAAACCCAGTGAATTAAAGAAAGAAAATGAAGGAGAGCATATCTTCACTTTCTGACATTTTTCTTCCTTTTTCTAGGCCTTCGTGAGACTTGGTTGTGCCCTAAAGTTGGGTGCATTGAGATAAGGCCATATCCTTCTAAAAACAACCCCTTTTGTTTGAGTGAGTAATAATGTATGGCAGCATCTTATATGTGACTAGCCTAAACTTATATGCAAAGAAGCCAACCTAAAAGAAGCCTGTGCCCTATCTCAGTCAAGGCCCCTTTGAGCTATTAGTGACCCAATAGAATATGAACTGTGGAAGAGGAAATTGCAGAGAACTCAGGTATTGGACATGACACGAAGTTTCTCATACAAGTTTCATGCATTGGGGGATCATACACAAATTGGAGAACACCCACTTTATTATACCCAAACTGAGGTGGACTAGTTTCTAGAGAGAGAAAACAAGAGCTAACAATTACTAGCAGGGAGCGACTTTTTTATCAAGTGTTTCAGGAGAAGAAGAGCTCTGGACAGCCTGAAAGGCACTAAATTATGGAGGGTTCAGTGGGGTAGAATGGAAGCAGGGGGAGGAAAGATAGAAACAGCTTTTGTAGTTCTGTTCTAGACTTCTAGATGGAAAGCTTCATGAGAGTTTACCAGGGGAAGAAAATTTATGATGTGGTTCAGGACACAAACTGGTCAGCCATAAAGATTATGAATTTAGCAAATGATCCCCTGTGATCAGTATCTCGGGAACTTAAGTATGACCGTAGGTACAGTAGACAATGTTGATTGACTTGACAACAGCTATTCTTACATATAGTGGTGTATATCTATTAATCCCATATGCCTAATTTATCCCTCCACCCCCTTTAGTAACCAAAAGTGTGTTTTCTGTGAATCTGTTTCTGTTTTGTAAATAAATTGATTTGTATTTTTTGTTAGATTCCACATATAAATGATATATTATATGTCTTTCTCTGCCTACTTCACTTGGTATGATAATCTCTTGATCTATCCATGTTGTTACAAATGGCAATATTTCATTCTTTTTTATGGATGATTAATATTCCGCTGTGCATGTGTGTGTGTGTGTATGTATAAATATGTGTGTGTGTGTGTGTATATATATATACATATATATATATATACACATATATATACATATATATATATATATATATACATATATATATATATATGACATCTTCCTTATTCATTCATCTCTTTTTGGACGCTTAGGTTGTTTCTACATGTTGGCTATTGTAAATAGTGCTGCTATGAACATTGGTGTGCATGTGTCTTTTCATATTAGAGTTTTTGTCTTTTCCAGACAGATGCCCAACAGTAGGATTTCTAGATCATATGGTAACTCTATTTTTAGTTTTCTAAAGACCTCTATATTGTTCTACATAGTGGCTGCACCAATTTACATTCCTATCAACAGTGTAGGAGGGTTCCCTTTTCTCCACACCTTCTCCAGCATTTATTATTTATAAACTCTTTAATGACAGCCATTCTGACCTGTGTGAGGCACTACTTCATTGTAGTATTGATTTGCTTTTCTCTAATAATTAGCGATGGTGATCCTCTTTTCACGTGCCTATTGGCCATCTGAATGTCTTCTTTGGAGAAATGTCTATGTAGATCTTCTGCCCATTTTTTATTGGTTTGTTTGGTTTTTGTTATTCAGTTGACTGTGCTGTTCATATATTTTGGAAATTAAGCCCTTGTGGGTCACATCATTTGCAAATGTGTCTTCCTAGTCCATAGGTTGCTTTTTCATTTTGTTGATGGTATCCTTTGTTGTGCAAAAGATTATAAGTTTGATTAGGTCAAATTTGTTTATTTTTGCTTTTATTTATTTATTTATTTTGCCTTGTGAGACCGACCTAAGAAAACATTGCTAAGATTCATGTCAGAGAATGTTTTACCTAACTTCTCTTCTAGCAGTTTTCTGGTGTCATAACTTATATTTAAGGCTTTAAGCCATTTTGAGTTTACTTTTGTGTATGGTTTGAGGGAGTGTTCTAACTTCATTGATTTACATGAGGCTGTCCAGCTTTCCCAGCACCACTTGCTGAAGAGACTGTCTTTTCTCCATTGTACATTCTTGCTTCCTTTGTTGAAGATTAATTGACTGTAGGTGTGTGGGTGTATTTCTGGGCTCTCTATTTTGATCCTTTGATCTATATGCCTATTTTGTGCCAGTACTACACTGTTTTGATTGCTATAGCTTTGTAGTATTGTCTGAAGTCTGGAGGGTTATGCCTCCAGCTTTGTTCTCTTTCCTCAGGATTGCTTTGACAATTCTGGTTATTTTGTGGTTCCATACAAATTTTAAGGTTATGTGTTCTAGTTCTGTGGAAAATGTCATGGGTAATTTTATAGGTATTCCATTAAATCTGTAGATTGCTTTGGATAGTATGGTCATTGTAACAATATTAATTCTTCCAATCCAAGAGCATGGAATATCTTTCCACTCTGAGTCATCTTCAGTTTCCTTTATCAACGTTTTATAGTTCTCAGCGTACAAGTCTTTCACCTCCTTGGTCACATTTATTCCTAAGTATTTTTTTTGATGCGTATTAAAAGGAATTGTTTCTTTTCTTATTCTTTCTGATATTTCATTGTTATTGTAAGGAAATGAAACACAGTCCTGTATGCTAATCATGTATGCTGCTACCTTGCCAAATTCATTTATCAGTTCTAATACTTTTTGGCTGGAGTCTTTTGTGTTTTCTATATAGAGTATCATGTCATCTGCATTTAAAGACAATTTTACATTTACCCTTCCGATTTGGATACCTTTTATTTATTTCTTCTTGTCTAATTGCTGTTGCTAGTACTTCCAATACTATACTGGATAGAATTGGTAAGAGTGGTCATCCTTGTCTTCTTCCAGATTTTAGAAGGAAAGCTTTCCACTTCTCATCATTGAGTATTATGTTGGCTGTGGGTTTATCATAAATAGCTTTTATTATGTTGAGATGTGCTCCCTCTATAAACACTTTGTTTAGAGTTTTTTATCATAAGTGAATGCTGAATAAGTTTTTTTAACGTTTTTATTGGAGTATAACTGACTTACAATGTTGTGTTAGTTTCTGCTGTATAACAAAGTGAATCAGCTATACGTATACATATATCCCCATATCTCCTCCCTCTTGCATCTCCCTTCCACCCTCCCTATCCCACCCCACTAGGTGGTCACAAAGCATGGAGCTGATCGCCCTGTGCTATATGGCTGCTTCCCACTAGCTATCTATTTTACATTTGGTAGTGCATATATGTCAATGCCACTCTCTCACTTCGTCCCAGCTTACCCTTGCCCCTCCCCATATCCTCAAGTCCATTCTCTATGTCTGTGTCTTTATTCCTGTCCTGTCCCTAGATTCTTCAGAAACATGGGGCTTTTTTTTTTTTTTTTTAAGATTCCATAGGGATGCTGAATTTTGTCACATGCTTTTTCTGCATCTATTGAAGCAATCATGTGTTACTTGGCCCCTCTTTGCTTGATATTGTGTATCACATTGATTGACTTGCCTATATTGAAACATCCTTGTGATCCTGGGATGAATTCAACTTGATCATGGTATATGATCTTTTTTATGTGTTCTTGGATTTGGTTTGCTAATATTTTGTTGAGAAGTTTTGCATGTATATTCATGAAAGATATTGGCTTGTAGTTTCCTTTCTTGGTAGTGTCTTTGTCTGGTTTTGGTATCAGGGTGGGCGATTCTCTCTTTTTTTTCATTTATAAGGTGTAGGTTGTTACTTCTCCTCTTTTGTCTCTTATTTTGTTAATTTAGATCCTCTCTCTTTTCTTCATGTTGAGACTGGGCCAAGATTTGTTAATTTTGTTTACCCTTTCAAAGAAGCTACTCTTGGTTTTATTGATTTTTTCCTTTTTTTTTTTTGTCTCTATTATATTTATTTCATCTCTAATCTTATTATTTTCTTCCTTCTGCTGAATTTAGGCTTTTTTTGTTCTTCTTTTTCTAATTCTTTTAGATGGTAGGGTAGGTTGTTTATTTGAGATTTTTCTTGTTTTTTGAGGAAAGCCTGTAGTGCTAGGAACCTCCCTCTAACAACTGCTTCATCTGCATCCCATAGATTTGGTATGACTGTGTTTTTGTTGTCATTTGTCTCAAGCTATTTTTTAATTTCCTCTTTGACATCATAGTTGAGCCATTTGTATCCTAGTAGCATGTTGTTTAGTCTCCATGTAATCATTTTTTTCCTCATTTCTCTTTATGTGGTTGATTTCTATTTTCATGCTGTTGTGATCAAAAAAGAGGCTTGAAATAATTTCTATCCTCTTAAATTTGCTGATGATTGTTTTGTTTCCTAGTGTGTGGTCTATCCTAGAGAATGTTCCATGTGCACCTGAAAAGAATGTGTATACTGTGTGGGTTTGGATTTAATATCCTGAAAAGATAAGTCTAACTGTTCTGTTTTTGTCATTTAGGATCTCTGTTTCCTTATTGATTTTCCATCTGGAAGATCTGTCCATCAGTGTGAGTGGGGTGTTAAATTCTTCGACTATCATGGTATTCCCATCAATTTCTCCCTTTACATCTGTTAGTAGTTATTTTATGTACTTAGGTGCTCCTATATTGGGTGCACATATGTTAACAAATGTAATATCCTCTTCTTGTATTGATCCTTCTATCATTATATAGTGTCCTTCTTTGTCTTTCTTTATGGTCTTTTTATTAAAGTCTATTTTGTCTGTTAGGAGTATTGCTACCCCTGCCTTCTTGTCATTTCCATTTGCATGAATTTTTTCCGACCACTTCAGTTTCAATCTATATGTATCATTGCCCTAAAGTGGTTGTCTTGTAGACAGCAAACTGTAGGTTCTTGTTTTATTAGCCAACCTGCCACTCTATGTCTTTTGATTGGAGCATTTAGTCCATTGACATTTAAGTTAATTATTGTTAACTATGACTTTGTTGTCATTTCAAACCTTGTTTTCCAGTTGATTTTGTATTTCTTCTTTGGTCCTTTCCTTTTCTTTTTGTTTTTCATTTTGTGAATTGATGCTTTTATTTTGTATTATATGTATGTTCTCTTCTTTTTTCTTTTTTTGTTTTTGTGAACCTTGTATGTTTTTGATTTGTGGTTACCCTGTTTTTCAAGTGTATTAACCCATTACTATGTCTACTTGCTTTAGACTTGTAGTCATATAGACTCAAAAATATTCTTTAAAAATAATCTACATTTTCTTCCCCCCCACACCATTTTATGATTTGGATGTCCTCTTTCACATCTTCATGTTTATCCTTTTGCGGTTCATTGTTGTTATCATTGTTTTCACAAATTTTTTCTTATTTTTTTTAAATCTGTGTACTGGCTTAATTAAGTGATTTACTTTACAATTTTGATATTCTCTTTCCCCTAGATTCCTACTTCTTTTTTATAAAGAAAGACCTCTCAATATTTCTTTTAGGAATATTTAGTTTAGTATTGCTGTATTATTTTAGTTTTTGCTTTTCTGAGAAATCGTTTATCTCTCCTATACTGAAAAATTATCTTTATGGGTAGAGTATCCTAGGTTTCAGGTTTTCCCTTTCTGGATTTCAAGTACATCTTGCCACTTTCTTCTTGCCTACAACGTTTTTGTAGAGAAATGAATTGATAGCCTTATGTGGGTTCCCTTATAATTAATTATTTATTTTTCTCTGCTGCCTTTAGAATCCTCTCTTTATCTTTAAATTTTGTCATTTTAAGTAGAATATGTTTTGATGTAGATCTATTATGTTCATATTGTTTAGGACCCTCTGTGCATCCTGTACCTGGATATCTGTTTGCTTTTCTAGCTTTGGGAATTTTTCATCCATACTTTCTTCAAATATATTTTCAATCCCCTTTTCTCATTCTTCTCCTTTTGGGATCCCTATTATGCATAGATTGGCGTGCTTTACATTATATCATAGGTCTTATATATGGCTTTCATTCTTTTTTTTTTTTTTTTCTTTCATTTGTCTATTTGTCTGCTGTTGTGATTCAGTGATTTCCGTTATTCTATTTTCCAGGTCACTCATTCATTCTCGCATTATTTATTTTTCTAATTATGCCTTTAGCTCAGCTTGGTCTTGGCAAGTGAGTTTCCTAATTTTAAGTGGTTCATCTTTAAGTTTCTAGTTCCTTTTTACTGTGGTCTCCCTTTATACTGATTGCTTTTCTTAATTCCTTTAGTGTTTTTATTACCTCCTTTGTGAACTCAAGATCTAGTAGAATGGAAAGGTCCGTTTCACTGTTTGTTCTTTCAGGACTTCTCTTGTTCTTCTAATTGGGAGTGGTTCCTCTCCTTCTTCATTTTACTTATATTTATTTATATTTCTCTGACTCTCTGTGGTCTTGAAGAGCTAATTTTAAGTGGGAGCATCCCTGTGTAGCCTGCATGAGTCTCATATTTTTGGTGCAAGTGTTGTTTGTTTTATATGGATGCCTCCATACCTTTCCTCAGTGTGTGCTGGGCAGATCGCTTAGATAGGGGGTGTGATTGTGGTTGTGGTGACCAGAGCCTGCACTTGACATTGAGCAGGTCTCCTCTTTGCTCTGTGGTTGTCACAGCCCTGTTGGGACATGGTCTGCTCCCCAGTTGTTGGATAGAAACCCCCATATCCATTTCCAAGCTTTGGTGTGAGGTAGGCAGGACTGGAGCACTCCTGCTGGGAGAGGAGTCACTTAGTATTCCTCTGCAGGAGCTGTCCACTGGGAAGTGTGGTCTGTGGTGTCACCTGTCACCCTTGGTGTGGCCTCACAAAGGACTGTTGATGACATTGCCCTTGGCCCAGCCTCAACCACGGGAATGCAGGCAATCATCCTGGGTGTGCCTCAGGGCTTGTGCTCACAAAGCCACCAGCGCAGACCCACAGGTGCACATCCACTGAAATCTGGCTCTGGGACCACAGGAGTCACATCTGAAACCAAAAAGCATGGTGCTCCAAATACTGCTTAAAGACTTCTGGTGGACTACTAAGTCTGCTTAACTGAGCAAATAAGTGTAGGGTCATTTGTGGTATAGTCTGATGGTACTAGACAAATCATGACCCAGTTGAATACTTCCTAGATCTGTAACTCAGAATGTTAGTGTTTAATGCTTTGCCAAGCACTTTTTGTTTTATGTCATGTATTATAGAGTGTTAGAGCTAAGTGTCATTATAGATCATTTAATCCTAATGGGAAATCATGTAAAACAGATACCAGGAAGAGAGTTCAAGGGTTTAGCTCACAGCAAAGATTTTGGGGCTAGTGGAAAATAGGAATGAAGTATTAATAAAGCTAAAGGTAGAAAAACATAGATAGGAGGAAGTGTTTTCAATAACTGCCAGTGTTTGCAAATCACCTTCCTGGGCTGGAAAGGGCATTGATAGGCTGTCTCTCTTAAAAAACGAGGGGCAGCATAGACACATAGCTAAGAAGAGGTATAACAGAAATTAAAATCCAGTTTACCAACTTCCAGTCCATTTCCTTTTCCACTTTATACCCATTGTTGAGCTAAAGCTGTACAAAGGATGGTAAAGGTCATAAGTCGGTGAGTTACAAAATCAGACCAATGCTGGAAAGACCCCAAGGTTTCCCACATCAACCTGCTGATGTGATCAAAATCCCATCTGCTTGAGAACTTAAATCCTCTTGAAGCTGAAAGCCAAGAGTTTTCCCTCATGCTCAAGTCATTCAGTCCTCCTGACAACACAGTGCTGAGAGTTATGGAAAAGGACCTTATTTCCTTAAGGGAATGTTATTTTTTCTTATTAAATCATTGAGTCCATCTTGTGGTTCTTAGGGGGGAAGATTGTTTACATTTTGTGTTTGATTTCTGGTTTTTGTCATTTCTGAAATTTTGGCAGAAAAATGGCACAAAGGACACTTCCCTAGAGGGGACAATGTTTACCTGTTCCTCTTTCTGTCTTCTGGCTCTCCCATGAGAGTGACCCTCCCCTAGGGAATGTTATCACTTTTAATTTAGTTACAAGTAGTCAAATTGATAGTAGTTTGGGATTTTTTTCCTGTTTTCTTGTATTTAGGTGAAATATGTGGGCTTCCCTGGTGACGCAGTGCTGGAGAGTTCGCCTGCCTACGCAGTGGGCACGGGTTCGTGCCCCGATCCAGGAAGATCCCACATGCTGTTGAGCGGCTGGGCCCGTGAGACATGGCCACTGAGCCTGCACGTCCAGAGCCTGTGCTCCGCAACGGGAGAGGCCACAAAAAAAAAAAAAAAAAAGAGTCAGTTTTTGAAAAATAGGTCAAAAATTCAGCAATGCCCTCTTCTCATTCCTTCTACCCCATGAATCCAGCCCTCTCCACCAATGTGAGTGACTCTAAAGACAATGGCTAATGAATACGTGGTTTTGCTATGAGAGAGGAAGAAGAAAGGAACAGTGCACTTACTGACTCTGAATCAGGCTGGGGCTGCTGCCATTGCCTTCATTCATCAAATTGGAATGATATCCTATAGGGCTACCTTCACTCATTTAGTTTTCCCAGGATTAGGGAATATGGTCACTGACACAGCCCAGAGCCTTGGGTGAGCTCTTATATTCCTTTGCAAGACACACCCATATTTAGAGCGAAGAGACGGATGGAAGTTTCAGTCACCCACCTTAAGGTGTTGGAGGGCAGGATGCCTGTCAATTTAACTATGACAGTTTTACCACAAGAAAGAAATGTGAAAATTCTGTCATTATCAAAAGTGAGTTCATATTTCACAATTGTCCTCCAAAGGCATACTTTATTAATCAAGACCCTATTACAATTTACTCACTAGGATAGATTGTTATATCTTTTCAGAGTCTTTTAATCTAAATGGTATCTTTTCCCACAACACTGTGTTTCTCAGGAAGTCAAGAAGCATGGGCCATTCTGTGTTTCTGATTGCTATTATTTACTTTTTCTCAAATAATTCTTTTACTGTAGCAAGATTACTTCTCAACTCATGCTATCTATATTTCCATGAAATATTGTTTTTTCACACTTGAATTTCCACTGAGCTCTAAATATAGTTATGGCTTTGCATTTAAATATTTTTCGTGAAGTAAGTTCTTTTTTCTTTGTAACAAAAGAATCTGTTGGTTGTCCTATCCTTCCTGTTAGATTATTTGTGTGTTCTACTGACTTTTGGATTCTGAGGACATGAATCAATTACAAGCTCAGTTGCATTGACTGCATCTCACACAAGCTGGCCTATAAAAACCACTTGAGAGTCAGGGTCTGCAGAGAATTCCAGCTTAACATATTCCCAGACTGACCAAAATAAACCTGAGCCACTTAGCATGTATCGCATCCTTGCCAAAATTGCCAACTCAGAAGTAAACATGACTAAGGAATTTTACTTCTTACTAAGAAGTAAACATGAAGCTGATCACCCTTTCAAGTAGAATGCAAAAATAAGTGACCCTTCTTCTACAGCCAAATGATAGTTTGCGAGGCAGTTGTCAGCAGCCCAGGGGAGTGAGCACCTTGATGAAGTAGAGATCTAACTTACATGCAATGTAGGATCAGGTCTACAATTTCATCCATCTCTTGCTCTTACCCTTGCTTAACCCTCTCTCATTCTTCCTTTGATTCTGCATCATTTGACTCTAGTCCTCCTAGGCTTGAAATTCCTCCATTGCCTCTTATTATATCACATTATTTTTATCCATCAAGGAAGTTCCATCTCTCAGAAGATCAGCAAGGCAAGTTTCCACATTTCATTTTCCTTAAGATTTTGGCTCATCTATTGAGTTGTGAGATGATTATGAAGTTGCTTTAAACCTAGCTACCATGTAGAAGAGGCAACACTGAACCACCGTCTCCTCTTACTTTCATTTCCTTCTCTGACCTCACTTATCTGTGACACTTGTCATCCCCATACTCACCTCCACTTATCATCCAACATTTATTTAATTCTACTGAACAATTTAAAAGAAATACATGTGTATGCCTGCAGGAGTGAGCACTTGAGACATCAACCAGAAGAAATACTCCAGTAGATGTGCCCCTTAAAAGTTAATACCACATTTTGTGCCACAGTTGCCTATCAGGGAAGAGTCGGGGAAAGAATAAACTTCAACTGTTCCTGGAAAAAGTGCTGACCTGTTAATGAGAAACAGGCAATATCTGTGGCAATTCCCAGGCTTTGCTGGGAAGAGACTCCTCCCCATGGCAGGAATCTCCTTGAACCAAAGCCAGGCCCTTCCCATGACCCCTGTCCTGGCTCCCCGATCCTGTTATTCATTTAAGTGCCACTCCCTCAAATCCTCTTATAAAAACCCCGTCTTTTCTGCCCCGACAAACCAGTGCAGATCCCTTGCAAGAGAAGTAAGTAGGTGCTGAGACAAGATGACACCCCTGACAGGAGTTTCACCTCACATATTTCAGGGAAGGTATACAAGGATCCCTGTCCTCAGAGAATGCAGGAGCTCTGAGAGCAGGCAAAGGCAGTCCTGGGAGGCCCCAGGTGTAGTAGGATATATAGATTTTCAGATTCTTTCCAGAACTATGGAAGGGGATGGAAGCCATTAAGATGGATTTATTCCTAGGGAACTAGACAGAGGAAAAGACAAGAGGTACAACAGGGGGTTTCTCACAGTCTCTCTCTGACCACCCTTTTTGTAGTTCTCTGGTTGTCTCCGCACATCACAGACAAAATGATGCCTTCCATGGGCGTCCCCAGCCTGTCCTGGATGCTGCTCTCCTGCCTGATGCTCCTGTCTCAAGTCCAAGGTGAGACTTTTCTGCCTCTAGCACTGGGTTCCCAGTGTTTGCTCAGGGCCAAGAAGAGGAGGAAAGCTCCTGTGTGCCTCCCGTGGTAATGGTACATCCCCACACAACAACACTGCCTGCAATTCCTGCATCATCATCCTTCCTTCAGGGTAACTAGTGGTGGGAGGTACCTCAGTGGTCCAGTAACAGTGGGATGAGATGATTCTCAATTTTCAGTAGAGTCTAATTTATGTGGGTATATTAAGGAGGGAAAGCATAGAGTGTCAGTAATGAGATGAGTAGAAGGAGAATGACTGGAGGATCCAGTGTAGAAACAGTCAGCCAAGACGAGGAGAAGGCTTGGACTTTTGAATAAGGCAGATGAATAAAAAGAAAACAGACCATCTCCCAATTACTAGGTCTACTTTATGATTAAGAAAAACTCCTGGAAATATTGGCACTGGTGACAGGCAGTCAGGAGTTTGGTGTCACTGCCTCAAGCTGTGGCACCACAGATATTCCTCAAGGTCACCTCCCCACTCCAATACCCTCTCTCCATTTTGCCCCATCCCTCTCCTTTATTTCTTCCTCGCCAGGGGAAGATTCCCAGAAGAAACTGCCCTCTGCACGGATCAGCTGTCCGAGAGGCTCCATGGCCTATGCGTCCTACTGCTATGCCTTGTTTACAACACCTAAAACCTGGATGAGTGCAAACGTGAGTGCTGGGATTTGCAGTTCGGGCTGGTAAGGAGAAGCAAATTAGAGACAGGGTTTGGGGGCTGGGAGTTCCATTCTCTAGAGTTTCTTGAGGGTGAGAATGAGCACCTCATCTTTTGCAAACACAACTCCTTCTCACCTACCTTGTTCCTGCCCTTCCCTCAGTGAGGGTCTCAAGCTCCTCCCCAGTCTCTCCCTTCTCCACACAGATGGCTTGCCAGAAGAGATCCTCAGGACAACTTGTGTCTGTGCTCAGTGGGGCTGAGGGATCCTTCGTGGCCGCCCTGGTCAAGAACAACTTGAAAACCGTCTCAGATGTCTGGATTGGGCTCCATGACCCCACAGAGGTACGCTTACATCCTCTCTAATCTGTTACCTTCCAGGATGCTATGGCCACACAGGCCTGCTCGCTGTCCCCTGTGCCTGCCTAGGAAATAACGTAGAGATCCCTAGAGCTTGGAGGTCGAGGGGGTAATTGAAGAATGGAGGGCCTTGAGACCAGCTGCAGAGCTGAGTTCTGTGCAGGTCTCCAGTCTCCAGCTAAGGTTAATGTGCCTCTTGTCAAGCTTTTACACAATTCACACACCACGTCTTGATTCAGTTTGCTGTGCATCCCTGAGTCTGTACATGTTGCCCTTAGCAAGTGCTAAATGAGTATTTAGGATTGATGCATTTTTCCCTTATAAAACATATGTTGTCTTGGAGGTTCAGAGGGTAATCACAAATGTACCACCAAGTGTAGTTCACACAGTGTCAAGTTACTCTGAGGGGTTCTATTCGTCTTTGTGATTATTGACTTTTGAATTTGCCAATAGAAGCAAAGAGTTAGGGATTGTTTCCCAGAGGAGAGCTGTTGGGCATCACCTGGTAGAGCAGAACTAATTCCATGATGCTGGGGAGGGTACCAGGTGTTCCAGCTGAGGGAATCGTGCCAGGAGACCTCTAAAGGCCTTTCCAATTCACCTGACTCCATCCTCTGCTCTATAGGGCTCTGAGCCCAATGGCAGTGGATGGGAGTGGAGTAACACTGATGTGCTCAATTACGTTGCCTGGGAGAAAGATCCCTCCACCAGCTCATCCCCTGGTTATTGTGGGAGCCTGTCCAGAAACTCAGGTAGGAAACAGAGGAGGTCACTTCTTTCCAGCCTTTTCCATCCCCTCATCCCCTATTTCTGGGTCTGGTCTTCAGAGAATCCCCCTGGGATGGAACTGTTCATCTGTTCCCATCTCCTCTCACCTCTCCTTTCTTTCTCTCTCTTTCCTCTGGAGTGGGACCCTGGTGACTTTGAGGGAGAGCCTTTGAGTCCTAGGCCAGAAGCTGGGATGTGTCCCCATTGGTTTCTCACCAGCTCCATTCACTTGAGCTCTTCTGTCTCTTCAGGCTATCTGAAGTGGAGAGATTATAACTGTTCTGTGAACTTACCCTATGTCTGCAAGTTCAAGGGCTAAGTCAGATGGGAAGTCACTAGCCTGAGTCTGGTGTGCAGCTCATCATGGACTTGGAACCAAGAGTGAAGACCTATCCCGGAAAGGGGAATCCTCCCCACACCCCCAACCTGACCCCCTCATTCTGGCCTTCCCTGTCTCTCAGCCTCATTTCAGGCATTTGTGTGTGTGTGTGTGTGTGTGTGTGTGTGTGTGTGTATGCATAGCATGGCCTGAGGTCTTGTAGAACAGTAATAAATATCTTATTCCAAACTTACCTGCTTTTGTGCTCTTGTCTTATAACAAGACTCTGAGGAAGATGTTTGTATGGGAAGAATCTAGGGGTGGCCTCTGTCAAGTTTCATCCAATTTCCTTGGAAAATGACTGAATGTACATTCCCACCAGTGTATTTGTGATGAGTATGTAGGCCCTGTTCCCTTAGGAATTGGGTTGTGTTATACAAAGGCATTGCTTCCCCACACACTATACTGCCCATTCCTCCTGATGGTATGACACAAGCAGCCTTCGTGTGGTCCCATGCTATTTATTATAGAATGCACTTCTGAAATCATTTGCTGTGAAGGATCATGAAGGATCTATTCCTTTTCTTTAATGTGAAATCCACCTTGGATCATGACTTCTATAAAATATAGTCAAGAATAAATTACTTGGACTGACATGCAGATCATTGGGAGTTGTCACTCTCTTTATTAAAACAGGAAAAAATCTGAATAATTTTAACACCAACAACTTTTCCTGGGGTAATCTCCTTTTCTTGGGCAATCTGCCGAGGCACCCCATTACATAGATACCTTCTCATTTCTGCTTACTTGGATCAGAACTGCTAGATCTATAAACTTTTAGAAACATGAAATTGCAATTTGGACAACTTGTTGGATGCTGAGTGTGGATTGGCTTTATGAGTAAGAGACTCCTGGAGGCCCCTGTCTAGGGAGTCTCCACTCTCTCATGGCTTTTTCTTTCTGGGAACCCACCAGATTATTATGGTGAAGAGATAAGTAACCATTCTGAAATATGTTCAGATAAAGACACCATAAATAAGGAACTCTTCAGGTCAATATTCTTGATATACATGGTTGAAAATATCCTCAACAAAGTATTAGCAACTCGAATTCAACAGAACATTGAATGTATAATACACCCTGAACAAGTGGTTCTTATTCCTCGGATGCAAGTATGTTTCAACATATGCAAATCAATCAACAGTGTACATCACATTAATAGAATAAAGGGTAAATAGCACACAATCATCAATAGATATAGAAAAAGCTTACGGAATCTGTGGTACAACACAGTGGCTATAGTTAGCAATAAGATATTGTGCACTTAAAAAACTGTTTAAAAAAAAAGAAACTATTAGGAGTGTAGTTCTCATGTTAAGTGTTGTTACCACAGAAACAAAGAAACAAACCAAGAAGCGGGACATAAGGAAACTTTCAAAGGTGATGGATATATTTACTACCTTGTTTGCAGTGATGGTAACACATATGTATACATATGTCCAAATTATCCAAGTTATATACATTATGTGCAGATATCTGTATTTACCAACTATTCCTCAATAAAGCTGTAATAAAAGTGGAACACAATCAAGGAACTATGGAGCACCACTACTGCCGAGATCCTGGATTTAATACAGAGTGCCTGGAATCATTGTCATTATTGGTTTTTTTTAATCGTGCCATCCCTAAATGAGCTTTTTTTTGTTTTTCTTTCAATATCTAGGTTGAAAAATTCTGAATTCTTCTAGAGGAAATCAAGAAAATCTTAAAATCTACTATATCTATCTTAAAAAATTAATCTATATTAAAAATACATTCTTACAAAGAAAAGTTTAGGTCTAGAGTGTTTTTGGAAGAGTCCTACCAAACTACCCCAAAACACATATTTTAAATATTATATACAGGCTTGTAGAGAATAAAGGGAAAATACTTCCTAACTCTGACAGATAATAATAGAAAAAATTCCTTACGGAAAGGAAAAGATATACTTTTACCTAGTTTCAGATGTAATGGGTGATTCTCTCTTTGAAGAAAGATTGCCTATCTTAAAAGGGTATAGGAAACTTGCTAAATGTCAATTAAGGAAAGTAGACACTGTCAATTCATCTGATCTATTTATTTAAGAATGAAAACCTCCATATGTAGTATCATCAGATTTGGCAAATATGCAATATCTGTCAAGTTGAGCAAAGATGTAATATTTGATATACACTAATACCAAGAAACTATTTGTGGCTTATCTGAAATTCAAATTTAGCTAGGAGTCCTCTATTTTATCTGGCAAATATACCTATGTAGCAATGCTGAGTGGCTCTTGGCTCACATAGAAGATTTTGACCAAGGTGACATCCCCCTTTCAGATGGGGCAATTGGCCAAATATTTTTACACAAGATATGAGGCTGAGAATGTGTCGGAAATGAGGTAGTGAGTAGTATAATGGTCTAAAAATATTTAGGTTCAATGAAAATTTCAACCGTCTTCACTCATGTAAGTGGTTCTTTTCAAATAAATCATCATTTATTCACTCTTTTTATTTATTCAAAAAATATGAGTAGAGACCCCACAGGATATTAAGCCTTCCCAACTCTAGTCCCGACTGAGGCCAGAGCATGTTTCCAGGACACAGGACAGAAAACCCACTGGGCATTTCTTGCAAGTACTCAGGAAAGTGATACCATTCAGCAACTATAGGGATAAGGAACTAATTGTGTGGTCCATGAAATGCTGCTAGTCCTCAAACTGTTTGTTGCCATACCTGTGCAAGATAACTACAGAAATCCAGGGTAAAATTTTAGAAGTTTTTATAGCAATTTGGCAGATTAGTTTTGTCTATGAAATCTAAAATTTTATAAATGGTTTCTTAACATATGTAACTCTTTTTTTATATTTCAATTTTAGTAATTCATTTTTAAAAAGGCTTTAATTCTTAGAATAGTTTTAGATGTATGGAATTATTGAAATGGTAATGCAGGGACTTACCACTTGATACAACTGATGAACCATACTGATACAGTATTACTGATAATTCTAATTGAAATATTATTGACATACAATATTACATTAGTTTCAGCTGTACTACATAATGATTGGATATTTGCATACATTATAAAATGATCAGCATGATAAGTCTAGTAATCATCTGTCTCCATACAAAGTTATTATAATATTATTGACCATATTCCTATATATTGCATCCCCATGGCTTATTTATTTTATAACTGGAGGTTTGCACCTCTTAATCCCCTTCCCATATTTCACACCCCTTACCACTGGCAACTTCCTGTTTGTTCTCTGTATCTATGAATGCTTTTATTTCTTTTCATTTGTCTGCTTTATATTTTAGAAGTCACATATAAGTAAGGTTATATTGTATTTGTCTTTCTCTGATTTAATTCACTTGGCACAATACCCTCTAGATTTATACATATTGTCACAAAATCTTTCAGTTTTTTTCGTGTCTAAGTAATATTCTATTATATAAATTTTATACATATAAAATATATATTCCTCATCTTCTTTATCCATTAATATGTTGATGAATAGTTAGGTTTATTCTGTGCATTAGCCATTGTAAATAATGCAGCAATGAACATTGGAGTGTACCTACCTTTTCAAATTAGTGTTTTTCTTTTCTTCAGGTAAACACCCAGAGGTGAATTTGCTGGATTACCTGGAAGTCCTAGTTTTAATTTTGTGAAATAATGTTTTCCATAGTGGCTGTACCAATTACATACCCACCAACTGTGCATGAGCGCTCTTTTCTCCACCTCCTCACTAACACTTGTAATTTGTTGTCTTTTTGATGATACCCATTATGCCAGGTGTGAGGTGGTGCCTTTTTGTGGTTTTGATTTGCATGTCCATGATGGTTAGTGATGCTAAGCATCTTTTCATATGCCTATTGGCTGTCTTCTTTGGAAAAATATCTACTCAGATCCTCTGCCCATTTTTTAATCAGAGTACTTGATTTTTGTTGATGTTGAGTTGTATAAGTTCTTCGAGTATGTTGGACATTGACCCCCTATTGCAAATATTTTCTCGCAGTTAGAAGGCTGTTTTTCTGTTTTGTTGATAGTTTCCTTCACTGTGGAAAAGCTTTTTATTTTGTCCTAGTCGCATTTGATTATTTTTGCTTTTGTTTCACTTGTATGAGGAGACAGATCCATAAATATATTGTTAAGAAGGATGTCACAGGGCTTCCCTGGTGGTGCAGTGGTTGAGAATCTGCCTGCCAATGCAGAGGACAGGGGTTTGAGTGGTGTTCTGGGAAGATCCCACATGCCACAGAGCAACTAGTCCCATAAGCCACAATTACTGAGCCTGTGCGTCTGGAGCCTGTGCTCCACAACAAGAGAGGCCGCGATAGTGAGAGGCCCACACACCGCAATGAGGAGTGGTCCCCACTTGCCGCAACTATAGAAAGCCTTTGCACAAAAACGAAGAGCCAACACAGCCATATATAAATAAATAAATAAATAAATAAATAAATATATATATATATATATATATATATATATATATATATATTTTAAAAGCAAAATTCCTTTAAAAAAAAAAAAGAAGGATGTCACAGACTATACTCCCTATGTTTTTCTACTAGCAGTTTTATTGTTTCAGGTATTAAATGCAAGTTTTTTATGCATATTGATTTCAATTTTGTATATGTGTGAGAAAGCAGTCCTGTTTGATTCTTTTGCATGAATCTGTCAGTTTTCCAACACCAGTGTTGAAGACACTGTCTTTTTCCCACTGTAAATTCTGGACTTCATTGTTGAAGATTAATTGACCATATAAGTATGGGTTTAGTTTAAGGCTGTCTATTCTGTTCAATGGACCTATATGTCTGTTTTTTTTGAGTACAATATTCTTTTCATTACTGTTCCTTTGTAGTAAAGTTTGGGATCACGGAGTGCCATACCTACAGTTTGCTTCTTTCTTAAAACAATGACAACTGCCAATGATCTGCATGTCAGTCCAAGTAATTTATTCTTGACTATATTTTATAAAAGTCATGATCCAAGGTGGATTTCACATTAAAGAAAAGGAATAGATCCTTCATGATCCTTCACAGCAAATGATTTCAGAAGTGCATTCTATAATAAATAGCATGGGACCACACGAAGGCTGCTTGTGTCATACCATCAGGAGGAATGGGCAGTATAGTGTGTGGGGAAGCAATGCCTTTGTATAACACAACCCAATTCCTAAGGGAACAGGGCCTACATACTCATCACAAATACACTGGTGGGAATGTACATTCAGTCATTTTCCAAGGAAATTGGATGAAACTTGACAGAGGCCACCCCTAGATTCTTCCCATACAAACATCTTCCTCAGAGTCTTGTTATAAGACAAGAGCACAAAAGCAGGTAAGTTTGGAATAAGATATTTATTACTGTTCTACAAGACCTCAGGCCATGCTATGCATACACACACACACACACACACACACACACACACACACAAATGCCTGAAATGAGGCTGAGAGACAGGGAAGGCCAGAATGAGGGGGTCAGGTTGGGGGTGTGGGGAGGATTCCCCTTTCCGGGATAGGTCTTCACTCTTGGTTCCAAGTCCATGATGAGCTGCACACCAGACTCAGGCTAGTGACTTCCCATCTGACTTAGCCCTTGAACTTGCAGACATAGGGTAAGTTCACAGAACAGTTATAATCTCTCCACTTCAGATAGCCTGAAGAGACAGAAGAGCTCAAGTGAATGGAGCTGGTGAGAAACCAATGGGGACACATCCCAGCTTCTGGCCTAGGACTCAAAGGCTCTCCCTCAAAGTCACCAGGGTCCCACTCCAGAGGAAAGAGAGAGAAAGAAAGGAGAGGTGAGAGGAGATGGGAACAGATGAACAGTTCCATCCCAGGGGGATTCTCTGAAGACCAGACCCAGAAATAGGGGATGAGGGGATGGAAAAGGCTGGAAAGAAGTGACCTCCTCTGTTTCCTACCTGAGTTTCTGGACAGGCTCCCACAATAACCAGGGGATGAGCTGGTGGAGGGATCTTTCTCCCAGGCAACGTAATTGAGCACATCAGTGTTACTCCACTCCCATCCACTGCCATTGGGCTCAGAGCCCTATAGAGCAGAGGATGGAGTCAGGTGAATTGGAAAGGCCTTTAGAGGTCTCCTGGCACGATTCCCTCAGCTGGAACACCTGGTACCCTCCCCAGCATCATGGAATTAGTTCTGCTCTACCAGGTGATGCCCAACAGCTCTCCTCTGGGAAACAATCCCTAACTCTTTGCTTCTATTGGCAAATTCAAAAGTCAATAATCACAAAGACGAATAGAACCCCTCAGAGTAACTTGACACTGTGTGAACTACACTTGGTGGTACATTTGTGATTACCCTCTGAACCTCCAAGACAACATATGTTTTATAAGGGAAAAATGCATCAATCCTAAATACTCATTTAGCACTTGCTAAGGGCAACATGTACAGACTCAGGGATGCACAGCAAACTGAATCAAGACGTGGTGTGTGAATTGTGTAAAAGCTTGACAAGAGGCACATTAACCTTAGCTGGAGACTGGAGACCTGCACAGAACTCAGCTCTGCAGCTGGTCTCAAGGCCCTCCATTCTTCAATTACCCCCTCGACCTCCAAGCTCTAGGGATCTCTACGTTATTTCCTAGGCAGGCACAGGGGACAGCGAGCAGGCCTGTGTGGCCATAGCATCCTGGAAGGTAACAGATTAGAGAGGATGTAAGCGTACCTCTGTGGGGTCATGGAGCCCAATCCAGACATCTGAGACGGTTTTCAAGTTGTTCTTGACCAGGGCGGCCACGAAGGATCCCTCAGCCCCACTGAGCACAGACACAAGTTGTCCTGAGGATCTCTTCTGGCAAGCCATCTGTGTGGAGAAGGGAGAGACTGGGGAGGAGCTTGAGACCCTCACTGAGGGAAGGGCAGGAACAAGGTAGGTGAGAAGGAGTTGTGTTTGCAAAAGATGAGGTGCTCATTCTCACCCTCAAGAAACTCTAGAGAATGGAACTCCCAGCCCCCAAACCCTGTCTCTAATTTGCTTCTCCTTACCAGCCCGAACTGCAAATCCCAGCACTCACGTTTGCACTCATCCAGGTTTTAGGTGTTGTAAACAAGGCATAGCAGTAGGACGCATAGGCCATGGAGCCTCTCGGACAGCTGATCCGTGCAGAGGGCAGTTTCTTCTGGGAATCTTCCCCTGGCGAGGAAGAAATAAAGGAGAGGGATGGGGCAAAATGGAGAGAGGGTATTGGAGTGGGGAGGTGACCTTGAGGAATATCTGTGGTGCCACAGCTTGAGGCAGTGACACCAAACTCCTGACTGCCTGTCACCAGTGCCAATATTTCCAGGAGTTTTTCTTAATCATAAAGTAGACCTAGTAATTGGGAGATGGTCTGTTTTCTTTTTATTCATCTGCCTTATTCAAAAGTCCAAGCCTTCTCCTCGTCTTGGCTGACTGTTTCTACACTGGATCCTCCAGTCATTCTCCTTCTACTCATCTCATTACTGACACTCTATGCTTTCCCTCCTTAATATACCCACATAAATTAGACTCTACTGAAAATTGAGAATCATCTCATCCCACTGTTACTGGACCACTGAGGTACCTCCCACCACTAGTTACCCTGAAGGAAGGATGATGATGCAGGAATTGCAGGCAGTGTTGTTGTGTGGGGATGTACCATTACCACGGGAGGCACACAGGAGCTTTCCTCCTCTTCTTGGCCCTGAGCAAACACTGGGAACCCAGTGCTAGAGGCAGAAAAGTCTCACCTTGGACTTGAGACAGGAGCATCAGGCAGGAGAGCAGCATCCAGGACAGGCTGGGGACGCCCATGGAAGGCATCATTTTGTCTGTGATGTGCGGAGACAACCAGAGAACTACAAAAAGGGTGGTCAGAGAGAGACTGTGAGAAACCCCCTGTTGTACCTCTTGTCTTTTCCTCTGTCTAGTTCCCTAGGAATAAATCCATCTTAATGGCTTCCATCCCCTTCCATAGTTCTGGAAAGAATCTGAAAATCTATATATCCTACTACACCTGGGGCCTCCCAGGACTGCCTTTGCCTGCTCTCAGAGCTCCTGCATTCTCTGAGGACAGGGATCCTTGTATACCTTCCCTGAAATATGTGAGGTGAAACTCCTGTCAGGGGTGTCATCTTGTCTCAGCACCTACTTACTTCTCTTGCAAGGGATCTGCACTGGTTTGTCGGGGCAGAAAAGACGGGGTTTTTATAAGAGGATTTGAGGGAGTGGCACTTAAATGAATAACAGGATCGGGGAGCCAGGACAGGGGTCATGGGAAGGGCCTGGCTTTGGTTCAAGGAGATTCCTGCCATGGGGAGGAGTCTCTTCCCAGCAAAGCCTGGGAATTGCCACAGATATTGCCTGTTTCTCATTAACAGGTCAGCACTTTTTCCAGGAACAGTTGAAGTTTATTCTTTCCCCGACTCTTCCCTGATAGGCAACTGTGGCACAAAATGTGGTATTAACTTTTAAGGGGCACATCTACTGGAGTATTTCTTCTGGTTGATGTCTCAAGTGCTCACTCCTGCAGGCATACACATGTATTTCTTTTAAATTGTTCAGTAGAATTAAATAAATGTTGGATGATAAGTGGAGGTGAGTATGGGGATGACAAGTGTCACAGATAAGTGAGGTCAGAGAAGGAAATGAAAGTAAGAGGAGACGGTGGTTCAGTGTTGCCTCTTCTACATGGTAGCTAGGTTTAAAGCAACTTCATAATCATCTCACAACTCAATAGATGAGCCAAAATCTTAAGGAAAATGAAATGTGGAAACTTGCCTTGCTGATCTTCTGAGAGATGGAACTTCCTTGATGGATAAAAATAATGTGATATAATAAGAGGCAATGGAGGAATTTCAAGCCTAGGAGGACTAGAGTCAAATGATGCAGAATCAAAGGAAGAATGAGAGAGGGTTAAGCAAGGGTAAGAGCAAGAGATGGATGAAATTGTAGACCTGATCCTACATTGCATGTAAGTTAGATCTCTACTTCATCAAGGTGCTCACTCCCCTGGGCTGCTGACAACTGCCTCGCAAACTATCATTTGGCTGTAGAAGAAGGGTCACTTATTTTTGCATTCTACTTGAAAGGGTGATCAGCTTCATGTTTACTTCTTAGTAAGAAGTAAAATTCCTTAGTCATGTTTACTTCTGAGTTGGCAATTTTGGCAAGGATGCGATACATGCTAAGTGGCTCAGGTTTATTTTGGTCAGTCTGGGAATATGTTAAGCTGGAATTCTCTGCAGACCCTGACTCTCAAGTGGTTTTTATAGGCCAGCTTGTGTGAGATGCAGTCAATGCAACTGAGCTTGTAATTGATTCATGTCCTCAGAATCCAAAAGTCAGTAGAACACACAAATAATCTAACAGGAAGGATAGGACAACCAACAGATTCTTTTGTTACAAAGGAAAAAGAACTTACTTCACGAAAAATATTTAAATGCAAAGCCATAACTATATTTAGAGCTCAGTGGAAATTCAAGTGTGAAAAAACAATATTTCATGGAAATATAGATAGCATGAGTTGAGAAGTAATCTTGCTACAGTAAAAGAATTATTTGAGAAAAAGTAAATAATAGCAATCAGAAACACAGAATGGCCCATGCTTCTTGACTTCCTGAGAAACACAGTGTTGTGGGAAAAGATACCATTTAGATTAAAAGACTCTGAAAAGATATAACAATCTATCCTAGTGAGTAAATTGTAATAGGGTCTTGATTAATAAAGTATGCCTTTGGAGGACAATTGTGAAATATGAACTCACTTTTGATAATGACAGAATTTTCACATTTCTTTCTTGTGGTAAAACTGTCATAGTTAAATTGACAGGCATCCTGCCCTCCAACACCTTAAGGTGGGTGACTGAAACTTCCATCCGTCTCTTCGCTCTAAATATGGGTGTGTCTTGCAAAGGAATATAAGAGCTCACCCAAGGCTCTGGGCTGTGTCAGTGACCATATTCCCTAATCCTGGGAAAACTAAATGAGTGAAGGTAGCCCTATAGGATATCATTCCAATTTGATGAATGAAGGCAATGGCAGCAGCCCCAGCCTGATTCAGAGTCAGTAAGTGCACTGTTCCTTTCTTCTTCCTCTCTCATAGCAAAACCACGTATTCATTAGCCATTGTCTTTAGAGTCACTCACATTGGTGGAGAGGGCTGGATTCATGGGGTAGAAGGAATGAGAAGAGGGCATTGCTGAATTTTTGACCTATTTTTCAAAAACTGACTCTTTTTTTTTTTTTTTTTTGTGGCCTCTCCCGTTGCGGAGCACAGGCTCTGGACGTGCAGGCTCAGTGGCCATGTCTCACGGGCCCAGCCGCTCAACAGCATGTGGGATCTTCCTGGATCGGGGCACGAACCCGTGCCCACTGCGTAGGCAGGCGAACTCTCCAGCACTGCGTCACCAGGGAAGCCCACATATTTCACCTAAATACAAGAAAACAGGAAAAAAATCCCAAACTACTATCAATTTGACTACTTGTAACTAAATTAAAAGTGATAACATTCCCTAGGGGAGGGTCACTCTCATGGGAGAGCCAGAAGACAGAAAGAGGAACAGGTAAACATTGTCCCCTCTAGGGAAGTGTCCTTTGTGCCATTTTTCTGCCAAAATTTCAGAAATGACAAAAACCAGAAATCAAACACAAAATGTAAACAATCTTCCCCCCTAAGAACCACAAGATGGACTCAATGATTTAATAAGAAAAAATAACATTCCCTTAAGGAAATAAGGTCCTTTTCCATAACTCTCAGCACTGTGTTGTCAGGAGGACTGAATGACTTGAGCATGAGGGAAAACTCTTGGCTTTCAGCTTCAAGAGGATTTAAGTTCTCAAGCAGATGGGATTTTGATCACATCAGCAGGTTGATGTGGGAAACCTTGGGGTCTTTCCAGCATTGGTCTGATTTTGTAACTCACCGACTTATGACCTTTACCATCCTTTGTACAGCTTTAGCTCAACAATGGGTATAAAGTGGAAAAGGAAATGGACTGGAAGTTGGTAAACTGGATTTTAATTTCTGTTATACCTCTTCTTAGCTATGTGTCTATGCTGCCCCTCGTTTTTTAAGAGAGACAGCCTATCAATGCCCTTTCCAGCCCAGGAAGGTGATTTGCAAACACTGGCAGTTATTGAAAACACTTCCTCCTATCTATGTTTTTCTACCTTTAGCTTTATTAATACTTCATTCCTATTTTCCACTAGCCCCAAAATCTTTGCTGTGAGCTAAACCCTTGAACTCTCTTCCTGGTATCTGTTTTACATGATTTCCCATTAGGATTAAATGATCTATAATGACACTTAGCTCTAACACTCTATAATACATGACATAAAACAAAAAGTGCTTGGCAAAGCATTAAACACTAACATTCTGAGTTACAGATCTAGGAAGTATTCAACTGGGTCATGATTTGTCTAGTACCATCAGACTATACCACAAATGACCCTACACTTATTTGCTCAGTTAAGCAGACTTAGTAGTCCACCAGAAGTCTTTAAGCAGTATTTGGAGCACCATGCTTTTTGGTTTCAGATGTGACTCCTGTGGTCCCAGAGCCAGATTTCAGTGGATGTGCACCTGTGGGTCTGCGCTGGTGGCTTTGTGAGCACAAGCCCTGAGGCACACCCAGGATGATTGCCTGCATTCCCGTGGTTGAGGCTGGGCCAAGGGCAATGTCATCAACAGTCCTTTGTGAGGCCACACCAAGGGTGACAGGTGACACCACAGACCACACTTCCCAGTGGACAGCTCCTGCAGAGGAATACTAAGTGACTCCTCTCCCAGCAGGAGTGCTCCAGTCCTGCCTACCTCACACCAAAGCTTGGAAATGGATATGGGGGTTTCTATCCAACAACTGGGGAGCAGACCATGTCCCAACAGGGCTGTGACAACCACAGAGCAAAGAGGAGACCTGCTCAATGTCAAGTGCAGGCTCTGGTCACCACAACCACAATCACACCCCCTATCTAAGCGATCTGCCCAGCACACACTGAGGAAAGGTATGGAGGCATCCATATAAAACAAACAACACTTGCACCAAAAATATGAGACTCATGCAGGCTACACAGGGATGCTCCCACTTAAAATTAGCTCTTCAAGACCACAGAGAGTCAGAGAAATATAAATAAATATAAGTAAAATGAAGAAGGAGAGGAACCACTCCCAATTAGAAGAACAAGAGAAGTCCTGAAAGAACAAACAGTGAAACGGACCTTTCCATTCTACTAGATCTTGAGTTCACAAAGGAGGTAATAAAAACACTAAAGGAATTAAGAAAAGCAATCAGTATAAAGGGAGACCACAGTAAAAAGGAACTAGAAACTTAAAGATGAACCACTTAAAATTAGGAAACTCACTTGCCAAGACCAAGCTGAGCTAAAGGCATAATTAGAAAAATAAATAATGCGAGAATGAATGAGTGACCTGGAAAATAGAATAACGGAAATCACTGAATCACAACAGCAGACAAATAGACAAATGAAAGAAAAAAAAAAAAAAAAGAATGAAAGCCATATATAAGACCTATGATATAATGTAAAGCACGCCAATCTATGCATAATAGGGATCCCAAAAGGAGAAGAATGAGAAAAGGGGATTGAAAATATATTTGAAGAAAGTATGGATGAAAAATTCCCAAAGCTAGAAAAGCAAACAGATATCCAGGTACAGGATGCACAGAGGGTCCTAAACAATATGAACATAATAGATCTACATCAAAACATATTCTACTTAAAATGACAAAATTTAAAGATAAAGAGAGGATTCTAAAGGCAGCAGAGAAAAATAAATAATTAATTATAAGGGAACCCACATAAGGCTATCAATTCATTTCTCTACAAAAACGTTGTAGGCAAGAAGAAAGTGGCAAGATGTACTTGAAATCCAGAAAGGGAAAACCTGAAACCTAGGATACTCTACCCATAAAGATAATTTTTCAGTATAGGAGAGATAAACGATTTCTCAGAAAAGCAAAAACTAAAATAATACAGCAATACTAAACTAAATATTCCTAAAAGAAATATTGAGAGGTCTTTCTTTATAAAAAAGAAGTAGGAATCTAGGGGAAAGAGAATATCAAAATTGTAAAGTAAATCACTTAATTAAGCCAGTACACAGATTTAAAAAAAATAAGAAAAAATTTGTGAAAACAATGATAACAACAATGAACCGCAAAAGGATAAACATGAAGATGTGAAAGAGGACATCCAAATCATAAAATGGTGTGGGGGGGAAGAAAATGTAGATTATTTTTAAAGAATATTTTTGAGTCTATATGACTACAAGTCTAAAGCAAGTAGACATAGTAATGGGTTAATACACTTGAAAAACAGGGTAACCACAAATCAAAAACATACAAGGTTCACAAAAACAAAAAAAGAAAAAAGAAGAGAACATACATATAATACAAAATAAAAGCATCAATTCACAAAATGAAAAACAAAAAGAAAAGGAAAGGACCAAAGAAGAAATACAAAATCAACTGGAAAACAAGGTTTGAAATGACAACAAAGTCATAGTTAACAATAATTAACTTAAATGTCAATGGACTAAATGCTCCAATCAAAAGACATAGAGTGGCAGGTTGGCTAATAAAACAAGAACCTACAGTTTGCTGTCTACAAGACAACCACTTTAGGGCAATGATACATATAGATTGAAACTGAAGTGGTCGGAAAAAATTCATGCAAATGGAAATGACAAGAAGGCAGGGGTAGCAATACTCCTAACAGACAAAATAGACTTTAATAAAAAGACCATAAAGAAAGACAAAGAAGGACACTATATAATGATAGAAGGATCAATACAAGAAGAGGATATTACATTTGTTAACATATGTGCACCCAATATAGGAGCACCTAAGTACATAAAATAACTACTAACAGATGTAAAGGGAGAAATTGATGGGAATACCATGATAGTCGAAGAATTTAACACCCCACTCACACTGATGGACAGATCTTCCAGATGGAAAATCAATAAGGAAACAGAGATCCTAAATGACAAAAACAGAACAGTTAGACTTATCTTTTCAGGATATTAAATCCAAACCCACACAGTATACACATTCTTTTCAGGTGCACATGGAACATTCTCTAGGATAGACCACACACTAGGAAACAAAACAATCATCAGCAAATTTAAGAGGATAGAAATTATTTCAAGCCTCTTTTTTGATCACAACAGCATGAAAATAGAAATCAACCACATAAAGAGAAATGAGGAAAAAAATGATTACATGGAGACTAAACAACATGCTACTAGGATACAAATGGCTCAACTATGATGTCAAAGAGGAAATTAAAAAATAGCTTGAGACAAATGACAACAAAAACACAGTCATACCAAATCTATGGGATGCAGATGAAGCAGTTGTTAGAGGGAGGTTCCTAGCACTACAGGCTTTCCTCAAAAAACAAGAAAAATCTCAAATAAACAACCTACCCTACCATCTAAAAGAATTAGAAAAAGAAGAACAAAAAAAGCCTAAATTCAGCAGAAGGAAGAAAATAATAAGATTAGAGATGAAATAAATATAATAGAGACAAAAAAAAAAAAGGAAAAAATCAATAAAACCAAGAGTAGCTTCTTTGAAAGGGTAAACAAAATTAACAAATCTTGGCCCAGTCTCAACATGAAGAAAAGAGAGAGGATCTAAATTAACAAAATAAGAGACAAAAGAGGAGAAGTAACAACCTACACCTTATAAATGAAAAAAAAGAGAGAATCGCCCACCCTGATACCAAAACCAGACAAAGACACTACCAAGAAAGGAAACTACAAGCCAATATCTTTCATGAATATACATGCAAAACTTCTCAACAAAATATTAGCAAACCAAATCCAAGAACACATAAAAAAGATCATATACCATGATCAAGTTGAATTCATCCCAGGATCACAAGGATGTTTCAATATAGGCAAGTCAATCAATGTGATACACAATATCAAGCAAAGAGGGGCCAAGTAACACATGATTGCTTCAATAGATGCAGAAAAAGCATGTGACAAAATTCAGCATCCCTATGGAATCTTAAAAAAAAAAAAAAAAAGCCCCATGTTTCTGAAGAATCTAGGGACAGGACAGGAATAAAGACACAGACATAGAGAATGGACTTGAGGATATGGGGAGGGGCAAGGGTAAGCTGGGACGAAGTGAGAGAGTGGCATTGACATATATGCACTACCAAATGTAAAATAGATAGCTAGTGGGAAGCAGCCATATAGCACAGGGCGATCAGCTCCATGCTTTGTGACCACCTAGTGGGGTGGGATAGGGAGGGTGGAAGGGAGATGCAAGAGGGAGGAGATATGGGGATATATGTATACGTATAGCTGATTCACTTTGTTATACAGCAGAAACTAACACAACATTGTAAGTCAGTTATACTCCAATAAAAACGTTAAAAAAACTTATTCAGCATTCACTTATGATAAAAAACTCTAAACAAAGTGTTTATAGAGGGAGCACATCTCAACATAATAAAAGCTATTTATGATAAACCCACAGCCAACATAATACTCAATGATGAGAAGTGGAAAGCTTTCCTTCTAAAATCTGGAAGAAGACAAGGATGACCACTCTTACCAATTCTATCCAGTATAGTATTGGAAGTACTAGCAACAGCAATTAGACAAGAAGAAATAAATAAAAGGTATCCAAATCGGAAGGGTAAATGTAAAATTGTCTTTAAATGCAGATGACATGATACTCTATATAGAAAACACAAAAGACTCCAGCCAAAAAGTATTAGAACTGATAAATGAATTTGGTAAGGTAGCAGCATACATGATTAGCATACAGGACTGTGTTTCATTTCCTTACAATAACAATGAAATATCAGAAAGAATAAGAAAAGAAACAATTCCTTTTAATACGCATCAAAAAAAATACTTAGGAATAAATGTGACCAAGGAGGTGAAAGACTTGTACGCTGAGAACTATAAAACGTTGATAAAGGAAACTGAAGATGACTCAGAGTGGAAAGATATTCCATGCTCTTGGATTGGAAGAATTAATATTGTTACAATGACCATACTATCCAAAGCAATCTACAGATTTAATGGAATACCTATAAAATTACCCATGACATTTTCCACAGAACTAGAACACATAACCTTAAAATTTGTATGGAACCACAAAATAACCAGAATTGTCAAAGCAATCCTGAGGAAAGAGAACAAAGCTGGAGGCATAACCCTCCAGACTTCAGACAATACTACAAAGCTATAGCAATCAAAACAGTGTAGTACTGGCACAAAATAGGCATATAGATCAAAGGATCAAAATAGAGAGCCCAGAAATACACCCACACACCTACAGTCAATTAATCTTCAACAAAGGAAGCAAGAATGTACAATGGAGAAAAGACAGTCTCTTCAGCAAGTGGTGCTGGGAAAGCTGGACAGCCTCATGTAAATCAATGAAGTTAGAACACTCCCTCAAACCATACACAAAAGTAAACTCAAAATGGCTTAAAGCCTTAAATATAAGTTATGACACCAGAAAACTGCTAGAAGAGAAGTTAGGTAAAACATTCTCTGACATGAATCTTAGCAATGTTTTCTTAGGTCGGTCTCACAAGGCAAAATAAATAAATAAATAAAAGCAAAAATAAACAAATTTGACCTAATCAAACTTATAATCTTTTGCACAACAAAGGATACCATCAACAAAATGAAAAAGCAACCTATGGACTAGGAAGACACATTTGCAAATGATGTGACCCACAAGGGCTTAATTTCCAAAATATATGAACAGCACAGTCAACTGAATAACAAAAACCAAACAAACCAATAAAAAATGGGCAGAAGATCTACATAGACATTTCTCCAAAGAAGACATTCAGATGGCCAATAGGCACGTGAAAAGAGGATCACCATCGCTAATTATTAGAGAAAAGCAAATCAATACTACAATGAAGTAGTGCCTCACACAGGTCAGAATGGCTGTCATTAAAGAGTTTATAAATAATAAATGCTGGAGAAGGTGTGGAGAAAAGGGAACCCTCCTACACTGTTGATAGGAATGTAAATTGGTGCAGCCACTATGTAGAACAATATAGAGGTCTTTAGAAAACTAAAAATAGAGTTACCATATGATCTAGAAATCCTACTGTTGGGCATCTGTCTGGAAAAGACAAAAACTCTAATATGAAAAGACACATGCACACCAATGTTCATAGCAGCACTATTTACAATAGCCAACATGTAGAAACAACCTAAGCGTCCAAAAAGAGATGAATGAATAAGGAAGATGTCATATATATATATATATGTATATATATATATATATATATGTATATATATGTGTATATATATATATATGTATATATATATACACACACACACACACATATTTATACATACACACACACACACATGCACAGCGGAATATTAATCATCCATAAAAAAGAATGAAATATTGCCATTTGTAACAACATGGATAGATCAAGAGATTATCATACCAAGTGAAGTAGGCAGAGAAAGACATATAATATATCATTTATATGTGGAATCTAACAAAAAATACAAATCAATTTATTTACAAAACAGAAACAGATTCACAGAAAACACACTTTTGGTTACTAAAGGGGGTGGAGGGATAAATTAGGCATATGGGATTAATAGATATACACCACTATATGTAAGAATAGCTGTTGTCAAGTCAATCAACATTGTCTACTGTACCTACGGTCATACTTAAGTTCCCGAGATACTGATCACAGGGGATCATTTGCTAAATTCATAATCTTTATGGCTGACCAGTTTGTGTCCTGAACCACATCATAAATTTTCTTCCCCTGGTAAACTCTCATGAAGCTTTCCATCTAGAAGTCTAGAACAGAACTACAAAAGCTGTTTCTATCTTTCCTCCCCCTGCTTCCATTCTACCCCACTGAACCCTCCATAATTTAGTGCCTTTCAGGCTGTCCAGAGCTCTTCTTCTCCTGAAACACTTGATAAAAAAGTCGCTCCCTGCTAGTAATTGTTAGCTCTTGTTTTCTCTCTCTAGAAACTAGTCCACCTCAGTTTGGGTATAATAAAGTGGGTGTTCTCCAATTTGTGTATGATCCCCCAATGCATGAAACTTGTATGAGAAACTTCGTGTCATGTCCAATACCTGAGTTCTCTGCAATTTCCTCTTCCACAGTTCATATTCTATTGGGTCACTAATAGCTCAAAGGGGCCTTGACTGAGATAGGGCACAGGCTTCTTTTAGGTTGGCTTCTTTGCATATAAGTTTAGGCTAGTCACATATAAGATGCTGCCATACATTATTACTCACTCAAACAAAAGGGGTTGTTTTTAGAAGGATATGGCCTTATCTCAATGCACCCAACTTTAGGGCACAACCAAGTCTCACGAAGGCCTAGAAAAAGGAAGAAAAATGTCAGAAAGTGAAGATATGCTCTCCTTCATTTTCTTTCTTTAATTCACTGGGTTTGGGTCATTCTCTTTGATCCAGTCAGTTTCCTTGCCTTTTGGGTACATGCAGCATGATCAAACATGGTTAACTCATTAGAGTTCTTCCAAACCTTCACTGCAGAGACTCAAAAGATTAACTATATTCATGGTGAACAAATTCATTTTCAGGAGAATATCTGTTTCATCTAGCTGGCCTGGTTATTCACACCAGGCCAATCAACTGGGGCAAGGAATTTGAATCACTTGGTGTTATTATAGGAACTTCACTCACTGCTTAAGTAGGACCTGTAGATGAGACCTAGTTCTTAGAGGAGGGAGCCAGAAAGGCACCCCAACAGAAGTTTACTGCAGCAAACAAGACTTCATTGTCTCAGCCTCTTGTTTTGACCTTGGCTTGTTTTCAGACCTAGATTCCTTCCTTGGATGTTGCCCCAAACACCACATCTGCTTCTGACCTTGGACTGCCTCCAGACTTGCAGGAGTTGTCCAGCTGGCTGTTGTATTCACTACTCTTATGGTATGTATTCAGCCCTCCTCTGTGTCAAGAATGATGTATTTAACTTGTCCTGATCAGGATTTAACCTGTCCTGATAGATGCCAGTCACTGGGAGGCAAAGAAGAGAACAAAACCTTTTCTCCAGTTGGATCAGTACACCCCCACAGGTTCCTGTGTCTCTGGTGGTGCCTCTGTCATTGATTTTACCTTCCATCTAGTGTTCAGGAGACAAAAGAATTTGATAGCAATCGCAGACGCAGAGAACATCTGGATAAGAGACCTGTAAACCAAGTGACTCTAGTATCCTAATATCTCTGAATGTACCTTAGTGATTCACCCCTTTTACTTTTAACAGGGTTCTTCTCTCTCCACCTCCAAACCTCCTACCAATGTTAGGTAGTCAGTCAGTCATTAGCAGCAAGGAGGTAGCAGTGGCAAGAAAGACAAGAAGTCATCGAGTCGCACCCAACCATCTGGTGACTCTCCCCTGACCCCGCCCAGAACAGACAAAACTAGGGTCGTGTGGTGGTCAGCTTATCCTCATATAGAGGGGCACCGTAACAGAAGGGAACTTCTCTGGGCTTCGCATGCCCAGACCAGACAGGTGTGTGACCTATAGTAAACCCAAACTCATTATACCATCATTATAATAAAATCTCCATGTGGTTTTGCCCCACCCCACACCCCGTGGGCATTTCTTAGCAATTTAAGGCTGAGAGCATGCACAGCGGTAAACCTGTTACATGGATCAGGACCTTCAATCAAATAATGATCCCCTGTCACTCACCCCCGCCTCCCTGCAGAATGCTCCTTAAAAGCGCCCTTAAACCTGTCCAAGAATGCTGCTTTCAATTCGCAGAAACAGCCTGCTCTCGCGCTTTCTCTCTCTCTTTCTCTCACTCCCTCTTTTACAGTGTACCTATGCTTAAATAAACTTTGCTATGTGCTTAAGCTTAAAGTGGTAGTTGGCGATTCTTTGCTTACTACGGTGGGACTGAGATTGCTGGTCCCGGTCTTCCTTTGACCTCCTCCGTTGAAGCTATTTTGTTACAACGCACGTCTACCCGGTGACACCACCAAAGCATATTTTTCTACCCTTCCCAAGTAGTTTTTAGAGTGCACCTCGGGGGGACCATTGCACCCGAGCTGCATAGGTCTGTGCTACAATTATGAGCATACTTGGCACTTGCATTTATTTATGGATTTCTACTTCACGTCTAAAGCAGAATTCCCCCGAATCTCATTCCTTCAAACACTCTTTCAAGAACTAGTCCTAGATTTGTTTCACTTTGCTGTCTGCAAATATTTTGGAAATGCTTGTTCCATGGTTAAGTTCAGGTAACACTGTTATGCAAAGTTAAGCAAGTTTCTTTACTGCAGGGCTGTTCTCTGACTCTGTGCAAATGCACCAAAATGAAGGAAAGTAAAAGGTTTTGCAGCTCATCAGGCATTTGGTCATAGGTTTTTGTGGGCATGTTTGTGTATTCCTACTTGGGAGAAATACCTGTTAATAGATCACTATGTTAATTCAGTTTTATTAATCGTTGAAAGCACCGCTTTTCAAATCATGGCTTGCAACTTACTGGTGTCTGAAATTATTAAATCAAGTTAGTGGGTAATAACTAACATATTCTTTGTAAACACAAGGAGAATAGAATAGAAAACTCCACAGTATATTACATAAAGTGGGTAAATAGTGTTTTGTGACATTTTAATTTTGATTTTCAGCATTCATACGATTGAAAAGTGTTGAAATATAAAATATATTTTTTATTGTAAATAGCAGCCAAAATTTTGAAGATCGCCAGTCTTCCTCTGGTTGTGCGCTGGTATTTCAGCCAGGCATCTCTCCCATAAGATTTTGCCCCACGGATTTGCTGCCTTCTCTTATTTTCTCAATACCTGGCAGACCAGAGCTACTGGTCTCATGGCAAAGGGGGATGATAGTGACTTATTTTCTCTTATAATCTATCTCCTGAAGCCCAGTGTGGGATTTAATGCAGAGAAAACGAATATCTCGGCTTCCCACCAGCATCCAGTACGAAGTTTTAAAGTGGGAATTAGGCACTTGAAAGTATAGAACCCATTTGATTATAAATAAAAGCGAACTGTGTGTTTTCGTATATATCTGGTTATATACAACTGGGAAAAAAGGAAGAAAAGGAATGACAACGACCTCCTGTGTCCCTGCTCTCTGAGCACTCATTCTTCTGCACGTGATCACGGGGCAGAGCCGTCTGACTGCCCGGGTGTCCTCAAACCCTCTGACTCCGAGTGAGGTCCTATAGGTGTAGTGTTGAAAGCCTCCCAGTCCTTCTGATGTGTCCCGCTGGTGCCGTAGAAGAACCAGTGCCCTGGACCCTAGCTCTGGCTTTTGGAGTTTGGGTCTCAGTACCCTCATGTGTAGTGAGATTCTCTCTTAGCCCTGGGAGAATGCATTTGGTTGATGACCTTACCTGGATAGACTGCTGTGTTGAGAGCTTTATCACACTGCCCCAGAGTATGTATAAAGTCATAAACACAGGGTGCATAGATAACGTTTTTACCCCAAAAGTCTTGCGGTTCTTCTAGGCAACATGAAGGAACTCTGTTGTTGCTGGTATGGCTTTGAGAGTCAGAGTGGGAAGGATAAACTGGTAAGTTTGGTTCCTGTGTGCATACTGGAAGAACCCTTTCATAATAAACTAGAGACTCTACAACAACAACATCAAAAACAACAAACAAAAGAAAAGAAAGCAAACAAACAAAAACCCACTATTCGAAAGAATAGGCTTTTAGGTAGCTACGGGAGGATTAAACAAACTACCACTAGGGTGTGAGCTGGCTGAGCACACAGTTTAGTGCTGGGGAAAATTAGAAGCAGGAGCAAGCTGCTTCTAAATAGAGAGTGGGTTAGAGAAAGGCATCAGGAGAAAAAATAAAGTTTAATCTATTCCTGCATCCTCTAAGATTAAATGTCTGCCACAGTTGCACATCACAGGGGACAGAGGAAACACATCTTGCAAATGAAAATGCAGGGTTGTAATAACCCAAGGGTCAGAACTGGGTAGCTGAGCTGTGTCCCTAAGCAAGTAGAGAGGAAGGCTTGCATGATGCAGAATGCTGTATACACAGGAGTGAATCAGAGAGACACCTGGGATTCGAGGGCTCCTAATCCTTCAGAAACGATGACTGATGTGAATGCTCAGGGAGAAATTTGTCTTTTTCCCCTCTTGGCTACTCAGAATGAGAGTGCATCCTTTGTGTCGAGGGACACCCCTTGGTGTGGGTCATGGCGAGAGGCAGGGTCACAGCTCCCAGTACAGAAGCAAAGGTGACAGATATCCTCCACCTTCCAGTTCTCTGGAGGTTAGGATAACCTCCATTGTGATTGAGGCATGACAATGAGACGCCCAGCCAGGTGGTGGCACAAAGAGGAAGAAGCAATTAGAGATCATTCCCAGTGTGTATGGAGCTGGGGGCCCTGTGGTGCTGGCTGTGAGGGTTCAATGTTTGTGGCTCACAGGGAGCTTCACCATCAACTTGCTCTAACTACATGATTTTCCTTTTAGCCGCCAGACTTTCCTGGTTCCTTTCTTGCTGTCCGGACCTGGTGCTCCAGCCTCCCAGTGAAACTTTGATCAAATGAATAACCTTTATGTTTTGTTTGTTTTTACTTTTCAGCTATTTCAAGGTGTATCTGAAGTGCAGTCAAGGGTACATATTTAAAGTGCATTTAAATATTGATGTCTTGACTTACAGATACACCCAATGACACCATCAAAATAACCCCTATAATAAACACAGCCATCACCATGAAGGTTTCCTCTCCCACCCCTACTTCTCACCCTCAACTTCTCCAATCCTCCCAATCCACGGTAACCACTGATCTGTTTTCAGGCACTATAGATAAGTTTAACTTGCATTTTCTTCAATTGTATATAAGTAGAATAATACATGGCATGCTTTCCTCCCTGGTTTCGTATACTAAGCAATTTTATTTCAAGAGTCACTCATATTATTGTTTGTTTCAACACTTCATTTATTTTCATTGTTGAGTAAATTCTATTGTTTCGGTATGGCATAATTTGTTCTTCTATTGATAGACAGTTGGGTGATTTTCAGTTTTGTGTATTATAAATAGAGCTGCTGTGAATGTTAGTGTACAAATTTATGTAGAGACAAATGCTTTCATCTATCCTGGGTAGAGAGCTAGGAGTGGAATACCTGTGCTGCACAACAGGCATATCGTTAATGTTTTAAAACCTGCCACACATTTTCTGAAGTCATAATATTATCTACATCACCACCAGCAGTGTTTGAGAGTTCCAGATATTTAGCATTCTCAGTATGGTCAGGCTTTCTAATTTTAGCCATTCTTATAAGCACATAATTACTTCTCATTGTGATTTAATCTGCCTATCTTAATAATGAATGATGTTGAGAAAGTTTTCATGTGCTAATTTTCCATCTACATATCTTTTCGCGTAAATAATTGTTTAAATCTTTTGCCCATTTTGTACTGGGTTGTTTGTCTTATTATCAAGTCGTAAGAGTTCTTTATATATTCTAGATAAAATTACTTTGTGGATATATGTTTTTGAAATAGTTTCTCCCAGCTGGTAGCTTGGCTTTCATATTCTAAACAGGGTCTCAGGAAGAGCAAAAGCTTTTCATTTTATCAAGTACAACTTATCTATTTCTGTCCTTATGTAGTTTGTATTATTTTTTTCAATCTTTGCTTAACTTACAAGATTATCTCCTATATTTTCATTTTCAATTATTATAATTTTATACTTTGTGTTTAGGTCTGAAATCCATTTTGAGTTCATTTTTGAATAAGATGTGAGTTTTGGTCAGACTTAATTTATTTTGTGTGTGGACATCAAATTGTTTCTCACACTATTTCTCAAAAGACTACCCATTGAATGACCTTTTTTTCCATTGTTTTTTCCCTTAGCTTTATTGACATATATTTGACAAATAAAAATGTTATACATTTAAGATATACAACATGATGTTTTGATAAAATTGTAAGGAACCCAAGATAGAATGCAGATGAAAGCGAATGGACCTAACTTCCTTTACAATAAACAAAGTAACCATAGTAGGAGGGTAGGGAAAATGAGCTGGTTTAAGTGACTTTGAAAAAACATATTTTGGCCAGATACTTATACACACTAATGACAAAAAAGAACTGCACACACTGTACTCTAGTAGGTAAGTTTGTTTCTCACAAAGATCTAGAATAACAATCTGAAAATACTCTATATAAATACTGGAGTTGGGTAAATACATAAGTAAATATACTGTAGGTAATCAGAGCCAGTTTTCTCTCTTTGGGAGAATGCAATTACAAATAAGATAAGGAGGAATTCTAGAGAGAACCTTGTAATTCTGGATTACAGTTGGAGTATTTGCTCCTTTAAAATGATAATATCCAGACGTAATTTTCTTTTATATTCTATTAGTATGGTGAATTATACTGATGCTTTTGAGTGATAAAACAACCCATATTTCTGAGGTAAATAATCCTTGGTCATGGTTTATTCTTTAGTATATTTCTTTATTCAATATATTAAAAATTTTGTAGGACATTTTATAGTTCTGTTCATGATGAGTATTTTTGCTTAGTTTTTTCATGTGTTTTTTCTGGTTTTCATATCAGGATAATGCTGACTTTATAAAATGTGCTGGAGAATATTCTTTTATCTTCTATTTATTGAAAGAATTTACATAGAATTGACATTAATTCTTCCTGAAATATCTGGTAGCATTCACTAGTGAAGTAGTTTCTTTGCAAATTTTTCTTTATGGGAAGGCTTGAATGAGCTTTTTGGTTTGTGTCTTTCAAGGAACTTGTCTATTTCATATGAATTGCCATATTTGTTGATGTGAAGTTACCTATAACATTTCCAGTGCCTTTCAAGGTCTCTTGGATTTGTAGTGCTGTCTCTGTTCCCATTATTGGTATTAGCCATTGGGATATCACTCTTTTTCTTCAGTTGGGTCAGAGGTTTTGTCAATCTTATGGACCATCTTAAAGAGTTATCTTTGGTTGGATGGCTTCAATTACTGTTCTGCTTGCAGCTAAGGTGCAAAAACATATTTTGTATGATTTGAATACTTAAATTTATCGAGATTTGTTTTATGGTTCAGAATATGGTTGATATTGGTACATGTGTATGTGCGCTTGAAAAGAATGTGTATTCCTCTCTTGAGAGGTGTAGGAGTTTATAAAATTTTTAAGCTGTGTTTCTATCAGAATATTAATTACTGATTTTTGCTCTTATCTGGATCATTTCCTTTATTCTTCGGCTATTGTGTTTAGTTTAGATTTTTGGTAACAACCTTGATTGTTGATTTGAGATCTATCTTCTTCTCTAATGTAGCTATTTAATGCTGTAGATTCCGCTCTGAGCACTGCTAAACAAATATCTAAGAGAAAATTAAAAAAATATATTTTCACATAGAAACTTGTAAAGAAAAGTTTATTGCAGGTTTATTTGTAATAGCACAAAACTGGATACCACCCAAATGCCCTTTAGTATGTGAATGGTTTAACAAACTACCTTTTGTCCACACCACAAGCACTATTCAGCAAGAAAAGGGAGCAAACATTGATAAAGACAGGAATTTGGAAAACCTCTAGGAAATAATGCAAGTGAAAAATCCAATATCAAAAGGTACATACTAGTTGATTCTATTTATAAATCATTCATGAAATAGCCCAATTATAGTGATAGAGAACAGATTAGTGATAACAAAGGTTTAAGGATGAGGGAGAAGAGAAGGAGAGTTTTTTTAGGGATATCAAGAGAGAGACTTGTGATACAGTTAAGTATCTTGATTGTAGTGAAGGTTAGAAAAAGGACAAGCTTCTGCCTCTTCATTTATGTTCCTCCCTTTGAGAAAGCCACAGTATCATCTTAGACTAAATTTTTCAGAAGAGAAAAAAGCATGAAACCCTTACTTATAGCTCTGACTTTCATAAAGTTTTACATTGGTTGGAATATTTTTGAAGATCCAGGAGACCCCTCCTGGGGCACATGCAGGCATCCTCTTGGGAATTCCCAGAAAAAACCAAGTAGGGAACTTCATAAAAACTTGGGTTCCAAAGAGTCAAGTGGGATGACAGCTAATTTTGGTGAACTGGGCAGTGTCACCTCATTTGGTGGTCAAATACTTCTGGGGACCCGACAACCTAGGAGCACAGACAAGGACCCCTACTCAGAAACTTTTCAATTCAGCCTCAGGTGCTATTCTTGCAGGTGGCATCCTTGGTCTCTTCTCTATCTCTGTCTAGATTCTGCCCCCAGATTTTGCTAAGTCTTTGTTACCCACTCCATTGTGAGCTTCTGGCTTCCACTGCCTTTCTTACCAGAATTTAACAGGCTGCATCCCTGATTCTGGACAAATGTTTTTCACTCTTGGTTCCTGAGTTTCTCTGGCCCATTCCCCTACTCCATTCCCATAGGGAAGCTCAAAGAGGAATCTGTATTTGCAGGATAGCAAGAGACAAGGTGCTGGAGCAAGGGGGTGGGAGGCGTGTACAGGAAAGTCTGGGCATGACATGTGGTGCTGAGCTGCTGCTGATAAGCAAATCTCACTCAGAGAAGACGTAAAACATAGTAGCTTACCAATAAAACAACAAGACGTGACAAAGCGTATGCTGTGACTTACAAAACCGCTGATTAAACAAAATATGCACATGCTGGCAGCCTACTAAATGTGGCATGTCACCACTTAGACTCCTGGCACCCGGGACGCTCCTCCACCCCCACCCACCAACATCATCTGAGCTCTGCACATCACATAGACAATCTGTTTTTCCATCCCAGCAGTGCCAGCTGTCCCTTGAGGAGAAACTGAGGAATGCTCACCAAGAAAGGGAAGTGTGAAATCTTTTCAGTAGATCCTAGCCACTCTCCGGATCTTGGTGTGAAGTGAAAACAGCTGGTAGCTAACTCTTGCCAGCTTCAGGCTGACGGCTCCCCACACCATCAGGCTCCAAATAAGCTGTCTTATGACAGGGAAGAAGCAACCATTGGAAGTGTTTCAAATTCAACACAGGCTGACTTTTCTCTCCCAGATCTAAATGTATCCACATCCAGCTGCCAAGTTTCTAAGATCTGTGGAAACCTGCAGATTCTCTCAGGTTAGAAAACTGGTTCCTCTACTGAAGAAAAGCCATTGGCTGCTTTGCCCCTTCATGGTTCTATAAAGGTTCCAGAGTTTTCATGACATTGTTCTCGTTCCATCACTTTACTGCCCCCCACTATCACAGGCTTCAGCTTAACCTTCCTGTCTTGGAATAAGAGTAAAAAATCTTATCTCTGGCAAAAGGAGTCCGGGCATGAGGGAGCAGGCCTGGAAGAAATTGGCGGGTGGCTTAGGCAAAGGAAAGCTTCCCAAGAAAATTCCTCTGAACCCAGAGGATTCAAAGCACTGATTTCCAGAGGTGTTACTGCAACCCATCTTTTAGGAAAGCAGAGACACCAAGGATCAACTCTTACTCTGGTTACTGAGTGACCCACCATCAGAGCCTGCCCTTCAGATGGTCTTTCAAACAAACTATTTTCAATTCACTCTCAGGCAAGACCTTTCTGGGTCTTGAGACTCTCTCCTCCAGAAGGTCCCCAAATCCTAAATGAATATTAGCCCAAGTCCTCCCTTAAATTCTGTCGTTCAGGACCAGAGTTGGTTAAATGAATGAAATGCATAGAACTTATAATATTGGTATTTTGTCTACCCCCCTCCTTTTTATTTTTCTTCCCTTCCTTCCCCAGTGTGTGACTACATTTCTTGGGAAAATGTGACTAAAGAAACCCATTCAGGTAGTTATTCACAAAAAGTATCCTGAGGCCTCTCCTGTGGACAGAGCACAACTGGCATAATTTTTAAGTTCTGCCTCAACAGTTGTGTTTTGCTATGAGGCACTTATCCTTGGAACTGAATGTCCCATGGATTGCTTTAGGCTTTGGACACACTTGACAGTAATTCTTGAAAAGCATATTCATTTGGATATTACTTCAGATTGGACACTGTTCTTATCCAAATAATATTGGTATTACCTACATATTAGGTGTTGCTTACCTCCAGAAATTTTATATAGTTCTACTTATATTAACTTATTTTTTCATCCTTCCAACCTTATGAAGCAAGTAATATTACTATCCCATTGTGCACACAATATGCAAGAGGGGGCTCCACTAGAGCATCTGGAGAGAGCTCAGCTCTGCCAACATCTTGATTTTGTCCCAGTGATACGAATGTCAGATTTCTGGCCCCTAGACGGTTCCAGAATAAATTTCTCTCACCTTAAATTGCCAGGTTTTTGGAAATTTGTTAAAGCTGCCATAGGATACTATACCGTATATATAACAAGGTAGAAGAGTCATAGAAAGTCCTCAGTGTGTGTCCATTCCTTCCAGGGTATTGGACCAGGTCTAGGAGATTACAAAATTGTAAGGACTCCAGATACAAAATTCACTATCTGCTTACCTCACCGTTTCAGACTTCTCTCTATTAAACTGCAGATGTTTGCATCCAACATGTTTGAGGCATGGCCTCACAGTGTTTCTGCACCTTTGAACACATGCATTCCTCTACAAAGACCACTTCACAGACGGGAGGAGACCCCCATGAAGGAAACACAGTTTCATTCTAAAATATGGCAACATATCTTTGAAAAGTGTGAGAATAAATGACCCTCAAGTTGGTGGCTGAATTTGCAGAGGGAATTTTAGAAGCCTTTACCACCAACAGCATTCCTCAGTATAAATCACACAATTCGTGTTGTTTGTACAAAAAGAAAATGGCTGAATCTTGGTAAGGTGATTCTATCAAAGATTGGTTGCTTGTGATTCAATGCATTGCTTATGGCACAGGACGTGGCGCCCTAGACCAAGATGATGCTAACATTTCATTCAAAGTTATCTTCCTCCTTAATCTACCCCCCTTCTTCCAATAGTAAATTGGTAGGTTTCCTTCTACTCTCTGTAAATATGGAGTCCTGTCTTTGATGTCAGAAATGGGTAGGGGTGGTAAGGAGATGGCCAAACCCAAATGACTAAGCACAACTTCTGGTGGCTTTAAGAGGTTCTTCCATTTCTCTTCAGGCACAGTAAGCTCTCAAGACCCACTTCAGGAGCCAAACATTTCAAAATGTTTAATATGTTTGAGCATAAGTAGCTGCCATCACTCAAAATATCCAAGCAGGTGGGAACTGTAGGGAGCTGATAATTAAGGAAGATCAAAATAACTGGTGAGGAGGCTGTCTTTCTAGGGTCACTGAAGTTGTTGGTTTGAGGTCAATTGCCTCTGAGATGTAGTGGTGAAACTGAATACTTATAAGCATAACTGAGGAATATCCATTTGGAATCTAAAGAACACAAGTGAATACAGAATGAAAATTTAGGAAGAAAGAAATTGAACAAAATGTCCACAGAAAGAGGGATGTGTATATTGAGAAAAATGGATAGATAAAATATAATGGAATATTAAACAACAGTTCAATCAAGTAATCTAAATCTTAATATAATTTTGAATGAAAAATAAAATGCCAGTTGCAGGAACAATACAAACTCCTTGATAAAATGTATATGTACTTCTAAAGGACATAGATTAATACTATATGTTATGTATTGATTGATTCCCATGTAGTTTAAAAAGTAATGAGAGAATATAGAGAAACTTATTATAGTATTTGCCTGGAGAATTTATAATGAGGTTTTTTTTCTTTTTATAGAGACTGAAGATTGTAAACAAAGAATGGAAATGATAATAATTTTTTTCTGAATGGTAGGTTCATATGTGTTTGTTTAATTAGTACAATTTCTTTCTACATTTAATAAAATTAGCTTTCTTAAGAGTTAGTAACCAAGGAAAGATACTTCTATTTTTCAATAAATAAGGGATTCGGTCATATTCTTCAGATTTATCAAAAGATGCAGATGGGTGGTGTCCAGTATACTTGGTGCTATTGGGGCCCAGAGTAGGACACCCTAAAATGTGCCTCAGTGACATACTGATTATTTTGAATTAAAGTTACTTAAGAAGTGGCCAAGGAAGAGGGACACTCTGACCTTCCTTTCTGTCTCCCTGAAAGCAGGAAATGCATCTCATGTGACAGGTGCCCTCCTTACATCTGGAGGTAGACGGACACATTATGGCAAAGACAGGGAATTCAGATTGATAAGCATATATAAACGAACCTTGTTACTTCTTAATTTACTACTCCAGACCCAAACTCTATTCTTCACTAATTAGGTACCCAAAGCCTAAGTTTCTTTATTCTGTCAATTCCTCACAAATTCATTTCTCCTTTCTCTCAAAGTATAAAAACTGTCTGCTTTGTTTACTTCTTAGTTTCCATTTCTATGAGACCTCCATGTACGTGAATTAAAATTTCTTTCATTTTCTCCTGCTAATCTGTCTTGTGTCAATTTTATTTTGAGTCCAGCCACAGAACTCAAAAGTAGTTGAGAGGAAATTTCATCCTCCCAGACAGTTGGTGAGACAGGCAGGAGGCTGGCTGTTCCCTGCTTCCCTCCCTAAGTCTTCTGCAGATGAGAGGTCCTGGGACATCTAACGAAGGCCTGCAGAAGGTAAGAGTTCTTCCTTTCCATGTCAGACACCTGGATCTCTGCCTGCCAAGTCTGCTGGAAGGGAAAGTGTTAAGAGCCCATTTTATCTCTGTCAAATTTAGATAAGCAGGAGAAGATATTACTGGAGCTAGTTCCTTGGATGAGCACCTCTTGGGAATCCTTTACCTCCCAGAGATGGTCACAGTTTTTCTTTGTCTCCGTCCCTTGTGTTGTTTGCCATAAGGAGCAAGAACCGTAAGGCAGAACACAGGCATAGGCCCTCTAAGTCGGCCCTTGGAGCCAATCTCACAAAAAGGTGAGTTAACGGTTCTTACCAAACTGGCATCATTTAGACAAACTTTATTTTGGGTCCTTTATGAACAGATGAAGTTTTTCATTCTTTCTTTTATATCCTGAGAGCTTAACTTTCTGTCCAGTGAAAACATTCCCGCTGGTCTCTGCCTTCAGGAACGTTCATTTACTGGGGTGCATCTGGTGGCCAAAGGAATTGGCTGGGTTTCCAATCATGAAATCATGAAGTCATAAGCAGTACTCCATTTGTCTGGCTGTACCAGCAATTAGGGAAGTTTGTCATAAGTGTTCTCAGTCCTTATGGGGCCTTTATCATCTCAACCTTCATTGCTTGTTAGACTAATACTAGAAGTGAACTCTCTAGATCTTGGGAGGGCTATACACTAACTTGTGAGACTTCTCCCGCTTCTTTGGTTAAGCCATAATAAAATGCTTATTGATCTGAGTCACTATTTGAAATTAATATATGATCCTACTCATCAATGACCAGAGTATGGATCCTTTAAATTGGCTATATTTAAAAGGAAACAAATTTTTCAGAGCTCTCATCATAACAGGTGTCATATTGGTACTTATGAAAAATAACATTAATGACTAGGCTTAAAGAATCCTTTATTAAATAAAAGAAATTTGATAAAAATTCAACATAAATTCCCTTTCTTAAAAATCACCCCTTCACCTCAGCAATTCCAGAGGCCCTCCTACAAATAAGCAAGAAAGAATTCTGCTGGAGACCAATATTCAAGTGCTCACAGAAACAAGTGTCGTTTTCTTGCAAATCTTTTTCACACCAGGATTATAAGTCTAGAAACAAGTCAAGGCCCACGTATCTTTACCAGTCTCAAGCCTCAGCTATTCCTCTCAAAATGTTTGTAGATATTGTAAAACATCATGATACTGGAGAAATATTGCCCAGTATTTAAGAAAAGGTTAATAGTAATTACCTTAAGACTTATGACCATATGCAAATATATCCTAAAATTCCCAGGAGAAAAATTCCATTATTTTCTGTGTTCCTTAAAGTTATAAATCTTACCATGTATTTGAAATGTAAACACAGACTGCATAGCCCAAGACTGGGCCTGGATTAACTCAATGTGTAGAACACTAAACTAACTAGAAAAAGAAAAAAAAAAAAAAAAAAAGAGGAAAACAGGCCTTTAAAACACAAACTGCCAAAAAGTCTCTCTTGCCCAAAGTTTATTAAATTACAGTCTTCTTAAAATTGCTTGTCAAGGACAAATACAGATCTTAAAAGTCTTGTCCACATATAATAAACATCTTCAGCCATGTGAGTGAATAATCTTTGATTTATAAATAGTGAATTTTTACTCTAATTCATGACTAAAGTTTTAAAATGAAAATTATGAGATTTCTGGTTGTGTCTGTCTATATTTCTATATGTGTATGTTACCTTTGGGTGGGATTGCCAAAATTAATTTGACAAAGAGCTCTACTTATTGGCTTTAATAATCAAGCACCTATATAAAAAATCTTAAAAATGTAATAAAAACTAAACCAAATATTTTTCAAGTCACAAGATCTAAGATAATCTTTAGTATATAAAAACAAATTTTAAGCTTCTTGGTTCAATAAATACAGGTATGTCTTCAGAATTAGCATTAAATATAATGTCGGTAAACAACTTTTGTTCTACCTTGTTTGCTAATCAAAGGGGTTAATTTTGTCTCTGTTGCAAAGTTTGTCAGAAAAGCAAACAAAAAAACAAGATAATCACTGATCTCTTTAATATCTCAAGAAATGTTTATGAGTAAGTTAAGTGTAATTATTAAGAACAAATAGATTAAATAGATGTAAGAGATAAGAGTTTTTAGGTAAACTTTTAAAAAATAACTGTCTTAGAAATGTCAATCTGGAAGGCAACCAGAAGAAATGGACAGTTTGGGAAACATACAGCCCGCCAAAACTGAATCAAGAAGAAATAAATAATTTGAACAGACCAATGACTAGAAGTGAAATATAATCTCTAATGGGAAAAAAAAAAATCCCTGCAAACAAAAGTCCAGTACCAGATGATTTCACTGTGGAAATATACCAAACATACAATGAAGAACTTACACAAATCCTTCTCAAATTCTTCCAAAAGATTGAGGAGGAGGAAGCACTCCCAAAGTCATTCTATGAAGCCACAATCACCCTGATACCAAAACCAGACAAAGACACTATCAAAAAAGGAAATTGTAGGACAATATCTTTGATGAATTTAGATGCAAAAATCCTCCACAATATATTGCAAACCAAATCCAACAACACATAAAAAGAATCGTAAACCATAATCAGATTGGATTCATCTCAGGGTCACAAGCTTGTTTCAACATAGGCAAATCACCCATTGATATACCCCAAATCAACAAAAGAATAGACAAAAACCACATGATTATCTCAATAGATGCAGAAAAGGCATTTGATAAAATTCAACATCCATTCATGATACAAACTTTCACCAGAATGAGTATAGAGGAAACATATCTCAACATAATAAAAGCTATCTATGATAGGGCTTCCCTGGTGGCACAGTGGTTTAGAGTCCGCCTGCCGATGCAGGCGACACGGGTTCGTGCCCTGGTCTGGGAAGATCCCACATGTCACGGAGCAGCTAGACCTGTGAGCCATGGCCACTGAGCTTGCATGTCTGGAGGCTGTGCTCTGCAACGGGAGAGGCCTCAACAGTGAGAGGCCTGCATACCACCAAAAAAAAAAAAGCTATCTATGATAAACACACAGCCAACATAATATTCATTGGTGAAAAGCTGAAAGCCTTCCTGCTAAAATCTGGAACAATACAAGAATGCCTGTTCTCACTACTTCTATTCAACATAGTATTGGGAGTACTAGCCACAGCAATCGGACATGAAAAAGAAATAAAATTTATCCAAATTGAAAGGGAAGTGGTAAAATTGTCATTTTATGCAGATGACATGATACTTTACAGAGAAAACCCTAAAGACTCCACACAAAACAATTAGAACTGAAAAACAACTTCAGAAAGGTAGCAGGATACAAGATTAACATACAGAAATCTGTTTCATTTCTTTACACTCACAGTGAAATACCAGGAAGAGAAAGAAAAAAAAATCTCTTTTAAAACATATCAAAAAAATATTTAGGAATAAACCTGACCAAGGAAGAGAAAGACTTACATGCTTAGAACTATAAAACATTGATGGAGGAAATTGAAGATGATTCAAAGAAATGGAAAGATATCTCATGCTTTTGGATTGGAAGAATTAATGTTGTTAAAATTGCCATGCTATCTAAAATGATCTACAGATTTAATGGGATACCTATAAAATTACCCATGACCTTTTCCACAGAACTAGAACAAATATACCTAAAATTTATATGGAGCCACAAAAGGCACAGAATTGCCAAATCAATCCTGAGGAAAAAGACTAAAGCTGGAGGCATAACTGTCCCAAGCTTCAGACAATACTATAACACTATAGCTATAGTCAAAACAGTGTGGTATTGGCACAAAAATAGACATATAGATCAAAGGAACAGTATAGCAAACCCAGACAAAAACCCACACACCTACAGTAAATAAATCTTTGACAAAGGGGGCAAGAATATACAATGGAGAAAAGAGAGTCTCTTCAGGAAGTGGAGGTGAAAAAGCTGGAAGTTAGAACACTCCCTCAAACTACACACAAAAACTCAAAATGGCTTAAACACTTAATATAAGACATGGCATTGTAAAACTGTTAGAAGAGAACATAGGCAAAACATTCTCTGATGTAAATCATAGCAATGTTTTGTTAGGTCAGTCTCCCAAGGCAAAAGAAATAAAAGCAAAAGTCAACAAATGGGATCTAATCAAACTTATAAGCTTTTTCACAGCAAAGGAAACCATAAACTAAATAAAAATACAACTTACGATCTGGGAGAAAACATTTGCAAATGATGTGCCTGACAAGGGCTTAATTTGCAAACTATACAAACAGCTCATACAACTCAATATCAGAAAAAGAAATTACCCAATCAAAAAATGGGAAGAAGACCTACATAGACATTTCTCCAAAGAATACCATACATATAGCCAATAAGCACATGAAAAGATGCTCAACATCACTAACCATCAGAGAAATGCAAATCAAAGCTACAGTGACACCTCACACCTGTCAGAACAGCCATCATCAAAAAGTCTACAATTAATAAATGCTAGAAAAGGTGTGGGGAAAAGGGAAACCTCCTACACTGTGGGTGGGAATGTAAATAGGTACAGCCACTATATGGAACAGTATGGAGGTTCCTTAAAAATGTAAAAATTGGGTTATCATATGATCCAGCAATCCCACACCTCGGCATGTATCTGGAAAAGAGGAAAACTCTAATTTGAATACATACATGCACCCCAATCTTCATAGTAGCACTATTCATGATAGCCAAGACATGGAGGCAACCTAAATGTCCATCGACAGATGACTGGATAAAGAAGATGTGGTACATATATACAATGGAATATTAGTCCAGCATAAAGAAGAATGAAATGATGCCATTTTCAGCAATATGGATGGACTTAGAGATTATCATACTAAGTGAAGTAATTCAGACAGAGAAAGACAAATATCACAGAATATCACTTATTTGTAGAATCTAAATAATGATACAAATGAACTTACTTACAAAACAGAAACAGACTCACAGATATAGAAAACAATCTTATGGTTAGCAAAGGGAAGGTCTGGGAGGGGGTATAAATTAGGAGTTCGGGATTAACAGATACACACTACTATATATGAAATAGAGAAACAACATTATAGCACAGGGAACTATGTTCTATATCTTGCAGTAACCTATAATGGAAAAGAACCTGAAAAAGGACACATATACATATAACTGAATCACTTTGCTGTATACCTGTAATTAAGACAGTATTGTAAATCAACTGTACTTAAATTTAAAAAAGAAAAAAAAAATGTCTACTTGAGTAGTTTCCTAAATCTCTTTGGTAATTTACATTCTTAGAGTTTTGCTAAGTTAAGTTAAATATTGGGAATTCATTGAATGTCCTTTCCTAATGAGATAAATTACTAAAACGTTAATTGCTAAATAAGTCTAAGTTTCTACCTACATTTGACCTCTTAGTACAGAGAAACTAACTATGTTTGGATCTATTAGTAAATAAATTTTGTGCTTTATTGAAAGTTTGTACTTTGAAGTAGCTTATGTTTCTAAATATTATATAATGTATGCGTAAGTCAAGTCACAAAATGTTAATGCAGTTTACAATTGCTTTCTTCTGTATTTTCACTGAACAAAATAAAATTTCAAATAATTAAGAATTCTAATCAATATATGTGGTTAAAGCTACCAGATATAATAATTGGGAAATAATGCATTTGGTGATAAGAAAAGGTTTAAAGTATAGAGATTTTTTTGTTTAGAAAAAAGTAAATGAATTTGTCCCAAAGCTAGTTATTTCTAAATGGGAAAGGAAACCAGGAACAAACTGAAATGGATATAGAAAATTGTAAAATATTTGTAAATAAACGAATATTTGGAAAGAAATTTTATGTGTGGTTAGGACTGGATAAGATTGGAATGAATTTAATTAAGTAAATTAGTTTTAATATCAAAATTAAGCTGATATAAAATTGGAATTTACTTTTCTCTTTTGTTGAAAGGACAAAGCTTTGTTTCGTTTTGGTTTTGTTTTTGGTCTGCTCTTGATAATAAGAGATTCTGAAAGTTTTTTTTTTTATCTTTAAAAATTTACCTAGAAAAAAAATCTTATGTCTTGTCAAAATAATCACTTATGTTATATGTTATCTTTATCAGGTCTTTGATTACTTATGTAAGTCCTCTCAATATTAAAAGAGTTAAATTTTGCTTAGAATTATATTCTATTTTTGCCTATGATGTCTTTAATTTATATTTTGGTTAAATTGATGACTATGATTTGTTTCACAGTCACCTATTGGACTATTTTTAATGTTTTTATATTTTTTACAAAATTCCCAAAAATCTAATTCTAAATGAAGTCTTTGTGACTTAGAACTAACTCTGAGATATGAAATATTTTAGAGGGTCACTGAAATATCTAAAAATTTGTTCATTCTCTCTTTATGAAAAGAGAGATATCAAACTAATTAAGTACATTTGATATGTAAAATTACATGGAATGCATTGTCAAATAAGAAGTAACATTAAGCCTTCTTTATGTCGTGTCTATATAGATATGTATTATAGCTGTACTCAGAAATTATGTAAAATTCCTGTATCCTAGTGTCAGAGAAATGCCCTAACTGACTTTCATGGAAAAGCAGCAGTAAGAGAATCTGTAAATTTTGTGGCAAATGTGGATGAAGTCCATTCTCCTCCTGAAAAAGAAAAAAAAAATTTACCCCTTATTGCCAGACTTTTGCCATCCTAATGTGCTCGTAACATGGCAACAGTCTGCTCCTGAATCAAAGAAAGTAAGATGGATAAACAATAGCTGTAAATTAATCAGACAACCAGGGCTATAGGAAACCTAGACAACCACTTGGCTCTTCTTGGCTTTCTAGCAAACCTTATTTTTTATTGTTTTGTTTACTTTTTCTTGTATTTCTTCACCCACCATAGTTCAGTTACAATTACTTGTCATAACTAGACATTGGCAGGAAAATTTCTATAAAATTGTGAATACAGTCTACCTGAAATGTCTTACCTGTTGGGTTCATAACCCCGGGAAAAAATATTTCTGTCCTCAGTGGCTTCAGACCTCCTTTCTCCGGACCCTTCAAATACCTGCAATTGTTAGTTCATTCAACTACCACTTAATATGGGCCATCAAGATGTTCTTGGTATTGTATGTATGTTTTCTGGATGGATTGAATCCTTCCTTTGCTTCAAAGCTGATGCACCCACAATGGTAAAGAAACTGTTAAAAAGGAAATGTGTTTTCCCCTTGAGGCCTACCTTCCACAGTCTCCAGTGATCAAGGCACTCAATTCACTGGGCAAATTCTATGAGACTTAACAACAAACTTGCAGACTTCTGGGGATTATCACCATCTCTGTCACCCTCAATTATCAGGCAAGGTCAACAGGACTAATGGAAAAGTGGACTAATAAAGAACAAGAGTTAATCACATGGGATTGAATGAACTGATGAATGGGATTATAATTTTATATGACTTTTTGTCTAAAATACTACTTATTTTTTAATCTTTTGTTTCCCAGATACAACGAAACTTTTTTCAAGAATTACAGTAGGTTAGGACTTCCCTGGTGGCACAGTGGTTAAGAATTTGCCTGCCAATGCAGGGGACATGGGTTTGAGCCCTTGGTCCAGGAAGATCCCACAAGCCGCAGAGCAACTAAGCCCGTGTGCCACAACTACTGAGCCTGCGCTCTAGAGCCTGTGAGCCACAACTACTGAGCCCACATGCCACAACTACTGAAGGCCTTGTGCTTAAAGCCCAAGCTCCACCACAAGAGAAGCCACGGCAATGAGAAGTTCATGCGTGGCAAGGAAGAGTAGCCCCCACTCACCACAATTAGAGAAATCCCACACACAGCAACGAAGACCCAACACAGTCAACAATAAATAAATAAATAAGTAAATAAATATAAATGTATTTAAAAAAAGATTTACAGTAGTTTAGTACATTATACTTTATATGCAGGAATGAAACAGTTCTCTTTTTCACCCTATTTAATCCTTCTAGAATTCAGAAGCTCTCAGTGAGCATTCTTATTTTCTTGGCAATATAGTTATTTGCATTAGTTCAGTAAGAATCTGTTCCCTTTGTAACAGGACACAATAAGAAACATTGATTGTATTACCAAGGCTTTGACTGGAATGTCATATTTGAGAGAGACATGCATCGACAGATATGACCAGACACCTTGAAGGAACTAAGGTTGACTTTATGGAGCCACTATATCCCTTTAGAGAAACAGCTTCACACCCTGTTCACAGGATTCCCAGCAGCCTTACCTGGAACCTCAGGATATTTTGGGGATCTCAAGAGGAGAGGAATTGGCCAAAGTCTAGAGGTATTACAGGCAAACCTGATGGCAAATCTTTAGTGTGACTTACTGGCCCTAAAAGGCTATTAAAAGTTGAATCTGAAGATTCCTTATAAAAAGTTCCAGCAAAACATATTTACAGATGCCTATATGGTCAAATCACTATTTTTGCTGAACTTAGGCCAAGATTGGAATGTAGACACTTCGCAAACAAATTAGTCTTAATTTGGTTATTTTTGGTAGAAATGAGGGTGATTTTAGAGAGAAAAATATGTTTAATTAAACTATGATACACACTTGTAGATATTGGATTCTAGTGCTATTACTTTTCCCTGAAGTTTTGTATTTACCTGAGAATTAGACTAGATACTGAATTGTTCTAGTTTTCTCCCATATCTGACTACAGCTCTCCAAACTAATTTTTCCAAATTTTTTTGACTCTTTTGAAAAACCTGGAATCACTGAGAACTAAAACTGCCCTTTTCCTGAAGCCCTGCAAACTGAAGCTTCACTACTTGATATAAACTTCAGAGAAATGGTCACAAGCTCACTCAAATTTAAACAATCCTCCTGTCTGTTGCTGTATGAGCCACATAGAAAATTTACCTGCAAGCCTGATTACTTCATCGGAGATATTTCAAACTGGGAAAATCAACCTTCAACCCTACATCTAGGCTCAGAAAATGGTTTATAATCTGCTCCAATTATTAACCTTTGCTTTCTTTTGTTTCCAGAGAAATGACTCTCATTAAATTTCAGGTTGCTTGCACCTTAGGCCTGGCTTTAGGAGGCCATTTGCATCACCACCTCTTGAATTGAAATATAACAATTTAACTGAACTGAACTGTTCTCAAAACTGAGAAGCTGGTTCAGTGAAATAGAGGCCTCTACTAACCCGTTCTCTCTCTCTGCCATCACCAGCTCAGTTTTTAATATTTAAAACTTCTAGGGAAGTTTCAGAAGAGGGAACTGTTGGGGTCCAGAATTGTCTGTCCCAAAATGTGCCTCAACTGACATATTGATTACATTGAACTAAAGTTACTTAAGAAATGGCCAAAGCAAATGACATACTCTGACCCTCCTTCCTCTGACCCTCTGACCCTGTGTCTTTGAAAGCAGGAAGTGAATCTCTCATGTGAAAGGTACACTCCTTGCATCTGGAGGTAGAAGGACACCCTTATCACAAAAGGTAGGGAATTCAAGCTAAGGAGCCTATATAAGAAGAAGCCTATATATAAGAAGCCTATCTGTTCTCAGAACTCATTGTGATTTAATCTGCCTCTCTAAATAATGAAGGCTCTTGAGAAATGTTTCATGTCCTAATTTTCCTTCTACATATATTTCTGGGGAAATATCTGTTTCAATCTTTGGCCCATTTTGCATTGGGTTGTTTCTATTGGGTTCTTTATTATGATCAGGTTGTAAAAGTTCTCTATATATTCTAGATAAAATTTGTTTGTGAATATACATTTTAGAAATATTTTTTCTCATTTGCTGGCTTGCTTTCTCATATTTTTAATAGGGTCTCATGAAGATCAAAATCTTTTCATTTTATCAAGTCCATCTTACCAATTTCTGTTCTTATGTAGTTTTGCTTTCACTCTTCACACCTTTTATTTTATTTATTTATTTTTAACATCTTTATTGGAGTATAATTCCTTTACATTGTTGTGTTAGTTTCTGCTCTATAACATAGTGAAACAGTTATACGTATACTTATATCCCCATATACCCTGCCACATGCATCTCCCTCCCACCCTCCTTATCCCACCCCTCTAGGTGGTCACAAAGCACAGAGCTGATCTCCCTGTGCTGTGCGGCAGTTTCCCACTAGCTATCTCTTTTACATTTGGTACTGTATATGTGTCAATGCCACTCTCTCACTTCATCCGAGCTTACTCTTCCCCCTCCCCGTGTCCTTAAGTCCACTCTCTTAAGTCTGAATCTTTATTCCTGTCCTGCCCCTAGGCTCTTCACAACCTTTTTGTTTTTTTATAGTTTCCGTGTATATGTGTTAGCATATGGCATTTGATTTTCTCTTTCTGACTTACTTCATTCTGTATGACAGACTCTATGTCCATTCACCTCACTACAAATAACTCAATTTTGTTTCTTCTTATGCCTGAGCAATATTCGATTGTATATATGTGCCACATCTTCTTTATCCATTCATCTGTCGATGGACATTTAGGTTGCTTCCCAGTCCTGGATATTGTAAATAGTCCTGCAGTGAGCCTTGTGGTACATGACTCTCTTTGAATAATGTTTTTTTCAGGATATATGCTCAGTAGTGGGATTGCTAGTTCATACGGTAGTTCTATTTTTATTTTTTTAAAGAATTTCTATACTGTTCTCCATAGTGGCTATATCATTTTCCATTCCCAACAACAGTGTAGGAGCGTTCCCTTTTCTCCACACCCTCTCCAGCATCTATTGTTTGTAGATTTTTTGATAATTGCCATTCTGACTGCTGTGAGTTGATACCTCATTGTAGTATTGATTTGCATTTCTCTAATGATTAGTGATGTTGAGCATCCTTTCATGTGTTTGTTGGTGATCTGTATATCTTCTTTGGAGAAATGTATATTTTGGTCTTCTTGGCTCACAGGGCTAGTTGCTCCGCGGCATGTGGGATCTTCCCAGACCAGACCTCGAACCTGTGTGCACTGCACTGGCAGGCAGATTCTCAACCACTGCGCCACCAGGGAAGCCCTTCTGCCAATTTGTGGATTGGATTGTTTGCTTTTTTGATATTGAGCTGCATGAGCTGCTTGTATATTTTGGAGATTAATGCTTTGTCAGTTGCTTCATTCTGAGGGTTGTCTTTTCGTCTTGTTTATGGTTTCCTTTCTTGTGGAAAATCTTTTAAGTTTCATTAGGTCCAATTTGTTTATTTTTGTTTTGATTTCCATTTCTCTAGGAGGTGGGTCAAAAAGGGTCTTGCTGTGATTTATGTCACAGAGTGTTCTGCCTATGTTATCCTCTAAGAGTTTTATACTGCCTGTCCTTACATTTAGGTCTTTAATCCTTTTTGAGTTTATTTTTGTGTATGGTGTTAGGGAGTGATCTAATTTCATTCTTTTACATGTAGCTTTCCACTTTTCCCAGCACCACTTATGGAAGAGGCTGTCTTTTCTCCATTGTATATTCTTGCCTCCTTTATCCAGGATAAGGTGACCGTATGTGCATGGGTTTATCTCTGAGTATTCTATCCTGTTCCATTGATCTATATTTCTGTTTCTGTGCCAGTACCATACTGCCTTGATTACTGTAGTTTTTTAGTGTCATCTGAAACCAGGAAGCCTGATTCCTCCAGCTCTGTTTTTCATTCTCAATATTGCTTTGGCTATTCTGCATCTTTTGTGCTTTCATACAAACTGTGAAATTTTTGGTTCTAGTTCTGTGAAAAAATGCCATTGGTAGTTTGATAGAGATTGCACTGACTCTGTAGGTTGCTTTGGGTAGTAGAGTCATTTTTCACAATGTTGATTCTTCCAATCCAAGAACATGGTATATCTCTCCATCTGTTTGTATCATCTTTCATTTCTTTCATCAGTGTCTTATAGTTTTCTGCATGCAGGTCTTTAGTCTCCTTAGGTAGGTTTATTCCTAGGTATTTTATTCTTTTTTTTACAATGGTAAATTGGAGTGTTTCCTTAATTTCTCTTTCGGATTTTTCATCATTAGTGTATAGGAATGCAAGAGATTTCTGTGCATTAATTTTGTAACCTGCAACCTTACAAAATTCATTGATAAGCTCTAGTAGTTTTCTGGTAGAGTCTTTAAGATTCTGTATGTATAGTATCATGTCATCTGCAGACAGTGACAGTTTTACTTCTTCTTTTCCAATTTGTATTCCTTTTATTTCTTTTTCTTCTCTGATTGCTGTGGCTAAAACTTCCAAAACTATGTTACATACTAGTGGTGGGAGTGGGCAACCTTGTCTTGTTCCTGATCTTCATGGAAAGGTTTTCAGTTTTCAACATTGAGAACGATGTGGGCTGAGGGTTTGTCACATATGGTCTTTATTATGTTGAGGTAAGTTCCCCCTATGCCTACTTTCTGGAGAATTTTTATCATAAATGGGTGTTGAATTCTGTCAAAGGTTTTCTGAATCTATTGAGATGATCATATGTTTTTTATCCTTCAATTTGTTAATATGGTGTATCACATTGATTGATTTGCATATATTGAAGAATCTTTGCATTCCTGGAATAAACCCCACTTGATCATGGTGAAGTATCTCTTTAATATGCTGTTGGATTCTGTTTGTTATTATTTTGTTGAGCATTTTGGATCTATGTTCATCAGTGATATTGGCCAGTAGTTTTCTTTTTTTGTGATATCTTTGTCTGGTTTTGGTATCAGGGTGATGGTGGCCTCATGGAATGAGTTTGGGAGTGTTCCTCCCACTGCTATATTTTGAAAGAGCTTGAGAATAATAGGTGTTAGCTCTTTTGTAAATGCTTGATAGAATTCACCTGTGAAGCCATCTTGTCCTAGGCTCTTTTTTGTTGGAAGATTTTTAATCACAGTTTCAATTTCAGTGCTTGTGATAGGTCTATTTATCTTTTCTGTTTCTTCCTGGTTCAGTCTTAGGAGGTTGTGCTTTTCTAAGAATTTGTCTTTTTCTTCCAGGTTGTCCATTTTATTGGAATATAGTTGCTTGTAGTGATCTCTCATGATCCTTTGTATTTCTGCGGTATCAGTTTTTACTTGTCCTTTTTCATTTCTAACACTATTGATTTGAGTCTTCTCCCTTTTTTTCTTGATGAATCTGGCTAATGGTTTATCAATTTTTTTACCTTCTCAAGGAAACAGCTTTTAGTTGTATTCATTTTTGCTATTGTTTCCTTCATTTTTTTTCATTTATTTCTGATCTGATCTTTATGATTTCTTATCTTCTGCCAACTTCGTTTTTTTTTTTTTTCTTCTTCTTCTTCTAATTGCTTTAGTTATAAGTTTAGGTTATCCATTTGAGATTTTTCTTGTTTCTTGAAGTAGGATTGTATTGCTGTAAACTTCCCTCTTACAACTGCTTTTGCTGCATCCCATAGGTTTTGAATTTTCATGTTGTCATTGTCATTTGTTTCTAAGTATTTTTTGATTTCCTCTTTGATTTATTCAGTGATCTCTTGGTTTCTTAGTAATGTATTGTTTAGCCTCCATGTGTTTGTATTCTTTACAGGTTTTTTCATGTAATTGATATCTAGTCTCATAGCTTTGTGGTCAGAAAAGATACTTGATACAATTCCAATTTTCTTAAATTTACCAAGGCTTGATTTGTGACCCAAGATATGATCTATCCTGGAGAATGTTCCATGAACACCTGATAGAAAACGTATTCTGTTGTTCTTGGATGGAATGTTCTATAAATACCAATTAAATCCATCTTGTTTAATGTTGCATTTAAAGCTTGTGTTTTCTTAGTTATTTTTATTTTCATTGATCTGTGCATTGGTGAAAGTAGGTTATTAATATCCCCTACTATTATTGTGTTACTGTCGATTTCCCCTTTTATGCCTGTTAGCATTTGCCTTATATATTGAGGTGCTCCTATGTTCGGTGCATAAATATTTACAATTGTATCTTCTTGGATTCATCCCTTGATCATTATGTAGGGTCCTTCTTGTTCTCTTGTAATAGTCTTTATTTTAAAGTCTATTTTTTCTGATATGAGAATTGCTACTCAAACTTTGCTTTGATTTCCATTTGCATGGAATATCTTTTTCCATCCCCTCACTTTCAGTCTGTATGTTTACCTAAGTCTGAAGTGGATCTCTTTTAGACAACATACCTACAGGTCTTGTTTTTGTATCCATTCAGCCAGTCCATGTCTTTTGGTTGGAGCATTTAATCCATTTACATTTAAGGTAATTTTCGATATGTATTTTCCCATTACCATGTTCTTAATTGTTTTGTGTTTGTTACTGAAGGTCTTTACTTCTCTTGTGTTTCCTGCCTTGAGAAGTTCCTGTAGCATTTGTTGTAAAGCTGGCTTGGTGGTGCTGAATTCTCTTAGCTTTTGCTTGTCTGAAAGGCTTTAGTTTCTCCATCGAATCTGCATGAAGTCCTTGCTGGTTAGAGTAATCTTTGTTGTAGGTTTTTTTCCCTTTCATCACTTTATATATATGCTGCCACTCTCTTCTGTCTTGCAGAGTTTCTGCTGAAATATCAGCTGTTAACCTTATGGGGATTCCCTTGTGTGTTATTTGTTGCTTTTCCCTTGCTACTTTCAATATTTTTTCTTTGTGTTTAATTTTTGATAGTTTGATTACTATGTGTCTTGGTGTGTTTCTCCTTGGCTTTATCCTGTATTGGACTCTTTGCACTTCCTGCACTTGATTGACTATTTCCTTTCCCATATTAGGGAAGTTTTCAACTTTAATCTCTTGAAATATTTTCTCAGTCCCTTTCTTTTTCCCTTCTTCTTCTAGGACCCTTATAATTCAAATGTTGGTGTGTTTAATGTTGTCCCAGAAGTCTCTGAAACCATCCTCAATTCTTTTCATTCTTTTTTTGTTGTTCTGCTCTTCAGTAGTTATTTCCATTATTTTATCTTCCAGGTCATTTATCTGTTCTTCTGACACAATTATTCTGCTATTGATTCCTTCTAGAGAATTTTTAATTTCATTTATTGTGTTGTTCATCATTGTTTGTTTGCTCTTTAGTTCTTTTAGGTCCTTATGAAACATTTCTAGTATTTTCTCCATTCTATTTCCGAGAATTTGGATCATCTTTATCAATATTACTCTGAATTCTTTTTTAGGTAGACTGCCTATTTCCTCTTCATTTGTTTGATCTGGTGGGTTTTTACCTTGCTCCTTCATCTGATGCATATTTCTGTCTTCTCATTTTGCTTAACTTACTGTGTTTGGCATCTCCTTCTTGCAGGCTGTGGGTTCATAGTTCCCGTTGTTTTTGGTGTCTTCCCCCAGTGGGTAATGTTGGTTCAGAGGGTGGTGTAGGTTTTCTGGTGGAGGGGACTGGTACCTGTATTCTGTTGGATGAGGCTGTGTCTATTGTTTCTAGTGGGCAGGACCACATCCGGTGGTGTGTTTTGGTGTCTCTGTGATCTTATAATGATTTTAGGCAGCCTCTCTGCTAGTGGGTGTGGCTGTGTTCCTGTCTTGGTACTTGTTTGGCATGGGTTATCCAGCACTGGAGCTTGTTGGTCATTGAGTGGAACTGGGTCTTAGCTTTGAGACAGCGATCGCTTGGAGAGCTCTTGCCGATTGATATTATGTGGGGCCAGGAGTTCTCTGGTGGCCCATTATCCTGAACTTAGCTCTCCCACCTCAGAGGCTCAGGCCTGACAGCCAGCCGGAGCACCAAGACCCTGTCAGCCACACGGGGAAGTCTGAGGTCTTCTGCCAGCATTCAGTAGGTGTTCTGTAGGAGTTGTTCCACATGTAGATGTATTTTTGAGGTATTGGTGGTGAGGAAATTGATCTCCATTTCTTACTCCACTGCCATCTTGAAGGTCCCCTCTCCTCACACACGTCCTGTTGCTAGAGGATCCCCATTTCATCTGGAAAGGACATAAATCTGGCAACGTCACTTAAGGCCTAGCCCATCCACTTTTTTTCCCTTTGTGCTTAGTCTGTTTCACTTGTTCATAGCGAGCCCTGTGCAGGGGCCTTGCCCCCGGCCCTTCAGACCAGAGTTCCTCGTGAAATGGCTGAGCTGACACCTCAGCTCGGAACATGCGCTGAAGCTCACAGGACACTCAACTCAAGGTGGAGGCGGGCTGTGCACAGAGACACTACACATGCCCTGCAGTGTGATCTGTTCCTATGTACTTTGTACTTGTTTTGTTTTTTTTTTTTCTATCTTTGCTTAACTCATGTTCACAAGTTTATCTCTATGTTTTCTTTTCCAACTCTTAAGCTTTTACACTTTATATTTAGATCTACATTCCAATTTGAGTTAATTTTTAATAAGATGTGAGTATAGGGCAAAGTTAATATATTTTGAGAATGGACTACTACTGTTTGGGCATCATTTCTTAAAAGACTATACATTATTGATCTTCTTTTTCTGCTTTTTTTCCCCTTATCTTTATTTAGGTATACTCAAATATAAAAATTGTTTATATTTGAGATATACCATGTGATATTTTGATAAAACTGGAAAGAAACCAAGGTAGAATGCACAGGAAAGCAAATGCATGTAACTCTTTACAATGAAGCAAATAACCATACAGAAGAGGGTGGGGAAAATGAACTGCAGACAATATGTTAGCTGGATACTTATACATGCTAAAGACAGAAAAAGAACTGTATACACTGTACTCCAGTAGGTAAGTTCGTTTCTCACAGGGATCTAGAATAGCAATCTGAAAGTCCAGTATGTATATACTAGAGTTGGATAAATAAGTTAACATATTGTAGATATGGAGAGCCAGTTTTCTCTCTGTGGGAGAAAGTAACTACAAATAAGTAAAGGTACAACTATAAAACCCAAGTTTTTATAAAATCTCCTACTTGGCATATTCTGGGGATTCCCCAGAACATGCATGCATCTTCCCCAGGAGGGGTCACCTGGATCTTCAGCAATTTTCCAGCCAGTTCAAAGCTTTACTGGAGTCAGAGCTATGAGTAAAGATTTTGTAGGTTTGTCCTTTACTGAAACATTTAGACGAAGACGATCCTACAAATTCTCATAGGGAGGAACATAAATGAATTTGGCAGAACCTTGTAGTTTTTTCTATCCAAATTATTGTGATTTTTAATAGTTTTTCCCTTTTCTTGCTGAGTAGTATTTGTGGTGTGGAAAAACCACAGTTTTTTTAACCACTCACCTTTTGATGGATATTTGGATAGCATCCAGTTTTGTGCTATTACCAATAAAGCTGATATAAACCCTTCTTTACAAGTTTCTCTGTGAAAATAAGTTTTTACTTTTCTGGAATATATGTTTAGCAGGGTTCAGAGGGGGATCTACTGCATTGAATACCTACATTAGAGAAGAGGAGAGGTCTCAAATCAATGACTGAGTTTTTTTTTACCTAGGAAACTAAGCTAAACCCAATATCAGGAGAAGAAAGGAAATAATCCAGATAACAGCAAAAGTCAATAACCAACCTTCTGAAATAAACGTGTCTTAAAAGACTTTTATTATCTCCTATACCCATTGAGAGAGGGATACACATTATTTTCAAGAGCACAGAGACATGTACCAATGTCAAGTTCCTTGAAAGACACAACTAAAAAGCTCATTCAAGCATTCCCATGAAGACAACTTTGTGACCAATTTACTTCACTAGTGAAAGCTACCAAATATTTAAGGAAGAATCAATGTCAATCCTGTGTAATTTTTTTTCAGAAAACGAAACATAAAAGAGGATTTCCCAGCCATTTTATAAGACCAACTTTATCCTGATATGAAAACCAGAAAATTATATTTAAACAACTAAGCAGAACTAATCCTTATTAACAAAGATAACAAGCTTCCTATCAAAATTTAACAAATTGAATAAAACAATATATTAAAGAATAAAACATCATGGCCAAGGATTATTTACCTCAGAAATAAGGTCTCTTTTATCATGCAAGGTATCAGTATAGGGCTTCCCTGGTGGCGCAGTGTTTGAGAGTCCGCCTGCCAATGCAGGGGACAGGGGTTCGTGCCCCGGTCTGGGAGGATCCCACATGCCGCGGAGCGGCTGGGCCCGTGAGCCATGGCCGCTGAGCCTGCACGTCTGGAGCCTGTGCTCCACAATGGGAGAGGCCACAACAGTGAGAGGCCTGTATACCAGAAAAAAAAAGAAAAAGAAAAAGAAAAATGTATCAGTATAATTCACCATATTAATAGAATGTAAATGAAAAATATGTGACAATATGTGTGTGTATTACTATCATTTTAAATTATTTTAAATAATAATAGTTATTATTTTAAATTATTATTTTAAATATTTGTGTGTGTATGTACCATTACTGCAATCTAGAACTACAAGGTTATCTCTAAGGGAATAAACTGTTAAAAAACACAAAAATTTGGAGAACCACCAGGAAACCATGCAAATGAAAAATCCAATATTGAAACGATACGTATTAGTTGACTCCATTTATAAACGATTCATGAACAGATTAATGAACAGATTAGTGATAGCAAAGGTTTAGGGATGTGAAGGAAGAGTAGGGGAGTCTCTTCAGGTATATCAAGAAGGTGTGTTGTGATACATTAAGTATTCGATTGTAGTGAAGGATAGAAAATGGACAAGCTTCTGCCTCCTCATTTATGTTCTGCCCTTAGAGAAAGCCACAGTATCATCTTAGCCTAAATTTTTCAGAAGAGAAAAAAAAAAACAAGAAAAACCTTACTTATAGCTCTAACTCCAGTAAAGCTTTGAACTAGATGGAAAATTCCTGAAGATCCAGGTGAGCCCTCCTAGGATAACATGCAAGTATGTTCTGGGGAATCCCCAGAATAAGCCAAGTACAGAACATTATAAAACTTGGGTTCTGAAGAGGCAAGTGGAATGATAGGTCATCTTGGAGAACTGGTGGTCACACACCGCTGGGAGCCTGGCAGTCTAGGAGCATAGGCAAGGAGCCACTACCTCAGAAACTTTTCAATTCAGCTTCAAATGTTATTCTTGTTGGTGACATTCTTGGTCTATTCTGTGTCTCTGTTTATATTTACCCCCAGATTTTTCTAAGTCTTTGTTACCCACGCCATTGTGAGCTTCTGGCTTCCACTGCATTTCTTACCAGAATTTAACAGAACATGTCCTTGATTCTGGATAAGTGTCATTCACTCTTTGTCCCTGAGCTTTCTCTGGACCATTTGCTTACTCCATTCTCATAGCGGAGTTCAAAGCAGAATCTACACTTACGTGCCCTTTGGGTCTTCCCAGGTTGCATAGTTGGAGGATGCAAGAGTCAGGGTTCTGGCGAGAGGGGGCCTGGGACATGTGCAGGAAAGTCAGGGCATGACATGTGGTGCTGTGCTGCTGATGCTAAGCAAATCTCACTCAAATAAGCCTTGAGATCTCACTAAAGAACACAGTAGCTTACCATTAAAACAACAAGATGTGACAAAGCATATGCTTGTCACTTACAAAATCTGCTAATTAAAAAAAATATGCACATGCAGGCAGCTTACTAAATGTGGCATGTCACCACGTAGAGTACTGGCACTCTGGACACCTCTCCACCCCCACCACAAGCATCATCTGAGCTCTGCACATCATATAGACAATCTGTTTTTCCATCCCAGCAGTGCCAGCTGTCCCTTGAGGAGAAACTCAAGAATGCTCATCAAGAAAGGGAAGCAGGAGATCTTTTCAGTGGCTCCTAGCCACTCTCTGCCTTTTCTTATGAAGTGAAAACAGCTGGTAGTCCACACTTGCCAGCTTCAGACTGACTGCTCCCCACACCATCGGGCTCCAAATAAGCTGTCCTATGACAGGCAAGAAGCAACCATTGAAAGAGTTTTAAATTCAACACAGGCTGATTTTTCTCTCCCAGACCTAAATGCACCCACCTCCACCAGCCAAGTTTCTAAGATCTATGGAAACCTGCAGATTCTCTCAGATTAGAAAATTGGTTCCTCTTCTGAACAGAAAACATTGGCTGCTTTGCCCCTTCATGATTCTATAAAGGTTCCAGGGTTTTAATGACATTGCTCTCTTCTCTTTCCCTCACTTTGCTCCCGCCACTGTCATGGCCTTCAAATTAACCTTCCTGTGTTGGAATAAGAATAAAAACATCTTACCTCTGGCAAAAGGAGTACAGGCAAGAGAGAGCACACCTGGAAGGAATCAGGGAGTGGGTTGGACTAGGGGAAGCTTCCCCCCAAAATTCCACTGAATCCAGAGGATTCAAAACATGAGATTCAAAGATAGTACTGCAACCCATCTTTTAGGAAAATAGCAACTTTACTCTGTTTACCGAGTGACCCTCCAGCAGACCCTGCCTTTCAGATGTCCTTTCACACACTATTTTCGATTCACTCTCAGGGAAGAAGTTTCTTGGATCTTGAGACTCTCTCCTCCAGAAGGTCCCCAAATCCTGAGTGAATATTGGCCCAACTCCTCCCCTAAATTCTGTCTTTCAGGACCAGATTAGGTTAAATCAATAGATTGAAAAGGACTTATATTATTGGTATTTTGTCTTCTCCCCTCCCTTTTATTTTTCCTTCCCTCCTTCCCCAGGGTGTGCCTACATTTCCTGAATCAACATGACTAAAAAAACCCACTCAGGTAATTATTCCAAGAAGTATCCTGAGGCCTCTCTTATGGACAGAGCACAACCGGCATAATTTTTAAGTTCTGCCTCTATAGTTGTGCTTTTACTACAATGCAATTATCCTCGGAACTGAGTGCCCCAAGGATTGCATTAGGCTTTGGACACACTTGACAATAATTTATGAAAAGTGTATTCATTTGGATGCTACTTCAGAATGGACATTGTTCTTATCCAAATAATACTAACCAACATTAATTAGGTGTTGCCCACGTGCCAGACATTTTATATTGCTTCTACTTGTATTAACTTATTTAATCATCATCCCAACCCTATGAAAGAGGTACTGTTACTACCCCAATGTGCACATAATATGCAAGAGGGGGCTCCACTAGAGCATCTGGAGGGAGCTCAGCCCTGCCAACACCTTGATTTTGTCGCAGTGATACTACTGTCAAATTTCTGGCCTCTAGAACTGTTCCAGAATAAATATCTCTCATCTTAAATTGCCAGATTTATGGAAATTTGTTATAGCTGCCATAGGACACTGTACCTTTTCAGAAGCCTTTATCACAAACAGCATTCCTCAGTATAAACCACACCCAACTAGAGTTGTTCATGAAAAAGAAAGGGGCTGAATCTTGGTACAGTGATTCTATCAAAGATTGGTTGCTTGTGATTCAATGCATTGCTTATGGCACAGGACGTGGCTCCCTAGACCAGGATGATGCTAACATTTCATTCAAAGCTTTCTTCCTCCTTAATCTACCCCTCTTCTTCCAATAGTAAATTAGTAGGTTTCCTTCTACTCTCCATAAATATGGAGTCCTGTCTTTGGTGTCAGGCATGGGTTGGGGTGGTGAGGAGATGGCTAAACCCAAATGACTAAGCACAACTTTTGGTTGCTTTAGGAGGTTCCTCCCTTTCTTTTCAGGTACACTAACTTCTCAAGACCCACTTCAGGTGCTTAAGGTTAGACTTCCATTCATTTCAACATGTTTAATATGTTTGAGCATAAACAGCTGCCATCACCCAAAATACCCAAGCAGGTGGGAACTGTAGGGAGCTGATAATTAAGGAAGGTCAGGGTAGCTGGTGAGGAGGCTGGGTTTCTAGGGTCATTGAAGTTGTTGGTTTGATGTCAATTGCTCCTGAGATACTGTGGTGAAACTGAATACTTACAAGAATCACTGAAGAATATCCATTTGGAATCTAAGGAACACAAGTGAACACAGAATGAAAAGTTAGGAAGAAAAAGTTTAAACTAAATAGCCACAGAAAGAGGGGTGTGTATATCAAGATAAATAGATAAATCAAATATAATGAAATACTAAACAACAGTTCAATCAAATAAGCTTAATCTTAACATAATATTGCATGAAAAATAAAATGCCAGTTGCAGGAAGAATACAAGTTACTTGATAAAATGCATATGTGCGTTTAAAGGACGTAACTTAATACCATATATTATGTACTGATTGATTCCCATGTAGTTTAAAAAATAATGGAAGAATATGCAGAGAAATTTATTGTTGTATTTGCCTGGAGAATTTATGGTGATTTTTTTTTCTCTTTATAGAAACTGAAGGTTTAAACAAAGAAGGAAATGATAATTTTTCCCCCTGATTGTCAGATTTACATATGTTTGTTTCACTAGCACATTTTATTTCTGCATGTAGTAAATATAGTTTTACTTTCTTAAGAGCTTGTAACCAGGGAAAGAAACCTTTTTACTTTTTCAATAAATAAGATATTCAGTCATATTCTTCAGAGTTATCAGAGGATGCAGATGGGTGGTGTCCAGTATACTTGGTATTCTTGGGGCCCAAATTAGGCCACCCCAAAATAGCCCTCAATGACATATTGTTTATTTTGAATTAAAGTTACCATAGGAGCAGCTAAGCACAAGGACACTCTGACCTTCCTTTCTGTCTCCCTGAAAGCAGGAAATAAATGTCATGTGAAAGACACCTTCCCTGCATCTAGAGGTAGAAGGACACTTTTGTGACAAAGACAAGGAGTTCAGGCTGAGAAGCCTATGTTTAAAAACCTTATTACTTTTTAAATTTACTACCCCAAACCCAAACTCTGTTTAGGTTCTTCACTAAGTGGGTATCCCAGATCTAAGTTTCTTTATTCTGTCAATTCCTCCAAATTTATTTTTTCTTTATCTAAAAGTATAAAACCTGCCTGCTTTGGCCACTTCTTAGGTTCCATTTCTATGGGACCTCCATGCACATGAAATAAATGTTGTTTCTTTTTCTCCTGTTAATCTGTCTTGTGTCAATTTTATTATTAGTCCAGGTACAAGGACTCTAAAGGGGTAGAAGGGAAAATGTCCCCCTCCCAGACACTTGTTGAGCAAGGCAGGTGGCTAGCTGGACCCTGCTTCCCACACTAAGTCTGCTGTAACTGACAGATCCTGGGAAATCTGACAAAGGCCTGTAGAAGGTAAGATTTCTTACCACGGCAGCCTCTCAAATCTCTGCCTGTAGGGTCTGATGGAAAGGAAAGTGATGTGAGTCCCTTTTCTCTCTCTCTGAATTTAGATAAGCAAGAGAAAATTTTAGTGTTGCTAGATCCTTGGATGAGCAACTCCTGGGAATCTTTTACCTCCCAGAGTTGGTCACTGTTTTTCTTTGTCTCTGTCTCTTGTGATGTTTTTCATAAGGAGCAAGAACCATAGGGCAGAACACAGGCATAGGCCCTCTAAGTCTGCCCTCAGAGCCTAAGATCTCAGACTGGTGAGTTAATAGTTCTTACCAAACTGGTGTCAATTAGGCAAGCTTTACTGTGGGTCCCTTATGAAAAAACAGATGAAGATTTTTTCCTTCAGTCTTATTATGTGTTCTGAGAGCTTGGCTTATGTCCAGTGAAAATATTCTCTCTGGTCTCTGCCTTCAGGAAGGTACATTTACTGGGGTGCATGTGTTGGCCAATGGAACTGATTGGGTTCCAACACATGAAGTCACAAGCAGCACTCTATCTTTGTCTGGCTGAGCAAGTTCTCAGGGGAGTTTGTCATAAGGAGCCCCAATCCTTAAGGGGCCTTTCTCGTCTCAACATTCATTGCTTGTTAGTGTTGGAATAGTCCCACTCCTGTTGCACCTGCATGGTGCCATTAACTAGTAGCACATTTATGTCTGGAGGTACCTCGTGTTTTTGTTTGACACCAGAGACACCGTTTTCTCTACACCATTCTTACCACCTATAGCAACAAAGGGATTTTACTTTCTTAGACTAACAAACACTGGAAGGGAACTTTCTAAATCTTGTGAGAGCTATACACTAGCTTGTGACACTTGTCTTGTTTCTTTCATTAAGCCATAATAAAATGTTTATTGGTTTGAGTCCCTAGTTGAAATCAATATATGAGCCTACTCATCAATGGCCTGATGACGGATGCTTTCAATTGGCTATACTTAAAAGGAAATAAATGTTTGAAAGCTGTCATCATAAACAGCTGCCAGATTGGTGCTTATGAGAGAATCAAATTATAAGGGAAAAAAAGGAGTTCTAAAGAATCTTTTATTAAAAGAACAGAAATCCAACTTAAACAAAATTCTAATATAAATTCCTTTTCTTAAAAATCACCCCATTACGTCAGCAATTCCCCAGACCTTCCTACAAATAGTGAGGAAATAAATCAGCTGGAGGCCAATATTCAAGGGCTAACAGAATCTGTCTTTTTCTTGCAAATCTCTATAAAACCAGAAGTACACCTCTAGAAACATGTCAAGGCCCACCAAATCTTTACTAGTCCCAAGGCCTCACCTATTCCTCTCAAAGTGCTTTTAGATATTACAAAAGATCAAGATATTGGATGAAAATTGTCCTGCACTTAAGAAAATATATTTTAACAATAATTACCCTAAAACTTATGATAATAGAGCAATATATTCCAAAACTCTTGGAGAAATCTTACATTTTCTTTCTCTGTCCCTTAAAGTTATAAACCTTACCATGTCTTTGAAATGTAAAGGTACCTCACGTAGCTTGAGACTGAGCGCTTATTAACTAACTCAATGGGTAGAACATGATACTACAATTAAAAAAAAAAAGAAAGAAAAGACAAAAGGGGGCCTTTTTCAGCACAAAATGCTAAAAGGATTCTCATTCCTAAACTCTTATAAATAACAACTTATTTAACATTGTATGTCCAGGGCAAATACAGATATTAAACATCTTCTCTAAAATAAGTAAGGACTTTAGCCATCTCAGTGAATAATGATTTTTATAAACTAGTGAGTTTTCTATTGCATCTGCTTCATCACTAAATTTTTAACATGAAAATATGAGATCTCTTGTTGTGACTGTCTGTATGTGTATGTTACCTCTGGGTAGGATTGCCAAGAGCTCTACTTAGTTGGCTTTAACAAACAAGTGCCTATATAAAAATTGTCAAAAAGATATTAAAAGCTAACTCAAATGTGCTTCAAGTTCACATGATCTAAGATAATCTTTAGTAAATAAAAGCTAATTTGAAGCTTGTTGGTTCAATAAATACAGGTATGTCTTCAGAGTTAACGTTAAATATAATGCAGATAAACAACTTTTATTCCACCTGGGTTCATTTGTCAAATGGGCTAATGTTGCTTCTGATGCAAACTTTGTTAGAAAAGCAAATTAAAAAGTGACATAATTTCTAACTGCTTTAATGTCTCAGGAAATTTTCATGAGTAATCTAAGTATGATTATTAAGAACAAATAGATTAAATAGATGTAAATGAGTAAAGAGTTGTTAGGTGAACTTCTTATCAATATTTGTTTTAAAAATGTCTACTCAAATAGTTTCTTAGTCTCTTTGATAATTACATCCTTAGATTTTTTGCTAAGTTAAATTAAATGATGGGAATTCGTTGAATATCTACATTATTTCCATGTAAGATAAAATATTGAAACATTAATTGTTAAACAATATAAGTTTATACTTACTTTTAATCTCTTAGCACAGAGAAACTAAGTATGTTTGTATTTGTTAGTAATTATATCTTGTGCTTTACTGAAAGACTGTACTATGAAATAACATATGTTTCTAAAATTATAAAATGTATTTGTGCTTCCTAAGCCACAAAATGTTAATACAATTCACAATTGTTTATTTTCACTAAAGAAATTAAGATTTCAAAGGTTTAAGAACTTTAATATATGTGGTTAAAACAACCAGATATAATAATAGAAAAAGGATGTGTTTGGGGATAAGAAAAGGTATAAGGTATGGAGATGTTTTTATTTTATTTATTATTATTATTTATTTATTTTTTTTTTGTGGTACACGGGACTCTCACTGTTGCGGCCTCTCCCGTTGCGGAGCACAGGCTCCGGACACGCAGGCTCAGCGGCCATGGCTCACGGGCCTAGCCGTTCCACGGCATGTGCGATCTTCCCAGACTGGGGCACGAACTGCATGGGCAGGCAGACTCTCAACCACTGCGCCACCAGGGAATCCCTGGAGATGTTTTTTGTTTAGGAAAAAGAAAATGATTTTGTTCCAAAGTTGGTGATTTCTAAATGGGAAAGAAAACCAGGGACAAATTAAAATACACATAGAAAACTGTAAAATATATGTAAATAAAGGAATCTTTGGAAAGGAACTGTATGTGTGGTCAGGACTGAGTAAGACTGGAATGAATTTAATTTAATAGGTGAGTTTTAATATCAAAATTAAGCTGGTAGAAAATTAGAACTGGTTTTCTCATTTTGTTTTTGTTTTTATTTTCTATTGGTCTGCTCCTGATAATAAGAGATTATGAAAGGTTTTTCTTTATATTTAAGTAATCTGCTAAAATAAACAGCCTGTGTCTTGTCAAAATAATCACTACATTATATGTTATCTTTATCAGGTCTTTGCTTACTTAAGGAAGCCTAGTTCTCTCAATAATAAAGAGTAAAGTTTAATATAATCTTCTACATCTGCCTATGAAGTCTTTAATTGTTGTTTTAGTTAAATGGATGACCATGATTTGTTCTACTGTCACCTATATGACTAAGTGTTTTTAAGCTTTTTTGATAATTTTGTCAAACTTCCCCAAAAGCAAATTCTAAATAAAGTCTTTTTGAGTTAGAACTAACTTTGAGATATGAATTACATTAGAGAGCTCTTGAAGTATCTCAAAAATTTGTTTTCTCTCCTTTATGAAAAGAGCAATGTTAAACTAAATATATTTGATATGTTAAATTACATGGGACACATTGTCAAATAAGAAGTAACATTAACTCTTCTTTATGTTGTGTCTGTATGGATTTGTACTATAAGCGTTCCCAGAAACTACATAAAAGTCATGGAAGTCATATATGTTCTGACATAAGATGTTATCTGTCATTAAAATTGAGGCTTATGCTAAAGGGACTGAACCCAAATATCAGGGAAATGCCCTGACATTCGCGACAAAGCAGCACCAACAGAATCTGTAAGGTTGTGGCACATGTGGTTGGAGTTCATTCTGCTTCTGTAAAAACAAAAAACAAAAACAAAACAAAACAGAACAAAAAAACGCTTATTGGCAGATTTATGTGATCTCAAGGTACTTGTGACAAAGCAACAGTCTGCACCTAAATGAGAGAAATTAAGATGGATAAGCAATAGCTCTAAATTAACAAACAGTGAGGGAAATGGGAAACCAAAAAGGCCATTTGGTTCTTCGTGTCTATTTGGAAAACCTCATTTTTTTTTCTTGCATTTCTTCACCCACCATAGTGAAGCTAAAATAATTCAAATTGTAAATAGACATTGTCAGGAAGATTTCTATAAAATTAAGAAAACAGTCTACCTGCAATGTCTGAGCTGCTGGGTTCATAACACTGGGGAAAAAGTAATTTTGTCCTCAGTGGCCTCAGACTTCCTTTCTCTGGACCTTTTGGACATCCACAGCTGGACTTCATTCAACTATCACTTAATACTGGGTTATCAAAATGTTATTGTTACTGTATGTATGTTTTTCAAATGGGTTGAATCTTTCCCCTGCTGCAAAGCTGATGCCCTCACAATGGTAAAGAAACTTTTAAAAATGTGTTTTCTGCTTGGGGTCTACCTTCCACAATCTCCAGTGATCAGGAACTCACTTCACTGGGCAAATACTATAAGCCTTAACAACAAACTTGCAAACTTCTTGGATTCGCACTGTCCCTGTCACCTCAATTATCAGGCACGGTCAACAGAACTAATGGAAAACTGGACTAAAAAACCAAGAGTGAATTACATGGGAATGAATGAACTGATGAATTATTATAATTTTTATAACTTTTTGTCTAAAATACTACTGATTTTTTAACCTTTTTTTTTACAGATACAAGGAAATTTTTTAAAATGTTTACAACGATTTGGTAAGACATACTGTTATAAGCAGAGTTGAGACATTGATCTTTTTCTCCCTAACTGATCCTTCCAGAATTCAGAAACTCTCAGTGAGCATTCTTATTTCCTTGGCAGTATAGTTATTTGCATAAGTTCAATAAGAATCTGTTCTCTTTATAATACAACGCAATTAGAAACACTGATTATATTACCAAGGCTTTGACTGGAATGTCATATAGGAAAGAGACACGCATAGACAAATATGACCAGAGAGCTTGGAGGAACTAAGGCTGACTTCTTGGAGCCAATAAGGCCCCTTGGAAAAAAATCCTTGTACCTTGTTAACAGGGTTTCCAGCAGCCTTACCTGGTAAATAAGGAAGGGTCCTTCCTGGAAGGCCCAGGAAACTTAGGATACTTTGGGGACTTCAAGAGGAGTGGAATTCACAAAATCTATAGTTATTATAGGAAAACCTGACAGCGAATATCTGGTGTGACTTACTGGCCCTGAGAGGTTATTAAAAGTTTAATATGGAGATTTCTTATAACAAGTTCCAGCAAAACGTAATTAAAAGAGCCTACATGGGTAATCACTATTCTTGCTGGACTTATGAAAATAATCAGGTAAAGCTTATTAAATTAAAATATTTTCCAAACAACTTAGTCTTTATTTGGCTTTGTAAAATGAGGGTGATTTTAGAGAGAAAAAATATGTTTCAATTAAACTATCATACCCACTTGTAGATATTAATTTCTAGTGCTATTACTTTCTTTTGAGATTTTGTTACTTACCTGAAAATTGGACTGGTTACCGACTTTTTCTAGTTTTCTGCAATATCTAACTACAGTTCTCTAAAGTTTCCAGTTTTACCCTCTTCTTTTGTTTTGGGATTATTGAGAACTAAAACTGCCCTTTTCCTGAAGCCCTGCAAATTGAAGCTACATGATGTGATATAAATTTCAAAGAAATCACTAGAATAGCTCATATTTAAACAATCCTTGAGCCTGTTTCCGTATAAGCCACTCAGAAAGTTTACCCACGCATCCTATTACTTCCTCAGAGATAATTCAAAATGCAAAAGATGCTTTGTCCCTGACATCTAGCAATCTGCTTGACTGACTGCAACCTGGGCTCAGAAACTGGTTTATAATCTGCTGTCTCATTAACCTTTGTTTTCCTTTTGTTCCCACAGAAGCGTCTCTTATTAAATACCTGATTCCTTGCACATATGTCTGGCTTGGGGAGCCCATCTGCATCATCACCTCATAAATGAGATACAACTGTTTAACTGATCTGTTCTCAGAACTAAAACGTTGGTTCGATGAAATGGAGGATCCTACTAACCTGTTCTCTTTCTATATAGTCAACAGCTCAGCTTTAAATATGAGAAACTTCCAAGTTTCAGAGGAAGTAGCTATTGGGGCCCAGGCTAGGCTGCCCCTAAATGTACTTCAATGGTACGTTGATCCTATTGAATTAAAGTTACTTAAGAAGTAGCTAAGGAAGAGGAACACTCTGACCCTCCTTTCTGTCTCCCTGAAAGCAAGAATTAAATCTCTCATGTGAAATGTAGACTCCCTGCATCTGGAGGTAGGAGGACACCTTTAGCACCAATGGTAGGGAATTTCAACTGAGAGGCCCATGTAAACAAACTTTGCTATTTCTTTAATTTACTTCCCCAAGCCCAAGCTCTGTTTAGGTTCTTCACTAATTAGGTACCCAAAGCCTAAGTTTCTTTATTCTGTCAATTCCTCACAAATTTATTATTTCTTTGTCTAAAAGTTTAAAAGTTTCCTACTTTGTCCACTTCTTAGGTTCCATTTCTATGGGGCCTCCATGTACATAAATTAAAATTTGCTTATTTTTCGCCAGTTAATGTCTTGTTTCAATTTTATTTCAGCCACAAGAACTAAAGAATGGTAGAGGGGAAAACTTCCCCATCCCCAACAATACCATGATATATTTCTCTTGATAAAAGTAAGCAAGCAATTAATTTTTGAACATTAATACATGCTGGATTGTTGCTTTTTTAAATTTGAGATATTTCATTTTTCAAGAAGACTTTAAACACACAATGAGTTTCCAGGAATAAAAGATCTAATACTTTAAAATGCATATAGATATATTGTGGTTAGTGTTATATAGAGAGGAAGCTGCTGCAAGATAAAAGAGGAAGATTTAAAACAACAATTGACACAACAGTTGTCTCATCAAAGTTTTTATTGCCCCCAATAGCTGCATACTTATTGAGATAATTATCCATTTGCTTACATCTATGTCCGGCCAAATTTCACATGCAAGGTAATAAAATTGAGGACTTTTGCTCTGTCCATAGTGATGCCTTTTTCAGGGAAGCTTTACTCCCATCCCTTCAATATGTACCTCCTTGGCCTCAGGGACCTCGACATACTATCTTCTGACTTCGTTTCACCATGTACAGAGGAGCTCATTTCAGGCCTTTCCCATCACAAGTCCTCTGAAACTCTTCTGATAGATGGAAAGCAGAATGCTAGATTTCTAGAGTTCATGTGTCCCAAGTGGAGTAATTCCTTAATAAGTCCCCAATAAGGCTTAGCACAGTTCAAGGCTGTGACTGATAAGTGGTTCTGTTGGCTGTCTTCTGGTACTTGTTCACTACGTTCCACCCTTGTACTAGGTATAGAAAACTTTCTATAGAGAGATTATCTCCAACTTGTTTTAATTCTTGGCAGTCCTGTGGGTAAGAACCTGTCTAGAAAAATTTGGCCTGTAATAAAAGGGGCTAAAAGAGCACATGATGGACTGAGGCCATTTCTGGTCTACTTACAACACAACCATTTTTACTTCAAAGGAAAAGTCTAGAACATTTAACACACACTTTTATTGCATGTTCTATTGGCAGCTACTATCTTAAATGCTTTACAAATAGTAGACTAGTTCATCTCCATCACATAACAATCTGAAAATACAGGTGCTGTTATTGAGCATATTTAACAGAGGAAAGAACTGAGGATCACAGAGGCTAAGAAACTTAAGATCAAACAGCTACATAGTGTTGGAGCTGGATTGATTTGAAACGAAGAAGTTTTCTTTCAAGGTAATTTTATATTGCTAAAACTTTCTGTGTTCCTTTTCTTTAGTATCTTTATATTCAACCTATCCAGCTCTCTGAGGCCTGACTGATCTTAATAAATAACCATATATTGATCATGGCTATAAGTACAGACCCCACGGGAAGAGCATAAAAATGAATAAATGTGAGACATCAAGCACAAAGTCCTTTTACCTACACTTAATTTGTCCTTTATGTATTTACATACACCAGATTCACTAACATGGGGGGAGAGGATGTTGTACTTTCTTATCTCAACATAGTTGTAAGCAAGCCCCACCCTTGGTCACAAACACATGGGGTCAGATAAATTAAAATCAGGATGGAGCCTGGAAAGATAGAGCCTCAACCTCTCACTCATGACTCAGTGTGTGTCCATGGAAATAAAGACATAAAAGCATTAGGAAAAGCACCAGATATTATAGAAAAGCATCCATGGTCTCTCCCTCCTCTAAATCGCATTATCTTTGAGTGGTCAGAAACACATTCTCCATCAAGCCACCAGTTATTTAATTTACTTAATTTGAGCAAGAAGTCTCTAGAAACATTGTAAATTTCTCACATTCAGAAATAGCTTTTTTTCCTCTAGATTCCTCCTCTATAAAGCCTTGAATTTGAATTATAAGGGGAGGGCACAGGTGAAAGCTCAGAGACCCTACAGAGGGTCCTGACAAGGAAATTCCAACATCAGGAGTAGCCGCTTCTTGGAACACCCTGGGAATTGTCACAGATGTGGTCCCATGCCCCAGGCAGGTTGGCAAACTGTCCAAGTCAAAGGCAGGATTTGCCCTTCCCCAGTAGCAACCAGATGCTCTGTTCCCATGATCCCGAGCACAAGGGGAAGGAACTGAGTCCTTCCAGGAAGAGTGATGGCTGGTGTGAGAGGGAGGGCAGCAGGGGGCATGCAAAGAGAGTGTGAGTCTGTAATGAAACAATCTGTGGGACACAGGGACAAGGCAGGCAGTGGGGCCAAATGTGGAGCACCTCTGCTTGGGGCAAGTGGGAAAACAGCTTGAAATCACAGAACTTAACTGACTTGTCCAATATCTTACTGTCAAAGAAAGAGGGGTTAAAATTCAACACTTCTGTCTTCCAGTATATTTTTTCCTTCTTTTGCTTTCTTTCAAAATTCATGCTGTTCTTATCTCTGAACACCCCCACTTGCAGATTTCCTACTGAGTCCTTGTTTTGTTGACCCTCCCCTGCCATCAGTTTCCTGACCTGTCCTCTGCCTGCATTGCTCTGATATGATTTCAATGGATTGACCAAACCACTCCTTCATTTGAACTGTGCCCATCTTCCAAGTAGCCTGTAAGCCCATGCTGCTTTTCTTCCATTGAGCACACTTTAAGGTCAGTCAGGATCACACACAATCCCTTGCAAATGGACCTCCTGGAATCTTTAAACATCTCTCTGATGGGACCATGCTGGTCTGTCCTCAGACCCTGCCATCTGGTGGATGTTTTCAACACTGGTGTTTTTCTTATTTTTCTAACTTCTGGGTACAATAGGGTCAGACAGAGAATTCTCTTTCACAATATTTTCCTTAAGCATGGCCTGATACAGGCTTAGGATACAGCAGAAGATAGACTAAATCTGTTCATTAAGATCTGACAGGCATTGGGCCTTTCATACTCAGAGAAGGTAATTTTCACTCAATAAGAGTGATTCCAACCTAAGCCCCACATATTTTATCCCATGGAAGCCCTACTGTATTAGTTTAATTTTGCTGTGTAACAAACTCCCACTTGTTTTCAGGTTATTGGCAGAATTCAGTTCCTGGTAGTTGTAGGACTGAGGTCCCATTTCCTGCTGGCTGTCCACTGAGGTGTCACTCTCAACTGCACACCTTGGTACATGGTCACCTCCATCTACTAAACCAGCAAAGACACAATATATCTTTTTGGTGCTTTGAATCTTTTGACTTCCCCTTACATAGTCAATCAGAGAAAACTGCATCTAAATGGCTCATGTAATTAGATTGGGCCCACTTCAATAATCTCCCAGAAAGTTCTCATTTTATTGACTCAATTAACTGATTAGTGACCTGAATTGTTTCTTAAAGAATCCATTTTGCCATATAACATAACATCATTGAAGGGTTGCTATCTCATCTTGCTAAAGGCTCTTTTCACAATCAAGGGGAGACAGTTTATAAGATCAAGTGTCATTGGGGGTCATTGGCATTCTGGATAACCCAGACTTATCTGCCATTCATGCTTCCCTGAGATGCACCTCACTCAAACCTGTATAATGAGATAATCCCCCTATTTCTTATATGAAAGCACCTGAAAGATTGGAGACTGAGACATTTCCTCTCTAATTTGCTTGTACTTGCCCCTGTGGCCATTCTCCACCTCTCTCCCAACCACCCCCACCTTGTACAGAAAGTTAGCCCCTGTATCTCTTCCCTCACTTAGAGAAAATCTAGATGGCCCAAGTTATGTTTGCTAATTTTCAAGAATATTTCCTTTAATCTTGACAGTAGCTGAAACAACCCACCTTCCCATGCTACAGCTCCATAAAACAATACATATTTCTGACCCAAATCAGAATGTTCATTGGGAGGCTTCTCAGGCCAGATATTTTGAATAAAGGCTAACAGTGCTCTGCTTGATTTCCTTCCAGTTTTTGGTACACTGACTTGAACAGGGCTGGACCTCCTACCACTCAGTTCAGCCACTTCCAGAAACCCCTTGACATCTCTCCACCTGAGAGTCCCAGCAAATATGTGACTGAGGAAGGCCCCTCCTAAGCACTGCTCCACTCTCTTTGCTTTATAGAGTGGTTTAAACCCTTATTCTCTCTCTTCTTTGTCCTTGGTCTAAGCTTCTTGACCTAATCTGTTTCACCATGGTACTCATGGTTATCTAGAAAACCTGGGAAAGCAGTGCTGAGGAGATGCTGAATTTTTTTCTTCTATCTTCTTATCACTTGACTATGAGAAACTGACAGTCATTCAAAGAATTTCAGGGTCATTTTCTGCCTTTTAACATGACAAAGATTATGGTACCAATACTGCTAAACACTTGAATCTCAGCTAGGATTTTATGAAAGAAAATTTAGAATGTCACAGTGTCATTAGGGGAATTTGAGATATAAATAAGACCCTCTCATTGTATAGTACCTTAAAATCAAAAGGTTTAAAGATTCTAAATATTTAATCATCTACATTTTTTAAAATCTTGTGAAGATGAATTTATAAATATATAAAAACTCTAAAAATGTAAGAAAAGTTGAAAATTCCTTTCTTTAACCATTCCTGAGGATAGACAAATAAAACAGACAATCTAACCCCCAAATTTAACGGTATTTTGGTTGATTCTTTTCCAAACTTGTTTTCTTACCTGATTTCCTGATCCATGACCTCGTGAAGTCCACAGTATTTGATATTAGCAGATATTTCAGGAGGGTATTGGTATAAGAGTCAGTTTTCCTTCAGAGAGAGGCTCTTGGAAAGCTCAGGAAAGAAGATGGAACTCCTAGTATCATGCAGGACTAGACACCATGTCAGGACTGGGTCTGTAACAACTGTAGATTTATAAGAGGGAGGGAAAGAGAGACACTGTAGGACCTTGGGGGAAAGGGAGGGAGGGGAGGACTGCCAGAGGAAAAGGCCAGGATAGCAGGTCTGACAGGTGTAATTTTAAAAAGAGCAAGAAACCTATTTTTATATTGAAAGGAAAATGCAATGGAAACAGCAATAGAAATTAGGAAGTGAGACATAAGACATCTCAGTTAAAGTCCTTTTCTTCCAATGTGCTGCAAACGTTACTTCATTTCATGTCAAGGACCATGAGCTCTCTGAAATTTTGCTCTAATAGCAAGGCTAGTTGTCTCCCCATGGTTACACAGATATTTGCAGGAGGCAAAGGACATTAGTACTTGTAGCATCATGAGTTTCACAATATTCATCTCAGTCCCCCTTACTCACTAGTCCCATGGTGGGGACATAAATGGACCCATACAGGTGCCTTCACATGTAGTGGGTTATGTTATAGGAGAGGAATATCCCCTACAATTACACTAAAGGAGCTTGGGTAACATGAATCTTTATGATGGGCAGTAAGCTAGCCTACTCCTTACTTCAGATGGAGACATCTTTCTTGTATTGGACAGTAACCAGGTCTGACTTACTTCACTCTGGATGGAAACACTATGTCAATTTTCTAAAACTATAAGCAAGCCTGCCTTTTGTTTGGAGAGAGATGACATCTCTACTTTGTTTTTTTTTTTTTTTAACATCTTTATTGGAGTATATTTGCTTTACAATGGTGTCTTACTTTCTGCTTTATAACAAAGTGAATCAGTTATACATATATCCCCATATCTCTTCCCTCTTGCATTTCCCTTCCTCCCACCCTCCCTATCCCACCCCTCTACGTGGTCACAAAGCATCAAGCTGATCTCCCTGTGCTATACGGCTTCTCTTGGTTAGTTATCTATTTTACATTTTGTAGTGTATGCCCATACCACTCTCTCACTTTATCTCAGCTTACCCTTCCCCCTCCCCGTATCCTCAAGTCCATTCTCTAGTAGGTCTGTGTCTTTATTCCCATCTTGACCTTAGGTTCATGACCTTTTTTTTTTTTTTTAGATTCCATATATAAGTGGTAGCATATGGTATTTGTTTTTCTCTTTCTGACTTAATTCACTCTGTATGACAGACTCTAGGTCCATCCACCTCACTACAAATAACTCAATTTTGTTTCTTTTTATGGCTGAGTAATATTCCATTGTAAATATGTGCCACATCTTCTTTATCCATTCACCTGTTGGTGGACACTTAGGTTGCTTCCATGTCCTGGCTATTGTAAATAGAGCTGCAATGAACATTGTGGTACATGACTCTTTTTGAATTATGGTTTTCTCTGGGTATATGCCCAGTAGTGGGATTGCTGGGTTGTATGGTAGTTCTATTTTTAGTATTTTAAGGAAAGTCTATACTGTTCTCCATAGTGGCTGTATCAATTTACATTCCCACCAACAGTGCAAGAGGGTTCCCTTTTCTCCACACCCTCTCCAGCATTTATTGTTTGTAGATTTTTTGATGATGACCATTCTGACTGGTGTGAGATGATATCTCATTGTTGTTTTGAGTTGCATTTCATTAACAATTAATGATCTTGAGTGTTTGTTGGCAATCTGTGAGAAATGTCTACTTAGGTCTTTTGCCCATTTTTGGATTAGATTGTTTGTTTTTTTGATATTGAGCTACATGTGTTGCTTGTAAATTTTGGAGATTAATCCTTTGTCAGTTGCTTCATTTGCAAATATTTTCTCCCATTCTGAGGGTTGCCTTTTGGTCTTGTTTATGGTTTCCTTTGCTGTGCAAAAGCTTTTAAGTTTCATTAGGTCCCATTTGTTAATTTTTGTTTTTATTTCCATTTCTCTAGGAGTTGGGTCAAAAAATATCTTGCTGTGATTTATGTCAAAGAGTGTTCTGCCTATGTTTTCCTCTAAGTGTTTGATACTGTCTAGCCTTACATTTACGTCTTTAATCCATTTTGACTTTATTTTTGTGTATGGTGTTAGGGAGTGTTCTAATTTCATTCTTTTATATGTAGTTGTCCAGTTTTCCCAGCATCACTTACTGAAGAGGGTGTCTTTTCTCCACTGTATATACTTGCCTCCTTTATCAAAGATAAGGTGACCATATGTGCATGGGTTTATCTCTGGGCTTTATTTCCTGTTCCATTGATCTATATTTATGTTTTTGTGCCAGTACCATACTTTCTTGATTACTGTAGCTTTGTAGTATAGTCTGAAGTCAGGGAGCCTGATTCCTCCAACTCTGTTTTTCTTTCTTAAGATTGCTTTGGCTATTCGGGGTCTTTTGCATTTCTATACAAATTGTGAAATTTTTTGTTCTAGTTCTGTGAAAAATGTCAGTGGTAGTTTGATAGGGATTGCATTGAATCTGTAGATTACTTTGGGTATTAGAGTCATTTTCACAATGTTGATTCTTCCAATCCAAGAACATGGTATATCTCTCCATCTGTTTGTATCATTTTTAATTTCTTTCATCAGTGTCTTATAATTTTTTGCATACAGGTCTTTTGTCTCCTTTATTCCTATATATTTTAGTCTTTTTGTTGCAATGGTAAATGGGAGTGTTTCCTTAATTTCACTTTCAGATTTTTCACCATTAAGGTATAGGAAGGCAAGAGATTTCTGTGCATTAGTTTTGTATCCTGCTACTTTACCAAATTCATTGATTAACTCTAGTAGTTTTCTGGTGACATCTTTAGGATTCTTTATTTATAGTATCATGTCATCTTCAAACCCATCTCTATTTTTAAAGGCTCTTCACTACACAGACAACCTTGCAAATATAGTCCAGAACAAAGGGCAGTCAGTGTCTCTGCTTGCATGAAGTGCAGAAACATCAGAGCCCTGCACAGAATTATTTTCCAAGGCATCTCTGAACATTTTTTTTACTTCCTCAATGAAACAACAGGGTTCTTTCCACTTGTGATAGTCAATGACTTTTAGAAAAAAAAAATGATTTGCAAGGGTTTAAGTGTCTGGGGAAGGGTCCTTGTGTAACTGGCAACAGAGAGGTGCTCAGAGCATTTGGCAATCTTGAAATGTACGGAGTTGAAGAATGATTGTGCATAAAGCATTATACAACTAGAAACCTTTTTTCATCCTTATGATACATTCTGAATAGCTCCTAAGGTATTGCAGGCATAACCTGCAGACAGCATCTCTGATTAACATTTTCTTGAGAAGTGTTACAATCAGGATATGAACTCAGTTTGGGCTCTTACATGCTGGAACACTGCCTCCACCCTAGAGAATGAGACGGCCTGAACTAGTTAGTGGCAGCTGTAAAGCAGAGAAGGTCACACACTGGAGAGCTATTAAGACATTAGAAAGGGCAAGTCTTGGTGACTGCTTAAAGTTATATCGCCTTCTTTTCATAATAACTGGGAATGATGAGTGGAAGTTTGAGTACAAGAATTTGCTCTTAAATTTTAATTAATTGAATATTGGTTCAAGATGGTGGAGTAGAAGAGTGTGCTCTCACTCCCTCTTGCAAGAACACCAGAATCACAGCTAACTGATAAACAATCATCAACCGGAAAACACTGGGACTCACCGAAAAAGATATCCCCACATCAAAATACAAAGGGGAAGCCACAGTGAGACATTATGAGGGGTGCAATCACAATAAAATCAAATCCCATAACTGCTGGGTGGGTGACTCCAAACTGGAGAACACTTGTACCACAGAAATCCAACAACTGGAGTGAAAGTTCTGAGCCCCACATCAGACTTCCCAATCTGGGGGTCCGGCAACAGGAGGAGGAATTCCTAGAGAATCAGACTTTGAAGGCTAGAGGGATTTGATTGCAGGACTTCGACAGGACAGGGGGAAAGAGAGATACCACTCTTGAAGGGCACACACAAAGTAGTGTGCTCATCGGGACCCAGGGGAAAGAGCAGTGACCCCATAGGAGACTGAACCAGACCTATCTGTTAGTGTTGGAGGGTCTCCTGCAGAGGCGGGAGGTGGCTGTGTGTCACCATGAGGACAAGGACACTGGCAGCAGAAGTTCTGGGAAGTGCTCCTTGGTGTGAGCCTTCCCAGAGTCTGCCATTAGCCCCAACAAAGAGTCGGGGGAGGCTCCAGTCTGAGGTCACCTCAGGCCAAACAACCAACATGGAGGGAACCAAGCACCACCCATCAGCAGACAAGAGGATTAAAGTTTTACTGAGCTCTGCCCATCAAAGCAAAAGCCAGTTCTACCCACCACCAGTCCCTCCCATCAGGAAACTTGCACAAGCCTCTTAGATAACCTCATTCACCAGACGGCAGACAGTAGAAGCAGGAAAAACTACAATCCTGCAGCCTGCAGAACAAGAACCACATTCACAGAAATATAGACAAGATGAAAAGGCAGAGGGTTATATACCAGATGAAGGAACAAGATGAAAGCCCAGAAAAACAACTAAATGAAGTGGAGATAGGCAACCTTCCAGAAAAAGAATTCAGAAAAATGATAGTGAAGAAGATCCAGGACCTCGGAAAAAGAAGGGAGGCAAAGATCAAGAAGATGCAAGAAATGTTTAACAAAGATCTAGAAGAATTAAAGAAAGAACAGAGATGAACAACACAATAACTGAAATGAAAACTGCACTAGAAGGAATCAATAGCAGAATAACTGAGGCAGAAGAATGGATAGGTGACCTGGAAGACGGAATGGTGGAATTCACTGTTGTGGAACAGAATAAAGAAAAAAGAATGAAAAGAAATGAAGACAGCCTAAGAGACCTCTGGGACAACATTAAATGTAACAACATTCACATTATAGGGGTCCCAGAAAGAGAAGAGAGAGAGAAAGGACCAGAGAAAATATTTGAAGAGATAATAGTCGAAAACTTCCCTAACACAGGAAAGGAAATAGGCAACCAACTCCAGGAAGTGCAGAGTCCCATACAGGATAAAGCCACAGAGAAACACACCGAGACACATAGTAATCAAATTGGCAAAAAATTAAAGACAAAGAAAAATTATTGAAAGCAACAAGGGAAAAATGGCAAATAACATGCAAGGGAACTCCCATAAGGTTAACAGCTGATTTCTCAGCATAAACTCTACAAGCCAGAAGGGAGTGGCATGATATACTTAAAGTGATGAAAGGGAAGAAACTACAACTAAGATTACTCTACCTGGCAAGGATCTCATTCAGATTTGATGGAGAAATCAAAAGCTTTACAGATAAGCAAAAGCTAAGAGAATTCAGCACCACCAAACCAGCTCTACAACAAATGCTAAAGGATCTTCTCTAAGTGGGGAACACAAGAGAAGAAAAGGACCTACAAAAACAAAGCCAAAACAATTAAGAAAATGGTAATAGGAACATACATATCAATAATTACCTTAAACGTGAATGGATTAAATGCTCCAACAAAAAGACACAGGCTTGCTGAATGGATACAGAAACAAGACCCATATATATGCTGCATACAAGAGAACCACTTCAGACCTAGGGACACATACAGACTGAAAATGGTGGGAGAGGAAGATATTCCATGCAAATGGAAATCAAAAGAAAGCTGGAGTAGCAATACTCATATCAGATAAAATAGATTTTAAAATAAAGAATGTTACATGAGTCAAGGAAGGACACTACATAATGATCAAGTGATCAATACAAGAAGAAGACATAATAATTATAAATATATATGCACCCAACATAGGGACACCTCAATAAATAAGGGAACTTCTAACAGCTATAAAAGGATATCGACAGTAACACAATAATACGGGGGGGACTTTAAGACTTAACTTACACCAATGGACAGACCATCCAAACAGAAAATTAATAAGGAAACACAAGCTTTAAATGACACAATAAACCAGAAAGATTTAATTGATATTTATAGGACATTCCATTCAAAAACAGCAGATTACACTTTCTTCTCAGGAGCACATGGAACATTCTCCAGGATAGGTCACATCTTGGGTCACAAATCAAGCCTCAGTAAATTTAAGAAAATTAAAATCATATCAAGCATCTTTTCTGACCACAACACTATGAGATTAGAAATCAACTACAGTGAACAAATGTAAAAAAACACAAACACATAGAGGCTAAACAATACATTGCTAAATAACCAACAGATCACTGAAGAAATCAAAGAGGAAATCAAAAAGTACCTAGAGACAAATGTCAATGAAAACACAAAGATCTAAAACCTATGGGATGCAGCAAAAGCAGTTCTAAGAGGGATGTTTATAGCAATACAAGCCTACCTCAAGAAGCAACAAAAATCTCAAATAAACAATCTAAACTTACACCTAAAGGAAGTAGAGAAAGAAGGACAAACAAAACCCAAAGTTAGTAGAAGGAAAGAAATCATAAATATCAGAGCAGAAATAAATGAAATAGAAACAAAGAAAAAAATAGCCATGTTCAATAAAACTAAAAGCTGGTTCTTTGAGAAGATAAACAAAATTGATAAACCATTATCCCAACTCATCAAGAAAAAGAGGGAGAGGACGCAAATCGTTAAATTTAGAAATGAAAAAGGAGAAGCTACCACAGACACCGCAGAAATACAAGGTATCCTAAGAGACTACTACAAGCAACTCTATGCCAATAAAATGGACAACCTGGAAGAAATGGACAAATTCTTAGAAAGGTATAACCTTCCAAGACTGAACCAGGAAGAAATAGAAAATATGAACAGACCAATCCCAAGTAATGAAATTGAAACTGTGATTAAAAATCTTCCAACAAACAAAAGTCCAGGACCAGATGGCTTCACAGGTGAATTCTATCAAACATTTAGAGAAGAGCTAACACCCATCCTTCCCAAACTCTTCCAAAAATTTGCAGAGGAAGGAACACTCCCAAACTCATTCTATGAGGCCACCATCACCCTGATACCAAAACCAACAAAGATAATACAAACAAAGAAAATTACAGACCAATATCACTAATGAATATAGATGCAAAAATCCTCAACAAAATACTAGAAAACAGAATCTAACAACACATTAAAAAGATAATACATCATGATCAAGTAGGATTTATCCCAGGGATGTAAGAATTATTCAATATATGTAAATCAATCAATGTGATACACCATATTAACAAATTGAAGAAGAAAACCATATGAGCATCTCAATAGGTGCAAAAAAAAGCTTTTGACAAAATTCAACACCCATTTATGATAAAAACTCTCCAGAAAGTGGGCATAGAGGGAAACTACCTCAACATAATAAAGGCCATATATGAGAAGCCCACAGCAAACATCATTCTAAATGGTGAAAAACTGAAAGCATTTCCTCTAAGATCAGGAACAAGACAAGGATTCCCACTCTTACCACTATTATTTAACATAGTTTTGGAAGTCATAGCCATGTCAATTAGAGAAGATAAAGAAATAAAAGGAATACAAATTAGAAAAGAAGTCATACTCTCGCTGTTTGCAGATGACATGACACTATACATAGAGAATCCTAAAGATGTCACCAGGAAACTACTAGAGCTAATCAATGAATTTGGTACAGTAGCAGGATACAAAATTAATGCACAGAAATCTCTTGCATTCCTATACACTAATGATGAAAAATCTGAAAGAGAAATGAAGGAAACATCCCCATTTACCATTGCAACAAAAATAATAAGGTACCTAGGAATAAACCTACCTAGGGAGAAAAAAAAACCTGTATGCAGAAACCTATAAGACACTGATGAAAGAAATTAAAGAGGATACTAACAGATGGAAAGATATCCCATGTTCTTGGATTGGAAGAATCAATATTATGAAAATGACTATACTACCCAAAGCGATCTACAGATTCAATGCAATCCCTGTCAAATTACCAATGGCATTTTTTACAGAACTAGAACAAAAAAATCTTAAAATGTGTATGGAGACACAAAAGACCCCAAATAGCCAAAGCAGTGCTGAGGGAAAAAAACGGAGCTGGAGGAATCAGACTCCCGGACTTCAGACTATACTACAAAGGTACAGTAATAAGGACAATATGGTACTGGCACAAAAACAGAAATATAGATCAATGGAACAGGATAGATAACCCAGAGATAAACCCACACACCTATGGTCAACTAATCTATGACAAAGGAGACAAGGATATACAATGGAGAAAAGACAGTCCCTTCAATAAATAGTGCTGGGAAAACTGTACAGCTACATGTAAAGCAATGAAATTAGAACACTCCCTAACACCATACACAAAAATAAACTCAAAATGGATTAGAGACCTAAATATAAGTCCAGACACTATAAAACTCTTAGAGGAAAACATAGGAAGAACACTGTGTGACATAAATCACAGCAAGATGTTTTCCGATCCACCTCCTAGAGTAATGGAAATAAAAACAAAAGTAAACATATGGGACCTAATGAAACTTAAAAGTTTTTGCACAGCAAAGGAAACTACAAACAAGACAAAAAGACAACCCTCAAATGGGAGAAAATATTTGCAAACCAATCAATGGACAAAGGATTAATCTCCAAAATATATAAACAGCTCATGCAGCTCAATATCCAAAAAACAAAAAATCCAATCCAAAAATGGGCCGAAGGGTGGTGCAGTGGTTGAGAGTCCGCCTGCTGATGCAGGGGACACAGGTTCATGCCCCGGTCTGGGAAGATCCCACATGCCGCAGAGTGGCTGGGCCCGTGAGCCATGGCCACTGAGCCTGTGCGTCCAGAGCCTGTGCTCCACAACGGGAGAGGCCACAGCAGTGAGAGGCCCACGTTCCGCAAAAAAAATAAATAAATAAAAATTAAAAATGGGCCAAAGACCTAAATAGACATTTCTCCAAAGAATACCTACAGGTGGGCAAGAAACACATGAAAAGCTGTTCAACATCATTAATCATTAGAGAAATGCAAATCAAACTACAATGAGGTATCACCTCACACCAGTTAGAATGGGCATCATCAAAACAATCTACAAACAACAAATGCTGGACAGCGTGTGGAGAAAAGGGAACTCTCTTAACCTGTTGGTGGGAATGTAAATTGATACAGCCACTATGGAGAACAGTATGGAGTTTCCTTAGAAAACTACAAATAGAACTACCATATGACTCAGCAATCTCACTGCTGGACATATACTCAGAGAAAACCATAATTCAAAAAGACACATGCACCCCAATGTTCATTGCAGCACTATTTACAATAGCCAGGTCATGGAAGCAACCTAAATGCCTATCGACAGATGAATGGTTAAAGAAGTGGTACATATATACAGTGGAATATTACTCAGCCTTAAAAAGGAATGAAATTGGGTCATTTGTAGACACATGGATGGATCTAGAGACTGTCATACTAAGTAAAGTAAGTCAGGAAGAGAAAAACAAATATTGTATATTAACGCATATATGTGGAACCTAGAAAAATGATACATATGAACTAGTTTTCAGGGCAGAAATAGAGACCCAGATGTAGAGAGTAAATGTATGGACACCAAGGGGGGAAAGGGGTGGGGGTGGGTGGGTGGTGTGATGAATTGGGAGATTGGGATTGACATATATACACTAATATGTATAAAATGGATTACTAATAAGAAGCTGCACTATAAAAAATACAATAAAATTCAAAAATTAAAAAAAAAAGAATGTTGCCTATAGCCTGAAATATACAGGATAGCCCATTCTCAAGGCTCTGACCTTTAAGCATATAACACTCTTCCATTCATACACAGATAAAAAGTTGCAGAATAGAGAATAACATTTGTCTTGTTGGAGGTTTACAGGAACATTGTGACCTGACCTATGAGGACAGTTGCAAGAACAAAGGATTCCCACACCAAGAAGTTTGCAACTACCAACCACGTCCCTTCCTCACCTTGCCTTTAAAAATGCTTTGCTGAAACCCTTTGGAAAGTTAGGGATTTGGGGAAGCATGAGCCACCCATTCTCCTTGCATGGCCCTTCAATAAACCTATCTCTGCTCCAAACTCCAATGTTTTGGTTTATTTGACTTCATTGTGCATCAGGCATGTAAACTCATGCTTGGTAACAGCAGGAGGCCTGATCTCCTTCATCCTTTCTGGACTACCTCTTTGCTTCCCTTTTGCAGCCTTTCCTGGAAGATCTTTTCTCACTCTCTCCAACTCTTAAGGACACGAGAATTGGGCACCTGGGAGCATTCATAGAATGATAAAACTCCACCTTTGCCTAAAGGAAAGTGGGACTGATTGTGGAGAGGACACCTGACCTTGGACAGTTCTAGCCTATGCCTGGAAGGGCCTCTCCCCATTCTGGGAATCTCTCTGAGCCTACATCACCTTTGTCCCTTCTCAGTGTCCTGGCTTTGTTCTGCTCACTTCATAGGCTTTAATTTTGCCTCTACCCTTTCCTCTGGTTACATTACAACAAATATTCCTCATCTACTCTGGCAAAACCACTCAAGCTGGACAGTGAATGAGGGGGTGGAAAAGGAGTTCCTTCATTGCCTCCACCTCCTCCCACGTACACATTTTATAATTTTACAAAATTAAATATTTCTATGTAATTTATAATGGCTAATATTCAATTCAATAGTGTGCCACAATTTCTTAAACTTATCTGGCTTGTTGACTGTATTATTATTATTTTCATTTTAGGAAAGATAGGAATAAAAACTCTTGTAAATTAATAGTTAAAAATGCTCAGGATTGTTTGCAATGGTGTTGTTGTTTTCATTTTAAGAAAATCAGGAAGTACTTCTTTCTGTGAAAAGGCTGGCAGTGAAGAACTAGTTACAAATTTCCTATATTCTCGAAGTAACCAGTTGGCTTAGAGACCCAGAATATGAATACCAAGTGGCCTTATTCAAGTTCCAGGTAAACTACATATGATAGTGTTTAGCACATCCTTAGAAGAGCAGCAATACATTGATATCCAGTCTAAACCTGATTAAAGAGAAAACTTTTCAAAAGATTTAGTAAGTGACAATATCACAAATTTTTCCAAGTGTCTTCCTGATTCTCTGTCCTTTCATTGCTCTCAGGAGAAGGCAGAATTTTTATTTTATCATCACCAAATGACTTACTCACTTTTTGAAAATATATAGCATCACCAGCTTAGGTTTGAAAAATAATGTCATCTAAACCTTCAGTATCAGAGGGACTGATTACTTTCAAAGGGAGGCTGAGAATAACCAGAGAATATTTACATGATGATCTATGGAATAGGAAACCAAAGGAGAATTCACAATATAAGCTGGCAAAGAGAACTGAAAAGCTTCGACCAAAGGTATGAGGAAAAATGAGAAGAGTGATATTTTATGATGTCACTTGTCAATAACAAACTGACTATAAGAAAGTGACTGATCCTTGACTTGGAGTCTGCAAATTTGGGACGCTTCCCCTCACTGGACATACCTGTATTTTTAGTCTTTTGATGGAGGAAATATGGTAATTGCTGATAATCAACCAAAAAAGTAGGATTATATCATTTTTTACATTCTTTAATTCCAGTTAATTATTATGTCTAGTCTTACCTATCTCCAATTGTCTGAATGTGTGTGTGCTGAAAATCCCTGGGAACCTACCCTTTTCATTATTCTCTTTTCCCCTTTCTCTAAGAGCTCAGGTGGTCCACTAAGAAAATCCACTCCCTCCATGCTTCTGAGACCCCTTCCTGAGGTTTGTTGATAGTGATCACACTCTAAGATCCTGGAGAGTTTATAACTCATGTAATATTATATCCACTTTGCTCTAATTATGGTTCAAAGATGCACAGTAATTCAGGCTTCGAGCAACAGCCCATGACATTTTCCTGACCATAGTGATATGCTCAGTTTTGTCTAAAAAGGCAGGAGGAAGTCAGTATTATTCTTTTATCAATTGAGGAAATAATATATGTTCTACTGATATTAAGGAAACAGTAGCACCAGCTGCTGCTGGCAACTCTCTTGAGCTATGAAAAGAAGGAAGCCAGTAGAGGAATAAAGGATACAGATAAAAGAGAATGTAGACAGGAGAACCCAAGAGAAATGACACTTGAGCCCTGGTCAAACTGAGCTCAAATCCTTCCTCACTGCTAGATTTTTCAGTAATGTGGTCCAGTAAATACCTTAAATTTTTGAGCCAAATCATTCTGGGATTTTTCTTACTTTCAACTTCAAATGTCATAACTAACACAATGGGTTCTCCAACAGGAAGGATAGGATCTGGTCCCCACAGCTGGAGTGGCTCACCTGCCATCAAAGGGAGAACTCAACTAAAATAGAAACTGACACAAGCACAATTACTGTGAACTTTTCAAACCCATGTTGTGACTTTAAACAGGGAAGAAAATCAAAACGTCTGACATTGTGCAATCATAAATTCATTGAAACTGATGTTTGGTGTTTCCACCAAAAATGCTGAAGGAATATTTAGTCAAGGCAGTCTATCCTAGAAAGAACAAATGACATTTAACAAACATTAAAAGAAAAAGACACTTACGATTCTTTTCATCTCTTTATTTAAGAAGCAATACCCTTACATGGCAAGACTGTAGTGTTCTTGGCCCATATGGAAAATTTTGTCAGTGTTCTCATAGAATAAATGTTTTTTTCCAGATTATGGAAAATCTGACCAAAACCATTTTTTCCACAATGGAAGCTTGTGGCGAGGGAGGGGTGATGATAAGGGGGGAAGGTAGATTAGTGGTCTTGAAATATGTAGATGCATGAAAAGTCTGGGTCTTGCCATCAGTTAGGTGAGGGGAACTTCTTCAAAAAAGCATCATTTTTTTTTTTTAAGTATTAAAAAACATGTATTCTTGAACAGTGATTTGGATGGAAGTAGTATTCTGAGAAACTTTTTTTTTTAGGATAATGAAGCTATTTTAGTATTATTTAAAATAAGAACAACCTTTAAAACGTATGAAGTAGGCAATAGGGGAGAAGCACGCCTTCCTGAGAAGGGTCCTCCGAGAAGGGTCTTCTCAGGGGCAAAGGCAGCAAGGGTGGGTGGGCAGGAGGGAGTGCAGGCCTGGACGTCAGCGGTGCTTCCTCGGGGCGGGCTCTGCAGGTAGGAGAGGTGGCTCTGGGGCTTGGCAGCTCCTGGCTGAAGAGGAGAGAGCTGGCCTGGTGGTCCGTGCCAGTGACTCAGGCAGGGGTGGGGTAGGGCAGGGGTCAGCTGGGTAAAAGAAATGTGAGTTTGAGTGTCAGGAGGAGGTGGCCTTGGCTCTCAGGTCTCAAGGGGGACGTCAGGCTGCAGGAGGCCCAGACCCAGGAGTGCTGATCCACCCCCATCTCTCCAGCGAGGCTCTGTGACTGTGCCCTGGACGGGTGGGGGGTGGGGGGACCTCACAGCAGGGTGGGCGGCAGACAGGGAAGGCTCAGGCAGGGCTGCTGGTCAGGCCGGGGCTCAGTGTCCTCTTCTCGGAGGCGCTTGCACCTGGAGCAGATGCTTCTTCTCAAAGGTCCCGGCCTGGGCACAAAGACAGGGACCATTCCATTCCTTATCACGGGCCGGAAGGCCGACAGCCTGGGCTCGGGGCTCTCAGACCTGAGAGGCCCATCGAGCCGCCTTTGTCCTTCCTCGCATCGGCTGAGGGCCCTCAGCGCGGTCTCCTTGGCACAGGTGTCCAGGGACTCCTGGCTGGGCGGACACGTGGACAAACTGCTTAGGCTTTCAACGGGGGGCGGTACGGATGTCCACCAGGCTCTGCGTGTGGCAGGAGAGGCGGGCGTTCCACTGGGACCTCATCGTGAAACCGTTGCCATGGCCGGAAAACCCCAGCCCCGAGGAGGTGCGGAGGGACGGCCCGCTGGGAAGGCGCCTCCAGCCCTGGGGCACCGAGGACCCGCGGACCGGGTAGTACTTCCAGCTGCGCAGGGCGGCGGGGAGCGGCCGCCTGCTGCGGAACCAGAGCACGCGATCCTGGCGGCGGCGGCGGTAGCACAGGATTGGGCGCCCGTCCCGGCCCATCAGGAAGCAGGTGCCGCGGGCGGGCCCGGTCCATGGGAACCATGGGGACCGGCACTTCAGGGCGTGGGCTGGCTGCGTGGCCTTGGCCGTGCCCAGGTACATGCTCAGGTAGCTGTCCATGCTCGCGGGTCAGCGGGGTCGGACCTTCGACGGGCTTTGGCTTCTGGGCGGCCCCGAAGTCTGTAGACGCGAAGCTTACGGCGCTGAGGCGACCGTTGGCATCGGGGTGTGGGACGGTTCGTGGGGCGTCGGAACCTCTGGGCACGAGGTCCTGCGCGCGCCAGGCCGGGGCCTCGCGGACCCGCCCGGTCGCGACCCCGGGGCCTCGCGACCCCGGGGCCTCGCGACCCCGGGGCCTCGCGACCCCGGGGCCTCGCGACCCCGGGGCCTCGCGGGGCGCCCCTGTGTTCTGAGCACAGGGGATCCTTCAGCTCCCACTGCTGGCCCAGGCGCTTGGCTCTGGGTGGCGGGGGAGCCCTCCACTTTTTGCCCTTGACATTTAAAGGGAGAAAATATAATAATCTGTACCAGGTCCTGAAAATTGACTGAAGGGCACTCTCTTTCATTACTGTAAAAATGAACAAAATGCACTTGAATGCTCCTTTAAGGAAAAAGAGCGAATTTACTTGTATTTCTACAGAGGCTGTGTACTTCTTCTAGAGTGGCTGCTAATGTCACTTTTTGTAATTTTATTCTTTTTTTTTTTTTAACATCTTTATTAGGGTATAATTGCTTTACAATGGTGTGTTAGTTTCTGCTTTATAACAAAGTGAATCAGTAATACATATACATATGTCCCCATATCTCTTCCCTCTTGCGTCTCCCTCCCTCCCACCCTCCCTATCCCACCCCTCCAGGCGGTCACAAAGCACCAAGCCGATATCCCTGTGCCATGAGGCTGCTTCCCACTAGCTATCTACTTTACGTTTGTTAGTATATAAATGTCCATGCCTCTCTCTCTCTCTCGCCCTGTCACAGCTCACCCTTCTCCCTCCCCATATCCTCAAGTCCGTTCTCCAGTAGGTCTGTGTCTTTATTCCTGTCTTACTCCTAGGTTCTTCATGACATTTTTTTTTCTTAAATTCCATATATGTGTGTTAGCATACGGTATTTGTCTTTCTCTTTCTGACTGACTTCACTCTGTATGACAGACTAAAAAAGCATCATTTTTTTTAATACAGAAAATGTTTGTATATTTTGGAGACTAATCCTTTGTCAGTTGCTTAATTTTCAAATATTTTCTCCCATTCTGAGTGTTGTCCCTTCATCTTGTTTATGGTTTCCTTTGCTGTGCAAAAGCTTCATTAGGTTCCATTTGTATATTTTTGTTTTTACTTCCCTTACTCTAGGAGGTGGGTCAAAAAGTATCTTGCTGTGATTTATGTCATAGAGTGCTCTGCCTGTGTTTTCCTCTAAGAGTTTTATAGTGTCTGGCCTTGCATTTAGGTCTTTAATCACATCTTTATTAGAGTATAAATGTTTTACAATGTTGTGTTAGTTTCTGCTGTACAACAAAGTGAATCAGCTGTATGTGTACATATATCCTTATATCCCTTCCCTCTTGAGCCTCCCTTCTACCCTCCATATCCCATCTCTCTAGGTCGTCACAAAACACCAAGCTGATCTCCCTGTACTATGCAGCAGCTTCTCACTAGCCATCCATTTTACGTTTGGTAGTGTATATATGTCAATGCTACTCTTCATCCCAGCTTCCCCTTCCCCACCTGTGCTCTCAAGTCCATTATCTAAGCCTCTGTCTTTATTCCTGCCTGGCCACTATGTTCATCAGTATCGCTTTTTAAATTTCCGTATATATGTGTTAGCATATGGTGTTTGTTTTTCTCTTTCTGACTTACTTCACTCTGTATGACAGATTCTAGGTCCATCCACCTCACTACAAAAAACTCAATTTCATTCCTTTTTATGGCTGAGTAATATTCCATTGTATATATGTGCCACATCTTCTTTATCCATTCATCTGTTGATGGACATTTAGGTTGCTTCCATGGAAAAAAATAAGTTAAGAGAAATCCTGCCAGACAATAAGTTGCCCAAATCCAGTCCTGACTGGAGTCAGAGTGTTTTAAGAGGACCTTCTGGGCTTTGTTCTCCCAAGTGCCTTCTAGGGACAGGGCAACATGTAGTTAAATGGACTCATGCCAATCGACCATGGCAAGGGAAGTATAGAAGCTGAAATTGTACAACAATTAGAAAGATTACCTTTTTTCTGTCAAAACTAATAACAAAACAATTATATATGCATTTCAAATATGTGTTTTATCCATTTAATTTTTGAATTTCTTCATTTTATTTCTATTTTATGAATGTTAATAAAATCTTATCATTATCTTTTACACGGATAGTTTAGGAAATACTGTTCTAAACATCATCAGATCCTAAAATGGTTGCCTCATACCATCAGAGACCTTGTCTAGGAATTTTTGTGCAGTAGAGTGTGTGGGAGAGCAATGTCTTTATATGTACACAACCCACATCCTACAGAAGCAGTGCTGACATACCTCACCACAAATATGCCAAGAGGAATATATATATATATATATATATATATATTTATTTATTTATTTATTTATTTATTTATTTCCCCAGGGACCTGAGTGAAATTGGGCATAGATTGACCCACCAATTCCCCTCACTCACCCACTTCCTCCCCAGAGTTTGTCTATGAGAATGAAGCAGAGAAGCAATGAAAAACTAAAATTTTTATTATAGTACCTTGAAAACTCAGGTTATAGAACATAGAAAAGAGCCTGATATGAGGTTGGAGGGTAGGAAATGTCAAAATAAGGTGGTTAGATTGGGGGTGTGGGGAGAATATCCCCTTCTGGGATGGGTCTTCACACTTGGTTCCAAGTCCACGATGAACTACACACCAGACTCAGACTGCTGACTTCCCTTCTGACCTAGTCCTTGAACTTGCAGACATAGGATAAGTTAATATAACAGTTATAAACTCTCCACTTCAGATACCCTAAAGTGACAGAAGAACTCAAGTGAATGGGGCTGATGGAGCTTGAGAATCCAATGGAGATATATCCCAGATTCTGGCCTAGGACTCAAATGCTCTCCTTCATCTTCATCAGGGTCCCACCCCGGGTAAAGAGACAGAAAGAAAGGAGAGAAGAGGGGGGATGGGAACAGACAAGCCAGTATTACAGTTCCAGCCCAGGAGGATTCTCTGAAAACCAGACCCAGAAATGGGGGATGAGGGGAGGGAAAAGGCTGGGCAGAAGTGACCTCTTCTGTTTCTTACCTGTGCTTTTTGACAGGCTTCCACAGTAGCCAGGGTTTGAGATGGTGGCTGGATTTCTCTTCCAGGCAACTTAATTGAGCACATCAGTACTACTCCACTCCCATCCACTGGCATTGGGCTCAGAGCCTTATAGAGCAGAGGATGGAGTCAGGTGAGGTGGAAAGGCCTTTAGAGTTCTCCTGGCCTGATTCCCTCATCTGGAATGCCTGATCCCCTCCCCAGCATCACGGAATTTGCTCTTCTCTTCCATGTGGTGTCGCCACAGCTCTCCTCTGGGAAACTCTCCCTAAATCTATTGGCACATTCCAAAATGAATGATCACAAAGACCAATGGAACCTCTCAGAGTAACATGTCACTATCTGAACTACACTTAGTGGTACATTTGTGATTAACATCTAAACCTCGAAGATAGCATCAGTTTTATAAGGGAAAATTGCGTCAGTCCTAAATCTTTATTTAGGACTCACTAAGCACAGTATGTGCAGACTCAGGGAATCATAGAGAACTGAATTACAAGGCATAATGTGTGAATCATGTAAAAAGTTTGACAAGAGGCAGATTAACTTTACCTGGAGACCTGCACATAACTCAGCTCTTCAGCTTGTCTCAAGGCTCTCCATTTTTTCCCAATTATCCCCTGAGCTCCAGGGGTTTCTAGGATATTTACTTGGCAGGCACAGGGGACAGGGAGGGGCCTGGGTGGCCATAGCATCTTGGGAGGTAACAGATTAAAGAGCATGTAAGTGTACCTCTGTGGGGTCATGGAGCCCAATCCAGACGTCTGAGAGGAGTTTCAAATTGTTCTTGGCCAGGAGGGCACGAAGGATCCCTCAGGCCCACTGAGCACAGACACAAGGTGGCCTGAGGGCCTCTTCTGGCAGGTCATCTGTGTGGAGAAGGGAGACACTGAGAAGGATCTTGAGATGCCTCATGCTGGGGGAAAAGCAGAGCCGAGGTAGGTGAGAAGGGGTGTGTTTGCAAAAGATGAGGTGCTCATTCTCATGCTCAAGAAGCTCTAGATAATGAGACTGCTCATGCCCCACAATCTGGTCTGTAATTTGCTTTTCACTATCACCCCTAATTGCAAATCCCAGCACTCAGGTCTGCATCCATCCAGGTTTTGGGTGCTATAAACAAGGCATAGCAGTAGGACACATAGGCCATGGAGCCTTTGGGACATCTGATCCGTGCAAAAGGAAGTTTGTTCTGGGAGTCTTCCCCTGGGGAGGAAGAAATAGAGGAGAGGTATGGGGTGAAATGGAGAGAGGGGATTGGAGTGGGGAGGTGACCTTGGGTAACATCTATGAGGCCAGTGCTTTGGGCAGTGACACCAAACTCCTGACTGCCTGTCACCATTGCCAACACTTCCAGGATTTTTTTTTTTTAATTTTGAACGAAAGTTACTAATTGAGAGATAATCTCTTTTGCTCTTACTATTCTCTTTTATTCAAAAGTCCAAGGCTTCTCCTCCTCTGGGCTGACTATTCTTACACTGGATCCTCCAATCATTTTCCTACTCATCTCATTAATGACACTCTATGCTTACTCTCCTTAATCTACCCACATGAATTAGAATCTAATGAGAAAATGGAAATCATCTCATCCCACTGTTACTGGACCGATGTAGTGCCTCCCACCACTAGTTACCCTGAAGGAAGGATGATGATGCAGGAATTGCAGGCAGTGTTGTCATGTGGGGATGTACCATTACACGGGAGGTACACAGGAGCTTTCCTCCTCTTCTTGGCCCTGAATAAACACTGGGAACCCAGTGCTAGAGGCAGAGAAATCTCACCTTGGACCTGAGATGGAACATTAGGCAAGAGCGCAGCATCCATGGAAGGTATGATTTTGTCTGTGATGTGCAGAGGCAACCAGAGAACTAAAGGGTGGTCAGAGAGAGGGCATGAGAAACCCCCTGTTGTACCTCTTGTCTCTTCCTCTGTCTAGACCCCTCAGAATAAATCTATCTTGATGGCATCCATCCCCTTCTATATTTCTTGAAAGAATTGGAAAATCTATATACCCTACTACACCTGAGACCTCCTGGGACTGCCTTTGCCTTGTCTCAGTGCTCCTGTGTTCTCTGAGGACAGGGATCCTTGTATACCTTCTCTGAAATGTGTGAGGTGAAACCCCTGCCAGGGGTCTCATCTTCTCTCAGCTCCCACTTACCTGTCTTGCAGGGATCTGCACTGGTTTGTCAGGGTAGAAAGGACTGGGCTTTTATAAGAGGATTTGAAGGAGGGGCACTGTAATGAATAACAGGAAAGTGGAGCCATGACAGGGGTCATGGGAGGAGCCTGGCTTTGGTTCAAGGAGATCCTGTCATGGGGAGGAGTCTCTTCCTTGCACAGCCTGGGAATTGCCACAGATATTGCCTTTTTCTCATTATCAAGTCAGCATTTTTGCCAGGAACAGGTGAAATTTTTTCTTTCCCTGACTCTTCCCTGTTAGACAACTGTGGCACAAAATGAGGTATTAACTTTTAAAGAGCACATCTCCTGGAGTAGTTCTTCTGGTTGATGCCACAAATGCTCACTCCTGTAGGCATACACATGTATTTCTTTCTAACTGTGCAGTAGAATTAAATAAATGTTGGATGTTAAGTGGAGGTGAGTATGGGAATGACAAGTACCACACATAGATAAAGGCAGAGAAGAACTTTGCCTCTTATACATGGTAGCTAGTTTTAAGGAAAATTCAGAATAATCTCACAAGTCTATAGATGAGACAAAATCTTAAGGAAAATGAGTTGCAGAAACTTGCCTTGCTGGTCTTCTTGAGAGATGTAACTTCCCTGATGGATAATGATAATGTGATATATTAAGAGGCAATGAAGGAATTTCAAACCTAGGAAGACTATAGTCAAATGATGGAGAGTCAAAGGAAGAATGAGAGAGGGTTAAGGAAGGGTAAGAGCAAGAACTGGATGAAATTGTAGATCTGATCCTACGTTGAATGTAAGTTAGATCTCTACTTCATCAAGATGCTCACTCCCCTGGACTGATGCTCACTCCCCTGGACTGATGACAACTGCCTTGCAAATTGTCATTGACTGTAGAAGAATTGTCATTTCTTTTGTATTCTACCTGGGAGGGTGATCAGCTTCGCTTTTACTGAGAAAAACTTATTAGTCAGGTTTACTTCTGATTTGGAAATTTTGACAGCTCTGTGACACTGAACCTATATGGTTCAGGTTTATTTTAGAGATTCTGGTGAAATGTTAGGCTGGTATTCTCTACAAACCTGACCCTCATGCAATTTTTATAGGTCAGCTTTTGTGCAGATGTCTACTGTGGACTTTTGTGAAGTGGTCAATGCAACTCAGCTTGTAGTTGATTTATGTCCTCCAAATCCAAAAGTCAATAGAACTCACAAATAATATAATAGGAAGGATAGCACAGCCAGCAGATTCATTTGTTAAAAAGTAAGGATGGAATTACTTCACCAAAAAATAAGTAAATGTAAGGATATAACTATAGTGAGAGTTTGGTGAAAATTAAAGTTTAAAAAAAACAGAATACCATGCAAATATGTTAGGATGCCTTAAAAAGTAATATTGCTACATTAAAAGTATTATTTCAGTGAATTCTCTGGTGGTCCAGTGATTAGGACTCTGTGCTCTCACTGCCAAGGGCCTGGGTTCAATCTCCAGTTGGGGAACAAATATCCTACAAGCTACATGGCATAGCCAAAAAGAAAGAGAGAATTATTTGAGAAGTAAATAGTAGCAATCACATATGCAAAATGGAGTATGTATGTTCTTGAATTCTTGAAAAACTCGGTGTTGTGGGGAAAGATACCATTTTACATTAAAATACCCTAAAGATATACATCAACCTATTGTAGTAAGTAAATTTGAATGTTGTCTTGATTAATAAAGTACACCATTTGAGGGACAGTTGTGAAATTGTCAACATACCCATGGGAGAGCCAGAAGACAAAAAGGGAAGATTTAGGTATCACAGGTAAAATTTTCCCCTCTCTTTAGCTGTTCTTGTTGTCATTTCACTACCAGAAAATCAGGAATGGAAAAACCAAACAAACAAACAAACTCCAGAACACTCTAGACTATGGAGTTAATGACTTAAAAAGAAATAGCATTCCTTGGACTTCCCTGGTGGCACAGTGGTTAAGAATCCACCTGCCAATGCAGGGGTCACAAGTTCGAGCCCTGGTCCAGGAAGATCCCACATGCCATGGAGCAACTAAGCCCGTGTGCCACAACTACTAAGTCTGTGCTTTAGAGCCTGTGAGCCACAACTACTGGAGCCGGCATGCCTAGAGCCCATGCTCTGAATCAAGAGAAGCCACCGCAATGAGAAGCCCGCATACCGCAAAGAAGAATAGCCCCCGCTCTCCACAACTAGAGAAACCCTGTATGCAGTAATGAAGACCCAACGCAGCCAAAAATAAATAAATAAATTTATTAAAAAAAAAAAAAAAAGAAATACCATTCCTCCAAGAAAATAAGGTCTATTTGTCTATTTAGAGTGATCACTCTCAGCACTGTCTTGACAGGAATGCCGAATGTCTTGAGTATGAGTAGAAATCCATGACTTTCAGTTGAAGGTGATTTAATTTATCAAGCAGATGGGATTTTGAGCACATCAGCAGGCTGCTATGGGAAGCCTTAGGGTCTTTCCAGTGATGGTTCTGATTTTTCAACTCACCTATGTATCACCATTATAATCCTTTGCTAGAGCTTTAACTGAACAGTAGATATACAGTGGAAGAGGAAGTGAACATGAAGTTGATAAACTAGATTTTGATTTCTGCTATACCTCATTAGCTATGCTGTCTATGTTGCCCCTCATTCTTTAAAGAGAGACTGCCTTCCAATGCCCCTTGCATCTCAGGAAGGTGATTTGCAAACAACAGCTGTTATTGAAGCCACTTCCTCCCATCCAGGTTTTTCTCATTCCAGCTTTGTTAATACTTTGTTCCTGTTTTCCACTACCCCCAAGATCTTTGCTCTGAACTAGAATCTTGAGCTCTCTTCCCAGTATCTCCAGACTTAGTGTTTAATGTGCTTTCCCAGTTGGCTTAAGTGATCTATAAGGACACTCTTAGCTCTATCTCTATAAGGTATGACATACAATTGTTCAGCAAAACATTAAACATTAACATTCTGAGTTACAGGCCCAGGAGGTATTCAACTGGGTGATGATTTGTCTAGTTCCATCAAACTACACCACAAAAGGACTCTAAAGTTACTTATTTGTTGATCTAAACATATTTAGGAGCCCACCAGAAGGTGATATGCTATATTCAAACATCATGCCTTTGAAATGAGTAGAAACCCAACTGTGCCTTCAAGAACCACTGACCCCACCCAGCATAATGTTGACCACAGAAATGCAAACATTTCCTAGTCCCCTTGATCTGCTTAGACAAACTATTGTTGGCTCTGATCTTTAATTTTCTACAGAACTCAGTTTTATATCTTTACCTTCAATCCCAGCGTCTTCGGCTATTTTGACTTAGTATATGATTTTGTTTTTGCTAGGACTTTCCTTCCCTCCAGTGGAGTTGTCCCTGCTTCTCTTCATCTACTGTATGCATTATGATACTTTTGGCTCTAACAGAAGACCCAACCATAAGCAGCTTAAATAATACAGAGATTTATTGATTTACTTAAGTATTCTGGGAACAGACTTTTTCAGGTTTCACATTCAGAAGTTCAGAGATGTCAGGACTGTAGGTAGAGATCTCCATGATGACCTTGGCCTTTTCCTCATGGACAGAAAATATCCACAGCAGCCTAGGCATTGTCCAACAATTTCCAGTGCAGTAAGGAAAGAAGGGAAGATGAGAAAAGAAGACTCCCTTCTTATACATTCTTTCTTACTATGGAGGAATATTTGTCTCACAAGCCTGTAGTCAATGTAGTCTTATATCTTATTGGATAATGTTGGGTTGCAGTTCTAGTCATCCCCCTTCCAAAAGAAGGTCTCAAAATTGTCATAATTTTCTTTGACCACTCAGGATTCATCTGCTGGGACTGGACATACTGTCTTTCATGCAAAGTGGGGGTTCTGTTAGCAGAATTTAAAAGAATAGCTGTTGTCAAATCAGTCAACACGTCTACTGTAATTATAGCCATGCTCAAGTTCCTTAGTTACTGATCGCAGAGGATATTTTGCTAAATTCATAGTCTTTATTGCTGACCAGTTTGTGTCCTGAACTATGTTATAAATTTTCTTCCCCTGGTAAACAATCATGAAGCTTTCCATCTAGAAGTCTAGAACAGAGGTAGGGAAGCAGTTTCCATCTTTCCTTCCCCTGTATCCATTCTGTCCCATTGAGCCCTCCATAACTTTGTGCCTTTCAGGCTGTCTAGAGTTCTACTCCTCCTGACACAGTTGATAAAATTGTCCCTCTCCCCTAATATTTATAATTTCTTACTTTCTCTCTCTAGAAACTATTCCCACTCAATTTGGAGGGAAGATAAAGATCCTCCAATTTGTATGTGAGCCCTCAACACACAAACTTTGCATGAGAAACTTTGTATCATATCCGGTACCTGAGTTCCCCAGTGTCCTCTTCTAGAGTGCATACTTCTATTAGGTTGTCGAGAATTCAAAGGTGCCTTGACTGACATAGGACACAGGCTTCTTTCAGGCTCACTTAGTTTAAGCTATTTGCATATAAGGTGCTGACATGCATTGTAACTCACTCAAGTAAAAAGGAATGATTTAGGAAGGACACAGATTTATCTCAACGCACCCAAGATTAGGGCATATAGCCAAGTCTCACAAAGTACTAGATAAAGGAAGAACAAAGTCAGAAAATGAGGGTATGCTCTCCTTCCTTTTCTTTTTATTTCACTGGGTTTCATGCATATTCTTTTAGCCTGTCAGTTTCCTTGCCCTGGTGATACAGGAAGAGTGATCAAACATGGTTAATTCATTAGAGTTCTCCTAAACTTTTCACTTCATGGACTTAAAAATTGACTACATTCTCAGTGAACAAATTAATTTTCAGTACAATATCTGATTAATGTAGGTAGGCCTGGGTATTTACTCCCATTCAATCAGTTGGGGCAAGGAATTTGAGTCACTTGGTATTATTATGGGAGCTGCACTCACCTCTTAAATAGGACCTGTGGATGAGACCTAGTTCTTAGAGAAGGGGACCAAGAAGGCACCCCAACATAAGTTACTGCAGCAAACAGACTATCTCAGCCTCTTGTTCTGACTTTGGCTTGTTTTCTGACCTAGATACCCTTCTTGGATATTTCCTCAGGTACCATAACTCCTTCTGACCTTGGACTGTCTTCCACTTATCCAAGAGTTATCCTACTGGCTGTTGTGTTCACTCTTCTCATGGTATTTTTCTAATCTTCATCTGCTTCGAGAACTATGTGTTTTGAATTTCTACCAGGCACTGGGAACCAATGAACTGGACCAAACCTCATCTCCAGTTGGATCAGCACATCCCCACAGGCTCCTCAGCCTCTGGTGGTGCCTCTATCATTGACTTTACCTCCATCTAAATTTTGGTAGATAAAAATATATGATAGTAATAGCAAATGCACATAATAGTTGGATAAAAGTTAAGGGAACTTATTTGCCAATATCACCGAATGTGTTTCACTCTTTTTATTTTTAAGTTTTTCTCACTCTACTTCATAATGTCCTTATTAACTAGTCTGAGTAGTTTGTTCAAATACTATATTTACACAGCTAGATTTTGATTACTTACAATATAATTCTTAATGGTAAGAGAGGAATTCTTCCTCTTATATTAGCCAAGTCTCAGCTTTAAGTTTTCTTTACCAAAAAATAAGGTAACCAAGCTGTACTTTTTATTCCTATTACCTTCCAAGTCCAATAATATTAATATTTGCAGATAAGCCTCAGTTCGTTATTCCCAGAATAATACAAGGGGTAAATGATCCCTTTGCAGGAATCCAGTATCTTTCTTCCAAGGATGTCAATATGTGAAGAGCTCCAGGAAGATGATTTAGCAAAGCCAAGTTCAAAAATAGCCTCAAAATATATTTTATTGAAGACATCACTAAAGCACACCATTTGGGATATATTAACCAAATATTCAGGATGCTAGTTTAGTCCTTTCATCTTATCCTAAGCCTATCAGAAGAAGTGGAAAATAATCAAATATAAAGATACCATGTACTTTGTGAAACAAGGCAAATGCGACAAACCTCAAAGTCCCTCAGGCAATAAGGAAAGTTATCAGTGTATTGCAAAGCTGATACCACAGCTGCTTGAATTTTGTTAGTCATATTCTTGTAATGAATAGTAACTCGTAATTAACAGTAACTATCTTATGGCCTATGCAGTTATTGGGGGCAATAAAGTTTTTATCAGGAAATTGTGTCAACTTTTATTTGATTTCAATGTCTCACATTGGTTTGGGACAGTTCACTCTTGTATTTCATGTTTATTCTTCTAATAGATCTACTGAGTATTTTATAAAGGCTATTGGCTGTTATTTATTTTTCTTTTAGGATAAACTGGTCATAATACAAGGTGTTCTTCATTTGAGAAATAATTAAGATTATGTTTCCAACAGATTACCACCAATTATATTTAGTTTGTTCATGGTAATTCTGCAGCTCTGAACTGCATTTCCAGTGGTCACATTTCTTTTGGCAGCAAATAAAAATAAAAAGAAGAAATACTTCCTTAACCATATTGCTTTTCTTTCCTTTCCTTTTTTATTGAAGTATAATTGATTTACAATATTGGTTTCAGTTGTGCAACATCAGGATTCAATATTTTTATACATTATACTCAATATAAATTTCTTATAAAACATTGGCTATATTCACTGTGCTGTACAATATATTCTTGTAGCTTATTTATTTTATGCATAGTAGCTTGCACCTCTTAATCCCATACCCCTATGTTGCTCCTCCCCTCTTCTCTCTGCCACTGAAAACCACTAGTTTTCCTCTATCTCTGTAAATCTATTTGGTTTTTTGTACTCATTAATTTGTTTCATTTTTTAGATTCCACATATAAGTGACAACATACAGTATTTTTCTTTCTCTGTCTGATCTATTTCACTAAGCATAATAGGTAATACCCTCCAAGTCTATCCAAGCTGCTGCAAATAGCAAAATTCCATATTCACCACTTCTTTGTCCGTTCATCTACTGATGAACACTTAGGTTGCTTCTATATCTTGGCTATTGTAAATAATGCTGCTATGAACGTTGGGGTGCATGTATCTTTTCAAATTAGTGTTTTCAGTTTCTTTGGTTATATACCTAGGAGTGCAACTGCTGGATCACATGGCAGTTCTATTTTTAGTTTTTTGAGGAAACACCATACTGTTTTCCATAGTGGCTGCACCAATTTACATTGCTACTAACAGTGTACTAGGGTTCCCTTTTCTCTACATCTTTGCCAACTTTTGATATTTGTGTCTTTTTGATGGTATACATTCTAACATGTATGAGATGATATCTCATTGTTCTCATCGTGGGGATTTTTTGGTAGCCCTCTGATTAGTGGTTACTCATAACTTTTATTTCATCTGATATGTAACTGGTGCCTTCAGGGTATTTCCAAGGATGTTTTGGGCACCAACTTATTGTGTGACATTGAGCAAGTAGTTTTCCCAACCTGAGACTTTCTTACCTTGTATAATGGGGAGTTTGGGATTAGACTATCTTCCTAGATCCTTCTAGCCCTGTGGTTAGTGTTTATATTTCTGAAAAATATATATATATTGAAATATAGTTGATTTACAATATTATTTTATTTTCAGGTGTACAGCATAGTGATTCAGTAATTTTACAGATTATACTCCATTAAAAATTATTACAAGATAATGGCTATAATTCCCAGTGCTCTACAATATTTACTTTCGCTTATGTATTTTATACATAGTAGTTTGTATACCTTTATCCCATACCCCTATCTTGCCCCTCCCACCTCCCCTCTCCCCAGTGGTAACCACTAGTTTGTTTTCTACATGTGTGAGTCTGTGTCTGTTTTGCTATATATGTTCATTTGTTTTATTTTTTAGATTCCACATATAAGTGATAACATACAGTATTTGTCTTTCTTTGCCTGACTTATTTCACTAAGCATAATATTCTCTAGGTCCATCCAAGTTCCTACAAATGGCAGAATTTAATTATCTTTATGACTGAGTAATATTCCTCTACTTTACCATTCATCTGTTGATGGAGACTTGGGTTGCTTCCATATCTTGGCTATTGTAAACAGTGCTGCTATGAACATTGGAATGCATATATATTTTCAAATTAGTGTTTTCTGAGGATATATGCCCAGGAATGGAATTGCTGGATCATATGGTAGTTTGATTTTTAGTTTTCTATGGAAACTCCATACTATTTTCCATAGTGGCTGCACCAGTTTACATTCCCACCAACAGTGTACAAGCGTTCCCTTTTCTCCACATCCTTGCCAACATTTGTTGTTTGTAGACCTTTTGATGATAGCCATTCTGACAGGTGTGAGGTATCTCATTGTGGTTTTGATTTGCATTTCTCTAGTAATTAGCAATATCAAGCATGCTTTCATGTGCCTGTTAGCCATCTGCATTACCTCTTTGGAAAAATGTCTATTACCATTGAGTATGAAGTTAGCTCTGGGATGGTCATAAATGGCCTTTTTTAGGTTGAGCAATGTTCCCTCTACACCCATTTTGAAGAGAGTTTTTATCATGAATAGATGTTAAATTTTTTCAAATGCTTTTTCTGCATCCATTGAGATGATCTGTAATTTTTATCCTTCCTTTTGTTAATGTAGTGTATCACATTGATTGACCTGTGAATATTTAATCATCCTTGAGTTGCTGAAATAAATCCAAATTGATGATGGCCTATAATACTTTATTTATATTGTTGCATTTGGTTGACCAATATTTTGCTAAGTCTTTTTGCATCTATATTCATCAAAGATCAATTTGGCCTGTAATTTTCTTTCTTTCTTTCTTTCTTTTTTTCTTTTTTTGGAGTGCCCTTCTTATTTGTATCAGGGTAATGATGACCTCATAACATGAATTGGAAGTGTTCTATCCTCTTCAGTTTGGGGGGAAAGCATGAGAAGTATAGATATTAGCTCTTCTTTACATGTCTGGTAGAATTCCCACATGAAGCCATCTGATCTTGGACTTTGGTTTGCTTGAAGGTTTTTCATTACAAATTCCACTTCACTACTCATGATCAGTCTGTTCAAATTGTCTGTTTCTTCTTGATGTAGTCTTAGCAGGTTCAATCTTTTTAGAAATGTGTCCACTTTTTCCAGCTTGTCCAAAATGTTGGCATATAACTTCATAGTAATCTCTTATGATTTTTTGTATCTCTGAGTTATTGGTTGTTATTTCCCCTCTTTAATTTCATATTTTGTTTATTTGGGTCCCCTCTCTTTTCTTCTTAGTAAGCCTGGCTAAAGGCTTATCAATTTATTTTATGTTTCAAAAACCCAGCTCTTGGTTTCTTTGATCATTTCTAGTTTTTTAATCTCTATTTTATATATTTTCTCTCTGATCTTTACTATTTCCTTCTTTCTGCTGACTTTGGGCTTTGTTCTTTTTCTAATTCATTTAGATGGTAGGTTAAATTGTTTGAGATTTTTCTTGTTTCTTTAGGAAGTTCTCTATTGCTATAAAATTCCCTCTTAGAACTGCTTTTGCTGCATCCCATAGATTTTGGAGTGCCATGTTTCCATGTTCATTTGTCTCAAGGTATTTTCTGATATTTATTTGATTTCTTCATTGACCCATTGTTTTAGTAGTATTTTATTTAGTCTCCACCTGTTTGTTCTTATTCCATTTTTCTTTCTGTAATCAATTTCTAGTTTCATACCATTGTGGTAGGAAAATCCTTGATATAATTTTTATCCTCTTAAATTTGTTGAGACTTATTTTCTAGCCTAGCATGTGATCTATCCTGGAGAATATTCTGTGTGCACTTGAAAAGAATGTGTATTCTGCTGTGTTTTGATATAATGTCCTGTAGATATCTGTTAAGTCCAACTGTCTTTTGTTTCATTTAAGGCCACTGTTGCCTTACTGGTTTTCTTTTGTTATGACCTGTCCATTGATGTAAGTGGGGTATTAAAGTCCCCTACTATGATTGTATTATTGTGAATTTCTCCCTTTATATTTGTTAATATTTTCTTTATATATTTAAGGGCTCCTGTATTGGGTGCATATATATTAACAAATATTATATCTTCTTTTATTGATCCCTTTATTATTGTATAATGACCTTCTTTGTTTTTTCTTATTGACTTTGTTTTAAAGTCTACTTACTCTGATATAAGTATTGCTACCCCAGCTTTCTTTCTGTATCCATCTGCATGAAATATCTTTTTCCATCCTCTCACATATGCTAACAGAGTCTGATTGTGTCTTTACCTCTGAAGTGAGTCTCTTGTAGGTGGCGTATAGATGGATCTTTTTTGTTTTTTGTCCAGTCAGCTACATCTTTTGATTGGAGCATTTAGTTTATTGGCATTTAAAGTGATTATCAATAGGTATGTACTTACTGCCATTTTGTTACTTAGTTTCTGGTTGTTTTTGTAGTACTTTTCTGTTACTTTCTTCTTCTTTTAGTTTATGCCCTTGTGGTTTGATGTTTTTCTTTAGTGGTAAGCTTGTGTTACTTTCTCTCTAGTTGTTTATGTCTATTGTAAATTTTGGATTTGTGGTTACCATGAGGTTCATATATGTTGACCTATAATTATATTTTATTTTAAACTGATAATCATTAAGTTCAAACATATTCTAAGAGATTTACCTTTTCTAATCTTTCCCCCGCCATGTTTTGTGCTTTTGATGTCATATTTTACATCTTCATATTAATCCCTTCACTGTTTATTGTAGTTAAAAATAATTTTACAATTTTTGTCTTTTAATCTTATACTAGCTTATTTGTCTTTTAATCTTATACTTATACTAGCTTATTTGTCTTTTAATCTTATACTAGCTTACTTAAGTGGTTGATCCACAGCTTTTAGAATATAGTCACCTTTAGTAGTGGGATTTTCCCTTTCCCATAAAATCTTACTTTTGTTTACCTTTTCTTTTCCACTTAGCAAAGGCCTTTTAACATATCTTTTAGAGTCAGTTTAGTATTGATGAACTTTTAATTTTTGCCTCTCTGAGAAGTCTTTTATTTTCTATTCTATTCTAAATGACAACCTTGCTGCATAGAGTATCCTAGGTTGTTGATTTTCCCCTTTCAGCACTTTAAATATATTCTGGCCTTCAAAGTTTCTGCAGAGAAATCAGTTGATAGCCTTATGGGGGTTCCCTTGTATGTGACTCTTTGTTTTACTTTTGCTGCCTTTAGAATTCTCTATTTACCTTTAAATGTTGTCATTTTAATTATGATATGTCTTCATGTGGGTCTCTTTGGATTTATCTTGTTTGGGACGCTCTGTGATTCCTGTCCCTGGATATCTGTTTCCTTTTTCAGGTTCAGAAAGTTATATAAAATACATTTTTACTCCTTTCACTTTATGTTCATATCTTGACATATTTCTTCATATCTTCATTTTTTTGAGAAATAAAGGAGCAAAGTGAAGTAATAAACAGAAAATACAATAGTAGTCTATTTGCATCACCCCTCAGTTCCACTTCTCTTCTTACCTCTCCGTTATGAATTTTTGATCATTCTTCCAATTTAGGTTTTTGTCTTTTTGCAGTATGTGGGCCTCTCACTGTTGTGGCCTCTCCCATTGCAGAGCACAGGCTCTGGACACGCAGGCTCAGTGGCCATGGCTCACAGGCCCAGCCGCTCCACGGCATGTGGGACCTTCCCAGACTGGGGCATGAACCCATGTCCCCTGCATCGGCAGGTGGACTCTCAAACACTGTGCCACCAGGGGAGCCCCAACTTAGGTTTTTAATAATTTACTACATATAGATGTATAAATCAATACATGTAGTATTATTTCATACTGTTTCATACTATGTAATATTTCCTATTATATACATGTATCATATTTTATATAACATTCTAAAATGTTTTTGTTCATTTGACCTTAGTTTTCAGAAATCTATCTACACTGAGATAGTCCTTATTTATTGATTTTAGCTGCAGTATACTATTTATTCATGTAAGTATTTCAAAACGATATATTCATTTCTCTACTCATGGAAATTTACTGTATTTTGTTGACTTTAAGATGTAACTTATCACATTTAAAAACCTCTGAAATCTGAATACAGTGCTAATAATGACAAATATGGCCTGCATCTTTACTGTGTAGGACAAGGGTCAGCAAACTTCTTCCATAAAGGAATATATAGTAAATAATTTGGTGTCTGTAGACCACACCATGTTTGTCATAAGTACTCATCTCTACCATTGACACATGAAAGCAGCCAAAGACAATATGTAAATGAATGGATATGTCTGTGTTCTAGTCAAACATTAATTATGGACATTAAACTTTGAATTTCATGTCCTTTTTATGTGTCACAGAATATTCTTCTTTTGATTGTTTTCTAACTACTTAAAATGTAAAACAACAGAAAAAAATTTTAAGCTCTTGGGTCATAAAAAAACAGTCCGTGTGCAAGATTTTGCCCACTGACTGAAGTTTTCTATATAAACACCTGGTATATATAAAATGAAAAGTCAAATAATAACACAATTGATTATAGTATGGTAAGAGCTTTGAAAAAACAAGTATACAGATTTTTAAAACATAAGACAGAAAGGACCTGATCTGATCTTAGCAGACAGATAATAAGTTGATCTGAATCCAAATTCCAACTGAAGGTTTTCTGCAAAGAACTAGAAAATGCAGATCCAAGTTCCAGGTCCAAAGTCCATGTCCAGAGTATAGGTACTTAGTCAATATCTATGACCAAGGTTAGGTCTAAGTTCAAGTCCACGTGATGGTCCAAAGTTCATATATCTAAGGACAAAAGTCATGTCTAATCTCATGGTCCAAGGTATATTTTCCCCATTCAGGATCTGGTCTATTATCAGGTCCAAGATCTAGGTCAAATCCATTTATGAGTTCCAGATTCAACATCCAAAGCAAGGTACAGGTTCAGGGTCAAGGTAAATTTCTAAAATTCAAGTTCACATCTATGTCTAGAATTGAAGTACAGGTTCAAGGTCAGGTCCAGGTCCAGATATAAGGTCCACATCTAAGATTAAATCTCTACCTCAATGTCAAGGTCTAAAGCCGAAGTCTACCAACCATGGAGCATGATTAAGAGCAGATTCAAGTTTCTGGACAAATTCAGAGTCAAATTTTAGGTCTTATGTTTCATTCTAATGTCCAAGTCCAGGTAATAAGTTCAGATTAATGTCCAAGATCAAGGTCTGATATCTAGGTCTTGGTCTGAAGTCCACGTTCGAAATCATGGTTCCAAGCACAGGTAAAAGACTGAAGGTCCCATTCCAATGTCTATATTCAATACAAGTTTATGGTAAAGGTCCATAGCTGTGATACAATGTACATGTCTTAGGTCAGGTCCAGGTCTAGGGCCATGTCTAATGTCAATCTCAAATTCCAGGTTATTCCAGGTTCTATGACTTTCCTCCCTTTCCTTCACAATGACATCTCTTCCTTTGTGACATCTGTCATTTCCCCTAGATTTTATTCATCCTTTTCCTCCTTCTACCTAAATCTAATGTTGATTCCCCAGGATATTCCCCTCTTCTAACACTTGCTAATTCTCCCTCAATATTTCCCCCCATCCTTTCCCTTCTCCTGTCTATGATTCCCAAATATTTTCATAAGCAAGAGCATAAGAGCAAGAAAGCCCAGAAATATACATTCCTCTCAGTTTCACTTTCTTAGTATTGATGCTTTTTGTCTCTCTATGCTGGCTGCTTAGGGCAAGACTGAAAATTAGACCTGAAACAAAGGATTTCATCTGAGTGAAGTTCCTGCATCTGGACAAAGACTCATCCTTCAAGTGAAGAAGAGCACAGTGACAGATGCCGCCCTATAATGTGAATAAATACATCTGAGTTCAGGATTTTAATACTGAATGAAACATATGTTGGTACTATGTATAATTAATGAACATGCTTCCCTTGTTATCTTCATCTCTATAGCTGTAGGATTTATGAATACGCAAGTTAGAAAACCTTAATATGTTAACCCATATGGTCTATGGTGGCCTTCACTGGGATGTAGCCAAACCTTGTATGTAGTTACTGATAAGGAGTTATGGTCAGAATTAGAACTTGTATTCATAATTCATACACATAAGTAATCCACAGGAGGCTTTTGTTAGTATGACTAGAAATCTATAAAATACAAAAGAATAAATTGGTAACTTATTTTACATAAAAATAAAACACTTTAATGAAAGAGATTTAATAAAATATCAAAGTAAAAAGGCAAACCTGGGAACAACCATTTCTAACGTATACCAAAAATATAACAAATATACAATGATTTCCCATAAAACAATTTTAAAAGACCAACACTCAGTAGAAAAATTGTAGAGAATATGAAAAAATAGCTCACAATAAAGGAAATATAATTTTCTTTTAAACATATAAAAATATGAACGATCTATTACAAATATGCTCACATATAATAAAATAGTTACAAATTTAAACTACACTGTACTTTTTGCTCTATTTTTTGATAAACTTAAAACTTCTCAAAAATGAAGTCTATTAATTAAAGTAAAAGTATACTGACTCAGAGTGACAAAGATCTAGACGTTTGATTGCACACTATGTGAGCAAGAATGTGAGGAAGCAGAACCTTCATATATGAAGCTAGGGAAGATAAATTAGTTTGCTGCCTCCCCCTCCATAGGGCAATTTAGCAATATCTATCAAAATATACAATGTGTGTACCTTTTGATCCTAGAGGGTTTTTCCTTGATATTTGTTATACGAATATCATTGCATGTATACAAAATTAAATATGTTCAAGGTTGCTCATTATAAGGCTATTAGTAACTGGAAAAGAATAGAAATAGCCTAAATATGTATCAAAGGAGTAGAATAAGTAAACTCTGGTATCTCCATTCAATGAAATACAGATCCACAGTCACTGAACATGGTGTGTTTTATAATTCAGAACTTTTGGATTTAAAGGTAATATGGTAACTGTGCATTACACGACATTCAAAGACTAGGACAGCACCTCTTTATAAACCACATTAACATTCTGCAGCAAAATGTTTGAAAAATCACATTAAGTAGGATATATAAAGACCATAATATCTAAGTATCTTCAGGTCAGGGCAGGGCAGTTCAGAGAGGGTGAGACTGCATTGCTGGGTCAGGTAGAATAGTGGTTCCTTAAAGATGTTCATGTCCTAATCCCTGGAACCTATGAGTCCCAGGGTTACATGACATCGCATTAGTTTATATATATTAGGTTATATGACAAAAGGAATTTTACAGATGTAATTAACATTATGGACATTGAGATGGTGAGATTATCATGTATTTTCTGGATGAATCCAGTACAGTTGCATGAACCATTAAGAATAGAGAACCATCTCTGGCTGGAAATGAAAGTCAGAAGACAAGAGGAAGAGAGAGGTGGCAGAAAGGAAAGGCACAGAGGACTCTATGCACCATTGTTGGTTTACAGGTGGACGGGGCAAAAAATAATACAAATGTCCTCAGAGGGACTGAGAGAGGCTGACAGTCAACAAGGAAATAGAGGCCTCAGCCTTTCAAATGCACAGAACAGAATTCTCTGATTGGTCCATGTCATACCTAGACTTCTAAACTGTTTTAAGAATCTAACTTTGCAGTAATCTGCCCAGGCAGTGATGGAAAACTAACACAATCACCAAATAGAAAACTAATACAATCACCAAATGAGTAATAAAAAACACTTTGTGGGCTTCCCTGGTGGCGCAGTTGTTGAGAGTCCTCCTGCCGATGCAGGGGACACGGGTTCGTGCCCCGGTCAGGGAAGCTCCCACATGCCGCGGAGCGGCTGGGCCTGTGAGCCATGGCCGCTGAGCCTGCGCGTCCGGAGCCTGTGCTCCGCAATGGGAGAGGCCCGCGTACTGCAAAACAAACAAACAAAAAACACTTTGTTTTCAATTTTTTTACATTTTATTAAAGTATAATATATATGCAGAAAAGTCCACAAATGATACAGGAATATTTTAACGAATTTTCAGTGACTGAGTACATCAGTGCATCCAGAGCCCAGATCAGGAAATAGAACAGTATCAGCATCCCAGAAGATCCACCTGTGCTTTCTTCCACAGGGGCCTGACTTCAGATACTTAAATGAGTTAGGCCTCCTTCTGTACTTGACATAAATGAAATCATAAAAGATGTGCCTTCTTGTGTCTGGCTTCTCTCAATCAACTTTGTGTTTGTGAGATACATCTACAATATTTGTGTACTTATAGATTGTTCATTCTAATTGGTGTATAGTATTCACGATATGGATATACTGTAATTTATTTAACTTTTTTTCTGTTAATGGACGTTTGGGTATTTCTCAGCATTTGGCTTTGTGAGTAGTGCTGCTGGGAACATTCTAATACATGTCTTGTAGCATATACATGTACACTCTATTCTTAGATACGTATCTGGGAATGAAATACTCAGTGATTTAAAGTTTTGTTTTATTTTGTTTTTCTGAAAGGCAAATAAAGAGTTGAAAATCCATCTTGTATATCCATAAAAAAAGGAAATGGCAGCTCTTCCTATACTGATGAGAAAAAAATCTTAAGAGATTATTATAAGTGAATAAAATAAGTGAATATTATAAGTGAAAAAATCTTAAGAGAATATTATAAGTGAATAATCTCTTAAGAGATTATTATAAGTGAGTACATTGTATTTTGTATAAAAAGAGGATAGTAAATTATATTAATATTTGCTTTCATATGCATGAAGAAACTCTTGGAGGATAATAAAAGTGACCACTTTCATATATAGGGAGTGGTGGTGGGAATCCAAGGTGAAACCAGAAGTAGGAGAAAAACTTCCCATGCACACATGTACACACACGTGTGTGTATATGTATCCAGCTTTTAGCAATGCAGCCCTTCTTCTGGGGCAACTGCTGCCTTCCCTGGGGAGAGCTCCAGTCCTCTCTCTATATTAAAGGTGACTAGAGGCATTGCCCTGCTTCATAATAAAAACAAACAAAAGTACCAAACCACTTTTTAAAACCATAATTATATTTTAAAACAAAATACCCTCATTATGTGTAAGGCTCTAAAGGGAAAACACTGCATCCAATTTTCCCTGGTTTAAAACTGTGGCACATGTTTCCAAGGTAATTTTTTATAAGAGAAGTTAGCATGCTTTCCTTCCACCCTAATGAAGACCTGGAGTATACTATCCAAATAGGAAGCAATGTAAATCTGAGAAATCAAGAAGTGTTTTTTCAATGCTCAAAACAATGACCATATTTGTTTCCTCCACCCATAATATATATTCCCATGGCAGCCTCCTAAAAGGAGCAGCCTCACAGCCAGGCTTGGCTGCATGGGCCTGTCAGACCTCTGCACCTCTTCACCTCCTTTGGCCCTGTCCAGTAGGAAAGCACAGGGAGGCACAGAGCCACCTACTCTGTCCAAACATAATGCCAAAATACATTATGAGTGTGAAAGTGACTCACCAATTTCTGGTCCCAAGTCAAAGCTCAGTAAAAGTTTGTACCATCTCCTCCAATCACAGTCATAAATCTGGCTTCTTCTGCCTAAGAAGTCATCATAATTGATAAAATGGCTGCATTTCAAAGACAAAACAGTCAATATACTGGGCAGGTCTCCCCATCCATTTCTCGGAAGCCATACACGCAATTTATGACCCTTCTAACTGATCATCATTCAGGAATGCATTGATTTTTTTAACCACATAGTTGACATCTCTGATCCATGGCTTCAAAGGAAACTGATATTTAAACAGCAAAATAATTTCAGCCTTTATATTTGTAAGTGATCAGCAATTCCCATCATTTTATACCACTTTCTGCAAGCTTCTGGCTCCGAGAGAATCTATGATTTATGGCCTTCACATTGAAGAAACAAATCAGCGTTTCTTCAGTGCAGGAGCTCTGTTGAACATTGTGGTTGACAAATTCTAAAGATATTCCCCCAAGATTTCTGCCCCCTGGTTATTCAATCAAATACTAGTCTAGGTACTGTTGTAAGGACGTTTGTAATTAAGGCTACCATGTATCTGCTCTTAAATAGGGAAATAGCCTTGGATTATCCAGGTGGGCACATCACATGAACCCTTCAAAGAAGAAGAGGGAGACAGAAAAGTCAGTCAGAGAGATGTGGCAGAGGAAGGCAGAAGAGATTAAACAGCAGGGGAGGACAGAGACACATTGAGTGTGAAAAGGACGTGACCCTTTATTGCTGGCTTTAAAAATGGAGGAAGGGGAACATGAGCTAAGGAATGTTGTTATCCTCTAGAAACTGAGAACAGACCCCAGCTGACTGCCAGGAAGGCAACAGAGACCTCAGTCTTACAAGCACAAGGAACTGAATACTGCCAACAACCTGAGTCAGCTGGGAAGCAGATTCATCACCAGTGCCTCTAGAAAGAAATGCCGCCCTACTGCTACATTGGTTTCAGCCTCGTGAAGCCTGGAGCAGAGAAACAGTTGAGCCATGCTATGCCCAGATTTCTCAAATACAGAACTGTGAGATAATAAAAGTGTATTGTTTTTAGTTGCTAAATTTGTGATTATTTGCTATGGAAGCTATAGAAAATGAATACAAATATTTATTAGGTTTTGTATAAGAAGTAAAATTTTCCGATAAAACATGACATGGTGTCATCTTCACACAAACCACAGTATTCACCCCAATAGCATAGTCATTAACATCCCTACTTTCCTCTGCCTCATTCTGTCTTTACCACCATATTCTCCTCAAGACAGACTATTGTGACTCTATCATTCACGAATAAATGTGTTTCAAAGCATTTCTGCAAAAACTGAGTGTTACTCATCTTTTAAATTTTTATAGCACCTAGTGCAGAGCCTTGCGCATTGAAGGTCTTCAATAACCACTCACTGGAATAGATGATTTATTTTTTTTCCCATGAATGTCATCTAAACACTTTTATATTCTGAGATGTTCTCTCCCAAGTTTAAACCAATTAATGACAATATGTCAGATATGGTCATTGAGTTGTAGCTTCCCTGAAATGGGACTCGATAACACTAATGCAAACAAACGCTTACCTGACCTCCTAGTTCCACTGGTATATATTTAGGAAACAGGTTATGGTGTAAGTTTCAGTCTCTGGCTGTGGCTAGAAGGAACACAAAATTAGGGATCAGTCTGTAATTATATCTAGAAGTCAGTCTGAAAAGAGGGATCAAGTGTTGGTCTATAGATTTAGAAACATTCTTGAGGATTAACTTGTGGTTAGCACTTATTATCATCTTCTGCTTGTGGCTTAAGCAGAGTTCTAAATTAACTTTGGAAATTCACCAAAATCTTCAGATTAGTTCTAAGCCTTCTTCAGCATTTACTCTGTGTAAAAACTGACAAATCCCCCTAATTAATGAGCCATGCAACTCCAGGAAAACTGTATACATTTCCTTAACCCCAATAATAGGGAGGAAGATTTTGTGAGACATAAAGCAAGTGAGGGAAGTGCTCACGCCCTGTGACAATAGCAGAACCCAGAAAGAAGAAGAAAGACTCCTCTTCTTTCCTGGCAAGGACTCAGCCAGTGAAAAGTCATGGACTCTCTTTACTACAGCACCCCCCAACTTCTTTTTTCCCTCTATAAAAGTGGTCTCTTTCCCTTGCCATGTGGGGAGCTTGCACATGACTTGCCACAATTGCAGACTCTGGAATTCCAATTCTCTGTTAATTCCAAATAAACCCACCTTTGCTGAAGAAATATCTGGCAGTCTATTTGTTTTAGGTTAATACTTTGGTGACCCATACAGGTAACAGATAAGACACCCAAAACCTCCAGGGCCGGTGAGCAAATAGGTGCAGAACCCACAATTGAGCCTCTTTTTGCTCACTGCTTTTCTCATTGACCTTGAAGTTATGTCTTTCTCCTGGATTCAAGCTCACACCCTCTTTGCATTTGAAGCTCTCCAGGTTTTATTCATCATCTATTTTAAGGTTTGTCTTTCTGGTTAAGGCCCTGTTTTGTTTACAAGTGCTCGTTTGACACTTCAGTCTGATTTTGAGATCAGAGTGCTTCAACACAACCTGGCTGAAAATGCTTTCAGCCCTTTCCTTCAGAAACAGGGGCTGCTTCACTGAAACTGCGCTGGCTTTTCAGTTTCAGCCTATTCCTTTGGAAGAAGCTGTTCTCTGGAAACTGGATAAAAAATCTTTGACCTGGCTCTTCTGGACAAAGCTCTTCCCTTAAACTGGCTGGTATTAGCTTGCAAGCTGTTTGAAGTGAGCTGTATAAACTGTTTGAGAATTGTTCTTTTACTCAAAGTAAAAGAACTTCTGAGAAATGGAATCTCAGTTATCCAAGTACTTTGAGAGTGCCCTGCCCAACAGGGGCTCCGGCTGATTTTATGTTTAAAACCCACAGTTCTTACTCATGCTCATTTCTAGTTAAATGGACCGACCTGATAAAAGGAAATTTAGACTATCAATGGCTGTTATGGGATTTTTGAATTCCCCAAACTTATTTCCTTAAAGCAAATTGGATTACAATGGCTCAAAAACTTCCAGAACTGAGGAGAATGTCTCTTTCAATTGGTATTTTGAGGCTTCCAAATGCTACCAAGATTCTAAAAGGCCTCTCTTTATAATAAATCTTTAAGATTAACTGAGGCAAAATAAATAATTAAATAAAGATAAAATGACTCCCAAAGCCTCAGGCTCTACTTCCATGGATTCCTGTCTCAGGCTCTGCCCCCAGTGCCATCTTGTTTCTCTCCCTTGGCCCCTCAGACACCACTTCCAGCACCCTTTTCCTCCTTTCCTTGTATACTGTTTACACCTCCTCTATACCCTCCATTTCCCCACACTAATTCTCTAGCCAAATTTCCCCTTTTCTCTGAAACTCCACACACTTTACTCTGAATTTGTTAGAACCTGTTTCTTTAAAATCCAGCCTTCTGTGGATCCCAGAGGCTAAACCCCTTAATTTATTTTTTAATAGGTTTTTACTGGAGTATAATTCTTCACAATACTGTGTTAGTTTCTGTTGTACAACAAAGTGAATCGGCCATATGCATATATACATATATCCCGTCCCTCTTGCGTCTCCCTCCCACTCTCCCTATCCCACCCCTCTAGGTCCTCACAAAGCACCAAGCTGATCTCCCTGTGCTATGCGGCCTCTTCCCACCAGCCAACTATTTTACATTTGGTAGTGGACGTATGTCGATGCTACTCTACTTTGCCACAGCTTCCCCCTCCCCCTTCCTCCATGTCCTCAAGTCCATTCTCTATGTCTACATCTTTATTCCTGCGCTGCCACTAGGTTCATCAGTACCATTTTTTTTTTTTTAGATTCCATATATATGCATTAGCACATGGTATTTGTGTTTCTCTTTCTGACTTACTTCACTCTGTATGACAGACTCTAGGTCCATCCATCTCACTACAAATAATTTCATTTCTTTTTATGGCTGAGTAATATTCCACTGTATATATGTGCCACATCTTCTTTATCCATTCATCTGCTGACAGACATTTAGGTTGCTTCCATGTCTTGGCTATTGTAAATAGTGCTGCAGTGAATATTGTGGTACATGTCTCTCTTTTTTTTTTTTTTTTTTGCGATACATGGGCCTCTCACTGCTGTGGCCTCTCCCATTGCGGAGCACAGGCTCCGGACGTGCAGGTTCAGTGGCCATGGCTCACGGGCCCAGCCGCTCCGCAGCATGTGGGATCTTCCCAGACTGGGGCACGAACCCGTGTCCCCTGCAACGGCAGGCAGACTCTCAACCACTGCGCCACCAGGGAAGCCCGTACATGTCTCTTTTTGAATTATGGTTTTCTCAGGGTATATGCCCAGTAGTGGCATTGATGGGTCATATGGTAGTTCTATTTTTAGATTTTTAAGGAACCTCCATACTTTTCTCCATAGTGGTTTTATCAATTTACATTCCCACCAATAGTGCAAGAGGGTTCCCTTTCCACCACACCCGTTCCAGCATTTATTGTTAGTAGATTTTTTGATAATGGTCATTCTGACTGGCATAGGCTGCTACCTCATTGTAGTTTTGATTTGCATTTCTCTAATAATTAGTGATGTTGAGCATCTTTTCATGTGCCTCTTAGCCATCTCTATGTCTTCTTTGGAGAAATGTCTATTTAGTTCTTCCATCCATTTTTTAATTGGATTATTTGGGGTTTTTTTGATATTGAGCTCCATGAGCTGTTTGTATATTTTGGAGGTTAATCTTTTGTCCATTGTTTCATTTGCAAATATTTTCTCCCATTCTGAGGTTTATCTTTTCATCTTCTTTATGGTTTCCTTTGCTGTGCAAAAGCTTTTAAGTTTAATTAGGTTCCATTTGCTTATTTTTGTTTTTATTTTCATTACTCTAGGAGGTGGGTCAAAAAAGATCTTGGTGCAATTTATGTCAAAGAGTGTTCTGTGGACACTGTAAGCCACTGTAACACACTGTGTAAACTGTAAGCCATAGTCAAAGATTTTCCCAAAGTAACTGAATAGTCTCACAGATTCGCTGAGGGATTTAAGATAGTCATCCAAACTTATCAGCCTGGTTTCTCTGACTTATATCAGCCTGTTTATATGCTTGTTGGTGAAGACCAGACCCAGCAATTGGATGAAAATTGCTAATTGAGAAAATTCTGAAAGGTCTCTAGAATTACAACCAGGAGACCAGCCGACTACCTTATTATATGTTCAGGCTCAGGCAATTGCTAGGTGACTTCATCAGCAACTCCTGGGGTTTTCCCAAAAGTCTGTTGATTGGAATGAAATTCAACCATGCACACAAAAATCTGATGAATCTGTTCATGTCTACAGGTATTACAATTGACTGACTAGAGACTGTTTTAAAGACAATTCTGGTCTTTCTTTAGATGTTGATTCTACCCAGGTAGCTTTTAATTCTATGTTTATTAATGGGCTGAAGCAGGATATTTCCTGTTTAGGAAAAAAGGACCAGCATGGAATGGGAAACAATGCCCACTCAGATTTAGTTAATCTGGCAAATCAGGTCTCTCAAACTCTAGGTGACTCACTTAAAATGAGGACCACCAAAATCTTAATCTTCAGCTCCAGGAAATGAAGGCTCCTAAATGAAACCAAAACCCTTGTAGCTTCTACTATTATTGCAAAGAGCCAGGATATTGGAAATGAGATTGTTAAAAGTTTAAGCACTTTAGGCACCTTCAGCCCTCTCATCAGTCTTTCATATATAGTCTTCCCAATTCTCAATGATAGGGTTCCAAGGCACTAGAGGGGATCTTCCCAACCCTCCTCTTAATTAGCTTGGAGAAACATTCCTCCAGATTGGGGATGGATTTCTTCCAATTCTAATTGATACATGATCCGCACCCTTGTTGCTCAGCCCCACAACTATAAAGCAGTCCCAGACTCAGGGTACTAAAACACTTCAATTAGTAGGGATCAATAATGAGCCTGAAAGGATTCCTATCTCTGAACCGATGTCTTTTTGTTTTAGGCCCTTTGAGATATTCACACCTTTATCTCCATAGTTTCTCTGCCCTACCCATTTATTAGGGCAAGAGTTCTTAGATAATTATCATGCTAGAATCCTTTCCAAAAGGTATAATTAATTCTAGAACTTGACAGCAGTCATCAAGCAACCAATCAAATTAAATGACCATTTGACAACTTTTATTTGTTCTATTTCTGACAGTACTAGAACTGATTCTGGAAACACTGATTATTTGTTTCTACTGAATCAGCTACATTTTTTATGGGAAAAATCTCCAACTGATGTTGGCAAAATTCAGAGGGCAACTCCCATCAAAATTTATGTAGACTCCTCAAAACCTCTTCCTAAAATTAACCAATATCCTATAAGTAAAGAAGATCTTCAAAGCATAAATTCCATACTAAAAAAATTACAAGGCTCAAGATCTCATTATCCCTTTTACTAGCCCCTAAACACTCTCATTTTACCAGTGAGAAAACCTACGTTCTGAGGATGGAAGTTTGTGCAGAACATGGAAACAATAAACAACATTATTATCCCTCAATAGCCTGTTGTTCCTAAACCTCATACTTTACTAACATCCATTCCCACCAGAAGTACATTCTTTACTGTAACTGATTTATGTAGTGCATTCTTTAGCATTTCAGCTGATAAAGCTAGCCAATGCCTTTCTACTTTCACTTGGGAAGAAAAATAATTCACCGGGACAGTAATGCCTCAGGGCTTTACTGAGTCCTTATTTCTTGCAAATTCTGAAGGCTGATCTGGATGATAAAATGTTCCTAAGAGGTTCTACTTTGTGCAGTATGTGAATGATCTGCTTTTTCCTCTCTTTCTCCAGCCTCATTACAGGAAGATAACACCCACTTGCCAAAGCTTTTAGCCTTAAAGGGGCATAAGGTCACCAAAAAAATGTTGCAGTTTGCCCAAAGCCAGGTTTTGTATTTAGGACATCTGATATCAAAACAAGTGTTATGCCTAGATCCAGATAGAATTTATGGTATCCTAAGTTTCCCAAAACCCAAAGCTAAGCACCAAATTCAACGTTTTCTTGGGCTAGTTGGTTATTGCCAAAGTTGGATTCCAAACGAACCTCTGTATGTTTTACTCAACAATAACAACCCCAACCCAATTTTATGAGAAGTACCAGACAACACAGATTTTAAGGCCTTAAAGAATAGTTTGATGAACACACCTTCCCTTGAGCACCCCAATTATCAGATTCCTTTTTTCCTTTTTGTGTATGAAAAGGAAGGAATGCCCTTGAGGTACTCACCCAAAAACATGGAGACCACCATCAATCCACATGTTGTTATAGCCAGCTCTGGACCCTGTGGCACAGGGATACCCTCAGAGCCATTATGGTCACAGTCTTTTTGGTCAAGTTTATCAAGAAAAATCATTGTAGGATACCATTTAACAATTTTTGTACCTCATGCAGTAGTAGCTCCCCTGAATTCTCATCACACAACATTTCTCAGCCAGTGGACTCACCTCTTATAAAATTATTTTGTTAGCTGCTCCTCACAAAGCTCATTTACATTGTAAAAACCTTCACCCTGTAACTCTTCTCCCCTATGTCACCAACAAAGTCTCTAATGGCTACTTCATGCTGATGGACCATCTCCTGACTCCTCACAATGATCTACAGGAAATTCCCTTGGGTAACACTGACTTCTCATGGTTCACTAATGGTTCTTACTTAAAAAGTGACAATGGCAAATATTGTGCTGGGTATGCTATTGCAACCCCTTTTGATGTTGTTGAGGTGGCATCTTTACCTAAGGCTACTTCAGCCCAATAAGCCGAATTATACTCTCTTCCATTAGCTTGTACTTTAGCCAGTGACAAACTGTCAGTACTTATACTGATAGTAGACATGCTTTTGGAGCGGCTCATGATTTTGGAATGTCATAGAAGCAATGTGGCTTCCTTACTTCCAGCTAAAATAAAATGTAAAATGTCCCCTTTGCTCAGGAATTATTAAGTGCAATACTTTTACCTGCTGCTTTAGTGATTATTAAGATTCTGGGGCATTCTAAACTTTATTCTCTAGAAGGTAAGGGAAATCACCTTACTTATATTTCCATAAGAAATGATTCCCTTAAAGGGACCAACAGTAGCCAAACCTCTGTTATGGTCCAAAAGGATATTTCCCCAAATGATAATTCAGAAAAACTGGCTAGAGTGGCCAAAAATTACCTCAGAAAAAGAAAAACAATATTGAAAATTCAACAATTGTTGGTTTAAGAAAAATGGAAAACTCTGGTTTGGAACAAATAACAACACAGTCCTACCAGAGACTCAAAAATAGCTACCCTTCACCAATGTATATGCATTAAACCATTGTTCTACTGATAAAATGATAGCATTCATGAATCAATATTCATGTGGAAACTTAATAAGGCCACAAAACGTATTTACCTCCCTTGTCCTTCTTGTGAGAAGTATGACCCAGGGAAGCCTTTTCTTACAGCTCCCAGATATTTGAAACTGGTTAATGGACCATTTGAGATCTGGAAAATGGATGTTGAGCATCTTTTCTTGTGCTTTTTGGCCATCTGTATGTCTTCTTTGGAGAAATGTCTATTTAGATCTTCCACCCATTTTTTGATTGGGTTATTTGTTTGTTTTTTTTTTTTGATATTGAGCTGTTTGCATATTTTGAAGATTAATCCCTCATCCGTTACTTCATTTGCAAATGTTTTCTCCCATTCTGAGTGTTGCCTTTTTGTTTTGTTTATGGTTTCCTTTGCTGTGCAAAAGCTTTTAAGTTTTATTAGATCCCATTTATTTAATTTTGTTTTTATTTTCATTACACTAGGAGGTGGATCAAAAAAGATCTTGCAGAGATTTATGTCAAAGAGTGATCTGCCTATGTTTTCCTCTAAGAGTTTTTATAGTATCTGGCCTTACGTTTAGGTCTTTAATCCATTTTGAGTTTATTTTTGTGTATGGTGTTAGGGAGTGTTCTAATTTCATTCTTTTACATGTAGCTGTCCAGTTTTTCCAGCACCACTTAATGAAGAAACTGTCTTTTCTCCACTGTATATCCTTGCCTCCTTTGTCTTATCAACACCACTAATCATTAGAGAAGGGCAAATCAAAACTGAAATGAGGTATCACCTCACACTGGTCAGAATGGCCATCATTAAAAATCTACAAACAATAAATGCTGGAGAGGGAACCCTCCTACATGTCGGTGGGAATATAAATTGGTACAGCTACTATGGAGAATAGTGTAAAGGTTCCTTAAAAAACTAAAAATGGAACTACCATATGACCCAGCAATGCCAATCTTGGGCATATACCCAGAGAAAACCATAATTCAAAATAAGGCATGTACCACAGTGTTCATTACAGCACTATTTACAATAGCCAGGACATGGAAATGACCTAAATGTCCATCAACAGAAGAATGGATAAAGAAGATGTGTTATATATATGCAATGGAATATTACTCAGCCATAAAAAAGAACAAAATAATGCCATTTGCAGCAACATGGTTGGACCTAGGGATTGTCATACTGAGTGAATTAAGCCAGGCACAGAAAGACAAATATCATAGGATATCGCTTACATGTGGGATCTAAAAAAAAGGGGGATACAAATGAACTTATTTACAAAACAGAAGTAGAGTTACAGATGTAGAAAACACACTTATGGTTACCAGGGGATGGGAGGCATAAACTGGAAGATTGGGACTGACATATACACACTCATTATTATATATAAAATAGATAACTAGTAAGAACCTGCTGTATAGCACAGGGAACTCAACTCAGTACACTGTAATGACCTATATGGGAATATAATCTAAAAAAGTGTTGATATATGTATAACTGACTCACTTTGCTATACATCTGAAACTATCACAACATTGTAACTCAACTATACTCCAATAAAAATTTTTCAAAAAGAAGTACTATTGCAACTACTGAGGTTAGTAATAACAGAACATTTTGTCATCTGAAAAACATTTAATTCTGTGTTCCAATTCCATATGGAGTTTTCCTTCATTTTCTCTATCAAAAAATTATTGACTAAAAAAATCTGGAAAATGGATATCATACAACTTCCTATGTTTCATGGAGATAAATATGTTTTAGTCATCATCTGAATGTTTTCACACTGGACTGAAGCCTTCCTTTGCAGACAGTTTACTGCCTCTTCTTGGCTAAAGTCATTTTCGAAAACATTGTCCCTACCTGGGGAACTCTTCTCAAACTTCATAGTGATTATGGAACCCATATGTACTGCTGGCCTGGTACTTTGATAAATCCATGCTGTTTGGCCAATTTTACACTTTCACAGTACTTACCACCCTCAATCCTCTGGTTTAGTCAAATGCACTAATGACATTATTAAGACTCAGTTGGCAAGCTTTTTAGAAGCCTTCCAAATACCCTGGCCAAAAGCATTGTTGTGGTCCTTCTAAATCTCAGATCCCCCCATTCTGCAACTCATTAACTCTCACCACTTGAGATAGTAACAGAATGCCCAATGCATTTGTCTCCTTCTTCTTTTGACCCAAGACTTATAATAGGAGAGATACTCCAATATTGCAAAGGCCTAAATTGCTTCTATTAAAAATACCCATACTTTGGTAGAGAAATCTCTTCACAGTACACTCTTGGGAGACAAAGATTTTAAACATCACACTTTACAACCTGGAGATTTCATCCGTTGGAAAAGACACCTCCAGAAGAACTCTCTTCAACCTCACTAGAGAGACCCCTATCAGGTACCGCTAACCAATACTTGTGCCACTAAACTCCAAGAAATAGACTCTTAGTTTCACATCATACACCTAAACAAAGCACTGAACCCTGCCTGTACCTGAACATCATCTGGTGGCTTGAAAGCAAAGATTCTTATAATTGAAGCAGAAGATATCTAGTGAGACATCTTTCCCAAGGTATCCAGACTAGGTCTGTTGGAAGTTTGTTACCAAACCTTTGATGATTACATAATACTTCAGATGAGTTCCAATACCTATATCTTACAAACATTTGAACTTCACATAAAATGTGTCTGAGAGTTTTGCCTCCTACCCCTCCTTTTAACACAAATATGACCTCAGTAGGTTTCTAATCTCTTCACTTTCCCTCTGACATGAGAGACTACACCCAGGAAGGGTCCTTCCTAGCACTGAGGGACAAAAAGCTACTAAAACTAGAAAACCTGACTCTTTCAGAGAAAGATCTTGACCAAAAGGGGAAAGTGTGAAAAATTAATAAACAGAAAGCTCAATTAAATAGTGTAGGAGATCAGAAGGGGGAGCTCTCAGGCCCTTCAACAATAGCAGAGCCCAACAGGAAGAAGAATGGCTCCTCTTCTTTCCTGACAAGGACTTCTCCACCAATGAAAAGCCAAGGACTCTGTTCACTATAGTCCTCCCTACTTCCTTTTCCCCTCTATAAAAGTGTTCTATTTCCCGTGCTGTGTGGAGAACTTGCATTACGTTTGCCATGGTTACAGACTTCCAAATTGAAATTCTCTGCTGAGCCCAAATAAACCCATCTTTGCTGGAGAAAAATCTGGCATTCTTTTTGTTTTATGTCAACAAATGTTATTGTACTGGGATATTGCCTTGAGATTATTGTGCTTCTAAGTTTGCTACCCAGACAGCATGGAACAGAAAGACCCACAAATAAAAGATGTTCAAATCATGCATTTTATTGAATCAATTCAAAAGATAAGATGAGAATTCAAAGAGAAGAGATAAGGCAAATTAACACTTAGGAAAGGGTATAAGCAGAGTAGAAGGACTACACTACTTAATTTGAGAATAGACAATTATAGTAATTATAGTAGTTATCTATTGCTGTGTAAAAAATCACCCCCAAAGCTAGCCCCTTAAAGCAACAGATAATAATTATATCATAGTTTTGTAATTCAGAAATGCAGGAGAACCCTAGAACAGAATAGTCATTAGGAAAATATTGAGAAACTCTGAATAAAATACAAACTGTAGTTAAAGAAAAAGTAAAATGCTTTATTTATTTAAGTATGTTTTTTAAGAAAGAGTTTGTGAGTGCTACAAATACTATCTTTAATTCCTCTAATTTTAATCCAAAAATGATATCTTGGCTGGTTATAAAATTCTGTGGGAATTGATTTTCTCCTTCAGTTTTTTTATGCAAGTGGTTTATTGCTTTCTGGAATCTAATGTTTTATGGAGAAGAGTAAAAATAATTTATGTTTTCCCTCCTTTGTAGAACATGTGATCTTTCTACATGGCTTCCAATAGTCTTTTATTTATTTACTAAATTATTTATTTTAGTTCTTATCCATTGCATTTTGACCATTTCTCCACCTTGTCCTAAAAGCTATAAATTTGCTTCTTTTTCATCTCAGATCTATTCTTTAGTGCTTCCTTAGTTTCAGATCTATGATAAATTCTGATTTTTTGTTTGTCTTCCATATCTTATAAGTAATAAGATGATACATATGGAATGATATATATGGAATACGGACTACATAAACCATATAATAATGGTATAATTTGTACAATAGAAGAAGAAAAATATAACAAAAAGGACAGAAAAATTAGTCAAGAACATAATAAAAATAAAACTTTAAAATAAAGGGCTGAGTCCAGAACCTTCCAGTTTCCAAAAAAAGAGAAAGTACTTACTATTAAGATGACTAAACTAGATGAATAAACTTCAAGAATAAGAAATGGATATCACCATCATAACTTTTTCCTCTCGTTATTCTGTTATATCTTCTGTCTTCAGTACTCTCTCTTTTTTTCATTGAGAGCTTCTTATTCTTCTGAGAATACTAGTAAACTTTTGCAAAACTTTTGTCTGTTTTTTTGAATTTCAACATGTATTCTTCATTTGAACTTCATTTCTCATATCTATGTCCTTTGTTGGAAACAACATATTTACAGATCTTTTCTTATTCATCTTTGAATGTAAGTTTTATATGTATTGTTACATAATTTGTCCTAGAAAAAAATATTGAAGGGTTCCACTCAACTCCTGTCTTTGTCTTCCTGGATACTTTTTATTTTTCACATAGTGTCTGAGTTGGAAGGCTGTATATCAGTGGTTTGTAATTTCTGTTAGAACTTGTATTGCTTGAGTGTGGGAGGTGGCAACAGTATCCAGAGTGAACTGACAAAACGAACAGTCTACAGCTGGTAGTTCTAATTATGGTAAGTTCTTTCTTAGCATTTGCCAAATTTGAAATACCATCTGCCTGAGGGCTGTATGTGCTCCCTTGATGAGAAGTGGAGACTACCTCGAGTTCATTATTTCCCTTGTTTTGAGGAGAGCAAGTTGCATTTTGGGAAACAAGTGACTGTGAGATTCCCTTGGCTCCCAAATTTTTGTTGCATAGTTATCAACTTACCTCAATTGACTTTCATCTGAAACTGCAAACCTGAATCTCATCTCATCGTTACCCAACATTCTCTGCCCTGCTTCACCTTGTATCATTCAGGACTGTTTATGAGTAAAGAAACCGAAATGGCTTTGGCAATAAGGTTTTTGTTGAGTTGTTTGTATAAATAAAAATATAGAAGCTGGGTGAATTCTATATAGGGATTGACCTGCCAGCAAGGACCCAGTGTATCTCTAAATTTGTTCTGCTCGCTTCATTCATAACTGAATATTGTTAAAGCTGGGTAATGGACACATGTGGTTTATTACATTTTCTCTTCTTTTGTATTTTTGTTAAATTTTCAATGTAAAAAGTAAACTGAAATTACCTAAATGGGGAACTCTCCATGTATCTCTCCCTAGCCTCATCATTTTAAAAATGGGGCCTGTTTTCAGGGCCTTTTCCTCCCTTTCATCTTATACTCAGACCTCTGTATTATACTTGATCTGGAAAGGATCCTCTGTGCCTGTCTTTCTTCTATTTGATCCAAATTTCATGTATCTGGTAAATTTGTTATATGGACTTGAGGCAGGTTGATGAAAGATGAATTTTACTACACTCTCTTAAACTTTGGTTCATTCAGACAGGTTGATTTTAGAAAAGCAAGTTAAATAAACAAGAACTTTTCCTTGACAAAACAGTCTATTGAGAAGGGCATTTATTAATTTATTTGAGCAGAGGTGTCAATAATGCTCTAAAAACACAAAGCACAAAACACAAAACTGTACTGGATATAAATAATCCTAAAAATATCATGACCATATATAGTACTTAGTCTTTTCCAGCTTTTCTCTTTGCATGGCCCTCACTCATTTTCTGTTGAAATTACAATTCTTTTTTTGAGGCTGCTGCACCTAGTTCTGGTAACAAAGGAATCTCAGCCCTCGGGACTATTAAAGCCTCCTTCCATTCTATGAATGAAGTTTTTATATATAATTTTCTCAATTCTACAGTACCATTATTGTAAAAAGCAATTTATGATATGGTGTATCATTGAATTAATAATGATTTTTCCATAATAGGGAACATAGGTATTTGAAGGTTCTTTCTGATTTCAGAAACGTTGAGTATGACAAAATGCAGCAGTTAGAATTGCATAAATCTATAATTCTTCTGTTTTCATAGGCCCAAGTAACCTGAAGTTTCTTAGAAATCCAGGTGCCAGCAGTCAAACCAGATTGTGGCTTAGCTTCTGCAGCCTTGCTGGGGCTAGTGGGGAGCAGGTTGTCTGAGTCAGGTCCCTTTTTCTGTGAGTTGTGGCTTTGCAGGGGTTCCTTGTTGCTCATATCTCTGTTCTACTGGGACACCAAGCTTTTTACATACCTGGCTGAAACTGCCCAATTCTGTTGCTCAGATACAGGAAGAGTTACCTTTGGAGAGTGTGTAATAGCACCTAGAACTGTCTTGTGTTCTCTGTCATACCCCTGCTTGACCATCTGAGTCTTTCCACGGAGAAATTGTCTACACTACTGTACATATTATCATATCCTATTGCCTCCTTATTCCTTATTTAACATAGCATGACACTGTGGTTTACATCAACTGCAGGGTGTCAGTGATGGCAGTTGTATTGAAACCAAGAATCACCAACCTGAATACAATGGTCCTCAGAATACCATTTAACTCAATCGCTGACGTACAAGTTAACACAGTGGGATCCAGTTTCAAGAGGGAGGAAAACTGTCTTACAGGTCAACACAGTGGGATCTGTTTTCAAGAGGGAAGTAAACTGATACAAAACAATTGTGACAGAGTTCCTGGGAAAGGTAATGAGCATCTGTCTTTTCTGGAACATGTGGAACCTCCTCCCCAAATGAACACACAGCCTGTAGGTGCCACCACCATATTTTCATGATGGGCAATTCTTTTCAGGGTAAAAGAAATTCAGCTGTCATATCATATCTTTTAACATCCCATTCTCTAATAATAAAGGAAGCCTCAATCAGCCACATGGGGAAGAAGTGACTACTGATGTTCTGATTTAAATTAATGAAGGTCTTCTTTCCACCTCTGCAAATGTAGAGCGATATATAACCGCAGCTCTGGAATGCTTGTATTGTACTAAGTTCTTTCCGCTAGCCCATCTCAGATCTTTACTGGACTGCATCAAGAGTAAAATAAGGAATTTTGTGAAATAATGCAAGGCTAAATTTACTCAAAATTAAAAATTTCCCCTGTGATTATGTTTTTCACATATTTAGAGGTATTAGAATATTCTCTATTTGTAAATAATGATGAGGAAAGATGGTAAATTATTTTGTTTGGTTTTACTTTTTAAAATGAAATACAGAATTGGAAATGCTATTACAGTTTCCTATATCTAGTCCATGAAATTCAAAACCTTGATGAGGACTTCAATGATTCATGGGTACTCCAAATCCTAGCTAATGTCTGTAATGGCACAATGTCTGAACAGAAGAGTATTTAGTAAGTGCCTGTTATTGTCATTGCTATTCCCAGGAAGAAAACTGGTCATCTGAGGGTGTTGGATTTGCTCTTCTGAATTTCTTTTCTCCCATTTGTGAACTGGAGAATAGAGGGTGAAATTTGCAATGACTTTAGTGAAGGAAAATGTGTGCTCTTTGTGCACATGTGTTTATACTCAACAAAACATTGTCACATGTATTTGGTATAAGACAGCCCACAAACAGCTGCATCTGTTTGACAAATCAGGAAACCTAAAAGTGCTTAACTAGTATATAGCTATCTTCAGATCAAAGCTCCTATAGGTGGATTTTGACTTAAGATTTACCATACTTTGTACTATGTCTTACCACTCTGGCCACAGCTTGATTAGACTAGGGTGAGCGGCCTGTAGATTTAGCTGTGGTGGGGTGGTCTGGTATGAAGTATCTGCCTAAAACTAACACGCTAAATTTGATACTGTCTAACCAAGGCAGATAAATTTTCCTCTTTGTAAATTTTGATACAAAACGTATTGAGAAGATGTAGCGAGTGTGATAAAAAGTACAGATATAGGGCTTCCCTGGTGGTGCAGCGGTTGAGGGTCCGCCTGCTGATGCAGGGGACATGGGTTTGTGCCCTGGTCCGGGAGGGTCCCGCATGCCGCGGAGAGGCTGGGCCCGTGGGCCGTGGCCGCTGAGCCTGTGCGTTCAGAGCCTGTGCTCCACAGCGGGAGAGGCCGCGGCAGTGAGAGAGGCCCGCGTACCGCAAAAAAAAAGTACAGATATAAATTCATCCATCCATTCATTCATTCTACAAACAATCATAGGAGCCATGTCAAAGGAAGAAAGAAATACCAAGAATAAGAAATAAGAGATGCTTGCTTCTTAAGAGATGATCACTCTACTTTCCATTAGAAGAGCAGAATTTCCATTGTATCCTGAACTATAAAAATTTCACTTACATGTGATAGTTTCTGAGTTCTCTTTTATCACACATAACAAATCCAGCTCAAGCTAGTTTAAGGAAGAAAGATGGTTTTACCGTACAGGTAAGAGCTTTTCTCACATAACCCAAGTCAAGAAAACCATTGGGTACTAGCAAGGACCTGGATGCAGGGAATCTGCCACCTGACTGCTCCCTGTCTCCTGTCTCTGCACCTCTACTTCAGTCCTCTTTCAGAGCATTTCTTTTTTAGCAAAAAGAGCAGCAGAGCAGCTTGTTTAATTTCCCCATCACCTTAGCCTGGAATTCCCAGTCTCCAGTTTACAGACCAGCCACCAGAGAGAGACCTTGACCTCTGCCAGTGTCCACTCCCAATTCTAAGTTCCTGAGGAAGGGTTTTAATGCCTCAGCTTGGATCAGGTGCCCATAACAGCAGTTCCTATTTTCATTATGTGGTGAGGAAAGGAAGGCATTTCGCAGGAAGAGGGCTGTAAGTCAAAAATCCAATTAAGTGTCTACCACAGTTTTCCTGCATTTCCACTTACGTCTATGAAACCAACCTCCTATTTCTTGAAACCCAGAAGATTTTAGAATGTAAGAAATGGCAAATGTATGGTCTTTTCTCTGAAAAAAAATATATAGTCAGGTATTGAAAATAATGGGGGGATGGGGGATATTTATTCTGGTGTTACAGCCAGAAGACCCAGAAACGTCTGAATCCATATTAGATCTGCACCGTGTCCATTGGTTCACCAGTGGAAGGATTAACAACAGAAGGAACCTTAATACCATATTCTTTTAAATTGTTTGTTTTATTTTTAAATTTTAATTATTGTGGTAAAAACACTTACCATGAGAGTTACCCATATTTTCGTATGTTCTTTATTCTGAATTTGAGATGTTTTGTATAACTAATAAAAAATTTGACAGAAAGGTTGTAATCTATTAATCATTGATTGTACATGTATAAACTTAAGCACATTTAAGTTTTCTATTCAATCCCATAGAGTCATATGCATTTGTATCACATTTTTAATGTGCTATACATCTTTAATGGTCACTTAAGATGTGTTGAGAAGATGAATCATTGTAGTAAAAAGTTTATATTTTCATAGAAGGCTACCTCTTAATAATTAAAGGCAGTATGAACTGCTAAGTATCTTGGATTACATCACAGAATTTTCAAGAATGTCAGCTAGGAGATGTTGTTGTGACTCTTTAATGCTTTATAAAATTCTGTCACTCAAGCATAGATTCTTTAGCTATCAGACCTTTGGCTAAATATCAGTGATACATGACTGATTAGGAACAAAGAAAGAAAACAAGTTTAACCAAACGTTAAATGCAAGTGAAAACCCAGTGTTCTTTAACATCCTTCAGACTTGAAGAACTTAATAGGTCAAGACCATAAACAGTTTATAAGAAGCAGTTGTGTCATTGTGATGATATCATAATTGCTGGGGTCAGAAAAGATTCAAAAGATGCTTAAATACTAATCAATAATGAAGAAGAAAATATGTAATTTTGTTGATATATGTGTATTATTATCTAATAAAATTTTTAATGTATACATTAAGTAGTGTTTATTTTTCCCAAAGTATATCAGTAGTGGTATCTTATAATGCATGATGTGACATTCTAGGATAAGTTAAAATAGTGTATTAAACATAGCTTTTCCCCTCACCCAAATGGGGGAGCTCTAGTGTGGTAGGCTGGACCATATGGTAAATCTTTTTTTCCTAAGCTAGTTGGGCTAATATTCTTGCTCTGTTTCAACTTCCAATCACCAAAATGTACTTTGGTTCTTATCACCCTCAGACTTCATGATAGGAAGAGGCAGAAATACCACTGGAGCATTACCTTTAGAACAGCTGCCTCATTAGCAGAGTGGCTCCATCAGTTGCTAGAACCTAAAAATTCAGAAAAATTGCATCCTCTTTGGAGAAGACTGAGGAGGGGGTTGGATGCAAGAGGCAAGACAGGTTGAGGTAAGTGTGAGGTACAGACAATAGACAATAGAAAATATACATATTCTTAGAGATGAGAAAATTCACTGGAGTGGGCGTAATGAAACTTTAGTTGGATCTCAGAGGACAGGTTGAGTTTACATAGGTGGAAAAGCAGATGGAAGGTATTTTAAAGCCACGGAATATGTAATAGAAGAAAAGGCACCACTATGGAAAAGAAAAAACTCCTTAAGGGGGTCAAATTGGAAGTTTAGTGATGGGGAAAATGTTCATGTATGCTCAGAGAGAGTATTTTCTTAATGTAAGCTCTTGTCAGTCAGAATCCTCTACTCCACTGAAGGAAGAGCACACTGTTATTTATTTGATAAAATAAAAGTAATTAAAAGTCACTAGTTCAGAGCTAAACTGTAAGCTCTATGGAAGAAGGCACTATTTGTATTATTAAATGTGGTATACCCACATCCAATTAACACAGTGTCTGACACATTGTGGATGTTCCAAAATTATCTGTTGAATCAATTTCAGTGAGTGTCTATGTGTTCTGAGCAGCTCAACATCAAGATGCTGGTTAGGACCACATTGTGAACATGGAATCACACTCAAAGAGAGTAAAGCTGCAAAGCAGTTCATCTCCATTCATGGCACCGTGAATGACACTTAGCATTGAATAACAAACAGGTAAAATAAAAAGAATGGCCTTTAGTATTTAATAACAAAAAAATACAATAAAATATCTCCATTTTCATATCTGATGGTGATAATTTGTAGTTTTCCTTTCTTTTTTTTTTCGGAATCAGTATTACTAGAAGTTTATCTATTTTATTGATCTTTTCAAAGACCCAAATTTAGTTTTATGATTTTTCTCTAGTATGTTTTTATTTTCTATTTCACTGAGATCTGATCTTATCATATTATTTTCATTTCTCTGTCTCTTAGGATCTAACTTGCTATTTTTTCTCTTTTCCTTTAAAATGGAAACAAAGGAAAAATCTCACCAGAATAAAAGGAGCAAACAGAAATTGTCAGCATTAGGGGAGAGAGAACAGACCAGGTCCAGATACTCAGCTCCTATGAAACAAAGGGTGGGAGAGAATTTGAAGGGCTGAAAGGGTGTAGCGGGATGGGGTGGTGATGGGAGGTTTGGGGGTGAGGAGGTGGAGAATGACATGATGACAGTGGGGCAGGGTGAGGGTATCATAGACCATCTGTGTCCATGTGTGTCTGTATTTGCTAATTTCCCTTACCCAGAGAAAAAGCAAACTTTTTGCTCTGTTCAAAAGAAGTGACTGAAAGAGCATGGGGATGTCATCTTGTATCATCTCACTTCAGGCTATGGTGAATCTGGCTTTTGCTGGTCCCTGAGGACCCAGACCCAGTAGGCTATCCCAGACTATTGGTCTTCTCTGTGGCTGACACACTTAATCCTCTAAATGGGGTAGTGGTTAGCTGGTAGATTTCAGGACACTTTATTATAAATCTCTAATACCTATAGCAAACCTGTTGCCACATGATGTTAGTGGCTTCTCTGTAGTCCACTTCTGACCTCCAAGATAGGTGTCCAAACATACAGGTCAGTAAGACCCAAGCCTCAGCACAGGTAGGGCTGCTTACCTTATGTATGCAAGCTTCATCCCCTTCAACTGTCACTGAGGCTGCCTCTGCTTCTCACCTTCAGAGAAATTCAAAGTGTCTGAAAAACATGCCCAATTTACTTAGAAAACCACAACCATTTTAGAAAAACTCAAGGATTGTGTTTTGCAGTGGAATCTGAAATGCTATTTTGTGTTTTATAATTTCTCAGAGAATATTGTTCCCCTTCTGCAACCCAACAAACCCCAGCAACATTTTGTGACATCTCTTTTTTCTTTTGGATTCTTTCAACAGCCCTGCCTAAGGAATAAAGATGACGACGTGGCCATTTGGGATTGCCACCATAGGGAAGGAACTATGAGTTGGTATGCATTAGAATTCAGACTACTGTCTTCAAAGCACTCACAGTGTGCTTCTGAGAAGCTTTTAGTTCCAAAATGATACCCTCTTTGCATGACTACTGCTTTTTTAACAATAACAGCTCTAGAGCCATTTGCCATTCCTATTACTTAGGAGACCCAATTGCTGAGCATACTTTGCCTCCAAATAGCACTGAACCTCTTGTTAATTGCTGCTTCCCTTAAGCCTACCTCAGATATGCAGAAATGAGACCCTTCTCAGAAACCTCCAGAAGGAACCCAAATCTAACCAAAGAGCTTCCCTCCTCCCTCTTGGACAGCAGCAGATAGCTCCTTTGGGAGCTATGCCACTGATTTGAGTCATTAAATTTGATTCTGCCTGACTAAAACCTGGCCTCTGGTGGTCTTTGGCTAATTGAGCTTTGACAGGAATAAAGCCTGATAACTTTCGTCCCTTCATATAACATGTATCCCTCACCCTCCTACCACAGGTCATCCTGACTCTGCTCGATGTTGTCCTGATGGTATGAAGAGCTTCCATTTTTCCCATCCTTGTGTGTGCTTCTTGCTTCAGAAGCAGGAAACAAACCCTGATACACCCAGAGAATCAGAAAAATGAAAGTCAGACACTGTAATATCGGCAGGTCTTTGCAGCACTTTTCCAGCTCAGGGATCTCAATGCGTTTATACCTGCCACCAACTTTTTTGTCATTCATATCTGAGTGTGACAAGAGGGTTGAGTAATGTCATCTGAGGAAAGAGCAGGTTTTGTCATCTCTGAATCCTCAGCAGAGAGAACAAAGCACAGTATATGGAGGTGATTCAATAAATATCACTGAAGGAAAGTCCTGGTGCCTAAAATACTAAAAGTAAATAATAAGCTGGAGGAAGGGATTCAGGGGTAGATGGAAGCAGGGAAGTGGACTCTGTTTTATGTATCTACAGCTTGAAATGTGGTCCTCTGAGGCCTTTTAAGTGACACATTAGAATTTATAGTGCTTAGATAATCCCAGCTGTTTTCACACAGTTACTCCTGGTTGAGTAGCTCTGAGAAATAGACTGAAGCCAGACTTTTGTTATTTACTGCCTTTTCAGGAATTAGTGAATTTCTGCCTCTATTAACCCTGTGAATTTCACTTTCTTAAAATTATGTATTGCAGAAAATTTGTTTTCTTTCAATAGAAAACTATGTGTCATCTATAGCATATCTTTTGGATTATCAGATTCCAGCCCTGTTCATCAAAATAGTCTTTAAGCTATTTTGCAACTCTTTGTAATTTGTAAGTACAGGTATCCTCTACTTTTCAAAACTTTTCTTTACACCACTTTGCTTTATGAAAGACCTACATTAATACCTGTTTTCTCTAACTGAAAGAAACTTGAAGAGGATTTTTGCTTTTGCAACAAAAAGGTGAAAAGCAAAAATAGCATTGGTTTTGCAGTGAGCCATAATAGAAGCAGTGGGCAGCCCTGAGCAGGGAGAGCGGCACCACCAAGCTCCTTCCTGGTAACCACACTCAGCATCACAGCATTGAAACCAAGCTCCTTCCTGGGAGGACCCTGTGAGGGTTCCTGTGAAGGACCCTGTGAGGCCTTCCCAGGAACAGACCCCTGTGTCCCCCACCTCTTGTTTGTAGAAAAGCTTTAGCCTCCTAGGTCTTCCCCTATTTCCAGAGATCAAATTTACTCGGAGAAATGAGAAAATGAAGAAACAAAGGAAAACATTCAAGCAAGACAAAATATTAATAAAGTCAAGGACCTTTAATTTCTCTTAAAGGGCTATAGATAATATCCTGAGCCATAACCTTGAGTTGTTTTGCAGATACTAAAACTCCCACTAGGTGGAAGAATTTAACTGCTGACCACAGACCAGCTGGAACAAGAAGGTTGATGATGTTAACTCCTGAAATAAATACCACCCTGTTACCTCACCACCAAACTGTCAGAAGAATGTCTACAAGCTGATCAGGCATCCTGTGGCCCTCTCCCTCAACTTGCCTTTAAAATCCCTTCCCCAAAAGCCATCAGGGAGTTTGGGTCTTTTAAGCATGAGCTGACCATTCTCCTTACGTGGCCCCATGTTGAACACCTTGCAGTAAACACTGTACTTTCCTTCACTGCAACCCAGTGTCAGTAGATTGACTTTACTGCACTCTGGTGAGCAGACCCAAGTTTGCATCAGTAATAGCATTAAGCCACAATAGGTTTGAACTGTGTCTGTGAGCATCTGTGCTTTATCTTGATTTATTGTGTACATTCATTAGCAAGATATGTCTTAAGGTAATTGCTTCTTTGCTTAATGACGTTTTGGCTTACAAAAGTTTTCATAGGAATGCTCTACTTTTAGATAGAGGGGGAATCCTGTTATATATATTATAAATAAATAAATATTCATATTACTGTCTAGCAGTGATTTGACTCCTCAACCCGCTCCCACCCTGCCTGGAAAAAAACAAAAACAAAAACAGTTCCATTTGTGATTTGTTTTATCCTATTTGCAATTCATCTCAACACTTCTTTTCCCCATATACATAACTCTGTGCTGTTTTGACTTTTCCTTTGAACTGGTCATAACTTCTGCCTGGTTCCCTTATATAATATGAGTAAAATAAAAAATTTCATATGCATTTAATCACTATGAAATTTTGATTTTACCTTTTTCTGAAAATGATCTTTGAAGATATCTATTTCACAGGATTACCTGTGAGTGCCTCATACTTCATAATAATTTTGCTTTGGTCCATGATAAAGAATTGAATAACATTAGGAGATTTTTGAAGTTTCTCTGAAATTTTTCAAAATATTTACTTTATGTTCTTACTTATTTCACTTTTCTGCAAAGCAAATTCATTACACTGGAGGGAAGTGGAAATTCCACCATCTCAGCAAAGGCTACCTAATGCAGTTACTTGTAGACATGGCTTGGGGTCAAAGTTTTATGTGATCAGCTATTTTTGCTGTTTTTGTTGTTGCAGGATTCCTGTTTAGGGATACATACATCTTTATTTCTTCTCAACATCTCTTATGGTTTTGATTTATATATTTAGAACAAGAGAGTGAGATGGTCCAATTCACCTTGGTGCCTTCAGCATCCCTCTTCTCCAGATTCTTTCTCACATCATTTCAAGGTTTGTTTTCTTTCTCTAGATCTGATTCTTCATCCACTTATGAATATCAAGCCCACAGGAAAAACTTTTGTTTTCTTTCCTTTATACCTTGAAACATACAAAGTGCTAGAAATCACATTGTCTCCCCTTCCTCTGCTTCCTCACTTAGAGATAAGCCCTGCATGGAAATAAAGACCACCAAATTAGAACAAACACAGACTGTTTATTCAGAGTATGCTATAGCAAGGAAGTCAACTGCCATCACTTACATTTAGAAGAGACTCAAAGGCAGCTAGGAGAATAGGAAAATTTTATATTGAGAAACAAGGACAGCTTGAGAATGCCCTGATTGGAAATTGCTTGCACCACAAGATGCAAGAGGACAGTTAAGTGGTGCATCTTGTCTGACTGGTTTGTAAAGCACATTTATCTTTCTGTGGCTGGTCCTCAGCTGGAAACCAGGGCAAAAAATAAGAAAGCTGGCAGTCATTGACCAAGTCCTAAGTGTTCTGGGCTGATTGCTATGGAGGCTGTGGTTTGGTTTCCTAGGCTCATTGTTGTAGAAATTGTGGGTCAGAGTTATATTATCATGTACGGTCTGGCCGTTGTCCATTTGGATGTTCAATCTCTCACTGCTTAACTTCCTTTTATAATGTAAAATAATAACTATAAATCTAAAGAAATCCAGAAGAAAGACTGTCAGCAAGAATTTTGGATCCTTCCTCTTTTTTGGTGCTAAAGATTAATTTTTGTTGAGAGCCCATGGTATTAGATACTGTGTTGTGCTTTACTTACATCATCCATGTGGATCCTTGTGTAAACTTTGTCAGGAAGGTTTTTATCTTCTTTTTACAGACATGGAGACTGAAGTTCAGATATGTTAGCCAACCTGATGAATACTACATAGTTAGAAAATGGGGGTGCAAACATTTTAACCCAAATCCTAGATCTTGAAAAAAGATGTATACCAAGCTGAGTGTGTGAAGCTTGGGAAAAGACATTATTAAATTTGTATTCATATTTTTTGACTATTTTGTTAAAATAACCATGAATTGCTTTCATAATAAGAAGGTTGATCATCTAAATAAAGAACAACAGCAGCAGCAACAACAACAAAAACACTTATTCTAGTTACTCACCATATTAACGTCCCTCTGGGATGTAATTCATAAGTTATTTCATAAATTTAAATCACAAAAAGTAGTTCATCTCAGATAATAAATCCATATTAGTTATTTGAAGAGTGTTTTTTTCCTGAAGAATAGGGTATTATTTGCAAGTTAATAAGTCAAAAGGAGCAAAGGAATTGTACATTCTTAAGAGATACTTCCATCAAGTATAGTCATTTAATAAATAGTTATTCTATAAGAGAACTCTGTTGCCTTTAAATAACTGATACTATTCCTTCATCTAACCATTCATTCATCCATCCATTCATCAAATATTAAATGAGCTCCTAATATGTTTTAGACATGTTGTAAGTACCTGAGATTAAAAAAAATAAATAAAAAGCAAAGTATAGCATTTAAAAGATTTAGATTTTTCTGGCTCTTAAAATAAAATTTTCAAGAAAAAAGTAAAATCATGAGTCATACAGACAAGAAAAGATCACATTTTTAAAGATTTTATTTAACTCATTAACGAGGAAACTAGTAAGATGTTACAGCCAGTTCATTATGTTTTGGGAATATTGAAATGAGTATGCAAATAAGAAATAGAACCGGTTTTCCCTGAGAGAAAATCTGCCAATGCACAGAGTTCATTTGCCAAGTCTACAGACATGAATTATTTTGCATTTTATCAGTTATCTACAATTTATAGAGTTGTAAAATAGCTCCCATAGAATCAATATCAGATAACCAAGAAGAAAATGCTCTAGAGGGTGAATGGTTTTCCATCAAAACACAATATTTTTCCCTACATAGCAAAGAGAAACATACAGTACATAAAATAGACATTGCTATCTGCCCCCTCAATATTCTTCTCCTCTACCACCTCTCTCCCTGCTAACAGAACTCTGACTTGTTTAGGTAAATGCAGAGTTCCCTAATGCTCTCTGCATGAATGAACAAATGGTACCCTCATCATTCAGCTTGTCCAGCAGTTAGCTCAAGGCTGGCCTCAGTTTTGTCCAAGATGTAAGGGGAAGTTTTCTATGTGGAATTTCTAGGAAAGCTTTTGCATTCCTGATAAAAAGGTTTGGTGGCAACTGGCATAGTCTTTTCTCTTTTCTCTTTCCCTTTTTTGTACCTGGAATACAGATGTAACTACTGGAGTTCAGTAGCCATCTTGTGGTTATAGAGTAACTAGCATAGGAAACATATATAATACTAGCTGTATTATTCTACTCAGGCTGCTATAACAAAATGTCACAGACCAGGTGGCTTAAATGACAGACATTTATTTCTCAGAGTTGTGGAAGCTGGTAAGTTCAAGGTGATAGCTGATTTGGTTCCCGTTGAGAGTTCATTTCCTGACTTGCAGATAGCCCCCTTCTCACTGTGGTCTTAAATGAGAGCAAGCTGTTTTCCTATAAGGATATTAATCTCATCAGGAAGTCCCCACCCTCTTGACTTCATCTAAACCTAATTACCTTCCAAAGGCCCAATCTCCAAACACCATCACTTTGGAGGTTAGGGCTTGATTATATGAATTTTGGGAGAATACAATTAAGCCCATAGCAATGGCTAATGCTTATGTAGCAATTACTATGTGCCAGGTATTATTCTAAGTGATTTTCATATATTGGCCCTTTTAATCATTGCAATATCTCTTAAGATAGCTATCATTTTCATTATCTTACAAATGACAATACTGATGATATGGTTTGTGCAAGGTCACATGACTAAGAAAGAGTGGGGTTAGGATTTGAACCAAGTTTGTCTGGTGGCAGAATCTGTGTTCCTAACCATTATGTGATTTTATCCTATTACAAGAATCACAGAGACACGGACCCTAACACCTTTGAACCACTGAACCAACAACCACCAACTTCCAGACTTCTGATTATGTAAGACAACAAAACTCTATCAATTTAAGCTGCAAATAATTAAGTTCATAACTGGTAGAATCTTTCACCATTTAGTATAATTTTGCTATATTTTGGGGGTGTTGTTTAGGTTTAGGTTAAACTTAATCAGATTAAAACTTTTCTCAGATTAAAAGTCTCCTTCTTTTCCTAACTTGCTAAAAATCTGTATCATAAAAACTAACCATAGAAAAAATTTCAAATATGAGATGATTATTTTCCTCCATAGAGGATTTCATTTGTTTCCACTAGATTCCTAGGGCCACCAGTAATATGATCACCCTAATCCAGCTTCAAATGTTGAGTCTTTCCAGGCCTCTCTGTGACTGGAAGCTGGCTAACTTCCAGTTTACTGAGCCCTGGGGTGTAAACCTTTGGGTCTAACTTAAGCACAAAACTTTACTCCAAGTTTTACACCCCAGCCCTGGGAGGCTGTCACATGAGCTGCTGTCATCTCTTTTCTGGAATAATCTGGCACCTCCAGGGCTGAAGCTTTCTCAACACCACTCTATCCTTCTGCATCTTCTGCATCTTGGCTCATTTACTCTTCACAACTCTTTTAGCTCTTCAAGACCCTCAAGTAGATTTTTTTCAAGTTCCCACCTTTCTAATTGCCCTTAGAAGAAAAGTTGTATGAAGTACCATTATTGGAGAAGGTACAAGTCCTTCTCTTCCCTTTTTCCTTACATTTCAGCTGCCTTGATATCAACACCTTCCATACTTCTGAGGTTACCATTTTCTTTAATATTATGATAGCATAGCTCAAAGTCACATCCCCTGTGGTAAGTAAAGCCCCTCTCAATATTTCTATAACTTTTGGAGGTAGGAGGGCCTCTGATTTTCTTTTTTTTTGTCTTTGCTACAACCTGTATCCCTGTTGCCACACAATACATCTCTATTCATCCTGCAAAGTGCCATGAATGCAAAGCTTTGGGTGTCTTCACTTGTTACCAAATAAATGAGTAATAAATGAAAATATATTAAAAGGCCCATTGAAGCATCACAAATACAGATCAACGTAGTTTAACAGTAGACTTGAGTGTCTTTAAAGTTCTTTCATCCCCTCTTCCATGTGGAATTTCTCACTTGCCTTCTCCTCAGTCATTTTTCCCAACCCCACTCTATACACTCCATCCCCCACCTCCTTATCCCACCCCATAACTTCCCATGTTGCTCTGGCCTTCCTTCTCCTTCCCACAGCTCTGTGGTTGCTTGACTGTTTTCTTCTCAAAGCTGTCAAATCTCCAAAATCCTGTTTACTACTAATGGAGAACAGTTTAAATCTCTCTCCAGCCACTATTTTAAACTAAGTTCAGGTCCAACCTTATGTTAAATGATAATTTTAAGAAAAAGGCAAACTTCACTTTCATACAGATATCAAATTTAACACATTTTACAGATTTTAGTTAATTCATATAACATAAAGGAAGTGGCTCAGAGTAAATGTCAAAAAGCACAAACATATAGAGTAAAGGAATCAAATTGCAAACGGAGGCAAAATAACTCTTCCACAGTGGGGAGAGAAGTCAATGGAAACTCTCCTGGACAAGACCAAATTTGCATATCCTTCAGTTACCTGCAATTTGAAAAGAGGTACAGAAAGTAGCTCAGAGACAATGAACAAGCCTGGAACCAGACTGCCCAGAAGGATGTGCTCTGGACCAAACATAGTTTTTCAAAGAAGTGAAAAAAATGTTTCTATACTTAGCTTATCCAAAAATTCATTAAGGGGCCCACACTGCTGAACAGAATGTCATCAAAACTTGGGGTCAGGCTTCCCTGGTGGTGCAGTGGTTGAGCGTCTGCCTGCCGATGCAGGGAACACAGGTTCGTGCCCCGGTCCGGGAAGATCCCACATGCTGCGAAGCGGCTGGGCCCATGATCTGTGGCCGCTGAGCCTGCGCGTCCGGAGCCTGTGCTCTGCAACGGAAGAGGCCACAACAGTGAGAGACTCGGGTACCGCAAAAAAAAAAAAAAAAAAAAAAAATTGGGGTCCTCCCTCTGAGAGTCAAAGCATTCTCCAGTGCTCTTAAGTTACACTAATGAGTGCTCTTAGATTATACTTTCTCCTTTCCTATGATCAAACTGGGAGGCAGTATCTGAGCATCAACAAAGCAATATGACAATTTAGACTATTTTTTCAGTGAAGGCCTACAGAGGTCATTTCCTCTTTTCTGTCTCAGCTGAATTGTGTAAAATATACCAGCTGTCTCTTCCCATTGCCTCTTGAATGAGGTCTCCACTGACATCCCCTTCCCTGGCTATGGTGTCTTTCACCCTCAGTGATTCATTTCAACCCATTAAATGTTGGCACAGATGATATTAATAGCCAAGGTCAAGACTTTTAATTTCTTGCCTTTTAAGGAAATGTTTCAGTATTTAAAGCAATAGTAAGATTGTGGAATATCAGAACCAGAAGGGGCTCTAGAAAGTGTCTACTTTAATTTTATATTTTACAAATGAGGACAAAGTGGCCCCAGAAGGGAAGTGACCTGCCATCCAAGGTCACACTGAGGGGTGATAGCACAACAGGAGCTGGAACACAGGAATGCCATGCTGGCATTCAGTTTTTTGTTTTTTGACAGCTTTACCAGAACCAGCCATCTAAGTTCCTTTGGTTTGTCCTATAAGTCCTCTGTCTTCCCCACCACAGGGACTTTTCTCTTACTCTTAATGTCCATGGATTTGTATGCTAATTCCCAGTTAAATAAGGAACTGATCATGGACAAAGCTCTTTCTACTTCTAACAATTATTTTGGCTTAAATATAAGACTCTTGAAAAGCCCATCACAGTTAAAAGAATACATTTCTTATTGTAGAATAACAGTCTTTGTGGATAATTTAAAACATTCCACAAGTCTTTGATATTCCAGCCATCAAGAGGTGAAGTTTAATTCCCCTCTCTTGAACATGGGCTTCAATGACTCAATTCTTCTAAAGATTATGAAACTGAGCAGGACCCTTGGGGCCCTTCCAGTTATGAAAGACCCTCTGTGTCCCCTGTTGCTTATTTGTAGAAAAAGGCTTTAGTCTCCTAGGCCTTTCCTGAGTTCCAAAGAACAGAATCAAGAAGTTACTAATTAGTAAGTGAGGGAATGCAGAGACAAAGGAAAACCAATTAAACAAGAAAACTAATGATGGTTTAAATACTAGTTCAGTGATAAAACAGAGTCCTAGTTCCTCCTCAAGGGATATACATAACCATCTGATGCATGTCTTTGAGTTGTACTGCAGAAACCGATACCCACAACCAGGATGAGGATGGTGACTATATGCTAACCACAAGTACGTAGATCCCAGAATGACTGGAACCAGAAAGTTGATGATTAAGATTCCTAAAACATCACCTTGTTACCTCACCATCAACCAATCAGAAGAAAGTCTACTAGCTACAATCCTCTCTCCAAATGTTGCCTTTAACCCTTTCCCTAAAAGTCATCTGGGAGTTTGGGTTTTGGGGGTATTTACTGCCCATTTTCCTTGCTCGACACCCTGCAATAAATGATGTACTTTCCTTCACCACAACCTGGGATCAGTTTATTGGCTTTGCTGTGCAGTGGGTGAGTGAACCCAGGTTTGGTTCAGTAACAATTTGAATGCACTGGAAGTGACAATGCTGACTTCTGATACTGAGTACTAGAAGGCCATACACCTTCTACCTGAATCTCTCTCAGAACAAGTGCATTTGCAGTCCAGTACTTCCATGTAAGAAGTCAGCTACGCTGCAGCTGCCCTGCTGGAAAGACCACGCTGAGAGACCACCCAGAGATTTCTGAGGCACCCTAGCTCTTTCAGCCTCCAGATATCTGAAACTTTTCACACAAGTGAAAAGACTTCAGAATGATTCAGATTCTAAGCAGGAACTGTCTAAGTCTGGTCAACACCCAGAACTGTGAAAGATGATAATAAACAGACAGCTCTTGTAGTTTCAGTTTGGGATGGCTTGTTAGTAGTATTAGAAAACTTGAACAGCCTCTTTGAGAGGCAATGGAAAAGTTGGGCCTTGAAAACCTCAATCTAGACATAAGATTGTTAAGGTACAGAGGAGTCCCTAGTCAATCAGCATGCCGTGCCTATTTATTGACTGCATGTATAAGAGCTCATTATAGTAATTCACTTTTCAACAGGAAAGACTGAACTGATAATAAAATTCAGTTGCTCACTAAACATAAGTCCCTATTTCCCAGGGTGACCTTCACTGACAGTGAAGGCATTTTCCCCATTGCTTGGTGGAGTTTTATACAGGAGCTGTACAATGAAAGAGAGCACACTTGCCTATGAAATCTTTGCATGACACAATTTGCACACCTTTAAAAGCTGAGGATGGTCGGAGTTTTGATATAAAAACACATCAATAATTTTACAGATGGAAGCTGATTCAGGTAGGTGAAGTAGTTTGTCTGAGGTCTCTCAATATTCCCACTGAACAAGGATTTGAATGCCCAGACCTTTCTTGTTTTCCTCTCAATAGACATCAAAGGTTCAGGTTCCTGTATTTTCGGGATCCCCCAAAGCTATAAACCATCAGGAAGCTTCAAATCTCCTTTTAAAAATAGTCTTCAAATTGTAAAAACAGCAATCAGACTGGAGAAGCTCCTCTACGTTTCTTTGTTTCTTTGTACATTTACCAAATATTTATTTATTTTATAGACATTTCTAGAATTGGGCACTTAAATACTGGATTTCCCTCCCAGAAGGGGCATAGATCTGTTCTAGGACCTGCAAAGCACCCTGTGGTGAGCGGGCATTCGACAATTAAGGGATATTTTCTTAATAATAATGTTTTCATATGGAAAAAACTGACAAGTCTTTAAATATGATAAGAGGCAGGGCTCTCTGATTTGGAGCTATAGGGTCAATATATTTCATTGTAATTACTTCTCTATATCCAGTGAAGATAAACAGTGCCAGTCCTCAGCAAAATTGTGAGGTCTCTCTGTCAGTCCCAGTGTCCTCCTTATGCACATTTTTAATCTTTTAGCTCTCTTCTCTCACACTTCAAGCCTCCAAAGCTTTCCCACTCTTCTCTCCTACATTCTCTGCCATTTTGGTTGTCCCCCAAATATCCATTTTTTCCTCTTCTTTGTGTAGCAAGTTTGTTACATAAATGGCAATAATATGTCCCCAACTTCAGGGAGACTCTAATTGAACTAAACTAGCTGCAGTAATTGAATCTTCCAGACACAGTGATAAATTCCGTGTTTATTGGAAGAAGCATTCTTTCCCCAAAACTATGAGCAAGGAAAATGTTGTACCAGTTACTTTCAGCATTCACCTTATAAAGCTGGTTGGTGAATGAGGCCAATACACTGAAAAGAGCAGTCAAGAAAATAGTAGAGAAACAAAGACAGAGTCCTAATAAAACTACTCCTGAAGGCATCCCTAATCTCTGGGATTTTTAGTTATGTGATCACTTATTGTGTAAGTCAATATGAATTGTTTTGTTTTCCTAGCAACCAAAAGCATCTCTAGAATCAGTGATAGGTATTACATCTCTGCCCTTTCAAGATCCAGTGGAGGTTCAATTCTGATAATATGGCAAAGTACATTGTTTAAACCAACCCACTGAAGAAAAACAACTAAAAATGCCAAATAATCTATTAAAAAAATCTTCCTAAAACTATCAAACAGATTGCAACATGGTTAGAAATTGTTAGGACAAAATCTAAATGAAATCTGGAACCCAAGCATTTAAGCCATTTTTGTCCTGAGGACATTTGCAAACGAGGAAAACCTGAGCATGCGTTGTGTACACTTCTTTGGGCATGACTACAGAATTCACGAAGGCTGAATAAGCCCTTCACAGTCAAGGACCCTCTTCAGGTGAAGGTCTAATAGGAGACCCCACTTCTTTAAAGATAGAACCACATAAACCTCATGACTACAGAATTCATGAAGGCTGAATAAGTCCTTCACAGTCAAGGGCCCTCTTCAGGTGAAGGTCTAATAGGACACCCCACTTCTTTAAAGACAGAACCACATAAACCTACAACTTAGGGTAAGGGAGAACCAGAAGTAAACTCCCATTCACCCTCTACCTTGAGGAAGTTGCAAAAAAAAAAAATGTTCTTTGGTATTGAAGAGAATGGGAGTATGACATTTGCTGAGAAGTGGGAACCAGAGCTGGCCCTCATCTGGATTTGCAGACCAAATTCTTATCGCTTGGGTTATCCCCTCCCAAAAAACCAAAAGCAACTTTCCACAGGGTTCTAGAATAGAATGAGACAGTAGGGATGACAGTTAAGCATGAACATTTGTGAAGAAGGTGGTTTCTGGTCTGGACATTAAGAACAAGGCATGGTGGCCGAGGCTTCTTATAGAGAAGTAGCTCCACACGGGCAGACCTGGTGTGGCCAATCATTCTGTGATGGAACACTCCTTGTCCTTTGTCAGTCTTGCTGGTCATTGCCCATTTCTGATGACCCAGTAAGGGTGGGAAATGGCTAGCCATAAAGGACCAGTCTGCCCTCACATATTCCAAGATAAGACTAGTCTTCATTCTCCCTCCTCACTCCCATAAATTTGCAGATGATTGGAATGATTCCCTTGCCCACCAGTCTCTGTAAATCTTCAGGTCCCTTTCTTCTTATTTAAAATGTTCATCACTAATGAACTTTACTCCTATCCCAATAACCTGAATAAAACTATTTATCCAATGAATCTTGTCTTTCACAAGCGGTAAGTAGACTGGCTCTACAATTGATGTGAATAAATTATATTTGGATTTTTGAAACATATGGCCATTTTCTCGAAGAATGGGCTCATAGCTAGGAATAAAGTACCTCTTGTGTAGATGGTAAAGGATATGTTTGTTAGAGGTAGGTTGATCTAATCAAAAGGACAAATCTTTCAAATAAACCTATATTCTTATTTGAACAGAGAGTATCAGGTTTGAAATGAAAAGGAGTGAAAAGAATAAAAAAGATAAATTGGAAAGTGCATGTACTTGGAATCAGGCCAGCATTTGAATATCAGCTTCTGCAGCTGACTCTCTGTGTGAATTGGCGTGAGCTTGGTCTAACTGCTGTTCCCAGCGGATACTGCTTTTTCTCATCTGGTTGAATCTTGACTGTCGGTCAAGCCACACATCTTCTTCTTTTAGGCTTTTTCTGTGTTAGTGGGTGTTTCTGGTTCCAGTCCATGGCCCTCTCCATCTCTCCTTCTCAATATAGCTGTAAGCTGTCATGATTTGCCACTGAAACCCGTGCTGTGACAATAAATTATTTAAAGGTAATGTGTGAATAAAGAGATGTGGAAATACAGTCTTATCAGGAATGAGTAACCTTATATTCATCTTCTTCTCTTCTTTGACAGGGAGACTAGATGGGTAGACACAGATATGTGGTCAAAACTAGGGCTCCACCCTCATCAAGGCATTTGGCAATGATATTATGGATGTAATGGAGGTGTAAGGAATGGATATGAACTAGCAAAAAATATTTTGAAAAGACAGTAATATAGAATAAACTGTGTTTCAATTGAAAACTATGCATAGTCTACAAATGGCATCTCCGTTTTATCTACAAATGATACAACCCTTCTGGATAATCAGATTCCAGTCTTTTATAGTCTTTAGGCTATTTTATGACTCCTTGTAAGTTGCTAGTCATGCAAATTCTGTCTTCTCCAGTAGAGTTTTGATTGACTTCCCTACCTCTGGTAGAAAAAAACAGTTCTGCCTCCATTTACAATTCAATTCCTTTACTCCATATATACAATATTTGCCCTTTTTATCTTCTCCTTTGAACTGATTATAACATCTGCCTAGTTCTCTCATTAAATGAGTAAAATAATGATTTTTGATATATATATATATAAATATTTTAAATGTGTTCATTTGTATATCAGTTTGAGAGTCATGATTTTCTCTTTTTCTGAAAATTATCTTTTAACACTAATGAGAACTGAAACCAATGATACTATATTAAACAATATTGGGACGAGGATCACTTTCCCATGTCTGTAGTCAACTAGTGAGGCCAGAAAATATCTGCTCCTGGAAGATAATTAAAATTGCTTATTTATAAAGGCTAGTAGAGTGTTTTTCAAAGGTCCCTTGAAGACCCAATACCCACTAGCCCACCTATCCAAACTGTACATCAGTACTCTACCTTGCTAGACTTGACCACAGATTATCCAGCCCAGGCCTTAAGAATCCAATAAATATACTTCCCTACATTCCTCCTTTTGGGAAACCACTAGTTCTGTTAAAGATATGCTCTCCCTTGCTGCAGTAAGTTTAAAATCTCTCTTTTACCTAATTAGCAAATTTTCTTTGTAGTCTATGTGTGTGCATGGTGTGTGTAGTAAGGTGAAGGAGATTGACAACAGGAATTATGACCATCAGCTGCTTCTACCAGATGATATGTGCTAGTGCCCAATTTGGGATTATAGAGTCAAGTCGACTTTTTTTTTTTTTTTTTAGCAGAAATCTTGTCACGTCTGCACTCCACACTAGGGATCCAGATTAGGATTTGTCAATGTGGACCAAAGTGTTGCACATATATTAGGTGTCCAAAAAGTATTTGAAAGTATTTGCAAATGGTAAAAACTCTTTTTTTTTCCTAAAAAGCCAGTAATTTGAGAAGAAGTTTAAATTAAAAAAAAAAATCAGATATACTTACAGGCTCATATGAATAAAAAATAAGTACTTATTATATATGCAAGTGAATTCATTATATTTAAATGTGCAGAGGAAATAAAGTTCATTTATGTCTTCTAACTGAAATGATCTGATCTTTTCCCGGAGTCCCCTACCACAGGGTGTAGGAAAGAGGTGGGGAGAAATATTTAGCCCTATGTATTAATCTTAGTTCAGCCTCATAAACTGAATCTTGTCTTTAAAATAACTCAGTCCATTTTGGATTGGTGTGGTATGGGATGGGAGGAGGAGAATTTTGTTTCTGTAGCAATAGGATGGGGTTCTTTATATTCTCTCTTGTCTCTCTTGCAGAATAGCTAGCTTTGGCAATGCCCGGAGCCCTGCACTGTGTACCCCTCCAGCTCCCATTACCCAGAGAAAGTGACAACCTGTAACATCTCTTCTAGAGGCTCCCAGCAGCCCTCCCTCACCCTCCCGTATTCTCAGGGGAGCAGTCACTTGTCCCCAAATTCTCTTCCCTCCAATACTAATCCTAGTATTTCTATGTCTTCCCTCTCCCCTCTGAAGGTCCTGACTGCAGAGGAGAGGAAATGAAGCTTTACCTCCTCAGTTCCTTTATTTTCTCCTTACAGTTAGCAGAGCTCAGAAGGCTTTGCTTCAGCTTCCTATCAACCCAGGACTTCCTTAATGTAAAATCTAAGGACAAATTCAAAACCAAGGGCATGCAACAACTTTTCAAGAGGACATGTACACAAAGTATTTGAGAGAATAAATTTCCAGGCTCTTCATTTCTTTTAGGTACTCTTCAAATCTGACCTGCCTAAGGATGCATTCATGGTTTTTTTTAAATTTAATTTTACCTTTTTCAGTCTCCTCTCTCATTTTAGTAAAGAAAACCACTCATTTCCCCATCAGTAACCTTACCATTGCCTCCCAGTGTGAAACTCTCCAGCACACTGAACTAAGAGTGGATTACAACTAACTGAGCTACAAGACAGGCTCTATTTAAGAAGATGTTTTTAACGTAGTCTGAAGACAAGAGGGGAAAGAAAAAAACTTTAGAGGAAATCAGTGCCTCTGCCACCTACATCTACACAAACATTAAACATAGCCTAACTCCTAGCCAGATAACATAAAATCTCCCACATGCTCAAAATATTTGATGAAGGAAAACAAAGAGGATAATGTGTTGATTAAATGAACATGTGCATAAAAGCAGCTGAAAAACCTAACTTTCTTCCATGATTCAGGTACTTCACATAAATTATTGTAATCCCACAGCAGACCCCCATGTATCCTGGACTTTAGAAATCAGAAAATTGAAACCAGACAACATAAGGCGTAAGACCAGCAGTTGGTAGGGCTCCGAGCCCTGCCAAGCCAGCCAGCTCCACCAGAGCAAGCTGCCTCCAGTGTCTAAGGCTTACCTCACCCATCCTGATAGCAGGAAGTGGAGGGACAGAAGCAAAAAGCCCATGAGAATCTGAGCTTCCTATTATAAGCCACATACTGGAGTCTTCATGAATTTCAACCAATTTCTGAAAGACCAGTGAGAAATGAATGTTTACAGCTATGGAGTAACAACAGGGACACAGAGATACTTTCATTCAGAACATTTCTGACCATGTAAAATGTTTTACCAATTAGTTTCCTTCAGTGAATGAATGAATGGAACACTAGTTTCAACTGTTAAACAGGTGCAGCACTACAGGGAGAATACAGAGGCCACTCAGTTGCCCTCATAGACCTGAGCAACATGGTACAAATTATAGGTCTGAAAACTGCCTTGGTGGCAAGAAGTATGTAAATGGTTTATGCATATGAGTGTTTATATGCATATCCAAAATTTTCTGTGAGTAAAACTTTAAAGTTTTTTTTTTTTTACAGTGTACTATCAAAGGGACCTTCAAGATGGTGGAGGAGTAAGCCGTGGAGATCACTTTCCTCTCCACAAGTACACCAAAAATACATCTACATGTGGAACAACTCCTATAGAACACCTACTGAATGTTGGCAGAAGACCTCAGACTTCCTAAAAGGCAATAAAATCCCCACATACATGGGTAGGGCAAAAGAAAAATACAGAGACAAAAGAATAGGGACAGGACCTGCACCTCTGGGAGGGAGCTGTGAAGGAGGAAAAGTTTCCACACACTACGAAGCCCCTTCGTGGGCAGAGACTGCGGGTGGCAGGGGGGGGAAGCTTCAGAGCCATGGAGGAGAGCACAGCCACCGGGGTGCGGAGGGCAAAGTGGAGAGATTCCCGCACAGAGAATCAGTGCCGACCAGCACTCACCAGCCCGATAGGCTTGTTTGCTCACTAACCAGGGCAGGTGGGCGCTGGGAGCTGATGCTCAGGCTTCAGAGGTCCGAGCCCAGGGAGAGGACTGGGGTTGGTTGTGTGAAGACAGCCTGAGGGGGCTAGTGAACCACTGCTAGCCAGGAGGGAGTCCAGGAAAAAGTCTGGACCTGCCAAGAGGCAAGAGACCATTGTTTTGGGGTGCATGAGGAGAAGGGATTCCTTCCCCCATGTCCACAGAAGACAGAGCACCACCTAAGTAAGCTCCAGAGATGGGCACAAGCTGCGGCTATCAACTCAGACCCCAAAGATGGCCATGAAGTGCTAATGCTGCTGCTGCCACCAAGAAGCCTCTGTGCAGGCACAGGTGACTATCCACACCTCCCTTCCTGGAAGCCTGTGCAGCCCGCCACAACCAGGGTCCCGTGATCCAGGGACAACTTCCCTGGAGAACACAGGGAGCACCTCAGGCTGTTGCAATATCAAGCTGGCCTCTGCCGCTACAGACTCACCCTGTGTTCCAATTATGACTACCATACTCTTCCCTCCCCTTGGCCTGAGTGAGCAAGGGCAGCCTAATTAGCCACTGCTTAAACCCCCTCTTGTCTGGGAGAGGAACAGATGCCTGAGGGCAACCTACAAGCAGAGGTGGGACCAAAATGAAAGTTAAACCAGGAGCTGTGCAAACAAAGAAGAGAAAGGAAAATTTCTCCATGCAGCGTCAGGAGCAGCAGATGAAATCCCCACAATCAACTTGATATACCCTGCATCTGTGAAATGCATGAATAGACAATGAATCATCTCAAAATTGAGGCAGTGGATTCTGGGAGCAACGGTAGACTTGGGGTTTGCTGTCTGTGACTGATTTGTTTCTAATTTTTATGCTTACCTTAGTTTAGATTTAGCACTTGTTATCACTAGTGGATTTCTTATTGGTTTAGTTGCTCTCTTTTTTTTAAATTTTATATTTTTTCCTTTAATAATTTTTAAATATTTTATTTTATTTTATTTTATTTTATTTTATTTCTTTTTTGTCTCCCCTTTCTTCTGAGCTGTGTGCCTGACAGTGTCTTAGTACTCCAGCCGTGTGTCAGGCCTCAGCCTCTGAGGTGGGAGAGCTGAGTTCAGGACATTGGACCACCAGAGACCTCTACCCCACATAATATCAATTGGCAAGAGCTCTCCCAGAGATTGACATCTCAACGTTAAGACCCAGCTCCACCCAATGGCCAGCAAGCTCCAGTGCTGGATGCACCATGCCAAACAACTAGCAAGACAGGAACACAACACCACCCACTAGCAGAGGGGCTACCTAAAATTATACTGAGTTCACAGACACCCCAAAACACATCACCAAACGTACCCCTGCCCACCAGAAAGACAAGATCCAGCCCCACCCACCAGAACACAGGCACCAGTCCCCTTCACCAAGCAAGCCTAAACAAGCCACTGAACCAATCCCACACACTGGGAGCAGACACCAAAAACAATGGGAAATACGCACCTGCAGCCTGCAAAAAAGAGACCCCAAACACAGTAAGTTAAATAAAATGAGGAGACAGAGAAATATGTAACAGATGAATGAGCAAAATAAAAACACACCAGATGAAGCAAATGAAGAGGAAATAGGCAGTCTACCTGAAAAAAGAATTCAGAGTAATGATAATAAATGTGATCCACAATCTTTGAAATAGAATGGAGAAAATACAAGAAATTTTTAATAAGGACCTAGAAGAAGTAAAGAGCAAACAAACAATGAAGAACAACACAATAAATGAAATAAAAATTCCCCACGAGGAATCAATAGCAGAATAACTGAGGCAGAAGAACAGATAAGTAACCTAGAAGATAAAATAATGGAAAAAACTACTGCAGATCAGAAAAAAGAAAAAAGAATGAAAAGAACTGAGGACAGTCGCAGAGACTGCGGGGACAACATTAAATGCACAAACATTCGAATAATAGGGGTAGAAGAAGAAGAAGAGGAAAAGAAAAGGACTGAGAAAATATTTGAAGAGATTATAGTTGAAAACTTCCCTAAAATGGAAAAGGAAGTAGTCAATAAAGTCCAGGAAGCACAGAGAGTCCAATACAGGATAAATCCAAGCAGAAACATGCCAAGACACATATTAATCAATCTATCAAAAATTAAATACAAAGAAAAATATTAAAAGCAGCAAGGGAAAAACAACAAATAACATACAAGGGAATCCCCATAAGTTTAACAGCCAATCTTTCAGCAGAAACTCTGCAAACCAGAAGGGAGTGACCACACATCTTTAAAGTGCTGAAAGGGAAAAACCTACAACCAAGATTACTCTACACAACAGGAGTCTCATTCACATTTGACAGAGAAATTAAAACCTTTACAGACAAGCAAAAATTAAAAGAATTCAGCACCACCAAACCAGCTTTACAGCAAATGCTAAAGGAACTTCTCTAGGCAGGAAAAAAAAGAGAAGGAAAAGACCTACAATAACAAACCCAAAACAATTAAGAAAATGGTAGTAGGAACATACATATCGATAACTACCTTAAATGTAAATGCATTAAATGCTCCAACCAAGAGACATAGACTGGCTGAATGGATACAAAAACAAGACACGTATGTATTCTGTCTACAAGAGACACACTTCAGACCTAGGGACACAAAGTGTCAGACATAGGGACTGAAAGTGAGGGGATGGAAAAAGATATTCCATGAAAATGGAAATCAAAATAAAACTGGACTAGCAATTTTCATATCAGACAAAATAGACTTTAAAATAAAAACTATGACAAGAGACAAAGAAGGACACTACATATGATCAAGGGATCAATCCAAGAAGACATAACAACTATAAATATTTATGCACCCAACATAAGAGCACCTCTATATATAAGGCAAATTCTAACAGCCACAAAAGGGGAAATTCATAGTAGCACAATAACAGTAGGGGACTTTAACACCCTACTTTCACTAATGGACAGATCATCCAAAATGGAAATAGATAAGGAAACACAAGCTTTAAATGACATATTATACAGGATGTACTTAATTGATATTTATAGGACATTCCATCCAAAAACAACAGAATACACTTTCTTCTCAAGTGCTCATGGAATATTCTCCAGGACAGATCATATCTTGGGTCACAAATCAAGCCTCGGTAAATTCAAGAAAATTGAAATAATGTCAAGTTTCTTTTCTGACCATGATGCTAGGAGACTAGATATCAGTTACAGAAAAAAAAAAAAACAAACTGTAAAAAATACAAACACATGGAGGCTAAACAATATACTACTAAATAACCAAGAGATCACTGAAGAAAACCAAGAGGAAATTTAAAAATACCTAGAAACAGGGCTTCCCTGGTGGCGCAGTTGTTGAGAGTCCACCTGCCAATGCAGGGGACACGGGTTCATGCCCTGGTCTGGGAAAATCCCACATGCCACGGAGTGGCTGGGCCTGTGAGCCATGGCTGCTGAGCCTGCGTGTCCAGAGCCTGTGCTCTGCAACAAGAGAGGCCACAACAGTGAGAGGCCCATGTATCACAAAAAAAAAAAAAAAAAAGAAACCCTAGAAACAAATAACAATGAATATATGATGACCCAAAACCTATGGGATGCAGCAAAAGCAGTTTTAGAAGGGAAGATTATATAAAATCCTACCTCAAGAAACAAGAAAATCTCAAATAAACAACCTAAACTTACATGTAAAGCAATTAGAGAAAGAAGAACAAAAAACCCAAAGTTAACAGAAGGAAAGAAATCATAAAATTCAGATGAGAAATAAATGTAAAAGAATGAAGTAAACAATAGCAAAGATCAATAAAACTAAAAGCTGGTTCTTTGAGAAGAGAAACAAAATTGACAAACCATTAGCCAGACTCATCAAGAAAGAAAGGGAGAAGACTCAAATCAACAGAAAAAAAATGAAAAAGGAGAAGTAATAACCAACACTGCAGAAATAGAAAGGATCAAGAGATATTACTACAAGCAACTATCTGCCAATAAAATGGACAACCTGGAAGAAATGGACAAATTCTTAGAAAAACACAACCATCCAAGACTGAACTAGGAAGAAATAGAAAATATGAACAGACCAATCACAAACACTGAAATTGAAACTGTTTGAAAATCTTCCAAAAAACAAAGTTCCAGGACCAGATGGCTTCACAGGTGACTTCTATCAAACATTTAGAAAAGAGCTAACACCTATCCTTCTCAAACTCTTCCAAAATATAGCAGGGAGGAACACTCTCAAACTTATTCTAAGAGGCCTCCATCACCCAGATACCAAAACCAGCCAAAGATGTCACAAATAAAGAAAACTACAGGCCAATATCACTGATGGACATAGATGCAAAAATCCTCAACAAAATACTAGCAAACAGAATCCAACAGCACATTAAATGTATCATACAACGTGATCAAGTGGGGTTTATGCCAAGAATACAAGGAGTCTTAAATATATGCAAAACAATCAATGTGATACACCATATTAAAAAATTGAAAGAGAAAATCCATATGATAATTTCAATAGATGCAGGAAAACCTTTTGACAAAATTCAACACTCATTTATGATAAAAACCCTCCAGAAAGTAAGCATAGAGGGAACTTACCTCAACATAATAAATGACATATATGACAAACCCACAGCCAAAATCACTCTCAATGGTGAAAAATTGAAACCATTTCCTCTAAGATCAGGAACACAACAAGGTTGCCCACTCTCACCACTGTTATTCAACATAGTTTTGGAAGTTTTAGCCACAGCAATCAGAGAAGAAAAAGAAATAAAAGGAATTGAAATCAGAAAAGAAGTAAAACTGTCACTGTTTGCAGATGACATGATACTATACATAGAGAATCCTAAAGATGCTACCAGAAAACTACTAGAGCTAATCAATGAATTTGGTAAAATGGCAGGATGTAAAATTAATGCACAGAAATCCCTTGCATTCCTATAAATTAATGATGAAACACCTGAAAGAGAAATTAAGGAAGCACTCCCATTTACCATTGCAACAAAAAGAATAAAATACCTAGGAATAAACCGACTTAAGGAGACAAAAGTCCTGTATGCAGAAAATTATAAGACACTGAAGAAAGAAATTAAAGACGATACAAACAGATGGAGAGATATACCATGTTCTTGGATTGGAAGAATCAACATTGTGAAAATGACTACACTACCCAAAGCAATCTACAGAGTCAATGCAATCCCTATGAAACTACCAATAGCATTTTTCACAGAACTAGAACAAAAAATTTCACAATTTGTATGGAAACAAAAAAGACACCGAATAGCAAAAGTGATCTTGAGAAAGAAAAATGGAGTTGTAGGAATCAGACTCCCTGACTTTAGACTATACTACAAAGCTACAGTAATCAAGACAGTATGGTACTGGCACAAAAATAGGAATATACATCAATGGAACAGGGTAGGAAGCCCAGAGACAAACCCAAGCACATATGGTCACCTTATCTTTGATAAAGGAGGCAAGAATATACAATGGAGAAAACGTAGCCTCTTCAATAAATGGTCCTGGGAAAACTTGACAGCTACATGTAAAAGAATGAAATTAGAACACTTCCTAACACCATACACAAAAGTACACTCAAAATTGATTAAGGACCTAAATGTAAGGCCAGGCACTATACAACTCTTAGAGTTAAATTTAGACAGAACACTCTATGACATGAATAACATCAAGATCCCTTTTGACCCACCTTCTAGAGAAATGGAAATAAAAACAAAAATAAACAAATGGGACCTAATGAAGCTAAAAGCTTTTGCACAGCAAAGGAAACCATAAGCAAGATGAAAAGACAACCCTCAGAGTGGGAAAAAATATTTTCAAATGAAGCAACTGACAAAGGATTAATCTCCAAAATATACAAGCAGCTCATGTAGCTTAATATCAAAAAACAAAAAACCCAACCCAAAAATGGGCAAAAAACCTGCAAAGACATTTCTCCAAAGACAATATACAGATTGTCAACAAACACATGAAAGGATGCTCAACATCATTAATCATTAGATAAATGCAAATCAAAACCACAGTGAGGTATCACCTCACTCCTGTCAGAATGTCCATCATCAAAAAATCTAGAAACAATAAATGCTGGAGAGGGTGTGGAGAAAAGAGAACCCTCCTACACTGTTGGTGGGAATGTACATTGATACAGCCACTATGAAGAACAGTATGGAGGTTCCTTAAAAAACTAAAAATAGAACTACCATATGACCCATCAATCCAACTACTGGATAGATACCTTGAGAAAGCCATAATTCAAAAAGAGACATGTACCACAATGTTCATTGCAGCACACTTTACAATAACCAGGACATGGAAGCAACCTAAGTATCCATCGGCAGATGAATGAATAAAGAAGATGTGTCACATATATACAATGGAATATTACTCAGCCATAAAAAGAAACGAAATTGAGTTATTTGTAGTGAGGTGGATGGACCTAGAGTCTATCATACAGAGTGAAGTAAGTCAGAAAGAGAAAAACAAATACCGTATGCTAGCACATATATATGGAATCTAAAAGAAAAAAGAAATGGTTCTGATGAACCTAGTGGCAGGACTGGAATAAAGACATAGACATAGAAAATGGACTTGAGGATACGGGGAATGGGAAGGGTAAGATGGGAAGAAGTGAGAGAGTAGAATTGACATATATACACTACCAAATGTAAAATACATAGCTAGTGGGAAGCAGCTGCATAGCACAGGGATATCAGCTCGGTGTTTTGTGACCACCTAAAGGGTTGGAACAGGGAGAGTGGGAGGGAGATGCAAGAAGGATAGGATATGACGACATATGCATACATATAGCTGATTCACTTTGTTATAGAGCAGAAACAAATGCAACATTGTAAAGCAATTATACTCCAATAAAGGTGTTAAAAAAAAAAAAGTGAACTACCAGAATCTTCCAAAACAGTTTAGCATCTGCTCAAGTACAGAAAGTCTTGTATCATTTTTTAAAGGAACATGATATTTTTATTGAAGTATAATTGACTTACAATATTATATTAATTTCAGGCATACAACATTGTGATTAAATATTTTTTATAAATTATACTCCATTTAAAGCTATTGGAAAATATTGCCTATATTCCCTGTACTGTACAATATATCATTGTAGCTTATTTCTTTAATACACAGTGGTTTGTACCTCTTAATGATCTCCTAACCCTATCCTGCCCTTCCTCTCTTCCCTCTCCCTACTGTAACCACTAGTTTGTTCTCTATATTTGTGAGTCTGTTTCTGTTTTGTTATACTCATGTATCTGTTTTATTTTTTTAGATTCCATATATAAGTGATAACATAAAACATTTGTCTTTCTCTGTCTAACTTATTTTACTAAGCATAATTCCCTCCAGGTCCATCCATGTTGCTGCAAATGGCAAAATTGCATTCTTTTTCATAGCTGAGTAATATTCCATTTTATATATACCACTTCTACTCTATCCATTTGTTTACTGATGAAAACTTAGGTCACTTCCATATCTTGGCTCTTATAAATAATGCTGCTATGAGCATTGGGGTGCACATCTCTTTTTGAATTAGCATATTAGTTTTCTTTGAATATATACCCAGGAGTGGAATGCTGGATAGTATGCTAGTTCTATTTTTAATTTTTGATTAATCTCCATACTGTTTCCCTTAGTGGCTGCACCAATTTACATTTCCACCAACAGTGTATTAGAGTTTCCTTTTCTCCACATCCTTACCAACATTTGTTGTTTCTGAACTGCCATTCTGACAGGTGTGAGGTAATATCTCATCGTGGTTTTCATTTGCATTTCTCTGATGATTAGTGATGTTGCATATCTTTTCATGTGCCTGTTGGCCATCTGTATGTCTTCTTTGGAAAAAATTCTATTCAGGTCTTCTGCCCATTTTTCAAACAGGTTGCTTGTTTCTTTGATGTGGAGTGGTATTATCTGTTTATATATTTTGGATATTAACCCCTTATCAGTCTTATCATTTGCAAACATTTTCTCCCATTCTGTAGGTTGTGTTTTTGTTCTGTCAATGTTTTCCTTTACTTTGCAAAAGATTTTTAAGTTTAATTCAGTCCCTTTTGTTTATTTTTGCTTTTTCTTCTTTTTCCTGTGGAGACAAATCCAAAAAGATATTGTTACAGTTTATGAAAAAGTGTGTTCTACCTGTTTTCCTCTAGGAGTTTTATAGTTTCAGGTCTTTCATTTAGGTCTTTAATCCATTTTGAGTTTATTTTTGTCTATGGTGTGAGAAAATGTTCTGATTTCATTCTTTTACATGTAGCTGTCCAGTTTTCTCAGCACCACTTATTAAAGAGACTATCTTCTCCACATTGTATATTCTTGCCTCCTTTATTGTAGAGTAATTGACCAGAAGTGTGTGGATTTGTTTCTGGGCTCTCTATTGATCTCTGTGTCTATTTTTGTGTCAGCACCATACTGTTTTGATTACTATACCTTTGTAGTGTAGTTTGAAGTCAGGGAGCATACCTTCAGCTTTGTTCTTTTTTCTCAAGACTTCTTTAGCAATTTGGGGTCTTTTGTGGTTCCATATAAATTTTAGGATTATATGTTCTAAGTTTATGAAAAATGTCATGAGTATTTTGATAAGCATTGCATTAGATCTGTAGGTTGCTTTGGGTAGTATGGCCATTTTAACAATATTAATTCTTCCAGTCCAAGAACACATCCAAGATATCTTTGCATTTCTTTGCATCATCTTCAATTTCCTTCATCAACGTTTTATAGTTTTCAGAGTATAAGTCTTTCGCCTCTTTGCTTAAGTTGATTCTTAGCTATTTTGTTATTTTTGATGTGATTTTAAATGGGATTGTATTCTTGATTTGTTTCTGATAGTTCATTATTAGTGTATAGAAAAACAATATATTTCTGCATATTAGTCTTGTATCCTGCAAATTTATTGAATTCATTTATTAGTTCTAATATATTTTTGGTAGAGACTTTAGGGTTTTCTCTATATAATACCATATCATCTGAAAATTGTGACAGTTTTACTTCTTTCCTTCCAATATGGATGCTTTTTATTTCTTTTTCTTGTCTTGTTGTTGGGCTAGGACTTCCAATACTATGTTAAACAGAAGTGCCAAGAATGGGCATCCTTGACTTGTTCCTGATTTAGAGGGAAAGCTTTCAGCTTTTCACCACTGAGTATGGGTTTGACATAAATGGGCTTTATTATGTTCAGATATATTCTCTTTACACCAAGTTTGATGAAAAAAAAGTTCTACATTATTTTTTTGGTTTCTTCTATTGATATTTTTTTCTTCTACTGATATTTTTTTCCTGATTTTGGAAAAAGATTGAAAACAAAGTTGAAAGAAAAAAAAATCCTCCATAATGTCACTATTCACAGTTAACTGCTAATAGTATTATGATCTTTTTATTTCTTTCTATGTAAATATGTATATGTATATATAGTATAAAATTGCCAAATTTGGCAATTTGGCTATATATATATATAAAGTGTGTGTTTGTATACACACACACTATTGCTTTCTCTTTTGCTGTCCTTAAAATTATACCATAAGCATTCCCCACATTCTAAGAAAACACTATTTTTAATGCCTATGCCTAAATTCCAGCATGAATTTGTATCACAATTCAGATGGCCAAAATTTTATGCTGGACACAAAATTTTGTCATTTGTTGAGTATTACAAATAATGGAAAGAATCAGCACTCTCTAAAACCTCCCCATTTTGTAACTGAAGAAAAATACTAATTTAAAAATTAATAGAAAATTTTGTGATAATAGAAATTTTTTATTCTGCACTGTCCAGTAGAGTATCCACTAGCCACATGTGGTTGTTAAGTTCTTGATATATGGTTAGTGCAACCGATTAACTGGATTTCTTACTTTACCTAACTTTAATAAATTTAAGTAGCCACATGTGACCTTATTGCTTAAAGCAGAACTTGAAGAATTCATCACACCACTTTAAGTATTTGCTTGTATGCAGGAATACCCCCATCTTGTGGCCTTTTAGAAAACTGCCTGTAAAATTGTTTGAAACCAAGGTGTATTTGCAATCATAAGCACAATTTGTAGTTGTAATTCCATGATGTCCATGGACCACAGAAGTCCACCTAGTAGGTATCTGAAAATTTAAAGATTGGCATTGCTAAAACACAGTACTCAGGGCAAATTAATTCACATGGGGACAGTCAATGCCTGGACAAACACTAAAAATAAGCATGCTTGGGACACTTTGGGTTAATCTTTTAACAAACAGCTGAAATCTCTAGGAGTTATTGACACCAAAGTTAGGCCCTTCGTTTGTTGTCCTATTCAAAAGTCCTCTAAATCCTTCCCCCAAATCTAGCACACAATTTTCAAAATTAGCTTGATATATGTGTGTGTGTACATATATATCTACATATATATCTTTCAAACATATAAATTATCTGTGATTTAATGGGGAACAAAATTAAAATTCCCCTCTTACCCAACTAGGTTTGTAACTAATTAAGAGATAGACAGTGGTGGAAAACACATGAAGACCGCACATTTTATTACTGACAGAACTGTTTTAAAAATATGGCTTCGTGGCACAGCAATGATGGAAATTCTAATATTGAATCCCAGAATAAGACTTGTCTACCAACTTGCAAGCCTCTCTGTAAAACCGTGGGCCTCCCCCTAATGGCAGGACATAAAGGCAGACCAGAGAGATATATGCTATGGGCAGCTGGCCCCAGAAAACAGAGATGGGTGGAGGCAGGAGGCTGGAGAGGGGGACAGGAGAGAGTCTGTTGGCAGTGGCACGTATCCCACATTCTGTAAGTTATAATTTATTCTTTTTTGGTAGAAATAATTAAAGGCTGTGCAGATTGTTTAGGGAAAGTCTCTCTTCAAAGAAACTGGAAGACAGAAAAAGTATTCACACTAATGGAAATGAATAAATGATATTCCAGCATGATATCATGAAAATTTTAGCTGTTTGACAAAATAATTTCAGCTTCACCTGAGAGCTGTTGGGGAGCAGAGCAGATACTTACTCATTTTTGCACAACTCTGTTCATCTTTTTCAATCTGAAAGGATCACATATTAGGTGCTTGCAGTAAATGACTCTAAAACAAAAACAAATACTGATATCAGACTCAGTCCTCTTAAAATGCTGCTTCAGTTTGCTGGTAGACTTTAAAAATTCACTGGTGTCTTCTAGTTCAAAAACAAAAGAACTAGCTCAAAAACCATTATACTATCAAGTTGTTTAAAAAATATTCAGTTAAAATAAAAAGGGTAAAAATCAGTAACTGCATAACAACATTATAGCAATAATAATAAGCTCCACTGTAATAAAATATTTCATTCACAGCAGCAATAAAAATATACAATTCTAATTGTAGAAATTCACCCTAAGGATATACTTGCAGTTGGATGTAACAGTTTATTACAGGGTTATTCATCACAAAACTGTTTATAATCATCCTTATAAAATGATGGTGATGGTAGATGTTTCCAAGTGTGCTAACTTGACAAAATTTTAAAACTCTCTGACAACTCTGTATTATCCCCAACACCAAAGACTCACTAGTCCATGAAACAATAAATCTGAAAACAATTCTAGTTAGATCTACTAATATGTCACTCTGGGAATTGGTATTAGACATAATAGTTTGTATCTATATGGATCCAGGAGAGATCATCTTCTCTGGTGAGAAGAAATGCCAGGAAATTCACTTTGATTTGAGTCACTGAAGGTGGGTACCCCATTTGCCCATCTAAATATCCCTGAGGATATTTGTGGTTACTAAGGATAACTACTCTTAGAAGTGTAGGAGGGATAGACTACTGTTCAAAAAAAGATTTAGTCAGGCCTTTCTGTGTTAAGAAATTGAATGGGAAAGCTGCTGAGTCCCTGGCACGTATCTCTGAGGAGAGAAGGAGATGGTGCCCTTTTCCAGGAGAGTTCTGAGAACCACTGTACATCTTCTGAAAATGCCCAGTTGGGAGACCCATTGTACAGGAGTCAAAGAATGGTGCTTCTTTGATTAAACCTAACACCAGGATTAGGATTGCAAGCACAAATGCCGCCAGACAGGCAATATAAAGGTTTGTGTCAGGCTGGCTGTAAAACAGAAGACAATAATGTTTGTCATGAAATGTGTGTGCCGAATAAACCACTTCTGAGGGTCGGATTTGACCCATAGACAGCCAGTTTGTGACCCTTGATTGACATGGTGAGTTAATCCTTCCTCAAAGAATCACAGCCGAATGTAGGAATCTGATCCAGACAGGCATTCTCCGTGCTGGGCACTCAGGTTCTACCGTTTGGAGCAGGGTCAGTGTCAACACTGATGCCATGTGGCAGTGAAGAGCAGCGGCAACATGACCTCATCCAACTCTCAGTAGATGCTGGATTTTCTATTAATGCAACAGGTTAGGGACTTGAAAAACTAACCAGAAAATACTATATTGAACAATGTAGATAAGAAATACTAGATAGAATAATGTATGGTGTAGTTTTGGAGCACTCATATAAATTTCAGAGGTTTCTTTCACCCTCCTTCTCTTCTTTCTTCCTCTTCCTCTTCCTCTCCCCTCCTTCCTCTCTCCCTCCCTCCCTCTCTCATGCATGCAGGCTCTCTCTCTCTCTGTCATTTTTCCCTCATCAGTTTGTGAACTTTTTAAGGGTACATTGTGAAATCTCCCTTCTCAGAATGGAGATTTAGCAGAGTGGATGCTATATCTTCCCAAGTATATAAGCTAGTTGATAAGTGTGGGGATTTCATCTCTCTCATGGGTCTAAATTTCTTCCCATAAGCACATGTTATTCAGTACATCCATTGGTCAGAAAGCACTCCGAGGACACAACTCTTTCTGCTAATTGCCTCTGTATCCACCAGTCGTTTCTCTCCTTTCTATTCCCATACTCATTTCCCCACACCCAGAGATATAAATGCAATATTGTCGACTGGTAAATGAGCTAAGCTGACAGTTGGTGGCACTGCTTCTCAACCAAAATTCAAAATTCATAACGTGTAAGCATAGGACACTTTATCTCTTTATTCGCCACGAGAGGTGATCTAAGCTCTAAGGACATGAGAATTTCTAGGGGAACAGATTTCTGAACCCAATTCCTAGAGACAAACAGAGTAAGTCTTGGAATCTGCAGGTTTAATTAGTGTTCTAAATTATTCCAATTCAGTCTGTAAATCACATTATCTGAAGTGAAGACATGGGATGTCAGGGCTTCGAACTCAAGAATAGGTTGTGATAAAAGTTTCCTTCTGACATATCTTTCTTATCTGAGGGGTTTGGCAGGGTCTTCAATGATATTGTGCTTCTATCAATTTCATATGTATACATATATATTATATTGATAGATATGATATATATATATATATATCATAAAGGGTTACTTACTGTCAGACAGTCACAATTCTCTTAATGATTCCTTTCTCATTAAGTTCAAAATTAACCTGCTAATTCCCCCAAACTAATGAGTAGTTGAGATTTTTCCCTATGTGTTTATTGGCTTTGTTTCTAACATTTAATCATGAGCATTTTAAATCACATTGAAAACTGAAAGAATTTTACCATGAACACTCAAATACCTACAACCTAGACTCTACAATTAATATTTTACTATCCTGGTTTCATCAGTACATCTATGAATTCCTCCATTATCTGTCAATTCATCATATTGTTTGATACATCTTATTTCAGTGTAGGTTGGAGACACCAGTCACTATGCATCTCATTAACTAGAGTTCAAGATTTGTTTATGGTTTTCACGTAAAACTCATATACAATGAAAATCATACAACTTGGGGTATCATTCAATGAGTTCAGACAACCACATTCACCTGTGCAACCTAAATCCTTGTCATGATGCATGGACATTACCATCATCCCAAGAAGATTCCTCATATGCTTTCCCAATAAATATTCACCCCCACCCCCAGAAGCAACCATTGTTCTATTGATATTTATTCACTATAAACTAAGTTTGCTTGTTTTAAGATTTCATATAAATGGAATCATATATTAAGCATTTTTTATGTATAAGCCTTCTTTTAATTATCATGTTTTTGAGATCCATCCATTTTGTTGTGTATATCAATAGCTTTTTTTTTCTTATTTATTGCTGGATAACATTACAGTCTACAAATATACTATTGTTTGTTTATCCATTACATTTGTTGGACAACTGAGCTGTTTCCAGTTTGGGGCTGTTATGAATAATCCTGCTGTAAACATTCAGGTACAAGCCTTTTTGTGGAAATATATTTTTTATTTTTCTTGGGTAAGTACCTAGTAGTAGAATAGCTAGATCACAAGGGGGTTTTATGTTTAGTTTTATAAAAAATTGTCAAAATTCTTATCAAGTAGTTTCTCCTTTCTAAATATTTTTCATTACCACCAACAATATGAGAGTTTCAGGTGCTCAGTGTCCTCAGTAACATTTAACATTGTCAGTCTTTTTTTAATTTTAGCAATTTTAATATGTATGTAACAGCATCTTGTATTTTAACTGACCTAAGTGTCAGCTCTTTTTTGAATGAATCATGGGACTTGTTTTTAATATTCAGAGCCACCCATAAATAACTTTGAAAAAATGTGTTTGAGTGTTTATTCTTATATGTAGAATTACTGGGAGATGTGTGAAAGGTGAAAGAGAAAAATGACCCCTGTCCTGAAAGAGCTTACATTCTTAACATTTACAATAACATCTGAGACCTGTGTGACCAAATCTGACTCAAGGTGCTGCAAGATTTGATCAAGAATGGTGATTGCAAGAGTCAACTGCTAGGGAAGTCTTTAAGCTGGAGATTGAAAGAGTGCTATTTGGGTTATAGAATAAAGAGAGGAATGAGGTTGGCATTCTGTTGGGAAAATAGCCAGCATGAGACCCTAAGTTCAGAACAAGCAAGGAGTGTGAAAAAGAGATGGAACAGCTCCTGCATCTCTATGTGCAAACTTTAGGCTTCCATGAATATTACAACGCCATTAAATCCCATGCCAAGATTTGGTTGTGTGGTCATTTTTCTTGCTACATGTTCACAAATAAATTATTTCTCATTTTTAATTTTACACCACAAAATTCAAACCAATATTTCAGTGTACTGTAAGATAAAGGGGACTTTCCCTGTATGAGAAATCAAATGAATGACAAAGCCTAACATATGTTTTCTATTATTTTGAAGTTCAAAGCACCATGGATAGCTCTTTATACAAAATGGAGGCAGCAGTCTCTGAAGAGAGCAATGTCATTGTTGTTTTTTAAAATGGGCCTGAGTTTCTCTATCAGTTTTCATGCTCCTTTTCCTCAGGAATGTGTATCATATAGTACATGAGAAAATAAACTCATCAATCAGATACACCTGAGATTATGGTCTGTCTCTTGAGCAAGTTAATTAGACTCCATAAACCTTGCCTTTCTCATCTCTAAAATTGGGATAATGATAGAACTTACCTCATCAATTTGTTGAAAGGATTACATAAGATAATGCATGTTAAGTGCTTTGCACAGCCTCTGACTCAATAAATGTCAGTTATTTTTATTACTCTCTTTGATCACATTTGCCAGTTTCACCTGTTTCCTTCCTAAGTGTTCCTAAATCACAAATATTAAATTAAAAAGCACGCACAGTGAGCATAACAGGCATAGTGTTCAGATGCCTGAATTTGATAATAGGTTTTTTATATCTTCCAATATAGCTCATTTAATTTATGGTTCTCCTGATTTTCCTTCTTTAAAAGAATAGTGCATATATAATTTGGAATCTTTCAAAATGAATAAATGGGGAAATCTAACTTGGTTTTTTATAATGCTGAAATATATTCAAAATTCATACCTGGAAAGAATATTGAATATGAAATGTTGGATGGGAGATTCTTGGATCATATGATTATGTTGGCAGGGCTCATGAGAATTTTTTTGAGTTACTGGCAACTTAATCCCTAGCAACAGGCAACAGTGCAACATAGGTTTGAATCCCAAGGTACTGCCATGGCTCTTCCTTTTATTAGTTGCAAAAACAGGTAGCTGCTCAGATGAAGTGATCAGGAGGACTCTGGGACAAACTCTCTACTAAAAAATATCAACCCTCCACTACCTGGCTGGCACTCTGACTGAAACTGCTGAATAATACTCTATTAAAATGAAAATGTACCCGGGAGAATTAACATATTCAGTAGTCTGCTAAGCCCATCAGACCTTAGAGTAAACTGTTTAATCAGATGGATTCCCTGTTGACCTTAAGTGAAAACTTTAGGTGGAGGTTTGGGCAGTTCCTTAATAGGCAAAGAAGACAAGAACAACAATATATGGCAAGAAAGAATTTTCATTTGGGCAAGCAAGCATCATGATACAATATGCATGAGGGGAGCTTGGGGCAGGACTGTGAGGCAGAGGACATAGATTTATATTTTATTCTATAATTTGATGTGTGTGCAGACTTGGTCAGTCTTCAAATTCTTGAAACATGGTCCTTATCTATACAATGGAGAAATGCATTTCTATTCTAACTAATATTCACAATATTAGTGAGAATTAAATGAGATAATATGCACGAGAATCCTCTGGATTCCAAAAGCATCCAATATAATACATAATGTTATCTTTTTGTAATTACTTGTAATGTAGAATCTTAGGGAGAAAATGCCTATTGAAAAATTGAAATAGATAAGCATAAGAAAATATGTTGATGAAGCAGTAGTTTGACTTATCATTAGTTTAGTGTTTTAAGATAAGGTTGTTCCATCACAACCATTATCCTATTTGGTCTTTACAAAAACACTGTGACTTAAGCAGGGCAGGTATTTCTATCCCTATTTTACAGAGGAGGTGTCAAAATCAACACATGTGAATCATCCTGCACAGCATCTTTTTTGTATGTATCTCACTGCTGACAGAATAGCATGGGCAATGTCAGTAAGCTGAAGCTTACAGAAAAATATAAGAAAAAAGTACTTTTCAATATTTGGTGCAAAAGGAAGAATGAAGATTTCTTTATTAATAGGACAGTTAGAGTAGTGTTGACATAATACAGTTAGAAACATAATACAGTTTCCTTTTCTTTTCTTGAGTTGGCCATAGAATACATTTTTTAAAGTGTAATTTATCCAGCATTCCCATGTGTTTTTAATGAGAGTAATGGAGGTGCTTATTGACAGTTCTGTCTCCAACTACACCTCCATTTTCTAAAACACAGAGTAGAACTTAGGGTCAGGCACTTTGACATGGAATAGTATCTAGCTAAAATTTCATAACTTTGTTTTCATTTATCTTTACAGTGTCTTTTCATTTGTGGGATGTGTTAGTTTTATTGTTTTTGTTTTATGGTTTATTTTGGTAACAGTTTTATTGAAATACAATTTCCATACCATGTAATTTGCCTAGTTAAAATATATAATTCAATGGTTTTAATATATTCATATTTATGCAACTACAAGTACAATCAATTTGAGAACATTTTCATCACTCCAAAAGAAGCCTTGTACACATTAGCTATTACCCTTCTCTTTTTCCGCTCCTTCTCCCCAACCCTTAACTAGCCACAAAGTTGCTTTCTGCCTCTACAGATTTGCCTATTCTGTTCTTTCATATAAATGGAATTACATAATTTGTGTTTTTTGTGACTGGTTTCTTTCATTTAGCATAAGGTTTTCAAGATTTACACTTGTTTTAGCATGTATGGATACTTTATTCCTTTTCATAGTCAAATAATATTCCATTATATGAATATACTACATTTTGGTTATCCATTCATCAGTTGATGGACATTTGGGATTGGTTCTACCTTTTGGCTGTTATGAATAATGCTGCTATGAACCTTTGGGTACAAGTGTTTTTGAAGACATATGTGTTCACTTCTCTTAGGTATATACATAGGAGTGGAAATGACAGGTCAAATGGTAACTCTATGTTTAATCATTTAAGGAACTGCCAGATTGTTTTCCAAAGTAGCTGCACTATTTCAAATTTTCACCAGTAATGTACCAGCTTCCAATTTCTCCACATCCTTGCCAACACTTGTTATTGTCTGTCTTATTGATGATAGCTATTCTAGTGGTTGCAAAGTGGTATTTTATTGTGGTTTTGCTTTGCACTTAACTGAAGGTCAATGAATTGAGTATCTTTTTCTTTCTTTTTTTTTTTTTTTTTTTTTGCGGTACACGGGCCTCTCACTGCTGTGGCCTCTCCCATTGCAGAGCACAGTCTCCGGACGTGCAGGCTCAGCGGCCGTGGCTCACAGGCCCCGCCGCTCCACGGCATGTGGGATCTTCCCGGACCGGGGCACGAACTCGTGTCTCCTGCTTCGGCAGGCGGACTCTCAACCACAGTGCCACCAGGGAAGCCCTATGATCTGTTTTGAGATAATTTTTGTATATGACATGAGGTAGAGGTATGTTAGTATTTTAAAATAACAGTAGGATTAGAGAAATTGTTTTTAAAATAAAATTATGTAAGTAAAAGTGTGGTATATTTAATGAAAACTATAAAGTATATAAAGTGCAGGCATGTGTGAATATGGCAAAGATTGTGAAGTAATGTATGGCTAATTGAACTAATGACTCTTAGATCTTTCCCACATTGATTAATAGTAAATTATACTCTGAATGGGGGCAGAATACTCATCCAAAATTTTGTTTTTCCACAAATTTTTATTTTGAAAATTTTCATACCTACAGAAATTTTTTTTTTTTTTTGCGGTACGCAGGCCTCTCACTGTTGTGGCCTCTCCCGTTGCGCAGCACAGGATCCGGATGCGCAGGATCAGTGGCCATGTCTCACAGTCCCAGCCGCTCCACGGCATGTGAGATCTTCCCGGACTGGGGCACGAACCCCTGTCCTCTGCATCGGCAGGCGGACTCTCAACAACTGCACCACCAGGGAAGCCTTACAGAAAATTTGTAATAACATAATGAATACTTAAATTCCTTCACCTGAATTCACCAATAATTTACCCTTTATTCATTCTCTTTATCTTCCCTCTATAAAAATGTATTAGAGGTCTGGTCATTGTCATGACTCTTGGAAGGTAGCCTTAAAAGCTTTGGAATTAAATGAGAGATAGATGTCTTTGTAAGTCATGGTAGGTCCCTAAGATCATATAAATAATTTATGCTAATGAGTTGACTCCCTATGGAGGCTGGACACCAGAAAGGCCAACCACGTAATTAGAGGATTGGAGCTTTGGACCATATAATATCAGCCCTCATCTGGCGGGGGAGCGGGTTGCTAGAGGTTAAGTTCAACTACATGGGCAATAAGTCATCAGTCTTGACTATGTAATGAAGTCTCAGTAAAAACTCTTGAAACTTAAGCTTGGGTGAGCATATTGTCATATGTTAATGCCTGGAGGCAATACCTCCTAGGGATGATGGGAACTTCACTTCTGGAACTCTCCCAGACCATGCCTTACATTTTTCTTCCTCTGGTTGCTTCTACTTTATACCCTTATTACATAAAAATGTAATCATAAGTACAGAATTTTCCTGAGTTCTGTGAATCATTCTAGTTAATTATTGAACTTGAGGGTGATTTGGGGAAAGCGTCTAACTTTCAGTTGTGAAATGAGGACAGTCTTGTGAGGATTATTCTGTCTGACTTTGCAGTCTGTCTAACTCTGGGTCCTCTCTGAAAATAAAATGCCAGCATCCTGACACCTCTCCTCTCAATACTTCAACACTCATCTCTTGCAAACAAGACTTTCTCCTCCTTAACCACAATAATATCTTTTAAACTACCTAACATACAATCTATATTCAAATTTCCCCAGTTGTGCCTCAAAGTTATTTTAGAGCTATTCTTATTGCTTTTCTAGATGTTAATATTATTCTAAAGCTGATGCTAAGAAATAACACCATGCCTTCTCTTTTTTTAATTCTCTATCTTATCCGAAGAGAAAACTCCCAGAGAAAAGATATGTGGAGAACAGAGAGCAAAAGTCATTGGTTTGGAGCATAGTTATGAGGAAGAAAATATTTTGAGAATCCATCCACTCAAAGCAGCTGACCATATGTGGGTTGTGGGTGAAGGAGCTTCTCATTAAGGCAGAGGAATGTAAGGAAGGAAAACCATTGAATCGAGGTTTAAGCTTTTAAATGAGAATTGTCTCAACTTGTAATAAAATATTTCTTTTTAAACATCATGTTTTACTGTAGAGGGCATAGCACATAATAGTGAAATTCAAAGAAAAACTATAGATTTGTTGTTCTAATGTTACAGAAAGAGAGTAGCAATGTCTAAAAGGAGGAATTGCAGGACCTAAGTGTTTCATCCCTTTGCCCATCTTATCTCAAACTCTTGTTTCTCATTTAACCATTTTATGCACCAAATTTTGTCGAGCTCATTCCTTGTGCCAGACATTTGGCAGGCATTAGAGTTGTGGTGGTAAAAACAGAGACAAGGTTCTTATAGACAATCACATTCAAGCAAGGGAAAAAAAAGACAACGAATAGGTAATTATAACTATAAATAGTTGTTTGAAAGAGAAATACAGAGTACTGTAGATGTTTTTAACCAGGATCTTAATGAGGATCAGAGAAAGACTTCCCAAGGAAGCAGCCTTTAAGCTGAAACCCAGAAGTTAAAACTCACCTGGGTAAGGGAAGAGGGGTAAGGAACAGGAAAAAGGAGGAGGGAACAACATATGAGAAAAATAAATGTGGCAGGAAAGGACCTTTTCATATAGGAGGGCAAATTTTTGAAATGGTAAATTTTTTCTTTGTCCCTTAAGTTTCTGTCTTTCCCCTTTATCAATTTGCTACTTCTTCTAATGTCCCTTTCCTTTATTTTTTCCTACCAAATTAACTATTTTCTTTGTTTCTGAAATCTTAGACAGTTGATAAGATCAGAAAGCAAGGTCTGATAGTTGGAGGAAAGGCTTAGATTTACCCTGGCACTCCCTGGGACTTCACCTTAACTGCAGATCTGCCTCCCACTCTTAGCTCAGCTGCTTCTGTCCTTCCTCATTTTGAGAAATGACACATTGGCTCTGGGCCTCATCTTCTGTGTGGACTTCAGAGACTGTTTTGCTTTTGTTTCTCTTCCTAAGAACTTCATCTTCAGTTTAACACCATCTCTCCTAGGCTTTATCAATCTCATTTCTATTTTGCAGGAGGAGGGTTTCATCATGTGCATACCATAAACAATTTTTTGATCCAACACTGTAAGATCCTCCCTTGGATGCTAATCATATACATACAGACACAATAATTGATTTGGTTTTATTTTGTTTTTGTTTTTACTATGTTTTTTGGCTCTTGCTTCATTTGACTAGCTGGATTCAGGCACAGACCCCAGTTTGCATAAATTCATTTTCAGGGTGTTTGTACAGCTACCCAGATAGGCTCTGGGGAGGAAAGGCAGAAGTCCTACCATGGTAAATACATAGAAAAACAATCATGTGCATTTACAGGGCCTATGCAAAGTGGAACAACCTGTTAATTCTAACAACAGACTGTAGACCTTTAAAACATAAGCTCCATGAAAACAGTAATTTCATTGATTTTTTGTTCACTGCTGTCTCTTGCAAATGTAGCATTGCCCATCATGTTGTAGCAGTTTAATGATCCTTTGTTGAACACATGGATAAATAACTAGCAACAGTAGAATTAGAGACAATCTGCAAAGAAATCCGTGTACAAACTATATAAGGTCTCTTTCCCTAAAGGGATGCATTAGATAGCAACATATGTTATTATTTGTTTACAATGAGTCTGTGAGATCTGCACCTTCCCAGGGTTGGTTCTGGGCCTAGACTTTCCCAGGAAGGGCTACTCTGGAGATCGTTCAAGGATGAGCTTTAGCTTTGGAGTGGTGCATTTGGTGTCAGATTCATAGCTGGAAATGAAATTTGAAGGACTTATATTTTCTGTTCCTCTGACTTATGTCCTTGAAACTGTTGTGGAAATGACCAGTGATTGTAACAAACTGCTAAGTGACTTATTGGTGTGGGGTAGACGCAACTGGGCTGGTTGGTCCCGACACCAAATGTCTTTTCTAAGGTGCTGGGCTTGATGCTGTGTCCCTTCTCTCTGCAGTTTAAGGCGGCAGGGACCTCACCCCAGAACTCAGAGACTCACTCATGGCAAACTTCAAAGTTTTCCAGTGCTCAGGGAAGCCACTAATCCTCATCTGTTTCTTGATGCCTGGTGCCCAGTCCCTAATGCAGGCTACTTCCTACAACTCATTATTATGTTGAACATTTTGATTATTGTTTTATGGAGATAATACAATTTCCTCCAAACTTTGATTTCTCTGAAAGAATATTCTGATATTGTGGGAAGAGCCCAGGACTGAGAAATATTAGTCCATAATCTGAATATCAGCTTTGTACTTCTTAGATATCTCTCATTTTCCTTATTTGTTTGAGGATGTGGACATAATGATTTCTAACATTTCTCTGGCCTTTATATCCTGGAACCTAGGAAATCCAGACCAGAACATTCTGATCTTTTTTTATTGCTAGAAAAAATGGACCATTTATCCTATTGGAGTTGTTTAATTTGCCTTCTTTCATGAGTTCCTTTCATTCTCTATAATTCACAACTGAGTCTCTGTGTGAGACATTGTCTGTATATGTTTTTTTTCCACCACCTACCAAACTGTCATACAAATCCTCAGGAATTAGCTTCAGTGCCTTCCTTCCCTCTATTAATACTTTTAGTATCAGCAATGGGATCTAGAGGCCTTTTTGCTCAAGGATTGTGGTGAAAAACTGAAAAAAGGGTGAGGCAGAGGAAAGATACAATAAACATCAAAGTTACAGTTTCTGACAGTAATTGTGTTATGAAGAGGTTTACATATCAACCCTCTGTTTGTTTGATTTCATAAAGCTAGGGAACCATACAAGGTGTCATTCCAAAGTAATCACTCTCTACCTTCAGTAGAGAGAGGAGAAATCACAATTGGTCTCAAATTCCAAGAGAGAAGGGGGTGTTTATGATTTCATTGACACCATACTTGCTAATTTCCAATTACTCAAGCTCCAGCTGAGATAGAAGCAGAGGATGTGCAATATTTAGACATCTGGAAGAAGAGAGGGAAGATTCCATGGTTGAATGTTTTGAACTACATCATCCTGGAGACCGTTTATCCTTGAACATTTCTGCAGAAACATGTGTCAGTTGTAGCATAAGTGTGGCACATCTGCATTCTTCTATTGAGATTCTGGGCATGCTTATGGTGGGGCTATTCCAGTTTCTAACAATGCTCAGTACCTTACATTGGGCCCAGAATCTCATGGAATCACTCATTAAACTGGGAGGATTTCTGAACCAAGAGTCGTAAGTCCCCAGTATGATCACCTACTTACTTAAGCTAGAATCTCACACAACTCACTTCAGACCCCTGTTTTCTTCCTTAGGTTGATCTGTCCTTTAGGATTATTATCCCCACATTTTAACTTTTAATTTTGAAATAATTTTAGACTTACAGAACAGTTGTAAGCCTCAAGAAGTTTGCAAGTATCAAATTAGTTAAGCATGAGAAAATATGTTGAATAGTTTAGAAAGTACCATATGTAAGTTGTTGCTGAGTTGGGTCTTGTTCAGCTATGACTGAGTGAATACCTTCATCAAGGTACTTATTTTGGAGTATTATAATAATTCATTTATATGTTTTCTCCTTTACTAGAAAGTCAGGACTTTGTCTTATTTGTTTCTTTATCCTGATTGCCTTCTAACACATTTGCCTTCCTGTCAAATAGTGGATCTTAGAAAAAATGAATAGGAGGAAAGTTCATTGTATTATAGCTTGACTTCAGGGAACACTTTAGAAATACAACCCAAGACTAACTGATAACATTTGTTACTATCAATAGCACCATTGAATGTTATCTTTTTGTGGCACAGCAACTCTGTAGATGTGATTAAAAGTAATACTCTTGAGATTGACAGATTACCCTGGATTATGGGCCTGAAATGTAATCACAAGTGCCCTTATAAAAGGAAGACAGAGGGAGGCTTGAACACAGAGGAAGGCAATAGAAAGAAGCAGTGACAATTTGAAGATGTTATGGGGCCAGGCTTGAAGATGAAGGAAGGGGTCTTGAGCCAAGGAATGGAAGAAGTGCAGCTCTAGAAGCTGGAAAAAGTAAGAAAAGGAATTCTCCCCCACAGTCCCTGGAGGGAAAACAGCCCTGTCTGCACTTTGACTTTAACCCAGTGAAACTGACTTTTGACTTCTGGCCTTAAGGACTATAAGAGAATATATCTGTGTTGTTTTAAGCCACTAAATGTGTGGTGATTTGTTACAACAACAATAGGAGACTAACCCAGGGTAGCCTCCAGGTGTGGGTCAAAAGCCTGTATTTATTACTAATCAGTTTGACCTTGGAATATTACTTAATCTCTCTGAGCCTTGCTTTCCTCACTTATAAATTTTAATTATGAATTTACTCATGGGGTTTTTAAGATTTTTAAGTCATCACAAGGTAATACCATGCCCAGTGCTGTCCATTAGTAATATAATGCAAACCACATATGTGATCCATATATGTAGTTTTACATTTTCTAGTAGCCATATTGAGAAAGTAAAAAGAAACAGGTGAAATTATTGTTGATAATGTATTTTACATAACATAATATACTCAAAATGTCATTTTGGATATACCCAACATACTAATAAGTTATCAATATAAAGATTATTAATCAGGCATTTTACATTCTTTTTCTCATAAGTCTTAGAAATCTGGTGCCTTTTACACTTACAGCACATTTTAATTTGGACAAACTACATTTCACATACTCAATAGTCATACGTGGCTAGATCTAGAAGGTGCTTTGTAGTGATTCTGACCCATGGTCAGTGCTTAATAAGTAAATACTGTCTTCTACAAATGTGGGGTTACTCCGTTGACTTCACAGGTTTGTTGTGAACACGGAATGAGATAATGTATGGAAAGGACTTGGCAAAATGACTCCTAGTACACTCAGTGAACTGCAGTTATCATCATAATAGAAAGTGTGAGTTCCTACCCCAATGCCTGAAACATAGAGGGCTCAAAACTCTAACCCCACCTTGATTTGTCATACCTAGAGCCCAATGCCTGCTGCCAGCAGTGATGTTAACTTCTCTCATCAATTACTGGACATTTCCCCACTTACATGTGGAATCTAAAAAATGAAGCAAGATAGTGAATATAACAAAAACGACTCACAGACATAGAGAACAAACAAATGGTTACCATTGGGGAGAGGAAAGGGGGAGGGGAACATAAGGGTAGGGGGCTAAGAGTTATAAACTATTATGTATAAAGAAATAACTTACAAGGACATCTTATATAATACAAGGAATATAGCCAATATTTTATAATAACTATAAATGCAATATAACCTTTAAAATTGTGAATCACTATATTGTACACCTGAAATTTATATAATATTGTACATCAACTATACCTCAATAAAAATAAAATAAAATAAATTTCTGGATATCTCCCATATCATCTGCATCTCCTGGCTGTCCTTTCTAGTCTCCAACCTCTAAACTTCACTAGCCTGGACCATGGCAGTCTCATCTCATTCCAGGTGTGAATTAGGCCTGGGCTTCTGTTTATCCCCCATGAACACTGCAGTGATAGGTAATGATGGATTGATTCAAAAAACTGGGTTTCAATAACTGTTTTGTAGGAATACAGCAAGAATGTGTTTATATGAGGAAGGAGGCACTTAACCCCAAGGGTTTTCTTTTTCTTTCCCTTTTAAATTTTTTTCCAATGACTTAAGCACCTTGTTATCTATAATTTCCAAACCAGTTCGACAGAGAGTCACCTTGACATGCCTAAGTCTGGAACTTCTGTGGACAACACAGGGGCCAATTAGGCCTCTGCTCCAATATGGCTCTGTTAATTTCATAGACTTTGGAGTCAGACAGATCTAATGTGAAGTCCCATTTCTTCTACTAACTAGCTATGAGTCATTGGAAAGATTACTTAATCTTTCCAAGATTCAGTTTCTATATTTGTAAAATGACAATAATAATATAGTTAGGAAATTGAATAGAAATAATGAATGCAAAGTACCTGCACACATTCAGTTTATGCCTAATAAATGTCAGCTATCACTGAGAGTTTATTTTTTTAATCAACATACCTGATTTTTGATTCCTATATTCTTAAGGTCTACTTTAAGAATATAGGAATTTCTACCACCTCTACCATTTCCCTAACATACTAAGAATCCAACAGCATTGGAAATTTTTGTCCCTGGGGTTGGTCTTAGTTCTTGGACTATAGATTTGTTGTAAGTTTTCATTGGAACAGGGAAGTTTTCATCTGACCTCAGAATGTATAAAATCAACTAGACATTAATCAAATTTTCTAATTTCATGATTCAATATTGTAACTCAAATCTAGAAAGATGACCAATTTCCCGGGTATTCCTTCGGAGCTGCCAAAATGGAATGGGAGCTCCTGACTGAGCCTCTTCCTTCAGCCTTCTCTAACACTTAACTCCTTTCCCAAGCCCTTCCTCTGGACACACAGATGTTTTGACCTTGCACAGCAACTGACTAAAACCTACTTGAGGTAGTGAGTTGGAGCATTAGTATGTAGAAGACCTTGGAGTTATAGAGTCTATATATCCTTGTTGCACAGGACTTTATCCTGGTTTTATTATACCATACAGAGCATTAGGTCTTCCTCTTCCATAGTTTCTGACTGCTTTTCCACTTAGATCTTTAGTTCCTCTCTGTAGGACTAGGAATTCACATTTACCTTCTGCCTATTGGTCTGTGTCCCTGATATCCCACTAATGTTTGCCATCCCTTCTCTTTTAGATTGGTGCTTCAACCCCATCCCTGGTGTTCTGGCTGGAAATCTGCATGTGTGTATGTAGGTATCACTGTGAACCACCACTGCCTGGAAGCTATGTATTTCATATTGGCAACATTTTGCCACTGCTGTGCTCCACTTTACCAGGCTACTTATTAAATTTCTCCCGAGCAGGCTACATCCTACTGACAGCACTGGTATCAGCTTTTGTTGTTAGAAAAGCTGGCTGGTACTGCCAAAGACTGCCCATCACCGTCTCTTTTACCTGCTATGTGGGCACTGTGTAATGAAGATAAAGTATGTCTATGTGCTGAGCCCATCTAATTCACTTAAGTAGGGAATGATGTGCTAATTATAGCCTATTGAGGCCTTCGTCTTGTGCAGGCAGATTTTAAGAGGTCTAAGGAAATCCTCAAAAGGCAAATGCCTTCCTAGGATCTGTCTCCATGTTGAGCTCCAGCACATTCTCCGTCATGAGGACCTAGACTTCTTATTGCTCTGGGTCTCTTATATCCCTGATACCCTGATACATATATGTGGGAAACCACCTGGTCTGCTGTAGACTCACAAACATCCTGCCCCTGGCCTGTTATTACTGGGATTTACTCGCAGAGGACTTTGTCATCAGAGGTGCCAGGATCAGAAATAATACGGATATTTTAAGCTTCATTTATGCAGAGACTTGGACTCAGTTAGGGAGCCTGAGTTTTAGCCAAAACTGCCTGTGCCCTTGAACAAGGCATGCATCTTTTCTGGATCTATGTTGAGCTGGCCTTGTCTGAAAGCCCTTTTGAAGGGGTCGCTGGGACATTTGCTTGATATCTGGTTTATGAATTCCATTCTACCTCCAGGACTGCAAGTTCACATTTTGACAATCTGTAGTCAGGACTCACCTTACAGCCATGTTTTATTTGGCATGCACAGTGTTTGGTTTTGCATTGCATTCAGATGTCTAATGTGTGCTTTCCAACACCATGAGAAATTCTGTGACACCAGCTGAGTGTCCTCCAATTTAACTCAATTCTGACACTGTGTACCCAGAAATAATCCAGTTTGTGATCAATCGACTATAAATCTGAGGTTCCCATAACCTCCTCAGGTTCAATTTATTTTCAAGAGCTGCTCACAGAACTCAAGAAAACATTTACATACTAGATTACAGGTTATTATTAAAGGCTATAACTCAGGAAGAGCCAGATGGAAGAGATGCAGAGGGCAAAGTATATGAAAAGAAGGACAGGGCTTCCACGCTCTCTCTAAGCTGGCACTCTCCTAGACCTCCACAAGTTCATCAGCTCAGAAGCCCTCTGAACCCTGTCCCTTTGGGTCTCGTTACCTGGGCAAGACTAGTAATCACTGGCCTCTTGTGACTGAAAATCTCCAGACCTTCTCCTTTCCTCAAGGTGAGGAGGTGGAGCTGGAAGTTTCAACCTTCCAATCACAGGGACTTTCCAAAATTCACTTCATTAACATAAATTCAGGTGTGGTTGAAAGGGGCTTATTATGAATTAAAAAAGACTTCTTACACCTTCATTGTTCTTATCACTTAGGAAATCTCAAGTGTTTTAGGATCTCTGTGCCAGAAAAAAATCAAATATATATTTCTTATTATAAATCCAATATTACAGGATGCCTTAGCCAAGCTTGCCTCACTGCATCCCCACAGTCCCTACCATTCCGTTTTGTCATCCATCTGGTCCACTTCATACGTACTTGACCCTGGAGGCATTTGAATTTTTGGCTTCAGGTCCAACCTGTATAGACATTGCCCCTCTGGGTTTATGAAAATGAAAACAATCATCTCAGACTCATTTTCCAAATGAAAATGGGTTTATTAGGGGAAGAAATGATATACTCTGAGATCAAAGAACTATGTCTGTGTAGCAATGGTTAAAATCAAGCAATTCCTATAACCTCTGTTCACTGCCATCTGTTTTATTACAATAAACCAACAGCTCAGCTCAACTCTGCTCTTCTGCAAAGCCACCCAGGTCCCAGATGCCAATTTCTGGGATGTGGTCAGTATGAAAAGTGCTGAGATTTACATAATTGCATTGTACCTGCAGCTTTCAGGCAGGCTGCAGCTAGTTCCTATTCATGCTCAGTTATGGGTATTTGATTCAAAGAGCCTGCTGTTTCTATGCAGGGCCTCCCTGCCTGTCTGGGAGCAAGTGGGTAGAGCATGGATCAGGGAGAGTATGATGGGGTAGGGGTAGGATGCTCAGAGGGCAGGGGCTATTATGGTAGATCACCTCCAGGATGGCCCCTCAGATGTCCACCTCCTGTTATTGACAAATATTTGTGATCCCCATCCCCTTAAGTAAGGGCTGAACTTAGTAACCCACTAGTATACAGCAAAAGTGATAGAATGTCACTTTGGTGACCAAGTTTGGAACCTCTCTTGCTCTCTCTTAAATTCCTTGCTCTGGGGGAAGCCAGCTGCCATATTGAGATCAACCTTATGTTGAAGCCCACTGGCAAAGATCTGATGAAAATCTGAGGCTTGCAACAGTCCTGCCCACAGCCACAGGAGTCAGCTTAAAAGTGGATCCTCTCCCACTTAGGCCTCGAGTTGATTGCAGCTCTGCCACACTGTAGAAAAGAGAAAGTGAGGAAGGCAGAGCACGTCAGCTTTAAGATAATACATATTATAATGCTTTTCCTTAGTGCCATTGTCATAGGAGCATATTCTTACTTGGTTATTCTGCAGGCATAGATTCTAAGACTGTGACTTGGGGCAATTTATTTAACTCATCTCTCCCAATTCCTCGATCTGTAAATTAAGGTTTATAAGGTCCTTCCTGTGTCTGATGTATTCTCTAATTCAGCATATCTAGAAATAGAAGTCTAAGAGATGGTGTGCTCCTGAGTTTGGCCTGGTCAAAGGTGGAGAGTCAATCTGTGTGCAGTGTGGGAATATTTACTGAAGTTAATGAGAAATGAGCACTGAATACATTGAGGAACACACAGGATATTTATGTATTTACGCTAATACTACTACTTAGCATGGGCAAACAAGAAAGAAATGTCCAGGGAAAGGCTGATGTTTATTTTCTCTCACTGGTGCATGTTAATGATCTAAATAAGATTTGCAAATTTACCTGTATTTACCTTCCAAGGTTAATATTATAATTTGATGAGCTTTCAAACAGCTTGAATTGTATTACTGTACTGGCAGGCTGCCAGGAACCCCAAATCAGCTCGCCACTGTCTTGTAATTTCATACATGATAGTGGACATTGGTTATCCAAGGGGCATTCTGATCAAGGGAAAGAGAGATAGAAGAGAAGGAGCCATTTTTTCAAACTCTCTTAGGGCAAAATTGATTTCTGCTTTTATTGCTAACTTTTGTAAACAGAGATAACATCTCTAATCATTTTGCTACTTGTTTTTCTTGGAAGAGAAGAAGACCATGTCTGTTTGTCACAGAGTTTAGGACTAGGGTTGACAAAGAGTTTGTTATCTGTCGTCAATTTTTGATTGGCTGTCCTGTGTAAGGAAGAGCACATTTTTAGTTTGTAGCTTCTTTGGGAGACGAGGACCAAGATTTGGAAGTTTCAGAGAAGAGCTCTTGGCTTAACTTAAAGAGGAAGTTTCTATATTAGAATTGATTGATTGAGAGTTGATATTCCTTGGAACAGGCTACTTCAGACTTCAGTAAATCATATCAAGCAGCAGCTGGATGACTAGTTGCTGTGAATGCCAAAGAGAAGCATCTCAAGGTTCATTTGTTGACCTCAAAGGTACCTTCCAAACCAGAGACTGGGTGACCCTATCACTCCCTGTAAGGCAGAAAGTGAACTGCACTTGGACTAGTTCTATTACATGTGTGTCAGTGCCTAGAGCAATGAGGAATGTCTGCAACAGAAATAACTGGAATGAGGAGGCCAGTGAGCAAATCCATGTAGAGTTCTAAGGACAAAGTTATTTATCCAGATTAAGTAAGATCTCTTACCTTATTGAAGTAAATAGTGCCCATAAATAGGGAGAACATTCTTTGAAGCTTCACAATTACTAGAAAGGCTTACCAGCCTAGAAGGGAAACATGCAGGGTCGGGGTGAGGAAGATGCATTAGACCAGTGACTCCAAAACAGTGGTGCATGGTTTGGCTGATGCAGAATCACCCTGGCATATCCTACCTCCCTACCAGGACCTATGAGAAGGACATTGGAATTTATATGATAAATTTTCCAAGTGATTTCATGTATACCCAGTTTTAGGAACCTCTGTATTAGATGGCCTCAAATTTTCCTAAAACTCTTAAAACACAAGATAATTTTAAGTAGAAAAACAATTTGTTTTTTATACTAGTTGAATTTCACCCTAGTATCCTAGTTTAAAATGCAATTTCCTGTAATCAATGCATTACATTCAACTAAGCTTCATCATTCATAATAAAGATGACTTTCATTCAGGGCTTTGCTAGTTGTTCACAGATACTTGCCATACCTCAGAACTGACTACATAGATTCCAAGTCAGAGCTCCCAACTCTAAATTTACTAAGTGGAAGGTCAATTACAGAAGACACATTATTGGTACATCTGAAATGATGAAAATAAACCATTGGCTTTCCCCTTGTCTCTCAAAGAGTGAAAATGAAACAAATGAGGGAAATACAGCCTGGCAGAGTTATGACTGAGGTATATATATTGGGCCATAGCACAAGGATAGGGTGAGATCACAACGGAGTTAGTGGTCAGTGTGGTCAGAAATATGAGAGCTAGGTACTGAAAGAGCAAGAGTATAGCAAAACAAGATAGGTGGGGAGACTAAACATGGAAAAGGGAAGTTCAAGGAAAAGTTTGGAACAGCTTGGCACAATCTGGGATCTCTAAAGGAGTCTAACTCTTATAACATCTTATACATGAAAGTATTTAAATTCCCTGCTGCTTAAAATCAGACATATATAAATATCATGGGATTTGACAGTTGATAATGTCCACACAATTGGATGAGGATTGTTACTTCATTCCACACTCTACCAAGCGTTTAGGACTTAACACTGCTCAAAGTCAAGAGCAAATTAATTTTCCAGATGAGTTTGTTGTATTAGCTGAGAGGGAAGGCTCTGGAGACAAACTGCTGAGCCCAAAATTTTGTTGCTTTAAATTCTCTCTACTTGACTACCATAAATTGTAAAATGGAGATAATACCTACAGTTATCTTACATAGTTATTATGAGGATTAAATAAGTAAATACATGGCAAGTGCCTAGACAAGCAATTGCCACATCAGCACTTTGTACTATTACAAAGTTGGTGTTGTGAAGGGAGGACAAATCAGGGGAGTGATGGAAGCGAGGTGCTGTGACACTCTATGCCTGGTAGTTCCGGGCACTGGGAGAAGAAGATGCATCTCATCGATTATACAAGGTTCTTTCTAATCACTTTACCCTTCCACTCCAACTAATAAATATGGGCATTTCTCTGCCTTCAATGTCAAGTCATTGACAAGTTTTATGTAAATGTATAACTCAGTCCCTCCTCCAAGTCAAGGGCTGTCCTTTATGTTTGTATCCCCAGTGCCTGACTCACAGCAGACAGTCATGAATGACTATGAAATGAATTAATGAGCGAATGAATGAATGACAGCACAATGAAACTCTATGATTAAACTGTATTACTATACCAGCATCAGAGAAGAAAAATTATGAATCCCTATTTAATTCCCTACGAGTGCTATATTTTGATGTACGTATTAGGAAGTATTTGACCTGAAAGTAATATTGAAACAAGTCGTTATAGATTTCATCCAGTATTTGCTCAGGAAAACGCCTCTGTCAGAGTTCCCCTGGGGAGTAGCTAAGCTGATACCCTATATGGTATTCTAGCAGGAGGATGGTACCCAGAGTCAGCAACCTGTGTTCTAGAAATGCTTCTGCCACTGTCCAGCTCTTCAGTTCTGCACAAGAAGTCAGCCTCTCTAAGCTCCAGTTTCCTCATTTTTAAAATAGGGATGATAATAATACTTAATTTTTTTAAAGTTTGAGGATAAAATGAGGTATAATGATTAGCACATAGTGCTTGACACAGAGTGTGTGCTCAGAAAATATTAATCGATATACAGTAGTATTATTTTTATAGCCATCAATTTTTAAAACTATATTATTCATATGAAAATCACACAAACTACAAAAAATAAAAAAGCAGCATTTATGAAACAGGACAATTTAAACACTGTCTGGATAGCTGATGACGTAAGAAATTTCTGTTCATTTTTTTAGATGTGGTGATGATACTATATTTAAATCTTTATGAGAAAGCCCCTATTTTCTAGAAATACAAACTGACATATTTACTGATGGAATAATTGGGATCTACTTCAAAATAATCTGGACTGGTGTTGAAAGAGGCCAAAGATAACACAAGACTGCCCATAAAAGTGACAATTGACTGTTTTAGCAACTTAGAGATGGGTATTCACTTTATTATCCTCTTTACTTTTGTATATGTTTGAAATTTTCCATAATAGAAGTTAAAAAAATAGTGTTACACAGGCACATATGAAAACATAATAACATGCTAAAGTTTCTGTTTCCTAATCAAACCTATTCTCCTAGCCTTCACTTTGTTCTGCTGATTCCTCACCAGGCACTTTACTCAACACCAGAGGATACAGAGCTCCAACAGAAAACGATTCAAGGACAGCTCAGGTTTCGTTACTTTGCTTGTTGGTTTGTTTTGAGAAAGTAGAGGTACACAACTGTTTGAAATTCCCATCATGTTTATCATAAGTGCCTTGATAGTGATACAAGTGACAAGCAGAGCAGGGGAGAGGTAGTCAGAGAAATCTTGATGGGGAAGGTGAAATTTAAATAGAGTACTGAAGAATAAGTAGGATTTCAAAAGAAGCTGTAGGGGGAAGAAGAGGAAGTATGAACCACACTGCTCCAATAATACATTAAAGAGAGCCTGTATCAAAAGGTAAAAAGATATTTAAGAAGATTAAAAGGACAAGTGACTAAAAAGAAGAAGAATACGAAGTGCTTCAAATTATTCTGAACCCCATCAAAGGGAGGATCTTGTATGATGCCTGTGTTCATGTCCTAGGGCTGCTGTAACACAGTACACACTGGGTGGCTTAAAACAACAGAAATTTATTTTCTCACAGGTCTGGAGTCTAGAAGTCCAAAATCGAGGTGTCAGCAGAGACATGCTCCCACTGAAACCTGTAGTGAAATCCTTCTTTGCCTCTTCATAGCTTCTGGTAGTTTCTTAGCAATCTGGCATTTCTTGGCTTACAGCTACAGACACCAATCTCTGCCTTCATCATCACGTGGCTTTCTCTGTGAGTCCCTGTCTTCACATGGCTGTCTTCTTATAAGGACATCAGCCATATTGGACTAGGGGTCCACCCTACTTCAGTATAACCTCATTATAATTTAACTAATTGCATCTGCAAAGCCTCTATTTCCAAGCAAGACCACATTTTGAGGTACTGGTGTTAGGACTTCAATATCTCTTTTTTGGGGGAGAGGGAATAATTCATTCCATAACAATGTCAAAGCAGAAATTTTTACAAGAGTAAGAGTGTATTATATTGATAGAACTGGTCTCTTGAAGCGGTTGTGATATTTGGGTTCTAATCTTGGTATGTCCGTTTCTTATCCATGTGACTTTGGGCAATTCCCCTCAAGCTCTCTGAACCTTTGGAACAAGACTACCTGTATCATACAACTGACAGTGTTCTTGAAGGGTGAGATAAAATGATGATGTAAAAGCACTTGGAGATCTCAGAGCCCTGGACCTGAACTCAGTAAAGTGCTATTATTACTGATCCTTCTATCCATATGTCATTCACTAGCCCTGTACAGACAGACTAGAAATCCCAATGATTGGGAGCATTTTCTATGTGTGAAATCTTTGTCTGTAGAACAACCTTGATAAAATATAAAACTGCTGTTTCAAAGAGAGAGAAGAGATTGCTTGATGGAAGGTGTCAAGCAGTGGCAGTCAGGAAGGTTTGAAGAAAGAAGTAGAACTAAGTACAATGCTGTTGAGAAAAGGCCAGTATTTCTCCTCCAAGACCTCCAGTTTCAATAATGGAGGAACTTGGGCACCTCTGCCCACAAGGGGGAAAGCCCAGAAGGCTCTCTTCATGCCCAGCCCAATTCCCCCACACAAAATGACTAATTAATGTGAGTGGTTAGAATTTCAGATGGTCACTGATTTTCAGTTTTCCGAGACAAGGGCAAGATAACTTGGTCCTATATTTTGATCTTTTGTTCCCTTTATCATGCCATGTAGAGGTGTAAAAAGGCAGGCTTACAACCCTAAGAGCTTTCCAGGCAACTCAGGGCTCTCCAGACAACCAGCTATCTAAATAGATGTCTTAAATTTGAGAGATGGGGAAGAATGGTCAGATCTCTACTTCTAGAAAGTCAGTTCCACCAAGGAGCCCTGTATTATGTCAGTTATTAGTAATTGCCCGGCCAATATATTAAACTAATGCAATGATACCCCCTTTGGCCATATGCTCTTTGTGCTTGTTCTCTCTATTGTTTAGATTTCTGTGGAGAGGAAGGGTGAATATCAGCCAGCTTCACTTCCCCAACTCCTCCTAATATACCCCTACCTCCTCAACACCCAAATAAAAAGAATTGAGCTGAGCTCTAGAAGGAAAGCTCAAAATTACCATACTCAAATCAACTAGGGTCAGATCCCAGCTCTGGAAGGAATCAATAGAAAGAACAAGTTCTGAGGTAACCAGGAAAAGGATCTGAGATGAGTCAACTCTGGTGTAGCAGGTTTACTTTAAAGAAACAACAATCCCACCAGCTAGTAATTTCCAAGGCACACACAACTGGAGATGCTTTTATTGCAAAAATGCCCAGGAGTCTGAAGGAGATGGGTAATGGGACAAGAATGAGCTGAGGGCTAGGGTATGAGATGGAGGATGCAGAGTGTGGGGCAGGGCCATGAGGAGGCTATGCAGGTTTCTATCTGCAGCATCATCATCTCCCACCCCACTGACTGTCAGAGAGACACAGTGAGGACAGCTGCATTCAGGGCTGTGGTGAGGGACTGAGAAGAAACATGGGGAATGCATGAAAGCACCAGAATACTCTGTGAATAGACTGGGCACTTTCAACAAGCAATGGTCTGGGCCCCAGTTTACACAAGTAGACAAGAGATAGAGCTATGATTAAAAACCTTTATTTGTTCAGGTTTGAGGCAATAAATTAGGATAAGATATATTTTGCAAAGTGTGAAAATAAAGAAAAAAGGAGGAGATGACACCTAGCAATTTCTCTATTTGTCAATATTCCTTGCGGATTTTCCCACTTAGTCATTTCTAACCCTAAAGTTCCCCCAAAATAAACCATAGAACAAGATGAGCCATTCACCAGAGCCTCTCCTCCCCTTGAAGCTAGCCTGGTGGCCATGGGTGTTGCATGAAAACTCTTCTGAGTGCAACTGTCGCTAAATCTGGCAGCCAAGGAAACATCACCCGCCTTCTTTCATTCCTCTCAGCTCAAGGAAATGTTCTCCCATGGTCTCTCTCCCACTCAGAAGCCCCCTCCTTGTTTCCTCCCTCTACAATATGAAGCAAATCTGTCACTTGTCTGGGCAGGGCCACAACACATGAGCCATTTGGTAAAAGAGTGGGCACTGTCTTCAAGCAAAGCAAATTATTCTGTCTCTGCTGGATATCAGTCTAAAATTACTTCAGAAGTGTCTGAGGGAACCTGGGTTTTCTTTCTGCCTTGGTTACTCATTTTTTCTTTTCTAGTCACTTGGACCAATTGAGCTGAGAAAAGTTGCTAAATAGAAATAAGGGCTAGAACTATGATGAGATTTTTTTAAAGTGATCTAAGATGATCCCACAGTCACAGGATTATGAAGGACTTTTGCAACTGTTTTTTGGTTGTTGTTGTTTTTGTTTTTCACTGAACATTGTACTCTGCCTCTGTATAAGCCCAGAAAGTTTGTCTCCAGGGTCTCACATTCCAGAGTCTAATCTAAAGAAAGTTCTGGTGCACTGAGTGACTAGAGTCAAAGATGATGGGTTCAGTTCCATCATGGATTACATTGGTAAGTAATACTAGCCAGAAACTGACCCTAAACCCAATTAACAGGCTGAACTCCAACCTCAATCCATACTGTGGTCACAACTTAGAGCTTTAGTGCCTACTCAAGATGGAACCTTAAGCCAAGTCTCAGAGAGAGGGAGGCCATTCAAATGATGATGGTGGTACTTTACACGTGTCTAATTTACTCTGCCCCACATTTTCCTGTGGAGAGGAGGGGTGAATATCAGCCAGCTTCACTTCCCCAACTCCTCCTAATATATACCTACCTTCTCAACACCCAAATAAAAAGAATTGAGCTAAGCTCTAGAAGGAAAGCTCAAAGTCACAGTACTCAAATCAATTAGGGTCAGATCCCAGCTCTAAATAGCTTCTTATTTTTCATCCACCTGGGAAATAAGCTCTAAACAACACAACAATGAGGAAAAAGGTGACAGAATGACATTCATTGCACAGTAAGATGTGAGGTAAAAGGGAGACCCTGGTATATACATCACACATTAGGAGGCAAGCTTAGTAATAGCTAGAGTGGTACCCATGGAGCTTGTATCACTTATTAAGATGCAAAGTTATTGTATTAGTCTGATCAACTGCCATAGCAGGATACCACAGACCAAATGGACTAAAAAACAGATATTTATTTTCCTACATTTTTGGAAGCTGGAAGTCCAAGACCACGGTGCTGGCAGGCCTCTGGTGAATCCTCTTTCCTGGGCTTGAAGATGATGCCTTCTCATTGTGTCTTCACGTGGCCTTTTCTCTCTGCATGTACTTGAAGAGAGATTTCTGGTGTCTCTCATTTTCTTATAAGGACACCAATCCTACTGAATTAGGACTCCACTCTTTTGACATTTTTTAACCTTAATTGCCTCATTTAAGACCCTATTGACAAATAGAGTCATATTAGGGGGATTAAGCCGTTAGTTTATGAATTTTGGGAGATACAACTCAGTCATAAAATTTTGCCCTCTGGCCCTGCAAAATTCATGTCCTTCTTGAATGCAAACTACATTCACTCCTTCTCAATAGCTCCAAAAGTCTTAACTCATTCCAGCATCAATTCCAAATCCAAAGTCATCTAAATCATGTACAAGTGAGAGTCAAGTTATGATTTATCACTAGGCAAAACTCTTCTCCAGGTGTGAAGCTTTGAAGCCAAACAAATTATGTGCTTCCCCAATACAATGGTAGGACAGGCATAGAATAGATATTCCCATTCCAAAAAGACGAAAGAGGTGATGTTGCTAAAACCTAGCAATGCAAATTCCTTTCCATCTTAAGGCTTGATAATAATCTCATTTGGCTCAATGTTCTATCCTCTGGGCTCACTGAGGTGGCAGCATTACCCTCATGGCCTTAGGTAGAAGCCCAGCCTCCTTGATTATTTGCATAGTACTGGTTTCTGGTGAGGTCTCCCTCCTTGGCTTGCTGATGGTGCCTTCTCTCTGTCTTCACATGGCCTTTTCTCTGTGTGCATTCAAGGTGAGAGAGAGCTCTGGTGTCTCTCCCTCTTCTTATAAAGACATCAGTTCTATTGGAATTGAGCTCCACCCTTATGACCACATTTAATGTTGATTACCTCCTTAAAGGCCCTATCTCCAAATACAGTCACATTGAAGGCCCAGGCTTCAATCTATATATTTTGTGGGGAACACAATTCAGTCCACAGCAGTTAACAAAAGATAAAAGCAGAGACAGAAGAAGTTCTGTTTAACTGACTAATTTTTCATGTACTACCTCTTGCAAAAGACAATTGTTTAAAATTAGTCAGCTATGCATGCACGTCCTTACATAAAAGAGGAGGAGATCACAGGTAAATTATATGCCTGCCTTTGGCTAATGCTTTCCAGGCTCAGGAGCATGACTAGACTGGATACGAATAATTGTCATGCTAGTTTAGGATTAGCCAAAGGGATTTAAAATCTCTCAGGTGATCAAAGAGAAAAAGTACTTCCATTCAGCATCACTGGGCCTGAGAGGGAGGTATCCTTGTTTGAAGGTGAAATATCTGAGAAAAACTAACATGAAGTCTGTACAAAGCTCCCTCCATGGGGAAGGATAATCTGAGCATGCAGAGGAAATGTATAGCCATGCAAAGGGTTTTAGAATACAATTGTTTTGTCTTCTCAGTGAAATTCTGGAAAACATCGATGAGAATATGAAAGAGATCAATAAATAGTTTGAAAATTTAATTTTAAATTAAATGGTATCAATAATGTGGATCTTAAACCTCAAAGATAAAAATGTATAAGGATGAGAGAACTTTAAATTATACAAAAGTCCTCTCCTTAAATATGCAGAAATCAAGTTATTAGATTACTCTCAAATATGAAAAATACAGAAAAATGTCTAAGCCTAAGAGTTTTACAAAACTTAGAGACAACCTTCAATTCAGTGGTTCTCAAAGTGTGGGCCCCAGACCATCAATATCAGCATCACCTGAGATCTAGCTAAAAATGCACCTTCTCAGGTCCTACTGCAGATGGACTGAATCAGAAACCCTGAGAGTGGGACCAGCAATCTGTCACTTAACAGTCCCTCCAGCTGATTCAGATACATCCTGAGATTTGAGAACCACTGCTCTAGTAGAATGTGAAGCTCCCCCAAAATCAGCAGATAAATTCAACTTAAAATAACATAAGTCATAGAAAAAAAAATGTCATTATTCATTCACTCAACAAATATTTATGTGTTAACCCTCATGTCCATACCACTGTTCTAAGTGCTGGGAATACAATAGTAGACATTCCAGTCATAAAGCAGTCTATAAGCTATATGGAAAAATTTAAACAATGAAAGTGTGAGGCTATATAAAAAACAGAATACATGAAAAAGATGACAAGATAAATAAACAAATTATTACAATAAATATGTAATCTACATTTTGCAAAATTGGAACACTATGATTATCAGACTGGATAAAAACAAAATTCAACAGTTACTATTTAAGAAGACCACACCTAATATCAGGAAGGCTCAAAATAATAATAATTGTTATGATTAGGATTATGATTAAAGATTTTCCAGGCAAATGCTAAGACAAATAAGTGGATGGAGCAATACTTAATGCAGAGAAAATATAACTCAGGACCAAAATAACATATCTGGAATAGAGGAGGGAAACATAGGTACAACTTGGAATAGGCAGCATTGTACAGAGTTGGCTTTAAGGACTTATGGGGTGTGATGTGAGAGAGTGAGGGCCAGTTGTGTCTAAAGGTCTAAGGGCAGAGTAAAAAAACCTAAATTCTCCCTGTCTTTCATACCATTGGTGGTACAGATGATTATTTAAATGGTACAAGCAAAGTATTTTTAAAATATGTACTTCCTTTAATGGGAATATAAATAACTCAATAAGCCTGTGGTTTTATGGGTATTATTGTTTAGAATAAGGCTAAATGAAAAAAAAAGTTAATGTAAAGAAATTATTGAGAAAATAATGATATATTCTTATAACTCCTCCTGAATACAAAGGATAATCAGATATTAAAGTGGTGCATTAAAAAAGAAAAACTGAAATTTAAATGATAGTGTAATAATTGAGGTGAAATCAACATATTGAATGGAATTCATCCATTATTCAGCACTCAGTTCCTTAAAGCCATAAAACAAACTCTGCCATTATTATCTCTTCAGGGGTTAGAATAGTGACTTTTTTCAGAAGCTATTAGGACTGAAGGAACCCTGGATGTCATCCTATTCTACTGCAACCTATTTTTGTTTTGAAATTACTACTCTGTTGTGTTCTATCATCATTTGCAAAGTAATACAGTTGTAAAGAGAAAGTAATTTTAAAGAACCTGCTTTAAGCTATTTTATGAATTCAAGTTCAATACTGTTAAGATATGAAAAGGAATTCTAAATAGCTTTACATCATATACTGCCTCACCTTGTAAAATATCCTCTTTTGCGTACAATGCAGCAGCTCTGTCTCTGGTCCTCTGGCCCATCTGCTCTGCTCCTACACAGTTCTCACACCACATTTTTCATTAGCTTTTTAAAGAATCTACAATAATAGGATAGGGAAGACTTGGCTTCCCATCCATATTAAAATGCTCCAGGCATAACATTATTGAACTTTGGGGAATTGTTATAAGGAAGAATCATAATCCTAATTTTAATCATGACTACATAAATCTCTGCCCCAAATTGCCAGTTGGAAGCATATTGACCAGTCACCACAAATATTAACAACGGATAGCACACAACATATGGAGGAATGCCAGAATATTTCACAAATCTGAGTCAGGCGGCTCCAGTGATTAGTGAAGCATAACATATTTTCACCCCTAGAGCTGAGCTGGAATGAGACCCTCAGGGAGGGAACTAGAAAGCAGGTCCATATGGTGCAAAGACAGGCTGTGAGGACTGTTGAAGGGATGGAAATGCTCTGCCTATTGCTGTCCAGAAATCATTGAGTCAAAGAATGCTGCACCTCTAGAGGACCTTAGATTCATCTTGAAAATGAGAACACTGTGATAAATGCCTTGTTAAGGTTAAGACAAGCCTAATCCCAGGAATTGTTTCTCTATCTTCTACTAAATGCTGATACTCTTATGGAGAAGAGTGGCATGAACACAAAAGTCAAAGGCGGTGGGGGGGGAATTCCATGGAAGCCCAGCAGTTAGGACTCTGTGCTTCCACTTCAGGGGGCACAGGTTCGATCCCTGGTTGAGAAAATAATAAAAAGAAAAAAGTCAAAGGGACTTGAAGCAGACAGATCTTATTCCAAAGCTAAGGGTTTGGTTGAACATATATCATTACAGAATTTTAAATGTTCGAATTGTGACCACATAGAGCTAATGAGGGAAAATGATTTCAGAAGTCATGATGAATTCAATTTTTGTTTTTTGTAAGATTCCTAGAATTGTAAGTCAGGAAGAAATTTAAGATAGCCAGTCTGAATTTTAGCAGTCTCCTAACAACAACAAAAACCAGGATTAAAAGTAGAAGAGGTGGAAGTGCAGTTAATGAGATAAATTTTTGTTTTATTTTGCTTTGGGTATTTGTTCTCAAACTGAAGTTCATGTGCCCATGCACAGTGAGGCCACACAAATTAAAACGTCAGACTTTGGAGCAGAGAAATGTTTATCAAAAGAGTCCAGCAAGGAGAATGGGCAGCTCATGTTCAAAAGACCCAAACTCCCCAATGGTTTTCAGTGAAGAATTTTTAAAGTCAGCATATGAGGTGAGTGCTGCAGGGTGTGTGACTTTCTTCTGATTGGTTGGTGGTCAGGTAACAGGATAATGTCCCAGGAATCTCAATCGTCAACCTTCTGGTTCTGACCAATCTGTGGTCTCAGCATGTAGTTACCATCCTCCACCTGAGTGGATGCCTTAGTTCCTATAGAACAATTCAAATATATGCATCAGATTGTTATTTATATCTCATGAGGAAGAACTGGAACCCTGCTTTATAGGGTCTTATATATATTGTTTCTTGACTGCTCCTCCTTTGTTTATGCATTCTCTCCATTCCCTAATTAGTAACTGTTTGAACTTGTCCTTTGAAACTCAGGGAAGGTCTAGGAGGCTGAAGCCTTTTTCCTACAAACAAGAAATGGGGAACACAGAAAGGCTTTTTTACCTAGGAGGACCTTATGGGGCCCTGCTCGATTTCAATCCCTCCTTTCTTTGATGTTTCTCAATCTTGAGGAGAACAGGTATGGGATAAGAAAGGGAATGAAGTTTTGGATAGAGAGGTTAATCATAAACTCGGCAAAGAAATTTGGTTTGAGGGGGCCTAGGTTTCATGTTTTTTAATCATTTGAAAGTCACTTAGGGCTACCAAACATGAAAGTTCAACTACACCTGTAGTAGTTGTTCTTGGTGCCCTGCCTGTACCATCTCGCCCTCACCACTTTGGTGCATGTCAGCCTGACTTCCAACTGCCAGAGTCCCCACTGATTTGCTTCTCTGGCTTCTAGGGCCTGCTTTGACCACCTCCATAACAGGGCTGAAGTGTTTGGAAAGTAACACCTCTTAGTCATTAGCAAGGACTTCCTGGATTTGGAGACTAAACACTCAAACTCCTTCCTCAGTGGAGATAACTCTGAGATGTATTCCTACCTTGGTCCCATTGGGCTCAAGCTTCAATATGTCTGATAACAAATCCTTCTTGATTTCCTTTGCTTCCCCACCTCACTTCCTCACTCTCCTACTAGTGTCAACTACAAATTGGCACTTGCCACTGGCAGTTGCCATCTACCTCTAGAAAGATTAAATCAGGTGCCACTGCAGCTGCTGACTTTTAATGCCCCCTGAAAGGAGTTCAGGGTTGAGAGCAGAAATGAGGCTCTCTGTGCTCTTGGAAAAACTGGCAGAACAAGTCTTCAGATAGCTAGATGTTTTCAGGATCTGATTTTATGAGCCCAATTATTGCATCTCCTCATATCTAGAAAAGCACTACCTTCCTTCATGGTGACGTCTGCTCCTCATTACTAGTAGTAACCCTCACAAGACCTTTTGCAAAAAATATGTGCTTGATTTCATGTACTCCCCCTTCACCAAAATCAAATATATACTGACCTTCTCCCCTACCTCTTTGGAGCAGTTTCTCAGAACTATCTGAAATGTTATCTCCCAGGCTATAGTCCTCGTTTTGCCCCAAATAAAACTTAACTCACAACTCTCACATTGTGTACCTTTTTTAAGTCAACACTAGTATTTCCTGAAATCTTAAGTAAAATACCTGACTCAAATGTTTCCCTCAGAATTCACTTCTGGAAGTATCCAAACTAAGAAAATTGGTCCCAAATGTGGTTCCAGGAAGAGATTCTCAAAATGGAATATTGAAAATGAATCACTTTTTAGGACAATGATCACATTTCTGGTAGTGGGGTAATAATAACCATTGGCATGGTATCACATCAAATTACTAAAAATCTTATCAGTGATTAATTGGTTGGTATAGAATACCTTGATTTACCTAGTATCTCCATTTGGGAGGTATGAAGACAAGCTCCTTGATTGATATTGTGTCATTAGTGCCCCAAAGGAAGAAACTACAGGTGCAGATCAGACAACTCAGGGCACTGCATGAAAGCAATAGAGTTTCATGACAACATTTAAAGAGATCTTCATCTCCTGTAAACCAAGGACAGACTGCTAAAAAATCAACCCTAATATCTGATTTTGAGAGTAGCTGGTTTACAAAGAAGATGAAATCATAGTCTCATCAAAGTCTTCTATGCTAAAGTAAAGGCCCTGATGGAAAGGGGTCAGATCTGAGATCTGGAATGAGGATATCTGAATAAATGTGCTTGAGAACTTTGGACTCCCAGATTCTTTGGCAATAGAAGTATTCCATTCCCCCTTGATGGAGCATAGCAGCCTTCCTTGCTTGGAGACCATGAAAATACCTCATTGAATTAGATGTCTTAAAAAATAATGCTTGCCTTCCTAAAGATAAACTTTCTTATATTTATAGGCCAATAAGTAGGGTCAAATTTTAGCTTGGCCTGATTGGGAAATACTCTATCACTCATTAAAGAAATGCAGCAGAACTTAGAGAAAATACCTGGAGATGAATGTTGAAGATGCTAGACTGATGATGAGGCCAGGATATAAAGCTTAATAAAAGATTTTAATGATGTGGGGACATCCTCCTATATCCTGGAAGGCTACTGAAGACAATCCTAACATGTTTTGGAGATGGCTCCTTGGAGCTTGGGGAAAAATGATGGCCTACAGTAAATGAGATGGAGATGCTAAAACTTCCTTTACAAAGTATAGAGAAAGGGGTCAAAAGGCTCAGAAAGATGAAAAAGCTAGACTGCATTTATTATGTAAGATCAGAGAACAAGCTGACTGTGTTCCCCAGGCAGTCTGGAGGAGATTCCCTTCTCAAAAGCACTAAGGAATACATTAGTGAAAGAGGGTGCCTGCAGTATTGAGAAGTTCATTGGTGGCAGTTCTCTGTAAGCCCAGGTGGATGGTAGGAAATTCTGCTATAAACTGGCTTACCTACTTTAAATGCATATGATAGAGTTCCAGATTGAGATAAGCCAAGCAGCTATATACCATCCAGGCAAAGGGTGTATAATTGCCATCACAGAGAGCAAGGTCAAAATGGCAGACTGGAGTCTCTAATCCACAGGGATATGTGGTAATAGTGCCCAGGCCTTGGTGTTCCTCTCAATGAGATAGACAGGCAGCCAGAAAGAATCTTGGTTGACCCATTTAACCAAAACAAGATCAATAGCTGGTGAGTAGAAGGTGAATGTTGGCTGTCTTACTGGACAAATCACAATTCCTCACCTAGTTTCCAGAAATCAGTCAGTTCTTACTCAGAGCCTATCAATTGAAGGGCTCTCTGAGTCTCCTTAAGAAACAACCCTATAATGGCACAGAAGTAAGACAATAACAATTCATCTAATACTTTCCCAAAATGACTCCCAACCATTCAGCCAGGTAACAGTTTACTGGAAAAAAGGGAATATTCAGATCTTTCAAGAGCTGTTGGGTATAGGATCTAAGCTGACATTTATATCAGAGGATGTATATGATACAAGGTAATAAATACAGTTCAATTAAAAGGCTGGGCCAATGGGACACAATTTCATTAATATCAAATGGCCCAAGCATCATCATGTCCCTCTCCCCTCAATGAGAATAAATTGAAATTAGGCAATAATGGGGCAGGGAGGAGCATGTCTGAAACATGTAGAATTTATTGGGATACCTTTTGATGTTTCCTTGTTTAATGATAACTGTAAATGGGCAATTGCAAAAATCACAGACTAACAGAGGACTTGGAGCTTTCAGGGTTATCTCAACGAATTTGGGTTATCCAGGACAAGCAATAGACACTCACTGAAGTACTGTTTGAGAATAAGGACTGTAAGGGAATTCTAGAATGGGCTGTAGAAGAGCAAATAAAATAAATGTCAATTATGACCTTGGAACCAACTACAAGGACAGCAATAGGAATTTAGCTTGTCTCCTTAATAATATATATATGTTTAATACATCATGTATGTATATATAGACATCAATCATATAATAATAACCAGAAACTACCTTGAAGAGTAAGAGACAAGACAAAGTTATTGAGGAGCATGAATAAACAATGTGAGAAGTCTATGCCTCAGCAGTCTCTTCAGTCTATCACCTTCCCTTATCCCTAATCTTGACCTAATTTGCCATGTTTGCCTCATTTTTTTCCTATTGAAACGAGACTATTTTCATATTATGGAAATAAGTTCCAAGTTAACAACACCAAAGAGAGAGAAAGAGAGCAATTGAACTCCTCTTTGCTGGTGCCCCTATAGATATACAGCTAAACATCCCAAGGCCCTCATGGGACAACTCCTTTAACCAATGATTCTTGCCAGGCAATTGGAATACCTTTACCCAGGTCAGAAATGGATGTCCAACATAGCCAGAAAAGGTTGAACTCCATTGTGTTAGGGCTTTTCCTTCACTTCCTTTCGTGAAGAATTGGAACATTTTAAGCCACCTCAGAGGGACTGTATCTTGACTATGGCTCCAGCCATGTAGTGTGTTAGAAATTCCTGTTGGACTGCTCAGGACAAATAGACAATGCTTCTGAGATTCCTTCAGTCCTCATGTGGTACAAAGGACCCATAGCTTCCTGGGTACTCCCAGGGGGAGACCAGTTGAGAACCTTAGCACCTGAGAAGTATTCAGTGATCTCACAGCAAGGCCTATAAAATTTTGACAGTCTAAGTTAGGGACTAAATGGAGGTTATGGCTGAGAAGTGGCATTTACAGTGCCAGGGAGAAGTGGACCCCAAAGTTGGCAAAGAAAGACTGCTGAGCCTAACCAAACTGAAGGAAACACCACCACATTCACCAGCTATAGAGGCCTTAGCCTTAGGCATTAGCAATTCTCCCAGTGACCAGCCGAGAAGAGATTGCCCAGAGGCCTGCAGAATCTTACCTCCTAGTAAAATTCTACTATGTCATTTCCTGCCTATATTCTACCATTTCATCTTCCTGTGTCTCATTTGTTCTTTTCTCTCAACCCAAAGGTTTTCCAATGGTGCTTCTCAGCCTACCTGTAGCAGTGTCACCTAGGATAACTGGTAAAATGCAGACCCTCAGGCCCCCTCCACATACCTATAGAGTCAGAATTTCTGAAGGTGTAGCCTAGGAATCTGTACTTTTGAAAATAAGATGTTAATCATCTGTGAGTGATGAAAATAATATTCTCATTAAGTTATTCTTCAAGTATAATACTAGAAGAATAACATAAGTTATTCTTCTAGTATAATTACTCTTTCAGTTATTTTGGCTATTAGACTTTTTCTTATTACAGCAGCATGATAATGGAGCCATGAGAGGGGTGATCTCCATATGGGTTATAGGAGCATATCTAGATCCTGAAGCTGCTGGTCCTAGGAGGTGGTTTACTCCTTCTGGGCACACAGGGTTATGATAGTGGTTAATGCGATTAGCTTTTTGGTATGTGTGTGTGGAGAGATGCACAGCTGGAGATGCTTTTGATCTCTGGCAGCCTGACTAGAGGATCACAACAGTGGGTGGAGGCAGCTCTCAGATCTCCCGCTCTGGGCACCAAGCCTGGCTTTTTGAAGTGCTCCCCTTTCCACCTCTCCTGCTAACAGACAGGGAAGAAGGAGGCCATGTCCCCAGGGCAGGTCAGGCAGGCCTTGAAGTTTCCCCAGTCTTAGGAAGTGAACAGAGATGACACTGGGCAAAGTTGTAAAGTAATTCAGGCTGTGTTTCAGTGTCTGTCTATCACTCCTTGGCTCCATCTTCATCTCAGGCAAATAGTAGGTATGTTTTTCTGCTCGCCCCAGTTACAGAAGTCTCTTCCAGGGAGCCCTCATCAGCTCAGATCATACTCCATGCCATAGCTTTCCTCCTCCATCCAAACTGGCTTGAACCCATTCTGTCAGGGCATTGGTGTTAAATGAATTCATCCTAAGCTCTAATAGCTTACAATAATAATACCTAACACTATCAAGGGCGATTACGTACTAGGTCCTATTTTAAGGACTTTATTACCTGTCTGATGCTCATAATAACCCTATTACAGGATTGGCAATCTTACTTGTTTAAATCACTTAATGGAGGCAACTTTCCACTCTGCTAAGGATAGTCTCACTCAGTGGCCAAGAGAATTATAATGACAATTCTCTGAAAATGCCAGCCTTGCTTTCTGCAAGATCTCAGATCTCTTCCTGGAACTTCCTGAAGGTGTCCTTGTTTGAGTGCCCACTCAGTTATAAAAAGTGTAGAGTAAAAAACTCCATTATGTTAGCTCCCTATTGAAAACTTCAATAAATCAAAAATCATAACAAAAAACAAAAGCACAAAAAAACAGTTGATAATTCAAAATTATTTCTATATAGTATATAACACAATTTCCCTAGCTAAGGTTGGCCTCTTTTACCCCAAGATTTTTCAGAACAAGAAGAAACATACTACCAATAATAGTTACTGGTTGTTGTGCCAAACACATTACTGGGGCTGGGGTATACAATGGATGACCAAAACAGACACAACATCTGTAATGGGGAAGAGATTTTGTATTCTATTACAAGGTAATCACTAAAGGGATGTCACATATAAGCTTAAATTATACATAATGGCCCATCTCTGGGAATCCTGTCTCCCAGGTAAAGAGCATTAAGCTAAAATACCTTTGTTTAGCCCACAGGGAACATCCTGACCAGACTCACCTGTGAACGACTGAAGAGAGGAAGAAATTAACATCCCCTCCGGAGGCTGATGGGAACCAGGAAATGTTCGGCTTTATTCCCTCCACTTTTAGTATAAAAGGAACCTGAATTCTAACTCAGTCAAGATGGTTCTTTGGGGTACAGGCCCATCATCTTCTTGGTTTACTGCCTTTCAGAATAACTTGTTATTCCTTGCCCCAACAACTTTTATCTCAGTTATTGGACTGTCGTGCAGCAAGAAGTAAGGGCTTAAACTTGGTAACACATTTGCCCCAAGAAACTTGCAATTTAGATAAAAGAGCTTTGAGAGCACTTGATACAGTTCCTTACTATTATTTTTTATTGAGGTATAATCAACATATAACATTGTATTAGTTTCAGGTATGCAACATATTGATTCCATATTTGTGTATGTTGTCAACTGATTACCATAAGTTTAGTTAACATGTCACCATAAAGTTACAAAAATATTTTTTCTTGTGATAAGAACTTTTAAGATCTACTCTTTTAGTAACTTTTAAATATGCAATACATTATTATCAACTATAGTCATCATGCTGTACATTACATCTCCATGACATTTATTTTATAACTGAAATTTGTACTTTTTGATCCCCTTCACCCATTCTGCCCACCCCCTACCCCTGCCTCTGGCAACCACCAATTTGTATTTATGAACTTTTTTTTTTTTAAGATTCCACATATAAGTGAGGTCATATGGTATCTGTCTTTCTCTGTCTGACTTATTTCATGTAGCGTAATGCCCTTGAGCTCCAACTATATTGTTGCAAATGGCAAGATTTATTTCTTTTTTTATGTCGAGTAATATTCCATTGTATACATGCATAGCACATTTTCTTTACCCATCAATGGATACTTAGGTTGTTTCTATCTTGGCTGTTGTAAATAATGCTGTAATGAGCAGGGGATTGCAATGAACATGAATTGCAGGGTCATATGGTAGTTCTATTTTTAATATCTTGAGGAACCTTCCTATTGTTTTCCATAGTGGCTGCACCAATTTACATTCCTATCAAGAGAGCACAAGGGTTCCCTTTTCTCCACATCCTCATCAACATTTCTTATCTCATCCTTTCGATAATAGCTATTCTAAGAGGTAAGAGGTGTTATCTCATTGTGGGCTTGATTTGTATTTCTCTGATGATTAGGGATGTTGAGCACCTTTTCATGTGCCTGTTGGCTATTTATTTGCCTTCTTTGGAAAAAATGTCTATGCTTTTCTCTGCTCATTTTTTAATCAGATTATTTGTTTTTTTTTTCCTATTGAGTTACATGAGTTCTTTATTTATTATGCATATCAACCCCTTATCAGATATATGATTTACACATATTTCCTCCCATTTCATAGGTTGCCTTTTCACTTTGTTGACGTAGTCTTACTTGCTTATTTTATCTTTTGTTGCCTTTGTTTGCAGTGTCAAATCCAAAAAATCATTGCCAAGACCAATGTCAAACAGCTTACCCCTGTGTTTTCTTCTAGTGGTTTTATGGTTTCAGGTCTTAAATTTAAGTTTTAATCCATTTTGAGTAGGTTTTTGTGTATGTGTAAAATATGGGTCCAGATTAATTATTTTCCATGTGGCAAAATTTTCCCAACATCATTTTTTCCAACACCATTTACTGAAGAGTCTTGTCTTTTCTTGACTCCTTTGAGTATTCTTGAGTGTTCTTGGCTTCTTTGTCATAAATTAATTGACTATGTCTGCATGGATTTATTTCTGGTCTCTTTATTCTGTTCCATTGAATTATGTGTCTGTTTTTATGGCAATACCACACTGTTTTAATTATTATAGCTTTGTAATATAGTTTGAAATCAGGAAGTTTGATGTCTCCAGCTTTGTTCTTCTTTCTCAAGATTAATTTGGCTATTTGGGGTCTTTTTGGGGTGGTTTCATACAAATTTTAAGATTTTTTTTTTCTGTTTCTATGAAAAGTATTATTGGAATTTAGATAGGAATTGCACTGAATCTGTACATTGTTTTGAGTAGAGTGGACACTTTAGTAATAATAAGTCTTCCAATCCAGGAACACAAGATACCTTTCCATTTATCCATATCTTCTTCAATTTCTTAATGTCATAGTTTTCATTGCACAGATATTTGATGCCCTTCATTAAGTTTATTCTTAGGTATTTTATTCTTTTTTATCTTTTATTTTCTGTAATTTGGCAATGACATGCTTAGATAGTTGTAGTATTTTTGGAATTAATCCTGCTTCATTTTCTCTGTTTCCTGAATCTGTGGTTTGGGGTCTGACATTAATTTAAGGAATTCTCATTGTTTCAATTTTTTGTTGTTGTTATTTTCTTTTTCTTCTCCTTTTGGTACACCCATTATATATATATTGTACCTCTTGTAGTTCCCCACAGCCCTTGGATATTTTGTTCTGTTTTATACAGTCTTTGTTCTCTCTCTCTCTCTCTCTCTCTCTCTTTTTTTTTTCCTCATTCTTAGAGTTTCTATTGATAAATCCTAAGTTAAGTGATTCTTTGCTCAGCTGTGTCTGGTCTACTGATAAAATATCAAACCCATTATTTCTTTTACTGCTTTTGATCTCTAATATTTCTTTTTAGTAATTTCTGAAGATTTCCTTTTCTATTGCTTACATTGTCCATCTGCTCTCACATGCTACTACTTTATCCACTACAGCCTTTAGCATATAAATAATAGTTTTTTTTTTTAATTCCCTGTCTGATAATTCCAACATCTCTTCATGTCTGATTCTGATGCTTGCTTTGTCTCTTCAAACTGTGTTTTTTTTTTACCTTTTAGTATGCCTTGTAATTTTTTTCTTGATAGCCAGACATGATGCATCCAGTGAAAGGAACTGCTATAAATAGCTCTTTAATAATATGGCAGTGAGGTGTGGTGACAGTAGAAGCATCCTATAGTCCTATGATTAGAGTTCCTGGATGTAAAACTCACAGAACTGTGGGCGTCCCCACTATGATTTGGTGTTTCTAGAGTTTTTAAGTCTCAGATGTGTCCACACTGAGCCTCCAGCAATTCATCAATTACAGTTCAGGTTGTCCTACCTGGGCACTAGTTTCTGTAGTGGTTTAAGCTTGTAAGTCTCTGCTCTGGTAAACTGTGACTCCCTGTATTCACCTGCCTTTCTGTCCAATCTTGGGGACAGCATTCTGCCCAGTGTCCTTACCTCTTTTATAGATACAAGGAGAGTTGTTAAATTGTCAGTGTGTTCACCTTTTTACTTGTTAGAATGGAGTGGTGACTTTCAAGCTCCTCACATAAAGAATCAACAACCAGAATAGTTTCCTGGAGAAAGGTGTGCTCTGGACAACCACCTCAAAGGGGAAAGATAAGACTGTCCCTTTTTTTACTTCATATAAATAGAGAAGGGCTCCAGTGAGCTGAGTTGTTTCCCTGAAGCAAGGAGGAGAGAATAAATTAGGGTTGACACTAACCTATAAACTCTAAAATTTAGAGTTGAGTTGACTAAAGGCATGAACACAGAAAAGATGGCTGTATTGTTAGGATAGTATTATCAGGCTTTGTCAGGACAAAGAATGACAGAGTATATAGCTATGCTCAAGAGAACTCACTAGAGTTTACATCTTGTCCAAGAGGACTAACTGGAGGGGCACTAAGATGCCAGAAAAAAGATTCTAGATTGGGTGCGCTGACATGGGAATGACTATACATGTAAAAATATACCAACATATTACAAAACATACAGATAAAGTCTCTCACTGGGGACCACTAGGAAATCATAAAGATACCAAAGAGAAAATATAAATTTAAATATCTGTCAGGCCCAGACAGTGTCAAGAAAACTTACAGTAGTATGAATCAATTTAGAAATTTCCCGCCTCTTTGTTTTCTTCCCCCTACTCTCTTAAACTCTGTCATATCAGAAGTCATAGTGGCCAGAAATAAAAGAGAAAGGAACATGCCCTCCTTCACCAGCCTTCCAGCTTCAAGAGGTTCCAGCTGGGGCTGGGAAGAATTTAAGGTCAAAGCAAATTAAAGTTTCGATTATAACATAGGATAGAATATTCTCATTGCTGTATTGAAATTTCTTGTGGCAAAAAGTGAACAGAGAACTTTTTATTAACAGATGAGTCAAAAATCCTACTGGACTTTCCAGTGTTACATTCAAGGCTAATGAAAAAGGAAAAAAAACTTAAAACAGAAACAAAGATTAAGGTATTTTCTGAGTATATGTAAAGAATCATGCATGTTTGGTTAGCTACACAGAGTTTTCCCCATAAAAAATTATTTGTGGAATTCTCTGTGTACATCCAGAATATGTTTCTTAGGATAAAATTCTTGAAATATATTTTGTAGGTCAAAGGGTATGCTAAATATATTTTTAGTAATTATGGCCAAGTTATTTTAAAAATATGCAATACCAATTTGTATTTCCACCAGAAATATATGGGAGTGCTACATTTTACCAGCATGCTTTCCAACATCATGATTCTTTTAAGTTGCTATTTTTTTATCTTAAAATTATAGGTGTAATGTGTTTGGGCCCACATAGTTGAACTTGTGAATTCTCTCAAACTTTTAAGAAAGATCCTTTTATTGAATCTTCTGCTTTCCTGTATCTTTTTCCACTCCACTGCTGGCACTTCCTGAACCACACAAATAAATTCTTTTGCTTAGGTTCTGTTTCTGGAAGAACCTAAACTAATGTATGTTCATTCCATATGAATTTAAGGAAAGAAGGGTCTCTTTTAGGGAAAAGAATATTTTATGGGAAATTTTTGAAGTTATTATTTTGTCTGATACTATTATTATTATGTTATTATGTTGTTATTTAAAAGGCAGCTATACACTTCATAGTATTTGGACTATATCATAGTGTTATTTCTTGCCTAGCATGTACTTATCCATCAAACTGAGGGCACATAAAAATAAAATTTTATTTAATTGACAAATATTTATTTAGTTCATGCTATGTGCCAGGCATTGTTATGGGGGTCCAGCAATGAACCAATGAGATAAAAATCCCTACCTTCAGAGAATTTGTATTTGGAGGGTAGGGGCATACAACAACAAAAATTAATAAGGCAAATGCATAATATGTTTGATGGTGAACAATGTTAAAGAAGAAAGAAGCAGAGAAGCAGTGTAGGAAGCCTCAGAGGTGGACCTAGGTCACAGTGTAGAAAAAGCAAAGCAGGAGGTTGGGCAGGACAGAGATCTAATGGAGGTGAGTAAATGAGCTATGCAAGATATACTATACTGCAGAGAGTGTTCTAGGAAGAGAGAACAGAATGTGCAAATATGCTGATGTGAGAATGTGCAAAATTGCAAACACAGAGAGATAGGTCTAAGAAGTAAATGTGGAGCAGATAAAGGAGCACAATGTAAGCCATTGCAAAGACTTCTGCATCAAATTGTTTATTTTGTGAATTATTTTATACAAGTAGGTCCTCTGCATTCTTGCTTATATATTTACTTATTTGTATGTTTATATCATCCTCTTAGTCTGCTTGAGCTAGAAAGTGTTGTTCTAAAATATGCTTATGTTATGTTTTTTTAAACGTTCCTTTTTTTCTAACAGTCTTTTCTTTATATATTTCAACTGCATTTTATTGGGCACATAAAAGTAAAATGAATAGTATATATTTATTGTAAATTATACCCTTCCATAATAAAAAGTAAATCTTTTTGTCCAATGTAATATTTATCTAAGTTCTATTTTGTCTGATACTAATATTGTCACTCTTGCTTTTTTTCATTTGTATCTAATTTACCTGAGTGTCTGCACTTGTTCTTAACCTTTTGTTTGTTTATTTTAGTTGTTTAATATATTGTTGTGTATTGATAATGTTTACTCATCTTTTTCTTTTCTCATCTTTCAGTGGTTTTCTGAAGTTTTCTTTGTCCTACTTTCCACTTAGTTTGGAAACCATTCATCTTCTGCTCTTGACTAATGAATACTTTACCAAATTTATTGATTAGCTCTAGTAGTTTTCTGGTGGCATCTTTAGGATTCTCTATGTATAGTATCATGTCATCTGCAAACAGTGACAGTTTTACCTCTTCTTTTCCAATTTGTAGTCCTTTTATTTCTTTTTCTTCTCTGATTGCTGCAGCTAGGACTTCCAAAACTATGTTGAATAATAGTGGTGAGAGTGGGCATCCTTGTCTTGTTCCTGATCTTAGAGGAAACACTTTCAGTTTTTCACCATTGAGGATGATGTTTGCTGTGGGTTTGTTATATGTGGCCTTCATTATGTTGAGGTAAGTTCCCTCTATGCCCATTTTCTGGAGACTTTTAATAATATATGGGTGCTGAATTTTGTCAAAAGCTTTTTCTGCATCTATTGACATGATCATATGGTTTTTCTTCTTCAATTTGTTAATATGGTGTATCACATTTATTGATTTGCATATATTGAAGCTTCTTGCATCCCTGGGATAAATCCCACTTGATCAGGTGTTTGATCCTTTTAATCTGTTGTTGGATTCTGTTTGCTAGTATTCTGTTGAGGATTTTTGCATCTATATTCATTAGTAATATTGGTCTGTAATTTTCTATTTTGTATTATCTTTGTCTGGTTTTGGTATCAGGGTGATGGTGGCCTCATAGACTGATTTTCGGAGTGTTCCTTCCTCTGAAAATTTTTGGAAAAGTTTGAGAAAGATGGGTGTTAGCTCTTCTCTAAATCTTTGATAGAATTCACCTATGAAGCCATCTGGTCCTGGACTTTTGTTTGTTGGAAGATTTTAAATCACAATTTCAATTTCACTACTTGTTATTGGTCTGTTCATATTTTCTATTTCTTCCTGGTTCAGTCTTGGAAGCTTATACGTTTCTAAGAATTTGTCCATTTATTCCAGGTTGTCCATTTTATTGGCATAGAGCTGCTTGTAGTAGTCTCTTAGGATGCTTTGTATTTCTGCTGTGTCTGTTAAAACTTCTCCTTTTTCATTTCTAAATTTAATGATTTGAGTCCTCTCCTTCTTTTTCTTGATGAGTCTGGTTAATGGTTTATCAATTTTGTTTATCTTCTCAAAGAACAAGCTTTTAGTTTTATTGATCATGGCTATTGTTTTCCTTGTTCCTATTTTATTTATTTCTGCTCTGAACTTTATGATTTCTTTCCTTCTACTAATTCTGGGTTTTGTTTGTCCTTCTTTCTCTACTTCCTTTAGGTGTAAGGTTAGATTGTTTATTTGAGTTTTTTTTTCCTTGAGGTAGGCTTGTATTGCTATCAACATCCCTCTTAGAACTGCTATTGCTGCATCCCATAGGTTTTGGATCTTCGTGTTTTCTTTGACATTTGTCTCTAGGTATTTTTTGATTTCCTCTTTGATTTCTTCGGTGATCTCTTGGTTATTTAGTAATATACTGTTTAGCGTCCATGTGTTTGTATTTTTTACTATTTTTCCCTTGTAATTGACATCTAATCTCATAGTGTTGTGGTCAGAAAAGATGGTTGATATGATTTCAGTTTTCTTAAATTTACTGAGGCTTGATTTGTGACTAAAGGTGTGATCTGTCCTGAAGAATGCTCTGTGTGCACTTGAGAAGAAAGTATAATCTGCTGTTTAGGGATGGAATGTCCTATAAATATCAATTATAGCCATCTGGTCTATTGTGTCATTTAAAGCTTGTGTTTCCTTATTAATTTTCTGTTTGGATGGTCTGTCCATTGGTGTAAGTGAGGGGTTAAAGTCCCCTACTATTTTTGTGTTGCTGTCGATTTCCTCTTTTAGAGCTGTTAGCAGTTGCCTTATGTATGTAGATTATTCTCTTTCAGCACTTTAAATATGTCAGGCCAATCCCTTCAGGCCTGTAGGGTTTCTGCTGAGAAATCAGCTGTTAACCTTATGGGAGTTCCCTTGTATGTTTTTTGTAGTTTGTCCCTTGCTGCTTTCAATAATTTTTCTTTGTCTTTAATGTTTGCCAATTTAATTACTATGTGTCTTGGCATGTTTCTCCTTGGGTTTATCCTGTATGGGACTCTCTGTGCTTCCTGGACATGGCTGGCTATTTTCTTTCCCATGTTAGGGAAGATTTCTACTATAATCTCTTCAAATATTTTCTCGTGTCCTCTCTCTCTCTTCTCTTTCTGGGACCCCTATAATGCGAAAGTTGTTGTGTTTAACGTTGTCCCAGAGGTTTCTTAGGCTGACTTTATTTCTTTCCATTCTTTTTTCTTTATTCTGTTCCACAGCACTGAATACCACCATTCTGTCTTCCAGGTCACTTATCCGTTCTTCTTCCTCAGTTATTCTGCTATTGATTCCTTCTAGTGTATATTTCATTTCAGTTATTCTATTTTAATCTCTGCTTGTTTGTTCTTTAATTCTTCTAGGTCTTTCTTTTTTTTTTTAACATCTTTATTGGAGTATAATAGCTTTACAATGGTGTTTTAGTTTCTGGTTTATAACAAAGTGAATCAGTTATACATATGCGTATGTCCCCATATCTCTTCTCTCTTGCATCTCCCTCCCTCCGACCCTCCCTTTCCCACCACTCTAGGTGGTCACAAAGCACCGAGCTGATCTCCCTGTGCTATGCAGCTGCTTCCCACTAGCTATCTATTTTACGTTTGGTAGTGTATATATGTCCATGCCACTCTCTCACTTTGTCACAGCTTACACTTCCCCCTGCCCGTATCCTCAAGTCCATTTTCTAGTATGTCTGCATCTTTATTCCTGTCTTGCCCTTAGGTTCTTCTAATCAATTTTTTTTTTTTTTTTAGTTTCCACATATATGTGTTAGCATACAGTATTTGTTTTTCTCTTTCTGACTTACTTAACTCTGTATGACAGTCTCTAGGTCTATCTACCTCACTACAAATAACTCAGTTCCATTCCTTTATATGGCTGAGTAATATAGTATTGTATATATGTGCCACATCTTCTTTATCCATTCATCTGTTGATGGACACTTAGGTTGCTTCCATGTTCTGGTTATTGTAAATAGAGCTGCAATGAACATTTTGGTATATGACTCTTTTGAATTATGGCTTTCTCGGGGTATATGCCCAGTGGTGGGATTGTTGGGTCATATGGTACCCCTATTTTTAGTTTTTTAAGGAACCTCCATACTGTTCTCCATAGTGGCTGTATCAATTTACATTCCCACCAACAGTGCAAGAATGTTCCCTGTACTCCACACCATCTCCAGCGTTATGGTTTGTAGATTTTTTGATGATGGCCATTCTGACCACTGTGAGATGACATCTCATTATAGTTTTGATAGGCACTTCTCTAATGATTAATGATTCTGAGCATTCTTTCATATCTTCTTTGGAGAAATGTCTATTTAGGTCTTTTGCCCATTTTTGGATTGTGTTGTTTGTTTTTTTGATATTGAGGTGCATGAGTTGCTTATATGTTTTGGAGATTAATCCTTTGTCAGTTGCTTCATTTGCAAATATTTTCTCGCATTCTGAGGGATGTATTTTGGTCTTGTTTATGGTTTCCTTTGTTGTGCAAAAGCTTTGAAGTTTCATTAGGTTCCATTTGTTTATTTTTGTTTTTATTTCCATTTGTCTAGGAGGTGGGTCAAAAAGGATCTTGCTGTGATTTATGTCACAGAGTGTTCTGCCTATGTTTTCCTCTAAGAGTTTGATAGTTTCTGGCCTTACATTTAGATCCTTAATCCATTTTGAGCTTATTTTTGTGTATGGTCTTAGGGAGTGTTCTAATCTCATACTTTTACATGTACCTGTCCAGTTTTCCCAGCACCACATATTGAAGAGGGTGTCTTTTCTCCACTGTATATTCTTGCCTCTTTTTTCAAAGATAAAGTGACCATATGTGCATGGTTTTATCTCTGGGTTTCTATCCTGTTCCATCGATCTATCTTTCTGTTTTTGTGCAAGTACCATAGTGTCTTGATTACTGTAGCTTTGTAGTATACTCTGAAGTCAGGGAGCCTGATTCCTCCAGCACCATTTTTCTTTCTCAAGATTGCTTTGGATATTCAGGGTCTTTTGTGTTTTCATACAAATTGTGAAGTATTTTTTTCTAGTTCTGTGAAAAATGCCAGTGGTAGTTGGATAGGGATTGCATTGAATATGTAGATTGCTTTGGGTAGTAGAGTCCTTTTCACAATGTTGATTCCTCCAATCCAAGAACATGATATACCTCTCCATCTATTTTTATCATCTTTAATTTATTTCATCAGTGTCTTATTATTTTCTGCATAATGTTTTTTTGTCTCCTTAGGTAGGTTTATTCCTAGATATTTTGTTCTTTCTGTTGCAATGGTAAATGGGAGGGTTTTCTTAATTTCACTTTCAGATTTTTCATCATTGGTGTATAGGAATACAAGAGATTTCTGTGTATTACTTTTGTATCTTGTGACTTTATCAAATTCATTGATTAGCTCTAGTAGTTTTCTGGTAGCATCTTTAGGATTCTCTATGTAGAGTATCATGTCATCTGCAAACAGTGACGGCTTTATTTCTTCTTTTCCAATTTGTATTCATTTTGTTTCTTTTTCTTTTCCGATTGCTGTGGCTAAAACTTCCAAAACCATGTTGAATAATAGTGGTGAGAGTGGACAACCTTGTCTTGTTCCTGATCTTAGTGGAAATGGTTTCAGGTTTTCACCATTGAGGATGATGTTGGCTGTGGGTTTGTCATATATGACCTTTATTATGTTGAGGAAAATTCCCTCTATGCCTACTTTCTGGAGGGTTTTTTATCATAATTGATGTTGAATTTTGTTGAAAGCTTTCTCTGCATCTGTTGGGATGATCATATGGTTTTTCTCCTTCAGTTTTTAAATATGGTGTATCATGTTGCTTGATTTGCATATACTGAATAAACCCCATTTGATCATAGTGTATGATCCTTTTAATGTTCTGTTGGATTCTGTTTGCTAGTGTTTTATTGAGGATTTTTGAATCTATGTTCATCAGTGACATTGGCCTGTAGTTTTCTTTGTTTGTGACATCCTTGTCTGGTTTTGGTATCAGAGTGATGATAGCCTCGTAGAATGAGTTTGGGAGTGTTCCTCCCTCTGCTATATTTTGGAAGAGTTTGAGAAGGATAGGTGTTAGCTCTTCTCTAAATGTCTGATAGAATTCAGAAGCCTGGACTTTTGTTTGTTGGAAGATATTTAATCACAGTTTCAATTTCAGTGCTTGTGATTGGTCTGTTCATATTTTCTATTTCTTCCTGGTTCAGTCTTGGCAGGTTGTGCTTTTCTAAGAATTTTTTCATTTCTTCCAGGTTGTCCATTTTATTGGCATAGAGTTGCTTGTAGTAATCTCTCATGATTCCTTGTATTTCTGCAGTGTCAGTTGTTATTTCTGCTTTTTAATTTCTAATTCTATTGATTTGAGTCTTCTCCCTTTTTTTCTTGATAAGTCTGACAAATGGTTTATCAATTTTGTTTATCTTCTCAAAGAACCTGCTTTTAGTTTTATTGATCTTTGCTATCTTTTTCATTTATTTCTGATCTGATCTTTATGATTTCTTTCCTTCTGCTAACTTTGGGGTTTTTTTGTTCTTATTTCTCTAATTGTTTTAGGTGTAAGGTTAAGTTGTTTATTTGAGTTGTTTCTTAAGTAGGATTTTATTGCTATAAACTTCCCTCTTAGAACTGCTTTTGCTGCATCTCATAGGTTTTGGGTCATCGTGTTTTCATTGTCATTTATTTCTAGGTAATTTTTATTTCCCCTTTGATTTCTTCAGTGATCTCTTGGTTATTAAGTAGTGTGTTGTTTAACCTCCATATGTTTGTATTTCTTACAGATTTATTCCTGTATTTGATATCTAGTCTCATAGCATTGTGGCCGATAAAGATATTTGATATGATTTCAATTTTCTTAAATTTACCAAGGCTTGATTTGTGATCCAAGATATTATCTATCCTGGAGAATGTTCCAAGAGCACTTGAGAAGAATGTGTATTCTGTTGTTTCTGGAAGGATATCCTATAAATATCAATTAAGTCCATCTTGTTTAGTGTATCATTTAAAGCTTGTGTTTCCTTATTTATTTTCAATTTAGATGATGTGTCCATTGGTGAAAGTGGGATGTTAAAGTCCCCTGCTATTATTTTATTAGTGTCCATTTCCCCTTCTATGGCTGTTAGTATTTGGCTTATATATTGAGGTGCTCCTATGTTGGGTGCCTAAATATTTACAATTGTTATATCTTCTTCTTGGAATGATCCCTTGATCATTGTGTAGTGTTCTTCTTTGTCCCTTGTAATAGTTTTTGTTGTAAAGTCTGTTTTCTCTGATAAGAGAATTGCTATTCCAGCTTTCTTTTGATTTCCATTTGCATGGAATAGCTTTTTCCATCCCCTCACTTTTAGTCTGTATGTGTCCCTAGGTCTGCAGTGGGTCTCTTGTAGACAGCATATATAAGGGTCTTGTTTTTGTATCCATTCAACCAGTCTATGTCTTTTGGTTGGAGCATTTAATCCATTCACGTTTAAGGTAATTATCGATATGTATGTTCCTATTACCATTTTCTTAATTGTTTTGGATTTATTATTGTAGGTCTTTTCCTTCTCTTGTGTTTTCTTCCTAGAGAAGTTCCTTTAGCATTTGTTGTAAATCCTGATTGGTGGCGCTGAATTCTCTTAGTTTTTGTTTGTCCGTAAAGTTTTTAATTTCTCTGTCAAATCTGAATGAGATCCTTGCTGGGTAGAGTAAGCTTGGTTGCAGTTTTTTCTACTTCATCACTTTAAATATGTCCTGCCACTCCCTTCTGGCTTGCAGAGTTTCTGCTGAAGGTCAGCTGTTAACCTTATGGGCATTCCCTTATGTGTTATTTGTTGTTTTTACCTTGCTGCTTTTAATATTTGTTCTTTGTATTTAATTTTTGATAGTTTGATTAATGTGTGTCTTGTAATGTTTCTACTTGGATTTATCCTATATGGGAGTGTATGTGCTTCCTGGACTTGATTAACTATTTCCTTTCCCATATTAGGGACGTTTTCAACTATAATCTCTTCAAATAATTTCTCAGTCCCTTTCTTTTTCTCTTCTTTTTCTGGGACCGTTATAGTTCGAATGTTGGTGAGTTTAATGTTGTCCCAGAGGTCTCTGAGACTGTCTTCCATTCTTTTTTCTTTATTCTGCTCTGCAGTAGTTATTTCCACTATTTTATCTTCCTGGTCACTTATCCGTTCTTCTGCTTCTGTTATTCTGCTATTGATTCCTTCTAGAGAATTTTTAATTTCACTTATTGTGTTGTTCATCCGTTTGTTTGCTGTTTAATTCTTCTAGGTCCTTGTTAAACATTTCTTGCATTTTCTCCATTCTATTTCCATGATTTTGGATCTTCTTTACTATCATTGTTCTGAATTCTTTTTCAGGTAGACAGCCTATTTCCTCTTCATTTTTTAGGTCTGGTGGGTTTTTGCCTTGTTCCTTCATCTGCTGTGTATTTCTCTGTCTTATTTTGCTTAACTTACTGTGTTTTGGGTCTCCTTTTTTCAGGCTGCATATTCATAGTTTCCGTTGTTTTTGATGTCTCTCCCCAGTGGCTAAGGTTGGTTCAGTGGGTAGTGTAAGTTTCCTGTTGGAGGGGACTGGCCTGTGTTCTGGTGGATGAGTCTGGATCTTGTCTTTCTGGTGTGCAGTTCCACGTGTGGTGGTGTGTTTTGGGGTGTCTGTGGCATTATTATGATTTTAGGCAGCCTCTGTGTTAATGGGTGGGTTTGTGTTCCTGTCTTGCTAGTTGTTTAGAATAGGGTGTCCTGCACTGTAGCTTGCTGGTGGTTGAGTGGAGCTGGGTCTTAGCATTGAGATGGAGATCTCTGGGACATTTCAGCCGTTTGATATTACGTGGACCTGGGAGGTCTCTTGTGGACCAGTGTCCTGATCTTGGCTCTCCCATCTCAGTGGAACAGCCCTAACGCCTGCCTGGAGCACCAAGAGCCTGTCTTCCATACGGCTTAGAATAAAAGAGAGAAAGAAAGGAAGAAGAAGATAAAATAAAATAAAATAAAGTAAAATAAAATAAAGTTATTAATATAAAAAATAAAAAAAATTAAGAAAAAAATGTTTTTAAGTAATAAAAAAAATAAAATCGACAGACAGAACCCTAGGATGACAAATGGTAAAAGCAAAGATATACAGACAAAATCACACACGTAGGCATGCACATACACACTCACAAAAAGAAAAAAAGGAAAATATATACATATATATATATTTGCTCCCAAAGTCCACCTCCTCAATATGGGATGATTTGTTGTCTATTCACGTAATCCACAGATGCAGGGTACATCAGGTTGATTGTGGAGATTTAATCCACTCCTCCTGAGGCTGCTGGGAGAAATTTCCCTTTCTTTTCTTTGTTCTCACTGCTCCTGGATTTCAGCTTTGGATTTGGCCCCGCCTCTGCATGTAGGTCGCCTGAGGGCATCTGTTTTTCCGCTCAGACAGGACGGGGTTAAAGGAGCAGCTGATTCATGGGCTCTGGCTCACTCAGGCCCGTGGGGAGGGAGGGGTACGAATGCGGGGCGAGCCTGCGGCGGCAGAGGCTACTATGCCATTGCACCAGCCTGAGGCCGGCTGTGCGTTCTCCCGGGGAAGTTGTCCCTGGATCACAGGAACCTGGCAGTGGCAGGCTGCACAGGCTCACAGGAGCAGAGGTGTGGATAGTGACCTGTGCTCCCACACAGGCTTTTTGGTGGCTGCTGCAGCAGCATTAGCATCTCATGCCTGTCTCTGGGGTCTGCTCTGACAGCTGCACTTGCTCTCGTCTCTGGAGCTCCTTTAAGCAGCGCTTTTAATCCCCTCTCCTTGCACACCAGGAAACAAAGAGGGAAGAAAAAGTCTCTTGTCTCTTCAGCAGCTCCAGACTTTTTTCTGGACTCCCTCCTGGCTGCCGTGGCACACTAGCCCCCTGCAGGCTGTGTTCACGTCGCCAACCCCAGTCCTCTCACTGGGATCTGACCTCCGAAGCTCAAGCCTCAGCTCCCAGCCCCGCCCGTCCCGGCGGGTGAGCAGACAAGCCTCTTGGGCTGGTGAGTGCTGGTCGACACCGATCCTCTGTGCGGGAATCTCTCCGCTTTGCCCTCCGCACCCCGGTGGCTGTGCTCTCCTCCATGGCTCCAAAGCTTCCCCCGTCCGCCACCCACCACCCACAGTCTCTGCCCACAAAGGAGCTTCCTAGTGTGTGGAAACCTTTCCTCCTTCACAGCTCCCTCCCACTTGTGCAGGTCCCGTCCCTATTCTTTTGTCTCTGTTTTTTCTTTTTTCTTTTGCCCTACCCAGGTACGTGGGGGAGTTTCTTGCCTTTTGGGAGGTCTGAGGTCTTCTGCCAGCGTTCATTAGGTGTTCTGTAGGAGTTGTTCCACACATAGATGTATTTTTGATGTTTGTGTGGGGAGGAAGGTGATCTCTGCATCCTACTCTTCCGCCATCTTGAAGCTCCTCCTCTTCTAGGTCTTTCTTAATCATTTCTTACATCTTCTCAATCTTTGCCTCCATTCTTTTTCCGAGGTCCTGGATCATCTCCACTATCATTATTCTGAATTATTTTTCTGGAAGGTTGCCTATCTCCACTTCATTTAGTTGATTTTCTGGGGTTTTATCTTGTTCGTTCATCTGGTACATAGCCCTCTGCGTTTTCATCTTGTCTATCTTTCTGTGAATGTGATTTTTGTTCCACAGGCTGCATGTGTAGATCCTCTTCACAAGAAATGTTTAACAAAGACCTAGAAGATCTAAAGAACAAACAGACAGAGATGAACAATACAATAACTGAAATGAAAAATACACTAGAAGGCATCAATAGAATATCTGAGGCAGAAGAACGAGTAAGTGGCCTGGAAGACAGAATGGTGGAAATCTCTGCTGTGGAGCAGAATAAAGAAAAAAGAATAAAAAGAAATGAGGACAGTCTCAGAGACCTCTGGGATAAAATTATACATACCAGCATTCAAACTCTAGGGGTCCCAGATAATGAAGAAAAAGAGAAAGGGCCCGAGAAAATATTTGAAGAGATTATAGTTGAAAACTTCCCTAACATGGGAAAGGATATAATCACCCAAGACCAGGAAGCACAGAGAGTCCCATACAGGATAAACCCAAGGAGGAACATATTTAGACTCATATTAATCAAACGAACAACAATTAAATATAAAGAAAAAATGTTAAAAGCAGCAAGGGAAAAGCAGAAAAATAACATACAAGGGAATCCCCACAAGGTTATCAGCTGATTTTTCTACAGAAACTCTGCAGGCCAGAAGGGAGTGGCAAGCTATATTTAAAGTGATGAAAGGGTAAAACCTACAACCAAGAATACTCTACCCAGCAAGGCTCTCATTTAGATTTCATGGAGAAATCAAAAGCTTTACAGACAAGCAAAAGCTAAGAGAATTCAGCACAACCAAACCAGCTTTACAACAAATGCTAAAGGAACTTCTCTAGGCAGGAAACACAAGAAAAGAGAACAAAAAAGGAAGGGAAGAAAAAGGACCTAAAAAACAAACCTAAAACAATTAAGAGAATGGCAATAGGAACATACATATCAATAATTACCTTAAATCGTAAATGAATTAAATATTCCAACCAAAAGACACAGACTGGCTGAATGGATACAAAAACAAGACCTGTATATATGCTGTCAACAAGAGACCCACTTCAGATCTAAGGACACATACAGACAAAGTGAGGGGATGGAAAAAGATATTCCATGCAAATGGAAATAAAAAGAAAGCTGGAGTAGCAATACTCATATCAGACAAAATAGACTTTAAGATAAAGTCTGTGAACTTTACAGAAAACAAGGAAGGACAGTACATAATGATCAAGGGGTCAATCCAAGAGAAAGATATAACAATTGTAAATATATATGCATCCAACACAGGAGCACTTCAATACATAAGGCAAATATTAACAGCCATAAAAGAGGAAACCGGGCTTCCCTGGTGGCGCAGTGGTTGAGAGTTAGCCTGCCAATGCAAGGGACACGGGTTTGTGCCCCGGTCCGGGAAGATCCCACATGCCGCGGAGCGGCTAAGCCCGTGAGCCATGGCCACTGAGCCTGAGTGTCCAGAACCTGTGCTCTGCAACAGGAGAGGCCGCAACAGTGAGAGGCCCGCGTACCGCAAAAAAAAAAAAAAAAAAAAAATTCAGGAAACACAAGCCTTAAATGACACATTAGACTAGATAGACTTAATTGATATTTATAGGACACTCCATTGAAAAGCAACAGAATACACTTTTTCTCAAGTACTGTACACACAGAGCATTCTCCAAGATACATCACATCTTGCATCACAAATCAAGCCTTGGTAAGAATAAATGGATGGATGGATAAATTGCTTGACTGGACTTCCAGAAGAATATACTAATGCCTTCTCTAAATTTCCTTTAAAATTATCAAAGAGGATGATAATGGAGGGAAATGTGTATCAACATTACTCAAGAAGCTCAGTCAGCACTAATTTGTCATGACTCAGGCCAGCACTGCAAGACACACAAGGAATCATAGGCTTATTATGGGATCTAGTCCAGCTTGTTATGGAAATGGATTACACATATAGGGTCAAGATCAAACTGGGAGATTTCAATTCAGTTGTCACCTTTGTCTATCATTTCCCCCTCCCTTCCAGATGTTTTGTAAAGAGTTTCATTAACAAAAGATGAACTAATTAGGGAAAATAAATGGCTAAGTACAGGTGGATAGAGACCTGGTCCTTTTGGCTGTTTCTCAGGGTTCAATGAGAGACAAAAAACAAAAGTAAACTTCCAATTGTATAAAGCAACCTATTTCCCTATTTGCCAACTTTCTTTCTGTAATTCTCAGTGAAATAACAAAAGAAATATAAAAATAAGGGGAGATCATGAAATGGTGTTATTCATATGTAAGAAGCTGAAAGAGATTTTTGCAAGAAAACAAAGAGACAAGACTGAGAGAAGAACTGTTAGACTTTGGATTCACCAGCATGATGGAAGAGACCACTTGGAGAGTAATGGCCAGGGACCCTAGGGGATCACCTCTATAAACCTTGGAGCCTCAGAGGTAGAGACAAGGATGACCTATAGAGCAATTGATGGAGGACAAATTCAAGTCATATAATTGCACCAAGGAAATAAAGGGAGGTTTTATTTCCTGTCCCTCAAGGTTTAGATTTATTTATGTTCCTATCATGTGGACCAATTTTATCCATGTGTGACTCGTAACTTCGGTCCTGTCACTCAACAAGTAACAGAGAGGCTTCTTCAGCTGCCTGCAGAGGCTGAGTCATGATTCTCTCTCCTTCCTGCACACAGGGCTGGCTTCATGAGCACGGAACCAGTGCTGTCCCAAAGAGAACCCTGCTCAGATAGGCTCCACGTTTGGAAGTTATTGCTCTGCTATCTTGAAATTCTTAACAATTTTATTTTTAAATTTGAGGTTTGTAAGTAAATGTGACTGGACAAGGAATTACATCATGGGAACTCAGAACAGTTGCTCTTGAGCCATTCTTCTTCTAGCTACCTCCTTGCCTTACAATGACAGGTTGTCAGTTGCCAGTTTCTCTGCCCCCCATGCCCTGCCTGGCCACCCTTCCATAACCATGCCCAGCAACCACCACTGATCTCTGTCTCTGGTGGGAGATTTCCAGTGCAGATACAGAGAGGATCAGGGTTGAGCATTCATGGCCAACAGCATCCCTAGGAGGGGCATGACAGTGACTGTCCCACATGGGACTGGCAGTCCCATGGTGCCTTAGGCAGATGACTTGGCAGAGGGAGCTTTTCATCCACCCTTGACCCACATATTAACTCTTCCTGGGGCTGAGGATGCAATCCCTTGAGGGTACACCACCCTCTGTGTGGTGCCCCTGATGGAGCACAATACATTGTTCTGGCAACTGACTGGCAGGAGAGGAAGCTGCTGAGTCAGGGGGCAGAGCCTCAGGTGCCTGTGAAGGTCTGCACTCACCTAGCTAGTACTTCTAGCCCTAGGATGTGTGAACTTAAGTGGAAAATAAAAACTGGTTGAGATAGAAACCTTTGAAGAAAGATTATATTTCAGTACCTTTACCAGCACCTTTGGTCCTGCTCTTTGAACAAAGGGCCCCCCATTTTTATCTTGTACTGGGCAGGGCAAATTATGTAGACAGCTCTGCCTGCAAGTGTGTGGAATTTATGGGAAGAATAAAATATGATCTTTCTTTTTGCTTGGGAAATCCCATTTCCTTTCCTTGCCTAAGACTTGCCTGGGTGAGCCCACTTTCCCAGAATGTTTACTTGAATGACAATTTGTTAGGACATGGAATGCTCAAGGTTAATTCTCCCTTTTGCTCTTCTCCATCCTTAAAAACGTTATTTAACCTTGCTAAGAATGTGTTGTTAAAATTTTGCATACTCATTTGCATGTATTTGTTTTCCACACTAAAACTATCATTTGAAATTGTGGTCTGTACAACACTGAAGATCATCTTCCAAAACATTTCTTTCCTCCCACCATCAATTTTCTAAGGGATTAAAATTTTCCCTAGGGTGGTCAAAAGGTATAAACTTTCAGTTACAAAATAAGTAAGTCCTGAGGATATAGTGGACTACATGGGGACTATAGTTAATAATATTGTATTGTTTATTTGAAAATTACTGGGAGTAGATCTTAAAAGTTCTCACCACAAGAAAAAAAATTAACTTTTTTTGCAATGAATGCTAACTTGACTTATTGTGGTGATCATTTCACAATATATGCATATATCAAATCACTACACTGTACAACTTAAACTTGTATAATGTTATATGTAACAATATCTCAGTTTTAAAAAAGGAAAAAAAATACTACCACTTATTTCTAGGAGGGCAAAAGAATGGCACATCTTTTTCTTCTCACATGTCCATAATTATCTGCCTCTCCTGGTAAGATCTATGCCCCATCTTAGAAAACTTCTTGAATCCTACCTGGGACTCCATTTTCATCCTTTCATCCAAAAAGGCTGTGTGGAGGTTGGAAAGTTGTGAAGCTCTTTAGGAGAATCTGATAACTGAAACATGTATAAGAACCCAGCAGTGTCTACACTACAGCAAGCCCTGACTGCCAAAACAACTGGACATTTCTGCAAACAAAGCACAAATTAAATATACAATCAGCCAAGCCACTTGTTTTAGGATATGATGAAAAACATCACTGGACCAGCAAGTCCTGGCCCCACCACAAGACCAGTGACATGATACTTAACTCCCTGGGCTTAAAAACTGGAGTAATAAAGATTGTAATCTCACAAAGTGGTTTAAATATCACAATGGACATTTTATTGATTTTATTTGCCCAACATCTATCCCTCATGCTTTAATTATCCTTTGAAGAAACGTGGCTCCCACAACTCCTCAGACCACATTTTACTCTTTTTTTGTGCTTCACCACACACCCCCTTGTGCAGCTCCTTCTGGATGACTGCCCTTGATCTAACTGGTCTACCAGTGCACTCTGCCTTGCACACCCAAACAGAGGGAAGTGCCTGGGGATTTATAAGCCCCCTCTCCAAAGAAAGCCTACAATCAATAACAATAGGTACAGGACTGGAAAAGCCTATTGGGATCACTCTGAGACCCCACTTACACCCTGGAGTTCCCCTACAGGATCTGGCTGAAGCCATCCTGGAATCTCACTCCCAGATGACTTCCTCCCCCTTGCTGTTATCTCTTCTCACATCCTTATAGGTTTCCCCCAGGAGCACATAAAGTATCATTTGCTCACAAGTCCTCATCTCAGGGTGTGTTCCTGGAGAATCTAAACTAAGGGAAGAACCATCCGTCCATGATTGTAAGAACTCTTGGTGCAACTGTCAGTCAGGTGCCCTGTGCTCCACAGGCCAAGGGCAACTTGCGACCCCAAGCACGAATCAGATCCTCTTGCCTGGTAATCTGCATCTTGATCAGATGACTCAGAGAAAGAAGCTGGTAATCTAATGACACTAGCCACTTATGTTCCTACTGATACTTCCAGATCTCCAGACCACGCTGGTTCCTGTCCTTTCACAGGCTCCCTTTTCCCCATCTTCCTTCGTTTCTGTGACGTGGCTTATATTCTTAGAATAAATTATTTTTTGTCTTGCATTATCAAGAGTTGCTTGTGATTAAATAACCCTCACTGACACGGAAATCAAATCAAATAAAAAGAAATGCTTTGTCAACTGCGAGTACTCCTCTGAAGTCATCTATTATTATTGCATAAGCAGGCCCACTTATTGCTATTCTGTAGTTCACTGTATCGCTTCTTTATTACCAAAAAAACCTGTATTTGCCTTTTCTCTGCTTTTACTTGTGCATTTCACATTTCCAGTAGTTGACAACAGAACTTTCTGAAACTACCAAAGAGAACAGCACACCCTCAGTCTGCATCTTTATTTATTGATGTCAGTATTAGCATCTTCTAGAAGTAGAATAAGGTAATTTCAGACATCTTTGCTTTGTATCTGTGAATTTATCAGTGTTTGGCATAGTTTCCAAGAGCACATTTTTTCTTAGAGCAGAGATGACTAATATAATTTGGTAGCTATATATCCAGGAAATCACTAGTTATTTTCCAAATATTTCCACTAGTATTTCCAAAACCCCAGCCCAACTTCTGCTTTGCAGACAACTGTAATTTACAGTAGGCAACAGTCAATAAAAATATGAGTAATAATAACTTTTGTCTTTTGTAAATGCTTTGTAGTTTATCATCCAATTTTTAGGTTGATCCTCAAGACACCTTTTGAGATTAGCTTCAGTTGAGACAGGAAAATTATAGTTTCTCAGGTGAGAAAAACAGGGCTTAGAAAACTTGCCTTTTTAAAATGCTCTATAGTTATTAACTGACACTACATTTTCATCTTTTCAGTCTATTTTGAATTTACCATCTGTTTGTGTTATCTATTTCTGCATAATAACCCCAAAACTTAGTGCTTAAAACTAAAATCTATTAGAATCTGTCATGATTCTGTGAGTTTGCTGGGCTTATTTAGTGTTCCTCACTTGAAGCCTCTCATGTGGTTGCCGTCAGATGGTGGTTTTAGGGCTCTGTCTCAGCACAGGCTTCTATAACAAAACAGCATAGACTGCGTGCTTAAAAAATAGACATTTATTTCTTATGGTTCTGAAGCTGGAGACATCCAGGGTCGAGGTTCTGGCATATTTGGATCTTGGTGAGGGCCCTCTTCCTGGCCTGTAAACAGCCACCTTCTGACTGTGTGCTCACATGGTCTTTCCTTGGTGTATGCATATGGAGAGAGAGAAAGAGCTCTTTCTCATGTCCTTCTTATAAGAGCACTAGTCCCATAGTGAAGATCCTGTCTTTAAACAAATTAATTTAATCAGTTACCTTGATTAGTTTAGACCTAATTATCTCCAAAAGGTCCCACCTCAAAATTTCATTACACTGGGAGTTAGGGATTCAACATATGCATTTTGGGAGCTCACAAGCATTCAGTCTATAACAGGCTCCAAGTCCTAATATTCTAAGGAAGAGGAAGTAGAAGCTTCTGATCTCTTAGACTTGAGCTTGGAAATTGGCTCAGTATTCTGTTTGTCCACTGTATTCTGTTTGTCCAAACAGTCACAGCATTTGCCCAGATTCAAAGGGTAAAGACCTAGATCCCACTTCTTAGTGGGAGGAGTGTCAAACCCTTTGTAGCTTTCTTTAATCAGTCATATTATCTTAAACTCCATCATTGGAACTTAAAGTCAGCACTTTCATAAGACTATGGAAAAGCTAAATATGAATTGATAAAGTCCCCAAAATTAAAGCAAAAAATGAAAATAGTTCACTTATCTGAAAATCACTTTGTTCTACTGTAGGTATTGTGGGTTTTGTCCTGACATATCAAGATACCAGTTGATGGCTTTACTTTTTGTTTTATAGTAAGATTTTAAGGGTGTGGTCTATAAACTACATGGCTTTAGCTTGATGTAGTGTGGCCTGTCTTTCTGTGTCAGAAATACAAGCCGAATCACATTTTCCTAGGATGGCATCTAACGTCTGAGAACTCAAGGGAATCTATTTTCTTCCAAATCAGGCCTCTACTTCTCAGTGTTTTGTCATTATTGTCTATGCGATTCAGGAGGGTAGACAATAGATTCTACCTCCTCAGTCTCACAGAGATGAGCTGGAGAAGATGATTTCTAACACAGCCAGGAAAAGCAAGGATACTATTTTCTCCCCTGCCTTTCTTTGGGGGTTGTTTTATTTTGTTTTGTTTCTGTGAGCAGCTAGCAAAATTTCCATAAGGTAAATATACGTTTAATGATGAAGAAGAGAAAAGATGTGGGTATCTGTTAATAAAACTGGAATGGAAATTATATTTCTCTCTTTAGTTTCTTATAGGTAAATGTGACAAATGGTGAGCTAATGAGTTGATTAGAATTCAGCATTACTACAACCAAAGTTACTGTTTAACTCCTTAGTGTTCCCTGATGGTTGGAGGGAGACACTATAGTATTAAATACAATACATCAGTTAAGAGTGAGGGCTGTAGGGCTTCCCTGGTGGCGCAGTGGTTGGGGGTCCGCCTGCCGATGCGGGGGACACGGGTTCATGCCCCGGTCCGGGAAGATCCCACATGCCGCGGAGCGGCTGGGCCCGTGGGCCATGGCCGCTGAGCCTGTGCGTCCGGAGTCTGTGCTCCGCAACGGGAGAGGCCACAACAGTGAGAGGCCCATGTACCGCAAAAAAAAAAAAAAAAAAAAAGAAAGAAAAACAAATCGAGTCAAAGAGAGCCATTTTTACCATTTACCAGTTTGGTCAACAGCTACTGTTTTTCACTATTAAAGCCTGTGACATTTGTATGTTGATCAGTAGAGCCCTGGCTACTGATCAAGTACAGAGAGCAGAAGCACTAGAGTATCTGTCCCTGGAGTGTAGTCCCATTTGATAGGATGCCAGCTAACGACCCCTGAGCAGTGAATTCTTGATTCAAGCAACAACTGACCAAAAAGTTAAAAAACTATCATATGCATTATGTTACACTATCTATGCTGAAATATTTTAAATTACATGCATCATAACAAATGTGACTGTCCCAGGAGGTTGTGAGGCATATGTGGGTCTCAAAGAGATCTCCAGAAAAAAAAAAAAAAAAGTAGAGATGATGAATATAGCATACTTTCCATCTTCTTACTGATAAAGTACTTTCTGGCCCCCTGTCTCATACCTGGGTCTATCTTGCTGAGGTATAACTGACAGTGCATTACTTATCTGGTATTTGAACTCCAAAATTGCCAGGCATCCACATTCTCCTATTCTCTCTTTCCTCTATTTCTTCCCTGGAACCAAAGATTTAGGAAAGCATTTCCCATTACAGCATGTGAACGACTTGTCCCCTAAGTGTCGTGGTCCGAACGCAGGTTGGGAAAGAATTTCCAGACACAAGGCAGAATGTAAAGAAGATAGAATTTATTAGAGGGAAGGGTCACTGCCAGAATAGCGGGCCGACTTCCTAGTAGTCTGGGAGAGTCGAGCCTGAACATGTATTATTGATCAGTTTTCATAGCCAGAAAACAAAGGAATGGTCCAAGGTGAAAATTTCATTTACTGATTGGTCAAGGCATATATACCTTCCTTCTATAAGGTGGGAGTGGGACAGGCCAGATGCCTTTCCTTATTTGGGACAGGTCCTGTTGCCCAGGTGGGCTCAGGAATTTCATAACCATCACAACATGGTAGGGAGGGCGATTAAGAGTCCAGTAGGGGGTGTAACGTTGAAACTTGTTCAGGCAGCATCGTCCTTTGTCCTTGAAGTCCTTGGAGCACCACACTAAGATTTGAGAAACTCCCATTTTCTTAGATGTGTGGTTACCAACCCCCTTTTTTGCCCTTAATTCCAATCTTTCTCCCAAGGAAGTGAATACACATAAACTCACTAATTTGCCAAGCGGTCTGACTATATCATTTGTGAATAGTTTCCTGCCAAGGCAGTGATTGGGCACTAGGGAGGATCTGGCCCCTGTGTCATGTGCATTTATTTTTATTTCCTTACATACTTATTTAAAGAGAAAACTGTTTACCTGTGCATTGCCATGGTTCCTATTGCCATGGCAGCCAAGATCTTATACTACAAAGATGGGAGAAAGAGAGAGACCGAGACAGAGAGACAGAGAGAGAGAAGGGGAAGAAAAGAGAGTGAGAGTTGGTTAGCAACAGGATTGAGGAGGAAATTCACAGGCCCCCAGGAGCAGTACTTCTTTGAGATACAAGGCTTTTGGTTCATAGAGCTCACCTGTCGGGGCAGTGGATTGGCTCAGTCTCTCAGCTCATCTTGAAAAAAAACAAGGAGATAAGATAAAATGTCGAAAAGGTAATTAATGTTCTACAGGAGTTCAGCTCTCATCTTTCTTCGTTGGTGCCCTTTTAAAAAATGATGGTTCTTTACATGTTTAATTAAAGTTTGGAATGGCTATTCACCTCTATAAATCATTTCCGCTGCCCAAGGAATCAATGGCTGTGATGACGGTGAGGGGTAACTAGGGCTACATTGAATTCCCTAGGGCTGAAAACTGAACACTATTTATTGGAGCACTGGAAGGACATTTTCTATGCTGAGAGCTATATTTCACTCTGCAGTCACTGAGAACTGGGGTTTCCAGCCGATGCTTTAACTGGCTGGTTTTCTTTAAAAGCCCGGCTGGAAGAGAAGTTCATGCAGAACAGCGAGGATAGAATGGCTTGAATCATCACCTAGGTAATCAACTGTAATGCCAAATTGTCTTTGAGGGACTAAAAGATGAAGCTTTCTTTTAACTTTCCTTATTAATATTCCCAGTATGTCTTTAGAAGCAAGGGTGCGGTAAGTACAAGTACCCCATTTCCCAGGGTAGGTCATTGAGGCCCAGATGGAAAGGGATGTTTACACAGAAAAGGAATGATGGAAATAATAAGGAAAAATAATGTCCTGAATTTTGGATGAATTGAGGATCAGAGTTAACAAACTGAGCTTTTATTCCCTGAGCAACTCTGGCTTCAGTGCAAGAATTTAACAAAAACCTATTGGCTCCCGTAATCCTGCCCTTTGTTCTGTTGAAGCATTTCTGAGTGGGGACAGTGCCATTGGCCTGGTCAGTATCACACTGCATTGAGCACTGGCTTCTCTTTGGAATTCTCTAGTATAATAACCTTTGTTTTCTCTCACAAATGTGGTGGAATATTCAGGTCCACAACATTGCCTGCTTTCTGCAGCAACCCAAATGTCACCACTTACCTGCCTGAACTCTTTGTCACCTTTTCTTCCTTCTCTGCTTCAACTTTGCTTTGATTTATCCCCCAAAGCTTTCTCCTAGGCTATTTGGCAGCATTCCCTCACTCATCAAAATCTGGTGGGCCTTTCTTGAGTGAGCTCTCAAGCTGACCTCCTTTTTGAGACATCAATTTGCATGCATGAAGCCACTGATGACATCAATGGTTTTGCTGTATTGAGCCACATTTTGGGTTTTACCTAGATGTGCAGAATATAAATGTTTTCATGAGGTGTATGGGCCAGTTTCTCATTCGGGAAGTGAAATGTTGCAGATGAAAAAATTTAGGAACGTAAATTGGCTGCTTAGATTCCATGGGCATTTTCATTCATTTATTTAATGTGAATGCATTAAAGCAATATGTGAAAAACAGTTTTGGTGCCAAGAAAATATTACTACAGTCCTTCTTCTCCAGGAGCTTACTCTCCAGCTAGGAGAGAAAGCAATATCAGGCAAATATATTATGAATCAAATAAGTAATATACACAAAAAGAATTCTATACAGGAATTCAAAGGCACAGAGAATGGAAAAGTTTGTAAATACTTTGTAGAGGAAATTGCCATCAGTTGAAGGTCAAATAAAAGAAAATAGAATGAACATAGACCATTTATGTAAATTAAAAATACACATACAAAATAACACTATTTTTCAAGGACACATGGGTTAATCACTCATAACAAACACGTTAGTGTGGGTGCCTTCATGTGGGGAAAAAAGGGAGTGGGAATGAGGGGCAGATAAAAAACAAAAGAAGAGGAAATCTTGGCTCACATAGGTGATTATAATGTGCTATGAAATGCAAATAATTCTGTTTCCTGCTTCAGTTTCAGTTTCACAAGAATAAGAAAGGGAAAATGGAAAAATAAATAAAACCAGCAAATTCCAAACAAAAGCAACAAGTATTCTAAAAGCGAAAAGTATTTTGTATAAATATGACCTGGGGGACTGAATAGAGGGGTTATGGGAGGCTTCAAAGTACCAGCAGTCTTAGGCTCTTGTTCTAGAACAAAAGTGTCCACATAAAGGAACTCATCATTTCATTCGGTGACTATGTTCTGAGTGTAACTAAATTCCTCAAAGACAATGTAGAAGAAATTATTAAAAAGAATATTTGTCCTAAGGACATGAGAAGGGAAACATCTGGCTTGAATAAGGTGCTTTCAAACTACTGAGTCTGATGGGGAAAGAGCTGCCTCCTCAAGGTTGCTATCATGTCCATCTTCAGAGATCCCAAGAGTCTCATGTACTCCAGGGTAATCAAAACTTTCTTAAGATGCAGCTTGATTAGAAGGTGAAGTACATATCTGCTTTCATGAGGCAAAGACATATTAAGAAGGTTTACTGATGTCTTGTATACTACACTGAGATAGATGTTGAACGCAAATCCCTCTGCTTGAGAAAATACATGAGTATTTTCATAGCTACATAAATGAGACTATTTTTAGAGCCCTTCCTACAGGTACCTTTTGATCAACGGAGAGAAAATTCTCCAGAGAAACAGGACCAATAGGATATATGTATATATACGTGTGTGTGTGTGTGTGTGTGTGTGTGTGTGTGTGTGTGTGTGTATTATAAGGAATTGCCTCGCTCAACTATGGAGACTGACTAGTCCCCATACCTGCAGTTAGAAAGTTGGAGACTCAGGATTGCTGATGGTATAGTTCCAGTCCAAGTCTTAAAGACTGAGATTCAGGAGAGCCAATTCAGTCCAAATGCCATTAGGCTTGAAACCCAGGAAAAGCCAATGCTTCCATTCAAGCCTGAAGACAGGCAAATCCAATGTCCCACCTCAAAGCAGTCATGCAGGAGGAGTTCTCCTATTCCCAGGAGAGTCAGCATTTTGGGTCTATTCAGGCCTTCAACTGATTGGATGAGACCTAGCCACATGAGGGAGAGCAATTTACTCAGTGTGCTGATTCAAATGTTAATTTCATCCAGAAATACCTCCATAGACTCATTCAGAATAATGTTGACTAAAATGTCTGAGCATCACATGGCCCAGTCAAGTTGGCACATAAAACCATCACAAGTCCATTCTTTGTCAACCTGGCCCCCATAAGCTTCTCCCTAAACCATACTTAATCTCCAAATAAAGACAATAGCAAGCTCATCACAAAAGGGAGAAAAGGGCATAAAGGAACAGGGAACCAAAAGATGAAGGAAATATATTATGGAAATGTATTTAAAGGTAAAAAGAAGTTATGAAGCACCAGAAATAATATATTAGTTATTCTGCTAAAGAAAGGCAAATTTATTTGGAGACCACTAGACCACAAAGAAGGAGCATTTCTGGGAACCCATGACTTTTACTGTGTGTCATCTTGATCTTAGAAACTAACAGACTTAGAAACTGACAGACCTGGATTTCAATCTCACCTTCAACCTTTATCAGCAATGAGAACTTAGATATATCTGTAAATTATTGTCTTTGGTACAGGAGGATGGTCTCATTTGTAAAATGAGGATAATAATATACTCCTTTCAGAGTTTCTTACAGAACTGAATGAAATAATTTATGGAAAGTAATGTCTTATTCAGCTTGGGCTACCATAACAAAATATTATAAGCTATGTGGCTTAAGCAACAGAAATTTATTTCTCACAGTTCTGGAGGATGGGAAGTCCAAGATCAAGATGCTGGCTCTCTTTGTGACTGGCAGATGGCTGCGTTTTCACTGTATCTTCACAATGCAGAGAGAGAGGGGAATATGGGGAGGAAAGGAGAATGAGAGAGAGGTGCCCGCTCTCTGATGTATCCTCTTAAAAGGATATTGATACTATTGTCAAGGTCTCATCCTTATGAGTTCATTTAACCATAATTGCCTTGTAGGCCCTATCTCTGAATACAGTCACATTGGGGGTTAGGGCTTCAACATATGAATTTAGGGGAGACAAAATTCAGTCTAGAGCAAGTATTTAGCACAGCTCTGAAAAGAGAACAAATATTCAGTTATTTCTCTGCTCCCCAAAGTGTCAACTCCCTATGCTGGCCCTTTCTTCCATAGTACTAAACCAGGAAAAGGATATCAAATGGAGATTTCAAATTAAAAAGATAACTGACAACACTTATTTTATAGACAATTGGAAGGATTAAACTTGGTAATGTATTTGAAATTTGCATAAAATTTCACTTAATTTTTTAAAAGGAATTCCTTTATTTTTACTATCATTTTTTTATTATTTTATTTTATATTTGACTGTGTTGGGTCTTCATTTCTGTGCGAGGGCTTTCTCTAGTTGCGGCAAGCGGGGGCCACTCTTCATCGCGGTGTGCGAGCCTCTCACTATTGCGGCCTCTCTTGTTGTGGAGCACAGGCTCCAGACACGCAGGCTCAGTAGTTGTGGCTCACGGGCCTATTTGCTCCACTACATGTGGGATCTTCCCAGACCAGGGCTCAAACTGGTGTCCCCTGCATTTGCAGGCAGACTCTCAACCACTGCGCCACCAGGGAAGCCCTCACTTAGTATTTACATTTTTTACAACCTGCAATTTTTATTCAACATGTCATGAATAATTTTCTATTTCACTAAATGTAAGACAATAACTTTAGTTGGTATATATCATTGTAGTTCTATTTCAGTATTATTCTGTAATTTATTTATTCTCCTCTTCAAGGTCATGTTACTTATCTATTTGCTGTTGTATACGATGCCATGATGAACATCCTCATACCTTTGCACTTGGATATCTATTTTTGCTCATGTTCATCTTCAGGTTTGATGCAAATTACTAAAAGGCCATCCAGAAAATTCATTGTGCTCAATATTTTGACCATTCTCAACTTATTTTGTTTCCTGTTCTTTGCTGTTCAATTATTCTGCTATCAGGGACTATTGCTTCCTTCTTGAGGTGGAGTCCACATTTGTTCTCTCCCCCAGCATTTACTTCTTCAGATAACCTTGGGACTTACCTTGCTGAGAAGAAATACTGCCTACCTATTTTACAAAGCCACTTATTCAACTTGTAAGCTTTTCTTTTTTTTTTAATTAAACACCCTGAATTGGGAGAATCAGGTTGCTGCATTAGATTTCTTATGCTAATAAAATTCTAATTAAATGCCAGCTCTAGGCCAGAAGTAAAAGGCCACAGACACAAGAAATGGTGCCAATTCTTTCTTCCAATCAATGGAAAATGTGCTTTTTTCCACTTGGCTGGCTTTCTTGTGTTTTGCTTCCAACCTCCCCCCCATACACTTTTTTTTTTCTAACTGTACCTATTTTTCTCTTCCTGCACGTGTGTTGTACAAAGTGAGTCCTTAAAAAGCTCTTTAGAAAATTCTGATGTGTAGTTGGTTGATAGCTGAAGAAGGGAATTAAACTACAAATAATGGACTTAGAGAATATTAAGGGGAAACTACCCTCCGTCCCCACTTCTCTATGTACCCAAATTCTACCAATTCCTTATTATATCCTCTCTAGGATCTCTTTCCTCCTCCATTGGATGCCGAAAGGACCACCCGGATTGCTACAGTACTAACTGAGTCTTTGATTATACACTCTTTGCCAAATGTTTCCAGGATGTGAATCTTGTTTCCCCAAACAAGATAGTAAGTTTCCAAAGGCAGAAATTTTCACTTCTCTTTTTTCTGCCTTTCCTCATACTATACTTAAAAATAGTAAACAGTAGAACTTCTGTAGACACTTATTAATAGATTCCTGGGAATAGTGGGGAGATAAAGAGGAGAGTGTTGACCTAAATTCCCTGAATTCTATTCCCAGATTACATAATATTTAATAGTGGATTCAAGATATAAACACATACAACTTGAAAGAACATTCCCCACAACAGAGACAAGTAATCATATTGTCTGTATATAGTTGCAGAATGAAGATGTCAAATTATCTGACTTCCTGAATCACAGTGTTCTTTCCTCTCATCTGTTTTAATTTATGCATCACTTTTACTTTTTTGAACTTTCAAAGCATTTCTATCAACATCCCTTATGGGTCAAAAAAGAATTGAAGACTTTAAAAGTCATGACAGAGGTTTTCTGCTGGGATAGTAAAGGTTCAATTTGCTTATTAAGCATGCTTGCTTTTTCTCATTTACTCTCATTTGTCCATACACTTATTCAATGCAATTATTGTGCACCTGAACGCCTACTATGTGCGTGGCACTGTGCTAAGCACTGAGTATACTGCAATAAGTAAGACAGACAAGAATCTTATGTTCATGGAACTCACTGCATCTGAAAGTTGAATGATAAATAAAAATCATAAATAAAAGAGAGGATCTTCCCCTCCACCTCCCATCCCCCACAGAGGAAAGTAATGCTCTCTTTGCAGTACTTTGTTCAGAGGATTTTTCCAAAACCACAGGACCAAACAGCTCTGTGCTTCTGGAAGATTGCAAAGGTGTTAACCCCTTAAGTCTTAAACGGGTACTAATAGTGTCTCCTAACTTGCCCCTGCAAGACCCTGCCTTCTATTTTGCTTTCTCAGCTGGTGTTTGCTCACACTTCCTCCTCCCACTGGCCTTAAAGGCAAGGATAGGGCTTTTACATTCTTCTTGCTCAGCATTACTGCTTCCAAACCAATTTTTTAATCACCCTTTGAATATCTACTTTGCTGCATACCATTGAATCATTTTCTTTTCTTCCCTCATTTCTCATTGGCATTGGTCTCTGCTTCTCTTCCAATCTCATGAGGATTTGGGCATCTAGTGCAGGAAAATCCCCATACGCCTGCCTTAGTCCTGAATGTGTTTAGTGTTTTGACAACAACGTGTTCTCAATTCCATCTTAAAAATGCTTTGAGGGACCTTTGTCACCTGTCTAGTGCAGCCACCCAATTCCACTAATGTTTTGGATCTTTTCATCACCCAGAAATATTTCATTTCTGAAGTCTCAACCCCACTACCTCAACTTCTGACAGCAACCTCCTGCCCTCTCTGCCCATTCTTTTACGTCTGCGCAAGAATTCTGAAGGAAATTCCTGAAAGACCAATTCTGTGACCGTATCAAGATTCATGGTCTCCAAATTACTTCAGTGCCCCACCTCGCATTACTTTCTCCTAACCTCAGCTAAACCTCATGGTTCATTTTATTATTTCCTCTCCTTTACCCTTAAAGCTCCTTGTCACCTACCCTGCAACCAAAACTTGGTTTAATACAATCATTTAATTGTTCCACACCTATTTCCACACTGCTGAGTAAAATCATCCAACCGTGCAGATCAGAGACAGTACAAATTCATCCTCTCCCAAAATCTATCTATCTATCTATTTATCTATCTATCTGTGTATCTATCTATCATCAATCTTTTATTTACTCATTGCTTCACACTAAACCCTTTCTCTGACTTCCACTCTTTTACTTGTTCTTCTTTTTTCTTATAATCAAATTATGAGACAGATTGTCCACACTTACTGGAAACAAATAAGCAACTGGAAATAGTTACTCATTTATTTTCCACTTGATCCCTAAATCCCTACAATCTATTTTCAGCTCCTAACACTTCATGCAACTACTTCTCCAAAAGTTACTCACTATCCCATTATTCCCAAACCAGCCTGTCATCATCATTCTTGATGTTGCTACAACATTCAAACATTCCACCCCCCCAAAAAAAATCTGGCTTACTTGACATAATTCATCTATTCCTCCTCCCAGCTCTGACTGCTCCATCTCAATTTCTCCTCAGGGTCTTCTTCCCACTCTTCCTTTGATTATCTTCTCAATATAAGTGTTCCCCAAGTTCTCTCCTCTGCCCACTGTTCTTCTCTCTATATACAGAGTCCCTCTTTCATATACAAAGGCCCAACTACCCTTTAGATGCTGATGTTCCTAAATCTTATATCTAAGTCAAAATTCTCCCCTGAGCTTCAGTTCCATCTGCCTGCTTGGCATCTCCACTGTGATACACTATAGGCATTTCAAGCTCCAAACATCCAAAACTGAATCTGCCTTCTTTTCCTTCAAATATGCTCTTCACAAATCTGTGCCTGATGCATAGTTGGTGGAACAAATAGATTTTGAATGAGTAGGGAGGACTCTGAACTTGGAATCACTGAGTAACTTATGTAGTGTGATGTCTCCTGATTCTATTCAGATCTCTGAAGGAAGATTTTCATCTGAAGAGCTTAAAATAATTCATGGTCATTCATTATCCATCTTTAACAACTTTCCATCAGCTCTGTTGAGAATACTGTCTCTGAAATAGGCTTTATTGTATGGGGTCTCTAGACTGGAGCCCAAGAACATGGAGATTTCCTCAAGTGGATACAGGAAGTCAGGAGTGGAACAGGAAACACAGCTGCTTTGTGGATTCATGTGTTAGGCAGTGTGTGATGGCTTGTCCACACAGCCCACTATCACTCAGAGCCTTGCTTCTGGAACTCACCAGTAAGATTCATTGGGATATCTTTAGCAAGTGATAGAAGGATCCAATATATGGATGTACCCCGTTAGTTTGTTTAGTCTGTCAGTATTATTTTGATTATTTAGTGCCATTGTCACAGGCTACAAGATGCAAAATAGGTGAAGCAGCTAATAAGTTAAGAAAACTCTGATTAAGTTCCATGAGGATTCAATGAGCATTGTACAGGTTAATTGATTTTTTATAGATTAATTCTCCTTTCTGGATTCTAAGAGGTTGCTCTGTTGCAGAGCCCACTGACAAACCAGTGATGGGAGAAATTAGAAATCCCAAACTAAATAAATTACCCCTGCTTTTTATCTTGAGGATCATAATGCACAACACAGACAACATGAGGTGAGTAGGGAAGAAATAATGACTGAATTCTAGGGTTATATGGTTATATCAATAGCAATACAAGGTAAGTGTCTGACCTTAAATAATCAAACAAACTGAGGAATTTTGGCAATAAAGCTAGAAGAAATTTTCCACAACTGAAGCAAAATTCCAGATGTCCTGTACTTTCCACATCCCCAATAATTCCAATTCCAAGACAGCCCTAGAGAACTAAGTCACACTGGGTTACAGCTGATGCTCCTTTACAGTAACAATCTTCCTTAAATTAGGAAGCATATGTGGAAGGAAATCTGTATTTTTAAGTAATAGACTTTTGTTTTTAAAGAAGATTTAGACTTATAGTAAAATTGAGCAGAAAGCATGGAGAGTTACTATATACCTCCTCACTCCCTGCCCCTACGCACACACACATACACACTTTCCACAATGTTATTAATATCATTAATTCCACCTTGCATTAGTGTGGTATACTTGTTACAACAGATGAACCAATACTGATAAATTATTATTAAGTAAAGTCCACAGTTTATATTAGAGCTTACTCTATGTTATACATTCTATGGGTTTTGACAAATGCATAACAACATGTATCTACCATTATAGTATTGTACATAATAGTTTAACTGTCCTCAGATTTCCCTGTCTTCCACTTATTTACCCCTTCCTCCATCTCCCCAGCCTCTGGCAACCACTGAACTTTTTACTGGATCCATTGTTTTGCATTTTCCAGAATGCCACAAAATTGGAATCATATACTATGTATGCTTTGCTAATGCCAAGATTGTCTCATTTCACTTCAGGTTGAGCCAAAATTTTTCATGGCTTGATAGCACATTTCTGTTTAGGGATGTAGAAATATGTATTTTTAACAATAGATCATAAAACCTTCCAGGAGCTAGGGAACTTGATCCAGGAGGCTACATCCCTTTCTTTTTCTAATGGGGAAGGACCATATAGAATTTATTCATTGTGAGAATACTGGTTTGTGTACAGCAACCACATCAAGATATGATAGAATTCTTTCTGTATTCTGTAACCTCAGTTGGTGTGCCATTACAAACTCATTCCAACCAATTATCCCAAACCTGAAGATTTTAGCTGATAAATTTCTTAAATTTCATTAGGTCTATATCTTCTTTTAAATTCTTCTAAATACAAATAGTTCTGGTCTTCATCATTTCTCCACAAACTATTCCAATATCCTCCTCTCTGTTCTCTCTGCTTTCAAACATGTCCTCCTCCATCTATGTTCTTCATTGTTTCTAGAGACGTCTTTCTGATATAGAAATATTTTCTCATGTCACTCTTCTCCTAAAATCATTTGATCATTCTTCACTCCCTTTGCATGACATCCATCATCTGGCTCTTCTTGCCTCCCCAGATTCATCTGTGGCTCTTCCCCACCTCACTTTGCCCTTTGGCAACACTATTTCTTGTGCAACTGAGGTAGGAGAGAGATAGGCCTTGGGTTAAACTGCTGCAGCCAGTTTCATGTTGACCTTCTGAGATAAAATACCAGTGGGAAGGAAGCACCTTGATTGGATGAAAGAAGAGGCAGCCTGCTACAGCCTCCACATTTTTGTGTTCAAGAAGATTTCACAGCCTGCCACATGCACAGAAGGAATCTCAAGTAATCCTCTAGTAACCTTGGCCTCATTATAATATCATTATAATACCATTAGCATTGCAGTTTTGACCCCCCACCCCACTGTGGATTTCACTTAGGTGTTCACAAGAAAGATTCAAAATTAAGCCTGGTGGAAGCCCAAATAGGAAATTACAGATGATGACCTCATAGGGGAGGGAACAGGGAGTCACCCTTACCTAAACCCTGAAAGTTTAACCCCATATTAACAACCTAAGCTACCCGTACAGTGGGAAATTCACTCTGAGAGTTTGCCTGTGTGTTCTCCCACACACACAGTGCTTCTAATGAGCACTGTGCCTGCTTTGCAATCTTGATCTCTTAGTTGAATTCCTTCTTCAGAGGACAAAGACCAAGGTCATTTCATTTGTCAAAAACACATCATATTTCCTGAACTCAGTAAATGCTTTATTCTTCCTTCTTTCTAAACTGTGATTCTATGGTCCTTAATCAACTTTATTTGACTTCATTCTTAGTTGAATATTACATGTTAAAAGATTCCTTCCCTGAAATATTTTCCCTCCTTCCTCTTCTGTCCCAACTGTGTTAAGTCCCCTGTTCTGGATTTCAATAAATGTTGTGCATATCTTTAGTTTTGTATGTACCTATTGTGGCTTATAAAGTAATCTATTTCACTATTGGCATACTACACTAGATTGTAAGATTCACGAGGGCAAAGACTCATTCACCATTAGGTTCACCACCACTGGTATAGAGATTGGTACATAATATAGTCTGTAGATGCTGTTTAAATGAATGAAAGAGTATGTGCCCAAGGCCAGGCTGACTCCTGACTGGTCACTGAGTAGAGCTCTTGTGCTTGAAGTTCCTGCCTCTCTCAGTAGGATCTCAGACAATGATTACAGTTGATCCAAACTACAGTCCTGTACAGGAGGACCTGGAATGGACTACAGGAACCCTGATAAAGACCGGATGCTATATTTTCCTATTTTCACTGCTAATGTCTTTGAACTCTGTTGCAATTATTTTTCTCACTGCTTTTAGCTTGGCACAGACAACATTTTCCCACAGCTGCCTTCTCATTTCCCCAGTTTCCCCTTGACTATAATCAGAATATAATGCCTGTGAAGTTGACCCAACAGGAGACAACTTGAGTCATCCCTCAGTTGGCTCTCTTGGGAATCAGAGGAGTGAGATTTGGACTTTCTCATTAAATAAGAAGCTTTCCCTTGAACAGGGAATTTATTTGAAAAGACTTAGTGAGATCAAACTCTAACCCACATCTGAGAGAGTTATCATGACAATACTCGCCTCTCATATTCCCTGTTCCTCTCTGCTCTCCACCTCTGGCTCAGGTTCCTCCTATTCATTTTCTCATGGGCAATGCTGGGCAACAGCAGCTCCTCTTTCTCTGGGAGAGGCTGTCCACTCTTCTCAGTGTCAAACCAGACTGGCTCTGTTCACTCAGGAAACAAAATATCGGACTCTTTTTACCCCTCTGTCACTTGACTGAAGAGTATCTACGGGAATGTGGGAGAGGCAAAGGACAGCTCTGAAGTGTTTATCTCATTCCTTTAGTCTTTTCTTTGGAGAGTTTGGGCCATCTTTCTCTTGTCAGGAAATATTAGCTGTCTTGTCTTCTCAATGAAGAGTGAGGTATTTTGATGAGAGGTCTGTCTAAAAAAACTGCTAACAAATGTGATTACGCAGTTCCTTAGGACAGGAGGACAGTTTTGTTTTGAGATAGCACTCTTTCAAGTCCTATGCAAATTAGACCCATGTTTTCTGGTTGCCGAGAAAAGAAGAGAACTCATTAATTGAGTGTCTATTTGGCACCAGGCATAAAGTTCAGTGATTTGCATAAATAGCTATCATTTCAATTTTCACAACAATCATAACAATAATTTTGCCAACATTTATTGAGCTCTAATTATGTGTCAGGCCTTTTGCTAACAGGTTTACTTAAGCAATCTCATTTCAGCCTCACAACCACACATCATATAGGTACTTTTAAATTATCCTTGCTTTGTAGATAAGAATGGAACACAAAGAGAAGTTCCTTTATTAAGTAAGGAAACATACTTAATAAAGCAGGTCTGATAATTGACTCTATATCAAAATTCTTAGATACCGTGCTACATTGCTTTTTGACCATGTAAGATAGGAATTGTTATTGTAGCCCAAGAACACAACGTAAGCATAGAAGGAAAGCCAGGTTGGAAAGTAAGCTTTGTCTCATCATCACCTCAAGGTCTTTAACCCACAGCATCATGTAATAGAGACTAGAGGTCCTGATCCAGAATGTGGTCTTGATCATATAGGACTTCATGGATGAGACGTAGGAGGGGAAACCACCGCATAGTGCTGTTACATGGACACACTGAGACAATCTCTCCAGCTTGCCCCAATCCCCAGGCCACTTCATTTCTTCACAGTAGATGTTATTCCAGAAAAGGAATGAAGAAATTGGCACAGCCATCCCAGATTTTATTTGGATCCTCTAAATTTGTTTGAGTCACGGAAAAAGAAAATGGATTTCAGTGTGATTTGCACTGTGCTGTTTTTACTTACTTCAAGGGATTACATTTCCAGGGCTTCCCTAGGTGGGGTAGGCTACTTACTGTTTCCTGGGGAAGTTATCTGTAGTACAAACAGGCTATCCCAGGTGGCCAAATGTGCTTTGATTGTGGATTCATAGACAAAAGGATTAAGTACATCCTACAGAGAAAGGGAGGAGATTTTCCCCCAAAATGGTCCTTTTTGTTCCCCCCAAATGGTTCTTTTTTCAACAGATTGCACTATTTTAAGAACTCAAAAAGAAAAGCCCTCTTTTAAGAAACCAATAAATATCTGGTGTAGTTATAAATCTCAGAGATTGAGCAAAATCAAATTAGGAACCAACTTTGATTTAACCAGAGTCAGAAGTTATCAGATCTTTATCCACAGGGAAGATATGTAAACAAGACAAAAACATACTTTTTTTAAGATGACACCTGAGCTCATGAATATTTGGGGCAGTGAGGCACACAAAAATGAGTTGCTCACTGAGTGGTAGGTTTTGCTGAATACCAGCTGGTCTTATCTGATATCAATATGAATGAACTGTGGAGTAAAGCCCTCAATGAGATCTCCAGCTTTGCAGAGAAGTTCAAAACATATTGAGTATGACAAGTCACATACACAAGGAAAGACTACACCAGGATACTGCACTAAATGTGTGACAATGGAGCACAGGGGTAACCAAGGAGTATCCACGTGGGCAGGTGCAAAACAGGGCACTTCAGCTTCCTTGTCAGAAGGACTGAGGGAAGAAAATATGAAGTCATTTTAAAACAAAAACTGAAGTGCATTTAATTGAAAAAATTAACACATTCTTTTGTGACACAAGAAAAGTATATCTACATGTACATGTATGCATATAAATTCATATGCACTGATGTGGATTTGACCCTAATCCTCAGTTTTTGCAACTCTATCTTAATTGGCCTGTACATACTCTCTCTTTTATGTTTTATTACATTCTTCACTCTTTTTGTTTCCTCAGTCTTAAGTCATTAATTTACTTTATTGATATTATTCTATACAATGAATTGCACTTCTAAGGTTTCAACATGATAATTTTTCTGAGATCTATCCATGTTGCTATTTATCTATCCATCTCTCTATATAGACCAATCTATAGCTAGATAGAAATCTAGAACTTTTTTGTAGTTTATGTGTAACACTTCATACTTCCCAGATAGCACACTTTTGATGGACACTTAAGCTGTTTCAAATTTTTAGCTGTTGCAAGCAATGCTATGATGAATATTCTTGCCCATTCATTCATATTTCTGTGTATCTGTGTGAGAAATTATCTAGGTTCCATATCTAGTATTATACTTGTGCATATTTCATTTTATTAATACTTCCAAATCATTTTGGAATAGCTGTACTAGTTTACAATTCCTGTTTTCACATCCTCACCAAAACATGATTTTATCTGACTTTAATTTTTGCCAATCAGATGGGTAAAAGGTGGTGTGTAACTGTTGTTTTAATTTGCATTTATCTGATAACTACTAAGATTGGGCATCTCTTTACATGCACATTAGCAATTTGGGGTGTTGCCTTTTGTTCATGGCTTATTCATACTTTGCACAGATATCTATTGAGATTACTCTCTTTCTCTGATTTGCAGATATCCTATATGTTTATTAGTTGTATATATTAATTACTATTAATCCTTTATTCATTATATATATGAACATTTATTCTCTCACAATGTAACTATTTGCAACCTAATTTTGACATATTCAAATCCATAAAATGTTTCCCTTTATGGCTTTTGGTTTTGGTGTCTTTTCCCTTTCTTATCCTATATTTTCAAATAGTTTTCTAGTTTCACTCTTAAGTTTTCATTTTTAACCTATATGGAAATTATTTTGGCTTACTATTTGGAGTATAATCCGGATTTTCTTTTCTCCATACTGCAAACAAACTTCCCCATGTCATTTATCAAAAAAATCCCCTCTCTAATGTTTCATGTTGTTTCCATTATCAAATGGGGAATTTCACATATATGGGTATATTTCTGGACTTTCCAGAATGTTCTCTTTGTTCCTGACCCATTTCTACACTGTTTTAATTGCCTTGGCTTTGTAATATTGTATAGTTTATCATGGTGTTCATTCTTTTGAGAATTTTTCTTTCTCTTCTTCAACCTTTATTTTTTCCATGTCCATTTTATAACCAGATTGTCCAATTTCACCTCAACATCTGCTCAAATTTCAAGTGGAGTTGCATTATATTTCTGTATTAACTTAGGGAAAATTGACATCTTTACAATATTAAATCCTCTTTCTCACAGATCTGGTGTATCTCTCCATTATTTCAGCTTCTTTGTGTTTTTTAATAATATTTTATAATTTTTATTCATAAAATCTGTACTTTTTTTGGTTGATTCCTATATACTGTACATTTTTATTGTTGTAAATGCTATCTTCTTTCTCAATTACATTTTCTAATCAGTAACTGTCAGTATAAGAATTATTATTGATTTTTATATATTTGTCTTTTATCAAATAGTCTTTTACTTAACATACCTAATAGTCTGTTGATTCTCTTGAGTTTTCTATATGAAGGATTATAATGTATCTAAATCACAAGAGTTTTGTCTCTTCCTTTCAAATACTGTGTGTCAATTTTAGGAGGTCATACTGTACTGTTCAGAATTTTCAACATTACACTGAAGAGCAATGGTGATAAAATGGTTGCATTCTTGCTAACCTTAAGGAAATGTCTCTAAGGTTCCTTCTTGATGCTTGCTACTGGTTTTTTTAATACCCTTAATGGTTTAGTGAGTTTACTTTTAAGTTTTTCTGAGAGTTTTTATTTTTAAATCACAAGCAAGTGATGAATTCTATCAGATGCTCTTTCTACAGATGTTTAAACTATCCTTGCAATTATGCCATAAATGCAAATTATTACATAACATAAGATTATTCACAACTTACTAAGGAAATACTGTCCTTGCTCATGTAGTTAGTGGGTCTTATTGGCCATATGCGAAATAAAAGCTGAGGAGAATAATTTAAAGAATTGCTACAGTTGCTACAAACCCCTGCTCAGTGCTCACCCCATAAGTCTGCCCACCTAGACTCCCATTGTGGACATTTTACCATCCTTCCTCCAGCAAACCTGGTCTATTAGCCATCTCATTTGCAGAAGCAGTCTTCAGCCCCTTGGCATGTGGAATAAATCTGGTAAGTCTTTTCCTATAGAAGCATTTACACCTGAAATATATTCATGTATTATTTCCCAAGGGCAGTGTTATTTTAACCATACATAAGGTTTTAATCAAAATGTAAAACTTCAGTCAATTTAAAGATATGGTACTAGAAATATACACTTGGCTAACCACTGTTCTAGAGAATTTTCAAATAATATCATACAGTCAATTCTTTTTGGCTTACCTATGAAATGAACTGTACAGGCTTTCATTCTTATGTGAAATCTACCTCTGATCCTTCATAGAATATATACTTTGTTTTCTCCCAACAGTGGCACAGGTGTAGACTGAGACAGCTACACTCCATTAGTCTCATTCATTCATTCATTCATTCAACAAGAATTCATGCATCAGAAATTATGCTAAGTATCGATTAGGGTTTAGACCATGTGTAAATTAAAATTCAAACAAGAGTTAAGGTGAGGAAATTTTTTTTTAACCAGATTTAAGAGGTGCATATTTGAAGTTCAGATAAGGGTGAAGGCTGGAATCCAAAGATTGTAGTTAAAGCCTTTGGCAAAACAGATGTTTCACACCCAGCTTAAATCTCACTCTTGACCTTCATTCACATCTCAGAGTATTTGGCTGGACGTTTGTCACAATTCTAATATCCCTGCAAAGATGAGATGCATGAATCATGCAGCAATCTCATCAAAAAGGTAAGGAAACAAGGATATGTTTTATCCTGATGGATTTTCCTAGCTTAAATCTAATCACCCTCATTCCTTCATCTTCCTTTCCAAGAAGTACATTCCTTTTTTTTTCCTTTCCTTTTCAAAGTTAGCTGGCTGCTTAACACCCCTTGTACAGCTAATATTAAACCTTATCTCTTTGTAATTAGTGTCTGTGCACAGAGCAATTTGTTAGCTTACAGCATTAGCCCCATATTTACTGCACTCAAAAGGGCCAAGATGCCGGTGTCTAGAGAAAAAATTACCTCAATGACTTTGATTAATTTTCTATGAACCATCCTCAAGCACTTCAACTGACACAATACTTTATTCCCTCACCTCCTTTCTGCATTATGCAGTTGGATTTGGGCCTGGACAGGCTTCGCATGTATGTGTAATTGCTTCTGAACTCAGGGGTTGGAGTAATAGTTTAGACCAACCACTCCAGTCTATGGTTTCAGAGCTTTCTATTAACATCTCAGTATAAAAATGGTAATATACCACCATTAAAGAATGATGTATATATAAGATATGGAGCATTTGTTAGCAGACATATAACATTAATCGCTAAGATTAATTGAGCATTACTATGTGCCAAAAACTGTTAAGCATTTTACATGTATTCTTTCACTGGATTCCCGTAACAATCCTATAAGGTAGGTATAGCTATCATCCCTTTTAGGTAGTTATGGAAATGCAGAGAGGCAAAATAATTTAGCCAGTGAGACTCTTAGCTAAGAAGTAGCAGAGCTGGAATTCAAAATTAGGCAATCTGAGTCCAAAGCTTATGCTCTTCTTAACAAGCCCTCCTCACTGACTGCCAACACACTGCCACACAAGCCTGCAGAACCACATTAGTCGACAAGGTAACAAGAGCTCAGCTAAGGAAGCAGCGAGCAAGGCCAAGAGAATTTGACAGAGACATGCAGGTCAATCTTCATGGCTCAAGAGGAAAAGGGACAGTATTGCTCTGAGGCCCATCTCTAAGGCCCAGCATGGGTAGGTTCCTGAGCTGGGCAGGAAAAAACTTGCCTCAGGGAAAAGAGAGAAAGTGCATGAAGAAAAACTGGACAGCTCTTGGAGAGGAACTCTTCTTACATGACCACTTAGAGATAGGAAAAACCCCATGTAAGACTCAACTGGTTCACTCGTCCAGGGTCCCTCTCAGGTGGTGATTAATGGGTCCTGGTAGAGGACAAAAAACAGGAGTTCTTAGGTGTGCTCTTTGCTGAGAGATGGGCATCATTCTGTCCTGTTAGCCTCTTGGAAATGCAGCCATCATTCCCCTGGCCCTAAGGTCTTTCTTTCTGCTTCAAGTCCTCTCTAGACTCTGCCACTCCTCTCACCCTTATTATCACCAGATGTTCCCAAAATATAATCACCAATCTTTTGGACCTGAAGAGTCTCAGACATGTTACTTTCTTCATTACTGCAGAAGATCCCCAGCAGTGAAAACCAGAACTCCAGTGGAAGCTGCAAAAGTATAAGATATCTTATAGAAATGATACCTAGGAACTTTTGCCACACACAAAAAGCTGTTGGTATAGAAATTCTTACTATGTTGGGCCCAGAGATATTTTAGGTCAGTGGTATCTGAAGGCTATTCTTAATGATCTCTCAGGAAGAACATGCATGGGTTTGGTTGTGCAAAATTTTGAAAATCAATTGAAATTCTCTGGAGTGGACAGTGTGGTTCGATGTAGAAGTGCATCAAAGATTTGGTAGTAACAAGGCTCAGAAAAGTGAGACCCAGTTGATGTCTCCAGGTCTGGGGTAACTTCCTCTCAGGAGCATAGACCAAAATCATGCTCTGGTCTACATCTTTCACTGCCCAACTTTAACATTTGTTCCAGTGATAGGAATTGTTCCTGAGAGCCCCATGTTGAAACTGTGTAATCACTTCATCTTGTGCATTGCTTTACTGGAGAATGGGAGAATCCCACAAATGGGTTCCATTTTCTTTCTCTGAGAAAAAAAAGAGTTGACTATATATCCTTAGACACTTTGTTACTTTCTGGTTCCCAAGCACATGAATGGTGGTTGATGTACCATGAAGTCATCATTCATGGGCAAAACCTGTTCTTGCCTTGGTACTTGAATATATGAAGGTCACAGGCTGAAAGACACATCTTTGCAAATGAAAATGAATTAGAGCCTGTTCTGTTAGCTTCATTATGAATTCCAGAATCAGAAGAACAAATAAGATTAATCAATTCATAATTTATAGCTCTGTGGTGATAGGTGTACCCTTTCCCTCCAGGATTCTTTCTCCTTATTACTCTATTTCTCCCTCTTGCTCTCTCTCTTCCTCTCCCTCTCTTTCTCTTCTGAACTTCAATGGCAATTATGATTTTCACAAAGTAAATTTGTTCTACTATTTTTATAATCTATTTAGTTCTTGACTCATTTGACTTTTTAAGAAGCTTAATAACTTCATTGAGATATAATTCACACACCATACAATTCACCCATTTAAAATTTATAATTCAATGGTTTTAGTTTAGTCACAAATAGGATTGGGCCACCATCACCAATATCAATATTAAAACATTTTCATCACTCGAAAATGGAATCCTGTATCCATCAGCAGTCACTTCTTGTATCTCCTCAACTCAGCCAGGAATAAGCAGTCATTAGGTTACTTTGTGTCTCCATGCATTTGCCTATTTTGGACCTTTCATATAAATGGAATCTGGAAAAACATAAAAAATGTTTTTTTATGACTGACTTCTTTCACTTAGTATAATGTTCTCAAGATTCATCCATGTTATAGCCTGTATCATTCATTCACTTTTATGGCCTAATAATATTCCATTGTATGGATATGCCACAGCACTGTATAAGTTTAAGGTATACAGCATAATGAATTGATATACATGTGTCATGAAATGATTACCTCAGTAAGTTTAATGAACATAAATCCTGTCATATAGATACAAATAGATACAAAACTAAAGAAATTGAATTTTTTCTTGTGATAAGAGCCCTTAGGATTTACTCTCTTAACATCTTTCATCTATAACATGCGAGTACTAATTAAATTATGTTGTAAGTTACATCCCTAGTACTTATAACTGGAAGTTTGTAACTTTTGACTACCTTCATCCAATCCTCCCTTCCCCAAATACACACCTGTTTGTTCTCTATCTATGACTCTGTTTCTGTTTAGTTATGTTTATTCACATGTTTTGCTTTTTAGATTCCACATATAAGTAAAATCATACACTATTTGTCTTTCTCTGTCTGACTTATTTCACTTAGCATAATGCCCTTTAGGTCCAAAGTCCATCCATGTTGTTGCAAATGGCAATATTTTATTCTTTTTTTATAGCTAGTATTCCATTATGTATATGTATAGATATAGATATAGATATCACATCTTCTTTATACATTCATATATCCATTGGGCACTTTGGTTGCTTCCATATATTGTCTATTGTAAATAATGTTGCAGTGAACAGAGGGGTATGTATATGTTTTTGAATTAGTGTTTTCATTTTCTTCAGATAAGTACCCAGGAGTGAAATGCTGGATTGTATGGTAGTTCTATTTTTAATTTTTTGAAGAATCTCCATACTGTTTTCCTTAGTGGCTGTACAAATTTACATTCCCACCAAGAGTGGACAAGTTGTCCTTTTACTCCACACCTTATCCAACATTTGTTGTCTTTGATAATAGCCATTCTGACAGGTATGAGGTGATATCTCTTGGTGGTTTTGATTATTTGCATTTCCCTGATGATAAGTGATGTTGAGCATCTTTTCATGTGCCTGTTGGCCATTTGCATATTTTCTCTGAAAAAATGTCTATTCAGGTCTTCTGCCCATTTTTTAATTGAGTTGTTTGTGCTTTTTATGTTGAGTTGTATGAATTCTTTGTATATTTTATATATTAACCCTTTATCAGATATATCATTTGCAAATATCTCTTCCCATTCAGTAGTCGGCCTTTTCATTTTGTTGATAATTTCCTTCATTGTGTGAAAGCTTTTTAGTTTGATGTAGTCCCATTTGTTTATTTTTGCTTTTGTTTCCCTTGCCTGAGGAGAAATATCAAAAAAAAAAAAAAAAGGATTGCTAAGACTAATGTCAAAGACCATAATGCCTATGATTTGTTCTAGAAGTTTCATGGTTTCAGGTTTTACATTTAAGTCTTTAATCCATTTTGAGTATATTTTTGTATATGGTGTGAGAAAATGTAGTAGTTTCATTCTTTTACGTGGAGCTGTCCAGCTTTGGCAACACCACTTATTGAGGAAGCTGTCTTTTCTCTGTTGTACATTCTTTTCTGCTTCATCAGAGATTAATTGTCCATATAAATGTGGATTCATTTCTGAACTCTCTAGACTGTTGCATTGATCTATGTGTCTGTTTTTATGGCAGTACCATACTGTTTGATTACTGTCATGTTGTAGTATAATTTGAAAGCAGGGAACTTAACTCTTTCATCATTGTTCTACTTTCTTTAGATTGTTTTGACTATTCAGAGTCTTTTGTGCTTCCACACAAATTTTAGAAGTATTTGTTCTAAGTCTGTGAAAAATGCCATTGATATTTTGATAGGGATTGCACTGAATCTGTAGATTGCCTTGGGTAGTATTGTTATTTTAACAATATTAATTATTTCAAACCATGAGCACAGTACATCTTTCCATCTGTCTTGTGTCTTCTTCAACTTCTTTCATCAATGTTGTAGTTTTTTGAGTACAGGTCTTTTTCCTCCTTAGTGAGATTTATTCATAGGTATTTTATTATTTTTGTTGTGATTATAAATGATATTGTTTTCTTGAATTCTCTTTCTAATAGTTTGCTATTAGTGTATAGAAATACAACAGACTTCTGTATATTAATTTTCTATCCAGCAACTTTACATAATTCATTGATAGGTTCTAGTAGTTTTTTGGTGGCATCTTTAGGATTTTCTAGTATACTACCATGTCATCTTCAAACAGTGACAGTTTTATTCCCTTCTTTTCCATTTGGATTTCTTTTATTTATTTTTCTTGTCTGATCACTGTGGCTAGGACTCCCAATATTATGTTGAATAAAAGTGTCAAGAGTGGGCATATTTGTTTTGATCCTGATCTTAGAAGAAGTACTTTCAAGTTTTCACTGTTGAATATGATGTTAGTTGTGGGCTTCTCATATATGACCTTTATTATGTTGAGGTATCTTCCATCTATACCCTGTTTCTTGAGAGTTCTATTGGATGTCAATGGATGTTGAATTTTGTCAAAAGATTTTATGTACAACTATTGAGGTGATCACATGGTTTTTATCCTTCAGTTTGTTAATGTATCACACTGATGGATTTGCATGTACTGAACCATACTTGCATCTCTGGAATAAATCCCACTTGATCATGGTGTATGATCCTTTCAATGTATTGTTGAACTTTGTTTGCTAATATATTTTTGAGGATTTTTGCATCCATGTTCATCAGTGGTATTGGCTTATGAATTTCTTTCTGTATGGTGTCTTTGTCTGTTTTTGGCACAAGGGTGATGCAGGCCTTGTAGAAGCATTCCTTTCTTTACAAGTTTTTGGAATAACTTCAGAAGGATGGGTGTTAATAGTTCTCTAAACATTCAGTAAAATTCACCTGCAAAGCCATCTGGTCCTGGATTTTGTTAGTTGGAAGTTTTTATTACTGATTCAATTTTATTAGTAGTAATTTGTCTGTTCATTTTTAAAATTTATTTCTGATTCAGTTTTGGGAGATTGTATAATTCCAGGAATTTGTCCACTTCTTCTAGGTTGTCCATTTTATTGGCATATAATTGTTCATAGTCATCTCTTATGATCCATTGTATTTCTGTGTGGTCTTTTGCAACTTCTCCTTTTTCATTTCTGATTTTGTTGATTTGGACTCTTTTTTTTTTAATGAGTCTAGCTAAAGGTTTATCAATTTTTTTTTCAAGGTACCAGCTCTTAGTTTCGTTGATCTTTTCTTTTCTTTTTTCCTTTTTTACTCTCTATTTCATTTATTTCTGCTCTGATCTTTATAAGCCATCTATTAACATTAGGTCTGGTTTGTTCTTCTTTTTCTAGTTCCTTTAGGTATAAAAATTAAGCTGTTTATTTGAGGTTTTTCTTGTTTTCTGAAGTAGAATTGTATCACTATAAATTTCCCTTTTAGAACAGCTTTTGCCACATCTCATATATTTCTGATTGTTGTGTTTCCATTTTCATTTGTCTCCAAGTATTATTTTAAATTTCCTCTTTGATTTCTTCAGTGATCCATTGGTTGTTTTGTAGCATATTGTTTAGCCCCCACACATTTGTGTTTTTGTCAGTTTCCTTCTTGTAGTTAATTCCTAGTCTCATAGTGTTATGGTTGGAAAAGATGCTTGATATAATTTCAATCTTCTTAAATTTACTGAGGCTTATTTTGTGGCCTATTATGTGATCTATCCTGGGGAATTTTCCATGTGAACTTGAAAACAATGTGTATTCTGCTGCTTTAGGATGGAATGTTCTACATATATCTATTAAGTTCATTTGATCTAATGTATCATTTAAAGCTAGTGCTTCCTTATTGATTTTCTGTCTAGATGATATGTCCCTTGATGTAATTGTGGTACTAAAGTCCCCTGCTATTATTTTGTTACTGTCAACTTCTCCTTTTATGTCTGTTAATATTTGCCTTATATATTTAGGTGTTCCTATGTTGGGTGCATATATATTTATAATCATCATACCCTTTTGTAGGACTGATCTTTTTATCATTATGTAAAGTCATTATTTGTCTCTTGCTACAAAGTCTATTTTGTCTGATATAAGTATTGTTACCTTTCTTTTGATTTCCACTTGCATGGGATACTTTTTTCCATTCCCTCACTTCCAGTCTGTGTGTGTATATAAATCTGATGTGATCTCTTGTAGGCAGCATACATATATGGGTTTTGTTTTTGTATCCATTGGGCCACTCTATCTTTTGATTAGAGCATTAATCCATTACACTTAAAGTAATTATTGATATGTATGTACATATTGCCACTTTGTTAATTGTTTTGGGGATGTTTCTGTAGTTCTTTTTGTTCCTTTCTTCTTCTCTTGCTCTGTACCCATGTGATTTGGTGACTGTCATTAGTGTTATGTTTGGATTCTTTCTCTTTTTGTGTGTGTGTTTGTATCTATTACAGATTTGTGTTTACAGTTACCATGAGGTTTAAATATATATACTATATATACACACATATATGTGTGTGTGCTTATTTTAAGTTGCTGATCTCTGAAGTTCAATTACATTTTAACAATCCTGCATTTTTACTCACCTCCCCCATTTCCTGTTTTTGACATCATATTTTATATCTTTTAGTTTTGTGTATGCCTTAACTACTTATTGTGGATATAGATGATTTCACTACTTTTGTCTTTTAACCCTCCTACTAGTTTTATTAGTGGTTGATCTACTATATTTACTGGATATTTTTCTTTACCAATGAGATTTTTCCCATTGTAATGTTCATATTTCTAGTTTCAACCTTTCCTTTTCTGCTTAGAAAAGTCCCTCTAACATTTCTTGTAAAGCTGGTTTCTTGGTGGGGAACTCTTTTAGTTTTTGTTCCTCTATAAATTTTTTCACCTCTCCTTCAAATCTGAATGATAGCCTTGCTGGGTAGAATATTCTTGGTTGTAGTTTTTTCTCTTTCATCACTTTAAGTATGCTGTGCCACCCACTTTTTTCCCTGCAGAGTTTTTGCTGAAAAGGCAGATGGTATCTTTATGGGAGTTCCCCTTTTCGTAACTTTTTGCTTTTTCCCTTGATGCTTTTCATATTCTCACTTTATCAGTGATTTTTACCATAATAGTTATAATTTGTCTTGGCATAGTCCTCTTTGGGTTGATGCTCTTTGGGACTTTCTTTGTCTCCTGGATTGGTTGTCCCTTTCCTTTCCCAGGTTAGGGAAATTTTCAGGTATTATGTCTTCAGATATGTTCTCTGCTCCTTTCTCTCTTCTCCTTCTGGGATCCTTATAAAGTGAATGTTAGTACACTTGATGTAGTCTCAAAGGTCTCTTAAACTCTTCATTTTTTAAACTTCTTTTTTCTGTTTAGCTTGGTTTATTTCTATTACTCAATCTTCCAGATTGGTCATCCATTCCTCTTTATCATCTAATCTACTATTGATTCCTTCTGGTGTATTTTTTATTTCAGCTGTGTATTCTTCAGCTCTGTTTGGTTCTTCTTTATATTTTCTAATTCTTTATTAAACTTTTCACTGTGTTCATTCATCCTTCTCCAGTGTTCTTTGAACATCTTTATGATTATTACTTTGAACTCTTTATCGAATGATTGTTCTTCTCCACTTCACTTAGTTCTTCTCCTGGGATTTTATCTTGTTCCTTAATTTGGAACATATTGTTCTGTTGGCTCATTTTTCTTAATTTGATATTCTTATTTTAATGTCTTTGGTAGGTTGGTTACATTGCCTGATCTTGGAGAAGTGGCCTGATGTAAGAGACATCCTATGGGGTCCAGCAGTGCACTCCCCTCTGGTCACCAAAGTTGTATGTTTTAAAGATGCCCTCTATCTAGGCGGCATGGGCCTTTCTGTTTTTGTGGGCTGACTATTATTGGTCCATTGGTAGGCATGGTTGGCTCCTTGTTCAGTTGGTTACCAGGCCCTGCCTTGTATAGAGGCTGCTGGTGACTGGAGGACAGGGCTGGGTTCTGGCATGGTTGGATGCAAGACCAGGGGAGTACCATTCCTGGTATCAGCCAGCTGATTGGCAGGGCCAGGTCATGAGGTGACTGGCTGTGGAGACCTACAAGATATCAGGGCTAGTGGGATGGCTAGCTGCAGGGCTGGGGTTACTAAGGTTGGTACTGTCATGCTGGTGGGTAGGCTGGGTCTTGACACAGCTGGCTGTGGAGTCATGTTGGTCCCAGGGCTGATATCTGCCTTCTTGTGGCTGGGGCTGCGGCCCCAGAGTCCCTGGGCTAGTATTCACCAGTTGGTGGGTGGGGCTGAAACCCAGCCAGCCCTGGGGCTAGTGCTGACCCACTGGTGAGTGATGCTGAGTCCTAAGGTCTCTGGTTTCAGGACCCTGAGGACCTTGGAGCTGGAGTTGACCTGCTGGTGGGTGAGGTTGTGTCCCTACCCAGCTAGCTGTTTGGCTCAGCATCTCAGGACTCATGCTGACAGGCTAGTCGGTGGGGCTAGGTACTGGCACTGACACTGGTGGTTGAATCCCAAGATGGTGCTTGCCAGCACTAATTTTCTCATAGTAAGATGAGCTCCCATAAATTGTTGCTGCCAGCATCTATGTCCCCAGGATGAGTCTCTATTGCCTTCTGCCTCTCTGGGAGGATTTCCATGATCAGCGAGTGGGTCTGACCCAGGCTCCGTTCAAATTACTTCTTCTTCCCTGAGTCTTGGAGCATGTGAGATTTTGTGTGCACCCATTAAGAGTGGAATCTTTATTTCCCACAGCCATCTGGCTCTCCTGAAATTAAACCACACTATTCTTCAAAGCCAAATGTTCTAGGGGCTCATCTTCTTGGTGCAGGAACCTAGGCTGGGGAGCTCAATATGGAGCTTGCAACCCTTACTCCTTGGATAGAGACTCTGCAATTGTAATAATCCTCCCATTTGTGGATCCCCTCCACAGCAGTATAGATCTTGACTATACCATGTCTGTGTCCCTCCTATCTGTCTTGTGGTTCTTTCTTTATGTCTTTAGTTGTAGAAGATCTTTTCTGCTAATTTTCAAGTCATCAATCGTTGTTCTATATAGTTGTAATTATGGTGTGTTCTTGACAGGAGGTGAGCTCAGCGTCTTCCTATTCCTTCCTCTTGGCCACCACCTCCTATTCCACATTTTGATTATCATTTGATGGACATTTGGATTCTTTCCACTTTGGGCTTTTATTAATAATTCTGTTGTGAATATTCATGTACAAGTTTTTGTATGGATATATGTTTTCATTTCTCTTGGAAGTATACCTAGGAGTGGAATTTCTGGGTTATAATGTAACTCCATGTTTAACCTTTTAAAGAACTGCCAAGCTGTTCTCCAAAGTGGCTTCAACATTTCACATTCCCATCAGCAGTTAATGAGGATTCCAATTTCTCCACATCTTCACCAACATATATTAGTATATACCCTTTTGTTTACAGCATGTCTTTTCACTTTCATGATATCCTTTCAAAACCAAAGACGTTAATTTTGGTGAAGTCCAATTTATCTCTGTTTTCTTTTGTCACGCATGCTTTTGATGTTTTATCTAAGAAAGTTTTGCCTAACCAACCCAAATTCACAAAGATTTGCTCTCAAGTTTTTTTTTACTAGAGATTTATAATTTTAGCTTTCACATTTATGTCTATCTATAATCTGTTTTGAGTTAGTTTTGTTTTAAATGGTTTAAGGAAAGGGTACAAATTCATTCCTTTTCATGTGGCTATCCAGTATCTCAGCACCACTGTTGAAAAGACAATTCTCCCAGTGAATTGACTTTGCACCCTTGCCAAAATATATTGACTATAAATACAATGGTTTATTTATGGGGTTAATCTTCTATTCCAGTAATCTATATGTCTATTCTTATGCCAGTACCACATGGCCTTTGTAGTAAATCTTGAAACTGTAAAGACCAAGTTCTCTAGCTTTGTTCATTTTCAAGACGTTTAGCTATTGATACCTCTGCATTACCATATGAATTTTAGAATCTGCTTGTCAATTTCTACTAAAATAGAAACTAGGGTTATGTTAAATCCATAGATCAGTTTCAGTAGAATTGCCATTTTAGCAATATTAGGTCTTCCAATTCATAAACATAGATGAACTTTCCATTTATTTAAGTCTTCTTTAATTTCTTTCAAAAATGTTTTGTAGTTTTCAGAGTATAAGTTTTGCATGTCTTTTGTTAAATTTATTTCTAAACATTTTATTATTTTTGAATTGTTTTTTTTAATTTCATTTTAGATTGTTCCTTGTTAGTGTATAGAAATACAGCTGATGTTTGTATATTGATCTTGTATCCTGCAAATTTGCTGAATTTTTCATTAACTGTAATAGTTTTCTTGTGCATTCTTAGGATTTTCTATAGACAAGATTATGTCATCTGGAAATGAGATAGTTTTACTTCTTTTTTAAAAATCTAGATGCCTTTTCTTTCTTTCTTTTTTCCCCCTCTAATTGCTCTGGCTGGAACTCCCAGCTGAATGGAAATAGCAAGAGCAGACATCTGTGTCTTGTTTTTTGATGTTAGGGGGAAGCATTCAGTCTTTGACTCTTAAGTATTATGTGAAATTTGGGGTTTTCATAGATGCCCTTTATCAAGTTAAGGAAATTCTCTTCTATGACTAGTTTGTTGAGCACTTTTATCAATAGAGGTGTTGGATTTGTACAATGCTTTTTCCAAAAACACTGAGGTGATAATTTGTTGTTGCCCTTTATTCTATTGACATGGTGCATTACATTAAGTGGTTTTCACAGGTTGAACCCATCTTGCATTCCTGGGATAAATTCCACTAGGTCATGGTGTATAATTCTTTTTATATGTTGCTGAATTGTTTGCTGATACTTTACTGAGGATTTTTACATTTATATTTGTAAGAGATATTGGTTTGTAGTTTTATTTTCTTGTAATGTCGCTTTTCGTACCAAGGTAATGCTGTCCTTATAGAATGAATTGGGTTATTTGAATTTTTGCATAGACTCTCTTCATCCAAGAGTATATGTATTTTAGGGCAGGGTCAAACCCAAAGCCTACCAAACCAGTTATTCAATAAAGGTGTGATGAACTGAACTGATTTGGCTGCACAATGGGCTCTTTCTATATATGCTTCTATGAAATCCTAAGGAAATGGTCTTTTATCTCAAATTCTGCGTGGCTTCTCATTCCAAAGTTTATGAAACTTTGAATATATCTGATTTCATAAGATTGGTTGGAAATAGAGCAGATTGGTCATTTGCTTTACTTTAATTTAAATTCTAGCCCTCTTTGAAATTTAACTAGATTTGTAAAAGGCCTTAAAATTTGCCATAGATTTTAAGCTTTTCTGTGATTTTATCTTAATGTATTAACACAATACGTATTCAAAAGTGAAAGAAAAAATATTGAAATAAAGATCAATCAATATAAATTTGTTAATTTTTTGAAACATTCAAATAAAGAATGAGAAATTATACAGCAATAGAAAGGCTATTGTAATAAAACATTTTATTCATTCATTTAAATATATTTATTGAACACCTATTATGCTCAGACAAATAAAAGGTGAATGTTAGGTTGAGGCTATTTGTCCATATTAGTGACATGTGGTAATTTTTATAATATGTTCTTATAAAAAGTCTTCCAAATAAATATAGTTTGATCTAAATGATTTTTAAAATGTACGTATAGGAAAGATATATACACACCAACTTGTATAATGCATATAACATATAATATGTGTATTGCAATATCCAGATGTTGGACTTAGAAGTAATGATTTAATTATTTTCTTCATCATTGTTCTATTAGAGTTATCATTTAAATGCAATCCAGTCAATAACAATAGAATTTTAGGTAGGGGAAGGAAGATTTTTTTTAAGAGTTCATCTTAAATGTGAATTGAGTTTTTCTTACCACAGAGTAGCTATTTCCCTACTTTTTCAAAGGTGATCAGGTTCCAGTTCAGTTTGAATTAAGGAACATTAATTGATCCTATTGATCTCCAGACTTGGGCTCTGCTCACTCATATAAAGAGATGTATGTTGTCAGTATTATGGCCATTGAGATACTCCCTAATACGCACTCTGTAGGAGAGTATGAAGGCCTAAGGAACCATCAAGAATACTCTTCATCAAATTATGATCTGCAGGCTAAATCTGTATTTTTGTAAATACAAAGTTTTGAAACAAAACCATGCTCATTTATTTTATTATCAATAGCTGCTTTTCTGCTACAACAGTGAAGTGAAGTAGTCATGATGGAAACTGCATGGTCAGCAAAGCTGAAAATATTTACCATCTTGTCCTTTACAGAACAAGCTTGCTAAGCCCTACTCAAAGAGCACTACTACTTCTTTACATCCATCTGAAGAAATAAAGAAGATATCGGCTACTATATTTGGACTTCAAGCTTGATCTAGCAAGGGCAAGGGTCACTAAGATCTATAAATGATGCAGTATGAGAACAAACCTAATGTAAACCGAGAAAATGAAGTACGGAGGTAACAGCCATTGAGAAACAAAGAATGATTGATTGATTGATTGATTGATTTTTTTTTTTTTTGTAGAAAGGGATTTCTGAGGCCAACACTGAAGATAAGGAAGGGACACTGTTTAGTGAAGACAGGGGTCCTTTTCTAAGTATAGAGAAAGACCCAGGTAAAAGTACAGATGTAAAGTTTAACCAACATACTACTCATTTCTCCTCTGGATCAAAAGAAAATTATTGTGGACATTATTCACAGACAACAGTGCATCAGCAGGGGAGTTCTCTTCCATGTAGTTCTTCAGAGATCCAGGTTCCTTCTACCTGTGGCTTTGTCTCTTCTATAGCCTCACCATCTTACTCATTCAGCTGGCAGAAGGGGAAGAATACAAATACATACCTAAAACTAGTACATATCATGTCTACTCACATTTCATTTGCTATAGCTCAAGCCTAAGGCCACATCTGATTGCAAGGGTGCTAGGAAATGAAGTCTAACATTTTGTCCTATCATCACCTCCCTTCACTTCTCTTTTCATTCACATTTTAAAGACCTTGGAATTCAGGTTAAGACCACATTTTTATTCTTTTAAAATTGTATCTGATTATCCTCATCCACAGTGACTTCCCCTCCCCTTATTTACTGTAAACAATGTATTTCATTAAAAAGCAATGTCTAAAGTTGCCTCTAATTAGGATGATAGTGAAATAAATCACCAAAATATGAGAATTTTTTCATGTTTCAGACAAATATTTTGATATTTCTCATAAGGTAATAAACATAACATAATCCCCCAAATATTTTTCAGGAATTTTTGGGAAGAATGGAGCACAGCTAAATAAAGACTGCTCTGCCTACAAAACAAACATGGGTTTGAGAGTTGTTCACTGTATCTCATGAGACACAAGACAAGAGGATCCTGGAAAAATCAAGAGGCAAGAAGATATGAGGTGAAGAACAGAACTTCACTTACTCTCCTAGGCCAAGGGACCATGAGGGAACTCAACTGGTGGGAATTCATTTTGTCAGGGAATTTCAAGGAATTGTGTTATCTGACATTGATCTTGATGTGGTATTCTTCTCTGCACTGGCATTACTTCCCAGTGTCCCCATTTGTTTTCAGTAAATACTTAAACATTTTTATGAGAGGTATTTTCAGGAAATGAAGGAAGAAAAAGTTGTCTGGAATGGTGCAAATCAATCCAGCCTCATGAACTGATGGCCACAGTCAGGAGCTGGCAACAGGGAGGCAAGCAGCCTCAGCAAGGAGAAGATGGCCACCGGTTTGCCAAAAAATGCTGTGAGTACTGAGCAGGATCTAGTGCAGGAAGGCAGGTCAGTCTTTTGTTTGCCTTTTTTCAGATAATGAGAACACCATCTTAGTCTAAAAAAATGAGAACATCATTTGAGGAGCTCAAAATAAAATATACAGTTTTGTTCTCTAGGAATAATAAAGAAACTTAGAAGTATCAAAATTCTAGGCAAATCATAACAGTTAAAAATTCAAAATTTTATTAAAATGCATTAAGAACTATTTCTTCTTTTATTGAAGTATAGTTGATTTACAATATTATATTAGTTTCAAGTATACAACCTAGTGATTTAGTATTTTTATAGTTTATATGACATTAAAAGTTATTACAAGATAATAGCTATAATTCCCTGTGCTATATAATATATCTTTCTTGCTTATTTATTTTATACATAGTTGTTTGTATCTTTTAATCCCATATGCCTAATGTGCTCTTCCTCTCTTACTTCTTTCCTCTGATAACAAGTAGTTTTCTATATCTGTGCATCTGTTTCTGTTTTGGGATATACATGTATTTGTATTATTTTTTAAATTCCACTTACAGGTGATATCATACAGTATTTGTCTTTCTCTGTCTGACTTATTTCACTAAGTGTAATATTCTTTAGGTCCATCCATGTTGCTTCAAATGGTAGAATTTCACTCTTCTTTATGGCTGAGTAATATATACATACTACATCCTCTTTATCCATTCATTTGTTGATGGACACTTGGGTTGCATCCATATCTTGCCTACTGTAAAGAGTACTGCTATGAACATTGTGGCCCATGTATCTTTTTGAATTAGTGTTTTCATTTTTTCTGGATATATACCCAGGACTGGATTTGCTGGGTCATATGTTAGTTCCATTTTTAGCTTTTTAAGGAACCCCCAGACTGTTTTCCATAGTGGCTGCACCACTTTACATTCCCACAAACAGTGTAAAAGTGTTCCCTTTTCTGCACATCCTTGCCAATATTTGTTATGTGTAGACATTTGATGATAGCCATTCTGATTGGTGTAAGGTGATAACTCATTGTGGTTTTGATTTACATGTCTCTAAAAACTACTGATGTTGAGCATCTTTTCGCATGCCTGTTAGACATCTGTATGCCTTCTTTGGAAAATGTCTATTCAGGTCTTTTGCTCATTTTTTGATTGGGGTTTTTGGGTTTTGGTGGGTTTTGTTTTTTGGGCTTTTTGTTTTTTTGTTTTTGATATTGAGTTCTATGAGCTAGTTATATATTTTGGGTATTAACCTCTTGGCAGTTACATTGTTTGCAAATATTTTCTCCCATTCTGTATGTTGTCTTCATTTTGTCAATGATTTCCTTTGCTGTGCAAAAGCTTTTAAGTTTAATTAAGTCCAATTTGTTTATTTTTGCTTTTATTTCTTTTGCCTTAGGAGATAGATCCCAAAAAACATTGCTACAATTTATGTCAGAGTGTTTGCCTATGTTCCCTTCTAGGAGTTTTATGGTTTCAGGTCTTACATTTAGGACTTTCAATCATTTTGAGTTTATTTTTGTATGTGTTGTGAGGAAATGTCTTAATCTCATTGTTTTACATGTACCTGTCCAGTTTTTCCAGAACCATTTATTGAAGAGACTGTCTTTTCTCAACTGTATATTCTTGCCTCCTTTGTCACATATTAACTGGCCATAAGTGCATGGGTTTATTTCTGGGCTTTCTAGTTTATTCCATTGATCTGTGTGTCCATTTTGGTGCCAGTACAATGCTGTTTTGATTACTGTAGCATTGTAATATATTTCTAAGTCTTGGAGGGTGATATATCCACCTTTGTTCATTTTTCTCAAGATTGCTTTTGCAATTAAGGGCCAAAATTTGTGGTTCCATATGAATTTTAGGATTATTTCTTCTAGTTTTGTGAAAAATATCACAGAATTAGATAGGGATTTCATTAAATCTGTTGATTGCTTTGGGTAGTATGGCCATTTAACAGCACTAATTCTTCCAATCCAAGAGCATGGGGTATCTTTCCATTTTTTTTCTATTAACTTCAATTTCCTCATTAGTATTTTATAGTTTTCAGAGTATAGGTCTTTCACCTCCTTAGTTAAGATTATTTCTATTTCATGAAGAAGGAAGGATATAAACTGATCTCTGAGTATTGACTAGCATTTCTGTTTGCTGAGCATTAGATGAGTCATTGATAGGAAAATCCTTTTCAGAATATTTCCTAATGATTCATCGTTTAACTAATTCTTATGAACTCCCTGTGAAATAAGAAGAGCAAGTTTTATGATCTTAGTGTTACAGGTAAAAGCCCAAGATCAGGAAGGGAGAGTAGCTGACTCTGAGTACACTTGTAAGATAAAGAGCAGAAACAAGATGCAGGTCTTTGGAGTCAAACTTGTCTAGTTTCTCCCACAACTCTGTTTGCTGACACACACACACACAAAAATACACATGAGCACACATATACATACACACACGGTCTCAGTCAAGTAGCTGCACAGAAATTCCCCAATTTCGGTCCTAGACTCCGACTGGCCACAGGGCTTTGGCAGACATAGGTAACATCCCAGCAGACATATTATCCTCAACTGTGCTGCTACCGAGCATTTGAAGTCCACATCTTTATTCTTTTTAATTATAAAAATTACAGTGATAGCATCATTTGGAGATAAAAGGACAAATGTGATCACAGAAACTAATTACGAAATAATAATTCAAAACTTCAGTAAAGCTGTTTTATAGTCAGGATCTTTCCTGGAAATGATCCCTGGGCTTCAGGATACTCTCCTAAGGGAGAAGTCTTCAAAGGAATGAATATAATTGTCATGAACAGAGACTTAGAAGAATGGTCTCTTAAGTGTTGATGGACTGTGGGATACTGCCATGTTATTTTCACTGTCTTACCATTATTTCATTGAGGACTTGAACTGGCTTTGTTTTACCTTTTTATCTTTAATTGAGGTGTTTCATCTTCATATATTTATATGTATCTGTTATTAGGAAAGAAATCATTTGGCAAGATTTTTTTCCTGAACATCACACATCAGTTAGAAAGTAGATGGGATTTTGCATTGTCAGTTTTCCCAAACTCTAACATTAGAAAATACCGTCAACCCAGATTTTTCTTAGATGTTAAATTTACTGGTTAAATTTACTGACTGGTAAAAAAAGAAGATAGGTGTTGGAAACTTGGATTATCTTAATAAAGACAAGGAATATTCTCATCCGTATTAGTGAAAAATAATGTTTTTCAAAACACTTACTTTCACTGATTATTCAATTCTTGTGGTTCACTTGAGAGATTGGGAGGGCAGACACATTTACTGTCATGTGACAAATGGGAAGACTGGATCTAAAATAGGCTCAGAATTTACTCAAGATAAAATTGAGTATAAATGGTAAAGACAGACTTGGACCTGGTTTCTCTCTCCTGATCAGGTGTTCTTTCCACCTCACCAAACTACACACCCATTTCCCTGTAGCTTTCTTTCACTAGTAAGTGATTACCCTTGTGTTTTGGGAGAGAAATTTCCAAGTTTTCATTCTGATTATTTCCCTGCAAATACCTTCTCTTTGCTTTAACATCTTTCCTAATAGACTTTGGAATATTTTACCATGCTAGGAAAAAGAGAAGTAGTATAGAGGATAAACAGGATTTAGTAGTGCCCTTGCTCCCAAATTCCAGATCCTTGGTGTGCTTAAGCTCCATATTTACCCCTCCTCCTATCAAACCTGACCACAGGACAGTATCCAATATCAGTCACCCACAGTGGGATAGTAACTTATTCCCCTTTTCAGAAGTATTTGCATTCTAAAGCTGACTCTACATTTAGGAAGAAAATATTTTTGTCTAAAGATCAAGGCAATACCAGCCATCAGTCATATTATGTTTTGTCTTATATATTAAAGATGAGGAGTTTGCATGGATTTTTTTTTTCCTAAAAGCATACCATAGATGAGGAAATTTAAGTTTAAAGAGCCTCAGGAACTTGCCCAAGGTTATAAAGCTGGTAATTGTAAAAGTTTAGAGGGTGAAGGTAAATAAAGGTGTGAAACTAGGAGCAGCACATGTTCTCCATCAAACACATATTTCCACTTTCTTCTCTAAAAAACAAGCAAATAAACAAACAAAAAACCCCCAGAAGATTCACAATTTGTTTTTCAAGCATGTAACCTTCTCTGTGTTGCTATGAGTTTCAAGGGAGACTGACTTTATCTGAATCCTGTTTAATCTAATCTAATTATGGTCCCCCTTTGAGTGACTGGTTTAGGTTTGGGCCTATAATACAATTTTATTCTGATTATATTTATGGGAAAGTCTCCTGGATACAAGGAGGTAGGAGTTTCTCAGAGTTTTTCCTCATTTCCCTGAAGACAGAAATTGTCACTGAGAAGTGGAGGTGCTGCAGTAACAAATACATAAAAATGTAGAAGCAGCTTTGGAACTGGGTAATGGGGAGAAGCTGGAACAATTTCAAGATGCATACCAGAAAAAGCCTGCATTGTCATGAATGTAATATTAAGGGTGATTCTGTTAAGGGCCCAGAAAGAAAAAGGAGTGCTGTAGAGGTTTTAAGTCTCCTTAGAGATTGAGAGCCTCTAAGGTATCCTTAACAAAATGCTGGCTGAAATATGGATGGTAAATGCATTCTGATAAGGCCTCAGAAGGAAATAAAGAACATGTTATTGTGCAATGGAGGAAAGGCCATCCTTGTTATAAAATAACAAAGAACTTGGCTAAATTGAGGATAAGACTTGCAAGCATTTAAACTGGATATTTAGTTAAGCTCTTTGTAGGCAAAGTGTTGAAGCTGTGGCTTGGCTTCACCTAACTGCTTATAGTAAAATGTGAGAAGAGATAATTGACCTAAAGATTAATTGTTAATCAAAAAGGCAACATAACTTAAAGATTTGAAAAATTCTTAGCTTATCCATATTGTAAAAAATGAGAGAGTGTGGTCAGAAGAGAACATTAAGGATGTGACCAAAGGACTGTTTGATAAGAAAATTAGCTATCTCAGCAGAAGCCAAGAGCTAGTGTTCAGGACAATGGAAGAGGAGGAGTGACATCAGCATGTGGCAGAATAAGATGTCCCTCATTTTTGTCCTCCCCTTCAAAAACAATAATTTGGTATTTATCCATAGACAAAAATGCCTTTGTAGTAACTGATGTTCAGTACTATATACCAAGGAACTGCAGAGGAGTCTTGCCCACCTGTGCGTTCAGTAATAGGTAGACCTAAGTCCTGTTCGTGAAACCTGAAGTGGCCCATGAACCAGCTCCAGTCCCTCTCATCAAGGTCAGAGAGCCTCTGGAAAACAATGTTTTAGACAATTACCCATGGACAAGACAACCTTTGTGGAAGTATAGTTTTCCAGAGGAGAAGTTCCAGCATACCATTGAAACAAAAAAATACAAGCTTGGACACACTGAAGAGGGTGAAAGTGATACTGCACAACGTGAATGAAGCTCAAGTTCTTTATGTCTCAGCACAGAAGGAATTCAGCAAGAGGCAAAGTGACAGGTAAGAGGTAGATTTATTAATGTAAGATGTTTGTGAAGGATACAACCAGGCAGGCAAGAGGGCTTTTCCCTGAGAACTAAGTGGGCTACATTTTAATAATCAAAGGAAAAGGGGGAAGGGAGAAAAGAATACCTTCGTCCTCATTCTTTGAGTAGACATCAAGTTTACACCATTAGTTCCTCCTTTGCATTGGGTGGGGGACTTTTTGACCCTCTATGGTCCAACCAGGCCTATCATGGCGCTATTCAAATCAGCAAAAGGAGGAGTAGTAATATATACTAAGATATGTTAAATCATCTCAGCATTCAGTATAAGGAGGGGCTTCTACTTTAGAATGTCATCTTTCCTTTATATTCCTGTCCTTGGCATGTGAGGAGGTGGATGTCCTAAAGATCATTATCTTGTTGACCTCAGTCAGCAGGACGCAGGCCTCACTTTTTCATTTAATAGCCTAAGGCATATATCGTGCTTTTATTTATGGTTTTATTATTAGGCAAGCCTACTTTGTTTCACAATGTTCTGATAGCTTTCTTGAGTGATTATCAACTTACAGTGGTTTCCGAAAGTTCCCTAGATTTCCCTCTCTATCTAAAATCCCCTAGTGGGATTTCCAAAACTACCCTTGTAACTATCCTACTCTATCCCTATCAAAAGGAAGGGCTTGATTTTATCTATACAACAGCTCTCTCCCAAGATGGCACAGCCTAAGTCCAAGAGAGATCTCAGCCACGATCTCTCCCGTGAAAGAAAGTGAGAAACACAACTGATTTCTGTATGTTGATTTTATATCCTGAAACTTTACTAAATTTGTTGATTAGTTCTGACACTTTTTTGTTTGAGTCGTTAGGATTTGCTGTATATAAAATCAGAGTTAAGAGTGGTGAAAGTGGGAACTCTTGTTTCATTCTTGATCTTCAGGAAAAGCTTTCAACTTTTCACCTTTGAGTAGAATGTTAGCTATTATTTTGTGATATATGGTCTTTATTATGTTGATATCTACTCCTTCTATACCCAATTTGTTGAGGGTTTTAATTAGGAAATGGTGTTTTCTTTTGTCATATGCTTTTACTTTGTTTCTTGTTACCGTTTTTGGCTTAAAGTCTATTTTATCTTGTTGACAAAAAACCTAATCAATCTAAGAAAGAAATGGAAATTTTTATTCAAGCCAAATTGAGGATTATAACCCAGGAACAGCCTCTCAGAAAGCTCTGAGAACTGTTTTGCCTGTTAGAGGTCAAAGCACAGTTATATAAGTTTTTAAGACAGAGGGTTGTACATTAAATGGCATATTACTGGCAGTTTATACAATCTACGGAGTAATTGGTCATGGGTCATATGGCCCCTTACAAGATTAAGAAGGAGTGTTCTTTTTTAAGGAGTTGTCTTGTTGGCCCTAGGAAAATGTTGTTTTTTATGGTTGAGCAGGTATTTTTGCTGATGAGGAATTATGGTCATTGCATAATGCAGCTACACAATGCACAGTAGGTGGGAGAGAGAAGGCCAAAGGGCAGTGAAATATTTTTTATGTTTAAATTTTTGTCTTTCCATAAAATATGAATTTTATTTCACAATCTGATAAGTCCATACTAACCAAAGCCATCTACAGATTCAATGAGATTCCTAAACAAACAAAATTCCAGCTGCATTTTTCACAGAAATAGAAAAAACAATCTTGAAATTTGTTTGGTGCCACAAAAGTCCCAAACAGACAAAACAATCCTGAGAAAGAAAACAAAAGTTGGAGACATCACACTTCTTGATTTCAAACTATACTACAAATCTATAGTAATCAAAACAGTATGGTACTGACATAAAAATAGACAGACCTGTTAGAATAAGTATCATCAAGAAGACAAGAGATAACAAGTGTTGGTGAGGAGAAATTTTGTGCACTGTTGGAGGGGCTGTAAACTGGTATAGACCTTTAGAAAACAGTATGGAGATTCTTCAAAAAATTTAAAATAGAACTACCATATATTAAGCAATTCCATTCTCAGTATTTATTCAAAGAAAACAAAACACTAACTTGAAAATATATATGCACCTGTTACCTGAAAACTGGGTTTGCATCTTGGTGAGTGTCAAGCCAAAAGACACAACTAAGCCAAGATCAGGTGGAGGAAGGATTTATTTCTTGCAGTAAGTAAGGAGAACACCAGGGATCTTTCCCAAAGCAGTGACTCTCTGAACAGAAAAATTGGGGAAGTTTTAAGTGAAGGGTACATTCATATTCATGAAGGAGCTTGGGTGGTTGACAGAGTCTAAGCTTTAGTTGATGGAAGTCACAAGGGTCAGGAAAGGTCAACATCATCATCCCTTAGGTTCCAGCTGATCTGGTGGTTGAGCACTTCAGGCTAATCTTTACCATTGAAATAGAACTGGGAGTTTTTACAACTGAGTTATTGTTACTTCTCTTACTTGATAACAGTCAGAATGTTTATGCATTCTTTTGTTCCCTTAAGATCATTAATTACTGAGACCTGTTCAATGGCAAGCATTGTGGCCAGGCTTAGATCACAAAATGGCTTAGCCAAAAATTGTTTCTCTTACGTCAAGAAAGCTGTTCCTGTTTCTCTTACTTCAGGGACCCCCTACACTTTTTACACACTCTCATGTTTGTGGCAGCATTATTTATAATAGCCAAGACATGGGAGCAACCTAAGCACCATCAATGAATGAATGGAAAAAGATATTGTGACATATTTATATGCATATATATAAATGTACAGATACAGATATAGATGTGTATAACAAAATATTATTCAGTGATAAAAAAAGAGATATCATGCTATTTACAACAACATGGATGGATCTTGAGGGCATTATTCTGAAATAACTCAGGAAGAGCAAGACAAATATCATATGATCTCACTTATATGTGGAATGTTAAAAAAAAAAAAAAGCTCATTGAGAACAGAGTGGTGCTTGCCAGAAGCAGAGGGGGGTGGGTGGATGAAATGGATGAAGGATGTCAAAAGGTACAAACTTCCAGTTATAAAATAAATGAATCAGAGATATAAAGTATTTCCTGGTGACCATAGTTAATAACACACTATTGTATATTTGAAAGTTGCTAAGAGAGTAAACCTTAAAAGTTCTCATCACAAGAAAAAAATCTATAGCTATGGTGATGGATATTAACTAGACAAATTGTGGCGATCATTTTACAATATATACAAATATTGATTTATTATGCTGTACACTTGAAACTAATATACTGTTTGTATTATTTATACCTCAATTTTTTAAGTTTTCTTTTTTTACATCTTTATTGGAGTATAATTGCTTTACAGTAGTGTGTTAGTTTCTGCTTTATAACAAAGTGAATCAGTTATACATACACATATGTTCCCATATCTCTTTCCTCTGGTGTCTCCCTCCCTCCCACCCTCCCTATCCCACCTCTCCAGGCGGTCACAAAGCACCAAGCTGATCTCCCTGTGCTATGTGGCTGCTTCCCACTAGCTATCTACCTTACGTTTGGTAGTGTATATATGTCCATGCCTCTCTCTCGTTTTGTCACAGTTTACCCTTCCCACTCCCCATACCCTCAAGTCCATTCTCTAGTAGGTCTGTGTCTTTATTCCTGTCTTACCCCTAGGTTCTTCATGATATTTTTTTTTTCTTAAATTCCATATATATGTGTTAGCGTACTGTATTTGTCTTTCTCTTTCTGACTTATTTCACTCTGTATGACAGACTCTAGGTCCATCCACCTCATTACAAATAGCTCATTTTGTTTCTTTTTATGACTGAGTAATATTCCATTGTATATATGTGCCACATCTTCTTTATCCATTCATCCAATGATGGACACTTAGGTTGTTTCCATCTCTGGTCTATTGTAAATAGAGCTGCAATGAACATTCTGGTACATGACTCTTTTTGAATTATGGTTTTCTCAGGGTATATGCCCAGTAGTGTGTTTGCTGGGTCATATGGTAGTTCTATTTGTAGTTTTTTAAGGAACCTCCATACTGTTCTCCATAGTGGATGTACCAATTCACACTCCCACCAGAAGTGCAAGAGTGTTCCCTTTTCTCCACACCCTTTCCAGCATTTATTGTTTCTAGATTTTTGGATGATGGCCATTCTGACTGGTGTGAGATGATATCTCATTGTAGTTTTGATTTGCATTTCTCTAATGGTTACTGATGTTGAGCCTTCTTTCATGTGTTTGTTGGCAGTCTGTATATCTTCTTTGGAGAAATATCTATTTAGGTCTTCTACCCATTTTTGGATTGGGTTTTTCTTTTTTTGTTATTGAGCTGCATGAGCTGCTTATAAATTTTGGAGATTAATCCTTTGTCAGTTGCTTCATTTGCAAATATTTTCTCGCATTCTGAGGGTTGTCTTTTGGTCTTGTTTATGGTTTCCTTTGCTGTGCAAAAGCCTTGAAGTTTCATTAGGTTCCATTTGTTTATTTTTGTTTTTATTTCCATTTCTCTAGGAAGTGGGTCAAAAAGGATCTTGCTGTGATTTATGTCATAGAGTGTTCTGCCTATGTTTTCCTCTAAGAGTTTGATAGTTTCTGGCCTTACACTTAGGTCTTTAATCCATTTTGAGTTTATTTTTGTGTACGGTGTTAGGGTTTTTAAGTTGTTTTAAAAGAAAGGAAGGACCTTCAGAACCACTTACAAGAGACACCCAAGTCTTGATCTGGCTGACATCATTTAGGATTTCTTGTTATGTGAGACAGAAGATTTCCTTATTGGTTAAACCAGTTGAGTTCATGCTTTCAATTCCTGAGTGTGAGCGCTTCTTAAACAGTACCCTGCTGTTTTATGAGATTTAAAGTTTCTTTAATGGTGGGGCACAATATAATGATACTTGAATAGATGGAAGGCAAAACTTTTTGTTACTTACAGCTGTGAATGAGAGAAGGCTGTCAGGCAGGCCACATAGAGGTTTGCAATCCAGGGATAGGGTAGCAACCAGCTGGAGTTGTAGGGTGTAGTTTATTTACCGCAAGTGGTGTGAGTTAGTTAGGTTTTTGCCTCCTTATGGATTGGCTAATTTGAATAATTTCTCTGGGTCCAGATATAGGGGCTGTCCTTAGTTGTATGGTATTTGGCCCCAGGACAATTAGACTTTAGATGTATAGAGGTCCTAGAGTGTGAGAACCTGATAAAGGAAGTGGTTTGAGTGTGGACTTAATCAACTGCCTAAATAGGGGAACTGACCCAACCTCCAGCCAGTGTCTCAGAACTGGATTAGGACAACAAAATTAAAACAAAACAAAATTATACTACATCTGGTCAACGGCAAGGAAGAGCAGCTGCCACCTTTTGCCATTTGCCTTTGACAAGCTTCCCAGGCCAACTCTGGGCATTTCCTTTCTCTGTCTCCAGGAGCCCTGGGCACCCCAGTATGCCCTGAAAATCATGAGCTTAGCACGGACATACACACACACACACACACACACACACACACACACACACACACACACTAAACATATATTGCAGTCACTTTTCAGGGAAGAATCTTGAACAGCGGGTATCCAGAAGTCACTCTTCCTACACCCTCCAGAGCATGGCAGGAGGCAGTACAAGGAGAAGCCATACTTAATAGCCACGAACAATCTGAGATGAAGATGCCTATAGCCAAGGAAATAGGTCCAGGCTCAGGGTGGGCTGGCACTGCTGGTAAACGGAGCTACATATATCCACCACCCTTCAATAAGTCTAAAATCTCTTGCTTTTTCTGAAGCCGATTGTCAAAGCCCTCTGATGAAACGCAAAGGAAGTTCTCATTTATATTGGAAGATTAAGGTAGGAGATAAGTTCAAAACCTCCTAAGATATCCCTGATGTGCAGACATCTAGAGAGATTACATCAAAAAGGAAGGGCACCGAACTATGAGAAACAGGAATAGGTGTATCAATGGAAAAAGAAAAATCAAGGATGATTTTCCCCGAAACTTCTTAAAGCTTAGATCTTGTAGGCTATGGGATTACATTTTCAAACCATTTTAAAGATGTATTCTCTTGCAATAATCATTCAAATTCAGGCTGCCAGAAAGCAAAGAAAGAAGCTGAGAATTCTACCTGCAGAGTTTCTGAGAATCCATGTAAGAATAAGAGTGTCATTATTTTCAGTCTTCTTCAAATAAAATTTCAGCATTTGTATGTGCTGCTTGGATGGGCCCTTTACACTAAAAAATCCAGCAAGTAAACTTCTTGGAGTGCCCTATAATATGAGATAGGCACTGACAGTCCCAGGTAAAATCAGTCACGAAAAATTTATTGAATATCTTGTCCCCAATACATCATAAAATGATATTAATGGAGCAATGCTGCCCAGCACCGTCTTTGGCCAAGTCATGAGTGGATCAAGTGCAGCAGCATCACATGGCCCAGGCAGCACCTCCCCTGAATACCAGGTTATCCCTAGGTTCTCATTGAACCTTGGGCTTCTTTCATCACACAGCACTTACATTTTTGATCTTTTCCTCTTGTGTTGTCTGTAGGCACTCAGTATAGTGTCCTGAATTGGCAGCATGCTTAGGAAGGGTGTCTCTCTTTCTGCCACCTTTTGATCACTGTGTAGATTTGGTGATAGGTGAAAGGTGGCCCAGTATCTGACTTTGTTTAGGAGTCAGTCTAAGAGGGTTTAGAGCCAGTGTATGGCTAAAAATAAACACTTATGACAAAGAAATAGAATAAAGCTGTTGAGTTTTTGTAGGGACCAAACACAGAAACTTGGCTATATCATTCATTAGTTCTTCATTTATTGAGCATGTATTGAGCACAATGCTGCCTTTATGGACTGCAAAAATCTACCAGTGTCTGACTTGACATTGAACAAGTAATAATAAGGGGGATTTGTGATATGAAAAAGAAAGAACAACCAAAGTGCTAAGGGGCTAAGGGAACATCATACTCATGAATGTGGAATATCATGTTAAAAAAGACAAGCAAGCAAAAAGAAAAAAGTACCAGATATCTGGAAACAAAAGTAAGAGATTTGAAGAAAATATTCAAAAGTTAATAACAGATTCTAAACATTTGGGGAGGCCATAAAGACTATTTGGGCTTATTATAGTATTTAAATTTTTAGAAATTGGCAGAATATAAATACAAAGAGGATGAGAAATATCCAGAAGCCATTTTTCAGAAAACTTAGATTCTTTCTATATTTGTTTCCCCCTTTATAATTTAGGAAACATTACAGAATATTCCAGGAATCCTTTTAACACTTGTCTTTCTTGGCCATCTGGTGATTCTGCCCAGGTGCTACACTATTCATGACAAGGGAGCTGGTCTACTGAAGGGAAAGGGAATTGGATTCAGGTGACCTGGACGCCCATCTGCTTCTGAAATATGTTGAGTCTTGATTTTCTTGGATCTTGACTTTCTTGACTATAAAATGGATATGATAATACCCGTGCTGATTGGTATTATGGCCAGATGTCTCCTTGGAAAGCATTCTACACAATCTGAAGGCTAGTAGGAGAGGGGCAAAGTAATGAACCCACGTCACAAGGATTACCCAAAGGAGGAGAGGAATGGGGGCTCCAGCCAGCAGTATGAGGAGTCTGCAGTGAAGGGGAGAAAAGTAGGAGAGAGAAGGAAAGGGGAGCAATGTAAAAATGTTACACTTTAAGAATGTTATGGAGATTGCTAAACTTGAAAAACTATATAATTACAATATCATTTAATTTGAAAAAGAGATATCTACCTTCAGAGCTGTCATTGTTAGGAAGAGAACACAATATGCAAACATCTCATAAAAGGTAAAGGTGGAAGACAGTGACAGGAGAGAAAAATGTACGGCTATAAGAGCACAAAGGAGGGGAGAAAGCATGTTTATAAGTCTGAAAGCAGAAAAGATAGAGTGTCTGGGAAGACTTTGTAGAAGAGATGTATCTTAAAGCATGGAAAGGTTTTGTGAGCAGGAGAAAATAGTTGAAGGGGGTAGGATTGTGAAGTGCTCAATAAAGTTGATAACAGATTGCCAAGTTTCAAAACTAGCTCTTCTCCTTGCTCTATGTGTGAATGTGGGGATTAGTAAAACTCTCTGTGCTTCAGTTTATTCTTTTGTAAGATGAGTTCCTATCTCTTAGGTGATTTTAAGTATTAAATCCCAATGGCCGGGCTTCCCTGGTGGCTCAGTGGTTGAGAGTCCGCCTGCTGATGCAGGGGACATGGGTTTTTGCCCCGGTCCAGGAGGATCCCACATGCCGTGGAGCGGCTGGGCCCGTGAGCCATGGCCGCTGAGCCTGTGCGTCCGGAGCCTGTGCTTCTCAATGGGAGAGGCCACAACAGTGAGAGGCCCGCATACCGCAAAAAGAAAAAAAAAGAAAAAAAAAAATCCCAATGGCCTAGGATGTATTAAGCTTAATGCATGTTAGCTCTGGTGATGTTGATCATGATGATAATGATCATAAAAACATGATTATCTAACATACAGACACTAACACAGAGTCAAGGAAAAAGAAGAAATAGGAAATAATTTTCAAACAAAGGAACAAGATGAATCTCCTGAAAGTGACACTAATGAAATGGTAATAAATGATTTACCAGACAGTGAATTCAAAATAAACAACATAAAAATAATTAGTGTGGGAAGGACAGGTGAAAACTACATAAACAAAGTGAGAGATTGAAAAAAGAGATAGAAAATATTTTAAAATACTAAACAGAAGTCATGTATCTGAAGAGTACAATAACTAAACTGAAAAATTCACTAGGGAGAGTTCAACAACAGGTTAGATCAAGCAGAAGACAGGACCAACAACCTCAAAAACATGTTATTGGAAATTGTCCAGTCAGTGGAACAAAAAGAAAAAAAAGGAAAGAGTAATGAGAGCTTAAGGGATGTATGAAGTACCATCCAAAAACCCAATATACACATTATAAGAGTATCAAAAGGAGAAAAGAGAGAGAGAAAGGGGCAGAGAGCTCATTCAAAGAAATAATGGCCGAAAACTTCCCAAATCTTGGGAAGGAAATGAACCTCCAGATACAGGAAGCATAATGGATAGCAAATAAGATGAATACAAGGAAATCCACACTAAGATACGTTATAGTCAAATTGTCAAAAGTAATGACAAACAGAATTTTGAAAGTAGCAAGATAAAACAGCAACTTGTCACTCCACCAACCCCCATAAGACTATAAGCTGATTTTTCAGCAGAAACATTGCAGGTCAGGAGGGAATGGAATAATATATTCAAAGTGTTGAGAGAAATAAAAACTGTCAACCTAGAATATGTCATCTGGCAAAAATGTCCATCAAAAATGAACAAGATATAAAGACATTCCCAGACAAGCAAAAGCTAAAGAAGTTTACCACCAGTAAAACTGCCTTACAGAAATGCAAAAGTAAATTCTTCAAGTTGAAACAAAAGGCCAATAGAAAAGCATATAAAAGAATAAGACTCACTAGTAAAGATAAATATATAGACAAATTCATAATATTGTGATGGCATAGCAGTTGTTGGTAAAATACTTTTAATTCTAGTATAAAATTTAAAAGACAAAATGATTGGAAATAATTATAACTATAAAGTGTGCTAATGGCTACACAAAATAAAAAGAAGATATAAAATGTGACATAAATAACACAAAGTAAGAGATGGGTTGAAGCATAAGTGTGGTTTTGTATATGATTGAAATTAACTTATCAGCTTACAATAGACTGTTATAACTATAAGTTGTTTTATGTAAGCCCCATGGTAACCACACACAAAAAAATACTTATAGAAAATACACAAAAGAAATTTTAAAAAGGAATCAAAGTATATCAATACAAAGCATCAATGAAATACAAAGGAGGAGAGAAAGAGAGAAAAAGAGGGACAAAGGGCTACAAACAGAAAGCAATGAACAAAATGGCAATAGTCCATCTTACTCTATCAATAATTATTTTAAATGTAACTTGTCCAGCAATTCCACTTCTAGTTATCTATCCAAAATAATTGAAATCAGGATTTCAAAGAGATATCTGTTCTCCCATTATCATTACAGCATTATTCACAGTATCTAATACAGGTATTTTGGAAATGCTCACAATATTTCGAACATTTTCATTATTATTATATTTGTTACGGTAATCTATCATCACTGATCTTTCATGTTACTATTGTAATTGTTTTGGGGACACAAAGAGAGGTGAGGAAGGTACAGAGAAAAGTCTAAAGCTAGCACAAGTTGGTTCATGAGATTTAAAGAAGAAGCCATCACCATAACTTAAAAGTACAAGGGGAAACAGCAAGTGCTAATGTAGAAGCTGCAGCATGTTATCCAGAAAATCTAGCTAAGATAATTAATGAAGGTGGCTACACTAAACAACAAATATTCAATGTAGATGAAATGGCTTTCTATTGGAAGAAGATGCTATCTAGGGCTTTCATAGCTAGAGAGAAGTCAGTGCCTGGCTTCAAAGCTTCAAAGGACAGGCTGACTCTTGTTAGGAGATAATGCAGCTGGTGACTTTAAATTGAAACCAATGCTCACTCACCATTCCAAAAATCCTAGGATCCTTAAGGATTATGCTAAATCTATACTGCCTATGCTCTAAGAATGGAATAACAAAGTGTGTATGACAGCATATCTGTTTATAACATGGTTTACTGATTATGTTAAGCCTACTGTTGCAACCTACTACTCAGAAACAAAGATTCCTTTCAAAATATTACTGCTCATTGACAATATACCTGGTCACCCAAGCACTCTAATGGAGATGGACAATGAGATTAATGTTGTTTTCATGCCTGCTAACACAACATCCATTCTACAGCCCATGGCTCCAGGAGTAATTTTGACTTTCAAGTTTTATTATTTTAAAAAAAAACATTTTATAACGCTATAGCTGCCATAGATAGTGATTTCTCTGATGGATCTGGGCAAAGTCAGTTGAACACATTTTGGAAAGGATTCACCATTCTAGATGATATGAAGGACAATCAAGATTCATGGGAAGAGGTCCAAATATCAACATTAATAGGAGTTTGGAAGAAGTTGATTCCAAACGTTATGGATGACTTTGAGGGGTTCAACACTTCAGTGGAAGAAGTAACTGCAGATGCGGTAGAACTAGCAAGAAAACTAGAATTACAGGCGGAGCCTGAAAATGTGAATACATTTCTGCAATCTTATGATAAAATTTTAAGGAATGAAGAGGTGCTTCTTATGGATAAGCAAAGAAAGTGGTTTCTTGAGATGAAATCTACTCCTGATGAAGATATTGTGAGGATTGTTGGAAGGACAACAAGGAATTTTACATAAATTTAGTTGATAGAGCAGCAGCAGGGTTTGAGAGTACTGACTCTAATTTTGAAAGTTCTACTGTGGGTAAAATGCTATTCAACAGCATTGTATGCTGCAGAGAAAATATTTATGAATGGAATGGGCAATTAATATGGCAAACTTCATTGTTGTCTTATTTCAAGAAACTGCCACAGCCACCCAACGTTCAGCAACCACCACCCTGCTCAGCCTGCAGCCACCAACACTGAGGCAAAACCCTCCACCAGCAAAAAGATGATGACTCACTGAAGATTCAGTAAGATTTAGCAATAAAGTATTTTAAAATTAAGGTATGTATATTGTTTTTTTAGACATAATGCTATCACACACTTAGTAGACTACAGTATAGTGTAAACATAACTTTTATATGCACTGGGAAACCAAAAACATTCATGTGACTTACTTTATTGTGATATTTGTTTTCTTGTGGTGGTCTGGAACAAAACCCATAATATCTCCGCGATTCCTGTATGTGGAAACAACCTAAATTTCCATCGATGCATGAATGGATAAAGAAAATGTGTTGTATACATACAATAGAATATTATTTAACATTAAGAAAGAAAGAAATCCTGCCATATGTGGCAGTATAGATCCACCATGAGGACATTATGATAAATAAAATAAGGCAGCCAGAAAGACAAATATTACATGATACCACTTACATGAAGTATATAAAATAGTGAAACACAGAGCAAGAGAGTAAAATGCTGGTTTCCAGGAGCTGCAGGGAGGTAGAAAGGGGGAATTGCTATTCAATGGGTATAAAATTTCAGTTATGCTTGATGACTGAGTTCTAGAGATCTGCTATACAACATTGTGCTTATTAACATTACTGCATTGTACACTTAAAAATTTGTTGAGGGTAAATCTCATGTTAAGTGTTTTCACTACAATAAATTTTAAAAACTAAAAATAAGTAGAACATGAAAGAATGAGGCTTTCAGGACAGAAAAGTACTATTGGTCAGCCTTTAAAATAGTGAAAACACACCTAATTATTTAAAGGATGCCTGTTAAAGAAAAACAAAAATGATCTTCTAATGATAATATAAATATTGTTAAAACTGAATTATGGGGCTTCCCTGGTGGCACAGTGGTTGGGAGTCTGCCTGCCGATGCAGGCATGCGGGTTTGTGCCCTGGTCTAGGAGGATCCCACATGCCATGGAGTAGCTGGGCCCGTGAGCCATGGCCGCTGAGCCTGCGTGTCCGGAGCCTGTGCTCCGCAACAGGAGAGGCCACAGCAGTGAGAGGCTCGCGTACCGTACAAAAAAAAAAAATGAATTATGGGCACAAATGTATTTGAAGACCCAGAGTTTTATCCTTTAGAGGAGATAAAGAACTAGGAGATAAAATAGATGAAGTGATTTGTTTAAGATCATAAAATTAGTTGACTTTACATTGACCATAAAACTATTTGATCATAGAGATGAAGTAACTTGTTAAAGGTAGTAAAACTAAGTTTGCAGAGCCTCAACTTGAGCCCAAGAAGTCTGATTCCAAAGAGCATGGCTTTCCCTCTATACTACATGGAAAAAACTGCAAGTTAGTTGGATAAGGAATAGAAAAGTTGGAAGGGGAATCATAACCATGTTGGAGTCTGAAGACAAGCTGATTACTCTGCTACTAGGCCAGATCCTTTTTGTTTTCCTCACTTAGCCTAAAAGTATCCTTAGGGTAGAGCACATATGGAAAATGGGGTTTATGCAAAGTTATAGAGGGAAGGATGGAGGGAGATAGAAAGGAAAGAATGATGGAAAGAAAGGAAAGAAGGGGAGAAAGGAAGGTCAGTAGTTTAGACTTAAATGAGAAGGTAATATTTTGGCATGGTTTAAAGTGATGACGATTTGGTCTGGCAAGGAGAGAAGAGAAAGACTAATGCAAACCATTGCCTTCCTCTGTCCTTCAGGTTTGGAGGTCATTTAGGAAATGGAGGGCACTTTTTACCTATCTTTAGTGGCAACTGGAAAAGAAGTAATAGCTCTCTTAGTCCACAGCATTCAACTCAGGCCAAGCCAACTGGAAGTCCCTGCCAGAATTTGCAAAAGTTGATTAAACAACACTTTAAAGGGCCAGTTTAGAATTCCTTCAGAGAGGAAGTGTGTGGTGGCATGGCTGTATTGTCCAATCATAGCAGTGTCCAGTAGAGGTGCTGGCAGTGGTGAAATCAATGGTGTTCCTGTAATATGAACAGACTGTTCCCAGGGTATGACCTTAGTTGTTTCCCAACTCCTGTCAGACCTAAGCCTGCTTCACCAGCTTTCCCATTAGTTCTATAAGCACCTGGATATCTTACTGGTAACTGTCTTTTCTGCTTTAGTCAGTCAGAATTCATTAACCTATTTATACCAAGAGCCCTGACAGACCCTAAAAGGGGCACAGGTTTCTGACCAAGCTTTGCTTCTTTGAAATTTCAAATAAGAATATTTATCTGTAGGAAGTTATTGAGGTAACCCGTTCCAGCTGTGCCACATGCAGGACTGTGACTGATACTGGGAGCTGAATGTATCCTAGTATCTCAGAACCTGATCTGTTACCTGGGATGTACTGCGGTGGTTTGGAAAGGACTTTGCTGCTGACAGACTTCCCTCTACCATCTGACCAGTTATGTGATGCTAAAGAGCTTACCTAGAATCTCTTAACTGAAATTTCTTCATTGTTAAAATGGAATTCATTCATTCATTCATTTATTCACTCAATGAGTATTTACTAAGTGCTGACTGCCTGCTCTACATTTATAAAATAATAATGAATCAACACAGACAAGATCTTTAACTATGTGCAGCTTTTGGTGGGAGAGAAGCAATCACTTTATCTGATATTTACAAATTGTGATAAATGCTATTTAAAAAAGGAAAGAAAGAAAGAAAGAAAACCTCAAGAAGATTTCATTTATTCAGGGAGGTAAGAAAAAGTTTTTCCAGAGGAGGAATATTTGTGCACAGATAGGCTACAAGAATGATGTGTGTGTGCACGTGTGTGCATGTGTGTGTATACATGCAGGGGAAGAAAATATGAGGCAGAGAAAAAATGCAGAGTGCATCCAGTGGTGTGAG